>NW_024466219.1:1150000-2452500 GCF_017591425.1 Ochotona curzoniae | reverse complement strand
CTCACATCAGTGAAGATACTTTTCCTAATTCACAAAACAACTTATTTAAAAAAAAAAACTAGGAAAAACCACACTGTTTTAAGCTGAATGTTTTAAAAACTTCTCTAGCAGGAGACATTCGCATCTCTGCAGTGAATATTAGCACTTGCAATGGGGCTCCCTCAACTCCCAGGCCAGCTGCCTGCGGAGATGTCTTCGGTCTGTGTCTGCTTTTCATGGCGATGGTTGAAGGTGGTAACTGCTGTTCTTCCAGTTTCTGGAGACGTGTGTGGTGTTTATAGCTTACAGGCCACTGTGCGCAGTCGGCCTCATTTTGTGTTTCCCTTGCTGTTGCAGCTCCTTTCCATGTCTGCTGCAAGATCCCCGGAGGGAGGCATGCTCCACGATGCTGCTGTGTCTCTTAGGAGCTGACTATGCCTACGTTTGTTTCCAAAATACTGCCCGTTCCAACTTGCAAACCTTGGAAGCGGGCATATCTGTTCCCTACGCTAAAGTCTACATTTATATGAAAATTTGCCTCCTTTTCCTGCAGGCGTCAAGTTGCAGTGCCCTACCCTTCAGAAGCATTCACGGGCTTAGAAGGGCAACAGCACAGCAAATCCACATCCCACAGAAGGGCAGAGCTGGCTAGCCTTCAGGCTCTCCTTGGAAAGAGGATGTGTCTTCTTCTAAGGAGACAGGGAGGGAACTCTCCAGCTCCTGTTCTAAGAAATCCCTTTGCAGAAGCGATGATGACACTGGAAGTAGAGATGAGACCCAGCCTAGAAACAGCAAACGCCAAACAAACATATAAACAAAGACCATCCTTACTAACGCCAAATCATGACATTAATTCGCATCCAGAGTGAATGAGTGTGCTGATGTTAGCTCCGTCTTTTAGACTTAAGACTTAAGAAAGGCATCCCCCCGCCCCAGGGAAAGAGACAATTTCCCCACTCTGATGCTGTGACGGAAGTAAGATTTCTCCATGACAATGTAGGCTAGGCATGTGCCCCAATAAGTTTAGGGGCGCCCAACATGAACAGTTTCAGCCAGCAGGCTGGCTGTCACCGTCTTCATAACGCAGGCTCCCCTGCTTTCCCCAGTTCCTTAACATAGTTACATCATTTCATTTTTGCTATGACATAATCAGGGGTGAAAAGCTTTGATATTATGTAATCCCATTTCACTATTTTCCCCCTTGAATGCTGGGAAGCTCTGAGACAAAGCCAAGTTTAACTTCATAAATTACCACAGAGAGCTAGTTGTTTTCATCTTTTTTTCTCTCTTTGCTCTGATTTTCTACTTTATTGTCCCTATCTTGCATGTCTTTATGCTGATAAATCAAATCACTTTAAAGAAAAAAACAAAACACTTTTGGTGATATAAGGTAAATTGAAATAAGAAATGTACTCACACAAACATGCCCCTGGGTGCTTAACAAATAAAAGCCATGATCATTCTAACAAGACAACTAGAACCTCAAAGGAAATCCTACATTAGATTCAAGCACTTGTTTCTATATTAAGTCATAGATGTTGCTTCTACATGGTGAATCACCACATTGTTCAAAGGTGTATGTTGAATGAAGTTCAGTCAATTCCATTGAGTGGCTTGAGTACATTAATGAACAAGAACATAGTGAATGCATAATGGTCACACACACAGGAGGGGCTGGGAAGGGGAGCATCTTACAAGAACCCATTTTCACTTCAATTCGGTTCTATCACATTCCACTTTGCTACACGTTACTGAACAAAATCTTGATGGTATGGTAATCACAGAACTAATTTCACCTTTGTCCAGAGTACAAAAATATTCTGTAAATCCACTTTGCCCATTACTGCCACACAGTAACACTGAGACACTATTATAATTGCATAACTGATATAAAATATATCAGAGTGAAGAGAAAAAAAATATGACAAACCTCCACTCAAGAGAACACCAACTATTCCTCGATTACAATTCATAAATGTACCGTATCCTATATTCATCATGATATAATAAAAAATAGTAGCTGGCTATTTTTTAATATTAGCTGATGTATACTTCCTAAATGTGTTAACAAGATGTGATGTCTACAGGGTGAGAAATTTCTGTAACAAAATGGTTCAGAAATATATTTTTTCTACTAAGTTTTTTTTTTAAGTGTAGAGTGGAAATGGTAATGAAAATTTTACTCACTAATGAATTCTTGGAGTTAAGATGTCCAATGTTGTGCATTAAAAGAAGACCAATGAAATGTAGTAGAAAATAGAATTAGAGGTACAATTGAAATTCAATAACCTATGATGACTTCAATTAGGATATATATCGAAATGAAAGAATATATCAGTGTTTGTATTAATAGATGTGTCTCTTTTTTATCTTAAGATTTCTTTATTAGAAAAAAAACAGATCAGATGGATGGAGAGAAGGAGATACAGAGAGAAAAATCTTCCATCTGCTGGTTCACTCTCCAAGTAACAGCAATGGTGAGAGCCAATCTGAAGCCAGGAGCCAGGAGACTCTTCTGGGTCTCCCACATTGGTGCAAGGTCAAGGTTTGGGCTGTCCTCTACTGTTTTTCCAGGAAGGGAGATGGATGGGAAGTGGGGCACCCAGGACACAAACGCGTCCATATGGTATCCCACACTTGCAAAGTGAGGATTTAACCATTGAGCCATCGTGCCAGGCCCAATAGATGTGTCTCCTAATGAATTTATCTCACTGCAAAAATTCTGAAAGATTCTACTTATATTTGGACAGTTTTCAAATTTTACTTCTTTTATTACCAAATACAAAAATCAAGAAACAAGATTTTTATTTTTATCTAGTCATCAATTTCTTTCAGAATGTCCAAATTACTTAATACCAAAACCTGTCATTACTTTGGATCTCAAAAAATTGTGTAAGTTTTTTTTATCACTTAGCTCCCTAGTCTGTGAAAGAAAAATGACAATTGTACCACTGCATATGCATTATTGGAAGTATTATTTTATAAACATTATGTAATTAAATATCAAACTGAATATTTTAAAAGTCACTAAAAGCTTCTAAATAAGGCAGTGACCACAGGGTCTGGCACAGGGTCAGTTCTCAGTCAGTGAAAGGAGTTGAAATGTCATAGTGATAGAAACAAAATAGGACAGTGAACTGCTTGGGATTCCAAAGAAGGGAGCATTAATAGAGAAGGGTAATAATAGGGCCAAGGAATGCTGATAATAATTGAAATGGTGACTGGATTAAATAACAGAAGTGCCACTTCACTGGAGGACTCCGAGAAGGACACTCCCTGTGCAGTTTCATTAATTTGCTACATAAAAAATGTCTTGCTTTCTTCTCCATCTCCCTATACTTCACAGCTCGGGACAAAATAAACAGTGGATAAAATGATGTTAATGAAATATAACTGCTAAGTGTCTTCTCCCAGGGCCTAGGGCGATGTTGCTGCCCATGTCCCCTCCATGCCCAGGTCAGTCCCTGGGCCTCTCATGCCAGGAAGTTTAGCCTGCCTACTGCAGTGAGCTAACTGGAGTATCACGTACTTGGCTAATCCTTGCCCCTTGCAAGTGCCAAGAACCCACATGGGCGTCGGTTCGTGTCTTAGCTGCTCCACTTCCAGGTCAGCTCCCTGCTTATGACCTGGGAAAACAGTGAAGGCTGGCCCAAAGCCTTGGGACCCTGGGCCCATGGGGTGACCTGGAAGAAGTTCCTGGCTCCTGGCTTTGGATCGGCTTAGCTCCAGCCATTGCAGTGTTGGTGGGTGAGCCAGTGCACGAACAATCTTTTTTTCTGTCTCTCCTTCTCCCTGTAAATATGCCTTTCCAGTAAAAAGAAATAACCTTTAAAAACATGAATTTCCCTGAAGCCAGTAAGATGAGAGTAGATCTCAGAAATGTCACACTTTTTAAAGTTTTTTCAATGTTTTCAAAAAGTGGGAAAAAATAACACAAACATCACATGTTCCCTCTGATACAGGGCAGCCTTTATGCAAATAAATAAATATGCACATACATTCTTATCAATGAAATGTACAATGTTCAACTTGTAACTACTATTGGACTGCACTGCTGTGATAACACGAAGAGAATGTGCTGCAGCAGGGGAAGCAGAGGGAGAGGATGGGAAGAGAGAGGGATGGACCCCTGCACCTACATCACTGGATCATGGAAAATAATGTAGTACTTAACTTTGGGATTATTTTTATTACATGTAACCACTACTTGATATTTCATTCCCATCCATTTGTGTAATCACTACCTCCCTTTCTTTTATAATACCTATTTATTTACTCATTCATTCACTCATCTATTTGAAAGGCAGTGTAACCAAGAAAGAATGAAAGACAAAGAAACCTTCACTCACTGGTTTATTCACCAAATGCTTACAACAACCAGGGTGGCCAGGCTGAACGCAGGAGTCAGCTGGGTTCCCCACAAAGGTGACAGGAACCCAAAATACTTGGTCATCACCCACAGCAATGCTGTGTCATTAGTACTAAGCCAGATCAGAGACCTGCATGGTGACTCAACTGGCTAATCCTCTCCTGCAAGCACCAGTACCCCATATGGGCACCAGTTCGTGTCCCTGCTTGTTTTCTGGGAAAACAGCAGAGTCCTTGGGTCCCTGCACTCACACGGGAGATCAAGAAGGAGCTCCTGGTTCCTGGCTTTAGATCAGCTCAACTCTAGCCATTGAGGCTATTTGGAGAGTGAACCAGCAGATGGAGGCTCTTTACCTAGCCTTCTTTATGTATATCTGCCTTTCCAATAAAAACAAATAAATCCTTAAAAGCAGTATGAAGGATCAGAAGAACAGAGCAGTCAGGACTCAACAACCATACTGATATGGGATACAGGCATCCCAATCCACAACTTACACAACACCACAATACTGTCCTTGAGATTATATGACTCTTTTTTAAAAAAAATATTTCTTTTATTGGTCCATGATACAGATCTGTAGCCTCTGGGGTTTCCTTTCCCAATCCACAAAATACCCCTCCCCAGTCCCGCCAATTACTCCCATGTCATTACAGTAGAATAGTCCTTAACATTGTAGGCATGGCAAACATCGCAGAATCCAGCATCCTATTGTCAAGATACATTCAGCAGTTTCACTGGGAGTCCATCTTTGATTTGGAAGTAGAAAGAGTAAGGATATTTTTAAATAGATGAAGAGACATTAGCCAGGGTGAAACAGAGAGGGAACATTCCAAAATATAGGAGAGGACAGACCGATGGCAGAAGGGCACCTGGATGGACACAGAAAAGCAGTGGAAACATCTGTGTTTTGCAGTGAGCATATACTACAGTGGCATTCAGTGAGTGGCAATCTGAACTCTACCAGTGGCCAGAAGTCCACCAGCAACTGGATGGGAGGGGCACGCTCTAGGAGCTCAGGAGGTGAATCCAGACAAAGAACTGCCCACCCTACTGGTTTGCTTGACTTGACCAGGAGGAGGGACAGTGCAACAGATCCCAAACAGGCTATGTGGAAACAGGGTGGATTTCACAGCCCAAACCCCCACTAGAGCCGAGTCAGGTACCATTCTGTTCAGGGAGACAAAGGTTATGGGACAGGACTGTGCATGCACTTAGCTGGGAGAGAACTAATTTCTGGCTCAGTGAATTGCAATGATGTGGCATCCTGCAGGTTTCATCAAACATAGGTCCAGGTAGCCCCCAGACCTAATGACCTAATGACCAGAACTCCATCAGTGGCACATCAGGTGCTGTTCTCTAGAATGTGGAAAAGGCTTTAAGAATATACGAAAAACAGTGAGCTGCACATGTATTGAGCTGGGAGCAAACTTGATCAGCTCAATGCATTGCACTGGTATCACATCGAAAATAATATAAACCTTGGAATCTTATAACTCAAAATAGCTCCCTGTGGCTCTCAGACCTAACAGGAAGCAGGTTCCATAAGAGCAGCACTGCAAACAATCTAACTATTTAGGACACCTTGTGTCTCTCTAATACTGGGAACTGCACAAACCAAAGTGTAGAAAGGTTGTGCACACAAAGGTGCAGCCTCAGAACAGGAGGTGGAGAGTGCTGAGCCAAGAGCTGGGGCTACAGACTGCAGTGAAAGTCTAACATAAGAGACCAGACCTGAAATTTGCTAGAAGGAGTAGCACATGTGACTGCAAACAAAGATCCATGTGCCAGTCACAATAAGGAAAATTGAACTGTAGATATGTGGGTGACACAGCTTAGAAACCTGCCCCAAGGAGAAGAATTTGCTAACCAGAAGTACAATGACCAAGAGCAAAGGAAGAGACAGAGGCAGAAGGAATTTTACTAAAGACTCCGCTGCAAAGGAGCAAAAGCCTTTGCCAAACTCAGAACTAACTGCTGAACACATCAAGAAAATGGGGGATACAGAATTCAGAAAACTCATTATAAAGCTTCTTATCAACAATGAGAAGCATATACAGGAGTTCAAGGACCATAAGGAGTATGTCACGTAGGAAACAGCAACACTGAAACAAAATCAAACTGAACTGGAAATGAAGGATGCAACTGAGCAAATCAAAAATTCAGAGGAAAGACTCAATAATAGAATGAATAAAGCAGAAGAATCCCAGCATCAAAAGATATTTGTCACAATGGTGAAACAATAAAAAAATGGGAAGCAGAGCTAGTTCAACCTACAAAAAGGATTCAAGATTAAGAGACACAAATAAAACACTGGAGTTCCAGAAGGCACAGAAAGAGCAGCTGGGATTAAACATTAAAGATGCATGTAATAAAATAATAAGAGAAAATTTCCTAATCTGGAAAAAGAATTAAGAAACAGAATAGAGGAAGGGTACAGATCTCTCAACAGGGTTGAATAAAACTGATCATTGCCACAACTCATGATAATCAAGCTCTCTAAAATCAAACATAAGGAGAATGTCTTTAAATGCGCACATGAAAAAATATAAATTGAAATATAGAGGAACTCCAATTAGCCTCACAGAAGATCTCTCACAGGAAATTCTACAGGCAAGAAAAGAATGCAGTGACAAATTCCATATTCTGAAAGAAAAAAATAAATCGTCAGCCCAGAATAACTTACCCAGCAAATTGTTTCTTGGTCATAGAAAATGAAATAAAATTTTTGCACAGTACAGAAAAGCTCAAAGAATACATCTCTTCCAAACCTGCCATATAAATGATACTTAAAGATGTTGCCTTGACAGAGAAGAATAGCGCCTACCAAAACCAAAGGCAAATGTGAACAATATCCAAGTAAAATAACAGAAGACTAAATCAAATTTTAAAAAATCACAGAATCAAATTATCACCTATTCATATTAACCCTGAATATAAACAGCTTGAACCCATCAATTGAACATCATAGATAGGTAGATTGGATTAAAAAAGAAAACCCATCTATTTGTTGCCTACAAGAGACATATCTCACCAACAAAGATCAACAGAAAATGTATCTCACGGTTTTTAATCCTTTTGGTTTTAGTTTCACTTCTTCAAAACAATTTTTTTCTCATTAAATTCTTCACTGACTCATTGATCATACAGTAGCATCATTTTCTTCAAGAAGATTCTTGATATTCTTTTTCTTATCTTCAGTGACACATTAGTCATTCAGTAGCATGTTATTTAACTTCATGGTGATGTTAATTTCTGTTTTCCTTCTTGTTGCTGAGTTTGTATTATGGCTTCTCATTTAAGGGGATGTATGGTAATTGTGTAATGGAGACTATCACATCCAGATGTGAGGATACAGTGCGGTACGCATCAGTACTTACAGATCAAAGATGGACTCCCAATGAAGCTGTTCAATGTATCTTGGTAATTGGATGCTGGATTTTCTGCCATTGCTTTCTTTTCACTTTTTCTGGCTGCTGCTGAATTCTCACGACAGCCCTTGTTGAAGAGACCAGACTTATCCCTTGGATTATTTTCAGTCCTGTTCTTGAAGATTCATTGGCTGTACATGTGTGTGTTCTGCGTTTTCAGTTCTGCTCCATTGATCTTCTCCTCTGTTCCTTTACTAATACTAGACTGTTTTAATGATCACTGCCCTGTGGTAAGTCTCGAGGTCTGGAATTGTGATTCCTCTGGCTTGATTTTTATCCTTCAGGTTAGCATTGGCTATTTGTGGTCTCCTGTGTTTCCAGATGAACTTTCGTATCTCCTTTTTTCTTTCTGGGAAGCATGTAGGGATTTTGATGAGGAACATGTTGAATCTGTTTACGACTTGGGTAATATGGATATCTGCTGATGTAGATCCTGCCAATCCAGGAACATGATAGGTTCTTCCATCTTTTAATGTCTCCTTCCACTTCCTCTGTTTGTTTGTTTGTTTTGTCATTTTTATTAAACAGTTCTTCCACATCTGTGGTTAGGTCAATTCCAAGGTATTTGAGATTCATCTCTGCTATTTTATAATTTTCCTAGTAATGAGTTATTTATGTATACTCATGCTGTTGTTTTATGTTCACTACTTTGATATCCTGCTACCCTCCCTCCCAAATTCTCTTCTGAGTTCCCACAGTCTCTTGATGGAATCCTCTGGTTCTGTGTAGAGAATCATGTCATCTGCAAAGACGAATCATTTTAATTCCTCATATCCAACTTGAATTCCTTTAATTTGTTGTTCTAGCCTAATAGCTCTGACAAGGACTTCTATTTTGAATAGCAGTGGTGGAAGTGGACATCTTTGTCTAGTTCCAGATCTTAGTGAAAAGGCTTCCAATCACTCCCCTTTCGTGTGAGGCTGGCATTGGGGCTTTTTGTGTGTTGCTTTGACTGTGCTCTAGAATGTTCCTTCAGTATCTCCCCTGTTTAAGGTTTTTAGCATGAAGTGGTGTTGGGTTTTGTTAAATGCCACCTCTGCATCTTTTGAGATTCTCATATGGTTTTTCTCGTTCCATTTGTTGATGTAGTATATCACATTGATTGAGTTATGAATGTTAAGCCATCCCTGCATGCCAGGGATGAATCCCACCTGATCTGGATGAATAATCTGACTGATGTGCCCTTGATCATGCTGGCTGGTATTTTGTGGAGGATCTTGGTGTCTGTGTTCATCAGGGATGTCGGTCTGTGGTTCTCTTTTTTCTGTAGCATCTCTATTTGTCGTTGGCATTAATGTAATATTGACTTCACTGAAAGAGTTTGAAAGGATTGCCTCCCTTTCTGTTGTTTGGAAGAACTTGTGGGGGTTGGAGCAAATTCTTCTTGACACATTTGGTGGAATTCTACAGCGAAGCCATGTGCTCCAGGGCTTTTCTTGGTTAGGAGGGATATGATTACTGATTCAATCTCCGTCCTTGTTGGAGCTCACTTAGATTATTACGTGCCTCCTGACTCAGTTCTGCTAGATGCTGTGTGTTCACAAATCTGTGCGTTCCTTCCAGGTCTGATTTATCGGCACAGAGGTGCTTGTAACCGTTCCTAATAGTTCTCTGTGTGTCCCAGGCATCTGTTGTTACTTTCCTTCTCTGTCTCTGATCCCATTGTCTCATATCTTCTTCCGCCTGGTTTTATTGATTAGTTGGTTAGTATAGTGTCTATTTTGTTGATTTTCTCAAAGAACCAGCTCTTTGATTCATTGATCTTACACGTTGTTCTTTTGTTCTCTATTTGGTTTATTTCTTCCCTTATTTTGGTTATTTTTTTTTTCCTGCTCATGTTGGGTTTGCTTTGCTGTTGTTTTTCTAGCCCCTTGAAATGAAAGACTAGCTCTTTTACTTGGTGCTTTCCTGATTTCTGAAGAAGCATTGATTCAGATGAACTTTCCTCTTATCACTGCCTTGAGCTTGTCTGATAAGTTTTGATATGTTGTGTTGATGCCTTCATTTGTTTCTAGCAATTTTCTTTTTCTCCTTTGCCATCTTTCGGTACCTACCGTTGATTTACAGCATATTATTCAGTCTTCAAGTATTCACATGTCTTTTGGACTATTTCATTTATTGGTCTCCAGTTTCATTCCAAGATGATGAATGCGTGTGTGGTGTGATTTTGAATTTTTGAATATGCTGAGGCTTTTTTTTTGTGCCCTTAACATGGTCAAACCTGAAAAATGTTCCATGTAGTGAGTTTAAAATGTATATTCTTGGTCTGTGGAATGAAATTTTCTGTAGGCATCATGTAAGTCCATTTGATCTCATGTCTGTTGTTTCTTTGCTGAGTTTCTGTCCCATCGATCTGTCCACTGATGTTAATCGGCTATTCAGATTCTTGCTGTTATTGTATTACAGTATATTTCTCCCCTTAAACCATTAATATCTGCCTTACAGAGCTGGGTTCCCTGGCATTTGGTGTATATGCATTTGTTATGGTGATCTCTCCCTGCTGAATAGGTCCTTTAATCATTATGTGATGTCCTTCATCTCTTTTAATGTCTTTCACGTCAAAATCTGCATTATCTGATATAAAAATGGCTCTGCCACCTCATTTTTCCTTTTTCTTAGCTTGGAATATCTTTTCCCATCCTTTCACTTTCAGTTTCCACCTATCTTTGTTGGTGAAATGTGTCCCCTGTAGTCAACAGATAGATGGATTTTGTTTTTGGAGCCAGTCTGCTCATCTCTGACCCTTCATTGATGAGTTTAATCCATTTACATTTAGGCTTAATATGGATAGCTAGTCATTTGAATCTGTCAGTTTAGCAATGGGCTGTTCATTGTTTGATTTATTCTTCTGTTGTCATGTTACTGGGATGGTCTGCAGTTTGCTTTTTTGTCAACTATGTTGGGAGTTTTGTGCCCTTCCTGGATGTTGTTTCCCAATTCCTTCTTCCTGAAATCTGTCCTCTGCTTCACCCTGGCTTCCTCCTTTGTCGTTTTTGAGATTATGATATTCTATCACAATCTTATGAACTAGCAGAAATGTGTTCAACATTTACATATTGTGCCACTGATTTAAAATATGTATAGTTTATAAATATATACGTATATGTGTATATATATATATATACATATATATATATATATGAAGCCTATTTTGCAAATTTTAAAATTGGTGCCTTGTTGGTAAAATCATCATTGAGGGTGGTTGGTGTTGCAGTGCTGTGTGTTAAGCCACTGTCTGCAACCCTTACATCCTATATGTGCACCAGTTTGTGGCCTGGCTGTTGCACTTCGGATCTACCTCCCTGGTACTGTATCTTGGAAGTTACTAGAGGTTAGTGTTTCAGCTCTGGGAGTCAACCTGTTCCAGTCCTGGCTGTTGCAGCCATGTGGAGGCAAGCCATTAAATGGATGATCTCTCTTACCTTCTCTCTACAACTTTGCTTTTCAGATATATGGGGCAAATCTTTCTTAAAAATCATCATTGAAAAAAGTTAAATTTTCTCAGGACAAAAAAAAATCAAGATAGCTGGCTTCAAAGAAAAGCTATTCTGTTCATTTAAATGCAAAATTGCCTTAAAGTAAAATATACTATTTTCACGAACAATTCTGGTGAGCTCACAAATTTAAAATTAGGATAGTAAGTTTCAATGATTTTGATCCAGAGCTTTCTGAAATGCAAAATCAAATGAGTCCATTAATTTTCGGAAAAAAAAATCCCATTAACTTATAAAGTAAAATGTGTTTATAAAGTGAAAACTGCTCATGTTAACTTTTCAGTTGACACCACTTCCCTATTCTCTATGATTGCTTGTTCTGGTATCATGTAGATAAGGAATTTCCCAAAAAGATTTAGAAAACAAAATAGTAATAATACCCATCCTGAAAAAGTCCAGGTTTGTTCTACTGTGAAGCCAAGAGCAGAGCTGGCAGGACCTTGGCATCGGCCAAGGGAGCACATAAGAGGTTCTGGCTTCTATCACAAGAGCAGCTAAGGTGGGATGGGTAAACATGCCACTGAGCTGAGAGTGGGCTTGTCCTAAAATAGTAATGGCATAGCAGTTTCACCAACTACCCCAAGAAGGACAGACCACATTAAAGGTCCCTAATTAGGCAGCACCTAAAAATCACATTATAATTAGAAAATGAAGCAATTTTAATCATATCTGTAACACTCAAGCAAGGCATTTAGAAAGCAATTCCAAGCTGATTTTACGGGCAGTTGCTGAAGACTGGGAAAATGTGAGGTCACTGAAGAAATGGCTGAGCATGGCTGCAGCTGAGCTTAGAAACTTGCAGCCATTGAAGCAGGCAGAACTGTTTCTGTTCTCCTGGACTGTTCATAGCTCATGTTTGTATTTTAGAATCTTCACAATCCTAGGAAATGAATAAATTAAGAAAGCAAACTTTGTTGAACCACTAAGCCAAGCTGGGGAAGCAGATAAGAGAACTGTGGAAACTGAACTGAAGAAAAAGATAAAACAGAATTAATAAGAACTTGCTTAGAATTTAATCTTGATCTGGCTGCAAGGAAAGAAACAAAAGGGAGGGAGTTGTAAAGGAGACACCTCTGAAAGGCCATTGTTTCAGGTTCTTCCCAGAATGAGATCTCGTAGTATTCCAACTGGTGGAGAAGAATATCTAAGGTCATTTTCTTAGACTGCTGCTTCAATTGTGTTGCTGGAACCTTGACTATGTAAAATCCACATGAGTTAGCTGCCATTAGCATGATCTGCGTAGGATTAAAGTAAATCAACTAGTGGCTTTATTTTAACCAACCTACTGTTAGCTGGGATTTACCAGCCTTCACAGCTCTGCCCTCTGCTGAAACCATAAATCTCAGTAAGTTTTGGCACAAGAATTTTACACCGTATGTTTCTAAAACCTAGGAGAAAAAACCATATATGTTTATATGCCACAAATATCTTTAGACTCACCCACATCTAAACTCCATTTTTGAATGTCATCTTTAAGACACAGGTTCTATCTGCAAAATCAAGAATGGCGCAGGTGGAAAACATGGGAGAGGTCAAATGGACCGGGGGTTAGGGATAGGAAAGTGACTAAATGTGGCTCAGGGAGACTGAGTAAAGCACACTGATGGGAATGGTTAGGGATGTGCTGTGAGTAGGTGAACATGCAAGTCACACCAGGGTGACCCACCCCAAGAGGCTTCAAGCAGAGCATTCCTTCACTCAAAGGAGAGAGCAGTTTGGCACTGTAGGCACAAGAATAGACCTGTGAGCCAATGGAAGAAAACAGAGACCACACAGAAGTAATCTACACATTCACAACCAACCAATCCATGACAAATGAGCTAAAATTACTTCCTGGATAAAGGACAGTTTCTTCAACAAATGGTGTTGCAAAAATTGTGTATCTGCTAGCAGAAGAATGAAACAATATCCCTACCTTGTACCTAATACAAAAATCACTTCACAGTGGATCAGGAATCTAAATTGAAGACCTGAAACCATCAGATTACTGAAGGAAAACATTGGATAAACATTGAAACACTCTGACACAGGCATAGGCTTCTTGGACAAGATTCCAAAAACACAGGCAATAAAGGCAACCTAGACAATGAGATTACATCCACTTAAGAAACTTCTGCACTGCCAAGGAAATAGTTGATAAAGAGTCAAATGATGGAATTGGAGAAAATATTTGCAGATTACATCTCTGATAAGGGATTACTATATAGGATCCATAAAAAGCTCAAGAAACTCAACAATAACAAAGCCAAGCTAAAAAATAAGCAAAGAACATAAGCAGGCATTGTTCAAAGGATGAAATCCAAATGGCAGACAGACACATGAAAAGACATTCAGAATCATTAGCCATCAGGGACATGCAAAACAAAGCCACAGAAAGGCTTCAACTCACCACATTTAGAATGGTTATCCTCAAAAATATGTATATTGGTGAGGATGTGGGAACATAAGTTGTTTCTAGGAATGTAAACTAGTAAAGCCATTTTGGAAAGAAGCATGGCTATTCCTTAGAAATATGAAAATATGCCTGCTCTATCACCCAGCCATTTCACTCTTGGGAGTTTACCCAGAGGAAATGAAATCAGCATACGAAAGAGTCATCTGGACCCCATGTTTATAGCAAGTCTATTCACAATAGCTGAGATATGGAATCAACCCAGATGTCCATCAACCAATGACTGGCTAAGAAACCAATGACTGGCACTAAGCCGTAAAAAAAAGGGACAAAATGGACACAACTGAAGACCATTATGCTGAGTGAAACAAGCCAGTCCCCAAGCCACAACTATCGTGTTTCCATGATTTGTGATAACTAATATACGGATTATAAGAAAATATAATGTATATGAATAAAACGAACATTTTGAGATTTGATATTGTATAGCCCCTGCTATACATTTTAGTAACGGTGGGTGCTGGCATCCGTCGGCCCTGAAGGTGTGAAGAGAACAGCTTCCCTGTTTGGCAGGGCCCAGGGGAGCTTCCAGCTGTTTGGCAGGGCCCGGCGGATTTCTCTCTGACCACCTTGAAGCAGTCTCACCCCCTTTCGCATGGACTATCCCAATAAGAACTATCCAATAAGAATCCAATAAGAATTCAACTATCCCAATAAGAATTCTGTAACCTACTGAGGCATTGTTTGCCTCTGTGAGATGGCTTTTGCAACCAATATGAGCTTGGGAGTTAATGTTACTGATAATGTCTTGGTGAGTGGGCCTTTAGCTGCACACAGAAATGCAATTAAGCCCATGTTGTTTCTGGACACCTCATTGTGTGCCTACCCATTGCCCTGAATGAAGTCTGCCCCAGACCTGTAGCATGCGGTCTGGGCAAGGGCTTGATAAGAATCTTACAAACTAATGGAAGTGATGGGCATGTGAGCTGAAAGTACTATGGGAAAAAATATAGTTACTATGACCATAAAGTTTAGTCTGTCCTTGCAAGTTTTTGGAGCTTAGGAAATGTAGCTCTTTTAGCTGCTTTTATAATTTTTTGACTAGAAGAATTATAGGGTGAATTTATTAATATCATAGAGATATGCTTTTGATTATTGTTTGTTTATGAGGTTGTAGAGCCTACAGTTGTAGGGGGATTTAATGTTTGAAACTTTTGTCTTGGATTTTTATGTTTTTTCCCTTGTGACATATTTCTCCCATTAAATGATGGGTAAGTTGTGGAAATAGAAATGTGGCAGGAATGTATTACTGATCAGTAGGTAACCACATGTGCCCTGGCCTTGGAGTCCTGGCTGTCACCAGTGGCTACTACTGAAGAATGAATAATGGCTTGCTTTGAAGAAAATGACTGTGGTAAATCACAGAATTATCTTTAAGAGCACCTGGTTGACCACGAAAGAAAAAATAAAATAATTAAACATCTGTGCATATCCACTTAGTCATGAAGTTAGAATAGTTTGTGCAGAGGCTTACGATGTGTCTGAGTAAATAAAAATGACAACTTCTTGAGCCGTTACGAGAGGACACCAAGTAACAGTGTCCGTGTCTTTTCCTTTCACCAACTTCGCACACCCTTCTCGAGCTCTGAACTCAGTTGGAGCTGGCCTCCGGCGGGTGGGCTTTCTGTACATACTTCTTGCTGAATTGTGTATTTAGCTTGTGAATGTAAAATAAATTGAAGGTATGTCGTTGTAAAAGTTGAAAGAAAAAGGAGGAAAGGAGGAAGGATGAAGTGAACAAGGCAATGTAAGGAGGGCGGGTGGAAAGTATCATTATGCTCCTAAAGGTTTATACACAAAATACATGAATGTGTTTCCTTTATATAAACTTAATTTGTTAAAAATGAAATCTGACATTGACTTGCATTCATCTTAACAGGAACCCAACCATGGAGACCTGCAGTAGCTCATGTTTCAATTTATATCCTTTGCAACTCCTTAACATGTTGACCTTTCAAAATGCTTACCACCTTCCTACTCAGAATGACTCTCTCAAAACTGTCCATCTGTTTCTGTAATCTCCCTGATACATCTCTCTGAACTGACAGTTTCCTCAGGGCTTGTCACTAACAGGTCACATGCTCTGATACTACCAAGCGTCTGCAAGAGTCAGTGTACACAATGATTTCCTTAACTAGTCTGTGCCATTTATTTCTGCCCATACTCCAGATTCTGCATGATGCTCTCCAGATGCAAAATAAGACAGAATCTTCTTCAGGAAACACAAAAAGAGGAAAGCCTAAGGATAGTATATGTTAATGGTTTATATCAACTCATTCATATATTAACTGGTATTTTAAATACATTTTTAAAAATGTATTTACTCATTAGCAAGAGCACTCCCATTCATGGTTTACTCATGAAGTGTCCACAGTAGCTAAGACCAGGACAAGCTCAAGCCAACCCAGAGCTCCAACAAGGGTGGCAGAGACCCAAGGACTTAAGCCATTGCCACTGTTCCCAAGGTATGCATCAGTGGGAAGCTCAGCTGAGCAGAGTTGGAAGTCAAACTCCAGCATTCTGATACGGAATGCAGGCATCATTGCCAGTGTCTTAGCCACCCACTGCCTGCTGCTTTCAAAAGGTAAATACTTAAATTTTTACTTGAAAAAGAAGTGTGAAAATCAACATACCCATAATAACCCAGATAATGCTCACGTTGAAAGGTCACTACTCCAGAGAAGAGGGCAGAGGTAAACATCCATCAGGAGTGAATGAGCTCTCTCCTCTGGTATGAAAACAGAGCAGTGGAGAAGACCCAAACTCCGGACAGAGAGGAGACACGTTTGCTCAATCTTGTAAGCTGACAGCAGTCTTATTTTCTATCCAGGATTTGCTAATGTAAAAAGCAAAAATCTTTCATCAATTCGGAATGCACTGATCTCCTTATTTAGGTGTTGTCCACTCCAAATCTGTTGCCAAATTCTGAATTAAGAAGACTTTCTTCCACAACAACTCAAAAGTCTAGAGGCTTCCAACCAAAATACTTAACTACCCCTTTATTACGTATCAGTATCTGTCATTTGTCTGCCTCGACTCTTCTTTATCTTCACCTTTTCCCTGCTCTTGACTCTTACACTCAGCAAATACGTACGCACAAGGTGCACCCCATGCTCTTCTTGTCCTCACAGTCAAGTTCAGTGGAAGAGCTGTGTTAAACTGCCAGATCTACTTCCTAGTGAACCTGTGCACCCATTTCTTCACGCCATTCTAATCTACCCACAGTACAGCCGGGAAGGTCACTGACATCACTCTTCCCTGAGTTCCCTTTACAATTCCTGTTTTACTTGTACACCCAGCAACATTTGGTGTCTTTGATCACATGTTCTTTATATCTTCTTCGTCCCTTGGATTCCAGGAGAAAACTCCCTGCTGGATGTTCCCTTCACCTCCTTCTGTCTGCTATGCAACTTCTCCTCCCTCCCCCTTGCAAAGGGCTGTGCTTCTCCTGGGCCTCCTGTTGTCTTCTTTCTGTTTGCACTCAGTCTGCCAACTACCTCCAGAATGAAGAGAATTCCACAGTGGTGACCAAGGCAGACATTGCTCCTGCTCTTCAGACTCATGAGTCTCTACTGGGCATTTCCTCCCACACTTCATGTTTCCTTGTCCGTAAAAGCTTCGTAATCCTTTTCTTTCTGCCCAAAGATCCTTCCCCCATCACAGCCTATTCCGTCTTTGGATTTTGAAGTTAAGCCCATCTGTATCCTCCATAGAAGCTCTCCAGCACTCCACTTCTTCATGTGAATTCTGGGCATGACCCCATCATGGAACTCATTCACATTGTGCAAACAAGTTTCTTAGTGATTCACTAGTGTGTGTCCCCTAGAAGCGCCACACGTTTAAAAGGTCGGTCTCCAGTGTCATGCTGCTGGGAGATAGTGAACAGCTTAGCAAGTGGGGCCTAGTGGGAGGCCCTTGCATCATTGTGGGTGCTGTCGTTCAAGAGTAGGACTCATGAGAGAGGTTTGTCATGAGAGTCTGAGTTGGGGGTCTCTCTCTCTCTCTCTCCTTGGCTTGCCATGTAATACTTCCTCTGCCAGCAGTCCATTACTGTCATCTCGCATTCTCACCAATTAAATGGGGTCACACAATTTTTGGACATCCAAAACTGTGAGCCTGTTACCTGCCTCTGGTGTTTCATTGAAGTGTCAGAATGCTGACTTGCTTCTTTTTCTTCCTTATGAGCAATGCAGTTCCTTCATGGAAGAGATGGCAATCTGCATACTCAGCAACACCCCCTTGTCTAGCACACACAGCAGGTAATCAGCAATACCTTAAGATGATTAGATGTCCAGGAATTGGTTGAATTAGAGGTATGTAGGATTCCTTTGAGTGAGGAGGTAGGTTGAAGAATAAGACTTTTTATTTCTTTTCAGTAAAGTCAAAGGCTACAGTGTCTCCTACACAGAATAGTAGTGGGGCCAGTGCTGTGCATAGAGGGCAAAGCCGCTGCCTCACAGGCGCCACTTCAAGTCCTGGCTGTCCCACTTCCATTACAGCTCCTAACAGTGTGGGAAACAGTGGGGGATAAGCCAAGCCCTGCTGCACCTTTGGGAGACCTGGAAGAAGCACCTGGCTCCTGGCTTAACCCTTGCAGCCATTTAGGGAATGAACCAGAGGATGGAAGACCTCTTGCTCTCATTCCCACTCTCTGTTTCTAATTCTATCTTTCAAATAAGTAAAATAAATTTTAAAAAGAGAAATAAGTAAGAATATTGTGGGAAGCATGAGAATACTAATTGTTCAAGCTTGCTGAGGATACAGCCAAACAAGAATGAAAGACGGGATTACTGTTCAACAGAATCTAAGATACCAGATAATAATTTTAAATAGTTAAATTTTATCTCTCAAAGGTTTACTTTATTTGAAAGGCATAGTTACTGAAAGAGAGGCACAGACACATGGAGAAAGATCTTACACCCATTGGTTCACTCCCCAAATGGCCATAGTGGTAGAGGCGAGGCACAAGGTCAAAGGCAAGTGCTCACACTCTCTCTGGGTCTTCCACGTGGGTGGCAGGAAGCCAAGTACTTGGGGCTGTCTGTTGCTTTCCCAGGCACATTTGCACAGAGCTGGTTGGAAGTGGGCCAGCTGGGACTCAAACCCACACTCATGTAGATACCGACACTGCAGGCAGTGGCTTAATCCATGGTGCCACAAAGCTGGACCACAAATTTCATTTTCAGTATCATTAACAAATAAGTTTATTCTGAATTATATGGGTGATCTCATTATAATCAAATGTCTCATATAATTCATTAGTATTTTCATTTGTGTTATAGCAATGTAATTAACTTGATGGTGTCAGACAGACAGTTCAATCAGAGAATCAGGGCTATTAATTGTCTACCTCAAAGGACTGAGCTGAGAATAAGAATCAGGCCACATTAGGCTGGCATTTTGGCATCTGATGCTAGGATGGGAAGTTGGACATTAAGTCAGGGAGCCAGAGAACCACCAGGAACCCACAGGACAGGCAGGGACCTGGAAGGAGTGTCAGTTCCTGCTCCCTCTGCTCTTGGTGGTAGGCACAGCCTGCTGAAGCCAAGCCTCCTCACCGGGCACACACGTCCTGGGAGTCGCAGGAGCTCTGGGAGGGTGCCAGCGAGGGGAGGAGTTGAACAGCAGTCCCACCTTACACAAGCTGGGAGTCAGCACAAAACAGCTGCTGCTTCACTGTGGCCCTCCAGCCCCTGCAGGGGAGTGGCTGCGCAGGCTCACCCTGACCAGGAACACACAGAAAAAGCACACAAGTGAGTCCACACAAAGGCAAGTCATGACTCGGCCTTATGAAATGTAGAGTCATCTTTCATTTATCCACAGAGGTACTGGTTCCAGAAACTTCCTGGTATACCAACACCCAAGGATGCTTTCCATAGAATAGCACAGTATTCAAATATAATAAGCCATCCTCCTATAAACCTTAAAACAGCTATAGGTTACTTACAATAATGCACTGCAAATACTATGTCAAAGAGTTGCCAAGCTACAACGACTATGGGATAATGGCCAGATAATGTGTGTTCATGCTCAGCAGAGACCCACGTTTGTCCTGCTTAGTTTTCATCTGCACTGGGTTGAATCCAAAGGTGCAGAACTGCAATTGTGGAAAGCAAACTCTGTGAATGATCATTGTGTGGCAAAGGACATCACATCAGGACAGAAGCTGCAGCAGAACTGGGCCAGCGCACTCAGGGGCTAGACCGTCGCATGTCCTAATAGTGAGCAGGGCAACATAGTGCAAATCTTGTTTGGGGTCTGGTGACACAGCAAACTAATCCTCTACCCCGCAGTGCCGGTTCATGTCCCAAGTGATCATCTCTATATCCAATTCCCTGGTTGTGACCTGGAAAAGAGGATGGCCTAAATCCTTGGGACTCTGCATCCACATGGGAGACCCAGAGGAAGCTCCTGGCTCCTGGCTTCGGGTTGACTCAGCTCTGGCCTTGTGGACATTTGGGGGAGTGAACCAGTGCATAGAAGATCTTTCTTTCTCTCTCTTTTCTCTGTAAAATCTACCTTTCCAATAGAAATAAATAAATACATATTTTAAAGATTTATTTATTATTTTATTTGAAAGTCAGATATACAGAGAGGAGGAGAGACAGAGAGGAAGATCTTCCATTGCATGGTTCATTCCGCAGGTGGCCCCAATAGCTGCAGCTGAACCAATCTGAGGACAGGAGCCTCTTCCAGCTCTTCCAGGTCTCCCACATGGGTGCAGGGTCCCAAGGTTTTGGGCTGTCCTTGACTGCTTTCCCAGGCCATAAAAAATAAATCTTTTTAAAAGCAAATCTTATTTGACTTTTTAAATTTTAATTTTACTCATTTGAAAGGCAGAGTAACAAAGACAAGAGTCGAGAGAAAGTCTCCATCTATGGATTTATTCCCCAATTGCTCACAGCAGCCAGGCCAGGTCTGCATCAGGCCAAGCCAGGAGCCTGAAGCTCCCTGGGGTCTTAGTCGCCACCTCTGCCTCCCCGCAGGCACATTAGCAGGACGCTGGATCCCACCAAAGCTGCAGGGACCCCATCTTACACTCAGATATGGGATGTCCAGAATGCTACAGCAACTGTCCTGGATATTATTTTACACAGGCTCATTCTTATTTTTATTTTATAAGAAGTTGAAATAAAAATGCAAGGGATTTATTCACCATTTGTACCAGAATTAAATTAAAAGTTAAAGTACTCACACTAGCACAAAGCCCCAACAACTCTCCATCTGTCACCAGTAACCTAAGGGTGAGCAAGTTCCTAGTATAAATGAATAACCGTTTCCCATAGGCTAATGCTTTTTAAAAACCCTCCCAGCCACATAATGCCAGCCACCCTCTGGAATGTGCAGTTCTTCTCACGCACCCATCAACGGTCATATTTCACAACAAAGTGCTTCCTCTTTGTCTCTAGGGACAAGTTTTCAAAATGCCCCCAAATGCTCCCTCGGAGGTTGAGGCAGTGGGAACCACGGCTGTCTGGCCCAAGTCCGGGACTGTCCTTGCACAATCCTGTGTGTGTAAGTCAGTGTTGGGCGATGAACACACTGGGAGTTTCTGCCACAGTGACCGTGTCCCTATTGCCCAAGCCGGCGGCCTCCACTCGCACTTCCTTTGGCGGGGTGTCTGCGTGTCCCTCCCCGCGTGTGAGCATTCTCTCCGTGGCTGCTGGATCCTGAAAAAGCTCCCTCGTGAGCAATCCTGAAACCACAGCGCTCTAAAAACATTTTACTTTCCTGGGAAGTGTATTTTCCCACGGGCCACAGCGGCAGGTCCTTCGCCTGTCCCGGACCCGGAGCTCCGTGTTGGGCGGTGCCAGCCGCATCAACCCGGGCCCTGCCCGGCACAGCACAGCTCCGCCCGGCAGGCTGCTGGGAATCCAGGTCCCTTACCGCGTCCCGGATAAGTCCCCGCGGAAACTTTCCCGAACCCTTCACTTCCCCCAAATCAAATGAGCTCTCTCTCATCCTTGCCAAACCCACTCCCGGCCCGCCGCCCTGTCGGCAAACACGTCGCCTCTCCATGCCCTCCCTGCTGGCCCCCAGGAAGGATGCCAGTCCAGAGGAAGCTCTTCCTGGGCAGGGCCACGGCTCTGCTACCTCGGCGCGCCCATCCTTGTTGTTCTGACTTGCCACAGGCTCTGCCATCAGTGCACTGCCCTTTATAAAAGTTATGTCTTGGATTTCAATTCTTCACTCATCTTCGGATATTTCGGTCACTCAGTCTTACTAATATTTGGTTTTCTCGTTTGCTGTGTGTTGCTGACAGTAAACTATAACAATATAATGAGATCTAGTCCGTGGAGTGCTCAGTAGGTCAAGCACTTCAAACGTATACACGTTCATTTTCCAATGATACAAAAGAGTGATTAATTTTTAGCATATCCATGCCACAGGAACACAAATGGAGCCTGTGACAATGAAAACAGTGATGCACAGTCACAAGGAACTGCATCCATGACACAGGAATTGGAAATCAGGGTCTAGAACATACCACACACCAAGGCCACTGACATTACCCCTACGCGTTAGCTTCATCAGTGTTTACATAAACATTCCTACAATTTAAGTCCAAATCATTTAGCCCTATTTTCCATAAACTATTTGCAAGACCCTCCTAGTTTTCTTTGTCTATCTGTCTACGTAAACATACACAGGTTAGGTGCAATTTTTCATTGATGATGACTTTATGCATCTGTATAGTTTATTCAGTGAGGATACTTTAAAAATAAAAAGGAAAAAATGTCATAAAAAGAACATCTGAGTGTAATAAATGTACCAGAACTACCTACTTAAGTTGTTATTGAAGCTATGAAAATACAAGCTTGTAGCTGGTGCGTTGACATAGCCTGCCACCATCCCATATGGTACTAGTTCAAGTCTTTGCAGCTCGGTGCTCAACCCAGCTCCCTGATAACGGTCTTGGAACGCAGCAGAGGAGGCCCCTGTACCTACATGGGAGACCTAGAAGAAGCTCCAGGCTCCTGGCTTTGGACCAACCCAGCTCCAGCCTTTGCAGCCATCTGGGGAATAAGCCAGTTCTCTCTCTGTAACTCTGCCTTTCAAGTAGAAATTTTAAAAATCTTTACAAGAAAGGGGGAAAAAAGAAAACAGAAACTTATTTAGAAATTATTTTGATCCTAATCCTAATAAAAGGATAATTTTGATGCCAGCCCCTATTCCTGCCATAACCCTGAATTGCTGACCAAGCCAGCATTGCATTTCTCTGTATTTCCTCAAACCTTAAAGAAAGCACAGATCTCTAATTTGGTGGTTTGATTTTTTAAATCAAATAATGAGCATTTGTTGTAATAGCTAATGAACAAAATTGCTGATCAGGCTGAGTTATGTTGATTTCAGTCCATTTTTAAGAAAATTCCATGGATAATAGCTCATTCCTTTTATCAGACATACAGCTTCAAAGTGTTTCCACAGTTTATTGAATACTGTTTTAAAGATTTTAATTTTTACTGCAAAGTCATATGTACAAAGAGGAAAATCCTCCATTAGATGATTCCTTCCCCAAGTAGCCACAATAGCCAGAGCTGTGCTAGGAGCCTCTTTAGGGTCTTCCATGCCAGTGCAGGGTCCCAAGACTTTGGGCCCCCTTGACTGCTTTCCCAGGCCACAAGCAGGGAGCTAGAAGGGAAGTCAAGCTGCTGGGATTAGAACCTGCGCCCATATGGGATCCCAGTATGTACAAGGCAAGAACTTTAGCCACTAGGTGCCTCTCCAGGCCCTACTGAATATTTATATGCTTGAATTTGTTTCATAAATACTTCACAAATATCTCAGAAGCATTCACTGAGGTTCCAACATTCGTTGTTTCTTGTTGATTTCTGTGGACTTGCTATGTTATGACAAAAGCCCATTTACTTATCTTATTTTTGCTGTTCTGATTCCAGCCTTCTAGTTAGTGACCAATTGCAAGAACTTGTAAGCTTTTCAACAATTTAATCAATTCTAGGAGCTACTAGATAAATTCATTACTCACAACTCTAGAATTTTTTGGTACCTTTTAATCTACTCCTGACATTACTTTATCTGTAAAAGTGACTTTTATTACTTTCACTAATATACATTTTTTTAAGTATACTGTCTGTACTAGCTAATACAAGTCAGAGAAACACTGATATTTTTCTTTTGGGGTCTGACTTACTTCACTAAGTGTATGATTTCCAGCTATTGTAAAACAGGATTTCACTGTTTTATGATTTGCAGTATTCCATCATGACTATGTGCTGAATTTTTCTACCCAGTTATCAGCTGAAGGATGTCTGGGTTAATTCCATATTTTACATCTTATGAATCAAACTGTTAGACACAGAGGGAGGAGTCTACAGCCAACTCCTTCATTTGCTGATTCCATTTCCTTTGGAAAAGTCACTTTCAAAATGTCTAGTATTTCACATACATGCCTTATAACTCATTTTTTCTTTGAAATGGAGGGTAGGGGAAACCTTCTAATTTGCTGTAATGACCCAGTTCACTAATGAGATGCAGATCTTCAAATGCTGTTGCTTCACTTTGAAGTCTGATGCAGTAATTTCTCAGATCCCTCCTCTCTTCCTTCATGGCTGGCTCCTTCCTTCATTTGTTCAGTGTCAGAAGCAGCTGCCTTCCCTGCAGAGCCAGCTCTCAACTCTCAGGAGCCTCCTCCACTTGGGTGCACCTGCTTCTGTCTCCAGCTCCTTTGCTCACCAATTTTTGCCCCTCAGCATTTAATGAGCTTGAGTCTCTTCTGTTGAACATGGAACAAGAACTGTGATTCCTTTGTATTATTTTTTTAATCTTTTATTTTTCATTACATAGTTCCAGAGGTTCAGGGATTTCCTATTCCACCCTCCCCATTCCATCTCTCCTGCACTGCCCATCCCCCGTATTATTACAACAATATAGTCCTTCAACAGCAGTCACAAGTCCACCATTCTGCTATTTAAGCATATGTGACATTGTAGGTACAGACAATGGTGAAAAATATGGCAACCTGTTTGCTTAGAACTCACTAATTCAGAGTAATCATGTGCCTTTTTCTTTAAAACAGTCTTCACCTAGTGGTCTTAACTTGTTCTCTTATTTCCGTGTCCTTCTCAAGTCATAGCAGTTGGGCTTTTGCTGCAATTACACTAATGAAATGCTTTTCATTATGGTCATGAATGACCTCCTGTTTTCTGAAAGCAGTGGGAAGTTTCCAGACATCGTACTTGATATCCCTGGCACTGCACCTTCCCACTCTTCACTCCTTGTCATGGTCTCAGTCAAGGCCCCTGTTTGCTTTTCCTTCTACTTCCTGTTCCAGCCCTGACCACCTACGACCTGATGTTTCACCACAGCCCCTTATCCCTTCTCAGTCTTTACACTGACCCTGACCTGGTTGTATGCCATGGCTGTAGCCGCGATCCTACTGTTTTGTGGTCTCACTAGGCTGTGAGCCCAGTCTGAACTCATCATATGATTAAGCCAATCTTATCCTCTTCATTCTATTTTTGGTAAATGGCACCATCTAATTGTTCAAATCAGAAATATGGAGTTCTAGACTTTTTCTCTCTTTCTCACCTTCCATATGCATTGATCGTCAAGGCCTATCAAGTCTGTTTAATCCTTAAGTAATGATTTGGGACTTTTTAATTTCTAATCTAGATGGATGTCGTTGCCTCCCTGGACTACTCAGCTCTAACCAATGCCACTCTAGGAGCTTCCTAGATGAGGCATATTACTCTGTCGACATGTAGGTAAAGTTCAGGCCTAAGGATGCATCTGTACCCGGCTTCTGTCTGCCAGCACAGGCATCCCAAGGACTAGCCACACTTTGTTGCCACTACTTTCCCATTGCTTTCCACCTCTCTACTCCCTTTGCAGCATAATTATTATGTTTCTTTTAAAAATATTGCATATTTTTCATTTTTCATTTATCTTCATTATAAGATTTATCTTATCAGAACCCTCCTTTTTCCACTATCCAGAAATAAAATAAGTGAATTTTCTTTGGGATGACATAGATTTCTGTCTCCCTTATTAGATTATTACAGAATATATGTGTGTGAATTCTGAAACTAAACCTAAACTAATTTTAAAGTTAATGGAAACCTAGCAGAAAGTTGAAGAAATGAATTTTAAAGCAGACTAGATTTAATTGTTTAAACTTTGTCTCCAGGAAACTGTGCATTTCTCCCCATCCTTTCTTCTGTTTTCTCTTTGTTGGTCTTCTCATCTGTGCGCCCTGCGGATACCGTCCAATGAGCAGGTGGCCCGTTCCTAAGGCAGCCACGCCCTCACCAGAGGTCTAAACCTGTCCTGAGCCGAGGGAAGAAGTCTTTCCCAAGAGGTTAGAGCCTCTCTATGCGCTCTCCTTTAGCCCACAGACCAGTAGCTGCTGTCTGCACTTGCTACTTACGCATTTCTTAGAATTCTCTCTCATCCATTTAGCAATTACCTGTCTGACTGTTCATCATATCACACTGTCTCTGTTCAAATTATTTTTGTAGTCTCTTCCAACCGAACTCTGACACAGATGAATACTCTATAAATTTGCTATGTCCCAATTCATTCAATGTTTCTGTTTTTGCTTGTATGTTTTGTTGCTCTTCAATTTGATTAATATGAAATTCCCCTCTGCTTGCTTATTCCCCAGTGGCCACAATAGCAGATGTTTGGTCAGGATGAAGAAAGGAGCCTAGAACCAAACCTGGATTTTCCGGGTGGATGGAAGCGTCCTACCAGTGCCATCACCTACTAACAACCAGGATACACATGAGCAGGAAGTTGGAGTTGGAAACAGCCACTGCCTGAATCTAGGTACTCCACTATTGGATGAGGGTTTCCAAGTAGCAGCATTAACTGCTCACTAAGCACCTGCCCTTTTATTATTTTATAAACATTTATTGAGGACCTACCATGTGTTCTAGGAATACTGTGGCGCACAAGACAAACTGGGATCTTACTTCACGGAGTTTAGAGCTCAGAACAAAGATTCTGATGATAATAATAAATTGAACTTGTTGGCACATGCTATAAAGGCAGTATGAATAAATGTGAATACTTGGGAGGCTAGAGATACAAATCAGTCATGGAGTAAACAAGGTCAAGAGACTGTGGAAGAGACACAGAGCAAGAATGGACAGCACAAGGGACAGAAGTCTCCTGTAGCTGTCACACAAGGTCAAAGGAGCGAAATGGCAGGACAGAGGGTCAGGGGCCAGCAGATCACAGAGCCTAGTGGGTCATGGAAGAGTTCTGTTATTCTAACGGTTATGGGAAGATTTGGGAACATATTCAATTGCGAATATCACTATTTTTTAAGAGGTAACTTTGCTGCATGAAGAATGGAGTTAGGTGTACAGTTAGGAGGCTCTTGTAGTCTTCTATGGAATAGATATTGTTCATTCGCATAAAGTGTCAGCAGTGGACGCCACGAGTAATGGAGAGGGCAAATGTACGACAGAGCTTGAAGACGTTGTGGACAGAGTGTCCATGGAGTGTGACAAGTGAAGGACCAAAGATAACCACCCCCTCCCGAGCCTGGGCAGAGGATTATATTGTGATACTTTCCACGTGCAATGTGGCAGCTGAGGAAAGAAAGATTAGAAGGGAGGACAGTCCAGAAAATCGCTTAGGTTATCAGTATTTTGGTTTGGCAGTTTACTGCTCCAGTGAACACAAGAAAGCAATTCAGTTCTTACTCTGGCCCTAAAGGGAGTGAGGCTGTAGTTGGAAAAAGGCAATGGCTTTGGAGAGTTCCACAAGATGACACAGATCAACAGTGCCAAGAACTGGGCCCTGGGAATAGGTGGAGAGGGTGCAGCAAAGGAGGCCAAAGAGGAGAGGTGGGAGGAAGCCAGATGACACCAGCAATTCAGACAATGAGAAAAAAAAATGAGTAGAGTTCTTCCATTTATGCTATTTTACTTTCAGAGGATTTGATTCACAAAATTAAATGATTTTAAAATTTTAATAAGCTTTATCAGATTACTTATTTAAAAAAAAAACCTGACGAAAGCCTTTGCAGAAGGTTAACTGAGGTATGAGTCACAGCAAGATTCTAGAAGCAGCAAATGACCTGACTGCTAGACAGGAGACTGACACTCAAGTCTAACTGGTGTCCAGGTGGCCCAGCTTAGCTTTAGCAAGCAGAATACTGAACACAGAAGTGTAGAGATGTGATATTCTACACCCCTTGAAGGCCCTGGCATTTCTGGCCCTTCTTGGTCTGCAGGTAAAATGGATCAGACCCTGATCTCTGTAGTTACATAAGAGAAGACTACACGACCATGTGAGCTGAGCTGCTGGAGAGGCAGGAAGCTTGCACACCGCAATCCAGAGTCAGGACTGCTCATCATACATCCGCTATCTGGCAGGCAGTTACCCGGGAGGTCTTGCAGTTACGATTGATGAATTTCTAAAAAATACATTCACAATGTTGTATAGTCACCGCCACTGTCTATACTCTATACTCCATATTTTTCATCATTCCTGACTAGAGTCCTGGGGAATTTCTATGTTGGAAGTCCAGAAGCTTTACTAAGATGCATCTTCCCACTGATCTCATGTCCATTCCCTGGAATCTGCAAATCAGTCATCAGTCTCACAGATACTCGTTGAGTTGTTACCATACGCCAGCCACTTTTATACAACCAGAGGCACAAAGAAATCTTCAACGTGGCCTCTTCCTTCTTTGACTATGTGTTTTGGACATTATCGCCTCAAGGGATTCTTGCTTTAATGAGGATACCAACTTGGAGACAATTCCTCTCTCAAATGAAAATATTTTGGAATCCAAAATGTTTCAATCTCAAATCATTCTTGGGAATTCTCAGTCTGAAGAATACAAAGGGAAGTGACAATTTCTTGGGTATGGAAGGAAACATAGGCAATAAAACCTGTTTGTGCACATACATCCCGCATTGCTTTCCATTTTACCATCTTGATAAACCACCCATAGAGTGAGAGTCCTCACCCTAACATCTTCACATGTGAATGCCAGATGCATCATTCTTCTTTCAAAAATCCCAGAATTCCCTGTATCCCCTTCCTTTCATTCTTCAAGCACAAACTTGTATAAACCATTGCTTCATAGAGTGACCTCACAATCCACTCCTTGAACTCTGTGTGTTCTAATTGAGTCAGAATGATTTAAGAGTGGGGAAAACCCCATCTTCTCTCTGTGGCTGATGGTGTCCTAACCCTACCGTTTTTTTAAGCCACATTTACACTATGTTATAATGTTGAGTGATACAGCATAGCTTCCTGATCTGAACATGAAGACACACAACTTGATCAGAAGATGGAAAAGAGGGGGATTTGTAGTCTGTGCTCCTTACAATTTAGTCATCAAAGTATAAATGGAATGTGACTATAGAGAATGCCAGTCACACTGGAGTCCTTGCTCTCCTCCTATCAGACCTGCTCCACCAGGGCCATCCTTGAAAAAGGCTCTTCTTGATCAACAAGAACAAAGCAATAAGCACTAGTCATACTGTTGAAGACTTACAAAGTATTTTTTAAATGTATTTATGTTCATTTTATTTGAAAGGCAGAGATATGGAGATAGAGCAAAGACAAAGATTTTCTATCTTCTAGCTTACTCCCCAATACCTGCAATGGCTGGGGCAGCACTAAATGGAAGCCATGAGCCAGGAACCCAATCCACACCTCTCATGCGAAGGGCAGTGACACAGGTATCTGAACCAAGACACATGGCCTCCTGGCAGCATATTAACAGGAAGCTGGATTGAAAGGCAGGAGCCAGGACTTGAACCAGGCACCCTGATGGGAAATATGAACAGCCCAAGTGGCAACTTAAATATTTTATCAAATACTCATGCTTACTATTTATTTATTTAAAAGTCAGAGAGACAGGAGCAATGGCAGATAGCAAGATCTCCCATCCATTAGCACACTCTCCAAATACCCACAATAGCCAGGGAAGGGCCACACCAAAGCTGCAGCCAATAAGCTCCAATCAGGGCTTCCACATCAGCAGCAGGAATGCAAGGATTTGACACGTCATCTGCTGGTTCCCAGGCAAATTAACAGGGAGCCACATGGGAAGCAGTGGTCTCTGAATCAGTGGATTAACTTACTGTGCCAGAGCCAACCCCTACAAAATGTCTTTAAAGACATGACTATATACCATGAATATTTACTGATGAACTGTTATGCCAGTTCCCGGCAGATCCTGGAGATATGACTCTGAATGTGTCACATGTCATCGCTGAGTGTAATAGGAAAGACATGCATACACCAACAATTCAATATGCTTCCTGACTGTCTGACTCTTCTCATTGAAGAGCACGCAATGCATCTGTCCCATTTACCGAGTTTGTGGTTGGTCTCCCCCGTCAGAATGCCCTTTTCATTCTCTGGTATATCCATCAGAATAATCAGATAATAGACATTGGCAAATAACAGCCGCTCAATCAATGTCTTTCAAATGAATGAATTATAATTATAATAAGCATGTTGAAAAAACTAAAATTACTATGTGAACCTCTGAGGAGAGCTTTACATCAAGATTAAGAGAGGGCCTGGCGCAGTGGCTCAGTAGTTAAATCCTCATCTTGCAAGCACTGGGTTCCCATATGGGCACTAGCTTGTGTCCCAGCTGCTCCGCTTTCATCCAGCTCCTTGCTTGTGGCAGTAGACCCTCAAAGCCTTGCACCCATGTTAAAGCCCCTAGCTCCTGGCTTTGGACTGGCTCAGCTCTGGTCACTGTGGCCCAAGTGACTGGCAACACTGTACATGTATAATAAGCACTCGGTATATTCTCATGAATGAATGTATGCTTGGCTTCTTCTGCTATTACATTTGTACAGTCTGATGTATCTCCCAGAGTTCTCTGTTGTTAGTATAGAAACCATCTCTGAAAATACAGTGAGAAACCAAGATTCAGAGTTTATAATACTCAGAGAGCGTAAAAGTCACTGGGCTAACTAGTCAGGGTTTAAACTAAGCAACAGGGATGCTTTGAAAGGACAGCGGGAGCTGACCAAATCTAGAGAGAAGCTGGGGGAAAGCTCAGAACTAAAATGAGTCTTTGACGGATAAAATGTTAGCACTATAGAGACTTTCTAGATTATAGCATTAAGAGATTATCAATAAAATGAATAAATTTCAATTCTGTGTCACCTTGTTTAAAATCAAATTATAGAGTGATGGTTTCTAATTTGTTTGTCTAGTATAGCTGAGCTAAAAGTCTATGCCCTTGAACACAGTCTGGATAATACAGTAGCTTGTCTGCTGCTCATCAGGTACCCAGTGTTGGGTACGGAAGTCAGAGCAATGCATCACTGTTCAGTTTATATCTAAGACTGAAAAGTTTGATTCTCTAAAAGAAAATCTTTTATTAAAAGAAGAGATATTGAGCAACCAAAACAAGCAGTCAATGTCTGCCACTTCTAGGAAATGCCAAGAATATAGTGCTTTCGCACAGCCCGTCTTGGGCAAAGCGTCGGGAAACCTGTCTAGCTAATCCAATTGGGCCGAGGTCGCTAGGGACGTGGCTAGACCCAAGCCTGGGCCGGGGAAGAGAGGTGGAGCTTACGCCTGGGGGCTTTGTCCCACGGCCGCCATGTGGCCGGGGGTCCCCAGGCCCAGCCACTTCTGACCTGGTGAGCAACTAAGCAGTCCCCACGCCCACTCGGGGGACTGCTACGGGCAGCCAGTGTGCCAGTTGGCGCCAGGCTTCGCCTGCTGGCTGCCCGGCCAGGGAGCCCTGGGAACTTGGTTCTCTGTATGCTGCTCAGACAGCTCCATGCCGAAACTGCGGTGTTTTGGGGACATCAAGCAACCCTAAAGATTTCCAATGACTGTAAATCTTCCTCAGACGAACCTGTAGCTAATATGGTCTCACCCCACATGTTCTGAATGATTGTAATTCCCAATATACTGCCAATTCCTTATGATACACAGTAACTGGGTGGGAACACAGAGTAATCTCTCATCTCCTTTGAAAAAGCTAGGAATCCGTGTAGTGTAACCTACAGGAACTGGATAGGTATCTTAAAGTTGATAGATCCAGATCAGCATTAGACAATAGCAAAAACTACAATGACATACAGGGGGAATTAGGAACGACCCAAACAATCTATTAACAGGTGGTCATATGCACAGAATAGGGGAGAACCCCAGAGCGGAACAGCGGGACAGGAGGAGGCTTATATCCCACCTACAAGGACTCCTGGACTCCCACCAAGGTCTATCAGAACGGGCACCAAGGACGTCACCACAACTGCCAAAGAGAACACGGGGAACCGGAATGCCTTCAGAGGCCGAGAACCCAGAGGACAGACATCCCCGCTCTTTGGACAAACTACACAAAATGGAAGAAGCCCGAGTCCTTCCACATAGGAACTAACAACATCAGAACAACAGCCAGGAACCACGATGGATCATCAGAACCAGAAGAACAATAAACTTCCTGCGGAACAACGGGAGAGGAACCTTCTCCAGTCCTTACCTAGTTCCAGCTCTGGGCCTCCACCCTCTATAATGACCAACAAGGTTCCTCCTAAACCCCCTCCCCCCCTACACACACACACACACACACACACACACACACACACACACACACACACATTCACACACTCTCATATACACACACTAATAGGATTAGATAAGCAGAGAACAAGAAAGAAAGATAGGTCATCAAGGACTCACACATGTCCTGTTAGATGGAACACAAAGAACAAGTACCCACCAGCAAGGTATGAGAGATTTCTTTGCAACACCCCCCAAACTCGTTGTGCACCTCAGTTGATGAGGTGTCATTGAAATAGTTGCAAGAGGTTGTCAAGAACTTATAAGAAAGCTTTGGTTCATCTACTCCAGGGAATACTACTCAGCTATTAAAAAAAACAAAATGCAGTTCTTTGTGGCTAAATGGGCCCAACTGGAAACTATAATGCTAAGGGAAATGAGCGAATCCCAAAAGGTTAGATACCACATGTTTGCCTTGATTTAACCTGTAATTTTTGTTTGGTTGTTTGTTACTTTTTGAACCTGTCATTAATACTGTCTCAACCCAGATGTTTTGAAGAATTGAACTTGCATTATTTTTAACATATTGTTTACTCAATACTATGTCAATTAATTCCATAACATTGTATATTGATGCGGATGTTTTGTTGGGGCTTTTAACTGACCGGAACTTTACTCTGTTAGCTCTACCTTCAGACCAGAGAAGGTCTCCCCAAGAGACCACTGAACTTATCTGGACAATAAGATGCTGGACTTTATGCTAGGTATATGCTTGCAATGAAGGAATCTCAACTGAACTTGAACTGAGGTTATGCAGCAAGGTGGAGGAATCCACTATGGAGGGAAGGGTGTGGGAGGGGTGGGGGGAATCCCCAGTGCCTGTAAAACTGTATCACATAATACAATGCTAATAACAATAAAAAAAAAAGAATATAGTGCTTTTCATTGCACTCTTTTTTAGAACTTATATAACATGACAAATTTCACATATTTCATAATGCAAATTCAAGAGTACAGTGGTACTTCCCACCCCAAACTCGTCCTTGCTCACATCACCTCCTCTTCTGCTTCTTTCTTGCTTTTTGGTTCAATTAGTTTTCAATTTTTCATTGCATCTTTTTTTCTTGAAATCCTGCTATTGATGATATGAAATCCAACATTTTAAAAACAAACAAAAAGGAAATGGCAGACTTCAAATTATTCTAAACAGTAAGATTGGGCTCCTGGCCACGATTTCTTCCTCCTTCCCTATTTCTTATCTGTTGTGTTTCCTCTACTTTTGATGTGGTTTCTTGGATCGTACTCACACATCCTGCTTTTGTTGTTGCTGGCTGTGGCTCCTGTTTCTCCATTTGCCTTTTCTTCTCAGAAAGCAACAAGAGTTCCCAGTAATCCCTCCTTATCCAAGGAGATATAGAACAGGATGCCAGGTGGACGCCTGAAGCCACATATAGTAACAAAGCCAATATATACAATGCATGATATGTGCATACAATTCTATTTTATTTTATTCTATTTCTTTACTTTTCACAATCTTTACATGGTTAATTAGGATAAAAAGGTTCAAGGGCTTCAGGAAAGTGGGTAAGACTATTATTTCCACATTCTCTTTTTTTCTGTATCTAGGGTAAAGGGGGAGATAAAAGGAAAAGCCCAACCCAGCCTCCCACACATCCCAGGTCCCCAATGTGGGGCATGCTCTGAGGGTCTTGCTCCAGTGGCTTCGAGAGTTCAACAGTTATGAATTGCTGCCAATCTCAGCATTCCAAGCACGATGAGGTCGCTGCAGAATCCACTGATTGACATGGCCCATCTTAGAGTCTCTGTTTGCCCAGTTTTTCATTGCCAACATATGGTTGGGGTAGTTGACTGATTAGTTCTGTCCTCTGTTGTGGTGCCAGGTGTCCTCTACAGGTTCTGATAGACTGCCATATCCTCCATGTGCACCCGACTGTGCTGTCCACTGCTCCATCTGAGCCTCTGAGGAGGCTCGGCTCTGGCACTTGCACTCCATGGCAGACCATGGAACCTGTACTTCTCTTCATGGTTGCAGTTCTGAGTCCACCAGTTCCATTGGGGAGATCCCCAAAGAGACTTTGTCTGAAGTGAACCCAGGCTAGATTCTTGTGTGTACTTGCAAGTACAGGGTCCGGCAGTCTATTGTCCCAATCAGCTGGTGGTTGCAATTGCTGGGTTGGTTCTGTTTCCAGTCCTGTCTTCCACTGGAATCAATGGGTGTTGCAGTCCAGCCTGATTCTGCCCAGCATACACTCGGCCATAAACCAGTGAGAGCTGTAGCCTAGTCAGAGCGACCCACAATAACCCCCACCAGACCTGCCCACTGCCCTAGTTCCCATGCTTGCCAGTATGTGCAGCACTAGTCCAGTCTGTCCCACATCCCATTCAACTCTCATACATGTCAATGGGCATTGAAGCCTAGTTCAACCAGCTCCACTATTCAGCCCTCACACAGATGTTGCTGGGTGCCTTTCTGTCCAGCCACCCCCCCTGCCCCAGGCCTGGTTTTTATACTCTGAAGTGGGAGTAGTAACCTAAGAGGGTGGGGCCCATTATTTCCCTCCTAGGCCACTCTCACTCCCAGATCATGCACTTTCCCTTGACAGATTAGCCCCCAGTGCCAGCATCTGCTATCTGATGCTATGGCAAAGCCCAACCAACCTTCACCCATTCTGCCTTATATCTACACCAGTAGGGACAATCAACTAAGCCTGGCTCTTCCCTAATCTGGCTCACATGAGACCCATAGGTGTTGTAGCCCTGCCCAGTCTGGTCGGCCCCCACTCCAACTCATGCTCTCCAGTGGGCGAGGTGTTCCATCAGAGAGGCCCTCCACATTCCCCCTACCAGCTTTACCTACTGCCTCCCTTGTTCCGACTAGTGCTGTGTCCCAGTCTGGCACAGCCCACCTCACCTTGGCGTTTGCTAGTGTGTGCTGTAGCCTGGCCCAGCCTAGCCCTATTCCGGCCTGTGAGGGTTACAATCTAGTCCAGCCCAGTGTACCCTATCCCAGCTGTAATGTGTATTGGTATGTGTTGCAAACATACCTGGCCCGACCCACACTGTTCTGATGCTCGGATTCGTCAGCGGCTGATGTGAACTGGTTCAGCCTGGTCTGCCCCTGACCTGTGCAAAATGTATGCCAGTGGGTACCTTTCCCTGGCTTGGTCTGGGCTGTTCCTTATCTTTCTTTTTGTGTTTACCTACAGGGACTGTGTCCTGCCAGAGCAGCTGCCCAGGCTCATCCATCAGAATCTCTCCCAATGCCAGATTTCGCGCATATCGATGGGTCCATGAGCCAGTCATATTCAGTCCACTTCCTGTCCAAGCAGCAACAGTGGCCTTTTCTGACTGGTCCTCAACCCATTCTGGTTCTTATTGTCGGGTGTTTTAGTCCAGCCAAGCCTTGTCCAGACCCAAACACAGCTCACACATAGCTCAGTAGGGGCAGGGACCTAGCCTAGTCCATCCTACATCTACCCTGGTCCTCCAGAGCACCAGATGATGCTGGAGTCTAGTCCGGCTTGATGCTTCCAGTCCCAGCCCACACGTATGACAAGCGAGAGTGCAACCGTATCCAGATCAGAACACAGCCCCCATTCCAGCCCCTGCACTCTTCAGCGGGAATCCCAACCCAGCTACAGTGTCCCCTTAGCTCCCCAACCAGGGCTGTTCCCAGCTATAGATAGCATACATGCCAATGGTTGCTCTGACTTAGCTTGGCATAGCCCCTCAACTGTCTTGGCCTTTGCCTTAGATGCTGTGGCATAGTATCCCTGGCTCACACAGACCAGTAGGTGTAAGAGCCTAACTTGATATGACTTGTGCTCCATCCTGATTTCTATATTTGCTTGTGAGCTAAGGTTTGCTCAGCCCTGCCCAGTCCACCCTGTTTCATTATTAACCCACACATTAGCCAATCATCGGAGCTACTTTGCCCAGCTTGTCCAACCCCCAGGCCTGAACCATGTGTTCACCGGCGGGAGCTATGAGCCACCAGGGGAGTTTCCCAAGTTCCTCCACTTGACCCACTATCAGACCCAGTTCTCACACATGCCATTGGGTGTTAGGCCAATGCCTGGCACAGTCAGCCTTCCATTTGGCCTTGTATGAGCTGGTGAATCTTGCAGCCGGCCCACCCCACACCCTACTCAGGATGCACATTCAGGTTTTCGGTTCCTTTACCCATGGGTGATGGCAAGTTCCTTGGCCACACTTAGCTTAGTCCATCATCACCCCAACTCTTGAGCTAACCAGTGGGACTAGCATTTCCACAGGGTTTGGCCCACACATCCCCCACAGAATCAACCCCTGGAAATAGTTCTCTCGTGTGCTGCTTAATGTCATGGCCCTGCCTAATGTGACTCGTCCCCTGATACATCATTCTGTCAGGTACTAGGATCTGGTCCTGCTAGACAAGCCCCCAGCCTTAGCTTTTGCATGGACTGGTGTATGGTGGTCAGCATTGTTTGGTGATAATAAGTTCTACATAGGACTCAAAGGAGGTTGGTATATCAGTTTGACCCATGAAGATCATCTGGTTTCTCTCCTCCAAACTACCAGGTCTCAGTACCCTCGCTTACCTTCAAAGGAAAAGTTACTCTGTCATTGGGAGTCTTCAGGATTGATCCACAACCCAAAAGCACAGTGGGCTGAACATGGAGGTGCCCAGGCAGCAATTTATAGCCCCAAAACCCTAGAGCTCGCTGTTGAGTGGCCAGTAGGAGGAGCCTGGTGCCTAAGGACAGCTCACCGCGTGTTCGCAGTGGCTGAGATCGGGGCTCCGAGCATGGAGACAGACTGTCCTGGAACCTGCCAGCAGCCAACAGGCTGCTGGAAGTTTTAACCCCCAGGCCCCAAAGTTGTCCCCTCCCAATCCCATCCACTGCAGGATGTTGGCGGCAGGTGGGGCCCAGGCCCGCCTTGTTTCCCAGATTTCCCCTCTCAGTGTACTCACCAGGAAGGGAGCAGCTGCTGGAGCTCGGGCAGGCCTGGGGATAGCTCACTGCATGTTTGCGGTGGCTGGAATCATAAAGTTTTATTTATAAATTAGGCACAGTAAGGAATTAACCATGGCTAATGACATAAATAATAAAATGTATGTGAATGTGCTCTCAAAATTCTGTATTGTAGTAATTGTTGTTATTATTATATACAAATTGTTATCTTTATTGTAAAGATTTGAGATGGTAAAATGCCTGTGTGATGCAGTTAAGTGGCATGAATGACATGGACACCACCCCACTTTCTGATTTTACATGGGGAGCGGGATCAACTGCTCAAGGGATTCCAGCTCATCAAGCTGTGATGATGTTGGGCAGGTAACATATACCATGTGGACATTCTGGACAGACCGGGTGGGCCAAAGTAGGATGGCACAAAAATATACCACACTACTCAGAATGAGGCACAACTTAAAACTTATAAATTGCTTATTTTTAGAAGTTCCACTTAATATTTTTGAACTATAGTTGACCATGGGTGACTAAATGCTCAGTTCAACTAAGAAAATGTATGTGTGTATGTATATACAGTTCAATTAAGAGAATAGATATACATATATATGTATATACATACATACATTATGTATTTGTTCACCTATATATCTATTTGTTTTATACTTTACATGAATGTTATTTTATATTAAAAAGAAGATATGATACTGGTCCTTTGGGGACTGGATTATTTCAGTGAGCATAATGGTCTCTAGATGGGACCATTTAATTGCAGTTGGTGGAATTTCAATTTTAATTGCTGTATAGTATTCCATGGAATAGGTGCACCATGATTTCTTTATCCTACATTAAATTTTAACAAACTGTCACTTGAAAGCTTTGCCTTTTGCTGGGCCTACATCAAATGGATGTAAAAAATGTGAAGAATGAAATTCTTTATTTAAAAAATAAAAGTGTATTATATTATTTTAATGTATCACATGGTATTACAATGATAGCCATGAGTTGTATCTAAAGCTTTGCAATTACTGATTATTATAATGCTATCTCTAAGATGTTTAAGCCAATATGAGAGAAAAGTGACAAAAAATCATTACTCAGCGATTAAAAAAATGAAATTCTACTATTTGCAACAAAATGGTCCCAACTTGAGACCATTATGCTCAGTGATATAATTCAATCCCAAAAGCACAAATGTCACATGTTGTCTCTGATATAAGACAACCTCCATGTAAAATATATAAACACGCATGCACATAGAGTCATCTGGAGTAACTGTGCAGTGCACACTATCACATCGAGATGTAAAGATACATACAATGTGCATCTCTACTTCCGAATCAAGAATGGACTCCCAATGGAACTGTTAAATACATCTTGACAACAGGATGCTGGACTCTGCCATTGTCCGTGCCTACAATGTCAGGACAGACTTAAACAGAGAATGATGGACTTACGACTGTTTGTAAAGGACTATACTATTGTAATAATATAGGGGAGATCAGGAGAAGAGAGGACTTGCGGAGGGGGAAAGAGAAAATCTCAGAGTCTATGGAACAGAATTATAAAATTTAAAAAAAAATTTTTAATTTAAAAAAACTTCACAATGAGTTGCATGTTTCAGGGTTTTTCCAGGAAAAGTCTCCCACAAATTCTTTGGAACAGTACAATAGGATGAATTTCAGGCCATATAAAAAATGGCAGATTGAAAGAAAGACGGTAATAGTTCAAAGGCAGAAGTGTCTCTCAAGTGGTATCCTTGAGTGATGTGCAGAGCAGAATGTTTCCAGGAAATCAGAAAGATGGAAAACTTCACGTCAGGAGAGGGTAAGAGGCTAAAATGTGGCAAAAGGAAATGACTGCGTCTTTGAGATACTCTTAATGTCTTACCCAACTGCTGGACAGACTTGGGTTAGTTCTTGCCCTATTCATTGCTTGGCCCTAAATGAGATTTCACCTGCTGATCTCTCCTCTTTTAACATGGAGGCAAAAATACTTCATTTACAGAATTGCTGCAGGAGTTACTTAGACATATATGTAAAACTCACTAAATGGTCACCTGGCATGGAAGAGGCGGCTGACCCATGAACTGTGTCCCTGGAGACGTATTGCAGACAATTGGACTAACCACCAACAACTCTAAAGGCCTCACTGAATGACAAGACTCACTTGTAGGGATGTATCCCAAATCAAAGGCTACGAGTAAGACAGTTCCCTCTGTTCTTGCATCCAGAGCAGAATTTCTTGGGAATACATCAACTACTTATTACAAATCTCCCCTGCATTAGGTAGCAGTTCTATTATCATTTTTTTAATTTAAATTGAGCCTAGGAGGGTAACTCTACAACTTTAATTTTTTCAACTCAACAAATGGCACTTCTCTAAGTTTATTCCTGAACCACAGAGATGGAACTCCAGAGTTTTCCAAAGTGTGCCTGGGGGCATTGGGGTTTCCCACTATTCCCCAGGACCACCCGGACTCCAGGTCCCCTCTGTGGTCACTATGCTTGACTCTGAGTGTGGCATACTTTCTTTTTTCTCCCCCTTCCGTGTGTTGCTCCTGGTCCATAATTCAACCATGAGGAAAGAAATCTCCGTGAACTCACTGCTTTGCTATTCTCTGTTGTACAGGACACGTACAAGTGCTGCCTTGTCTTCTCAAGTTCATGGACCTCTTGTTTTCATCATCTCCTCTTTGGTGAGGGGTTAGAGGGTCTGTCCTAAGTCTCTGGGGTAAGTAGAAAATAAAAGGACAAGCTGAGCAACACATCCACAACTTTAACCAGAATCACTCTTCCATTATAACTGATTCATTATGGTGATTGTTGTTTTTATATAAATTTTTATCAATGATTAATACAGAGAGGTGTTTTGATCTCCTGGTTTTCTCCCCAAATGCCTACAGCAACTAGAGCTGAGCCAGCACACAGCCAGAGCCCTGGAACTTAACCCAGGTCTACTACAGGAGAGGCAGGGGAGCCAACTGTTTGAGCTGTAACCATGGCCTCCCACAGTGAAAATCAGCAAGGAGTTAGCATCAGAAACAAAGCCAGGACTAAACCCAGAAACTCTAATGTGGGTGCAAGTGTCGCACCCTAGGACTGAGGCTTTTTTTTAATAGGACTGACTCTCTCTTCTCTCAGAAACAGGTCTGTTGGGGGTGGTTCTCCAGTCACTAAGAGAAATCAATTCGTTGGATCTTTCCAACTTAGGCTAAAAGGGAGAAAACAATGTCTGAATTCTACAGGGAACCCAATGTCAGGCTCCAGAAACTAAGACAAAGGAAATTATCCCTGTCCTTGAAAGATAACCTGGGTTGACTAATGTGCCCTCAGCACGCAGTTCTTATGGGACACGCCAAAGAGCCCATGCCGCCGATCACTGGGCCTGCTCAGTTTTCACCTGCTTGGATTGGGTACTGTTCCCTGGCACTATCTCAATGCAACTTGGCTGCCTTTTGGCTTGCTTTCCACTTCTATGTTTCTTAGACAAAGGTAATGATTCTGGTATCTATTTTTCCTATCATTTTTAACAGGAAAAATATTCATCACTGTATTTCTAACCACCTATATTACATAAGTAAACCTAGGCAAATTGGAAGCACTTTTCAATATAACCTGTTTGAAGCTTATTTCCCTTCCTTATTGATTCTAGTCTACACACTTGTCTCTCTCATCGCCATCCACCTACTCCCCCACCTGCCAGCCTCCTTCTCTCATGTTCAACATCAAAGTCTTGAAATTCAGCTATTACACAATGCTGAATATGAAAAATACACCACTGAAGTGGTCCTGTTGAACCACTCATCACATATCAAATAATCAACAATAATGATTATGGATTATCTCCTCATTTGCACACATCTCACAGAAAATCTAACATTGCCTTTAAAACCAAATAAAAACGTGCCACTCCACTGCTTACACCCTTTATTATCTCTCATGGCTCATGAGCTTTCATAATCTGTTTCCAACTTTCCCTTCCCTTCTCTTTTTCTCTCCTTCCTCTCCTTTCACCTCCTTCCTCCTCTCCTCTCATCTGATTCTCCTCTCCTCTCCTCTTCTCTTCCTGCTCCTCTCTCTGTTCCCCTCCCCTCTCACCTCTTTCTCTCCCTCCTTCCCTCTGGTCTGCTGCTTGTACTTTTTCATTCTAGGTCCATGTTACAATCACCCGCTGCCACGGGAGCACAGGCTTGGGGTGAGGTGTTCAGCGGGTCACTGTTCTCTCCTTCTACAGCTTCACATCGTATTTCTTTTGAGCCATTTTCATTCAAGGGGCCAACTGCCATCTAACAGCTATGGCCAGAAGGGAGGATCTCACTATAGGAAGAATACAACTTTGAGGCTGTAGTAGAGAAGGGAGGGAAATATATCTGGAAAAGCAGAGTGGGAAGTCCCTAGAGGGTGTAGAGAAGAGTGTAATTACTGCTCAGTCAATCAGATGGGTGACTGACTCACCAGGTTAAAACAAGCCAAAAGCCATAGCTACAAATACTCAGCAAAAAAAAGGCTTTTGGTTTATGTTTCCCATTCCCTTTAGTTGAAATGACTTGTTGGCAGGTTCAACAATATAGAATAGATGATAATCAAAGAGAAAAGATGTTTAGACATTGAGCAGTAGCTAAATTAGCAAAAAGCAACCATATGCAAATTTTACCAACAGGCTGTTTTCAAAGCCCTGGAACAATCAAATGTCCCAGGACAAAATTGAAGCAAAATCCGCATCCTACAGCCTTCTTCTGGAGAGGCATGCTGTATGTTCATGTTCTAAGGACTCGAAAGAAGTGATTCTTTACAAACACCAGGAAATTGCTCACATTTTACACCCAGCCTTTTCTAATGATGTTTGAACTTCTGGTTTTGCTAGCCACCACTACATGTCATCATTGCTCCTCATGTCCTTTTGGGTTGTGAAGTTGCTGAATGTTGCCTAAGCTCATTTGGTGAATAGGCATTGGATCTTAGCTCTCAAGGACTCTAGAGCAAACGTGGAGGCTGTGAGAAGCTAAGTGTATTCACTGGGACCAGCGACTTTGCCTCTTGTCAACCTGATGCTAGGCATATTAACAAACTTCATAGCAAGTTCTGAAGACTGCCTTATCCTCCTTTTACTTGGGATAAGTTTGTTGTAATTTATGAAATGAAGGCTAAGCTAGTTAAGGACCAAATTTGCACCCTAGGTGAATTAGTTTGTAAGAACGCTAAATTTATTTTCGTTAGTCCATAAAGATTTTGTTGTTCAAGTTTTAGAATCATAGTTAGCTTTTGTGATGCTGTTTTGATCTAAGAAATACGAAGAAACGTGTGGTATAAAATGTTTCTATAGGATGAGTCAGAGACAATAGACTCTGCTACTACTTTCAGACTAATTCTGATGGGAATTTCCAACACAGCTTCCTTATAAATTTTATTATTTTACAACTTTTAAAATAGTTAACATGGAAGGTGACATCTGCTAATGGGTCAGGCATATGTTGTATTTCAACATGTAGTAAGTCATCCTATTGCAAAGCATGTCAATACAAAGCCTGTGGTGTCACAAGGAACTAAGATACACTGGATTCATCCAGTGCATTTTGCACATGGATGAAAAAGGAATTTTGCCAAGACAGCTATAGTTGTAAGATAATTTTATAATTAGTTTTAAAGTAATGCTAGATTATACAGTTTCTCCTTTATGGGCGTTTGAGTCACCAAGTATGGAGAAGGCCCTTGGAGGCCCCAAGGACACGCCTTGCCAGGTGTTTTCTAACTCGTCATTTCTAAAAAGGGGTCCTGGGGCTGTTCAATGGTGAAATGATGTAATTATGAGAAATTTACAGGGAAATGTGTGAAGATTACAGCTTGGAAAATCCCTTTATGATGGAAAACTCCCATGTAGCTGAGCACATAAATAAAGACTATATCCAACAGAGCTTACAAAAAATCAACCTAGGCACAAATCATGCCACGCAGGAACTGAGAAATCGATGGGTATGTTTTTCTAAATTTGGATATATTTGGAGTAGATAAAGATAAAAGAAAGATTTTTATCTAAAAATATGCAAATGTAGCTCTAAAACAGAAACCTACAAAATAAATTGCAAAACCAAGTTTCAGAATCAATATTCAGACTCCTATGGAGTCATGTAATTTCCTTTCTTCTAAATACAGTACTTAGAAATGCATTTCAGTGTTTAGATTTAATCTGTCTCTTGTGTTTATTTTATGGGAACTCTAAATGAAATTGTATTCTTTTTGAAACTGAAACTACCTTGACTAAGCTACAGAAGTGACTTAAAATTCGTTGGCATCAGAACTGAGCAAATTGTTAAATTCAAGTCATTTATAATCTGCATGTTAAGGGTGTGGGGGAGAAAGGTGGATGGGAAAGAACCTGCCATTACATATTCAATAAACATTCTGCCATCTCTCCTGCTTTTCCACTAGTCACTAATGTGCGCAGTATACAAAGGCGGATGAAGGAAAGGACTGTGGCCCTTCGCCCAGTACTCGCTTTCTACTGGGAAGAAAGAGCAGCTAAGTAAATAAATGCAGAGGAAATGCAGGCCATGCCATGAGGACAAGGGAGGCAGCCACCCTGTTTCAGCAGCAAGAACAAGGCCCTTGCTGTCACATTTATCAGGAAGACGGACATTAGATATTCTGTAAACCAAACATACACGCCCAAGGGAATCCTTTTTCATCTCGAAGCCACAGTTCTATCCCTAGGACTCCAAAATACGGATCCATGGTGATACTAAGCCACAGCTGTTGTTGTTAAGACAAAAGAAATAACTCAGAGACTACAGTCCTGTGCTCACCTAAGCCAAAGTCAAAGCAATAAGCCAAGTGATACTCTGCATTTCAGCTAAACCATAAATCTCCTACAATAAAACCCATTCCACAAAATAGGATGGGTGAGTGCACAAGGTGGCCAGGCACATGAAGGGATCAAAAACGTGAAGAAGCGAGATAACACGAGGTCTCCAAAATAACACAATAGCCCTCCAAAAATTAGATTCTGAACTGAAGGAAATCCAGGAAATGAAAACTATCAAATTCAAATAATGATTGTAAGGAAACTCAACAAAATGCAAGAACAAAGCCAGATTAAGTAAATGAGGAAATCAGTAAGTGACATGAATGATAATATTACTAGTGAGATAGAACTCATTAAAAGAGTCCAATAGAGACTTTTGAAATGAATCTTATCAATGAAATAAAAAGTATGATTGAGAGTTTTAACAGCAGAACAGACCAAGTGGAGGGAAGAATACAGACCATGCAGACAAAGATGAAATCAAAACAGAAAAATGCAAAAGTCAATAAAACAAAAAGCTGGTTTTTAAGAAGATAAACAAGATAAATATTGCAAGAAACAATAGAATTTACTAAGATTTTCAGATAACAGTCAATAGAGATAATGCTGATCACAAATATTTTTAATGTGTGGACACTTTTTATTTTAAACACGTTCCCACTTTTCAAACATTACCTTTTCACTGTTTTTAAATTTAATTCTAATGTTCATTACAGAAGGTAAGGGGATGGGGACCTATGTGGGCCATAGGCAGGGATGCAGTAGGTTGGGGGAGAAGGAGGGCTGGAGGAAATGCATCTGCAGGAGGTGGGAGTGGGGGTACGTCCCTCTGTTGTCACACTGTATTAGTGGGAGAGAGCAGAGACAGTCTCTACAGCATTACATTTTAACAGTGTGCCTGTTCTGGCATTTTGCAACAAAGAAATGGTACTTGTGATTCAGTTTAAATCAGCATGAGGGGGCCCGGTGGCCTGGCCTAGCAGCTAAAGTCCTCACCTTGAATGCACCAGGATCCCATATGGGCGCCAGTTCTAATCCCGGATGCTCCACTTCCCATCCAGCTCCCTGCTTGCGGCCTGGGAAAGCAGTTGAGGACTGCCAATGCTTTGCGATCCTGCACCCGTGTGGGAGACCTGGAGAAAGTTCCTGGCCTGTGGCTCCGGATTGGCACAGCTCTGGCCGTTGCGTTCACTTGGAGAGTGAATCATCGGACAGAAGATCTTCCTCTCTATCTCTCCTCCTCTCTGTATATCTGACTTTGTAATAAAAATAAATAAATCTTCAAAGCATGAGGAGTTGAGCAGAATGAAGAGGAAGACACTCCTATGTTAAAGCATCAAAATGTGTGTGTATGTGTGTATGTGTGTGTATGTGTGTATGTGTGTATGTGTATGTGTATGTGTGTGTATGTGTGTATGTGTATGTGTGTATGCGTGTATGTGTGTATGTGTATGTGTATGTGTATGTGTATGTGTGTATGTGCATGTGTGTATGTGTGCGTGTGTGTATGTGTATGTGCATGTGTGTATGCGTGTATGTGTGTATGTGTATGTGTATGTGTATGTGTATGTGTGTATGTGCATGTGTGTATGCGTGTATGTGTGTATGTGTATGTGTATGTGTATGTGTGTATGTGCATGTGTGTATGTGTGTGTATGTGTGCATGTGTGTATGTGTGTATGTGTGTATGTGTGTGTATGTGTGTATGTGTGTATGTGTGTATGTGTATGTGTATGTGTGTATGTGTATGTGTGTGTATGTGTGTATGTGTGTGTATGTGTGTGTATGTGTGCATGTGTATGTGTATGTGTGTGTATGTGTGTATGTGTGTATGTGTATGTGTGCATGTGTGTATGTGTGTATGTGTATGTGTATGTGTGTGTATGTGTGTATGTGTGTATGTGTGTGTGTATGTGTGTGTATGTGTATGTGTATGTGTGTATGTGTGTGTATGTGTGTATGTGTGTATGTGTGTATGTGTGTGTATGTGTGTATGTGTGTGTATGTGTGTGTGCGTGTATGTGTGTATGTGTATGTGTGTATGTGTATGTGTGTGTGTATGTGTGCGTGTGTGTGCACGCGCGTGTTCTGGCTCTCACACTCTGACATGATGTTCCACACATTCATCCTCTTAACAATCACAATACATTAAATCAGTCTTCTCTTTCCAGCCCGACTAATAGCTTTATTGAGTTCTCAGATGCCATCAGAGTGGGCAACCTTATCTTTTAAGCTACATATTTATATTCAAAGCTTTATGTATTTTGCTTATCATTACATAAGAATTACAAATACTTAATATAAACTTATGACAAACACTATTTGGTTGGAAAAGTCTTGCATCTCAAGTGAAAAACCTGTAAAACTGAAGACAATGGGCTATGAATGCCAATAAAGACTTCTGTGAAAAATGATTTATACTGGGAAAAAGTTAACGGAATCTCATTTCAAAATATAGCATACTTGAATTCATCTGAAAGTAATTCCATAACTCAAGTCTTCAGGACAGAACACAAAATAGCATGCACACACACACACACACTCACACACAAACATCTACATCCTTGTTAAACAGTTTTCGTAATTGAAGTTCCTCCTTGTATTTATAGAAATGAAACCAGGAAATACTAAAAGCAGAAGGACTCTTTCTTTTTCTTCTCTTTTAATATCCAAATCCAAGTACCTGATAAGAATTCTATTATGAAAGTCATTTAGTGTATCATATTGTATCATGGAAAATAACAACAGAAAATGTAGTTTTTAAATTATTTAAGAATTAAAGTTATGACTGGAATATTAACATAACTAACTGTGGGACAGCTTTCTAATTGATTTCAAAATCATGTAAATAAAGTGATTTTATTAGCACTGTTTTGTAAAAGTCATTTCCACCTCTGCATACAATATACTGCAATTGTGACATGTACTCCTTCATTAATACCAACACTAGACCCTGGAGAACACCTGAGGAGACCAAGCAAAACTTACTACTATTTCTTTTCTTTTAAGGTTCAGTAATTTTTACTGGAAAGGCAGATTTGCTGAAAGAAGGAGAGACAAAGATCTTTCATCTGCTGATTGACTACCAAAAGGACCACAATGGCTGGAGTTAAGCAGGCTAGAAGCCCAAAGCTTCCTTCACTCTCCCACACAGACGCAGGTGCAGGGTCCCAAGTCTTTGGGCCATGATTCACTGCTTTCCCAAGGTCACAAGCAGGAGCTGGACTGGACACAGCCGGATTGAATAGGTGCCCACACGGGATCCTGGAGCTTGCAAGGGAAGGACTTAGCTAATTGAGTAACCATGCAGAGACCAGCTTATTAATATTTCAAAAGCCTAGTCAAACTACATTTGCAGTTTTACATTGTTAACCTGTTTTGTGAAAATGTTTAAGAAAGCAGCAAACTCTGCTTCACATTCAGTAAGTGAGTGAGCATTTTCAGCAGGAAAGTTCATAGGTCTTGTAAAGAAAAAAACACATACAAGACAGCATTCTGCTTTGATGTGAAAAAGGAGCTAACTAGTAAAATAGAAACAGTAAAAATACATAATAATATAGGAAAATAAAAACCAGATTGGTATTTGCAATAAATATGTGCTTGGTAAAAAAAAAAAAAAAAAAAAACCTCCTCGTGCTGAGAGAGCAATATGGTATAGTAACCCCAAATAATCAAAACAATCAAATAGTTCAATTCAATTTATTGAACTGACATATAACCATTTCAAAAGCATAATGAAATCTGACTATGTAATGCATAATGTAAGAATTTTATAAATAAAAGCTTCCTATAGGAAAATTTCACATAAACATTTGTTGAATAAGCGCAGACTAGTTCTATGGAACCTTTTTGAAATCAAATCTTCAGCACAATATATTTTTCAGGTAGGTGTCAAGTGATCCTGAAAGATTTTCACATCAAGTATTTTGATATTTTCTACCATATACTCGATTCACTTCAACAATACATATGATTTCCCTGTGGGGGCAAAAAAAAAAAAATCCACAAACCAAAATACCCTTCCAGATCCAATACAGTTAAATATATTATTCTCTCTCAAAGTGCTATCAGCATAGTCTTTGCAAAGCATATATTTAGGAAATTTTTATTAATTGTTCCTGATGTTCACATGTTGAATTCTTATGCCAAACCGCTTTCTGATGAAGGCAGCATTGAGTTTTACACGAGAATGAAAACTTTAAAATAAATACCATAAAGCTTCTAAGATTTATGAGAAAACAAATTAGTATGGCCCACAGACATCAGAAAAAACTCACAGTGTGGGTGGGTCTCAGGACGGGGCACCTCATGCCTGGATCCCAGACAGCCGCCATGTGCACATGGAGAGCTGTTTCCCGGGCCTGCTGGGCTCCGGGGGCTGCTTCCTTCGGGGTGAGTAGACCGATGGGGAGGTCTCTGGGATTGGGCAGGTCCGGGACCCACCCACCGCCTTCATTGAGCAGTGAATGGGATTTGGGAGGGGCACGATCTTGGGCCTGGGAATTTAAACCTCCAGCAGCCTCCTGGCAGCTGGTGGGTCTCAGGACGGGGCGTCTCATGCCTGGATCCCGGACAGCCACCATGTGCACAGGGTGAGCTGTTCCCCAGGTGGCCAGTGCGCCATTTGGTGCCAGGTTCCACCTGCTGGCAGCCTGACTGGGGAGCTCTGGGGATTTGGTTCTTTGAGTTGCTGCTTAATTAGCCTCAGGTTGAACCCATTGTGCTTCTTGGACCTGAAACAGGCAGTAACTCTTCCTTTGTAAAATCTGTAATCAGTAATAATGCTGACCCCCAAATACCAGTCCATGCAGAAGCTATGGCTTGGGACTTGTCCTGCAAAAGTAGCTCCAACAGCTGGCTAATGTGTCAACTGGTAATGGAACAGAGTAGATCAGGCACGACTGAGCAAACCTTAGCCCACAAGTAAAACTAGAAACCAGTAGGGAGCAGAGGTCATTCGGAGCTAGGCTCTTGTACCTACTGGTCTGCGGGAGCATGGACGCTAAGCCACAGTGTTTAATGCAGAGTTCAGGGCAGGGGAGCGGCTGTGCCAAGCTGAGTCAGAGCATCCACTGGCAGGCATGTGATCTATGGCTGGGAACAGGCCCAGTTGGGGAGCAAAGGGGACAACCCTAGCTGGGCTGAGGTTCCCACCAAGAGGCGCGTGGCCTGGAAGGGGGCTGCGTTCTGATCTGGAAACAGTTGTAGTCTCCCTTGGCACAAGTGTGGACTGGGATTGGATGCACTGAACCTGGCCGGACCCCAACACCCCCTGGTGTCCTGGAGGACCAGGGCAGATGTGGGATGGATTAGGCAAGGTCTCAAACCCCTACTGAGCCATGTGTGAGCCATATGTGGGTAAGGACAAACCATGGCTGGACTGGAACATCCAACAGCAATAACCAGATTGGGTTGAAGGCCAGTCAGGAAAAGCCACAGTTCCTGCTATGACAGGAGGTGGACTGAGTAGGGTTGGCTCATGGACCCACTGGTAAGCGTGAAACCTGGCACTGGGAGAGGTTCTGATGGAGGAGCCTGGGCAACTCCTCTGGCAGGACACAGACCCGGCAGGTAAGCGCAAGAAACATGATAGGAAACAGCTCAGAAAAGGCCATGGTAAGCTACACACTGGCATACAATTGGCAGACATGGGGGCAAGACCAGGCTGCATCTGTCCACGTCATCCACTGGCAAATACAGGCACCAGTGTGGTTCGACCCAGGTTCGGTCACAACAAAGACTAGTGCACAATACGGAATGCCAAGGTGAGGTTGCCTGTACCGGAAGGGATCGCAGTGCCCAACCAGCCTGAGAACAAGAAAGGAAGTGGGCAGTGCCGGCAGGGGAATAAGGGAGGGTTCCTTTGCTGGAAAGCTACTTCCGCAGGAGAGCATGGGCTGGGATGGGGGCAGACCAGACTAGGCAGAACTACCACACCTGTGCACCTCATGTGTACCAGATCAGGGAAAAGCCGGACTGGGATCGGCATAGCACCAACCACTGCGGTCACTTGGGGAGTGAATCATCGGATGGAAGATCTTCCTCCCTGTCTCTCCTCCTTTCTGTATATCTGACTTTGTAATAAAAATAAATAAATCTTAAAAAAAAAAAAAAAGAATGTGCGTGAAGGACCCGGCATGGTAGCCCAGCAGCTAAAGTTCTCGCCTCACATGTGCAGGGATCCCATGTGGGCACCGGTTCTAATCCTGGCTGCCCCATTTCCCATCCAGCTCCCTGCTTGTGGCCTGGGACCCTGCGCCAGCATGGGAGACCTGGAAGAGGCTCCAGACTCCTTGCTTCGGATTGGCGCAGCTCTGGTCATTGCAGCTGCTTAGGGAGTGAATCATCGGATGGAAGATCTTCCTCTCTTTCTTTCTTTTTCTGTATATCTGACTTTCCAATAAAAGTAAATAAATGTTTGAAAAACTGTGGGTAAAATGGTTATTTTTCCAGTCAATTACTGTTTATAGCCATTGTCTATATTCCCACTGAACTAGGATCATTTGCTTTTTCCTTATTAAAATTCTTTGGCGAAGCATTAAAACATTTTACTGTAATATAAATGTAAAATAATGGTATATCCAAAATTTGCAAAAACAAAAAAAGAGAGATGGGAAAGCTAGGGAAGGACAGATTTTATCTTTGTAGTTTTTTATGTTAAGGAGTATATTTTATTTTATAAATATCATGGTAATATTACTAATTATTAATAGCATAATAAATCTTGCTGTGGTTATTTTACAATGCATTTTATTTATTTGCATGTTTTGTTCCTTTCTTCCTCCTTAACTCAGTAGGGGTACACTAAGAGCAGTTGTTACAGCATTTGTATTTTCAGATTTATGCTACTCTGTAAGAAGTCAGGGAACCACTCTTTGGCAAGCAGAAACTCCTCGTGGCGGAGCAAACTTCTTTCTTATGTTACTAAGCATCACAATGAGTAATAGCCCAAGCTCAACCTGACAGTTCTACAAAAGAGAAGCCCAGATATTAGTGTATAGTTTATACGTGGATGTTAGAAACGCCATGCCCTCCTTCTCCGACCCATCTTCTTGTGACCTTTATGGATAATGGCTAGTGTGGGATGAAGTGGGGATTGTACATTTGTTGAGTCTAAATTTAAGGGATAATCCTCAACAACCAACTGGTCCCTATATTTCTACTTGTCCTCGCATAATTGGAACACGTTTTAAAACAAAAGCCTGCCATAAGTAAGAAGATCTTTGTGGAGCAAAGAGCAATGCTGAAGTTTTTACTACACACCTTTAGTCTAAAGGTACATGTTATTTGGCTAGTCAAGAGATTCTTTGTCAACAGCTATTTTCAAAGAAGCATGTCTCGTTCTGATGGGGTCTTTGTTTTCAGGGTGAGATGTATGTGAATCAGGTGTGTGCTCACACAAAGAAGCATCTACAAGTATCTCAGAAGAGATACAAAACAGCATGGGGCAGTGCAGCAGGGAGCGTGTGGGTAGTCAGGGACAGCTTCCCCCAGGAGGTGAGAGCTGAGTGAGGGCTTGGCTGGGTGCAAGAGAAAACTTCCTCACAAGGAATCTTAAGTGATCAAGGCACTGCTTGAACAATGCTTCAACAATGCCTGTTATGAACACTGGGAAGGAAAATTCTTTGGGTTCAATGAGCTCCTTAAGCTTTCACAGTCTAGTCAGTTTATTAGTCACATGCATGCAATGTACATTAAATAGTGATGCAGCTTACTAGGCAACCATCACAAACTCCAAACAGATATATAAACATTAAACCAGAACAAGAAACAGCCCTGATCTTCAGTGTTTTCTTATTTAGAGCTTTTGAACCAGAGCCTCGTTTGAAGGAATAAAGACCCAGGGCTTTTGTGCACTATTGCATTTGTTAGATCCTGGGGAGTGGAGGATTACAAACACAGAATCACTGTCTTCTTTTAAGAAAGATTTGAATTGTTAAAACACGTTGTTGTACTTTTGTGCCCACACGAATTCATCACTTGAGTTGGGAAGAGCCACCATGACAAGGCTGTATCCCAGAGAAGTGGCGTCCAGAACCACACTCACATACCAACCGTCCTGTGCTTCACAGTTCAACCAACATGCCATGACCTCTAAGAAGTAATAGGATTTGTCAGAGCAGCAGTAGTGGCCATCCTGATCACGGCTACTCTTTATTCTGAGTTTACCACAGACCTACCACAGGCTACTGCTTTAATACTTGCTGTGCCACTTGACAGATCAAGGAGCCAAGGGGCCAGGAGTCAGCCTGGGTCACCCTGACTCTGTCTCAAAGCAATCTTGTGCCCCAGGGACCTTGCCTGACTCTGGTTCTGACAGTATCAGTTTCTGTTAGAATGATTCTCTGCTTTCACAGCAAGAAAATGGCCATGTCCCTTTTATACCCTATGTAGAGGCAGAAAGCTTGCTTTGAGATCTGGTAAAATTTCTTCCCAAGTGCTAAGCTAAAACCTGCTCTTACATCTCTTCCCATCCTCAGGCTGCTCTGCTGCTGGCCCCCGAAGCCCCTAGCTGGTGCACTTGTGTGGACCTCACACTCCCTCTGACCACTTCCTCGTCTCTCTGATCTCCCTGTTCCCTGGGGGCCACTGCTCCTGCGCTGTCAGCCCCGTATCTGGATTCCTGCTCAATACTCCGTGTGCAGAGTGCACATGCAGTTTCTTCTCTGACACCACAAATTATGTACTTTATCAGCATTTCAAATACTTAAAACGTCAAATAAATGTCTTCACCTGTACCCCAAAGCTCAGGAGATAAAACTACAGTTCACACAGTTGTTCACACTAAAAACTGCAGGCGTCATCACTAATTGCTCCCTGTCACATACTCTTCGTTTAAAGCATGTCTACAGCAAGTCCGTTTGGCTTTTTTTTTTTTCTCTAAATCATGCCTTCCTCTCTCCATTTGCTTTACGACAAGTAACCAAGTATTAAAAAAAAAAAATACACTTGTGTTATAGTCTCAAGTCACACTGTTAGTTTTGGAAACTCCACCTCATTGAATCTTCATGAGAATCAGTGATAAGGACTAGAGAAGAGATAACTTTATTCATGGAAAATGACCTGACCAAGTTCACATGACAAGCATGGCAGATGAAATACAAGTGTGAGGGTTGGTTGGGCTTATCCACAGCATCAGCTGGTAGAAGCTGGCACTGGGGGCTAATTCTGTCAAGTTAAACCACAAAACTACCTCAGGAGTGCATATCCAGGAGTGGGAATGGTCTAGAAGGGAAATAGTGGGCTCCTCCTTCTTGGGTTACCATTCCCAAGATAGGTCACGAAAACCAGGACAGGGATAGGGGTGGCTAGACAGAAAAGCATCCAGCAATATCCATGAGGGCTGGATAGTTGAGCTGGCTAGATGGAACTAGGCTTTAATACCCATTGACATGTATGAGAGCCGAATGGGATGTGGGACAGATTGGACTAGTTTGCTGCACACACTGGCAAACCAGGGTAGGGGATGGGCCTGGTGGGGGTTATTGTGGGTCACTCCGACTAGGCTGCAGCTCCGACTGGCTTATGTGAGGGCCGAGTGTGTGCTGAACAGAATCAGGCTGGACTACAACACCCATTCGTTCCAGTGGAAGACAGGGCTGGAAACAGAACCAACCCAGCAATTGCAACCACCAGTTGATTGGGGCGATGGACTGTGCCAGGCCCTGTACTTGCAAGTACATACAAGAATCTAGTCTGGGAACACCTCAGACAAAGTTTCTTTGGGGATCTCCCCAGTGGAACTGGTGGACTCAGATCTCTAACCATGAAAAAACAGAGGACAGAACAAGTCAATCAACCACCTCAGCCATATGTTGGCAGTGAAATACTGGGCAAATGGAGACTCTAAGATGGACTATGTCAATCAGTGGATTCTTCAACAACCTCATCGTGCTTGGAGTGGTGAGATTTGCAGTAATTCATAACTGCTGAACTCTCAAAACCACTGGAGCAAGACCCTTGGAGCATGCCCCACATTGGGGACCTGGGGTGGGTGGGAGCCTGGGTGGGGTTTCTCCCTTAATATCCCCCTTCACCTCAGATACATGAAGGAAACAATATGGAACTAACAGTCTTACCCATTTTCCTGTAGCCCTTGAACCTTTTTATCCTAATTAACTATGTAACGATTGTCAAAAATATAATTAAAAAAAACAAGTACGCTCACAGATATGTGGGAAACGAAAACTAACATTTTAATTGCCTGAGGCAACTAAAGCATGAGGCAATTTTTATATTTTGCCGAACTGAACCTATTTAATCATTAACTACAACTCAAAGCTCGGAGTTCCTGAAATGGCAGAGCTTAGCTTCTTCTTTTCTATCCTTGATGACACCACAGACATTCGTCATAAAAACAATGCTCACCATGCCACCCTCAGTCCTTTAATAGTATATCAATCACAGGATAAAGTTCTGACACAGCACTGAGTCGCTGAACGACCTGGTTCCTGCCCTTTCTTCATCATTGGCTTCTGCCTCGCCCCACACCTCCTGGACTGAAGGCGCACTGGCCCCAGTAGAGGCCAAGTTCCCCTTTCTGGCTTTTTCCTGGCTGTTGCTTCTGCCTGGGTCACTCTTCCTTGGTATCGTGGCTGTGGTTGCCATGATAACATCTGTTGTTATTGATTCCAATACATACTGCTGTTTTTGTTGGTGAAACCCTTTTGAGTTTGGCTCAGCTGTAGCTAACCAGCCTGATTTTGCATCCCGCATACAATTCTTAGATTAGGATGCCCAGAGACAGTGAGAACAGATGAAGCTTACATGCAAAATTGTGTTCTCTTCTGCTCAGACTTTCATGCTACCCAGTGGCCAAGGAAAGCAGCTGAATGTCACAGCACATTTGTCATCTAAGTAACCTCCTGTTGGTGACAAACTTTGCTCAGTCCCTCAGGCAGCGTGGAAGGTCACTCCTCTATGATGCTGAAAACCCCGGAGAATGCCCCTCTAAGCCCAGGCTGCACAGCTCCAACGCTTGGTCTGCTTGCCCAAGAGACTTCACATGTTATCGCCTGCTGCAAGACTGTTACAAGACTAACGTAGCCCAATCAACACACCACTCTCAAAAGGCAGAGACTCGTACTTATTGCAGGTTTTCTCAACCTCTGCATTAACATTTAGGACCATAATTCTGTGTTGTGGCAGTATCCCCTGCAACGTGTCCGCAGCTTCTACCCATTAAGACCAGTGACATCACCAATCACAAAAGAACAAATACCATATGTTCTCTTATATAAGGAAACCAACATGGAAAGTGTAACTTCAATAATCCAATCCATACTGGTTTTTGTTTGTTTGTTTGTTTGCTTTTTTGGCTGTATCCCATGTGTTTTGATGTTTTTTTTTAAATTTCAGTTTGTTTTATTCCAATTTCTTTTTTCTTGTCAAATTCATCACTGGCTCATGGATTACACGGTGGTATCATTTTTCCCAAGAGATTTTTGTGTTTCCTTTTTGTCACTCATGTGTTGGTTACTGAGTGGAGCATTTTTTCATGGTGCTGTAATTTGTTGTTGATGTTGTTGTTGTGGCTGTTCTAATTCATACCAGTTGTTGACCTTGTTTCATGACTTCCCACTTATGGAAATATATAGTGATGGAATACTGGGGTCTACCTTATACAGATGTGAGGGAATAATGGAACACGCATCTCTGCTTCCAGATGAAAGATGGATTCCCAATGAAACTGTTGGACGTGTGTACACAATGGGATGCTTGACTGTCTGACATTGTCTGTACCAACAATGTCGGGGTACACTTAAATAAGAGACTAATGGAATTATGATTCCTTATGAAGGACTATACTACTGTAACAAAATGGGGAAAATCTGATGGGGGGTGGGAGTTTGGGCGGGAATCCCAGCCTATGTGAAACTGCACCACATAATTCAAAATTCAAAATAAAAATATATTAAAAAAAGAAAAGACCAGTGACATTGCTTCCCCTACATCATGACCACTAAACTGAGTCCAGGAACTGACAGACACCCACTAGTGGGTAAAATTATCATCAGTTGGAAACTGCTGGCCTAACATAATGGAAAAGAGTTTAGCTTTTATTACAAACATCATGGGCTTTTCAGCCAGTGGTAAGTTGCTGAGGCTAATTCTTACAGGATCCCATTACACCCAACCCTGAATGTACAGGAAAGGCCCCAAATCCCAAAAAGGGCAATGGGTATCAGTGTCATGTGAAGCTATGGGTTTGGTATGTCCTAAGGCAGTGCTGCGGCAGGCACCACCCTCTCTGGTGCAGGATGTGATCTCACACACCAAACCTGTGCCTCTCCAGTTCCCTCCCATCCCAAAGCGATGGCTCACTTTCACCACTGGAACAGAAACAACCACGGAAAGGGGGAATGGCTTACATAGCAGGGGAATTACACTGGGCGTCTGCAACAGAACAACTTGGCACTAAACTTCTTATCACCTCCTCATTTCTTACACACACCCAATCTAATCTCCAAATGATTTCTTCCCACTTAACGTGAGCGATTTCAAACTGTTACTAATTATAAGCTCCTGCAGAGGTGAGGTGCTTTCACGCAGAACATGCAGATACTTGAGCCACACAACCTCCTTGGCCTCGGGCAAGAACTTCTGCCTGAAATACCTTCTCACAGGTAGGATGATGAAAACGGAAGCCATGGGACTGAGTGAACCAAGCCAAAAACTTGTGTGGGTGATGAAGCTGTGCATAATATACAAAGAATTAAGAGAAATAGTTGAAAATGGATGTACTTCATTATGACCTGGAATAATACTGCCCTTACCTTTATGTTCAAAGCACATTTGCATTCATGTCATTACTAGAATACAATAAATATGAAAGACTATTGAGTGGGAAAATACAAAGTATAAATATTCATTTTTACTTGAGATCAGCTCATATTATTATTAGTTTTTATTCAGAGGGAGGCAGTGAAACAGAGAGACTTGACAGAGAGCCCTTACCCACTGATCATTGCTCAACTGCCCATAGCAGCGGGAGCTGGGCTAGAACTAACACCTAACAGCCAAAAACACAATCGAGTTATTCCATGTGAAAATCAACAACTCACCAATGCCTCTCAGAGTCTACACCATGAGCAAGGTGAAGTCCAGAGCTAGTGATGACCAAACCCTGACACACAGACCAATGGGTTCTGGGCTAGCTTTGAGACTAATATTTATTTCCTAGGTTCTTGCCTCTTACTCTAAAAACATTTTTAGAACAGACACTGACACGGTTTAAGAAAGAGGTGAGGTTTATTCAGAGGGTGAAGAATATAGACATGTGTGGGCCATGTTCAGGGGGTAGTGGTCCAGGAAAGGAAAAGGTAGGGAGGAAGTAGACTTTCTACATTATCCAGCAAACCTACTAGTGGTTACACCTCGGAAATATGTGAGTACTTCGTATCAAAGAGATATCTGGCACCACCATGTGTATAGGATTCATTAAAACTCATACACAATGGAATATTATTTTGCTATAAAAATATTAATTATACCATTGTATCAAAATGGACTTGACTGAAGGACATCACGCTTACTGAAATAAGCTGGCCTACCATACATTATTCCTCCCCTGTGAGAGTAAAATTCTAAAAAGAAAAAAATAACACAAAGAATGCCTTTGCGAATCAATATTATTGCAAATACAGTTTTGCCAAATTTTGTTGTTTACCTTCATCACACTAGTAGTTAGGAATGACATACCACTACAAACTTGACTATTAATTGCTTTAAAATTTACATTAGAGCAAACTGTTCATTTTTCATCTGATTCCTGTTACAGTCCTTGCCTATATTCCTGCTGAACTATGGCATTTCTACTTTTAACCTACACTCTTCATTTGGTGGAGCATTAAGTGTTTGTAATGTAAATTTAAAATATGTTAGGAATTGGAAAAGAAAAGAAGAGAGACAGAAGGAGACAAAGCAAGGGAAGGGAAGGGAAAGGAAGGGCAGAAATGGAGGGAAAGAAGAAAAGAAAGAAGGAAGGAGGAAAAGAGAAAGAAAGGAAGAACAGAAGGAAAGGAGAAAGAGAGGGAGAGATGGAGGGAGGAGGGGCAAGGAAGGAAGGGAGAAAGAAGGAAGAAAAGAGACAAAGGAAGGGAATATCAATATATTCTTGTAACCATATGTTGGCATTGTGACTTCATGGGTTAGCCCACTGCCTTGATGCCAGCATCCAGTATGGGCACCAGTCTGAGTCCTGGCTGTTCCAGTTCCCACCCAACTCCCTTCTAATGGGCCTGGGAAAGCCACAGAGGACAGCCCGAGTGCTTGTGTCCTGCCTGATGAAGCTCTGCCTGCTGGCTCTAGCCTGGCCCAGTCCTTCCTGGCCACCACAGTCATCTGGGGAATGAACTGGTGGGACGAAGATTCATTCTCCGGCTCTTTCTATCTCTGCCTTTCAAATCAATGGAATGAATCTTTTAGGAAAAGATCTGTATGTATGAACTACATTGAGTCTCTTTATGTTAATATCACATTCAAATGAAAAACTAAAAAAGGTTCACCTCATTCAAAACAGGTTTTTATTTCCTAAACCAGGCATGAAGCCAACAAACCAAGAAAAGCAGGTGTTAACAGAAGTGTTAAGTAAGTCGTTGAGAAAGAAAACATGATCAGGCACTATAAGCATGGAAGGAACAGCCTTCCACATTTGCCATAAGATCAGTCTGTTTTAGAGGCAATGTCAGTTTTAATGGTTGATATGTGGCACATGAACTTTCCAGAATAATTGGTCATCTAAAAATGCCATGTTTAATAAATCCTAGAATTTCAAAAACAGTATTTGGAAATTTTCAATATCTCTTCTTTTCCTAATGTATTTATTCTCATTTAGATGAGTGTTCACTTCCCAAGACACAGCTCATATTTTCAGCCTCTTAATGACTGACTCTAAATTGTTTCAGTATTCCGTGCTCATCCACAACCACCTCGTTCTCCCTGCTGCCTGTCTGCAAGCAAAGAAGAAGCAAGAAAATGCAGATGTTTTTATTTTGGAAGTATTCTCTGTGTCAGACCTCGTGATAGGAACAGCCTTTGGCTGGTCCCCTGCTCATAGCCATCTGCACTCTTGTGTCTGGCCAATGTTTGGCACTCTATTCACAGTGTGCATATAACATTAACAATAGAAAATTTCAATGCAGCGAGAAAAGACTAGAACAGTGACAGGTAAACCGTGTGAAATGGAAGGAGAAAGGGAAAGTGAGCTCTGGGTCTTCATTTTGTCAAAGTTCACAGAAGACGCCAGCCTGGCTCTACGCATTAGCCATTCACTGACATTAGAGGATGTTTGATACACAGTTATTTGACTTAACATTTGTCAGTGTTGAAGTATTACATTTTCATATATTTCTATTTTTTTCTCAGTTGGTCATGTGTTCAAGCCCATACTGCCCCTTAGGAAAACTAAATTCACAGAGGTGAGGCATTCAAAATATTTGAATTAAAGGATAATTTTAAACTCAATAAACTACCATTACTTCAAAACATATTCTACAGCGGTGGGGAGGGATGTGAAGGGAGACTATGCTGCTAAATCTGGATCATGAAAACATGTGAAAACACTCATTTTCTACAAATTGACAATAAGAATAAAAAGGCATTCCTGAATTGAATTTTAATCAGTTCTTCATAGAAAAACCAAACTTTGATGTAATCTATTATACAATCTACTTGGAATGTACTTTGAGTATGCTAATAATAATTCTAGGTATTTCTCCCACAAAGATGGCGAGGTTGTGAGGATTGCAGAGCGGACACAAACTCAAAGAGCCCTGGCTCCAAGTTACGGGAGAAACCCAGTACTTAGGGATCTCATTAGGTACATGGTAATACAGAAAAGGTGGTCAACAAGCCTTACCCTATTTAGAGTTTTTATGTCTGCATCAATTGGCAATGATTTGTGTCAGTTTTGACAATATAAATAAAATACAGCAGCACTTGGTGTCTGCTTCTCTTTATACGAACAAATGATTGATGTTTTTGTAACACAGGAAAACCTGGCCAAGTCTATTCTTCTAATGAACTTTATCTAAAGTTAACATACTTTAATCCTTTCAGAAATCAATTAAAATATTTAAAATTTAACAGGGTTTGGGGTTTTTCACTTTTCTTCCCAGTTTCTAATTAGAATGATTTTTACTTTGAATTATCTCTATGTCTCCTAAGGAAACAATTCCATATTATTAAATCATTTACCACAGTGCTATGTGAAACAACTTCAGTTTCTGGAAGTAAAGTATCATAAATACTTGACTGGGTGTAACATCACAGTGTTTAAAAGACTTTGCCAAGGTACAGAATGCCCTTGTTCATGACATTTATTGAAAGCAGACCATAAATTCTAAGTCACAAATGTGCAAAGACTATGTAGAGATGGTGGTTAGGAATCTTAAGGAAGAGATTCCAAAATGTCAGGGAGAGTCGCATTCAAGTTGTGGGTTTGGGGAGATGATTCTTCTCCACTTCCAAAACTGTGAGGCTGCTTCATGACTGTTAACCTTATGACTTAAAATACTACCTGAAAGGTACAAGTAATGACACGGCCACTGGGATGTCCAAATCGCAGGTCGGAGCTCCTGCGAGAGTCCAGAATACAGCTCCTCAATCTGCTTCCGGCTAACACACCTGGAAGTCAGTGGGTGACGGCCCAGGTGCTCGGACGAACTTCCAAGTTCCTGCAGTTTGCCAGGATACGCCCAGGCGACCGAAGGAATTTGGGGAATGAGCCAAAGGATGGAAACTCTCTCTTTGCCTCTCAAATGAATATATGCACAAATAAATATTTTAAGAGTTATTACATAAATAATATGTTCTCAGGAAACTACTCTGACAGTTTAAACTGAGCTTATCAACCAGGTGAATGAGAAACTGAATGTCTCAGTTTACTACTTACAAGCGCCTGAAGTAACGTTAACTGTGCTTATCTATACAATATTTACAGATGCAGAAGAGTACCAACTCCTACATGGCCTTATTTTACTTGTCAAAAAGGAGAGCACTGCCACGCCTGTTCCACTTGTTCCCACGCCTAGAAAGTGCAAAGCAGCCAGCCACCTCAGATGTGTCTCCACGTCCATGGATCTGCTAAGAAAGAATCTTTCAGTTGCTTATTCGAGGGTACATCAAAAAGTTCGTGTAAAGCTGAAAGAAAAATAAGTTTATTTCTGTGTGTAGCTCTTAATTGTACACATTTTTTATGAATTTTTAAAAGTCTCCTGTGCATAGGTTTCAAAATTTTTTGCAAGGAAAACTATCAGCTGCAGTGCTAAGTAGGTACGTAACGGAGATGGGTCAAGAAAGAAAGTGTCCTTACAAGTGCGCACACATCATTCACCACAGACACTTCAGCAACCAGAGGAAGTAGTTTCCCTCACACATCAAGCAACTAACTCTATGGTGCACCAGTTGGGTATTCCATAATCCACTTCAACTCACACATATCTTCCTGGACTCTCACAGGACTCGCCTCCACCCCCAGTGCAAATCCAGTCACAAGCCACCGTGACCTTTGCTTCTAACAGATCGGTTGTACACATTTTGTTTGTTTGCTTGCTTGTTTTTGCAGACAGAGAAGTTTAATTTGTGAAGAGAAAAAGCAAACGTGAGTGGATGAGGGGGAAAGCCCCTCCCAAGAGGGAACTGGATGATGGAGAAAAAGAAACACCCGATCAGCCATCAGGGTTAGGGTTACCCGGTTACTAGACAGGCTATCACAACGCATTGTACATTCTGGATATCAGTCTCCTATCGGCTGTGTAGTGTGCAAAGATTTTCTCCCATTCTGTTGGTTGCTTCTTTTGATCATTTGCTTTGAAAGTTTGATGTATTCCCATTTGTTTATTTCAGTTTTGACTATCTGTGCTTTGGATGACTTATCTACGAAGTCTGCACCAACACCAATATCTCAGAGTGTTCAAAATGCTTTCCTAACAGTTCGATGATCTCCAGTTGCAAATCCAGGCCTTTGGCCCATTTAGAGCAGATTTTTGTATAAAGTGAATGCTGGGGCGGGGGGTTGCTTCTTCCTTCTACATCTGCCATCCATTTGTCCCAACAGCATTTGTTAAAGAGACCAGACTTTTTCCATTGATTATTTTCAGTTTTCTTGTTGAAGATTACTTGGCTATACATGTGTGGGCTCCCTTCTGGAGTTTCTATTCTGTTCCATTGATCTTCTCGGTTTCTGTCATTCAACATATTTCTTCTTTACACTTCAGAGGAGCAGGTGGCACGCTGCCATTTTGCATCTGTGCAGGAGGGTGATATGCCACCATCCTGAGGCTTTGTGGGAGGGCAGTGTCCTGTGGAGGCCTGGGCATGCAAACTTGTGCATCATCCGGGGGGACTGAGCCAGCGGGGGCATACAAGGACCTGGGTGGGCAGAGCAAACCTGGGGATTTCCTCCTGTCCTTGGTCCGGGGCAGGGAGAGAGAACAGGAGGGGAGAGACCTAGGATAGCATACTGGCCTGGTGTGCTTGTGGACCAGGCTTGGGGAACTCCGATCGGGACTTGGTTTGGGGTGTGTGGAGGAATAGGGTCATGGGTTGGCACATGTGCCAGAAGCTTGGGGCCTGGGTGGCAGAGCAGAGCTCCAGGTCAGCACACCACCTCATCAGAGGATTGGGATTAGGAAGGCTGGGCTGGGGAACCCAAGCACTCCTGGTTGCAGGGACTATGGACTGATTAGGAAGAGGGCAAGGGGATGGTGGGAGGGAGGACTGCTGAGGGAGTGTGTCATAGGTGAGGAATGATTTCTGAGGGACTTCCCCTGACAAGCCATTGTATTTGCAGGTAAGCGAGGGGGCTGAGACTGAACAGTTTTGGGGGGAGGACTGGAAGACTTTTAAGGGTCATCATATGGGAGACCTGAGCTGGACTTGTTAGCATAGATCACCACTGACCACCACTCTCCAGCCCACACTTAAGTTACAGCTGGGGGCATACCTGGCAGGACTATATCATAGTAACCATCAGTAAGAGTCAGGACAAGGGATGGGTAATGTTAGGCTGGACCATGACACTAACCAGCACATGAGAGAACCAGGTCTGGGAGCAGAATCTGTGGAAGATATGTGGCTTTACTCCTGTGGAGCTTCAATTTCTGCTGGTTTGCTTAACAACTGGGAGTAGTGACAGGCTTAGCTAGGCATGACCATGGAACCCCTCTGACGTTCATAGGTACTGCACTTGGGAGTAGGCCAGGCTGGTCCAGGCTGCAGTACCTACAGATATACCCAAGAATGAAATGTGGGAAAGGTTGGGCCACAACATCCACCAGCTCATACAAAGGCTAAAACAGAGGGGGTAGACTACACAACGGGGCACCTAGCACCCACCAGAACATATGAGATCTGGATCCAGTGGTGAGCCTAGTGGGGAAACTTGAGAAACTCTCCCAATGGGCTATTACACCTGCTGGTGAGCATGTGATTCATGCCTGGGTGTTGGTCAGGCTGAGCAAGGCAGCTAGGCCCATCAGCAAGTGTGTAGGTTGGTTCTAGAGGGGAGCTGACCGGGTAGGACTGGCTAACCTTACCCACTAGCATGTGCAGGAGCCACAGTAGAGTGCAGGTCATGCCAGGCTAGACTGTTACATCTACTGGTTTGCATAAGCCAGGAATGGGAGCAGACCAGGCAGAGTGGGCTGCAGCACCTATCAGCAAGAATTGGGACTGGGGACAGGCTGGGTTAGGTCAGGCTGCAACATCCAATGGCAAAGGCCAAGATGGGGGATGGACTATGCCAGACTGGGTCAGAGCAACCACTGGCATATGCAAGAGCTGTAGCTGGGAACGGGCCTGGTTGGGGAGTTAAGAGGATGCTCTGGCTAGGTGATAGTTTCCACTGGTGAGCACAAGAGCCAGAATGGGGGTGGTCTGGGTTGGACATAACTGTAGTGTCTCTCAGCATGGATGTGGACAGGGTCTGAGGTACGCCAGACTGGGCTTGACTCCAGAACCCAGTAGTGCTCATGAGAGCCAGTATAGGTGTAGGACAGGCTGGGCCAGGTGTTGGGTCTCACTGAACCACTTGAGAGTTGTATTGGGAAATGAACTAGGTGTGGCTGGGCTGTGACACCCAACAACAAGAACCAAAATCAGTGTAGGCTGTTTGGGCAGGGCCACTGCTTCTGCAAGAACAAGAGATGGACTAAGTTTGTCTAGGCCAGTCCATCAGTGTGCACAAGATCTGCCATGAGAAAGGGACCAGATAGAGGAGCTTGGATAACTCCTATATCAGGACACAGTCCCTGCAGGTGAGCTCAAGAACCAAGGCTGGGTGCAAACCAGACAAGGCCAAGTTATGGCACCCACCAGCTGGACCAATTCAAAATACCCACTGGCAGATCTGAGAAACAGTAAAGGGTGCAGGATGGGTCTGATAGGACCACAGCACCAACCAGTTCACATTAGTGCTGAGACTAGGAGCTGGCTGGGCTAGCTCTGCCACAGCATCACCTGGCAAGTGCTAGGACTGGGGGCAAATTCTGTCAAGCTACTCTGCAGAACCACCTGGACAGTACAAGATCCAGGACTTGAAGTGAGTCCAGTAGGGAAACAGTGGGCACTCCTCTGATGGGCTGCAATGAGCATGAGAACCAGGACTGACTAGACAGGTTGTGGCACCACTGGCATGAGTGTGGGATGGATAGTGGGGTTGACTGGGTCGAGCTAGGCTTCAATGCCCATTGATGTATTTGAGAGCTGGATGGGATGTGGGACACACTGGGCCAGTCTGGCAAGCACAGGAACTGAGGCTGGAGTAGGCCTGGTGGAGGTTACTGGCACTTACTCCAACTAAGCCTCAGTTCCCACTGGTATACGTGAGGGCCAAGCATGTGGTAGGCAGGGGTGGGCTTTGCTGTAGCATCCATTGGTTTATATAAGTGACGGGGCTGGAGACAGAACTGACCCAGCAACTGCAACTACTAGTGTGTATGTAGGCTGATTTGGGTGACAGACTGAGCCGGACACCATACTGGTAAACACACAAGAGTCAGGTCTTGGATCACATCAGACAAGGTTTCTTTGGGGATCCCCCACAACTGAACTGCTGGGCTCAGAACTCCAACCATGTGGAACATCGTTGGATCTGTAGTCTGACCATGGAGCACATGTGTCAGAGCTGGGCCTCCTCAGTGGCTTAGACAGAGCAGTGGACGGCATGCCCAGATACACAAGGAGGATACGGCAGTCCATTAAGACCTGCAGAGGACATCTGGTATCAAAGGAAGGGAGGCAAAACAAATTGCTCAACTGCACCAGCCAAGCGTTGACAGAAAATATCTGGGTGAATGGAGACTCTAAGGTGGACTATGTCAGCCAACAGACCTTGGAAGTATTTCCTCATCCTTGGAGTGGTGAGACTGACATTTCAGAATCATTAGAACCACTCACACAGAACCTTCAGAGCATGCTCCACACTGGGGACCCTGGGATGGCTGGGGTGGCAGCAGGTGACTGTTCCCCACCCCCGGTACTAGGTGGTTGGGAGGCTGGGTAGAGCTTCTCCCCTCAAAGCCTCCCTCCTCCCAGACACAGAAAAATGAAAAACAAAATCTAGAAACAAGGGATCACCTACTTTTCCCTAATCCTTGACCCTTCCCATTCTAACCAACTAAATAAGCATCATCAAAAATAAAATATTTATAAAAATTTCAAAAAAGAGAAAAAAAAATGATGAATGGACAGGATGGAGTATTATTCAATCATTAAAAGCATGAAATCCTGTCCTGAGCAGCAATGCAGATGAGCTTGGAGGCACAGAAGGCAAATGCCATGTGCTCTCACTCCTAGGAGAGGAGACAGACAGGGCTATTCCAGGCTGGGCAACAGAGACAGGACGATTCACAGGTACTGAGTGCAGCTGGGGAGGAGAGTAACTTCAAGTGTTCTACAGCACAACAGATAACCAGCACAATTGACAACAAATGATGACACGTTTCAAAATGGCTAACACAATTTTGAAAAACCCGAATACAATGGAATGTAGCTAATTGAGTTGATGAATATACTAATTATCCCTTTTACTGTATATGCATTGGAATATCCCTGTATCCCTTAAACATATGTGATTATTACTTTTAAAAGCATTTAAGGACATCACGACTCTAACTTTTCCTACAGATAAAAAAAATCAGATTCTGAAAACATTTACATAAACTGTTGCAACACAGAGAGGAAAAACTCCCATGAAAGTGAAAAAGCAGAGAATAAGGCCTGAGTGATGAAGGTTTCCTGTACATTACAGAATAGTCTTCCCCTTGCTCAATGAGATACAGCCTCGTATTATTCAAATAAGCCTAAATTCCAACAGAGGTACTCAAAGGCTATAGCTGACAGCTTCCAGTGGGCTTGCTTCCTCGTCCTGCCCTTTGATTCGGCTTGACTGTGCCTCTGCAGTGACTCATTCTGTCAGTGTGCCAGTGGCCTTTCCTCTGAGCAAGTGGCATGTGCTTCACGTACTTGAGCAGCAGCACAGCCGGGAGCATCACTCAGACAACCCCCAACTGCTTCCTCCACAAAACGTGCTCCTTTTACCCAGAATATACCTGAGAATAAATACTGAAAGCTCCTTTCAAGCACCAAGGCGACGCTAACAGGGGTGTCTTTGATCTTTGCATGTCCTGGCATCCTTCGGGAAGGTCCACTGAATGGAATCTGGGTGCAGCCTGCTTCTGGTGCCCTGGGAGAGCCACCTCCCTGCAGGCCCTGTGTATGCCAGTGTGTGCTGCGGTGCCAAATTTGACACCCACACACTCTTTCAACAGTTCGTGTGCCATCATGCATTAGCCACATTTTGGCCAAGACCATATTACATTACCATAATCTCACTTTACTGTCTTCCATCCTCTCCCTCCAAATCAGATCACAAGTTCATAAACAGTTGAACTAAAGTAATAGAAAGAGCTAACTTTTATTGAGTCATCATGTGTCAGAGGTAGTTCCTTTTATATATGTTAATCCACTTAATCCTTACAATAACCCTATCAGAGAAATAGGAATACTATCTTTTTTTTTTCTCTTACTACAGTGAAGAAACTAACTGCCTAGCAGTTAAGGTACAGCCTGTAATTGATGAAATTGGAATTTGAACTCTTGCTATTCACACTCACACTGTAACCCCAGGACCCACACTTTTAACCTCTCCACCACAAATATTTTATGACACTTGAGTTTGTGCTTTGTCTATAGTATTCAAAAATCTATTAGATAAGCCCTTTCTAGCACGTTCCTAGCCAGACATGCAAATAGGTTCCTGAGAGGCAGTTCCTATCAGCCCCAGCACACACAAAAGATCATAGTAACTATGATTTACACGCCGACAGGGACCCCTGAACTCCTGGCCAACAGGAGCCTCACAGTTCTTACTCATCCTCCACAATACCCACATTGCAGAGATAACACTGTCCCAAGCTGGGTACCAGAGAGCACTTGAGCAGTTCTCCCTCCTTACTGGGAACAAGGCAGTACAGGAAATGTGAGGAAGGGGCTGTGTGGGCATCAAGGATCACATGTTCCCAAGACCCAGAGGAAGCTGCTTGAGCCAGATCTCCAGGACCACCTTTTCAACTGTCCTTCTTAACTCCACTTCATGCTGAATCCGTTACCCGCATCTTCATCCTCAGTCATCTTGCAAGGGACAGCATCATCTCTCACCTGAACTACCTAATCTGCTATCCCAGGCTCCCACTCATTTCTATCCCATTTTTCACTTCTAGCCAAAGAATGCATGGAAAATGCGAGTCAAGCTACCTCTGTGCATGAAATCCTTGTATGACTCCCCAGTGCTTTTAGACAAAGCCAAGCTCCTGCCTTCACTAGCTTTCAGTGACTTGGCCCTGCATATCTCTCCAGGCTCATCTTTCACTGTCCTTCTGCAAGGTGGTCCTTCATCTCCTTCTATCCCTCCACTCACAGCTCTTTATTTAGCTAAGCTCCCGTGTATCCTCTGCCTGTGTCTGCTCGCGAACGCCTCACAGTCCCTCGCGCACACGCGCTTTCTCATCACCCATGCTCTCCCATTGTTTTTATGGATGGCTGCATCTTAATTGTTACTGCACTGCTTACATCTCTGGCTAAACTGTAAGCTATACAGGAACAGGAACTACTTTATTTTAATTGCCACTGTAACCCCAGCACCTATTACACTGTCTGGTAAATAACAGGTACTTGGTAATCATTTATTAAATGAATGAATACATTCAATCTGCTACCTTATAAGTTAAGTAAGTTGCCATGGATTTATTTAAAAACCTAAACTTTCAAATTAAGTTTGTTAATAATTTGGAATTTTCCCCCATTTTGTCCATTTGTTTATCTACACGTGGAATATATTTTTATTACTATCTCCTCCCTTGCTCTCTCACAGCTAGTTCTGGATGCTATATGTGTGTTTTCGGTAGGTAGAAAGAAGGTAAAACCACTCAGGGCAAGATATTAGAAATGGCATTAGGACAAGTAGGAAAATGAAGACAAAAAGTTCATCGTTGGGCCCAGCACACTAACCTAGTGGCTAAAGTCCTCTCCTCGCATGTACCAGGATCCCATATGGGCACTGGTTCTAATCCTGGCTGCTCCACTTCCCATCCAGCTCCCTGCTTGTGGCCTGGGAAAGCAGTCAAGGGGGCCCAAAGCCTGGGGACTCGGCACCCACGTGGGAGACCCAGAAGAAGTTCTTCCTGGCTTCCTGGCTCCTGGCTTCAGATTGGCTCAGCACAAACCCCCGTGGCTACTGGAGGAGTGAATCAACAGATGGAAGTTCTTTCTCTCTGTACTTCCTTCTCTCTGTAAATCTGCCTTTCCAATAAAAAATAAAGCTTTTTTTAAAAAGTTCAACGTTACTTGCAACGTGCTGACAATGTGCTTGGTATCTGTAAAGAGCCTGACAACAGTGCCCAGTCCTTGGTAGGCCCTCAGACACGTGGTGTTTTTCTTTACTAGTGAAGATTTTCACAGCAACTTTCTTTCCATGTTCCTGGTAGAAGATGATGCTGATAGTACTGCAGATACTCAGTCAGCAGTATCCAGTTTAAATGCTGATTTCTGATTTTTACCTACAGAACTCCCATGGATTCTGTTTTTTATGGGCTGCTCCTGCTGCAGATTTAAACTGTGCACCTCTGAGGCACTGTGAATCCAGCAGAAGTCTGGAATTTATTCATGCTCCTGAGCAAGCAGAGGTTGGCCAGAGGTGAAGGAGGCCGTAGCTGACAGCGCCCAAGGAGCTGGGCCGCCTAGGGAACAGACGCTCAGAGTGGCACTGCGACTAGGTCCCGAGCCTTAGCAAAGCACCAACTATCAAGTGCAGCCTTCACTCAGCAGACCCAGGACTCTTAAAGGGACTCAATGTAAGACCAAAACACAAGCAAAGGCTCTTGTTATTTTTGCCTGAAACAGACACACTAAGGTAACGCAGTTCACACACGAAGATGTAAAGAAAAAGCAAACTTAGCATTATGTAAAGTCAGCAAGAACAATAGCCCATCAGTGTAGGCTTTTGTTTACAGATATAAGAATTCTGAGTGGTACCAGCCACTGTGGTGTAATGGATGAGAACACCACCCCCAATGCCATATGGATACGAGTTCAAGTCTCAAGTGCTGCACTTCCATCCAGCTCCCTGTTAACGAGCATGGCTCCAGTGCCTGGGTCCTGTGCACTCTTAGGAGATACAGCTGAAGCTCCTGGCCCAGCCCGACTGTTCTGGTTATTTGGGGAGTAAACCAGCGGATGGAAGATCTCTTTCTGTCTCTCCCTTTTTAACTCTGCTTTTCAAATAAACAAATCAATTTTAAAGGGATTTTTTAGCAAATACGAATTAAGTGTTTAAAGATAGAAAGAATTCTAACACAAAAATAACCAATTAAAAGCTGTGAACCCATAGATTTGAGGGAAAATGTAAAACATTGACAAAATTTTTAAATAGCCTAAAATAAAAAACTCAATATTTTTTGTTGATCAAATGTATGGGAAGAGAGAATTCATGATAATATGTCTTGCAACAGTGTATAAAACGCAGCGCAAAGGGAGAGGAAGGTGGAAGTGGGCAAGGGTCTGCAGGCCAGGGCAGACCTGGCCCAAGTCCAGCAGGAGGGAAGGCAGCTGGCGTTCCCACAGGCTCAGAACTACCTCATACTCCAGGAGCTCCACTCAAACAAAAGCCATCCCAGAAGCATGGAGTTCTCCGCAAGAGACAGTTGGAATGACAGCAGGAGCAGCAGTGGGAGTCAGGAGACAGCGAGAAAAATCTCTACAAACAGCTGGCAAAATAAAGTTGTCAGCCTAGAATTACATATCCATCAAAACTGTCCTTTAAGAATGTGCAGATTTAAATATGCGACTCAGAGAAGCACTTATGTTGAGAAATAAAACAGGGGAAATTAACCCAGCGGACAATGTGAGGTTTATGAAGAAACGATGAGCAAATGAAGCGAAATAGTTGACTATCTAATGATTTTAAATAGTAATGCAGCTAAAGAAATGATAGGCTCAAACGCTGATCAGATCGGACTGGGAAAATTGCAGATAAAGTCCTCGCAGCTCTGTTAGGAGACAAAGCCACCAAGGATTGCGATTTCTGATCAAGGTTTTTCTAGACTGTTCAGACATTTATGCTGACAAATAAGAACTCAACAAATTACAAATAAATCTATATTGTTTTAATCGATGACCATTTTAAAAGAAAATGGGGGGCCTTACAGACATATTTTTGGAAGACTCCCACCAGAGAGTTTAAAAATAAGAGAAAAAAAAAGGAAGAAAAGGAAAAAAAAAACCTGCATACACTCAGCAAAGCGGCAGCAGACACAGCCGGGATGTAATGGAGCACAGCCCAGTGAGCTGGTCAAGGAAAAAGGACATTAAAAGGAGCACACTGTCAGTGCAGTAAGTAGTTAACATGCAGGTAATGAAGAGGCAAGTGGCACACGTGCAGGTGTGAGGCGCTTCTCCCAGGCACACAACACGCAGATCTGTAAAATCCTCAGCCTTCATCCTTGGTTAAACTTACCATGTTTAAGAAAATAGCATAGACTTATAAATATTTGTGGGAAATGGGAATCATGAAAAGCAAATAGCAATGTGATACAGAACCACCTAAATAAGAGAAATTGTGAAACACAACGGACGGATTTGACGATGCTTGGACACAGTGGAAGGAATGCTGGAAGCCGGCAAAGGACAGCACGAGAAAGTCGGTCTTGTGGCTGGAGAACCACAGGAAGAGGAAGGGAAGAGTGTGACAAATTCCGTGTTTGATTTAAAAAAAAAAAAAAAACAGCTGACACTTTACTGATCTGAAGAGAGATAATAAAACATTAATTCCAGAAATTCAACACATCCCAGGTGAGTTTTAAGTCTAATGTACACTTAAATGCATCTTAGTGAAAGATTAAAAGCCAAAATCAGTAGAAGGTAAAGCTGGCTAGGGAGACAGAGATTTCCTTCAGGGAGCAGCAGTCGCTCTGAGGCTGAACTCTCACAGCAGCAAAAGAGGAAGAAGGCCATGGCCAGCTCCACAATGCAAGAAGTCCACAGCCTAGCTCCACAGTGGAAGACGTCCACGGCCAGCTCCACAGTGGAAGAAGCCCACGGCCTAGCTCCACAGTGGAAGACGTCCACGGCCAGCTCCACAGTGGAAGAAGCCCACGGCCTAGCTCCACAGTGGAAGACGTCCACGGCCAGCTCCACAGTGGAAGAAGCCCACGGCCTAGCTCCACAGTGGAAGATGTCCACGGCCAGCTCCACAGTGGAGGAAGTCCACGGCCTAGCTCTACAGTGGAAGATGTCCACGGCCAGCTCCACAGTGGAGGAAGTCCACGGCCTAGCTCTACAGTGCAAGAAGTCCACGGCCAGCTCCACAGTGGAAGAAGTCCACGGCCAGCTCTACAGTGGAAGAAGCCCACGGCCAGCTCCACAGTGGAAGAAGTCCACGGCCTAGCTCTACAGTGGAAGATGTCCACGGCCAGCTCCACAGTGGAGGAAGTCCACGGCCTAGCTCTACAGTGGAAGAAGTCCACGGCCAGCTCCACAGTGGAGGAAGTCCACGGCCTAGCTCTACAGTGGAAGAAGTCCACGGCCAGCTCCACAGTGGAGGAAGTCCACGGCCTAGCTCTACAGTGGAAGAAGTCCACGGCCAGCTCCACAGTGGAGGAAGTCCACGGCCTAGCTCTACAGTGCAAGAAGTCCACGGCCAGCTCCACAGTGGAAGAAGTCCACGGCCAGCTCCACAGTGGAAGAAGTCCACGGCCAGCTCCACAGTGGAAGAAGTCCACGGCCAGCTCCACAGTGGAAGATGTCCACGGCCAGCTCCACAGTGGAAGAAGTCCACGGCCTAGCTCCACAGTGGAAGACGTCCACGGCCTAGCTCCACAGTGGAGGGAGTCCACGGCCAGCTCCACAGTGGAAGAAGTCCACGGCCAGCTCCACAGTGGAGGAAGTCCACAGCCTAGCTCTACAGTGGAAGAAGTCCACGGCCAGCTCCATAGTGGCGAGAGAAGAAGCACGGATCAGGACAGGAAGGGTGCAGGGAAGGTGACTACTGACAAGGGGGCTTCTCCAGAGCAAATCTGAGAATGAAATTCAAGCAGAAGCAAAGCAATCCAAGAGAAAATGCCTGATATGCAAAAAAGCAACAAAGACCAAGAAATTGGTAAACTTATGAACAAATTTAAAATAAACATCAATGGTATAAAAAAGTAATAATGATGCTGTGCTATTAAAAAATTAGATGACCATTTCTTAACTGGATCATTTGTTTTATTATTGTTGAATTTCTTGAGCTCCTTAGAAATTCCAGCTATTAATCTTTTTCTAGTTGACAATATTTCTCCTATTCTGTCAGGTGACTCTTCATTGAGGGCTTCCTGTGCAGTACAGAAGCTTCTTGGCTTGTCTATTCTTGCTCTTACTGCCTGTGCTTCTGGGGTCTCTTCCAGGAAGCCTGTGCCTATGCCGATGAACTGTACAGTTTCCTGATGCCTGTCTCCAGTAACTGCCAGATCAGATCATAGATTTAGATCCTTGATCCGCTGTGAGTTGATTTCCACGGAGGGAGTAAGGTACGGGTGTCTTGTTTCATCCTTCTGTCCGCACAGCAACAGTTTTCTCATCACCATTTGATTAAGAGACTTGTATCTCCAGGGATTGGTTTTTACAGCTCAGTTTTCAAAGATCAGTTGTTAAAGCTGCACAGATTCATTTCTGGGGTTTCTATTCTGTTCCATTGTCCTACTTGTCTGTTTTTGATCCAGTACCAGGCTGTTTCAATTATAAATGCCCTGTGATATGTCTTGAAAGTTGGCTTTTTAATGCCTCCAGCTTTGTTTTTACTGTTTAAGATTGCTTTAGCCATTTGGGATCTCTTGTATTTCCATACAAATTTTAGCATTGCTTTTTCTAGATGTGAGGAGAATGTTCTTGGTATTTTGATTGGAATTACATTGAATCAAGAAACCCAGCAGCAACACAAATAATCCAATTAAGAAATGGACAAAGGACATGAACTGATATTTTCAAAGAATGAAACGAAAATGTTCCAAAGACACATGAAAAAAAAAAGCTCAGGATAAATAGGCATCAGAGAAATGCAAATAAAAAGCAATGAGGCTTTACCTCACTCCAGTTAGACTAAGCCTCCAAAAATCAAGACATAATAAATGCTGATGAGAACACAGGAGAAAAAGCACCCCAGATCACGAAGTAGAGATGTAAACGAATACAACAATTATGGAAGACATCAGGGATTTCCCTCAGAAATCTGAAACTAGATCTACCAAAGGACCCACCCTCCTCACACCTGGGAATTCACTCAGCATATGGAAGAATTAGCTGTACCTCCTGTTCATAGCAGCTCATTTCACAATAGCTAAGATATGGAATCAACCCAAGATGCTGTTCTACTGATGACTGGGTAAAGAAAACGTGGCATAAATACACTAAGGAATTCTGCTTGGTCGTAAAAAAGAACAAAATTGTGTCTTTTGCAACAAAATGCATGCAACAATAAACTATTACACTTAATGAAATAAGCCAATCCCCAAAAGATAAATATCTTATATTTTCTCTAATACGTGGTAGCTAACATAGAATCATTTTTTACATGTATAGAAATAAAACATACACCTTCTGATTTTATTGTTTGTGCCCCTTGTTTATACTTCTGTGGTATTTCTACTTTTTGCTTGTTGAATATGATGGTTACTGGTGTATTAAAGAGTGTGATTATAAAGTGGTTTGGAATTCAGCTTTTGCAAAATTAAAAGGAAAAAAGAAAAGAAGGGAATATGGGAATTGAGAGTGGAAGAAAAGGGAGGAAAACATTCTTTTCTTAGAATTGTGTCTAAAAAATATATTAAATTTGTTCTCTATAGCAATAAATTTTTAAATAAATAAAATATCAAATGCCAATATATTTTTAAATGGAAGATGCTGAAAAGCATTAAAATGTTCATCAAGGGGCCTAGCTTCTAAACAAGCCATTTCTGAACTACTGGAAAGAAATATCAGGTTTTACAAGTTAATAAAAAAAGATTACATACATTTGCAATAAATGGAAAGTATCATTTATAATGGTAAAATAAATAATATCAATAATTAAACAGTCAATGTAAATAGACTAAATGCATTGGTTAAAGGTGAAGTTGAACAGATTAACTTAAAACAATAACTATATCCATTTAAAAATAATAAAATGTAGTTTTATAAATTGAGATTTACAATAATGAAAAATATATACAATGAAAATTCTAAATAGAATGGAACCAGTCTATTCAATATATTTTATAAATCCAAAATAAAATTAACTCTGCTAAAAGCATTAATACAGAACATTAAAAATTCAACATGAAAAAATTTGATTTATAGGCAAGATAAACCTGTTGGAATTTTGCATGCATGTAATAAGATGGCCTCAGATCATGTGTGAATAAGAATCTTTTTATCTTTCCTTCCTCATCCTGATGCTCTTTGTTTTTATATCTGCTTGAACCAACTAAAATACTCAGTGGAGGGTGACTGGTCATAACAAATATCCATGTCAAAAACAGGAAGTCTTTAAAAATGTCACATCAGCTATGGTCTTTACTCGATGTTTTTGTAAATACCTTTTAATAAATTAAGGGAAACAGCTTTACCTTCAGACTAGAGACGGTCTCCCCAAAAAAGACACTGAACTTATCTGGACAATAAGTTACTGGTCTCTATGCTTGGTATATGCTTGCAATGAAAGAATCTCAACTGAATTTGAATGGTGGCAATGCAGCAAGGTGGAGGAATCCACCATGGGGGGAGGGTCAGGGAGGGGTGGAGAGAATCCTAATACCTATGGAACTGTGTCACATAGTGCAATATAATTAATAAAAAGGAAAAAATAAAATAAATTAAGGAAATCTCCTTCTAATCCTCATTGCAATCAAATCTTTTTTCATTTTATTATTATTATCATTTTTATGATACAGTTCCATATTCCCTTATACCCTCCCCAATTCTCTCCCCACCACCTAGTTCCTCTATATCATTACTAAAGTGTAGTTCTTCATACTCAGTCATATGTCCATCATTGCAGGCATGGACAATGACAGAGAGTCCAGAATCCTATTGTCAAGATATAGTAAACAGTTTCATTGTAAGTCCATCTTTGTCTGGAAGCAGAAATGCATACCACACTGCATCTTCACATCTGGATGTTAGTCTCCATTTCACAGCTACAGTACATCTCATCAAATGAAAAGTCATAATACAAAATCAATAATAGAAAGAAAAATAGAAATTTACAATGCCATGAAGTTAAATGACATGTTACTAGATATGACAGTCTCCATTACACAGCTACTATACATCCCCTTAAATGAAGAGCCACAAAACAAAATCAACAACAGGAAGAAAAAAGAAATTAACAACACCAAGAAGTTAACTAACATGCTACTAAATGACTAACATGTAGCTGAAGAAATGAAAATCAAGAACCTTCTTGAAGAAAATGATGCCACTGCATGATCTATGAGTCATTGAATGATTTAATCAGAAGAAAGTGTTTTGAAGAGAACGAAACTAACAGAAAACAACAAATCCCATGTTATATAGTTTCTGCTGATCTTGTTGGTGAAGTGTGTCTCCCCCAGACAATAAACAGATGGGTTCTGTTTTTTAATCCAGTCTACTAATTTATGTGGTTTGATTGAGCTTAAGCCAGTTACATTCAGGGTTAATATGTATCGGTGGTACTTTGGTCCCATCACTTTAGGAATGGGTCGTTCATTGGTTTAGTCTTCTGTTGTCATTTTATTGGGATGTTCTTCCCATTTGCTTTTGGTTTTGTTTGCTGCTCTTCCTCTTCTCTGTCAAGAGAACATCTTTAGGTATCATCTGTAGGGCAGGCTTGAAAGAGGCAAATTCTTTTAACTTCTCTTTACTGTGGAAGAATTTTATTTCATTTTCAAAGACGAAAGAAAGCTTTGCTGGATATGTTATCCTAGGCCAACAATTTTTTTCTTTTAGAATCTGGAATATGTTGCTCCAGTCTCTTCTTGCCTGTAGAGTCTCCAGTGAGAGATCTCCTGTGAGTTTGGCATTCCTTTATATGTCAATTGACTTTTTTCATGTGCACATTTAAGGATCTTTTCTTTATGTTCAATTGAAGAGCTTGATTATCATATGTCTTGGTGAAGATCGCTTTTGATCAAGCCTGTTGGGAGTTCTGTGCCCCTTCTGGATCTTGTTTCCCAGTTCTTTCTCCAGATTAGGGAAATGTTCCTTTATTATTTCATTAAATACATTTGCAAACTCAGTTTCTCTTTCTGCACCTTCTGGGACTCCCATAACTCTTATATTTGGCCCTTTAATAGTGTCTTTCAATCCTTGAATACTTTTTTTGGCCTGATCCAGCTCTGCTTCCAGCTTTTTCTTTGCTTTCCCCTGGTGACAGGAGATATATTCCAATTCTGAGATTTCTTCTTCTGCTTGCTTCATTCTATTTTGGAGACTCTCCACTGTACTTTTAATTTGCTCCACTGTGTTCTTCATTTCTGATATACCAGCCTTGATTTGCTTTATTGCTTCCTTAAATTCTCTGAACTCTTGCATGAGCTTTTCATTTTTTTATCAGAAGCTTTAAAATGAGTCTTATGGATTCTGTGTCCCCCATTTTCTCAATGTCTTCCTCAGTTAACTCTGAGGTTGACATAGGGTTTGGCTCCTTAGCAGGGGAGTTTTTGGTAATATTCATTGTGCCTTTGTCTCTTCTTTTGCTCTTGATCATTGTACTTCTGGTTAGCGGAGTCTTCTCCTTGGCGCAGGTTTCTAAGCTGTGTCACCCACAGGTCTACAACGCAATTTTACTTACTGCAGTTGGTACACAACTTTTTGCTTGCAGCCACGTGTGCCACATCCTCCCGCGAGTTCCAGGTCGGGATTCTTATGTTAGATTTCCACCATGGTCTCCCCAGCCCCAGCTTCTGGCTCACCACTATCCACCTCCTGTGATACCATGCTGAGGCTGCACCATTGTCTCTGCAAGCTTTCTCCCACTTTAGTTGGAGCAGGTTCCAGGAATAGAGAGACATCAGGCGTCCTGTATACCTAAGTTGTTGGTGGTGCTAATCTTGTCAGAACTTCTTGGACGTTAGGTCTGGGTGCCACACGAACCTATTTTGACCCATATGGTGCCACGGTCAGTATTATTTTCCTGCGGGACCAGTGCAATCCACGGACCTCAGCGAGTTCTCGTGAGCTCAGCACAAGTGCACTTCATTGTTGTCCCCTGCAGTCCTAAAGCATTTGCCACAGTGTACAAAATGGCACCTGATGTACCACTACTACAATTCCTGATCTGCCGGCCATCAGATCCGAGGGTCACCCAGACCCATTTTGGGTGGAACCTGTAGAATGCCATGTTGCTGCAGTTCACTGAGTCAGAAATGAGTTCACTCCCAGCTCAGCATATGCTCCGTCCTCTCCCTTGTCTTTGCCTCCTCATGCAAAATGGCGCCCAATTCGTCTTTAGGGGGACTGACTGGGCTGTGAAATCCACCCTGTTCTCACACTGTCCGTCTGGGATCTGCTGCTCTGTCTCTGCTCCTGGTCTAAGCAAACAGACCAGCAGGATGGACAGATCTTTGTCTGGGTTCACCTCCCAAGCTGAAAGACTCTTCCCACCTGGTTGCTGGTGGAGTTGTGGCTGCTGGTGGAGTTCAGATCGCCATTAGCTGAATGCCGCTAAGAATATCAGTCACCACACTGTTATGTCCGCTGCTTTCCTGTGTCTGTCAGTCTCCAGGTACCCCTCTGCTGTTGTTCTGTCCTTTCCTATTTCTTGGAATGTGTCCTCTCTGCTTCATCCTGATTAAATGTTTTTCAGTCTGTTTAAACGTGTCCTTACCCTATTCTGCCATCTTGATTCTCTTGTAATCAAATCTTAATCATTGTAAGATGCTGAATTTTAACAAATCCTTTTTATATGTATATATCAGAACGGTCATATCATATTTCTCCTTCAATTTCCCATGTGGAAAACCGTAACAAGTGATTTTCTAGTGATGCATTCCTAGGATCTAACTAACTTGCTCATGAGGTACCACCCTTTCCATGTCTTGCTGAATTTGTTTGGCTTAAATTTTACACCCACTTTTATCTTCATGTTTTTGACTGGAATTAGCCTGTAATTTTCCTCCCTTCCCCAGGTTATTTCTGTCATGTTTTACAATAAAGTTACATTAGGTGAATGAGATGGTCCTAATTTCCCCTTTATTGGCAAAACTTTAGATGGGATCTTTCTTTGCTATGGGTCCATGATCTTCCTTTTATTAAAGCATTTACCTTTTAGAAAATGTGATTGTGAATTATTTCTCTAGTTTGAGGTGTAAATTGTATCCAATCCAGGGATGTCTTCTTCTAGCACCAAGGAATCTTGCCTTTAAAACAGAATCACCAAGAAAGCTAGGCTCTCTTTTCCACACTGCCAGGATGAGAGTAATGACCATCATGCAGATCCAGAGTTTCTAATTACATTGGCCTATCCTCCCATCCCACCCCACTGCCAATCAGTACTTTCCTATCAGCTCAACCCAGCTTTTAAAAATCTTTCAGCACTTTGTTCTACAATAATTTTGCATAAAGTCTTGCTTGCTTAACTTCACTCACACAATTTTTCTTTCACACCTTCTAACATGAGTCACAGAATAAACTCGGTTTTTCTATTTTCTGATAGAACTTTTGGTACAATTGACAGTATTTCTTCCTTGAATGCTTAGTACAAAGAGCAACTGGGCCTAGGACTTTGTACCAAATGTTTTAACCAATGACACAACTTCTTCATCCCAATGGTACACTTCCCTATCATTCATTACCTGTTGATACATGATTATAATTTGCTCATTCTTGATAATTCTATTTTTGTTTTATATTTTGTAAAAACAATCTTGAGAGACACTAGCCAATTTTGCTAGCTTTTTTTTTTTCAAGGAAATAACTATTGCTTAGTTAGTAACAATTGTATATCTGCTGTCAATATCATTGCCATTTTTCTTTTTTTCTTTTCTGCTGATAATTTGGAGTCTAAATTACTAAACTATTTCTAATTACTGATATTTTTATTCTAATGGCCGAGGAAGATAATCTACAGTCAATTTTAAATTTTAAAGACTGATTCTTACAGCCTCTAATAAGACACGAATAACCTCTCAACCTGTGCCCGGAAGTCATGATCAGTGCAACGGGCACACACAAAAAAAGGGAGGCGGGAGGGGTAACAAGGACTGAAAAGGGAAAGATAAAACTGCCATTACTGAGAGATGACAGGGGTGACTTGTGCAGTGAATAATAAATAATTTCTAGAAAAAAACATTAATAAGAATTTAGCAAGGCCACTGGGCACAAAATTGATACACAAAAATCAAATGAGCTTTTATGGATAAATAATCAAGTATCAGAAAATTAATTTTTAGTACAACATTCAATAATACCAAAATATTAGATCACCAGAAAACTTAGTTTCAGGACCAGAGATTTGGCCTAGCAGTTCGGATAGCCCTGAGCCATTTCAGCAGGTATGGCTCCGGAGCCCAGCTTCCTGCTGATGCCTTCCCTGGGGGACACTGGCAGCAGCTCAACTAGTCATCCTGCCACCTAACTGGGGACCTTGACTGAAGTTCCCACCGCTGGCATTGTCTCCACCAGGACCCGTGCAGATGTGTGTGGATGAATCAGCTTCCGCCCCCCAGCTCTCCCTATAGCTGACAGGAGACAAGGAGAAGCTGGTCTCTTCGCCCCTCTGCTCCTCACTCAGCAAACAGTACCTCCTAGAGCGCCCTGAGCCTCCCAGCTCCTTACCACACATCTTCACCCTCAACTCCTCTCTTTGAGCTTGAGGAAATTTGTGAGGGTTCTTCAAGGGATTTAAATCTTTCTCTGGTGAGTTCTTCAAATTCAGTTAATTTGGGGTAGGTCTGTGAATGTTATTCCAACGGCTCTGCATGTTGCAGCCAGAGCATTCTTTCTGGCCTCAGCACACTTTCTTGCCATCCTGCTAACGTGAACTCTTCCTCGTCTCCCAATGCCTTGACATCAGGTGCAAGTTCTTTGGGTTGATTATGAAGCCCCTCTCAATCCGGAATCTGCCTTCCTAACCGGATGCAGCTCCTACCACTGGCTCCATCAAACGTGACAGGCCTATACTCACTTGCCTTCTGACTGCCTGTCCTACCATGTTGTCCCTTCTCTTTGAAACTCTTGCACAGGCTCTCCTGCCTCCACCACCCCAGACCACTCCTTCTCCCAGTCTTCAAGTGCTTAACTCTGACGGCCCTTTAGGTCTCACTAGGTGTTTCACCTCCTCCTCCTGCAGATGTTCTAATCCTTAGGACAGATCCCACTGCTACAAGGCAAACCAGTATCTGCATTCTCGAAAATGGATGATCTTCCTTAAGTTACCGTAAGTTACTATTTATTTGTCTCTCTGATCTCCACAACTCGTAAGCAGGACAGGAGTGTCTTTGATGACTTTACTACTATCTCTGCACACTTGGCCACAGCACTGGGATAAGAGCAGGGCACCATCAACACAGCACTCAGTGGAGCAATGATGCATGATGACTAAGGCCCCTGCTGCGGCTACCCACTCTCCTTTCCCCACCTGTGGACCCTGCAAACATGGAAGCAGTGGACGTCAGAGTGCTGTGACCAGCACTGTCTACACCTGAGAAACACTAGACGTGCTTACCTTTCAGTGACAGGAGGTTAATGGGTTTAGATTGAAACTTCTATACCTGCTTGCTTGAAGCATTTCCTATTTCATTTAGATAGAATTTCACATTCTTTATTCTGTAAAGCCATCTCCCTGTGTGTCTTTCATCGTGTTTTAAGTATCACACATCAACCTTTGTTGAAGGCAGCTTCCTATTGCTGTATACTACACAGGAAAAATCTGGACAATTTCCAGAATAAAAAGTTTGTCTTTACAATCCTAGATGCTGAATACATCATACCACCTTAGGTTCACTCCCTGTGCATTCACTGTCCTTCGAAGAGTAGCTGTCAGAAACTCAGTCTTCCCCTAAGTGAACAGAATTCCCAGAAATTAAATGAGCACCCAGAGGAGACAGAGCCCAGTGAAGCTTATGGCAGACACCCACAAACAGCAACAGCTTGTTATTCCGTCAGATATAACACAATCTTTGTCTCTCCAAAGTAAAACAAAAATAAGCTCAGGAATCCTTCCATTTGCTCCTTAGAAGTATTTCTGTCATGCAGCCTGATCAAAGCTGACAGCCTTGAATGTCACGTAGTAAGCAGCCAAAACAGAATACTCCTTCCAAAGCATGCCATGTGCTGGACTCCTCATCAATTTCGTCTTCCTCTCCCCCAGACACACCTGCAGTGTGACAGCAGCATCTGGGGTAAAGTTATGGGGCTGTCCCTTTGCTGAAGAGACTCTGATGGTGTGAAAACTTTGGTTTGGGAACTAACAAAAGGATCCGATCATGTTTTTTTTTTTTTTCTCATGGCTCAAGTAAGATGTCTATTTACTGGACGTAGAGCTTACGTTTGGTGTTATGTGGTTGCTCCACTCATAATATTTTCCTAGGGAAGTCATCCACAATCAATTAAAGCCAGACAGTTCTTCCAGACCGCCCAGTCTGATGATCATGCCAGTCTGAATTGCCTATTATGGTCTTGCCATGATACTGCTTCTATCAAATGCAGTTGGTCTTAACAGCATCTCTGGCCTACAGAGAACTTGTTCTAAAGCTTTAAGGCACATGTTTCCTGTCATCTGTGTTCAGGAGGTTGGTGACGTCACTATCATCCAGACCCTCTACACCAGGCTGTTTCTATCATTTCTAAAAGTGGACATTTTTAATGCTCTAACATGTCAGCTTTGACTGCTGAAATGCTAATGTGTAGGTGCTAAACGAGACCAAAAACTGTTAGAATTAACCCAACTAGTATGTTTTACGGAGCATCTCTGGTACATGAGCCTCATTGGCAAATTCAATAAAGTCACATTTCAAGTGTCATGAAATCCATTCCGACAAATGTCTCCTTCTTCATGGTTAGCACACATTGCCAGGTTCCTTGAGTGCATGACTGATTTTGGACTCTGAGGCCTGCCTCGGGAATAACTGTAACTACTGTTCTACGGACCAAGATGTGAGGCATGTGCAAGACTGCGGCCCTTCTTTTCACTGGGAACTCTCCCAAAGGTATTCAAGTACCCACTGCGTAAAAGGAAGCACCGTCTCAGAATCCAAGAGTCACTTTCTTGCCAAGAAAGGCTCATCAGGACATACGAGGGGTTTACAGGGTGACCCTGGGCCCCCTAGACTAACTTTTTCATAATCAAGGCCCTATATTTTACATATGAAATCTAGCAAAACTCCAATAGTACCCTTAATGCTGTCCACCAATTATTTCCAGACCCCATACTGTGGAAAATTGTACGTCCTTGTCCCTCTACAGTCGTAAGAGATCACATGGTCTATACTTTACGCAAAGAGACAATAGCAGAAGTCATGCCCCTCTTTCGTTCTGAAGCTCTGAGAGCCAGCACCCAGCTGTCCGCAGCCTCTTGCTGCCACTCTGACACAATAACCATTCTCCACACTGCCTCCCTGCCCCTCTGCCATGTCTCAGCCAATGCTCTGTGCAGTGGCTGAGGCGTCAGCCTGGGTCCCGGAACAAAGATGGCTCAGAGCAGAGCCAACCTGCAAGGGAGTCTCAAGTCATGGCAGACACAAATCTTCAGTGTTTCTAACCACCAAGACCCTGCCTCGTTACGCCCATGCTGACTGATTCAACTCTGGAATCACCTGGTGATTAAACCCGGAGCTGAATACTTGGCTATTCTTGCTCAGCACACGCAAGAAACAGGAGATGCTTCCAACTTATCCACATCAAGTCCTTGAAAGCGTGACTCCTCACTCCCATCCATCTATCATTCGTTCACTCTGTGCGTGCAGTGCCGTCAGAAGGGACCTGCTGTCTCAGAATGTCCACACCCTTTGTTTTCCTCAAAGCCAGCTCAGTGAGTGTGAGGAAAAGCAGAAACTGTTCCAAGTCCCCAAGCTTAATTTTTATTTTTTTTCCCACAAATGACCGCAGGTAATAACTTACTATCCTATTTAATAATTGATCTGTCTCCCTGTACTGAGGGTCCATATCCTGAGATTCCTCAGCACTATGTCCTCTGCTTAGAAGCAGTAGAAACTAACTCTGACCAACCTAAGCAAAGGAGATCTATTGGAAAGACACTGGGTTCCTGCGAGGAGATGGGAAGTTAGGGGGCAGGATTGGCAGGGCGAGAAACCACAGGAACTCTGGAAGACAAGGAGAGCACAGGAGATGGCAACCACCTGAGACCCAGAACAGCTGCTGCTGGGAGCAAAGCTCTCCGGCCGTTCCGCTGTGCTTGCACCACCTGCCCAGACCTAAAACTCCTGGGAGGAAGTTTCCAATTAGTGGAGTTTAGCTCACACATTTACTCACTCACTAGCTTTTCCAGGGAGTGGGAGAGAAAAGGTCTGATCCGTCAACATTTCATTGTTGGAAGCACAGGTGGACTTAAAATTATCTCCCAGTACAATTTATAACACATGGGAGACAGGCCAAGCCTCAAAGAAATCAGGATTCCACTAGGAAGAGAAGCGGAAGACAGTCAACACCAACACCAACACACACACACACACACACACACACACACACACACACACACACACACACACACACACACACACACACACACACACACACACACACACACACACACACACACAAATAAGTTGTCACTTAGGGAGGGAGGAAAGGAGTAACATGATCCTAAAAAAAAAGGTTTATGGTTCCAACTTGTTTTTTAGGTTAGTGCAGGAACTCAGGAAGTATTCACTCACTAGATGCATTTTTTTCTTATGGGATCATGTAGTTAAAAGCACTTTAGGATGATACAAATCTTAGTTCAAACCAGGGTCTGTCATTCACTGGATGCTCTGGGGCAAGTTCCCTAATTTCTTTGGATGTCTGTTACCTTAGAGATGATGTGGCAATTCTGAGATAATATGTGGAAGGCCTGACATACATCCTGCACTAAACAAACATTAGTTTTCATTTCATGTGTGTTAATCAGGGCTCCTCAGAGAAACAGAATCACCTGAAAGGGAGAGAAAGATTTGTTTGTAAGTAACAGACTCACACCACAATGGAGGCCACGAAGTCTGGAATCCTCAGGCGGGACTCTATGGCCAGGGACCTGGAGGCGAGCCCTGCTGCCATTCAGTCAGAAGAGCACAAGGTCAAAGACCCCGGAAGGAAGGAGCGTGAAGGCAGTCTGTTGACAGTTGCCCTTGCTCAGCAGAGACCGGAGTTTACTCTATCCTGGCCCTCAAAGGATTGGATGAAGCCCATGCACATAATAGAAGGCAAGCTACTTTATTCCAAGTCAGCCACGTTACATGTTAATGCCATTCAAAAACACTCTCAGAGAGGTCATGATCATGCGTGAGCAAGTACCGGAATGCTATGGCCAGGCCAGGCTAACACATTTAATTACCCATCTCACCCTCTGAGACAGCGTTATCCAGGAAACAGCCCTTTCTCGGAATCCACAAAGCGTGCTGCTCTAGAGAAATGTGCTTGAGATGACATCATGTGACAGAGGTGGAAGGTGGGAGCCAGGAAATTGCAGGTCCAAAAATCAGGAACTCAAGCTGTGGAAGAGGCTCACCCTCCCAGGGAGTCCTCTGCCACTGCGAAGTGTAGTCAGATTGCCTAGAAGATGACAAGACTGCCAACATCTACTCCTATTAGCCAGTCTGCAACCTGATCATCTGCACGTCTGTCGTCGCCCATTTATTTCTAGGGCAATGCGAGAATAGGACTTGGGCCCACTGTCAGCTAGGCATGTGGACACGGGTAAGGAGATGGTGTTACTGCAACTTTCGAAGGTTTAACAGTGACACAGATGACAAGGATAAGAACTCCCCAAGGACCTCAGAGGAAGCACACTGAACCCAGGATGACCACAGCACACACCTAGAGAGAAATACGTGTCACAACCACTGTTCTCGAGAAACACACTCCCTCGCTGAAGGCAGACAGGGCTCCCAAGGGCGATGACCATGCTAAGGCCACTGGTGCCAAAGGAGCAGCTGCAGAGCAAGAAGGAAAACATCGTCCAGATTCTTTCCAAGAATAACTAACAACTAAACATCCTCTCTTCCTTTGTACACAGTGGCCTCATACCCAATACGATTCTAAAGAAAGAAAAACAAGACTTCTCTCGGAAAAAAATGGTTGAGAAAACAGTGTCTAAGAAATGTAACAACATAAGTGATCAAAATAATGTCACTAAATGAAAATTAATATTTGGGTTAACCATATGAAATTGCTGTGATTTGGCCACTTGTAACCTAGAAGAGTAAAGTATGAGATGAAGGCTTAGCAAACAGGCGTGCGCTCTCCTCTGCGATCACACCACCCTTCCAAACCCAAGGGCACACACATGCTGCTTGCCGAAAGCAGCAGACAAAAAATTTTAACTGGCAATTCAGCAGTATAAAATCTGAGTGAAAAGGGTTGGTGCTCATGTACAATGTGATGTGTTGTGAAAAGGCTTTTCTATTGAAAGCAGAAAAAATAGTCCGGCTAAGCAAAGCAAAGTTTCTTTAGGTGCTAAGGATGAGTTTGGCAGAGAAAAACACCTATGTGCGTGTAGGCTATGTGTGTGGGTAGCTATAGGAGCGTGTACAGGCCTAAGTGTGCGTATGTGTAAAGGCGTGTAGATGTGTGTGCATGTGTAGGTATGGGAATGTGAGAGCTAAGGTTTTCCATTTATGATGTGAGCAGGTTTACAAAGAAATGACATATGCCTCGTCATCTTATCAACACAAGCAACAATGCTGTAACATAATTTTCCTAACTGCGATATGAGTAATATTCCAGAGAAGAGAAGGCGTATCCCTCAGTTAGCCATTACTGTAGGTTTGGGTGTTGCCTTAAGGTCTACTTTGCATGCATAGGGCAGGTTCAGAACTGAATTTCTCCCTTATGGGTGGGAAACAGAGCACGGAGTAGGTAGAGGCTCACAGGAGCAGCTGCTCCAGCTCCCACTTACTCGTGCTGTTGGCATGCTCTCCCACGCCTGCCTTCTCTTCTGGAAAGCACGTTCTGTTTTCTTGCAGTCCACGGAACCAGGTTAGCTGTTTGGCCGTGTAGATGTCAGTTCTCCTCAGCTGCATAAATTCTTATAAATAGGAGGAGGCTTAATACAGGAACTGCTAACTTAATCAAGCAGAGAAAGATCAATTAACTAACTGTACAAAAGCTAAAATCTAGATCAAAGGAATTCTTAAAAACAACATCATATATTTCCCCCCCGTGTGTTGCCTCACAAAGGTCTTTCAACCTTGGCAAATGTCATTCACAAACCAGACTCAGCCTGGGAAAGCACAGGATGGCCAAAGATCAAGCAAGTACCATTGAGCTAGGCAGCACTCCAATGTTTTAGAAACAGGACACAGAGAATCACACGTGATTTTCAGCACCCTAATTCCGAGTCTGACCACAGCCCTCTCAGCTGCTTCGACTCACCTACTGTGGAATAGTCCACCAAAATACATTTAAATCAGCTCAAGTTACAAAAACGTTCAAGAAAGAATGTTTAAGCACATACTATATGTCAACCACTCTGGGACAAAGAAAATTGGTGCAAAAGAGCAAAGCTTTCAGGAGTTCAAAGTGTGCTCTGGGGTTCAAGGTGTGCTCTGGGGTTCAAGGTGTGCTCTGGGGTTCAAGGTGTGCTCTGGGGTTCAAGGTGTGTTCTGGGGTTCAAGGTGTGCTCTGGGGTTCAAGGTATGTTCTGGGGTTCAAGGTGTGCTCTGGGGTTCAAGGTGTGCTCTGGGGTTCAAGGTGTGTTCTGGGGTTCAAGGTGTATTCTGGGATGCAGAAGTTCCAGTCTGCAGTGGGCTCGTGCAGCCTTGGCGTGTGAAGTTGCGCTAAAGCTCTTAACTCCTTGCTTTGGGGGAAATCTTGCTAAATTGGGCTACATGAGAAAAACAGTAGTCCAAATTGACTGCAAAATGATCAATAAGCTTTTCAATAATATATACGGCAGCAAGTTTCAAATGAGAAATGCTGACAGCATAAATAACATTTCAAGTTTATAAGGTAATACTACTTCCTGTTACCTAAGCTTTTGCAAATTAATTCTATAAATGAATCAGTCCTTGATCCTGTCTGAATCATCAAAATTTCAAATGAAGAAATTCTGAACTTTACCATTTAAATGTCTTATGGAATCTGACATATCAGGTTTATCATTATAAATTATGCTGTGTCACTTTCATCCTCTAACAGCATTTTATGACAGTAAAAAAATGTTCTCTAGGCAAAATAGGTAATTACAATCTTCAAGTAATTACTTCAATTCCCATGAAGCACCAATTAGGTATTAAAAATGCTAATATTAAAAGGTATAGAAATCTAAAAGGGATGTTTGAAAAGAGCACTTCAATTTTCAATAAAATACTTTGCCAAAGTTATTCCTTTCTTGTGTCTTTCTGCCCTGCCCTCCTCCCTCCCTTTCTCCCCCTGTCCCTCTCTCACTCCCTCCCCTCCTCCCTCCAGTCCTCTCTGCCTCCCTTCCTTCAGCAGAGTGATACGGAGAGAGAGGGAATCCCTACTGGTTCCTTCTTCAAATAGCTACATCAGCTGGGGCTGGGTCACGCCTCTTACAATGAATTGATTCTAAAATGTGATTGAGTCAACAATCTTTGCTGATTCCAGAAAGGGTTTTGTTTTGTGAAACTAAAAAAGACCACAAGAGAAGATATCTTTTCACAGAAGACATAATATTTTATATTATGAAATATATAAATTATCATCCTTATTACAGCCCCATTCAAAGAATAGAGAAATAAAGCACTCTGGAGAGCATGGATTTGTAAGCGGTGTGTTCAAATTTGTGTGAAGTAAGCTTCTGCTATGAAACTTGACTGAAACACTCCTGTAAGCGCGGACTGACTCGGGCACGGAGAAGAGCAGGGCGCTGGAAAACAACACACAGGCTTTGTTCGTGGCACTACCCAAACAGCCACAGTATTCCAACAAGTTACACGGTCTTTTTGAACTTTCATTTCTCATTTTGCAATGTAGATAAACAATATATACTTTGTAGGGTTTCATGGAGATTTAACAAAATAACAGTGTAAAACAATTAGCACCATATTTTTATACATAACTTATACACATTTAGCTTTCAATACATAAAATCTATTGTGTATTTGTATATGTTTATATGTATGTGTATACACACATATATTACATAGTCTTGTCACTAAAAAAACAAAAATTATAGATACAATAAAATTGTAGTAAGTTATATGAGATAAAAGTGGATTGTCTTACACCGAGTACCCAAGAGGTGCTGGCAAAAACAAATTCAAATGGACTAGACTTTCTATTGAGAAATATCATTTCAACTAAAACTGACAAAACTAATCTGACACTCATATTATAATGCATAGAAACTACGTCAGAAGTTTCCTTTGTAAAATTCTGATAGTGTTTGCAAAATCACACCTAAAAGTGGAGACATTAACCTGCCAATATTCCAACTGACCTGTCTTGATCTTTTTTTTAACTCTCTCAAGGTGAATATGTTCCCTTTTTTCAAGTCTCCATGTATCACCTTATCATTCTTTCAGCATTTTCAAAAACTATCCAAAACTGTCTAGTCAACCTAAGACAGTCACTCGCCTGCTGTTAGCTGGCATATGACTAAAGCTATGCCTAACAGGTTAATTTAAATAGATAAAAATAGAAAAAGTATAAATTCACTTGGTATTTGAAGTGGTAAAGTAAAAACATGAGTAGGCTTTCCAACTGTGTTCTTAAAGTGCTTCATGTTTCCTAAACTGTAATTGTAATGAATCACCAGAAATTATTGTGTCTGTGTGCGCTATTCACGGAATCCCCGGGACAGTCCGGTCATCACTGAGCTCTCAGGAAAATGGGAAAGACACCTCCTGGCACCCCTCCTACACACACCACCGAACCCCCAGCCACAGCACCTGGCCCTGTTCTTCCAGAACTGATACACACCGCCAGGGACGCGCATCGAGCCAGTTCCTCAAACAATACAGAATTCAAAACCGTACTACTCTACCTTTGCTTGTTTGAGGAGATACGCAGTGGAGACAATTTCCCTAATTATACACTACTATCTTTCATGTGCTGAATCAGTGGGACACAACACAAACTTTGCTCCCCAGGGTTACTGCCAATGTCTGGAGACAAAGGAGGCTGGTGAGGGCTGCTGGTGAGGGCTGCTGGCAGCCAGCTGATAAAGCTGCTGGATGCTGGCCGCCATGTGTGGGGCAGCTCCCAGAAGGCACAACTGTCAGTCAGTAGCACAGTGCCCATACTGAACGTCCTGCGCCAAATGACACAACACATCTGGCTTTCCAAAAACCCTCGGCGGCTTTTGAGGTCCAACTGACATCACCACGGTGACATTTTCACAAATGAGACTCCCTAAATAATCCAGGTTTGATTTTATGGAAACCCGTCTTGGGATGTTTAGAGGAATCAATGTTTGTTGTTGACATCGCTGCTTTTTTCTGCTTTCTGTAGTTTTTCTGTGCTCTCAGACAAAACTATGAGCTATAAACATACCAAGACATTTGCTACATATGTTTCTTTTTTTCTAAATTTTCTTTTCTTAAAAACTTGTCTAAGATCTTATCCACTATTAACACTGGTTTCACAGTTAACAAGTTTTGAAGTTGGAAAGAGTAATAGCTATTGTTTCCAATTAAAATATTTGTATAATATTTATTAATAATTCATATTGTTAAAGTCCACTGTTTGGCCATTCTAAGAATAAAAGCCAAGTAAGGCTATGATTTTTGGCTTCTGATCAATCTATTTAAAGTTTAAAGATTTGGCCTGCTGTTTCTAATACCAGGAATTCACAATCTCATAAGCCAGAGGGGACAGAAAGGAGAGGCCTGGAGAGGAGAGGCCTGGAAATGAAAGTTCTAAGTCACCGTCCATACAGGCAGACACACACGCACACACACATGCTAACAGTCAAAAATGTAACATTCACTATACACACATGCACACGCATACATGCTAATAGTCAAAAATGTACAATAACATTCACTATACACACACATGCACACGCATAGGTACTAATAGTCAAAAATGTAACATTCACTATACACACACATGCACACGCATAGGTACTAATAGTCAAAAATGTAACATTCACTATACACACACATGCACACGCATAGGTACTAATAGTCAAAAATGTAACATTCACTATACACACACATGCATAGGTACTAATAGTCAAAAATGTAACATTCACTATACACACACATGCATAGGTACTAATAGTCAAAAATGTAACATTCACTACACACACATGCATAGGTACTAATAGTCAAACATGTAACATTCACTATACACACACATGCACACGCATAGGTACTAATAGTCAAAAATGTAACATTCACTATACACACACACGCATAGGTACTAATAGTCAAAAATGTAACATTCACTATACACACACACACGCATAGGTACTAATAGTCAAACATGTAACATTCACTATACACACACACATGCATAGGTACTAATAGTCAAAAATGTAACATTCACTATACACACACACGCATAGGTACTAATAGTCAAAAATGTAACATTCACTACACACACACACATGCATAGGTACTAATAGTCAAAAATGTAACATTCACTACAAACACACATGCATAGGTACTAATAGTCAAAAATGTAACATTCACTACACACACATGCATAGGTACTAATAGTCAAACATGTAACATTCACTACACACACACACGCATAGGTACTAATAGTCAAACATGTAACATTCACTATACACACACATGCACACGCATAGGTACTAATAGTCAAAAATGTACAATAACATTCACTATACACACACACACGCATAGGTACTAATAGTCAAACATGTAACATTCACTATACACACACACACATGCATAGGTACTAATAGTCAAAAATGTACAATAACATTCACTATACACATGCACACGCATAGGTACTAATAGTCAAACATGTAACATTCACTATATACACACATGCACACGCATAGGTACTAATAGTCAAACATGTAACATTCACTACACACACACATGCACACGCATAGGTACTAATAGTCAAAAATGTAACATTCACTATACACACACACATGCATAGGTACTAATAGTCAAACATGTAACATTCACTATACACACACACACGCATAGGTACTAATAGTCAAAAATGTAACATTCACTATACACACACATGCACACGCATAGGTACTAATAGTCAAACATGTAACATTCACTATACACACACATGCACACGCATAGGTACTAATAGTCAAACATGTAACATTCACTACACACACACACGCATAGGTACTAATAGTCAAACATGTAACATTCACTATACACACACATGCACACGCATAGGTACTAATAGTCAAAAATGTACAATAACATTCACTATACACACACACACGCATAGGTACTAATAGTCAAACATGTAACATTCACTATACACACACACACATGCATAGGTACTAATAGTCAAAAATGTACAATAACATTCACTATACACATGCACACGCATAGGTACTAATAGTCAAACATGTAACATTCACTATATACACACATGCACACGCATAGGTACTAATAGTCAAACATGTAACATTCACTACACACACACATGCACACGCATAGGTACTAATAGTCAAAAATGTAACATTCACTATACACACACACATGCATAGGTACTAATAGTCAAACATGTAACATTCACTATACACACACACACGCATAGGTACTAATAGTCAAAAATGTAACATTCACTATACACACACATGCACACGCATAGGTACTAATAGTCAAACATGTAACATTCACTATACACACACATGCACACGCATAGGTACTAATAGTCAAAAATGTAACATTCACTATACACACACATGCACACGCATAGGTACTAATAGTCAAAAATGTAACATTCACTATACACACACACACACATGCATAGGTACTAATAGTCAAAAATGTAACATTCACTACACACACACACACATGCATAGGTACTAATAGTCAAACATGTAACATTTACTATACACACACACACGCATAGGTACTAATAGTCAAAAATGTAACATTCACTATACACACATGCACACGCATAGGTACTAATAGTCAAAAATGTAACATTCACTATACACACACACACGCATAGGTACTAACAGTCAAAAATGTAACATTCACTATACACACACACACGCATAGGTACTAATAGTCAAAAATGTAACATTCACTATACACACATGCATAGGTACTAATAGTCAAACATGTAACATTTACTATACACACACACACGCATAGGTACTAATAGTCAAAAATGTAACATTCACTATACACACATGCACACGCATAGGTGCTAATAGTCAAAAATGTAACATTCACTATACACACACACATGCATAGGTACTAATAGTCAAACATGTAACATTCACTACACACACACACATGCACACGCATAGGTACTAATAGTCAAAAATGTAACATTCACTATACACACACATGCATAGGTACTAATAGTCAAAAATGTAACATTCACTACACACACATGCATAGGTACTAATAGTCAAAAATGTAACATTCACTATACACACACATGCACACGCATAGGTACTAATAGTCAAACATGTAACATTCACTACACACACACACATGCACACGCATAGGTACTAATAGTCAAAAATGTAACATTCACTATACACACACATGCACACGCATAGGTACTAATAGTCAAACATGTAACATTCACTATACACACACACATGCACACGCATAGGTACTAATAGTCAAAAATGTAACATTCACTATACACACACATGCACATGCATAGGTACTAATAGTCAAACATGTAACATTCACTATACACACACACACGCATAGGTACTAATAGTAAAAAATGTAACATTCACTACACACACATGCACACGCATAGGTACTAATAGTCAAAAATGTAACATTCACTATACACACACATGCATAGGTACTAATAGTCAAAAATGTAACATTCACTACACACACATGCATAGGTACTAATAGTAAAAAATGTAACATTCACTACACACACACGCATAGGTACTAATAGTAAAAAATGTAACATTCACTACACACACATGCATAGGTACTAATAGTCAAAAATGTAACATTCACTATACACACACACACGCATAGGTACTAATAGTCAAAAATGTAACATTCACTATACACACATGCACACGCATAGGTACTAATAGTCAAACATGTAACATTCACTACACACACACATGCACACGCATAGGTACTAATAGTCAAAAATGTAACATTCACTACACACACATGCATAGGTACTAATAGTCAAAAATGTAACATTCACTACACACACACATGCACACGCATAGGTACTAATAGTCAAACATGTAACATTCACTATATACACACATGCACACGCATAGGTACTAATAGTCAAACATGTAACATTCACTACACACACACATGCACACGCATAGGTACTAATAGTCAAAAATGTAACATTCACTATACACACACATGCATAGGTACTAATAGTCAAACATGTAACATTCACTATACACACACATGCACACGCATAGGTACTAATAGTCAAACATGTAACATTCACTATACACACACATGCATAGGTACTAATAGTCAAACATGTAACATTCACTATACACACATGCACACGCATAGGTACTAATAGTCAAACATGTAACATTCACTATACACACACACATGCATAGGTACTAATAGTCAAAAATGTAACATTCACTATACACACACATGCACACGCATAGGTACTAATAGTCAAACATGTAACATTCACTATACACACACATGCACACGCATAGGTACTAATAGTCAAACATGTAACATTCACTATACACACACATGCATAGGTACTAATAGTCAAAAATGTAACATTCACTATACACACACATGCACACGCATAGGTACTAATAGTCAAACATGTAACATTCACTATACACACACATGCACACGCATAGGTACTAATAGTCAAAAATGTAACATTCACTATACACACACATGCACACGCATAGGTACTAATAGTCAAAAATGTAACATTCACTACACACACACATGCATAGGTACTAATAGTCAAACATGCGTAACAACAATAAATTCTTTAAAGTCACCACCATATTGGTTGTTTTTTATTCTTGCAATCCCATCAACATGTTTGCCAACTGCAAACTTAGAATACATAAGTCCATTTCAAAGAGTTGGTCAGGGACATTAATTGTTATGCAAGTGCTATGATAACCTATGATAACTATTTCCAAATCATCTTGTCAACTTAAAAACAACCCAGCTGCAGTACCAGGTTACTCTGTTACGCATTTCCAAGCGAAGCAGGATCATAGGATCATACCGTTAATTCCGTCTCGGGTCCGGGGGTGAAGTGGGAAAAGCGCCCCACACACCACCCACACCCTACAACACCCCACCCCCAACCGAGCTTGGCTCTCAGTTGCCCGCTGAAACTGAAACCGCCTGCCACCTCTGCCCAGCATGGTCTGAGCCCTACACTGCCCCGTCCTGCTGCTCTGTGCCCCAGTCCTCCTACCCAGCCTGCCCAAGGACAGGCTGAAGACACGAGGTGACCCTGAGCATGATGCAGGTGTCCGCACAGAGAAGAAGGCTTACACTCGCTACTCACACCTGCCTCGGCGGCCTCTGTTTCACCTCGCCCGGGGGCTCAGCATCTGTAGCTGTGCCCTTTCTCTCCAACATGAGACAAAGCCCACTGTCCTGGGTCTTCCTGTAACCGGTCACATAAGGCATGTGAATTTCTATCGAAGTTTGCTGTTGTTTTGGGGTAACAAAGGATGCTCACAACCATAAGAATGCAAATTACTTAAAATTACATAGTAGATGTCACTGTAAAATTGCACAGTAGATGCCCTTATCCTGCAGCCCTTCAGCCGTCCTTATGACACTGCCCACAGACTTCATCCGTTCTCCCAGCTCTAGCTTTACACGACACTGGCTAGCCTTGAACTCCAGCGTCTTACCACCCTCTGTGGGACGGGGTCTGGTTCTAGCCATTACAGTTATCAGCAGTTCTATTACTGAACTGGTCACCTTCCCTGAAAGCCATGTGAGGGCAGTAAGGCCTTCCTTTGTCACCAAGTACCCTCACTTTACAGAATGACCCCTGCGTCCCCATTCCCTCTACCTTCAAAAACCAGACCCCCTTCACCATAGAATATCTATTTTTTAGAAACAAAAAATCCCACATCTGCTCCTAGTTCCCAACAGTTCTGTCTTCACATTGCCTCCTGTGAGCTCTGGCCAGTTCACTCGGGCAGTGGCAGGTCCCCCTTGCTGCCTCAGCACTCTGTAGAAGGCTGAAGGTCCTCCAGGGGTCTAGGTGCTTGGGAAGCAGTTTTTGGTCTGATGTATAACAACCCTTAAGTCACCAGTCTACTGTAACAAAAATAAAAACAAAATAGCTAAGTAAACTGGGAAAGTGTTGGGTTGGCCTCCCACTTCAGGAAGCTAATATAACAGTAGGTAGTGGGCCCATTTCTAAGAGGCTCAGAGTTAGCACCCTCCCACAAACCAAGGATAAAAACTTTTCATCTGGATTTGACAAAGAAAATACCACCCTCATTTCACACAGTATCTTAAGTTTTTATCCTTACTTTTGCTTTGCCTTCTGAAATATCCCCTACAAATTTTTGTTCCAGAATTTTTGTGATTAAATACCATAAAACACAGTTTGTCACTCAAATTCTGTCTTGGGTACTAGTCTCTAACAGTTTTTTAATTTCTTTTTAAAAAAAATCTATACTGGAAAAAATGTACCATTTACCTAATGAATATCAAGAAACTAATATGTATAATGCATGAATAGAGACATCCATATTACCAATAACTCAGAAATATGAGTTACCTAATTTAATCCTTAACAATCCTATGAATGAATGCAATCATCATTCCCATTTTGAATAGTTGAAGGGAAAAATAATAAATAATGTGCCCAAAATATCCTGGTGGACTGACACAGGATTGTGATACCAGGGCTCAGATTGTGTGTCCACAAGCAGGGAGACCTCTGCCTACTCTCTTTCTTTAAAGAGAAACTAACTAAAACTAACTTATCAGATCACAGTAGCACATTTTTTCCTAATGCAAACTGCGCGTTTTAAATAAGAATATTAGAAAGAAAAATACTGATGATAACATTTGTTGTCTCTACTATTCCATCTTGTGTTTCAATCAGTTGAGTAAGGTGTGTGGAACACTGCATCCAGACATTGGCGGGGCGCTGTGGCTTCCTTTGGGATCAGTGTGCCTGTGTGTGACTACGCTGCCCCCGTGTGACTGAGGCTGGGACCTGCAGGTGGCGAGGGCTCCACTGGAGCACAACTGTCCAGGTCAGCATTACCTGTCAGAATGCCAGCTCCACTTGCCAAACATTCCTAACCCTACTTTTCCGAGGGAACTACTCAGCTGGTGCAGGTGTTCACACTACTGTGTGTCGACAGACATTGGGTGAATTTTCAATTAAGTAGAGGTAATACCAGAAATGTTCTGTTCCCTGTGAACTCAGTTGGGTAGCAGAGGCTGGTATACTATATTATCTAAATGTTAACTTGAGCAATCTTGAAACTTCTCCAGGGTGCATATATAAAATATATCCACTTGGTCCTAAACCTAACAAGTCTTACCATTTTAAGATCCTTTTAATGTTAACCTTGGAATCGGAGTTTGTAACAGTAAACCTGAAGATCTATTCATTATTGTAAGTTTGCAAACAGCCTGTCCTGATGAGATGAAGTATCCTACACAACACAAACCACATCCGTCTCCAGTGTGGTCCTCTTTCTGCCCTTGATAAACACCGGAAAGGAAATGGGAATAGCTAAAAATTCCCAACCTTACATACATTCTTATGACAGCTTTATTGGCTGTAGAGTTAGAAAACTAAAAACAGGTTCTGGCATGATGGCCCAGTGACTAAATCCTCAGCTTGCATCCACCAGGATCCCATATGGGTGCCAGTTCATGTCCCAACTGCCCCACTTCCCATCCAGCTCCCTGCTGTGGCCTGGGAAAGCAGTGGAGGACGGCCCAAAGCCCTGGGACCCTGAATCTGCATGGAAGGTATGAAAGACGCTCCTGGCTCTGGATTGGTTCAGCTCTGACCATTGTGGCCATTGGGGAGTGAACCACTGGGTGGAAGATCTTTCTTTCTCTCTCCTTCTCCTCCTCTGTAAATCTGCCTTTCTAACAAAAATAAGTAAATCTTCAGAGAGAGAGAGTAAAGGGAAAAAAGAAAAGAAGGAAGAAAGGAGGAAAGGAAGGAAAGAGGGAGAAGGGAGGAAGGAAGGAGGGAATGAGCGGATAGGGAGAGAGGAAGGGAGGAAGGATGGGAGGAGGGAGGGAGCAAGAGCAAGCACAGCCAGCTGAGGAGGAGGCTGCCAGGACTCCTGACATTAAACTGAAGTCCTCCCAAAGGGTGAGTGACCAGTTGGGTTAACCCAGTGATAATGCAGGTAGACTTCTTGTTGCTGTGTCTCTAAGCGGCAGCAGCTGGTCACTCCTGGCACTCTCCCCTGCAGGGCATGCTCTTTGATACACAGCAGGTACTGGTGCAGTAACTCAGCACGTTTGGAGCCACTTGGGAACCCCAGTAATCCTACTAACTCTTCAGTCTAGAGACCTCCTACTGAGATCCCAAACACCTGGTTCAATTCTTCTTTTTATAACGGGGAAAGATCCCAGCCCAGGGACTACCAAGATACAAATCGGCGGGGAGGGGGAGAGGAGTCCCTGAATGACACTAGCCTCTGAACCCAGGCAAAAAGAGCAGCCACACCTGCTGGGCTGCTCCCAGAGGCCAGGGCAGTGAGCTGGCCGACCACAGTACACGCTGGACGTAAAGGACAGCGCAGGCCATCACGCAGTTGCCCTGCCTTTTGCTCCATCTCAATTCAATTTCCCACCCTAGTAAAACGCAGAACTTAAAACCATGCTTATGGTTTTAAAATAAAACCAAAATAAGTATTGTTTACAATAAATTACATCCAAAAAACTACTCATAGTTCATTAATTAAGCCTAAGCTTCACATGATCACACAGCTACACAAAACATTTCCTAATAAAATAGCAAATGGAAATCTCCACCTCTGACATCATCAGCATGGATGTCAACACAGATTTCAAAGGTACCGATCACATTTGCATTGCACATTTACCACACTGAAAGACACATTAAGAATTTTTAAGATAAAAACAAAATGTGCACAGTCTATAGAGATCTACACACACTAGGAGTAGAAACCATTTGGAGTCTAACGTATCCTCTTTTCCCGGTCCCAGTTTTCTTGGTTCTGGGATCTGTTAGGTGGCACTAACAATTCATTGTCTCAGCTTCTTGTGGCAATTACATGAAAGCGTTAAGAAGTTAGTAGTTCACCTACGCATGTGAGAGGCGGAACAAGGTATCCAGAAGGGAGGGAATGCCACAGCCTGCCGCAGCCTACAGGCACAACTTGCCCAGGAGCTGGCACTGTAGAGCCCTGTCCCTTCCTCGCTAACTGTCCCTGGCCTGCCCATTCCCCTGTAACTTCCCAGCAGTCCCAGCCTTCCCCTGAGCAGAGCACCATGGGGGAAGCCTCCCAGCCAGCAGCCTGGGCAACCCAATATGTTAACACTGGACAATAAAACCTTGGAGACACTGGACCTATTTCACGCCTAGTGAACCCTCTGTCCAGAAGCAGGAAGAAGAGGGAGGGAAGAAGGTGGGAACAACTGGACCTCCTCGCCCATGCGCCCCAGGCTGAGTGCACTGGGCACTGGGTTCCCAGCTCTTGCCTGAGCCACCACCTGGTCTGGCGGATGTGGGTGTATCTTCTCCTTAAACAACTCCACTGGCTGCATGACAGGGCACTGGCTCTGTCCGCCTGCAGAGGTGCCACCCAGCCTGACAGGGGCTCTCCCCCTTTATCCTTTGCTGCCTTGCTGGCCACTCATCTTCCTCTCTGAATTCCTTCTTGCAAGAAGACCGGGACCTATTCCATCCATCTCCGTTAACAAAATTATCACAGTGAAAGTATTCTGTAAATTGTTAAGTGATTCAGAAGTCACTAAACTAAAGCATTAAATTATATTAATAATGAGCTACGTGTTAAAACAGTTTCACATTTCTTCCAAGAAAAGTTGCCTTCATCAACTATTCCTCACGATGCAACAGGACAAGTATGTATGTGCGAGCTGACAAACGCAGCAAGCACGAACCCTGGATTTAAAGCGCTGGCAGGCAAGACAATTTCTCATCACCATGACTACACTTGAAAATGAATGTTATTTATAGATAAAGCTGTCCAGTTAATTCTCAGAAGAGGATTACAAGCCTGCCATCAAACAGAAGGCCCAGCCGGCAGAGCTTATGTGAGCTGATGGAGCAGGTGCTGACAAAGTGCCTGTGGACGTGAACTCCAAACTCACTGACCCTCCCACAGCTGATTGTCCCTCACGTCCTACCACAAGCGGGAGGATTCTCCAGCTTAGAACAAAAAATAAGAGATTAGTGTTAAACACAGAGAATCCACCCCAACCCGAGTATGTGTGTTGCTTATACATGGATTTGGGAAATTGTACTAAGAATTCAAAAAGTTCACTGTGTGTTATCACAGAGATCTCAAGGTAAACCATCCTCAATTCTAACATCAAATCTATGCATCTTCACTGAGCTCCCTTCTGTCCTTAGCAGCAGCCCAACCTGGACTTCCCAGCGGATCCAGAGACCTCAGTGTCCCCACTCCCCTTGGGAGAGGCTGAGAGAACAGCAGGAATGTTCCAGCTACAGCTAGATGCCTGCCTCGCCCCACTCCCTCCAGGGACATTCAGGAACTGCTGAAATGACTTCTGTATGAATTCCTTCCTCCGGTTCATTTCTTCTCCTCTGCCTATAACACCAGCTAAGCTAAACTCACCTTTTCAAAAGTATTTTGCACACTGCTAAGGGAGGAGTCTTGTACACAATGAGACAGTAAACCTAAAACTTTACGGAAAGTCATTTAACAAATGAGGCTACATTGGTCTTTGGGTCTCAGGTCTCCACAAGGCCTCTCAGGTCTTCACAAGGCCGCCTCTGCAGCCACGGTCAGCACAGGGTCAGGGTCAGCACTGCCTAAGGAACCGCCTTCACAGCTGACGGCTTTTGTTTATGACAGTCTCTCCAGCTACAAAGCTCTGTCTCTGTAAAGGGTGGCATGTCATTCACTTTTTTTTTTTAAAGATTTTTATTTTTATTATTTTTTTTTTATTGGAAAGGCGGATATACAGAGAGGAGAGACAGAGAAGAAGATCTTCCATCCGATGATTCACTCCCCAAGTGAGCGCAACGGGCCGATACTATGCCGATCCGAAGCCAGGAGCCTCTTCTGGGTCTCCCACACGGGTGCAGGTTCCCAAAGCTTTGGGCCGTCCTCGACTGCTTTCCCAGGCCACAGGCAGGGAGCTGGAAGGGAAGCGGGGCTGCCGGGATTAGAACCGGCGCCCATATGGGATCCCGGGCGTGCAAGGCGAGGACCTTTAACCACTTGCGCCACCGCGCCGGGCCTGGCATTCACTTTTCAAAACACTTCAATACATTTTCTCCATTTTTTATTTGAGCTGCATCCCAAACCAAGAATTTACAACTTCTTACACCTTTATGAAGCCATTTTTTATCTGAAAGAGGACTAATTTCACATATGCATACACTTTCCTGAGCAAATTTTAATTGCAAATACAGTAAGCATATCATTTCAGCTTGGTGGACCCAGTGGTCCTTGGCGGTATGTGCATGTGTGTGCAATGTTTTAGCCATTGGTGCCTTATTGCATGTTTATCTAAAATAACAGCCACCATTTAATAAGTGCTTATTAAGTACAAGCCTCCAACAGTTCACACTATGCTGTCGTTTAATCCCCAAAATGAATCTATGAAGTTGGGGGGCAATAGCTCCACTTTACAAGTGAAGTCATAAATTGTTTAAGACGTTAATAATTTGCCCAAGGTCAATGTTGGTCTGGAGTGGGCTCGTAATATGGATCTTGTGCCTCCATCAGTTCACTGTGCAGCGTTGCACATAGGTGAGCCGCGGCAAAACCACATGAATAGTGCCAGGTTGGGATGCACAAACTTTAACTCTGCTACAAGAATGTCTCCTACCTCATAAGATTATTTTGAAAATGAGAGGAAGCATATAAAATGCCCAGAATAGTACCTGAAATATGGAAAGAACTCAAACAAGTCTAATGTTTTAGCAGCTGTGAACGGTACAAAAGGCCTAACCCCGTAGGTCACACAATTCCAGCGCGAGAAGGTAAGATTTCGATTCAATGACCTTGGTGTCAGACAAGAAAACGTTTTAATTTAAACATCAGTGCGAGTCATAAGATGTTTCCTACGTATCTGATACAGACGGAAAGCGCACGTGGATTAACAAATATTTGGAAACCGGTTTATAAATGGTAGTCTTGGCAGTGCAAAGCCGAGACACTGACTTAGTTCTTGGGCTGATGACAAGACAGAATCTTCTCTCCAACACCACATTCCGCCCCTAACTGCTGGACAAAGATAGCTGGAGTCCGTGGGACCTGGACCACACAGCAGACCCAGCAACAATAACCTCATAACCACCTCTCGCTGGGCCACTGTGGACACTGCGGTTCCCATGGGTCAACATAACTCACTTCTGACCAGTCACTTACGAATGAGTTGGCGCTGCCATTCTTCCTACTGCTGTAGTTGTTAAAATAAGGAGACCAGGATATAAACAGGTCGTGTGGTTTGCCTTCCACTGCTCTACTGTAATTGGCCAGGACTGAAGTATGCATCTGGTTTGGAGTGACTTCCTACCCACTTAAGCTGATTTCACTACCCTTGTAATTGAATCGTCACTTCAGACAAATTTTTTTATAAAGGGAAAATTGTTTAGTGTGATTCATTACACTATAAGTACTAGCTTCTTTAAAAAAAACTCATTCAAGCAAAACCCTTATTGTCTAGGCAAACTTACTTTTCTAACAAAAACAACAGACATAACAAATTATAATTCATGTAGTCTGCATTTTAATACCACAAAGCAGAAGGCATCATGTACATTTCTATGTCTACAGTCTTCGCAGATTGGTCTGGAAGCAGCATGTCACTGGTGGCAGGCAGCCTAACTGCCCACTGAGGACTTCATGGCGATGTGTCCTGGGTTTGTCGTTATCTTCCTTTGTGGAAGGGCCTTAAGGAGGCAGCACAAGTCAGACAGTCCAAGTCAACCAAATGGCCCAGTCTTTATGTCTGTATATTTGCAGTGCTATTTTCTAGGCGATTTTCAAATTTGATAACATCCTTTCCTTTAAAAAAAAAATCCCTGGGCCCGGCGCAGTGGTGCAGTGGTTAAGGTCCTCGCCTTGCACGCCCGGGATCCCATATGGGCGCCGGTTCTAATCTGGCAGCCCTGCTTCCCTTCCAGCTCCCTGCCTGTGGCCCAGGAAAGCAGTCAAGGACAGCCCAAGGCTTTGGGACCCTGCACCCGTGTGGGAGACCCGGAGGAGACTCCTGGCCTCGGACCGGCATAGCTTCGGCTGTTGCGCTCACTTGGGGAGTGAATCATTGGATGGAAGATCTTCCTCTCTGTATCTCCTCTCTGTATATCCGCCTTTCCAATAAAAATAAAATAAATCTTTTTAAAAAAAATCCCCGTATAATGGTTCCTTTGAAAATTCCATGTATATCTTAAATTGCTATGGTGGATCTGATCATGAAACAAAGCAATGTACAAGGTGCAGGCGCTGGGACTTGACCGGAACTGGTCTGGTGTTTCTACCACATAAAGAAGCAAAAACCGGAACCCAGAACAGAGAGGGTCTAATCTAACATGATGGTGGTTTGGGGGACCCCACATCTGATGATACTGATTATGGATTTCTCCTGCCAAATGTAGGATTCTGAATCTGTGAGAAAGTTCTTACATAGCCTACCTTGTAATTATTGATAGATTTGAAAGTCACTTTCACTCGTCTCTCAGACACCTCCCACACAGCTTCCCTGTGGTCACAGCAGCTTAAGCCTCAGAGGCAGACACTAAAAGCCTTTCTCCTTGTGTTCTTTGCATGGTCAGTCTTAGTCCATCACCCTGACATCTTTCTCAGTGTTGTGTTTCTCTATCTCTTATTCGTTGGCCATATTTAAAATCATTACAGACTAGAGCACTCTAAAGGCAAATGAAAATTCTAGGCAAATCACTGCACATACTCTTTGGAGCTATTCTTTCCTATAAAGCCTTGTTTAGAAATAGTGCTTAACATTTGTTTAAACTGGAAAGTTACAAAGCAGCAAGCCATTCCGAAGCGGATACACGGGAGAGGAAAGGGGTAATTCCCTTGCTAGACACAGGATGTGCTGAATCCAGACCACCTCGTGGGAAAACCAGCTGAAGAAACAGTGCCCCGAAACAGACATCTACCCAAATGTGTGTGTAAAGATTCATTCTACTGTTGCCATGAAAATTATGGCTTGATTTAAGTTAAACATTACTTTGAGCCAATCACAAAATTGTTTTGAAAGATTTGCTTACCTGAAAGGCAGAGTTACAGAGATAGGAAGAGAGAGAGAGAGAGAGAGAGAGACAGCGAGAGAGAGAGAATCTTCCATCTTCTGGTTCTCTCCCCAAATAGCCACAAAAGGTAGGATTGAGAAAAATTTTTGACGCCTGTGCAAAGACTGCTTTATGCTAACTAAGTCAAATTTACTTCTTTCAGTCTAAGAAAGCATATCTTACATTGAGTAATTCCACTTTTGTAAGTCCTACTTACTTTAGGTTTTATAAATTACAAACACTAGAATATTCCAAAATATCTGTGGAAGGGCACAGAACAGTAGCCTAGTGGCTAAAGTCCTCCCCTTGCATGCCCTGGGATCCTATATGGGTGCCAGTTCCTGTCCTGACTGTTCTACTTCCCTTACAGACCCCTCCTTGTGGCCTGAGAAAAGAGTCAAGGACAACCCAAAGCCTTGGGACCCAAATACCCATGGGAGATCCAAAAGACACTTATGGGTCCTGGCTTTGGATAGAGCTCAGCTCTGGCCATTGCAGCCACTTGGGGAGTGAACCAGTGGATGTAAGATCTTTGTCTCTCCTTCTCTCTGTAGTAGGTCTGACTTTCCAATAAAAACAAATAAATTATATATATGGAAAAACTGAATAAAAAATAAGTTTTTGATACAAAAATACTTTGAGATATATGCATATATATTTTATATATTACTTTCCCAATCGTATATTGATGTTCGAGCAATATTTTCCTGATTCTTAGGATTCTATTCAAAACACTTGAAGAAAAAACTGATATTCTTTGCTGAGTTTCTGAAACCATTCCTGAGGCATTTCATAATTTGCTGGTTGCAGGGACTATAAGCAAGTCATCAGGCAATGATGTAGGAAATGACCACCCCCTCGAGGTCCCCACTGCGGCGCGCTGGGACGAGATCGTCTCCCTGCACCCACTACGCACAGTGAACCTGCTGTGCACAAGTTACCAGTGTGGGGCAGGCTGCTTCCAAGACACTACCACTTCAGCAATGACACATCGTGGAGAAGCACAAGGAGAAGGCCAGCAAAGCCACTGAGTTTAAACTTTTTAAAACATCAACTATATTTATTTCCACAAGTTTCACTGTACTTGACTTCTATCAAAAATAAACAGCAATTTTCTTGTTTAATATTTTCTTCCTTAATTAAAAAAAATGTAACTGTGGTTAGAAAAATGTAGAACTTAATTCAGCTTAAAAGAAGAAAGAAGAGGAGGAGAAAGTTCTCATAAAAGGGGTACAAAACCACTAGGAAAACTGTTCAAAGGACTATGATGGCTTCCCTACGTTGGGGAACGGATCCGCTCCACAGCAAAGGAAGATGAATCACAGACTTACAAGTAGACCCAATGTCTGCTCAGTCCTAGACGGAAGGGAGAAGTACTTTCTACCTAAGGAGTAAGACTCACCTTTTCTAAGTGCAGTGTTTCATGGAATGCAGCACCTGCAGTAACACCGACTAGTCCTTTCCCCACAAGTTTTCAAAACAGCAATTTGAGGTTCCAGAAATTGTAAACACTGGTCAGTCAAAACATATTAGGGTGATGATAAGTCATAAAAATTCATTTAATTCAATAAAGTAACTCGGGACTGGTGGCGTGGCCTAGCAGCTAAAGTCTTCGCCTAGAACACACCAGGATACCATATGGGTACTGGTTCTAATCCTGGCAGCTCCACTTCCCATCCAGCTCCCTGCTTGTGGTCTGGGAAAGCAGTTGAGGACGGCCCAAAGCCTTGGGACCCTGCACCCGTGTGGGAGACCTGGAAGTTCCTAGTTCCTGGCTTTGGATCGGCACAGCACCGGCTATTGCGGTCACTTGGGGAGTGAATCATCGGATGGAGGATCTTCCTCTCTGTCTCTCCTCCTCTCTGTGTATCTGACTTTGTAATAAAAAATAAATCTTTTTTAAAAAATACTCTCCTATATTTTGTTTTGTTTTTTATTGGAAAGGCAGATTTTATAGAGAGAAGGAGACACTAAGAGAAGGATCTTCCATCCATTGGCTCACTCCCCAAGTGGCCACAATGGCTGCAGCTGAGCCAATCTGGACCCAGGAGCCAGGAGCCTACCAGTGTTATTTTTCAAAGATTTGTTTTTCTTTGAAAGGCAAATTTTTACAGAAAGAGGAAAGATAGAGGAAGAGATCTTCCATCCATCGGTTCACTTCCCAAATGGCTGCAACAATCTGACTCGATCCAAAACCAGGAGCCAGGAGCCTCTTCCAGGTCTCCCAGGCAGGTACAGGAGCCCAAGGCCTTGAGCAATCCTCCACTTCCTTCCCAGGCCATAACCAGAGAGCTGGATATAAATGGAGCAGCCAGCGCATGAACCAGTCCCCAGCACCTGCGAGCTGAGGATTAGTCTTTTGAATCATTACGCCAGCTCCCTCTAATGTTATTTTTTTTATAAACATTTCTTCATTTTATTGGAAAATCAGATTTACAGAGAGAGAGATGGTAAGACTGAAAGAGTTTCCGTCTGCTGGCTCACTGCCCAAGCAGCCATAATGTCAGAGCTGAGCCGATCTGAAGCCAGGAGCCAGGAGCTTCTTACGGATCTCCCAAATGGATGCAAGACCCCAAGGCTTTAGGCCATCGTCCACTGTTCTCCAGACCTCAAGCATGGAGCTAAATGGACAGCTGAGTGGCTGGGACAGGAAGTGGTGCCCACATGGGATCTCAGGTGCATGCAAGGTGAGGGCTTTAGCCACTAAGCTACCATGGTGGACTCCCTCAAATGTTATTGTTATTGGTCAAATAGTTAACAAGTTAATAGACAAATTGCTAAAAGAAGTGCAATCAAGAGGCTGATGCATCACAGATATACAGATATCCAAATATAATGATATCTGTATATAAAGAATCATTGGGAGTTACTATAAACAGCTATATGTAACAAACAAAAATGTCTAGAAGAAATGGATAGATTTCTGGATTCATAGAATCTGCCAAAATTGAGTCATAATGACATGGAAAACCTAAATAGACCAATAACCAACACAGGCATCGACCCAGTAATGAAGTAACAAAGAAAACCCCAGGATTTTATGGTGCCACAGCTTAATTCTACCAAGGTTATTAAGAATTAATGTCAATTCTTCCAAAACTCTTCAAAACAACTAAAAAGAGGGGGCTTTGCAAACTTCTTCTATGAAGTCAGAATCACCTTAATCCCAAAACTGGAAAAAGAACAAAGAAAAAGAATTATAAACAAATATTTCTCATGAAAATAAATGCAAAAAAAATTCTCAACAAAATACTAACCAATCAAATTCAACAATATATCAGAAAGATCATTTACTGAACCAAGTGGGATTTTTCCCTGGTATTCAGGGATGGGTCAACATATGCAAATCAATAAAGGTAATACATCACATTAACAATCTTTATGGGAAACAAACTTTATTGCCTCAATAAACACAGGGAAAGCATTTTATAAAATTCAACATCCTTTCATGGCAAAAAACCTTAAGCAAATTTGGTATAGACAGAGCATTCCTAAAATACTGAAAGCAATATATAAAAACCCACCGCCAGCATCATACCGAATGGGAAAAGTTGGAAGCCTTCCCACCGAGCTCCAGAACAGGCAAGGAAGCCCACCCTCACCAGCACTGCTCAACACAGCCCAAGGAATCCTAGCCAGAGCCATCAATCAAGAGAAAGCAATCAGAGGCAGACAAACGGGAAAGGCGGAAGGCAGGTCCTGCTTGCAGACACATGATGCCAACACAGCAGATTACTGGAACTCATGAGAAAACTGCGTCAAGTTGCAGGATATAAAATCAACACACAGAAATCAATACCTTGTGTACACTCACACACACAAAAATCCCATATGAGGAAGAACGTGTAAGATCAGTTCCATTCACAAAAGCTACCAAAAAATGTAAATACCTTGGGATAAATTTAAACCATGAATGTGAGGTATCTCAACAATGAAAACTATGAAACATTAAGGAAAGAAATAAAAGAAGACACCAAAAATGGATAAACCTTCCATGGACTGGTAGAATTAATTTTTTTTAAAATGGGGTGGTATAATGATTTAGTAGAATAATCCTCTGCCTGCAGAATAAGTGCCAGTTTGTGTCCCACCACCCCTGCTTCCCATCCAGCTCCCTGCTTGTGGCCTGGGAAAGCAGTCGACGACGACGCAAAGCCTGGAGACCCTGCACCCACGTGGGAAACTTGAAAAAAGCTCCTGGCTTCAGATTGGTTCTGGTCATTGGGGCCTTGGGGGGAAGCCAGCAAATGTAAGATTTCTCTCTCTCTCTCTTTTTTTTTTTTTTAAGATTTATTTATTTTATTGGAAAGTCAGACATATAGAGAGGAGGAGAGACAGAGAGGAAGATCTTCTGTCCAATGATTCACTTCCCAAGTGAGCACAACGGCCGATGCCATGCCGATCCCAGGCCAGGATCCAGGAACTTCTTCTGGGTCTCCCACACGGGTGCAGGGTCCCAAGGTTTGGGCTGTCCTCGACTGCTTTCCCAGGCCACAAGCAGAAAGCTGGATGGGAAGTGGAGCTGCCGGGATTAGAACTGGCACCCATTTGGGATCCCAGGCGCGTTCAAGGCGAGGACTTTTGCCACTAGGCCACGCTGCCAGGCCCCTCCTTCTCTCTCAAAAGAAAAGTCTGCCATTCAAATAAAATAAATCTTTAAAAAATACTAATATTAAATGTCCAAACTACTGACAAAATTGTTGAATGCAATCCCAATCAAAGTGTCTATGACTTTCTTCTCAGTCTAGAAAAGCAATGCTAACGTTCATAGGGAAACGCAAGAGGGCCGGACTAGGACGGAGTAACACATGCTATCAACACACTGAACGTTAACATTTTGTGTTCTTGCTGCAAAACTCCTTTCCAGGGAAGTATGTTTGTCCCATAGTAAGAATTCCACAAACACTGGGTAAAAAACATGAAACTGGACAAATTACAAAGCCTCCACTAGCCGGTCTCCTCTGTAAGATCCCATTTGACGTCCTCAGGTCACTCCACGGGGTGAGCACGTGGGAAGTGAGCTCATGACTAGCACTGTCGCCCCATTCCGTTAGACACTTTCAGATTATCTCTAATGTTTTGTAAATGACTATATTCCAATACCTTTAAAATGAGACGTGAAGTCTCAATCTTTAGTTCTAAAGCAATCGAGTATTTTCACATCACGTTGAGCTTTGACTTCGGCGGATACATGTTCAGGATCTGCAAGAATTGCTCATTTCATAACTGGAGCAACTGGATCAAAGATGCTGTGAACCGAAGGCTAGGACATGACATTCAAAATGTGCACAAACATATCCGGCAGACAGCAGGGACAGGAGCCCTCTCACTTCCATGAGCAGCCTCCAGGGCGATGTAACTTGCACATATTTCAACACATGAGTTTCAAAGTAAATTTGATATAAATTTAAAGGTACCTCTTTGTTTAATGACTGATGACATTTTTACCAATGAATTAACACGTTAAATTTCCTCACATTTCCCATCAGAAATCATCTTTTAGTTGCAATGGTGTTGCACTGATTTCAACCTTCATTATCCAGATGGAGAAAAACAATTTTCATTTCACAACAACTGCATGTAGTTTGGTCTGAGAAATCTTGATGATACTTACCTTGTGGGGCTGGTGTTGTGGCATGGCACCTGGCATGCCTGGCACGCCTCCACCTGCAATGCTGACGCCGCACATGGGCCCCCATTAGAGCACTGGGCTGCTTCACTTCCAGTCCAGGTCCCTGCTAAAGCAACCGAAGATGGCCCAAGTGCTTTAGGCCCTGCGCCAACACAGGAGACCCGGAAGAAGTTCTGAGCTTCTGGCTTGGGCCTGTCCCAGCCCTGGCTGTCGTAGCAAATTGAGGAATGAACCAGCAGAAAGATCTCTCCCTTTCAAATAAATAAAAAGGAAATTCAGCTTGTTTTTGAGACTAATAAAAGTGCAAGTAGTGACCTCTACAGGTTGTGAACAGGAACTACACAACCAACAAAGTTGTGCAATGTGCTATATTTTCCTCCTGACAGTAAATCAATGTCACATTAATTTAGAATCACAGAACACAAATGTTACAGTGTGTTTAAACACCATAAACATTTAAATACACAAATATTGACAGTTTCTGGATGAGAATACATTTGATTAAACCTTATAATTTATAAATCTAGGGGCTTTAATTTCAATTACCACTAATATAAATTTTGTATCCTCATTGAGCAAAAATTTGTAGTTTAACAAATACAGAAAATTAAAATTTCTGTTCTGGCAAGGATAGATGACAGTTTTGTCCAAGACAATTGAAGATATAAGGAATAGATACTAGACTTAATACAGCCATCTATTTTTCTCCATCATAAAAATAGTACTAAAAAAAAAGATCTTCCATGAGAAAAAAAAAAACAGAAATAATAACCAGAAATGGGAAGGACAAAATTCTAAAAATTCTGAAAGCAAGTAGACCATAAATGACAACCAATCTGAAAGTTTTATTAAAAACGCCCAAAATTAGTGAGATGAAAGCTGACCCTACCTGCACAATAGAATCTCAGATGTTCCCACCTGGGATTATCTTTCCACTTCTCTGTCTCCCCCAGTGGACTCCGAACCCCAAGACATTAGGGGTGCAGCATATTTTGCATTGTTTCCCCCATGCCTAACCTCTGCTTCTTCACATAAATTAGGTAGGTACTCAATATGTGTCTATGTGAGTAATGAATACACTCACTATATCAAAATAATCTTTATGCAATTGCTAACTGTCACCCTTCCCATGCACGTATAAGTTAATCTTAGGTCACAGAATATACAACCTTTGGGGTAGCCTTGAACCGATGGCCTCATTGCAAAAGTCCAGCTTCTCTTACAGCAATGACATCTTTAAATTTTTATCTTTTTATTCATGTACTTATGTGTGTGAAAGGCAGTGAGAGATGGACAGAGATGTCTCGGGGGTCTTCTGACCAGCAGGCCCTGAGACCACTGTGAGGGGAAATGACAGTGCTCTTCTGCAGCGCAAACACTGGAGACAAACGGGTGGTGAAGGACGGCCATTTATGTGAAAGACGTCTCAAGCTTATGCAGGAGAAGGGGCAGGCGGACGGACGGTCCCGACAGCAGTTTGACCCAACAATAACACTGTCACTGGATAACAGATACCCTCAATGAGATTAAAGGAAGCACAGGAAACAAGTGTCTCAGGTCAGACTCATCACCTGCTGAAAAACCAGATGAATGTCATATTTGACTTCCCAGAGTTGTTTACGAAAGCTAAATCCTAGCACAGGTGAAACAAGGTCACAGAGGAGAGACTGGGATGCAGCTCACCACTCTTGTCTCATACCCAGTGAACAGGCGATGTTGGGGGCTCAGTGTGCCATGTGCCATGGGGACACAGTGAGCCATGTGCCTATGGGGACACAGTGAGCCATGTACCTATGGGGACACAGTGAGCCATGTACCTATGGGGACACAGTGAGCCATGTACCTATGGGGACACAGTGTGTGTCATGTACCTATGGGGACACAGTGAGCCATGTATCTATGGGGACACAGTGTGTGTCATGTGCCTATGGGGACACAGTGAGCCATGTGTCCATGGCCCCATACGGGCTAGGCAGGTGGAGATCCCAGGGCGATCTTCCACAGAGATGTACAGACAGACAGGCAATAGCTGAGGTTGGGAGAGACTGAAATGAGAAGGTAAGCTGGGTCTCAAACACTGTAGAAGCGAGCTAGCTACTAGAGCTGTTGCTTGCTGCCTCCTGTGGGGTTCCTTGGCAGAAACAGACCCCGGGGGCTCCACTGCAGGACATGGGTGTCCCATGGGGCGCCCTAACCTACATGCCAAATGCTACCACAGTCTCATTTCTTCTACATTTACCTCGGGCAACAACAGTGACTTCTGGGTTTACACACAATTGTGTACTTCCAAAATATGTATTTCTGCAGACTGCAGTTGTATTTTGGGTAAGCCTTCCCCAGTCAGTGAATGGCACGAGGAAAACAAGAGGGAGAGAGCAAAACAGGGAAGGCCAAAGGGCACGGATCACGGACATCACAGAAGCTGCCTTCGAAGAGGAGCGGGAACGGCAGCCTGAGGAACCAAAGGCGCAGGGCCAGAGCAGGCCAAGTGACACTGCTGTACAGATTAAGAAGAACTGGAACTTGCTTTAGATAACAGCACGTGAATTTCTGAGAAGTGCCTGCCTGAAAGACAAAGTTTTTTTCCCCCCAGATAACAAAAATCGCTATACAAAGATTGCAGCAACCACGAGATTTCAAGTTCTTTGTCACTGGTTAGCTTGCTTTTGTCCTACCATTAATGAACAGACTGTGTTAATTCTATTACGTTTAATCCTATTACGTTTTCAGAGCTATTTCTGCAAGGGTCATCAATATCCAGGACCCAAATCTGAGCTTAAACCTGTTCAAGTTCAAAAGGAGTTTAGTAGACACGGTCTCTTCCACTGAACCTAACCCAGGACGCCGCACACAAACAAACCGTGAGTCTCAAGTCATTTTCTTGAAAATATAATGTGTTAAGTTTTACCTTTGGAGCAGGAATGATGTTTTAGTGTTTACATGCTATGTACTTTTAAATATTGTAATGCCACCTCAAGTACAGGCTTCCCACTCTTCGAATAACATGGGTTTTCCCCTTGTAACATGACTTGCACTGGACATTCAGAACAGGCACACAATTTTGCATCACACATCACAGTTAAAATAAGATCATGTATGAATGGGAAGTGAACTTTCAAAACTTTGGATCTACAAGCCTCTTTTTACTGAATGGAGAACTGAAGGGAAGAAAGGAGGTTCCTTGTCCTTCCTGTGTGTGGCTTTGGCCCCATGCTGGATAGAGGCAGGAACTGAGATTCAAAAAACATAAGTTGAAAACCTAAAAATTCTAAGACATACATGTGAAATGGGAAAATCTAAAAGAAAAAGTCACTTAGAAGTTACAAAATCATGAAGAGAAGTCATTGAAACACAAGCACGTTATATCCAAATTAAATGACCCCTCCCATTTTTCACAACACACATCTCCAGAAAATCTTTTTACTGTTTTCAAGCAACTGCATGTATATTTTATGAGTCCTAAATTTTTGATTCCTCAAAACACTCATTTTGTATGTTGTTAAATGCCTTGTAGCAAACAGACCTAACTAGAAGTTAATCAAAGTGTAAGGTAAAGATTTATTTTAAAAATAAGATATTTGTAATCTATATTATCTTACACAAATAAGATATTGGGTAAAGTAGAAAAAGAGCAAAGTAAGTGAAATAATTAGATTCCTCTTTACGCTCGGCAATGCAGTGCAGGTCTCCACAGACACAGCATTTCTGTGATCTGACTTAGGCCCTCAGAACTACTTAAGAGAAAGTTTCCACCACTGATAAAGAATCACTTCCACCAAATTCCAATAGGACACTGGAAAGATACGCATGACAGCAGGTAAGACATCTCACATTCATACTTACATTCTAGTATTGGTGAGCCCATTAGCATGGCTTAGTGGATGAGATTAGCTCACAGTCACCTTGAAAAACACAACAAGCAGAGACCCAAGGTGCATACTAAGAGGGAACATGTAGCTCTAAAGAATGAGGGGTACAGCTTGGTGCATGGTAGAAGTGCAACAGCAGGGACGACACAGAGCCACGCTGGGCTCAGATCCAGCCGGAGCCTGGCTGGGGTAGCAATCCAGCAAGAAGATCAGCATGGGGTACAAAGCCAGAGCTACACGCATCTCAGAGCCAGACAGAGCTTCTGCCATGGAACACAAGTCCACAGCCTAGTGAAGCTGAGTCCTGGACAGTCTAGCAGAAGCCCAGAACCAGAGCTCCTGTAGAACTCCAACCTTGACAGAGTCTCACATGGCGCTCAGAGACCCAGCAAACCTGGCAGTATGCAGTGCACTCTACAGTCTAGCTCGCACGGCCAATCCCCAGCCATTTCTGTATATTCCACGGATAATCACTTTGAGTCATAATAATATCACTTCATATAAAATGTCTCCGTGCTTTATACTCCAGATTTCCAAAAGGAAGCAAATGCATTCACAGGTAAAAGAGAAGGAATCTATTTAACTGCAACAATAACAAACAAGAACCTTGGTGTGAAAATTTTTCATTGGAGCCACTTCAGTGGTCTTTGGTCTGCATCTTACATATCTATGAAAAGATAACAGCAGTGTCACAGCAGAGAGGGCGTTCTCACGTTGTGCAGATTGGGCCTAGAGCGAGACATAAACCCTAATGACTAATTTTGCTCTTTACTAAAGCCTGGTCTCAACATACATTGGACAATTCAAGTTGGGTTTGTATTTTTTTTTTTTGGCCTTACCTTCTTTTAGGTCCAATCTGTACAAGGTTTTTTTGGTTTGTGTTTTGGTTTTATGTGTTTTTAAACAGGTCAGAGAGAAGTCAGGCAGAATGCAAGAAATTTTGGAGTCCATGGACCTGGTAGGAAAGGACCGGAGGTTGGAGACTCACTCACTTAGGGAGTCCCTCAAGCAGTCTCACGCAACTGGACTCCTCTCTTAGATACGAGTAAGAGTTGTCCTGACTTTCCCAGGAAACCATCCCCCGTAGGACAGCCCCTCTAACCCCACCAGAGCACACTTCAGGAAGGAGGCAGGGACAACGGCCCAACTACTGCACCGTGCTTCAGGAAGGAGGCAGGGCACCCTCCTGCAAATCCAATAGGCTAACCAATCTGGTCTATTACTCGCAGAGCTGAGATCTGGCAGAAGGCTCTATGAATCTAACAGGAAATAAGAAAGCACAAGCAGAGGAAGAGATCAGTGACCATGGCTGTTGGCCACAGAAATGAGAAGTTTGGAGGAAGTGGGGGTCACAGCTCCTACCCCAGAAAAGGCAGAAATGGGTGGTTTGGGCAAGAGCCTGATCCTCCACATCTTTCTGCAAAGGCAGCACCAAATGGAAAAAGAGATAGGCAGAAGAGAAAGACGACACAGACTCACAGCCAAAAAGGAGCTTATGAAAAGGAAACAAATTTGCAGAGGCAGGCCCCTGCCACCGGCTGGCTCTGTGTGCAGGCCAGCCGTTAGCCAGCTTTGCAAATTTGTTTCTCTTTGTTCTGGTTAAGCCCATTCCTGTCTCTGTCCAGTCAGAGTCATTTCTGATTGAAGAAAGGAACCAAGGTGCTTTTGTATGAGGTGGGGCCTGCACAATAAAATGGACAGCTTCTACTGACCCACCTTTCCAGATGCTTACCTTGTATTTCTTAAGGAAAAATAAAAGTTATTAAAAGTTGAAAATCTTGTCCATGTGGCAAATATTGCTAGAGAATGCCTTCTTGAAGGCTCTGCGGGTTCCCAAGCGCAGCTGGGCTGAGGTTGTGCATACCTGCACTTGGCCGAATCCTAAATCTGCACATCACGCTTTTTAGAATCACTTTTGTGGAGCAATAACCTTGCTTCCATGGCAGTTAGTGCCTCCAAACTGTCATGTTTTCCTCAAGATATTAGAACCCAGGATCTGGCTAAGGAAGCCACTGGCAAGAGTTTCACCTAACTTACCTCTGTGTCTCACCTCTATGTCTGTGGGACCTTTTGTGTCATCCCAGGAAGGTGGATCAGAGACAGGCAAAACAATCATGAAGAATCAAAACGCACACCAGACTTACTTAAGACAGGAAAGGAAAAGAAGGAAAAGGCAAGTTCAAGGAGTCCAGAGCACAGAACAGTGGTCAGCACCAAGGAGACTGTTCTTTACCAAGCTAGATCCAGAAACCACAGACTGCACCGTTCTCCCCCAGCCCTTACAGAACTACTCTTGAGTGTGCAGCAAATGCATCGTTTTCAAAGATACACCATGTACTGGGAAGACTGATACATAAAACTCGGGCTAGATAATAACAGATATATTGTTGAGGTAATATATTTTCCAGCTGTTTTATTGTACACTCCTGCCCACTTGTGAGGTAAGAGTTTGAAGCAGGGACATAGTGCAAAAATGGGAGTAGGAATTACTTAAAGACAGAGTTTGCACATTCAGACATTGAGTGCAAGCAACCTCACAAGGGAGAACATTTGTCCTTACACAATCAGTCCAGAAGGAGACACCAATAAAGGCAGGAAAGGGGCGGGGACAGGAAAGATACAGACCCCAGGTCTGGTATACACCTTTGTGGGATGAGGGGCGGCTCTCTAATCAAGCATTTAAGTGATTGGGCTTTAGGCAGGGTTCAGTGTGTACATTGTCACTTGGGAAAGTTAGTACGGCATCTCCAAGCCGAGCTCAGTGTCCGTGTGTCCATCATGGCACCTCCAAGCCGAGCTCAGTGTCCGTGTGTCTGTCATGGCACCTCCAAGCCGAGCTCAGTGTCCGTGTGTCCACCATGGCACCTCCAAGCCGAGCTCAGTGTCCGTGTGTCCATCATGGCACCTCCAAGCCGAGCTCAGTGTCCGTGTGTCTGTCATGGCACCTCCAAGCCGAGCTCAGTGTCCGTGTGTCCATCATGGCACCTCCAAGCCGAGCTCAGTGTCCGTGTGTCCGTCATGGCACCTCCAAGCCGAGCTCAGTGTCCGTGTGTCTGTCATGGCACCTCCAAGCCGAGCTCAGTGTCCGTGTGTCCGTCATGGCACCCATGGGTGCCTGAGGAAGTGGGTATGCTGAATTGGTATGCAAGGGGGTGGGGCTAGGGTGCAGAGAATCTTTCACTCCTTGATTTTACGACTCTTTGCCTATCCATGTTGGTATGAAACAAGTAGGCTGAAGGTTATCAGTATATCATAAAGATTTCTGAAGTCAGGAAATTGTTACCTTGACTAAATTTGAAAACTAAATACCATTCTTTAGAATACAAAAATTATCATTTTAAATGGTTAATATAAGCCCATGAATATGTCTTACTTTGCTGTACAAGTCTACACAAAGCTCACCATGTAACATTGCCATTGAAGTTTGCCACACATGAAACAGAAGTTCTATAAGGAGAATTCCTTAATTTGATTTTTCTATGTAACTGATCATACTGCCTATTACACTTGCTTTTACAAGTCATCTAGAGACAGAAACGATGATCAGTTCTTGATCGGTTCATATGCTTCCTGAGACTCAACATCAGGCAAGGACATTTTATGTTTCACAATGGCTTTCCAGGGTCATTATCAGTCATTTAGAATTAATTCCATTAACTTGGGGCCATCACATCGCTCACCTGTCTAATCCTCCACCTCGAAGAACCAGCATCCCATGTGGGTTCCACTGTGTGTTCTGGGTGCTCCACGTCCCACCCAGCTCCCTGCTTGTGGCCTGAGAAAGCAACAGAGGATGATGGTCCAATGCCTTACAACCCTGCACTCATGTGGATGATCTGGAAGAAGCTTCTGATAATAAACAATTGTTATCATTCTTTGTCCCCCTCAAAAGTCAACAAGAAACCAATGCCTTGAGCATCACTAAAAGTTCTTAATTTTAAAAAAATTGAAAAGCACTTGCTGCCGTGATCACACCCATCTCCTCACAGCCGCTGCTTTGATTGCGCGTCTTCCTCAGGCTCACACTGGCAACACCATGTTCTGTCTCTGAATGACATGAAGGGGTTCCTCAGGAGCTTGACCACACTTGCTTAAAATGTTCATTAACAACTCTGCTCTTGCCTGCCACTCACTACTTTGGGAACCAAAGTTTTGGTACCCATCAAAGAAAGTTGCTCAATTTCAACTTTTCAATGAGAACTGTGTAACCAACTGAGAAGTCTGTTGCTGGCTATTATGTGTGCTGTCAATCCCCAGTCCTCTTCTGTTGGAGCAAGACCAAGCGTTTCCTTCATCTTCAGCACCAGCACATCCACTCCTAAAACAATGTATTGATCTGTCAACTGCTGAATCCTGTGGGGGCACAATCGCATCATGAACTTCCAGTAAACATGAACGGTTCTACCACTCTTCCAAGCAAGTGTTACCAATTTTAGAAGAACTCATGTTGCTCCAAATGGGTGGCTTTACCTTCTTTGTATTTCAAACTAGCTCCTTTTCAGACATGTTATAACAAGTCAGTATGAGTTGACTATGGAGCATAATTTTGTTGAGATACAGACATAGTTTTTTCACATGTATTTTCCGTGAACTTTCTGAAGGAGTGCATATAAATCACCAACAAAGAAGGAGTCCAAGCCACAGGCGGATGCTTGAAGGGTAACACAGTCAAAACTTGAGGCGCACACAGAGGCCAGCACTCGGCATCGAACAGTCATGTGTCTTAGACCATTACTCTTCAATGTCGACTCGGAGGATGGATTTATCAAGTCATCCTGAGAAAAAAATGACTCACTATAGTATATTAACCTTCATAGTAATGTAATCGTTAAGAGTTGGCTAAGGGTTATACAACCTAGGTCACAGGCTATACTACTCTGTGTGATCATGGATGAGTAAATTTCTTGTCCTTCAGCTTCTTGAAGTTGTAAAATGACATTAACTGTTATCTCTACTACACATAACTGTATGCAAATTAATTTTAATGCACAGAATTACAAAACCAATACCTAGCAGCTAGTAACTATTCATAGTAATACTCTTTATGCTAAATATTTGCTTGTTATATAAAAACAGGACTAGAGTTTCACAAAATACAGTAATGCATAGTAATAAAATCAGCAGTAAACGAACATTTGTTATGTACGTGGTCTTAAAATGAATGTATAAAGGCCTGGCACGGTAGCCTAGCGGCTAAAGTCCTCTCCTTGCATGAGCCAGGATCCCATACGGACACTGGTTTGTATTTCGCCTGCTCCACTTCCCTTCCGGCTCCCTGCTTGTGGCTTGGGAAAGCAGTTGAGGACGGCCCAAAGCCTTGGGACCGTGCACCCATCTGGGAGACCCAGAAGAAGCTACTGGCTCCTGGTTTTGGATCAGCTCAGCTCTGGCCATTGCAGTCTCCCCTTCTCTCTACAAATCTGACTTTCCAATAACAATTTAAAAATCTTTTAAAAATGAATGTATAAGTAGAAAAGAAATAAAACTCATTGGGTTGTGTTACTTTCAGTAATACAAGTGTTAAATCTGTGCACTATTATAAAGCAGACAGAATATTTAAATACTTCATCACTTAGAAATAAATTTTGTAACCTGCCATGGCACCTGTCATAAGACTATGTGTATTTATGAATATGTATTTATGTACTAGATATTAAGTATAAATGTATATCTGTGTGTTTACTGGGATTCATCTGTTCTCACTACTTCCTGTTTATCCTGTAGATTAAATCAATTCCAATCCCGAAAATGGAAGAATCCAAAAGCCAAAGTTTGGAGGAAGACTTTGAAGGACAAGCCACACATACAGGTCTGCAAAGTTGCAATAAAATACTATTATTAAGTCAAAATTAAATCTGGAAATGCATACTGTTCTTTTTTTGACATTATTCATATGATTTATTTTCATATGATGCGATAAAATAATCAAAATATTTTGAGTAAGTAAATCAATTTGAAAGGCTAACTGCTAAAGCGGTTTTGTTTGATGTCAAACAGCAAGAAAACCCCCAATACTGATCACTTCTTGCTGTCCCAGTATCAAGGACTTACTTGTGGGCACTATGATTAAGCCACTTTCCCCTTTCTTTACCCACTTTACTTTCCCCATGAGCTTCCTTTATATTTTATAAACAATAGTAGACCAGAGGTAAACAGATAGCCTTTAATTTCTTAATCTGAATAAAGAGAATGAAAAACATTCTTGAATCAAATGGATTTCTATATTCCTCAAAGACACCTAAGATGTCAATTCATTTTCTCAAGAGCCTGGTTTCCTAATCTGTTAAATTTTGTCTGGCTATGTGCAATATGAGAGCTCAAAACTAAAAATCTACGTCTTAAATTTTAAAACTTTTAAATATTTAATCTTATTTGCCTAGTAATCCCTTATCTCTTTTAATATGGACTAGAATCTTTAAGTTTAGCCAGAAATTTGAAAGAACTTATTTAAGCATAAGAGAAGAATGAATAAATACTCTCTTTATAATGGTCATTTAAGAAAAATCTTTCTAAATATAGCATGAAAGAAATAAATCATAAAGACTGTTCAGTGCAGCTATTCCTTTCTGTCTCATAGAAGACTCTGAGACTCTCAGAAGAGACTGGATGGTTTAAAGATTTTCTTAAAGCCATTTCAGCTTCTCTGATTGAAGCGCAGGCCTCCTTGCTGTCTTGGGTCAATCCTCCTGGCTTCCTTGACCAACAAGACAGGATGAAGCTTGGTTTACTCTCTCTTATGCAAGAAACATACTCTTTTCTAAAACCTGAGTTGCCTCCTTACCTTCTAATTTTAATAGCTTGAAGTGCATAATTTATATTTGCATATAATGCAGATATCTCTGAAAGATTCATTACTAAAGCTCATTTAACAAAATTACTGTGGTAAAGTATCTTACTGAGCAACTGGAAATGTCTAACCCAAACAAGACGTTGGTTTCTGACGCAGGAAATGACAAGTCTCCCCATGGCGATGTACAGACACATTTCAGTTGTGCAACAGGTCCTTTGAAAGATGAAAAAAAAAGCAGCATTTTTCTAACCTTCCATTCCAGGACCCAAAGGAGTAATAAATGACTGGAGAAAGTTTAAATTAGAGAGCGAAGACAGTGACTCAATCCCTCCCAGCAAAAAGGAGATTCTCAGGCGAATGTCTTCTCACAGCAAAGATGACAAGGATGCAAAAGACAGACTGGGCAGGAAGGTAAGATAAAGAAAAGTCAACCACATGCAAGTTAAAATGTACTTTCAAGTCTGAATTGCTCCCAAGACATACTCAGAACATTACAAAGTAAAGTGCAGCCTTGTTAAACCGGCAAAGATGGAAAAGAACCAAATCCTTGGGCAGATGCCCCTTCACGCTGCTAAAGGCCCAGAGTGGGCAGGGGCAGGTGTCTCCAGCGCCTGGGGTTCACAGATGCCCCTTCACGCAGCTGCTAACGGCCCAGAGAGCAGGAGCAGGTGTCTCCAGCGCCTGGTGTTCGCAAATGCCCCTTCACGCGGCTGCTAAAGGCCCAGAGTGGGCAGGAGCAGGTGTCTCTAGTACCTGGGGTTCACAGATGCCCCTTCACACGGCTGCTAACGGCCCAGAGAGCAGGAGCAGGTGTCTCCAGCGCCTGGGGTTCCTGAACATGGGAAACCCACATGAAGCTGGTGGGTTACAAAAGCAGAAACACACAGTATTTTATAACTTTCATTTAAAATATATAAGCAAGATATTTTATTACAGTACATAGTCTTTAATATCATTTTAAAGTTTCATGTGAATTTTATTGTCTAGACATTCAACAATTTATTTGCCATTCACTACTCCCATCCCTGGTTATTTTAGATTTTTAATGTCTCCATCTTCAATCTGTGAGCATTCTGTAATAAATATGATGTTATTTAAAGAGCGTGTCATAAAAACAAGTTGACTTTAGATGCCATTTCACCATATGAGAAAACAGAATAGGAAATTTTAAATTATATGTTCTCATGTTATAGCGCAATAAAATGACCACAGAATCTGTTTGTACAAACAGATGGCATGTGTACGTACAGAACGACACAGGACACTCACCAAACGGACGGTATTTGCTGGGAGAAAATCAGGAAGGAGAGGGTAGGAAGGACAATCTACAATGCTTTTAGATTTTTCAAAAGGTATTTTTTAAAAGAAGTACTTTTTAAAAAGCATCACCTGCTTAAGTTACATAATCTGTATTTCTACGGGTGTTAGTGAGGACTTTTTGAGTAATAGAGTGGCGGCATTTCAGTGTTTGCTATTTCCTATTTTAGCTTTCAGCTCATTTTAGATTTAGGTGATTTCTATGATGATGATGATGAGAAGTGGACCTCAGGGATTTTCATCGTGGAAGAAACTCAGCTTTGTGGAGCCTAAGCAGAGACAGAATTTTGGTTCTCTCAACAAGCTTCTATGTGATATGAGTGAGTTGTCAGCAACATGTCCGCATTCTGTTTGTAAGGGACAATATGAGAAAAGAAGTGTGGACGCTTTTTTAAACCTGTCATACGCTCATACCATACAAACATCCATGCACGTGATCATTACCAAAGGTTTTTACACTAAACTTGAGTCTGAAAAAAAATCTGAATACCTAAGTATTTGCATGCCTTAACACGTGGGTAGAACAGGTTCACATACAAGTGTTCAGACACATTTTTAAATCAACATTTGTATGATTTGGATTGTTAAATGACCAGAACTAGGCTAGCTGGTTCAGAATTACATAAAATACTTTAACAATTTTCAGGGTTAAAACAAAGTAGAACTATGAGAATAAAAGAGGAAAAATACAAGAATGAGGCTATAAGGAGGACAAACAGAAAGCAGAGAGAAGAAAAGGAACTGGCGAGAGCATCTGTAACAGGGGCAGTGGGTGCAGGAGGACCCAGCTCTGACTGATCTGTAACAGGGGCAGTGGGTGCAGGAGGACCCAGCTCTGACTGATCTGTAACAGGGGCAGTGGGTGCAGGAGGACCCAGCTCTGACTGATCTGTAACAGGGGCAGTGGGTGCAGGAGGACCCAGCTCTGACTGATCTGTAACAGGGGCAGTCAGTGGGTGCAGCAGGACCCAGCTCTGACTGATCTGTAACAGGGGCAGTCAGTGGGTGCAGGAGGACCCAGCTCTGACTGATCTGTAACAGGGGCAGTCAGTGGGTGCAGGAGGACCCAGCTCTGACTGATCTGTAACAGGGGCAGTGGGTGCAGCAGGACCCAGCTCTGACTCCAATGTAACAGGGCAGTCAGTGCAGCAGGACCCAGCTCTGACTGATCTGTAACAGGGGTAGTGGGTGCAGGAGGACCCAGCTCTGACCGATCTGTAACAGAGGCAGTGGGTGCAGGAGGACCCAGCTCTGACTGATCTGTAACAGGGGCAGTCGGTGCAGGAAGACCCAGCTCTGACTGAATTGCTCTGTTTCTCTCATCCCTCTCAGATGAGCATTCAGGAATATGAACTAATCCATCAAGACAAGGAGGATGAAGACTGCCTTCGTAAATACCGGCGACAGTGCATGCAGGACATGCACCAGAAGCTGAGTTTTGGGCCTCGATACGGGTTCATGTATGAGCTGCAAACAGGGGAGCAATTCCTGGAAACGATTGAAAAGGAGCAGAAGATCACCACGATCGTTGTGCACATCTATGAAGATGGCATAAAAGGCTGTGACGCTCTAAACAGTAGCTTGACATGCCTTGCATCAGAGTACCCGATGGTCAAATTTTGCAAAATAAAAGCTTCTAACACAGGAGCTGGGGACCGCTTTTCCTCAGATGTTCTCCCTACACTGCTTGTCTACAAAGGTGGGGAGCTGATAAGCAATTTTATCAACATTGGTGAGCAGTTTGCAGAAGAGTTTTTTGCTGGGGATGTGGAGTCTTTCCTCAATGAATATGGGTTACTCCCTGAAAGAGAGATGCAAGCCCTAGAGCAGACAGACCCGGACGAAGACATGGAGTGAGGGCTCACTGCCAGTGCCTCCCAAGGAGTGTTCTCTGCACAGTGTCCATACACAGCCCTTTAGAGGGTGCCAGCCATCACCATGGCTGCTCTAATCCAGAAAAGAAATAGTGACACTAAAGCTGTGCTACTATCATTTCTTAGTATTAGTTTATCAAGCTAATACAATGCTTTACTACAAAAGATTTAGTCTTCAGTGACCACTGTCTGTCTTAGTAAACATGAATAATAATGTGATATTGAAAAAAAAACTTCTTCAGACTCTGTTGCTGTTTTATTCCTTTTTCCTTCAAGATTATTGTTATGCATATTTTTAAATTATATTCTTAATTTTGCTTCCATAGTAAGAATAAAATCTCATGAGGAAATAAAATTTCTTTTTAAAGTCTGTTCTTCCCCATGTATTCACAGAAGCAGTGTCAAGACCAAAACACAGAAGTCATTAATAAGTAAAATATTTCTAAACAAATCCATGCATATCTAGAAATATTAAGTTGTGCACCATGGACCAACGAAATCAACAGCATCTCAGAACTACCCAAATAATTCCGAACATGTTCCACATTGGGGACCCTGGAATGACATCGCTTGGTCGTCCCCAGTCCCTGGGCACCAACACGCTCAGGCCGCCAGGAGCAGCCCCCTCCCTGGGCACCGACACGCTCAGGCTGCCAGGAGCAGCCCCCTCCCTGGGCACCGACACGCTCAGGCCGCCAGGAGCAGCCCCCTCCCTGGGCACCGACACGCTCAGGCCGCCAGGAGCTGCCCTCTCCCTGGGCAAGAAAAAACAATTGGAAGTAATTGTCTCATTCACTGTCACCATTCCAACATCCTTCTCATCTTAATCAGTAGTACACAGGGCATACAAGCTTTTCAACTATGTAAACATCATCACAAATAAAATCAATTTTTAAAAAACAAATTTTAGGGCCTGGCACGATAGCATAATTGTTAAGGTCCTCAGGTTGAATGTGCGGGATCCCATATGGGAGCTGGTTCTAATCCCAGCAGCCCTGCTTCCCATCCAGCTCCCTGCCTGTGGCCTGGGAAAGCAGTTGAGGACGGCCCAAAGCCTTGGAACCCTGAACCCACATGGGAGACCCAGAAAGAAGTTCCTGGCTCCTGGCTTCAGATCGGCACAGCACCAGCCATTGCAGTCACTTGGGGAGTGAATCATGGGACCAAAGATCTTCCTCTCTGTCTCTCCTCCTCTCTGTATATATATCTGACTTTGCAATAAAAACAAATAAATCTTTAGAAAAAAAAAACTACAGACACAGAACAGTATCCCTGAATGAGATATTTGTGATTAAATAACTCCATAGTAGAACAACCTAAATTGATAATTAATTTAATGGCCTGGAAGTAAATACTCAAAAAAGAACAATATTTTAATAATTCCAAGAATTCAGAATACAATTTCATTGTTAGCTGCAGTATAATACAATTTTTCAAGACAGGGTAGTTAAGAAGAAAAAAAAAACTGTACAGTAAAAGGAAACTCTTATCTATAGGAAAGAAGAATAGAAACCAATGCTTGTAGAGATTCTTAACAGGGAAAGCTTGACTTTCCTGAGCAATAACCCACCATGCCTTCCTTTAGCACTGAGCGCTAACAAGCTTAAGTGGGATTAAGCCCAGGAATGTATTTAACCCATAATTGTCAAAACAAAAGTAACTAGGTGGCTCCTGCTGGAGAGCGGGTGATGACAGCAAGCACCCTGAAAGCCAGCACTGGGTGACTAAGGGAGCCAGGAGGCTCCAGCACCACACTCCCCAGGGGAGCCGCACCGCGGGACCGACTACTGCAGAAACTGCACACAAACACCAAACCCACTATTTTACCAGTAGCAGGAAAGGAATGGTCCATTTTTGCCTAAGCAAAGGAAGGCAGTTTTAAATGTAAAGGTTTGCAATCTAGTAACATGTCCGAAAACAAAGCACCCAAACAGCTGCAACACACTTGAAAGAAAATCCACCAGTCTATTTGCAAAATAACAGAAAAACTGGTAAGAAATGGCAAAATCGTTTTGTAAGTTGAGCCGCTCGTGCATTCTCTGTTCACAGAACATTTACTGGTAAAATGCAGTGCACCCTGCAGGATCCCTGACCCCTAGGGGCTCCAGAAAACTGACAACTACACACGCAACTCTGTCTACACCTACAAGCTGTGTCTACACCTCTGTTACCGCGACAGTCCAGCCTGAGACTGCCATCAGAATTCCTAGGTTTGAATCCACTTCCTAGTCTGGGACCTTGGACAAACCGGTTAACCTTCCAGGCTCTTTTCATCGTCTGTAAAATAAGGGTAATAGTAGCAGATGGAATTGGTGAGGGGGAAAAACTGAACTATGTCAACCATTCTGAACAATGGCTGACTCTCATCACTGAAATGGTAGTTATTGTGGTTATTAATATATAGACACAGAGTAAAGTGCTACAGACTGCACAGAAATCAGAAGTTAGAGTTTAATGTTTTCTTGCAGAAAATACTTATGATAATACAGTTACTTATTTGGATATATCTATTTTATCATAATAAAATTTTATTTTCAAATATTCAACAAATATTTAAGTGGCTAACACATATAAGAAATTAGCTAATGAAGAGAGTGACCATCCTTTCCAAGTAATTTGAAACCTAGGAGTACTCGTTTCTAAAATTAACAAATGTAGGGACCTATTTATTTATTAATGCTTGAGATCTTACACAAGAGTTTAGTAAAAAGGATATCACCTACTCAGGCCCCTCTGATTCGCCAACATGCACTCAAGACATCCACTCCATTTTTCTCCTACGTCCCTATCAACTGCCCTTTGGAAATCTTTAGTTTCAGAGCCGGCACAGTAGCCTAGTGGCTAACGTCCTTCCCTTGTATGTGCCAGGATCCCATACGAGTGCAGGTTCTAATCCCTGTGGTCCCACTTCCCATCCAGCTCCCTGCTTGTGGCCTGGGAAAGCAGTTGAGGACGACCCAAAGCCTTGGGACCCTGCACCTGTGTGGGAGACCCAGAAGAAGCTCCTGGCTTTGGATTGGCTTAGCTCCAGCTGTTGTGACCACTTGGGAAGTGAATCATTGGACGGAAGATCATCCTCTCTGTCTCTCATTCTTTCTGTATATCTGACTTTCCAATAATAATAATAATAAATCTTCAACCAAAAAATCTTGAACCCAGCCCAGGTACATATAGCTGAGCACACTGGGTCCCTGGGGGGAGGGAAGCTCGGCAGGCCTCCAGGACCACCCTATCCTGGAGGTTAGGTATTTTTTTTGATTCACACAGGTGCCTGTAGCTGGGCAGGCTGGACACCAAAGGGCCGTTCAGGGACACACCCTCACAGTTAGAGGGTCTTGATGTGCAGGGGATGATGGGATCCCACAGGTGGCAGTGGGAGATGACCTGTGGTTTTTATGCCCAGGTTAGGAATTACAGCTGAGGGACTTGCATTGATAAGCCCATGACACGTGTATATATGTAGGGGACTAACACCAAAGTGGTTTGGAGGGTAGGACAACAGTGAGAGAAGTGGGTCTGACAGCAGAATCTGGGGAGACAATGTGAGCTCACCCCTGTGGAACCACAATCTCCTCTGGCTCACCCAAGAACTGTGGACGGGGTCAGGCCTTGCTGGAGAGCTAAGGGGGCACCCCAGCTGTGAGAGTGAGAATAGGAGTGAGGGCAGCAGGCATGGCTACACATGGATACAGACTGTACCAGCGTGGGTGTGCACTGGGATGGTGGAGTGTCAGATTGGGCTTCACTCCAGCCCCCACTGATACTCGTGAGAGTCATTTAAGTGTAGAACAAGCCAAACTAGGTCTTGACTCCTGCTGAACTACATGAAAGCTGTGTCTAGGCATGGACCATGTAGTGCTGGGCTGCAACAACCAATAACAAGAACCAGAATGGGTGTGGCTGCTTGAGCAAAGCCAATGTTCTTGCCAGGACAGGAGGTGGACAAAGTCAACCAGGGCAACACTTCACTGGTGTGCGCGAGAACTACCACTGGGAGGAGACTCGATGGAGGAGCTCAGGAAACTCCTTCACTGGGATGCAGCCCCTGCAGAAGAGCTTAACAAGCAAGGCAAGGAGCAGCCCAGACCATGAGAGGTTACAGTACCTTCCCATATACATGTGGGTCAGGACTGGGGACAGACCAGTCTGGGCCAACACGTAACACCCACTGGCAGATCTGAGCACTAGGGCAGGGGGTAGGAGGAGCCAGATCAGGCCAACACCAGCCAGTTCACATTAGGACCCAGACAGCAATCAGGCTGGGCTGGGATAGGCTGCAGCACCCACCAGCAGGAGCAGGAACAGGGTGAGTACTAGACTAGGCCAGGCTGCGCAGTCAGATGCAGACGCTGAGCTGAGGAGAGTCATGCCAGCCTGGGCCCAGCGGAGGCCGGGTATGTGAATACTAGCAACAGGGGATCTGACAGGGCTAGCATAGCTGGGCTCGGGTCATGGGGCCCACCTATATGGTAGGGGATGGGTTCCTGAGCCCCAGGGACTGGGAAACCGATGGGGTATGGGTTGATTGGCCCAGATCTGGGGCCCGCCTTTTAGGTGGGTGTTGTTTTTGTGAACCTCAGAGGTGGGGGATTGGGTTATGCTTAGGACACCTGGCCCAGATACTAGGACTCGCCTGCAAAAACATGCCCTACTTAATGAAGAAGGTGGGGCAGTGGACACAGGGCCTGCTGTGAAAGGAGAAGAAGGCAGCTCATTTGGTGCTGTAGCAGAAGAACAGAACAAACTGAAAGCTCCCCGAAATAAACGATGATAGCAAAAAATCTTGGTGAATGGAACCAAAGGACATTGGGGGGTGACATCATCCTTGGTGAGACTGGCAGCATTTCAGAACTATTCAAACCACTTGAGCAGAACCCTCAGAATATGTACCCATTGAGATTCTGGGATGATATGAGCTGGCGGTTCCTCATCCCTGGGGACTGGGTCGTGTGGGAAACCGTGAGTGGATTACCTACTTAGTTCTCTCCTTCCCCCCAGGAACAACAAAAAGAAACAGCAAATCTGGAAGCAATGAATTCACCCAATTCTCCCTAAACTCCAATCCTTCTCATCATGATCCACAATATAATCATTTTTTTAAAAATAAAATTTAAAAATATTCTTAAAAATGTTTTTTAATTTAAAAAGAAATATTTAGTTTCACTTTACTATCTGCCAGCAAGAGCCATCTACTCTTGACCTCTGTGTCAAGTCCTCTCATGACACATGTCCTTTGGCCCCACCCACGTCTGAACTCTGCCTTGGTGATGCCCTCTTACTCCCAAGGTTCCTGTCCTCACTGAGCTGAGCCCCTTCTGTTCAGACTGTCAGCATTTCCCATGTTCTCATCCTTTAACCCTCCCTAAGTCCTAATTTTTTTTTATTAATTACATTGCATTATGTGACACAGTTTCGCAGGCTCTGGGATGCCCCCAACCCCTCCCCGCACGGTGGATTCCTCCACTTTGTTGCAGTATTACAGTACAAATTCAGTCAAGATTCTTTCTTTACAAACAAATTCCATAGAGTCCAGCATCTTATTGTCCAGATAAATTTAACAGTTTCTTGGGGGGACCATCTCTGGTCTGAAGGTAGAACTGGCAGAATATCATCCTGATCAATTAACAGCCCCAACATAACATCAACAGCAAGTTACAACATAAAGGAATTAATTGAAGTCCTAATTTTTTATGAAGTCTACAAACCTCTGATCATTTCAGTTTTCTGATCTCTCTTTTCCAAAAATCATCCAAACCACATGCTACTCATGGCAAGTGCAGTCTCCTGCCTATGAGCTCCTTCAACAAGCAGCCCCCTCACTTTCCACAGCGCATCGTCAAGCCTTCAGCACCCTTCCTGGTCCCGTATCCCACACCCTCCTGGCTCTCGGGATCACAAAGCAAACTGAATGCACAGGCAAGAAGCTTCCTTTCTCTCACCTGCTTTCCTTCTATGCTTTAACCTTACAGCTTCTATGTTTTATCATCACCTTTAGAATCTTCCCGTCCGGCTGGTCCTCAGTGCCCATGGTGATTTGCTTCAGGAGGATCTAAAGTTACCAAAATCTGACATTCTGGATTCTGCTCTGTTAACTGCTATCATACTTGCATATAACCTGTGCACATTATATTTTATACTTGAAATAACTTCCAGATTTATAATACCTAATATAATATAGATGCCATGTAATCAGCTGTGCACTGTATTATTAAAGAATAACGGCAAATGCGGGAAAGTTGGTTTGTATTTAATATAGAGGCAATCTAAGAAAAAAATTCTGATCTGGGATTGGTTTGAATGCACATATGTGGAATTCATGGGTGTGGGAAGCCAAGAAAGCTTCTAATCTGTATCCTAACAGAAGTTTACATCCTTAATTCAAAAACAAAAAAGGGCCCTGTGTCTCTGGTTCTTCAGAATTCCCACTAGGGTATCCTCTCCTAACAGGTTTGTTCCTTTGCCAAACTCGCTGCAAGAAACCAACCAACCAACAAACCTGTCCCTGATCTTCCCTTTTAACCTTTACTTCTATCAGCCTCAACCTCTGCACTTGAAACTCTCCTGACAGAGACAGCTCTGTCAGGCCTGCCCCTGGCAGTGAAGATCACAAACAGAAGCAGCGCAACTGAACAGAGTTGAAGGAAGATTCTATCAAGAGATGGGGACCAGATGGACAGCTGGTGGAGGTGACCGCAAACCACAGGCCCTGAGATGCCTCTGCTCAGCCGTGCCCAGCAGGCACAGAGCAGGCACAGGGAATAAACTCAGCTCTCTCTTCTCCCTGCTTGCCTTTTCCCATGGTTTCTCTTCGTCCAAACCACAAGGCTGTCAGAGGGCAGGGCATCTCTGCTGATGGCTAACGTACCCTGGGCGTGAAGCAGGAGGAGAGAGGCCCCTGGAGGACACGCACGCCATCACCCATCAGCAGGACCACTGGCTCACATGGACTGTGGCTCTTTCCTTGCCTGGCGTCAGGGTGGCGGCCCAGAGGCCACAGCACTGCCCTGACCATTCTCAGTGTTTCCCTCTGCTCCTCCTCGGCAAAGAGGAAAAAGAATATGTTCAATTTTTTTTAAATCTATGCAGGGATTTTTTAAAATGTTTACAACAGAATAAACTTATTTTACCCCTCTTTCAGTATTTTCTTCTAATATTTCTCAGCAATGAAATAAAGCATATTTTATGAAAAAAAAAACAATGCTGGGATTTTTTTTTTAATTTTCACATCAAAATAAACTTACTTTAACTTAATCTTACATGAACTCTTTGATGTTCCTTTCCAAAACTCACCTCTATGGACATTTTGGGATGGTTAATTCTTTCTTGTGGGGAATTTGCTATGCATTATAGGATGCTTAGCAGGAAACCTGACCTTTGCCCACTGGGTGAAGGCCAGGGACACTCCTTCCCCAGCTATGACAACTGACACTGTCTTCAAACACAGCGGAGTGTCTTGCAAAGGGCAAACTCACCCCCTAGGTCAGGAGTCACTTACCTCGACACCTGCTTCCCGAGATGCAAATGGGAACTCGATGTGCCATCATAGGAGACCGACACCGTGCACTCAGCGAAGCCGCTGCTTGGATGCTCACATCGCACATCGGACGCCTGCATCAAGTCATGCTTCTACTTGCAGTCCAGGGTTTTGTAACGCACCTGGCAGGCAACAGCCAATGGTCCAAGTATTTGGGCATTCACCATCCATGCAGAAGACCCAAATGCAGTTCCTGGCTCCTAGCTCTGGCCTGGCCCAACCAAAGCTGTGACAGGAACCTGGGGAGTAAGCCAGAAGATGGAAGATTCATCCTCTCATTCATTCTCTCTCTCTCTCCTCCTCCTCTCCTTCCTCCCCCATTTTTCTCCCTCATTCTTTTTCTTCCCCATCTTCTGCCTCTCCTTCCATTACTGTCACACTGCCTTTCAAATCAGTCAATCAATTAAAAATCACCATGATCAGTCACTTGGACCACTGCAATCATTTCCCAGCTGGGTTTCATATCCAGTATCACATGGACACAAGATTAAATCCATAAGATTGTCAGTGGCTGAGGAAGTCCCAAAGCTGTGAAACACATCGCTAGGCATCTTCTTGGAATATCTGTAAGAAAAAATAAAGAGAATTAGAATTGTAAGAATGCTTTGCCTACCGTCTAAAACATTTGAAGATAAAGAACTGTGACTTCTGGGTACTAATTTAGTATTTACAGAGCTATTGGACATCCTACTGTTCAGATATTCTTTCAGGAAATCACAAACTCAACAGCAATGTGTCTTAAGTCAATTTTCAGAGTTTCATCTGTAACTGGAAGTTTGAAACCCAAAAAGAAGTATATTTTAGCAATGGGTTGTTCATTGGTTTAGTCTTCTGTTGTCATTTTACTGGGATGTTCTTCATGTTTACCTTTGGTTTTGGTGGGCACTATTCCTTTTCTCTGTCAAGAAAACATCTTTAAGCATCATTTGTAGGGCAGGTTTGGAAGAGGCAAATTCTTTAAACTTTTCTTTACTGTGGAAGAACTTTATTTCATTTTCAAAGACAAATGAAAGTTTTGCTGGGTATGTTATCCTGTTAATTTTTTGCTTTTAGAATCTGGAATATGTCACTCTGTTCTCTTCTTGCCTACAGAGTTTCCTATGAGAGATCTCCTGTGAGTTTAATTGGCATTCCTTTATATGTCAACTGATTTTTTTCACGTTAACATTTCAGGATCTTTTCCTTATGTTGAATTTAAGAGAGCTTGATGATCATGTGTCGTGGTAAAGATCACTTTTGGTCAACCCTGTTGGGAGTTCTGTGCCCCTCCTGGATGTTGTTTCCCAATTTTTTTATAGATTAGGGAAATTTTCCCTTATTATTTCATTAAATACAATTGTAAACCCAGCTTCTCTTTCTGCACCTTCAGGGACTCCCATAACTCTTACATTTGGCCTCTTAATAGTGTCTTTCAATCCTTGAATACTTTTTTTGGCCTGACCCAGCTCTGCTTCCAGCTTTTTGTTTGTTTCCCCCTGGTAACAGGAAATATTTTTCAATTTTGAGGTTCTTTCTTCTGCCTCCTTCAATCTATTTTGGAGACTCTCCACTGCACTTTTAGTTTGCTCCGCTATATTCTTCATTTCTGATAAATCAGCTTCCATTTGATTCATTTCCACTGTGACATATTCCTTGAATGTTTTTCTTCTTGTTGATAAGAAGTTTTATAACAAGTGTTTTGAATTCCAAATTACCACCTATTCATATAAACCCTGAATGTAACTGGCTTAAACTCATAAATCAAACAACAGATTAGTAGACTGGATTAAAAAATAAAATCCATCTTTTTGTTGCCTACAGGAGACATATCTCACCAACAAAAATCAGTGGAGACTATATCTCATGGATTTTGATTTTTTTGTTGTTAGTTTCATCTCTTCAAAACACTTTCTTCTGATTAAATCTTCAATGATTCATAGATCATACAGTAGCATCACTTTCTTCAAGAAGGTTCTTGATTTTCTTTTTTATTTCTTCAGCGACACATTAGTCATTCAGTAACATGTTATTTAACTTCGTGGTGTTGTTAATTTTTTTTTCTTCCTGTTGTTGATTATATTTTGTGGCTTTTCATTTGAGGGGATGTATAGGAATAACGTAATGGAGACTATCACATCCAGCAGCATGTCATTTAACTTCATGGCTTTGTAAATTTCTATTTTTCTTATTGTTGTTGATTTTGTTTTGTGGCTTTTAAGGAATGAATAGTAACTGTGTAATGGAGACTGTCATATCCAGATGGGAAGATATAATGCAAATATATATATGGACTCCTAATGACACTATTAAATATATCTTGACTAAAGGATGTTGAACTCTCTGCCATTGTCCATGCCTGCAATGGTTGTGTATGAAGAATTATACTATAGTAATTATATGGGGAACTCAGTGAATGGGAGGGAATTGGGGAGGGGAAAAAGGAAATCCCATAATCTATGGAACTGTATCATAGAATGATAATAATAAAAAGAAGTAAATTTTTTTTAAAAAGTAGTATAAAGACTACTACAGAATTGTCATCAATTTAAGCAAAGATATGCAGACTACATCATAAATGTTTAACATAATCATTTCCCTTTCTTTTTTATCCAAATATTCCTCAACATGCGATGGGGTTGTCCCCCCATCAACCCTTCATGATCTGGTAAACTTTAAGCTGGAGTGCAAAGAGAACCTGTAACCTCTCAGGTGTTCACCCAACTCCAGCCTGTTCTCTATCAGCACTCATTACTAGTTCAGGCAAATCAAAACTGCAAATTCCACAGATGGCTTCTACTGAGTATCTATTACTTTCACACCATTATAAATCAAAACACTGTTAAGTAGAAACATCATTAAGCTGGGGACTGGAACATCTTGTAATAATTTCACAGTGTCACTTCACGTGGAATAGAGCTGTGAGGACAAAAGTACGAAATGAGGTAAGCAGAGCAGTTTCTAGTATGTCCTACAATGATGGAGAAGTTAAAGTGTTCATGGTTAGTTCACTTGTCCAGGTTTATACAACTAGTAATGTGTAGAGTTAAAAATGAACTCTGGGGGCCCGGCGCGGTGGCACAGTGGTTAAGGTCCTCGCCTTGCACACCCGGGATCCCATATGGACGCCAGTTCTAATCCCGGCAGCCCCGCTTCCCTTCCAGCTCCCTGCTTGTGGCCCGGGAAAGCAGTCAAGGACAGCCCAAGGCTTTGGGACCCTGCACCCGCGTGGGAGACCTGGAAGAAGCTCCTGGCTTTGGATTGGCATAGTATCGACCCGTTGCGCTCACTTGGGGAGTGAATCATCGGAAGCAAGATCTTCCTCTCTGTCTCTCCTCTCTGTATATCCGCCTTTCCAATAAAAAAATAATAAAATAATAATAAAAATAAATCCTTAAAAAAAAATGAACTCTGGGCTCCCAGTCCTAGCAGCCATGTTTGCCACATTATGCTATACTTACTTAACAGTAACCAACACAAACCATTCATTAAAACCAAAATGAGAACTCTATACATCTGTCTTAATACACTTCAGATCCATAATGGATTCTGCAGGAAAAAAAAAAGGCAAAACAGAGTGGCTAGCATGAGGAAGTGCCACAGCCACCACAAACAGTGTGGTGGACTGGGAACTGCACAACAGAGTCAAACCAAGTTTACTGTCATGTTTTCAGTTGCAGCTTTACATTGTTTGGGCATGACTCTTCAGAAAAACATTAAATTTTATCTTTGCTGAGGTGCTCAGCCATAACAAACATAAAAGAATTTTTGTCATGGAATTTTTTTTGGCTACAGTATACAAGAAAATATTCCTAGAAGTCACTTTTTCATAAAGCCAGATGTCTCACTCCAGGCTAGCTTATTTCTCAGAGTGTCCACTCCCTTCTAGCAATTCTGTAGCACATATTAGCTTGATCTTCAGTGTCTTCTCCAGTGACTCGTTCGTTGCTGACAGCTCAATACCTTCCAGGATTCCTGTTCTGATAGACTCGATGTCCTTGCAGCAGGCAATCATCACCACACATGGATCTGAACTTGCTGGGAAACTTGAATTACAGAGCTTTGTCTAACAAATTATGTAAATCCTTCAGCAGTGCACAAGAAAAATGCCATGGCTCTGTACTATAATAACCTTTTAGTAAAAATAGACACAAATGCTAGACACTTTTGTTAATCATTTTTTATGCCTAGTTATTAGTTACCTCCTCAAGTTTCTCAGAAGAATGGGATTTTTAAGATTTTTATTTTGTTATTGCCTTTGTTTAGCAGGAAAGTAGGAAAACTTCCAGATCTCCATCAGTCACTGCTGAAAAGCAGCAGTGAGTAGCTGAAAGCAAGTATATCACCATTCTTCGCTGTTTCAGAGTGAAATATTGAAGAAATAATTCCAGACATAATGGTAACAAAAAACATAAATGCCTTAAATGTACTGGTTGAAAAATATAACATCTACTGAGAGTTTAAAAAGGCTTCACAGCTTGCTATTCCAAAGAGATATGCTACCACAGGGGCACAGACAAGAGGATGCAAAGGGGCAGCAGAGTGTGTCAAGCGTGCGTCAGGCTAACAAGGTCAAGAGGCAGCACTGCGAGCTGCAGCTGTGACCACGACCTAGCAGGAAAGCAGCTGTCGACACACGGAGCACCACCAGCATGTCATGAAATGCACACAGCAACAACAGGGTGCTCAGTGAGAAAGGCAATGTGGAGTGAATGAATGAATGACCTCAGCAAACCTTCTTATTGAAAGCAAACATTAAGAGATGGGTGTTTGGCTTAGCAATGAGCTTGCCAGTTGAGACGTCTCTGGCACGCAGTGCAGAACCCAAGTCCACAGAGTAGAGCCCTGGTCCTGACTCCACCTCCTGCTGAGGCACACTCCTTCTGGGAGGTAGCACTGATGGCTCAAGTAACTGAGTTCTTGCAATTTATATGACAGCTCTTGACTGAATTCCCAGATCTCAGCTTATCTCAGCTTCGAATGGCCCAGCCCCAACTACTCATGGGCATTCGGATAATGGATTAGTGGATAAAAGACAGAAATTACAAAGGAAAAAGATGTAAATGACCTGAACATGTATCTTTACAAGTTAGAAAAGGTAAACCAACAGAACATAAAAATGAACAGATAAATGTAAGAACAAATCAATGAAACATAAAATTTACAGGTAGAATGTCAAAAGTTGAGTCTTGAAAAAAAAACTCGGAGAGTAGAGAAATAACCACCAAATGACGGCAAAGGGAAAAGGCAACAGGAGAAACACAAACTCCAGAAAGCTTAAAGACAGGCACAGATGAAGTGGCGACTGGAAAGGTGACAAACAGCACGAGCAACAAGCAAACTTGCAAACAAAGTGGGGAAGTTCGTACAAAAACACAACTTACCAAAACTGATGTAAGAAAAAGAGAAAGCAGAATAAACCCATGACTAGAAAAGAAATCACAGCACTATATACTATATATCTGTCCTGAAATCTCTTTACATGTACTTGCTAATTCATGCTTCCAAGCTGATAAGGAACCAATCCTTTTGTACAGGCTGTTCAGAGATCAGAAACAGAATAACCACAGCTCATTGCTAAACTAGTATAATGTTGATACCAAAACTGGCAAATGACAGGCTAATATCATTTACTTTACAGATTCTAAGTAATATATCAGCAGATAAAACCCAACAAGTTATACGACAGATAAAATCTGACTAGGTTGGTTTTATTGGTGGAATGTAAAGCCACAGCCACACCTTATACTCATTTTTGACTCTTATGTCTTTTGCTGCTGGCATCACCATTCAGTCTGCACCCGTGCAGCACGTGCCAACAGCTGTCCAAGTGCAGTAACTACTCACGCAGGCTAAATGAGCCCCTCTCCTGACCATTCGGTCCAGAAGTCACTATCCCAACTGCACTCAAACTACTCAGCATTGCATCCAAAATGCAGGCTTTCCTGCCATCTCCTCTGCTCTTCTCACGCCCCGCTGCCTGCCCATTTCCAGTTTGCTTCTTGCTGTGACTGCCGTGTCATCATCCCCATCAGTCACCACGTTGCAGACTGCAGAAATCAACACATTTCTGCTGGTTTGGAACGTCTTCTCTGGGCATCCTTCCACAACTCTGCCATCACTAAAACCTGACTCTTCACAGAGGCAGCTTGAGTACTGACTGTATTATCCTGCCGTAGACACACCGCCTTGCCATGGGCTTGTTCCCAGGGGCTTCTGTAAAGATCTTTTCTATCTTTCAGGGTCACTGCGGCTGTGTATAGCACTTTCTTCTAATGCTTGGAACTGTCAACTCTTACAGACTAACCATCGACGGGCCGTCATGTATCTAGGTGCTCTCCCTTGACTTCGCCCATAATCTGCACAGTTCTGTGCCCAGACCTCCAGCAGCCTCTGCTTTATGTCAGCCACTCACTAAAGTGTATGTTCTTTTTGCAGGCATCCTTATCTGTGTGTTCCTACCACAAAGATGTTGGTCCTGTGACTTCCAGACCCACAGCTCCCTTTCCTTCATGTGCACTGTGCCCCCAGGGAGGCCCTCCCCCTTTTGTCTGCTCCTTCCTCTCTCATTTACCTTTCTTACTCAGCTTGGACCTCATGGTCATCATTACCTTACATTTCCTAGTCCTTCTTCACTTCCAACTTACCTATTATACAAACCTTCAAATACTGGCAACTCAAATTTTATACCCTAGAATTTGAGAAGACAAAGACAAACAATACAATATCATTCATTACTAGCATCCACAGGGAATTTGCCACTGTCGGGCAAGCCCATGTTCTTCTTTGATCAACTTGATTTCTCAGTCTTTGTAACACTATTCCAAATCTTGATGCTCCTCTTTCCTCACTCTTCAAATATACAATCCTCTTCTCTGATAACTGCAAGCTACCTGACAAAAGTTTAACATCTAGAATATACCATCAACTCAAAAAGCTCGACAACAAAAAGGCAATAAATCAGGTTAAAGAAGCAGAAAAAAAAATCAACAGACAATTCTCAAAGAAATATGAATCGCCAGGAAATGCACAAAAAAATGTTCTGTTTCACTGCCCGCCAGCAAAATGCACAGTGAAACTACAATGAGATATCACATCAGAATAACTCTCCCCCAAGACAGAGCAGCAAATGCTGGCAAGGATGCGGAGGAAGGGGGACACTGAGACACTGTTGGGGGGATGGAGTCAGGGCAGCCAATCTGGGACACAGCTGAACCAGCCTTTCCCACAGGATCCAGCAATGCCTCTACTGGACGGCTACTGCACACACACACACCTGCACCCCAAGGCTTAAAACAGCACCTTCATAACAGCCAAAATGGGACAACAATCAGATTAATTTTTCAGCTACAACAAATGATGAAATTTTATCATGTGCATCAAAATAGTTACAGCTTGAAGAACATCCTGTTTCGTGAAATAAGCTGAACACAGAAAGACAAATACCACATATTCTCTTACACGTGGAAGCAAAAATTATTTTTAAAAATAAAAAAATACATTTGTATACCAGTATACACACACACCCCAGCATCATTGCAATTAGTTTTACCAAATTTTGTTATACATCTTTGTCAAACAAATGGTTAAGAATGATCTTCTACCATAGTTTTTAATGATCTGTGATTGCCTTAAAATTACTGTATATGAGTGAAACCAATATCTTTTAATGTGATTATTGTTTATGGTTCTTGCCTATATCCTTGCTGTTCTAAGTCATTACTCAGTGAAGCATAAGGCCTCTGACTACAATGTAAATTTTAAAACGTTATGTCAAGAGTTTTGGGTTTTTTTTTAAAGAGGGAGAAAGGAGACTTTCATTACATTCATGGGATTATATCTAGGAACTACATTGTTTGTTCTGTTCGTATTAAAATCACAACAAACAAATTCAAAAACAGTTCAAAGCAAGAGACATTCCTTCTCTAAAGGTCGACAGGCACCAATGTTTTAGGGCTCAGTTGCCCACGTCTCTGGAATCTCACACTCCTGTTTTCTTGGTTCTGAAGTCATCCCTTTTTGCTTCTATGTGACTGCATTTCCTCATCATCATTCCTGCATTATGCCTGTGTCCCACCAACCAAAAGGTAAAGCAAGTCATTTTTCCAAACTTTACTTTCTCAAAGTATGATAAAAGTAAAAATACTTTGCAAATTATAAAACAATATTTAGTACTATTAACTTTGCTAGAATTAATTCCAGTGTAAAGATCAAAGGAATCAACTGACTTCCCAAAGTTTTAGTTCATTTTTGGATGATCTAGGAGTATAAGTCAAATATTCACAACTTATATTTAAATTAAAAATTTAAATTATAATAAAAGTACAGAAAGTACTTTAAAAGTACAGAAATTTTTCTGCTAAAATATTTTGTTTACACATAAGTATGAGATTACCATCTTAGCTTACTAGCATTCAGAATTTTAATCACAGGGCCAGGTATCTGGTATATGTACAACTAAATTGGATTTGACCAAAATAGAACCTAAGACCTGATTAAACTACCTCCATCTTTATCAGTAAGTTCCCCTTCACAATTATGTAATCAAAGGATGTCCTTAGGGGCTGGCATGTTAACTCCACTAATCCTCCATTTCCATGCACCAGAATCCCACATGGACACCAGTTCATGTCCCAGCTACTCCACTTCCCATCCAGCTCCCTGCCTGTGGCCTGAAAAAGCAGTCGAGGAAGGACGGTTCAAAGCCTTGGGACCCTGCACCCACATGGGAGACCTGGAAGAGGCTACAGGTTTCTGGTTTTGCTTCGGCTCAGCTCCAGAAGTTGTGGTCAAGTGAGGAGTGAATCAGCAGATGGAAGATCTTTCTCTGCTTCTCCTTCTCTCTGTAAATATACCTTTCCAAAAATAAATCTTTTAAAACAAAAATCATCTCCTTAACAAATCTATCAAATTCAGTGTAGTCTTTTCCTAAAATACAACAAAATATCCTAAAATATCTTTTTAATTAAGCAATTTAAGGGATTTTCTGCAGGGCTATTTTGAAATTAAAATGTCAGAAATCCCACAGTAAACAATGTAGCTTTATTTGATAGTTCCAAGATTATTTACAAAATATATTTTCAAACATGAAAAAATAAGGAATAACTTATTTCTGATTATGGAGACAAAAACAATCACAGACTAAACTATCTACTTTTCTTAATTATATGTCCTTGAGGAAGATTCTGAGTATTTCAAGCCTATCCATCATGTTTGGGTCTACTTAAAAAATATTTGCTTGTGTATTGTAAATTTCAACAAGACAATGAACATGAGGATATTTCTTCTTTAAATTTATTTTTTAACAATGATTACATGATTGATCAGGGTGGGAAGAATTGAGGTTTAGGGAAAATTGGGTGAAATCATTGCTTCCAAATTTGCTATTTCTTCTTGTTGTTCTTAGGGTAAGGGGAGAGACAAAGGGGGAAACCAGTCATGACTTTCCACACATCGCAGTACCCAGGGATGAGGAAGTGCCACCTCGTATCAACCCTGAGTCTCAATGTGTACACAAAGATAGTTCTAAAATGGCAAAAGCAAAGACAAACTACAAACTTTAAGTCCACTTTGATCTGTTGTCTTTTATAACTGCTAAGTGAAAACCTGTTAACATATTAATTTCACCTATGTGTAACGACTATGGACTTTGTAAGAACAATGTTACAAGTATTTATTAGCATACTTGATATTCTCAACACAAATTGACATGAGAGAAATGAAGTGAATTTACATTCGTACAAGCTTAAAGAACTTGGAATTGTTGACTGACTGCCAAGCATCACAGGCATGGATACAGGAAGAGTCCATGCGTTCACAGCAGGAAGGAATGAGACAGGCACTGTGGTAAAAAGTAGACTGTGGAAAGTGCACTTTTAGAGCAGTCTCTATTTTCCTGGAGAATTCCTTCATCTTTTCTTTTTCTATATTCCCAATCTTCTTTCCTTTGAGACATACATACATATATATATATATATATATATATGAAACTCAGGTGTAGTTACAAATCTCTAGTCCTCACTGCAAACAGCGCTACCTATATGTAAGCACGCCCCACTCCAAGAGATGGGCTGCTTTTCCTGTGCATGTACAACCAGGTTAGGTTTGGGATTGCTTTAACCAAGTGAATACAGAGAAAGTGGTATCCTCATAGCCACCAACACCGCATCTTAGGCGTCCCTTTTGATGGAATTCAACCATCATGCCACGCACGAGAAGCAGAGACATTCTCTGGAGAAGTCCCTTAAGGGAGGATCAAATCAACTGTGCAACTTGCTGGTAAGCAGAAGTCTCAACACCTGGCACCAAATGAGTCCCTCTGACATGGCTGGATCCCATCTACTCACACAACAACGAGACTTAGTCATTCCAGAAAGCCACCATAGTTCTGGGGTTGCAACAGAGCAAAATTAGCCAAAACAGAAAATGATTCTGAGTCAGGATTCTCCAGCAGCAGGTCATAGTATGCATCCTGAACACGGGCACTGAGCAGAAGGGAGACTTTGCGGCATTCGGTCAATGTAGTCACTAGAACAAGGAGACTAAAAAGCAGCCCTTGATGTGAAAGGCACATCAGATCTGCTGCATGGTGAAAGCCAAAACGAATAAGCTTACGGAAACTGCTGAACAGAAGATAACCTAATAGATACACTTACATAATTCAGCTCAAAAACGCCAACTGACTTTCTAGCAGTCTATGATCAAACAGGAGAGAGAAACGAACTAAAGAAGCTGTTCCATTTTGGAGCAGAATTCAGAGGAGCTATAAGTAACCCAGAACATCTTTTCCAGCCATCAAGAAACTGCCTCAGGACAAAGATTAAAGCCAGAGTTGCTAGTCACAGACTCAAAGGATGCAGCTGTACTGTCTTGGTAACACTGAAAAACATGAGGTCAGTACCTTTTGGATCTCACAGGCAGACAAGAAAGAATCTTACAGTTTGAAGATTCACTCAGCTAGACAATGAACAAGACTTTCACAAGTGTTGTCCCTCAACCTCTGACTCTCAAAGCAGACACCTGTTCCGCAGCTCCATGAATATACCTTCTGTGTACTGGAGTGTATCACAACTCAACTCACAGAAAACACAAGACATCTTAAAAGGGATTACATCATCTTAACTAAAGGGATAATCTGGTTTAAAAAAAAAAAAGGCAACAGCAGCTATTTTGAGCCTTTGACCTCCAAAAATCAGGATGCAGTTTGACAAAAGTTGTTTGGTCTTAGACTTGAGCCATTTCTTATGGGAGCAAAGCAGAGTCAAAATCTCTTAGAGAAGAGTCAAGAGCTGCCAACCACTGACTAGAAGGAATTAGGCCCTAGTCTACACACACTGTTCCTAGAGCCACATACAGTTCAGATATGCACCCAACTGCACTTCAAAACAGCTATGGACCACTCACTGCTATGCTCCTCTTATTAACCACCCCCCTGCTTTTTTTATTAGAAAGTCAGATTCACAGAGAGGAGACAGAGAGGAAGATCTGCCATCCGATGATTCACTGCCCAAATGGCTGCAATGGCTGGAGCTGTGTCAATAGGAAGTCAGGAGCCAGGAACTTCTTCCAGGTTTCTCACGAGGGTGCAGGGTCCCAAGGCTTTAGGCTGTCCTCAACTGTTTTCGCAGGCCACAAGCAGGGAGCTGGATGAAAAGCGGGGCCCCCAGGATTAGAGCTGGCACCCACATGGGATCCTGGCACGTGCAAGGCAAGGACTTCAGCTGCCAGGCTACCGCACTGAGCTCTTATGACCCTATTTTACCTTAAATAGCATCCTTTGCCTGACTCATTCCCTGCTGCGTGAATACAGGGAAGCAACACCCTTCCTTAGCTTATCTTCAAATTGACAGGCACTACCATAAAGTCATCTCAGATGTAACCAACACTGGTTCAGGGGACATTTGTTACCTCAAGCTTGAACATGATGCCAAACTACAGGAGGAGGTGAGGAGCTTTCATTGCTGTGGTCAGTGTATTAAAGAGAACCAGTGCTGGCTACCATCAATCCCTCTTTCGCAAGGGAAGGTAAAGTGCTTTGCTTTTGCCTTCATCCCTCCTTCCCGTCCTCAACACTGGCCTCTACATGACTTTACCAGCACACAGTAGTAAACATGAAGACCTAAAGGATACTTGGCTTCTGTCATGCTCAGTTTAGGATGCCACTTGGTGCACCACAGCCTTCAAGGTGGAAGAACTTTGAAAGTCAGCCGCTGGAGGACTGAGTGAGAACTCTGCAGGCACAGCACCGAGTGGCCTCAGATGCTACCAGATCCACCAGATCCCCAGTTTACTCGGATCCACTTTTCCATGGAGCATGTCTCATGGTTAAAGCTCAAGTGCCTTTTCAAACTTCTTTCTGATTAGCGGAACGCAGAATCACCCATCCGATACCCACCAACTCAAAACTGTTTAGAATGAAACAATTCCTTTCTTAAAGTCCGTCCAATTTGGAGGTGTTAGGAAGTAACAGACAATCAAATCAACACACATTACTGCCAGTTAAGTAACGAAAGCATCAAGGAAGCCACTGCTCAAAACCATCACCAATGCTGTTTTCATGCATTGTTCCACTCTCTTAAAATCCCTGGCTTCCTGGCCGACCATTTGCTAATGGACAGCTGAAATGATATTCTAGTTTTCCTGATTTTTAATTTATAAAATTTAGTCATGATGCCTCACCCCTTCTATGTGCTAACTTCCATTCAGTGCTGTTGATTTTTATACATTAGTGCTATTAACTTACAGCAATTTCTCCAATTGGATGTATCTTCATTTTAGTAACACCAGCTTCATAAACTTCAAGGGAAGGTGCACAGAATTTCAAATACTACACTTCTATTAAGCTTACTTCTGTAAAGCGGACCTGAAAAGCTACGCTAGGTGTCCCAGCACCCAATGCGCTTCCCCAACTGCACTGTAACCCACTGTGTCCTGACCTGACACATTCCAAGTGCTTTCCCATAATGTTCCACTCTGCTGCATCCAACGCTCAAGTGGTGGGTTTTTTCTTTCATCCAGATTTTTAAACCTGAAAACATATGGCAGTTACTATTTTTAATGACCTCTGTTTGTTTGTTTTTAAGATTCATTTATTTTTATTACAAAGTCAGATGTACAGAGAGGAAGATCTTCTGCCCGATGATTCAATCCCCAAGTGACCAATGGCTGGTACTGCGCTGATCCGAAGCCAGGAGCCAGGAACCTCTTCCGGGTCTCCCACATGGGTGCAGAGTTCCAAGGCTTTGGGCTGTCCTTGGCTGCTTTCCCAGGCCACAAGCAGGGAGCTGGATGGGAAGTGGAGCTGCTGGGATTAGAACCAGTGCCCATATGTGATCCCGGTGCGTTCAAGGCGAGTTCTTTAGCTGCTAGGTCATGCTGCCAGGCTGTTTCTGTTATTTCTTTACTATTTTAAAATTGTTTTTATTGGAAATTCAGATTCAGAGAGAAGAGACAGAGGGGAAGATCTTCCATTCAATGATTCATTCCCCAAGTGGAGCTGAGCCAATCCAAAGCCAAGAGCCCAGAGTCTCTTCTGGGTCTCCCACGAGGGTGTAGGGTCCCAAGGTTTTGGGCCGTCCTTGACGGCTTTCCCAGGCCACAAGCAAGGAGCTAGATGGGAAGTGGGGCTGCCGGGATTAGAACCAGCGCCCAAATGGCATCCCCGTGCATGCAAGGAAAGGACTTCAGCCGCTAGGCTACTGTGCCGGGTCCTCCCTTACTATTTTTAGTGGTCTAATTTTGTCTTTAATACTATGAAGTCCAATATGATTTAACCTACACAATTACTCTTAGTGTTTGTGTAATGCAGCTATATCATCTTTTTTACTTTTAACTTCCATCTTACATTTTTACTGTCTTTAGTCTGTACAAATAATAATTTTTTTTAAATGAAACTTAACCAATATGCCATTTAAATGGGCACTTCAGCCTATTCATAATTAACTCTGGATATTGGATAATTAATGTTAATATTCAGTTATCTAATATCCAATATTAGAGAATTCTTTTACAAATGGTTTCTAGTCCTCCCATCCAACTCCCCACCCCCACCCGCAGTAATTTCTTTCTGTAACTGCCTTCTTTATATTTTAAACGTTCTTGCCTTTGGAATAATTAATCCTTTATTTTTTAGCAGTTAGCACTGAAATGTGGCTAGATGTATTTAATATAATGACATAAACTTAAACAAGTTTCTCAGAACCCTTAAACCTAATCTTCCTATTTTATAAACTTTTATTATGCCTTTGATGCAAACAATTAAAATTCATACATATACACACCACTTCACTTCCTCATTAGTTTTTTAAAAACAATTCTTATTTATTTGAGAGGCAGAGATAAACAGAGACAGGTTATCTTCCATGTTTTTACATTCCCCGAATGCCCGCAACAGCCAGGGTTGGGCCCAGAGCTGGAATGCACTCTGGGTATCCCACATGGGTGGCATGACACATGGCACTTGGGCCATCACCTGCTGCCCCAAGGGTCACGTTGGCAAGAAGCTGGAGTTGCAAGTACAGTCATGACTCCAACCAAGGCCCTTGGAGCTGGCATGTGAGTACTGCCACGCGGTGCCATCACCAGATCCCACCCAGGCCATTAACTCTTCAATTTCATACCATCCTTTTGGAGTGGCTTTTTCTAAAACGATTTATTTATTTATCAATCATTTGCAAGGCAGAGAAATAGAAACCAAGAAAGAGAGTGGGGAAGATTCATCTTTCCACTGGCTTCCTCCTGGAATGCTGAGAACGGCCCGGGTTGGAAAACACCAAGGCTGCAACCCAGAAACTCCACCTGAGTGTCCCACGTGTGTGGTGGGGCCCAAGTCCTAGAGCCACTGCCTACTGCCATGCAGCACATTAGCAGGAACTTGGAGCTTGCCACCCCACTGTCGTGTGGGAGGGGGCATTCTCAGTGGCATTGTAACCATCCACCACCCACTTCCCGCTTTATTCTTGAACATCACCATTCTGTAGTTTCCAAAGAAGGCCCGAGAAACACATTTTTCACCTGAACATATTTATTTCAGTTTTACATGGCACAAGTTCTTAAGCTAATTATTTTGTCCTAGAATTCAAAAGGTATCATTGCTGAGAAGCCTAATGAATATGTGACTATGTTGCATTCATCCAATTGTAGTTTTTCTCCCATTGGTTGCTTCTAGAATTTTGTGTTATAATGCAGTGTTCTACAATTGGTCTCAGAATGGATTTTATTTAACTATGTGTTTGGGATATACTTTCTTCTTGAACTTATGAACTCAGTTTCAAAGAAGTGCAAAGCTCTGTCATCTCTTCACGCACTCCTCTCCTCCACGCTGTCCCCTAAGCACTCCTTCTACAGTTCTTCCTTTTCTCTCAACATTCTGTTACTTCCTAGCTTCTTGTATCTCCCTGCTGTTCAATGGGAAATTTCTTTAGCTATTAACTTCAAGTTCATTTGTTTCTTGAGCCTAAAATTTTAGGCAACACACTTGATGGTTATTTCAATAAATCTATTCCACATCGCTAGGAGTTGTTTGGTTCTTCAGACATGTCCAATGTGGTTCCATCTTCCACATGATGGTGATGAGACCCTGAAAAATTGAGTTTTGTTTTTGTTTTGTTTTACAGATTCTTCCAACTTGAACCTGGTGATTTTTTGTCATCACATAATATAAGGGAATCTTGAGCCTAAATTAGGAGTGCTTCCCATGTTGAAAACTATATCCCGAGTGTTACTTAACTTCTTCAACTGTCCTGGCCAGGACAGCACTTCAGATCCAGTTCTCTCTCCTTGCTTTGGCTTGAGATACGGTGACCTTTCCATCCACTCATTTATTATTTATTTATTTGAGAGGCAGAACAGTATGCACACAGAGGCAGAAAGAGGGAGAAGGGAAGATACATCTTCATCTACCGGTTCACTCCCCAAATGGCCACAACTGCTCAGCATGAGCCAAGTCAAAGCAAGGAGCACGGACTCCATGCTGGGCTCCTACCTGGGCGGTCTGGGCCCAAGTACTGGGGCCATCTTCCACTGCCTTTTCAGCACATTAGCATTAAGCTGTTCTGAAGGTAGAGCTGGGACTCAACCTAGCACTCTCTCATGGGATGCCAATGTTACGAGCAGAAGCTCAATACACCGCACCACAGTAACAGCCCCGTAGCCCAGTGCATTCAGGACATTGCCACTAGCACTTGCCATCTTGGCAACCCTAGTCTACTTGGATGATCAATGTTCCCCAACTTGAAACAGGTTTATTTTTGTCAGGGAGGGAAGAGGGTGCTATGGTTCTTGAAGACATCCACTTCCTTGGAGCCTGTTCAAATGCAGACCTTACTAGGGAACGAATTCTTTTACAGTGTCTAATCCAATATAAAGCTGGAAGAAAAAGTCCCAATGTCATAGATTAAATAGTTATGATACACTAAACTGAGAAAGCACATGATTTATGGCACTTTGTATGGATTCAAATCTCTCTGGAAAGGTTTCCTAGTCCCCAGTCAGAAGAGAACTCAGCGGTACATTAGAAAGGTCTAAGAGGATGAACTTACCCCAAGTTGGCAGAAATTGTGTCTAATGTACTGTTACTATTTTTAATGCCTTGATCAATACATAATCCAGATCAAAAGGATCATAATCCATAATAATATCTTATTATTTTTAGCCTTTTAAAAAAGAGGTATTAATGATTTGTCACATGCAATTTCCATCTGGATACATAACTTTATTTTTTATTTATTTGTTTATTTTTGAAACCTAGTCTACCTATAAAAGCAGAACAAGGCAGCTGGTGGCTTCATTTTGGCATAAAACCAATCAAATAGGCATTATGGCAGCAGACACGGCTGTTGCTGTCTGAAAAACAAGGGGGATGTCTACACCTGTATCATTGCTAACCACTGGCCAGCGTTCCCAGGGCTCACGAAGCTCTGTGTCTCACCCTAGTCACTGAAGTAATGAAAGGAGACGCCAGCAGCAAAGACTGCGACTGCGACTGCGGCAATCACACCTAAAGGGAGGCAAACACAGGACAAAGGCAGACGGCATTAGCACAAGTTGACCCTCGATTCTAACGTGTGGCTAACCCATAGGCCCAACAAGTGTATACGAGCACACACACATGCGTACACACACACACACACACACACACACACACACGAAAATGCAACAGGCCTGAACACGTTGGACAAAGTTTCTCTCTGATGTGTGTACTCATATCCAAGGAAAAAACCAACAGACACTTGTAAGGGTTTCTGTAATTACTAATACTGCCTCCAGGGAAGCAACTTTCCACCACTACAACGCAAACTCATGGAACAGCTACTAAGCCCTGCAGAGCCCAGGGGCTACAAGCACAAAATCTAAGAACTCGTTAGCACTGGTTTGGTGACTTTCCTTTTTTTCCTCTGATTACAGCAAGTTAAAAAAAAAAAGAAAGTGGCCAGATTAGTTCAGAAAACACACAAAGAATTTAGGAAACGCTCTCTGTTTTTCCTTCTCTCCATAAATCTGATCTTGTCAATGAAAGATAAGTAAATCTTATTTAAAAAATAAAGAGAATGCTCTTAAGCCGATCTGATGAACAGCAGTAGCTAATTTCCAGATCTGAATTTGAATTTCATAAAACATATTGAAGGGTACTTCAAAAAGCTCCCAGGAGATGGGGGCAGACCAGACTGGGCAGAGCTACCACACCTGTGCGCCTCATGCGGACCAGATCAGGGAAAAGCCGGACTCGGCGGATTATTCCTACTGGTGCAAGCAAAATTAAAGTGGGCAAAGGTTGTTTGGGCTTAGACGCAGCATCAACTGGAATCTGGGAGTGGGAGAGGCCTGGGAGGGAAATAGTGGGCTCATCCCTCTTGGGTTACCACTTTCACAGGACATAAAACTAAGATAACTAAGATAGCGGCTGGGGTGGAATGGGGTGTGGGACAGACTGGATTACTGCTACACTTACTGGCAAACCAGGGTAGGGAGTGGGTCTGGTGGGGGTTATTGTGGGTCGCTCCAACCTAGGCTGCAGCTCCCGCTGGTTTATGTGAGGGCCAAGTATGTGCTGGGCAGAACCAGGCTGGACTGCAACACCCATTGGTTCCAGTGGAAGTCGGGAGTGAAAACAGAACCAACCCAGCAACTGCAACCACCAGCTGATTGGAGCGATGGACGGTGCCAGGCCCTGTACTTGTTAGCACATACAAGAAGTTTCTTTGGAGATCTTCCTAATCTAAATGCTGGACTCAGAACCCTAACGAAGAAAAGAGAGAAGACAGAACAGGTCAAGCAACCATCTCAGCTATGATGGACTATGTCAATCAGTTGATTTTTCAAAGATCTCATAGTGCTTGGAGTGGCAAGATTGACAGCGATTCATGACTGTGGCAATATCAAAACCACTTGAGCAAGAACCTCAGAGCATGCCCTACATCCGGGACCTGGGGAGGGTGGGAAATTGGTGGGCCTTCTCCCTTAAATAACCCCCTTTAAACATGAAGGTAACAATATGGAAAACATACTAGTATTATCCACTTTCATGTAGCCCTTGAACCTTCTTACCCTAATTAACTATGTAAAAAATGTCAAAATAAAATCTTATAAATAAAAAAAAAAAAAAAAAAAAAAAAAAAGCTCCCAGGAAATGGAACTGAAGACAAGTTTGAGTGCAAAACAATTTTTCTGAAAAGTAGTTTTTTTCACATTAATGCATTTTCCAAGAATTTTGTGAAGACCTCCATAAGTACAATCGAAAATTATTCTTAAAATAATTATTTTGAAATTCACTTTCCACAAACTGCTTTAAGTAGATGCCTATCAAAACCTCATGCAATGCTAATTATAGGAATACAAGTTTGGAAAACAATTTCTTTGTTACTAAGTTCAATCCCCAAGTTCCATATCTATCCTCTAAAAATAACAAAAATATTAAAAGATGTTCATTTGAAGGAACTTAAATAATAATGCTTCACTAAGTGTTTCTATCGCCATGGCTTGCCACTTGTACAAATAGCCAATATTTTTGCTTAATCTCGCACTTTCAGGAAAGCAGAATGAAAAAAGCTGAAATCTGAAATGTTTTCTTGTCAATGTCATGAAACAAGTAAAATACCTGTGTTCTGCTGAATTTTCATCATGAGTGTCCTCCTCACCGGCTGCGGTGGCTGCTCTTCATCTGTGCTGCCCACCGAGCCTTCACTGCCCGCCGAGGGACTCACACAAGCTGCAAGGGAGCACACCAAGGCCCACATCAACCACACTCATCAGGGAACACCGGAAGCACCATCTGTCTTCTACCCATTTTTTAACAACACAATAAATCTGCTCATCAAATCATGTGAATTTAATCTCATGGACAGTACATCAAACTGGTACTGTTGCAAAATACTTCAGGGCCTGGCACAGTGGCCTAGCGGCTGAAGTCCTCGTCTTGAACACACCAGGAACCCACATGGGAGCTGGTTCTAATCCCGGCAGCCCCGCTTCCCATCCCGCTCCCTGCTTGTGTCCAGGGAAAGCAGCCGAGGACGGCCCAAAGCCTTGGGACCCTGCACCCGCATGGGAGCCCTGGAGGAAGTTCCTGGCTCCTGGCTTCGGATTGGTGCAGCACTGGCTGTTACGGCTCACTTGGGGAGTGAATCATCGGACAGAAAATCTTCCTCTGTCTCTCCTCCTCTCTGTATATCTGACTTTCCAATAAAATTAATCTTTTTAAAAAATACTTTATTGTAGTCTTATCCTTGATTCCAACAGAGGGCCTCAGAGGTGGTTCTGATGAGTCAGGGAAATTACATCTGTTTTTACTATAGAGCAGTAAAGACAAATACTGAAAATCAAACCGTCGTAAGGTAAATGTCACTTGAGATCGGCCTGTATCTAGCATTCTTGTTGGTGGCTGTAACTAACAATTGAAATCATTAGATATTAATAATAAAACAAGGATCAGCAAATTGCAGTTAAAGGACTGAACTTGCTCCATGCTTTGCTCTGCATAAGCTAACATTTGCACTGAAACACATTATTAAAAATATACAAGACACTTCCAAAAGCCCAATAAAGCTACAATAAAGTCTGCTTACACTTGATTGAACCTGAAATTTGAAACGTATAAGCAAAATATGATCTAAATTCTTGAGCTTGGAACTCTGGGTATCAAACAAGTCAAATGCATCAGCCCGACATCAAGAGAGAACAGAAAGCCGCCAGGAGCAGTGGCCACTTCTCGGTCACGGTCACTAACTAGTCTGACAGTCTTCTTCACTAGAACGGCAGCAATCGACACAGGCTGGTTTACTGTGACTCACCAACGACTAAAAATGAACTGGTCAATCCTTAGAGATCACACAGACCATGGGTTTTTCAATTATTTTCTAGTGCTAAAAAACCCTCAGAAAACAAAATGCAATTGCCCAGAAAGTGCCCAGTGCCACAGCAGCTCCTCCCTCAGCCAGCCCTCCCTTCCCCAGAGGAGAGCAAGCTGCTGTCAAGTCCCAGCAAACCAGGCTGAACACCACCCCAGACACATCCCCTTTCTTTTTGCAACAGGAGGATAAGACTGACAGTGTAGGGCCTGGCACAAAAGCCTAGTGGCTAAAAGTCTTGCATCCGCCCTGGGCGCCAGTTCTAAATCCCGACTACTCTACTTCCCTTTCAGCTCCCTGCTTGTGTCCTGGGAAAACAGTCAAGGACAGCCGAAGGCCTAGAGACCCTGCACCCGTGAGAGAGACCTGGAAGAAACTCCTGGCTCCTGGCTTCAGACTGGCTCAGCTCCAGCTGTTGAGACCACTTGGGGAGTGAATCTGCAGCGGATGGGAGATCTTTCCTCTCTCTCTTTGTGAATCTGACTTTCCAATTTTAAAAAAAAAAAAAAGGACTGACAGTTGATGCCCACACTTGTTGCAGCTCAGTTTATATCAGCTAAGAGAAGGAATCAAGCCCAGTGTTCATCAGTGGGTGAATGCACACATGGCAGTCTACTCAGCCATTAAAAAGAATGAAATGGACACAACTGGAAATCGTTGTGTTTAGTGCAATTAGCCAATCTCAAAATTGGATCTCCTTGATTGCTGGTAACGCACAGAGTATAAAATAAACATAATCTACAAGAATGAGACTGACAATTTGAGATTTGATCATTGCTTACAGCTTCTGCCCATTCTCTCAGGTAACAGGTTTTTCCTTCTTGCTAGTTGTTGTCGAATTCTTTATCTAATGCAGTGTTGAGCCTGTGATTGTGAAGTGAACTGAAAATACATCACTGCCAAAACCAGACAGAACGAGAGAGAGGAGGGAGGAGGGCGGGTGGGAAGAGTGAGAACATCACCGTCGCCCTAAATCAGTGCTGCAAAACAGGTGACACGGTTCACTCTGCACCAGTAAGACGGCCTCGTGTTTGCGGAAAAGTCCCCTCACAGACACCTGGCAGCCCAACACATCCCAACACAGACTTGCCAGGATGACCACCAAGCTTGTCGAAGCGCTTGTGGAAGCCTTGTCTACAGTCCTAAGCGATCAGCAATACAATGCCACTTCTGCTGCTTCTTTTTCCTGTACTTGCTATGTCACGATCATCTTTACACGCTGGAACGCTAAACCCGCTGCTGCAAAGTGACTGGATATGCCATGTAACAACCTGGGGGAGCGGGATAAGGGGCAAGGGGAGACAGGGAAGGAAGAGGGTGGGGGTTCCCTATGCTTCTAAATCTGAAGTGTGAATAAAATCAGAAAAAAAATGTTTGTGAAAACAAAATGGATTTTAAAATACTGCCCACTTTTTTAGTTTTACCACAAAAAGAAGTTTACTGGGATTTTCAGAAATACTTCATTAGTTCAAGGGTGTCGCCACACTCTTTTCCCTTCCTCAAGAATATAACCAAAGTCATCTAAAAACAAGCAAGCAAAAAACCCTCTTTTGTTTCCAGCCATCACATCACCCAGTCACAATGACCAACAAACACCTACTCTGACTCTACAGCGATGTGGTCTTCTGGATTCCTGGTTCACACTTCCGTCAACTGTACACAGTAGTTCTCAATTATGTTGGTTTACTGGCTTCAAACGTCTTTCACTTCAGTTTGTGAATCTGAGTTAACTGAGTTCCATTTTGTGTTTTAAAAAGCACAGCAAATTTGATGTAACAGGGCTTAATGAATTTTAAATCAAGTTTTAGATGCTAGGTCATTTCACCAAAATCTCACTATGCTAAATTTAAATGCAAATAACATGATTTAATAGGAAATTAGATGTCAACCATTCCTTAGAAGCAAATAATTTTAAACTCAACAAATTCTAAACTAATCTTGTAGGAGAGCTCTTTAACAACTATAAATGGAAGAGAAAAAAAAGGTGGTGAAGCATGCCAGCAAGGTTGCCCACAGGCTCAGAATTCATTCCCAGCTGCTGACAGGAAGGTGAGAGTCTTCAGAAATGTCAGGACTTGAACTCCGCACTTCACTGTCCTCAGTCTCCCTTCGCTCCAGACGAAGGGTACATTACAGCACTCGATGACGCAGCCCTCAAAATACATCTCCACTGCCACCCGTTCACTGCCTCAGAACTAACTCAGAAATGCTCATCCAAACGATAAAAATCTGTATCCACTCCCGTATCAAGACACAATCGGCACAAATTTCACATTTCAAAAGTGTGTCTCCACACTTTTTAGCTGATACTATGGACAAAGTTCGTCAGAATTATTAAGTCTATGGGGAGATGACTAACACATCTAAGAAATTTTAAACCCATCGTTATCCCTCACCTTCAATGACTCATTTTGACAAACAAATATTTCTTCGTCTCTTAAGTCACATAAAAGTATGTTATTTTAAGATACTTACCAGGCAAAACATGTACTTTAAACATAGCAACCATTTGGCAACTATATGATACACAAAATTAAACACTATTTCAGCAAATTATGTCAAACATTGAAAAAAATCCAGACATTTGTAATGAGAGCCCCATTACATAAGTGATTTCAAGTTTTGCATCTGAATATATGAACATACTTATCATGATACATTTTACATGGGAATCCAAATTTCAAAAATTTAGGAAAACCTACATATACTACCTTTTACACATGAATGCTTTTTCATTATTATTCAGAAGATGCAATATTTAAAATCCTAATAAAATGTTCACATCACCCTCCACTTATGTGTCTCTTCTAGTTTAAAATAAAAAGTGTATTTCCTGGAGAGTGAGTGGCTAACCTAGTGGTTGACACCTGGGTCCCACACCTGAGTCCCATCCACTGGTTCACTCCCAACATGCTTACAACTGCCAGGGTTGGGCCAGGCCAAAGTCAAGCGCGAGGAACCCAGAGCTTCCCACCTGGGCTGACAGGCAACTCCCATGGTGCACAAGTGGAGGAGAGCAGACAGGGAGGCAGCTAACTCCAACACAGGCCCTCCACCTGGAGATGCACAGGTCCTACTGGGCAGACCGGCTGCTGGAGCACACACTGCCCCAGACACTGCAGATCACACAGCGTCAGCTTAGCAAACGGGGACGTGTGTCCAGTGACTGTCCGTGACAACATGAAGGGAATAATAACAAAGAAATAAAAAGGTAAAAAAGAAAAAAAGAAAGAAAGAAAGAAAAAGGCAAACAGTCTACTAAAATTCCCAAATACTAGTGCCAAAAGTTACTGCAGATGTTAGGTTAGTGCAAATACTTAAAATCAAAACTTTTTCTGACTGAATTATTAGCCAAGTCATTTGGAGACTCTAAAATTCTGATCACTAACCTTGCTGAAATTCCTAGGAAACCTGCAGCTGCCATTTTCCAAATCAGACTATGGGCTTTTTGAAGGAGTCCAGTTGATGGATATGCATCTAGCACCTGGTATTTGAAGTAAATGTTTAATAAATATCAGATAAACAGATACCAAATGTTGTAAATTACAATGACTATTTCCTGAGGCAACAATCAGTGCTATACACGTTCAAGTTTTTAAATGTTTAGTGCCTCATAAAATGTTCTGAACTGCTTAGTCATGGAGCCCAAATTAATAGATCTTATAAAAATTCTGATCATAATCAGAACACTGCACTAAGCAAATCCTAAAAATATTACAGCTTTTCACACATAGGCTTATAATTTTTTGACCATGAAAAAAGATGTTATGGTTTCCTAGAAAACTCTTCACTGTATACCAACAGTAATTGAATACATATGAACATCTATCATGTCTTATATAGAGAGCCCAGACAAATAAATATTCTACACACTCACTTTGAATATCGTACAGTGCAATGTAGAAGATCAGCATCAAACATACAGTTAATGATTTAAGTAATTACAAGGATGCAAAGTAACATAAAAGAACAGCATAGAACAGGAACCTACAAGAAAGTTTAGTTGACTAGTTGTCAAAGTCCAGGCTTATAAAAGTTGATGACAAGTTAGTATCTACACTGCTCTTGCAAGAATTCTATCTGGGGAATGGTATTGTGGCACAGTGAATTAAGCCACCAGCTACGACATCAGTATCCCACATGGGCACTGGTTGAGTTCCAGCAGCTCCACTTTCAATCCAGCTCCCTGCTAAGCAAGCCTGAGAAAGCAGCAGAAGATGGCCCAGGTTCTTGGGCCCTTTCTTCCCACATGGGAGGCCCAGCTTACACCTGGCTCAGCCCTGACCACTGCCGCCATCTGGTACATGAATCAGCAGATAGAAGATCTGTCTATCCCATTCTCTTTATAATTCTGCCTTTCAAATTAATCAACTAAGTAATTCACCACTTTTAAAAATTCTATTTAGCTCCTTGAAGACAGGACTAACCTTTTATTATTTTTAGACTCCAACTGAATGAAACCAGTAACTGGTCTCGTCAACAAACATTGTGTAGTTGATATGCGCAAATGCTAGGAACACAACTGTGAGCAACCAAGTGAGGTCCTTCCTCCTGGATTTATTTATTTTCATTGGAAAGGAAGATCAGATTTTATCGAGAGAAGGAGACAGAAAGATCTATCCACTGGCTCACTCCCCAAATGGCTGTGGCTGAACCAATCCAAAGCCAGGAGCCATGAAATTCTTCTGGGTCTCCCACGTAGATGCAGGATCCCAGGGCTTTGGGCCATCCTCCATTGCTTTTCCAGGCCATTAACAGAGAGCTGGATGGGAAATGGAACAGCTGGGACATGAATGAGCACTCATATGGGCTCTTGTTGCTTACAAGTTGTGGATTTAGCCACTGAGCCATTGCATCAGTAAATGCTTGCAGAAATGCACACAGAATGCCTTCAGAGGAATTTGAACTTAGCAGGTTTCTGCTTTCTTCGCAGGACACTGTCATACAAAGCCACCTTGGTCACCTCTGCAGGAATACACTGCAGTAATGGAAGCTATCTGAATGTCTAAAGAGTGCTTTAGTAGTGTTAACAAAGGGCTTTAGCCTCCATTATCAACTGAGGTTAAGCACTATTTCCTGCCTTTTAAAGCATAACTTAAGAAAAAAACTGGGTAAAATAAAACGAGTCTACATGATCTTATGTTTAAAAATACGTGACACTGAGCAATGAGTCAAAACAATACTTAAAGTAGATGGCATTCTTTAGTCCTCCCCCAGATTTTTATTTGATTTTACACTAATTTATGAATGGGGCACATCCTGCATAGTGTCACCCTTACTCACTCTTAGTGTAGAAATGACATGTACTACCAATGTTATGAAGAAGTTGACAAGTATGAGAATAACATGAGATCTGAAGTTCTAGCACCATGTGGGAAACCAGAGACATAAGCAAGATAGAGGGATAATGTGACCCCACTTTTTACATTGAAAAAAATATCTCACAAGCTGGAGTGAGGTATCCACATTATGGGTAACAACCACACTCAGCTGTGGATAGCTCCCGCAGAAAGGCAGGGAGACAGGACTGCCAGGAAGGGAACAGAGACGATTCTGGAATCTCCTTAAGTTCAAACTTCAGTTCTACATCTCCAGCAAGGTAACCCTGGAAATGCTGCTTAATCATTTTGACCCTTAATTCTCTCATCTCAAAACAGGTTTTATAACAGTGTCTACATCAGAGGACTCTTAGAAGGATTAAATGACTTAGGATTTGTAAAATGTGTAAGCTAGTACTTAGCACATATCATCATAGTTACAATACAGTCATGTGCTGCCATGTTCAATCCTGGACCATAGAGATGACAGCGGTCTTGCCACATAACCATGGAGCCAAAACACTGCTATTGCCTAGTGACAGTATAGCCATCCTAACATCACAGTATAATGTATTCTCACATCATTTATGGTAGTGCTGGGATAAGCAGAACTGCTCCATGGCCACTGATATGAAAGGACACTTTACACAATTCCGTAGAGTGCATGATAATTGATGGTGATAATAAAGATTGCTCACTTATGTACTTTTTGCTGTTATTTATTAAACAAACAGCTTCAACAACAAACAGTTGAATAAACAGTTGAACAGGAAGCCAGTGACAGCCCCATGTCCCACAGACTTCATGGTCAGTGTCTCCTTGGCATCAGGAGGATCCATCAGGTCGCAAGGACAGACTGTACACTGTGATGCTTGACACATTTCTCAGACAGTCTCCCAATGTTGAGATACATACATGTCCACACGAAGTCTAGACTAGACTACAGACTTAAGTCATACTAGAGTAAGTCAAACAAACCACTTCAGGGTGGTTCTCACTTTTTCCTAAGTAAGCACTCTCTCAAAGATACAGATCTCATCTTAACCCCGCATTAAGATGCCTACACCAGACTGCATGGTTTGACTCTTAACTCCAGCTCTGAGCTCTTGCAGACTTTGGGAGACCCACGGGCGCCTGGATGGAAGTTCTGGCTCCTCTCTCATCCACGGGGCGCCTGGATGGAGGTTCTGGCTCCTCTCTCACCCATGGGGCGTCTGGATGGAGGTTCTGGCTCCCCATTTGGCTCTGCTTAGTTCTGTCTGGCATTTATGGGCAATTGACAAGGGCACCAATAGATGGAAATTAGTTTTCTGTACCTTTGTCTTTCAAATTAATAATTTCTCTACCCAAAAATGCTTTTTAATGCTTTGTTTATTTATTTATTTTGTTATTTTTGAAGACGCATTTTTGCAGAGAGAAGGGAAGACAAAGAGGCATTCCATCTGCTAGCCCACTCCCGCAGCGTTCGCAGCAGCCAGAGCCAAGCTCACCCCATCTGCAACGGGAGCTGGAGCTTCCTTTGGCTTCCCACATGGGCGCCTATACAATCACACACATAACCAGCCCTATAAGTAATTTTTAAATACTCACAAAATAACACTATCCTCAACCTTACAGCATGGCCTTCGGGAGGGAAAAGGCCAGACCTCATTGTTCCATGTTCCTGAACAGCACAGGGCTGACAGGGAGGTGGCCTAGCCTGGGATAAAGAAGGACCTGACCTAACGCCCATCTCTAAGGACACAGATTATAGCACCATGCAGAGACTGCTACACTAGTACTTCCACCAACCTTACCAAGTTCATAACAACAGAGTAGCTCAAAAACTACTGCCAGGCCCTAATACCACAGATGCCCTCATTGTGGAAGTTTGGTTGAAAGAGACGAAGCAACGAATGACCTGGGAAACACAACTGGAGTAAGCCGCAGACCTCTTACCAGGCTACCTGCAGATATGTCCACCTGCTAAGAAACTAGCTACAATGCTGCCTTTAAAAATACTGATTTTCAAAGATCAAAGCATAGTTGCTATTTTATATATCCCATACTAGCAGTTCAGGGTAGTTGCTTTCTTCCTTTAAAGCAAACTTATGATTTTACATCATAATCAATACTAACTGAACATGCCAAAACCTCAAGTTGATGGCTTCCAACTAACTTATGTTTTACTGACAGATCTGAAATTACCAAATATTTCTTTATCCTAATCACAAGTGCACTCTGAATCATAATTATTCCGTCTTTGGGGGAAGAACTGGTTATGCAAAGAAAAACGCAAAATTAGAAAAAGAACCTAAAGTCGCTACATTCACATTTTACTAATATGAATGCACATTAAAAAGTAACGTGGGGCCCGGCGCGGTGGCACAGTGGTTAAAGAAAGGTCCTCGCCTTGCATGCCCGGGATCCCATATGGGCACCGGTTCTAATCCCGGCAGCCCTGCTTCCCATCCAGCTCCCTGCCTGTGGCCTGGGAAAGCAGTCGAGGATGGCCCAGAGCTTCGGGACCCTGCACCCGCATGGGAGACCCCGAAGAGGCTCCTGGCTTCAGATTGGCACAGCATCGGCCGTTGTGCTCACTTGGGGAGTGAATCATCGGACGGAAGATCTTCCTCTCTGTCTCTCCTCTCTGTATATCCGCCTTTCCAATTAAAAAAAAAAAAAGTAACCTAAACATTCTGCTGAAAGCTTCAAGAATGATAAACACCTGCACTTACCATGTGTATACATTTACAAATAATTGCTTTTAACTTACGTGAGGGAGTAGAAAGGACTGCCATTCAATGGTTTACTTCCCACATGCCCTGACCGTCAAGGCTGGGCCAAGCTGAAGCCAGTCCTCTGACACTCGGCCAGCACCTGCTGCTTGAGCCGAGGAGCTGTGAGGAGCTGTCCCGCTGCTGCCCAGGTGGGCCCAGGAGCCAGAGCCAGGATCCAAGGCAAGCATTCTACCAGCAGACACAAGCGCCTGAATGCCTGCTCCCAAATCATTCTATCACACCTCCTAAATGTTTTCAAATTATTACAGCCTAGATATTTACACTGTTTTCAGGTCATGCTCTCAAAAAAATAAAAACAAAACACAGCCAAATAAAACACATTTCTCCAAATGAAATGATGACCGGGGAAAAGAATGTGTTACTCGGTTGGATGGAGCACAAATCTACAGTTTGCAAGTAATCAGGCACAGTAGCCTAGTGACTAAAGTCCTCGCCTTACACACACCAGGATCCCATAAGGGGGCACTGGTTCATCTCCTGGCTGCTCCACTTCCCATCCAGCTCCCTATTCGTGGCCTGGGAAAGCAGTTGAGGCTGGCCCAAAGACTTGGGACCCTGCACCCATGTGGGATACCTGGAAAAAAGCTCTGGCTCCAGGTTTCTAGCTTTGGATCAGCTTAGCTCTGGCCATTGCGATCACTTGGGGAGTGAACCAGTGGATGGAAAATCTTTCTGTCTCTTCCCTCTGTAAATCTGACTTTCCAGGAATCTGACTTTCCAAAAAAAAAAAATCTTGATCTAAGTTTGGAGCTGCTCAGTTTTAGCTTATTGTCCCAATTACACGGCAAAGTCATGACCAGAAAGGCAAACAAGGAGGAAGCTATCTGGTAGGCAGTGTCTGAAAGCTTGACCTTAAAGACACAGAGCATACTTCCACCTACTTAGGCGGGAGCTTGTTCTATCAAGACCTTTCAAGGCTGGAAAAACCCTGAAGCAGCTTAAGTGTTGGTACAACTTCACGGAAAAGCACTATTTACCTATATAGATTAACTGGGTATGTTTCTAAATGCCTCAATTAGCATTCTGAAGTGTCAAGCAGAGTTAAAGGAAATCTAAAGTGACAGTATTTAAATCAGACCTAACAGGTTTTAAAACAACATCATATAATTACCTGTATTTGGTTCTTCTGCAATTTCCAAATCTTCTGCTTTAATCGTGTGGTCTAGCATCTCCATAAAGTGGTCCCTGATTTCCTCAGCTGGTTCATCACCAAATTTGTAATCACAGAGCATGACAGCAGAGCCAGGAATCGGCACAAAAACTCGGTGAGGCAGGATGTGGAATTCTTTTTCAGAACCTAAAAAGAAAAGGAACATTACTGATATTTAGACAGGTTTGTCACTAGTAGCAGTGACTACATAGTTTAGAAGCGTGTGAAAGTCTAGTTGAAATGAAGCTTAAGACATCTGCTGACTAGTGTGGCACAATGCTGCTGAACCCTAACTCAACAGCCTCTGCAGGAAACGCAAAGGGAACTCTCACAGGCTTAGAGAAGGACCCTGACGTCAGAGAGCCACACCACACTCAACAGAGAATTCTGCTCCTGTTCTGTTTAACTTTCTGAGTACTGTGGTTTTTACAGCCAACTCTTTCCTTCTTTGAGGAGGCCTGGAGGACAGTGTCTGGCCTCCCCCAGGAAAGCAAACATTTGTGCTCAAGGCTCACTGCTGACTCCTGCTCCATTATTATTTTGTTTACTTTTCTCTTGTATATTTATAATATCTCCTCAAAAACAAGTTCTAAGTCACCTTAGCAAAAAGGATTTAAATCTAAATAACCAGTATGCTTCATTTTGTGAATAGTTACGAACTAGACAGTCCCACTAGTTCACATCAACACTGCTTATCACCAGGGCAGCCATCAGACACAAACTCTGAGGCCTGTTAGCAACAGGCAAGATTGGAAAGCCACCAATACAAAGATTGAGAAAATTTCATTTGCCAAGAACCTATTGTAGCTTCCTGTGTTTACAAACAATGGTAGAAAGGGCCAGGACACTCACAGGTCACTGAAGCACCTCCCCCTCCCAGCATTATCTCATCTGCATGTGAGACAAGGCTTGACCAGCCTGCCTCCTGGCTGCAGAATCACATAACTACAGCTTGTACTACAGAATATAAATTGTTCACAAACTCAAACTAATATTTTGAGCCAGTCACTTGCAACAGATACAATTCTATCGTGCAAGTAGAATTGGCATAAAAAAATTTAAAGCCATTTCAAACAATATCAACTGAGTTTACATACGAAAGGACAACATGATATGAAATCAAATATTAAAGAACTGGTTGCTACAGATTTCAAATATTCATTGAAAAACAGTAGAACTTAATATTCTCAAATTTAAAAAATTAAATTAGCTATTTAGTATCCAAAACAACCAATTTTCTGCTTGAAGTTAAAAACTGAGACGAGGGATCTTTTTTGGAAAAACACATCTCAAATAGTATTCTATGGAATATTTTAGGAATTCCCTGTTGGGAAGTCGAAACAAAGAAAAGAATTTTCAATCTAAGCTAATGTGGTAGGAATTGCGTTTCTCTTAGCTAAAATGAGAATCCTGGTTCACACTTGGTAAGAGTGGGCGGTGGCAGGGCTCACGTCTACACGGCGCAGTGGCGCCCAGAGCCGACCTTCGCAAAGAGGATTACCAACACCGTCCCGGGGGGAGTGGTAAGTGGATGGGAAGCAGCGAGCAGCAGGTAAGTGATTTCACTCCCAGTGACGTTAACCGCCCCGAGTGAGGCAGGACTGAGCGGCTTACAGTGATGACGAAGGTCGGACACACGAGCTACGGCCAAGTCATACTTCAGGGTTACTTGTGAATTAGGGGGTGCAGTTTCAAAAGCAGTCATTATTGTAATTTTCTTTTCAGGTAAAAACCACAATATCTTCAATACAAATTTCTCATATGGCATAAATTATGTTCCCAAAAAGATGGAATAGTGTATTAAAGGATAAGAACTGATGACTTTGCCTTTTTAAAATCTAATGATACAGTAACAGCCGAGAGGTATATAAATCATTATGGCTTACACAGATCTATTATAAAATGGCTACCACTAACAAATACCTGCTTTATGGTTACATTTCTGAAAAAAAAAATTGATAGATACTACCACATTTTCTTTAAATTGTCATCACAATTTACTAATTCTCAGTGGAAATTTATTCAGAACTCATATTTTTAAAATCTTTCCTGGAATTATTAAATGTTAAGAGATTTGCAATAATCCGTTTCAACAATTTTAGGGCTGGTGAGCAACTGAAATTTTTGATTCAACAATAAAAGCAAAGGATAATCTTGTTTTAAAAAAGAGGTACGGAACCAGAAAATGTGACAGAGCCATTATCCCACTGCTGCATCAACTGAGCTCATGCAAAGACAACTACTGTTATACTCATAACTTTTTTTCCTGGCCTTTCATTCAAAAGCAGATCCTCAAACAGTATTTCGCAGCGATCAACCACTGTGTTCAAAATATCTCTCTTCACTGCCTGGGAAAAACAGAAACAATCATAAAACACAAGAATAAATAAAACACTTTAGATTTATAGTACTTAGTTGCCAAAAAGACAAATGTGTGTTCCAATATAATGTAATCATGGCCACCAAATAACTGACATTGCTTTCACTGTGCTTAATCATGCAGTTGATTTTTCTGACAAGTTTGCCCAAACATTATCTACTACTAAATTAAAACCAAGCAAATGAATAAAATTTCACATTTAAACAAGTATTTTTTCCATAATAGGAAATGTATAATAAAAATGTCAATTATCATTTTGAAATATATGTATTGCAAAGATTACAGAATATTACCCTAATAAGTCTTCCTGTGAATACTTTTGTTATTTAAAAAATTCAAATTCTTGCAAAAGAAGTGAGTACAAATGTGCTGACACGTCCCACTTGAGGAGCACCTAGGCTAGGCCCTCATTCTCATGACCAGTTGTCCCTTTGGTACCTGCACAGCATCCTTAACCTTGGGTTTACTGCTGTGAAGGAAAGCTCTGCACCTCACCGCACCCTTCAGATTCACGGAGCCGCTGCAGATCTGGACTGTGGCTGTGGATCTGTGGTCAGGACTCAGGAGCTGAAACACAAAACTGCTTCAGTGCCAACAATTACTGACTGTAGGAGACACCCACACCAGATAAGCCAGCTCTGGACAAGAATTACCACGAAGCCCAGTATTTGAAATATTCTCCATAAACTATTCAAATGCTTTCAAACAGTTATTTATAAGTCATACTTTGCTATTCTTCTTACTATTATTATATTCTGGATTTGTTTTATCTATTTCAAAGGCAGAGTCCATTTGTTTACTTCCCAAGTGGCCTCAACGGCCAGAGCTGGGCCAGGCAGAAGCCAGGAGCTTCTTCCAGGTCAGCCACAAGCATTTGGATCACTCCCCGCTGCCTTCCCAGCACATTAGCAGGGTACTAGACCTAACTAGAGCAGCCGGAACTGCATGTGGGGTACCAGAGCTACAGGAGACGGCTTAACGCATCATGCCACAATGCCAGTCACTGGATGCAGACTAAAAAATTAAACATGACTAAGTCTATTCATAACTAAAATATATCATTTGAAGATTAGTCAGATAGTACTATCTAGATGAATGAGAGCACTTTAAAAAGTTTATGGAAAATGAAATCAAAAGATAATCTTGTTTTAGTACAAAATCATTTTGAAATCCGTACGCAGCAGCATTTTTTTTTTTTTTGGCGTGGTCAGCACGGTAGTAAAGTTAACAAAGAGAAATGGGGAAGAAAGTAACCCTAACAGCTCAGGAACTCAGTGTTTCCACAACACAGGCGTTCCGCAAACTTTCTGAAGATCCCTGCATACACGGACTTCAAAAGTTTTTATATTAAAATCATCACCTTTTAATTCCACTGTCCATGAGCTTTTAAAGTCTCCTTGTAAGAGATACTAGGTATCTAACAGAAGATCCGCCCCCAAAGAACTAGAATACAAGGCAGTATTAGGGAAACACAAGGCTCATTTATACACTTCCAACTCACTAAGTTCATGCATTCATCTCAGAGCAGTCAACAAGGAACTGTGAAAACATGGCAGTGACTAGAAGCAGTCACTTGTAAACTCACATTCCACCTCCGTCGGGCGACAAACTGTTAGTGTCTGCTTGGTGTTCAGGCACTACAGACTAAATGTTTAAGCTTGTCGTCCTTCTGAGTGCCAGAGGATACAGAACCGTTCATGTTCCACTGGGATGCAAGGGATTAATGGCACCCCCATGAGCGCAGGGTGGAGTCCCAGCTGCTCCCTGTCCAACCCAGTGCCTTGTTAATGTGCCTGTGAAAGCAGCTGAAGATGGCTCAAGTGCTTGGACCCTGTTATCCACGTGGAAGAGCCAGATGGAATTCCAGGCTCCTGGGTGCAGGATGGCCTCAGCCTGGCTGTTCCAGACATTTGCGGAATGCACAAGTAGACAGAAGATCTGTTCTGTCTCTAACTGCCTTTTAAGTAAATAAATAAATCTTTAACAAAAAGTGCTACTAGAGACGTACAGTCACAATGGAAACTATGACTATAAAAGTTTAATCATGGGGCCCGGCGCTGTGGCGCAAGTGGTTAAAGGTCCTCGCCTTGCACGCCCGGGATCCCATATGGGCGCCGGTTCTAATCCCGGCAGCCCCGCTTCCCTTCCAGCTCCCTGCCTGTGGCCTGGGAAAGCAGTCGAGGATGGCCCAAAGCTTTGGGACCCTGCACCCGTGTGGGAGACCCGGAAGAGGCTCCTGGCTTCGGATCGGCATAGTATCGGCCCGTTGTGCTCACTTGGGGAGTGAATCATCGGACGGAAGATCTTCCTCTCTGTCTCTCCTCTCTGTATATCCGCCTTTCCAATGAAAAAAATAAGAAAAATAAATCTTTAAAAAAAAAAAAGTTTAATCATGGTGATTAAAAAATACACATTACTCAATTCACAAAACAGGACACGCTAACAAAATAATTTAAGAACATGTGGACTAAGACATCTTATAATAGGGTAAGTTCTGAAGAATAAAAAGCAAATCCCACACACAGGATGAAACACAGGAAGGATTTGAACACGCTGCTGCTGACAGCACCAACAGTCAACGCCTAAGGCAGGTCTCCAGGGTTAGTATTTCTTTTTTCTGAATATCAAGGACTTGCTGGTAAAAATGTGTCACAGTTCAAACAGCTGTAAGGCCCAGATCCATTACAAGTCTGTGTGTCATAAGCGCAAGCAGCAAGGTGACAACGCTCACCCTGGACCTGGAATAAGCTTCCCAGGACACGGCGGAGATCACGGACAAGGAATGGAGTGGGGATTCTGGAGAGCGAACAGGCTTCTCTCACACTCTCCACCAACCTTTACTACAGAAACGATGCCTATATGACTTACAATATCTAACATTTACAGTACATAGTAGGAATAAAACAATTCATGAGAAAATGGAATGAAGTAAGGGGGACGCAGGGGTTGCAGGCATGAGGCAGTTAGGACACCTCTGGGATGCTCATACCGCACACTTGGTGCTGGGTTTCAGCCGCAGCTCCAGACCGACAGCCAGCAGTGAGGACTCAGTCACAGGGTGGCTGCCACCCACAAGGGAGACCTGAGCTGAGCTCCGGGCTCTTGGCTTCGGATCGCTCAGCTCCAGCCGTTGTGGCTGCCCGGGGAGCGAATCAGTGTCAAAAGACCTTTCTCTTTGTTTCTCCTTCTCTCTATAAATCTATCTTTCCAATAAAAATAAATAAATCTTCAGAAAAAAAAAAAGAACTGCTATTCACTTGATATTAAAATTTTAATGGACATGAGGTAAAAGATCCAAAAAGCTTCCCTTAAATTTTCTTGGAAATAATTTTCTAGTAATTGGGGATGGTACAGTCTCTTCTACTTCTAAAATGTTTTAGTCTCTAATAGCAAGCAGAAAAAAGAAACAATTTCTTTGTGGTTATTCCAATAAACTATATTTTAAAAATGCCACCTTAAAATATTTACCAACTGTGTTAGCACTCTGACATCAAAAGAATGGCCAGATGCTGGAGTATTTCCTCTAGACGACTTTTTCTGAAGAAACACAAAAGTTAAAACACGAGGCTGTTACAATTTAAAAGGCAGTTTAGAAACAACCCTACATATACTAAATAAACTAACAGAAAAATAAGCCACAATTTACTTTGGCTTAGTTTTTTACATGGATCTCTTACTTTACAAGTGTATGCTGTTACCAACCTGTATGTCCTTGGTGAGCCAAACCCACACCACACTAAACTCTTAACCCTGTCATCTCTGCTGGCTTTCCTGCTGCCAGAGCAAAGTGACCACACGGCCTGGAAGGTCTAAAATATGCACTGCCTCACCCTGGGAGAATTCTGATCCCACCACCACAGCCCTGCTCCCGACCCGAGGCTGCCATGGAAGCCTCAGCCCACCCCAGCCCTGCTCCCGATCCCACCCCAGCCCAGCCCCGGCTCCCGATCCCACCCCAGCCCCTGCTCCGTGGAAGCCTCGGCCGCCACTCCTGCCGGACAGCTGCTGCACAAGCACAGTGGTAGCAGCTGACTTAGTTAGCAGTGCACAGCACGGGGATGAGCTGGCATTCACAGACAAAACGACATCCTTACTTCAAGTTGCAGCACCCCAGTTAAATCAGAACAAAATCTTCTCCCAGAACTAAATCTTTTCTTTTTGGAGAAAAATATTTGCTCTTTAAGGACTTTAGGAACGCTAAGTCAGTGAAATCTGTTCTCACAAAGGCAATGACTAAAAAGAAGTCTTCTTTCTTAAGAACAAATAACTGCAAAAAGTTATTTTCTACTAATTCACCTGTCCCTCCAACAGGTCACAGTCTTCAGCCTTCACTTGTCCGTTGATCAAGTACACTCCATTTTCTATTTGCTTGGCCCAGCGTGTGAGTCCATTCTTAAGAGAAACACAACAAGGAAAGCTTTCAGACATGAAGCCATCACAATTAAACTCCTCAGTCTACTCTTTCCATCTGGCACACTGAAATATGAATACTTCCTAAGTACCACTAATGCCACGCTTAAATCCACACTTACACATTACAACAGGGCAGCCCCAGCTGAGGGCCTTCCCTCACACTTATCAGTTTTTCTGCTCTGCATGCCAAACCATTATTTATACCAAAGGCTCAGGACACGGGTTAGCCAAATGATGACAGTGAAATAAAATCCAATACAGCCATCATGTTAACAACAAAAGGCAAAGGAGACAAACAGCCAACAGGTTTATGAAGCAGTACACAAGGCTGTGGGACAAAAATAAAGTACCAAGAGAAAGCCGGAAGACAAAACAACACGGCTTCACACGTAGCTACATTTTGCACACGTAAATAAATACTAAGTGATTACTGTGTTAAATATATTGTTAGTACATCACCTCCAAGAAGTTCATAATTTGGATATGATAGCAAGTTAGTCATATAACATCACTAGAGAGAACATAATTTCTGAGGAGCACAACCACCGTCAAGATCTCCCACGGAAGGAATCACCGGAGCGGTACCCTGGTGTTCCTCTCCAGAGCGTAGCCGGCAGAGGTGGCCGAGAGCGGGATGTGAATGTTGATGTGCACGGTTCCCTGCAAGCAGAGCCAGGACGCGGAGAGTGCACTCTGATACTTCCAGTCCGCCGGCCTCGCGGAGCTCTTCAGCACCGGGAAGGGAGAAAAACGTAACACGTGATGCCACTCAGGTAAAACATGGTCGACGAAACAGGGAGGACGGACATCACATCCAAGTTGGTATCCCACATGTTTGACCCAACCCCTTGACCCCAGGCAGCAGATCAGAACCGAGTTAAAGGCCACATGAGGTTCTGTCCTCCTCGACACAGCCGGAACTCAGGCAAGTCCCCTCCGCCACCCAGCAGCAGGCAGGGGAAGGGGAGAAGGCTGCAGGAACGGGACTCTGACACAGCCTGCAGGCTGCTAGTCTGCACCTGGAAGCTTTCACAGTGCCAGTTCTGAAGATTCTGACACAAAGCAGGTGATCTCTATGCCACCCCAGGGTCAGACATGGGTTCTCTGCCAGCCGTGCCCACAGGATTGTGGGACCACCTTCACAAAATGCCAATCTAGGCTCCACTGTGAACAAGCAGCTTGCCTCACCAGCACTGCATCCACCACTTTCGCTATCACTCTCCCACAAGCAAAACCAAAGAGAACCACGGCAAAATCAGCTTAACAAAAAAAAGTTTTCAACTTAAAAAAAGATCTTTGTAATCACATTTCAAAATAAAAACATCAAAGTGGCCGAAGACACCAATAAGGAATGACAGCACTGAAAGCTATTAAAGCAAATTTGACTTTGAACTTAAAAATACGTAAACACAGATACGTTCTCCAGAAGCCATGTTTCTTACCTTTGGGTCACGGACATCGTAGGTTCGACAAACTAATCTTCACTAATTAAGGACAGAAATGAACAAAAAAGGAACAATTTCTGATAATCAGCAGAATATACATCAAAATATAAATGTATGTGTCCAAGAGTTCCCACAAAATCCTAGCTTCAGAAACCTCAACATGTATAAACACACATGTAGATGTATAATCACACATGTGCATTCACACACACACACACACGGTTCTCCCCACACTGTTTGACAGCTACATCCTGCTGCTCACAGCGCCTGTTGATCGTACGAGTAGAAACAAAAGCACACATGAAACTTTCCTTAAACACACAGGCTCACACGCTGGCCAGGCGGAAAGGCCTGCAGACTAGCATTCTCCCCACGCCTCCTGCAGGAGCGACCGCTTTCTGAGTTTTGTCTCCGACAGTCTTGAATTACTGGGCCCTAGGCTGTGTCGCTCCTCGGTGAGGCTGCACAGGCCAGGTACAGGCTAAGGGCCTGTCGTGGCTACAAGACACGGGAAGAGAGCCAAATACCTGAGCACTGCCCGGATGTCCCACACCTTCAAGCACAGCACACCTGTGGAGTGAAGGTGAATGATCTAGCATAAAACATGATTTTTGCTTAAGCTGTCAGTTGAAATTTCTTTCTCCAGGACACCTTTTGTGCTTGGAATATTGAATATAAGGCTGAGAAAGAATTCAGAATCCTGAGTTGGCTGTTTTCTCTCAACTTTTTATAGCCCTGGAACATAACAGCCAAAATATGACTGCTTTCCATCACTGGCAGTTTTAATTACATGCAGTCTATGTTTAAGCAACGACTTGAAGCCCGAGGGCGCATCATCCCAGCACCGCACACCTTCAACCACAGACACCTGACAAAAGATACTTTTTGGAGGCAGAGCACAAGAGCAGAGCCACCCGCTCAGAGACCTCCTCGTCCGCGAAGCGCCACAGCCTCTTCCTGCTCACAGACTTCTCCACAGCAAACAGCAGCTAGACAAGAGCAAAACACATAACTGAGTGCAAAAATGGAAAAAAAAAAATTAAAAACAAGCAAAAACCCCAGAGGTGAGTGTAGAAAAAGGCAAGCATAATGTCCCTAAGCTCCTGACTGGCCATAAAACACAACACTGGACTTTGCATACAGAAACGTAACCCCAGTCACACATGAGCAGCTGGACACAAAAACTCAACTTGAACAACTAGCATTTACATCAATTTTATCCATCCCAAATTCTTGGCAAGTTCAATGAAGATATTCATCAAAAGGAACTGTCACAAACTAATTTATTTGCAGCAAATCAGACCAGGGGAAGTGATTTCCAGGGCTGAGGCCCCCAAGGAGAGGGAAGCAGGTCTGTTCTCTCAGGTAACATGGACACAGGAGGGAAAGCTTTGCTGCCACGGGCAGGGGCAGCTACAAGCTCGGACACACAGGGCTCAGAGCCATATCTGGGAAGACCCGCCTACGGGACGAAGCCCACGGTGAGCTAACTGCCTTGTGGGGTGTGCAGGCCTCGCCCTGGAAGCAGGCCGTCTCCCCGACAGCAGACACCACCTTGGGGAGGGTCAGGTGCCTCTGAGGCTTCGGGGGCCATAAGCCTTAGTGAGTCACAAGGGGAGCATCAGGTGAGAGAATGACAAGAACAAAGCCTGTCCGTCATTCAGCAGTTTTCATTTAAACGCCTCAAAGGACTTATTAAGTGAAGGCAGACAAGACATGGATCTTATAAATTACAAGTAAAAAAGTCCCAGTAGTGAAAAAATACACTTCCAATATGGGGGGGGGGACACATTTTGAGCCCCATCTCCTGGGGTGTAACACATCCCTTAGGACGCAGATATAACAGAGTCTGCCCGAAAATAGCTCGTGCACCTTCACAGTTATATTTGGACTGATGACTCAATTTTCTGCTGGAAATACACATATTTAGAATATTTGAGATGCTCAAGTACCCGGATAAGTAAAGCTACACAAAGTAATCGCAGCACAAAAACCACCTAGTGGACACTAACCGACCGGGATCACGGCACAGAATCAAGCAGACACGTACAACCCTGACGTTACTGAGCTCTAGCGTGTTGCACTCACTCTGCGCAGGGTGTGCTGGAGATCGTCTGTCAGTCCCACAGCTGTGACAATAAACACCCCGAGGATCGACAGCCCTCCTGGCAACATTCTGGACACCTGGAACAGAGACCGGCCTTAGCCGACATCCGCACTCCGCCTTCTCGGGAGCCTGAAACTGGACAGGGCAGCCGCAAGCTCCTGGTCGCTGACCACACGCACAGCACAGACGGCTCTGCCTCAACGCTCAGGTTAAAATACTGAGCGGCAGGTGTCATATGAGTGGTTGTCATGTGGATGCAATCTTCCCAGACTCTCCTTTTACCTTAGATCCACTTTATCTTCTAGAATTTTTTCAAAAGCTATCCATTATCAGCTAATAAACCAAAAGTTTACTCTTAGATGATGTTTCAGACGTGCCAGCACCCTGGGCGTAGAGCGCAGAGGTTCATGAGCTACGACCTTGCAGAGCATTCAGGGAGCATCAAGGACACACTGCTCTCCCTGCACCTCCTGCTTGCCTTGCGGAGGGCCGGCCTCCCGTGCACGCCCCGGCTCCCAGGCTGGCTTCTGGAGCTGACTCCCGTGGAGCTCCGCAGTCTGCTCACCCGCGACCTCACCCACGGGTCAGGGAGCTCCCCGAGCGAACAGGGAGCTCCCCGAGCGAACAAGTCTTTTTTTTTTTTTCCTAACATTTATTTTATTTCACAGGTAGATTTCTGGAGAGGAGGAGGAGAGAAAATGATCTCCCATGCATTGATTCATTCTCCCTGGAGCTGAGCTGGAGCCAGCAGCCAAGGGCTTCTTCCAGGTCCCCAGTGAGTGCAGACACTCAGACCTGGGCCATCTTGTACTGCAGGCAGAGGGTTAGTCTGTCACACCACCATGCTGGCCTCAAGACAATTCTTAACCACTTTGCATCCTTAATGGAGTCTAGCTTGAAAATGTATTGCTCCCTATGGTTGTGGTTTACCTAAAAATGTAAAACTAAAGAAACGGTATTTATGTCATACTCAGGTTTTCTTTACATCAAGCCACCGCTGGAGTGCATGCCTCCTTAGAGTGCCCGGGCCCAGCCCTGCTCTGGATCTGATCCCACTTCCTGTGCATGTACTCCTGGGAGGCGGCACCAGATGAGGTGCCAGGCCTTGGGAGCAGCCTGGATGGCACACCCGGCTCCTGCCTGCCCAGTCCCAACTGTCCCGTGAACCAGGAAACAGAGACCCTGCCCTCTCTATTGCTCTTCCCAACAAACAAATGAATGTTAAATGAATGAAAAAAAATCAGACAGACTAAAAATCCTCCTAAGTCTTTGGTGCTCCCAAGACTATATTGCCAGCGCAAATCCCGTGTGCTGGAGAGCGAGCCAAGGAAGTGTTGGTAAGGTCTGGGCTGCGTGCTCTCAGCGCTTGTGCAGCTGTTGCCTCGCTGCACGTGGCTGGTCTGGCTCCTGCGCACGCAGCTCGGATGCCCCGCTGGTTCCGGCATGCTTACTGTGTTAGCACCTCCGACATGATGGTCTAATCCTGCAATATGTGCATTACATCTGAAGATGCTTTCATCTCATAAGCTCTATTTGCTACAGTAACACATATTTGACAATTTTTTTTTTTTGCAAAAGGGGAATTCATTTTCATAAAATGAACCATTTCTTTGTGAAAGTAAAAAATTCACATTCCCCCACTCGGAGGGGGTGTGTGTGTGAGTATATGAATATATGTGCATTGCGACATTTTTATTTATATAATAAAGGAATCTATATACAGTATACATATGAACATATAGATCATAAAGAAATTCATAGTGGATCAAAAGCAGAGTAAAAAAGTAATTTCTAAACTACTAACAGACCACCGTTTTCCTCGGAAGGTGGAGTTACGTGGTCCTTGGATTTGTCTTAGATCCCCACTATCACCCCACAAGCACGCGAACGTACACACACACACACACACACACACACACACACACACCCCTGTGTAAGGATTTTAAAGTTGATCTAAAAAAGGAGTAACTCTTTCTATTACTCTAGCATTTCCTCTGCCGGATGAAACAATCCCTCCAGTCAGTTCTTCTGGAATCAAGCACCATCCTGTGCACCTCGTCCCGACATGTTCCATCTAGACATTTCTCCATCCGCCTCGTCATGAAATCCTGATTCTCTTTCACGTTTCAGTCACTAAATTTCGGCTCATTTCAGAATGACTTGGCAATGAGGTTACGGCTAAGTAATGGTTTGCTCATTCCTAGAGCATCCGGGGCTCTCGTAAACCACAATATAAGGTACTGGCCACGCAGGCCGCGGCAGTAACTCGGGCCTCGCAGCTCCCAATGCCCAGTGTGGACTGCCTTCTTCCCCGTAACTACACGCTCCCTGGTTTGTCTCCAGCTCTCCATGGTTTCTATGCCCTCCGTGTTTGCGCAACCAAAATACCCACATTCCTTTTTAACTCCTGGCAAACTACCAAGCGCAGAGCTGCAGTGTGGCACACGCCTCAGGACTGCTCTCCACAGCCATCCAGCAGCCAGGCCCCGAGGTCTGCCTGGGAGCGGCCTCCCACACCCGTGACCCCGCCAGGCTCGGTGTGTGTCCCTGCCGTCCCACAGTCCTGCTTTACCTCAATGCTTCCAGTCAGCTCTGACAAGCCCTTCTTTTTGGCTAAAATGTAAATTCTCCAAGGACATTTAAACAAGGACTTCACCATCGATTATGTTACCAATAGTGTTACTTTAAAGAAAGCTTGGAAACAAGCTAAAAAAAGGTGGCATGAGGTTTAAATCTGCTTAAATGTTAAACTAACGGTAGACAGACCTTAACAATGAGGTCAGGCAGGGCAGCTCAGCGCTGCTCTGGCAGATCCCAGCCCTGCCCCTTGCACAAGCCAGAACATTCTATTTACATTAGACACAGATAAACAGAAAACAAGGCCGTAAGTGAAACAGGTGTAGAAGATAGCTCTATTTCTGATGTACTCAATTCTGAAAACTTGAGAAAGTGTTCTGAAATTCTGGTCTAGTTAATCTGAGAACAGAGCGCATCTTTCAGAATTCAAGCCTACAGGAACTTAACTACACAATGAGGCAAAGCAGATGACCTGGTTGGCGTGTTCTGCGGCCCATTCTTCATCCAGCTGAGCCTGGGGGTGCTCGAGGTTCTCCTGCTGCTCCTCTTTGGGTGGCGTCCTCGCGGCAAGGATCACATAATCCTTTTGGGGGGAACACTTCGGAACAAATCATAAAAGCTTGTGAGAAATGCATCTTCCTGTGGAGTTGAGTAGCTTAGCACTTACACAAAACGGAGCAATAGCTTTAGCACACATTACGATGCAATTTGCAGAGAAACTAATTTCCACAGATAGCTTTATACTATTTCCCTCATACGTTGTTTATCTTTTAAGGTATTTAACATCAGGTTCTTGCTTGGGGCATCCTGAATGTAAACCATACCGTGGCCCTTAAAAATGCTTTACTGGATGAGTGAATAAACTGCATTAATTAAAACAATATGGTTAGCAAATTTTCTAAATAAACATTCTGTATGTTTATCAACCATGAAATCTGAGCAAAACAAAGCAACAAATGATGCTGAGTTTCCTGCTGAAATTGAATTTAGCAGGGAGCCTGCACAAATGCATCGACTAAATAACACAAGGGAGTGTGGCAATGTAAGCCAAGTGACACCACAGTCTACGTTCTTAATAGTCTCTTTTAATTAAGAGAGAGAGGGGAGAGGGGGAGAGAGGGAGAGGAGACAGTCAGGGGAAGGTGAGGAAGACTCTCATCCCTGGTTGCCTCCCCAAGTGCCTGTATCAGCAGGGCTGGGGTCAGGGCAAGGGCTGGGGTCAGGGCCAGGGCTGGGGTCAGGGCCAGGGCTGAGATCAGGGCCAGGGCTGAGGTCAGGGCCAGGGCTGGGGTCAGGGCCAGGGCTGGGGTCAGGGCCAGGGTTGGGGTCAGAGCCAGGGCTGAGGTCAGGGCCAGGGCTGGGGTCAGGGCCAGGGCTGAGATCAGGGCCAGGGCTGGGGTCAGGGCCAGGGCTGGGGTCAGGGCCAGGGCTGGGGTCAGGGCCAGGGCTGGGGTCAGGGCCAGGGTTGGGGTCAGAGCCAGGGCTGAGGTCAGAGCCAGGGCTGGGGTCAGGGCCAGGGCTGAGGTCAGAGCCAGGGCTGGGGTCTGGGGTCAGGGCCAGGGCTGGGGTCAGGGCCAGGGTTGGGGTCAGAGCCAGGGCTGAGGTCAGAGCCAGGGCTGAGGTCAGAGCCAGGGCTGGGATCAGGGCCAGGGCTGAGGTCAGAGCCAGGGCTGGGGTCAGGGCCAGGGCTGGGGTCAGGGCCAGGGCTGAGGTCAGAGCCAGGGCTGGGGTCAGGGCCAGGGCTGAGGTCAGAGCCAGGGCTGGGGTCAGGGCTTCGGTTCCCACCCACCCGCGATACCACCTGCTGTCTCCTGGGTACACATTAGCAGGAAACAGGAACTGGAAGCTGGGGCCAGGTATGAAACCCAGGCACTCTTGATGTAGCATATAGCACCTCAACTACCAGGCCACACACCTGCTTTTATGTTCCTCAATGTTTTAGCTGTGAAATGGTACCTACACATGGGAGGCTTCAAGATAAATGGGGGGCAAGGTAGGGAAGGACATCCGACAGCCCAGGTTTAGCGCACTGAAAGTTTCCAACAGAGTAGAAACAAGGCTGAAGATGCTAGTTAGCTGATGTCACACAACCAGCTCACCCATCACACCTTCCTCTTAAGGCCCATTCCTTTCAACTTTTCAAACAAAGGGGAAAAAATAGAATATAAAAAATTTATTTAGGGGTCTGGCATGGTAGCCTAGCGGCTAAAGTCCTTGCTTTGCACTTCTGGAATCCCATATGGGCTCCAGTTCTAATCTCGGATGCCCAGCTCCTATCCAGCTCCCTGCCTGTGGCCCAGGAAAGCAGTGGAGGACGGCCCAAAGCCTTGGGACCCTGCACCCGTGTGGGAGACCAGGAAGAGGCTCCTGGGCCCTGGCTTCAGTCTGACCTAGCCCTGGATGCTGCAGCCATTGCAGAGTGAACCAGCAGATGGAAGATCTCTCTATCTTTCCGTAACCCTGCCTACCAAATAAAATAAAACTTAAAGAACTGACTCCCGGGCCCGGCACTGTGGTGCAGTGGTTAAGGTCCTTGCCTTGCACGCCCGGGATCCCATATGGGTGCAGATTCTATCCCAGCAGCCCCGCTTCCCATCCAGCTCCCTGCCTGTGGCCCGGGAAAGCAGTCGAGGACAGCCCAAAGCTTTGGGACCCTGCACCCGCATGGGAGACCCGGAAGAGGCTCCTGGCTTCGGATCGGCATAGCATCGGCCGTTGCGCTCACTTGGGGAGTGAATCATCGGACAGAAGATCTTCCTCTCTGTATATCTGCTCTCTGTATATCCGCCTTTCCAATAAAACAATAATAAAAATAAATCTTTAAAAAAAAAAAAAAAGAACTGACTCCCAGTGCTTCCTGATGATGAGACAACCATGGTCGCTACATGTCGGAGACCCCGCAAGACAAGCTACAACGGAAATAAGAACCGGCTGAGAACTGGACAATGAAGAACTAACACGAGTGGACGTCTTTGAAGGCAGGGAGTTAAGACCCAAGAACTATGGTTCAAAAAAATGCTTGAAACCCATGCGTAATTCTTCCTACAATACGCATTTCCCATGAATCGTTTTGAAGTCCCCTTGGTGAAGATTTAGAACGGAATGCAAAGCATCGTGGACAGAGTACATCACCTGGTCAGTGAGGATTCAAATCTGGGACGCCCACATCACACACAACACGGTCAGACTGTGCCTGGGTGTGTCCCACCTCCTGCCGTCCGAGTCCCCAGTGAGCACCATCTCCCAGCCCTAGGGCACTCACCTCATCAGTAACAGCATCCGGATACATACCTGACCCACTAAAAGCCCACACACAACGGCCTTTCCTTGGAGACCGACGTCTGACAGATACTGGCCAACAGTCTCCTCTACAATGTAGGTTCTTCCCATTGTGGACCCTTAGTCCTTCCGCCTCCTAAGTCACGAAAAACCACAAACAGCACTGTTAGGTAAAAACACAATGTTTAACGTGAACAGTGTAGCAAGTCACCCCACTTATACAAAGCTGTCCTTCCGCGCAGCACTCCCCAGTGCTGAGGGAACAGCTCCCAGGACTGCCGAGACCCCGGGAAGCCGGGGGCCACTGAACCCCCATCAATGCAGCGTTCCAGAGAGGCGCTCCTGCGGTCCCCTGTCCCACTCCTCGCTGGGCGGCCATGGCCACATTTCACAACAGGCAAAAGGAATTTCTGAAGCGTTTACTGGCAAGCAGAGAATCGATTCCTGCACTCAATAAGCACATACCGAAGCAGCACTATTTGCTATAAAGGATGCCAGGTGGGGCGAGAGCCACGAGGCACCTCTGCCCTTGGGCAACCTAAGTGGTACAGACACGCTGATTACAACAGCAGCCACATCTGGGCAGATTACTGAAAGCCCTTCACATGCGCCAGGTAACAGTCACGTGAACGCCACCACGACCCTAATCTTAACAGATGAACAAACTGGAGAAAGGCTGGTTAACTAACTGGCCACGTGACAAAGGCAGGACTCACACTCAGCCGCTGCCGTCAAGGGAGCAGTTGCAACCATCACCAAGAGCGGCTTATTCTACTCTGTCTCCCGGCGGATGGAGACCTGCACAGTGCCCGACTGCCTTACTGGCCCTCCGCGCCCAGCTCTGCAGCCTCAACCCCGAGATTCACAGAAGTGGGCAGGAATCAACGCGGGATGGTGTCAAGTTCTCACGCAGTGCAGAAGGCAGAAATGTAAAAAGAGGACATTCAAACTTCCAAGAGCACGGAGGCCACGGCAATTTACAGGTGAGAGTCACTCGGTCTCTGCCAGGGTCACAGAGACAAGGGCCGGTCCAGCCCGAGCAGCGCAGGGCCAAGCCCGAGGCAGCCGGGCATCGCCCTGGGGCGGGAAAGGTTCCAGCTGGAGGCTAAGTGCTATGTCCCTACATCCCCAGACGCGTCCCTGCACCTCGGCACTCCCCAGCTTTCCTCCTAGCTCCTTCCCGCCAGCAGCACGTCCAGCATGCCTGCTTTCCGCAGGCCCTCAAGGGGCACATTCCAGGCGTTACTGCCCCTCCACTCCTCTTGGTATTCCGAGCCTTCTCCTGCTGCTGCGACTCTTGCAGGACAGGAACTACAAAGCTCTGACACCTGACTTCCTCCCTTCTCCCAGGGTCGCACGGCTTCTCCGGAGGCCCCCCCGTCGTGACGGGGACCCAAGCCGCCAGGCCACGTCCCTCTCGCGGGCAGGAAGGGCAGCGGGGACTTGAACAAGCGTCCATCCGGGAGGCCCCGTGGGCGACGTGTCAGTGCCGCAGGCGCTGGGATCTGAGCCCCCGCCCGCGGCCCGGGGTCCGAACGCCGCAGTCCCAGCAGCTGTGAAACCCAGGGCTGGTCCACACCTGCCAGCGGACGTCTCCTCAGAGACCGCTCCAACTTAGACGGGGCAGGAAGGGGGAGCAGCGAGGCCCGGCAGCCGGGGGCGGCCCGGGGGAAGCCCGGGCGCGCTCAGCACAGCGCACCGAGGCTATCACGCGGCGCCGCACGCCACGCCGACCGACTTCGCCCCCGGGGCCGCGGCTCGCGTCCACCAGCGGCCTCTCCAGGGGGCCAGCTGCCTCGGCGCCGAGTCCACGGGCTGTGAGCTCATCAGAACGCGACCTCGGCGCACAGCCCACGCCGACCCCGGTCCCGCGCGGCGCACGCTGATGACGCACGCACCCCGCTCCCCTCCCCTCCGCCCGGTCGCGGCCGCCATTAGGAGCGTGGCGGTAGCCCGTCACCCGGCCCGCGGGCCCTTCCGGGACCGATGCCCTCCGGTGGTTTGGTGTCTAGAAGCCGTCCGAGAGGACGCCCCCCAGCCGGCCGGGGCTCCGACGGTAAGGACGCCGTGCTCTCCCGGGGCGGGACGCGGGCCGTGGCGCTGCCGCGCGGACAGTGAGCCGAGGAGGCGGAACGGGCGACGCGGGCCGGCGTTGGCGGGAGGAGCGGAAAGAGAGAGACACTGCGGGCCGGGCGCGGGCGGAAGGCGGAAGCGGGCGTGCGCGCGGCGGGCGTCCCAGGGTGCCCCGCTGCCGGCGGCTGCGTGCGCAGCTCGGGGCGTCCGCGCCGCTGCCGAGCGCTCTTTTCCGTAGGGTCGCGGCGCGCCAGTCCGCGGCGCACGGAGCAGCCGCCCGCGTCCGGAGGGGCCGTAGGGGCCAGCGGGGCCAGCAGGGCCGGCGAGGCCAGCGCGGCCGGCGGGCCTTCGGCGCTGCGCTCGGCCGCCATGGCGGCGGTACTGCAGCAGGTCCTGGAGCGCGCCGAGCTCAGCAAGCTGCCCAAGGCCGTGCAGAGCAAGCTGGAGAAGTTCCTGGCCGACCAGCAGTCCGAGATCGACGGGCTCAAGGGGCGGCACGAGAAGTTCAAGGTGGAGAGCGGTGAGTGGGCCGAGCTCGGCGCCCGCGGCCTGAGGCTGCGCGCGCCCCGACTTCCTGGGGACTTGGGGGGCTGCGGGCCCTGGGACCGCCGGGGAGGCCGCGCGCGCCCCGACTTCCTGGGGACTTGGGGGGGCTGCGGGCACCTGGGCAGCGGGGGAGGCTGTGCGTGCCCCGACTTCCTGCGGACCTGGGGGGCTGCGGGCACCTGGGCGGCGGGGGGGGCTGCGGGCACCTGGGCGGCCGGGGAGGCTGCGCGCGCTCCGACTTCCTGGGAATCTGGGGGGCTGCGGGCACCTGGACGGCCGGGGAGGCCGCGCGCGCCCCGACTTCCTGGGGACTTGGGGGGCTGCGGGCACCTGGGCGGCCGGGGAGGCTGCGCGCCCCGACTTCCTGGGGACTTGGGGGCTGCGGGCTCCGGGACAGCTGCAAGCCGGCCGACGCCTCCTGCCCTTGGACAGGCTGCTGTGGTGTTTTATTTACGTCCACTCGGTGAACTTTACATGTTTTCTGATCTTACAAGGTTTTTCAAACCAAAGCTGTTTTCAATCTGAACCATGCTGTTGTGCAAGTGATTTTCTTTTCTAGTCTCGGAAAAACTTTCTGGCCAGCACTCGCCTACCAGCGTGAGCGGTTCACCTGTAACCTGCTTTGGGCTCTTGTATTTTTGGATGAGCGAGCCTGTTGGATAAGCTCCTGTCCGTTCTCGCTCTCGACCCGATGTCCCTGCTCTGGGCCCGGATTCCAGTGCAACAGCTAGAATCAGGGCGGTGGACAGGAAGGGCCGCCCTGGGCAGTGCCCGCTCGTGTCCGTGGCTGTGACCTCCTGCTTGTGATTCGCAGAACAACAGTACTTCGAGGTAGAGAAGAGGCTGTGCCACAGCCAGGAGCGGCTGGTGAATGAATCTCGCGAGTGCCAGGGTTTGCGGGCTGAGCTGGAGAAGCTCCGTGAGTATCTGAAGGGTGGCCTGTGGGATCTGGGTGAGGAATGCCAGCCAGCTCAGCTTCAGCCACTTGGAGGGCAGGACACCTCATTTGAGTTTGCTCTTTAAAGCAGTTTTTCCGGGGCTGTGTTGTGTCCTGCCCGGGGAGCCGGGTGCCTTGAGCCGCACCTGCTCTGTCCGGCTTCCTGTCCCTGCGGGAGGCCTGCCTGGGATGCTGGGCTGCTGACCTGGCCCAGCCCGAGGCCCTGGAGGTTTGAGTCATGAGCCAGTGACTGGAAGGTCCCTTATCTCCCCACCCCCTTACTCTGCCTTTCAAGTAGAGGGATCAGTTAAAAAATGTTTTGAACAGTTTTTCCATTTGTAGATCATACATGTCTGATCATAGCATGTAACATGGCTACACCGCGTGTCCCTTAGTCACGTGACTTGACGTATCAAGTGAGGTAATGTTTGTGAGCATTTTATAAAGTGTAAAGTATTGTGCACTTCGAAATGAACTTGGAGACAGTTAAAATTTTGCTCTGCAGCGCTGTCTGTGGGAGGGGTTTATGAGTTCACAGCACAGTCCAGTTCAGATCTTGGGGCAGCAGTTGAGTGAAAAACATCCATTGTGAGTTCTAAGCTGATGTGTGTGGTTGTGAAACTGTGTTTATCCAGACAATCAGGTGAAGGTCCTGACGGAGCAGAACAGAGAGCTTCAGAGCGCTCAGGACCGCACCAGCGCCGTGCAGGTGGGTTGACGCAAGGGCGTCTTTGGTTGTTTGGTGAGAGACCAGGCATTCCTTTATTATGTCCCGTGTGGCCAGGCCAGGCCGGGTTGCTGTGTGTAGTGCAGTCCACGTGGGCAGCAGAAAGGGTAGCAGGAGGAGCGTGGGCACCAGGGCTGCTGACTCCCTCGTGCAGCAAGTTGGTACACCCGATGATTCCTTTAGACTTCTGATATATACTGTGTGTATGTTTAGTTCTTGTTTGACTTAAGGTATAAAGATAGCAGTATCTTCAGATCTCTAGAAAGTAAGTTTTGTTTCCAAAAGCTGCCGAGCAGCACGAAGCTGCATCATGCTTGGGAACAGCCTTGGGGAGGTGAGGCTCCTGCAGGTGAGAGCCTGCGTCTGGACAGAGGTGACTTCCATGTCAGTGTGTTTCTGGTATCGTGCATTTCACTTGGTGGTTGTTAAGATCTCTTGATTGATTTGAAAGAGAGAGGGAGAAGCAGAGAAACGTCCCCTGCACTGGGTCACACCTGGGAGGGACAGACTCCTGGACAGCAGCTGTAGAAGTTTTAGATTATTGCACCAACAGTTTAAGCTACAAAAGTGAAAATTAGCAAGTGAGACTCTGTTATGGTAGAAGGGCTTCTGCATGGTAAACAGTCAACAAAAGGAAAAGGCAGCCTCTGGTCTTGGGAAAAATAATTGTCCATTTTTCTAAGAAGGAGTCAGTATCCAAAATTTATAAATAATTTTTGAAACTTAATGACTTCAAAATGGACCACAGCGTTGAGGCTGGCATCCCGATGGTCAGGCGTTTGAAAGGCGATGAGCGTTGCAGGGTGGCGGAAGTTGAAGCCACTGTCCACCATCATCTCGTACCCATTTGAGACGATCGTCCATGGAAAGCGCCAGTGTAGGTTAGTGCAGCCTTCATGGAGACACTGCGGCAGTTCCTGCCCTAGTTAGGATGGCCACGCAGCCCAGCCGTCCTGCAAGAGGACGCCACCGTGTCCACAGCTGGGGGGAAGTGTAGGTGTCCAGCAGAGCATGAGCTGCACCAGTGGACTCCGTCCTAAGCCACCAGGGAAGGAGCTCCAGGCAGGTGCGAGTGACACACTGAAAGAGTAGCCTTTTCAAAGGCCAGATACCCGCAGGGATGAGAAGGCACGTCGGAAGATATGAAGCAGAAAGCTGGGATGAGCCATTGTAAATTTCACAATCTGATGAGAGAATTTGACTTAGTGAAACTGTCTTAGGGATTTTTATTAAATAAACTGCGTTTGCTGGTGTAAAGCCAATTTTGGGATGATAGGTAAGTTAGCTGGCTTCAGAACAGGAACCCTTCTGTGTGCATATGTCCTGTCACGTATGAAGCGCAAATGTGCACAGTGAAATTACTTTTAAAAAATATTCTTAAGCAGAAAAACAGTGCAACAAAGTAATGATGAGAAAGAATGATAGACTCAATAAAGTTTTCTAATTGCGTGCATAAAAATCCTGAAAAGGAAATGGAATATACGACTTTTTCAGTGAAAATATTGAGTGTTCATAAATTTGATGACTGCTAACAGATTAGAAGAAAGTCATCCTGGGAGAAGTGTACTTGGACCTTTGCTTGTAGAAAGCTGGCTCATCAGGCAGTGGTAGTATGGAGCCTTCCCCGCGGACTGCAGACCCCAGGAGGTGATGTCAGTGGTAGTATGGAGCCTGCGGACTGCAGACCCCAGGAGGTGATGCACAGTGGTAGTATGGAGCCTTCCCTGCGGACTGCAGACCCCAGGAGGTGATGCACAGTGGTAGTATGCAGCCTTCCCTGCGGACTGCAGACCCCAGGAGGTGATGCACAGTGGTAGTATGGAGCCTTCCCTGCGGACTGCAGACCCCAGGAGGTGATGCACAGTGGTAGTATGGAGCCTTCCCTGAGGACTGCAGACCCCAGGAGGTGATGTCAGTGGTAGTATGGAGCCTGAGGACTGCAGACCCCAGGAGGTGATGTGCAGTGGTAGTATGGAGCCTTCGCTGAGGACTGCAGACCCCAGGAGGTGATGTCAGTGGTAGTATGGAGCCTGAGGACTGCAGACCCCAGGAGGTGATGTGCAGTGGTAGTATGGAGCCTTCGCTGAGGACTGCAGACCCCAGGAGGTGATGTCAGTGGTAGTATGGAGCCTTCCCTGAGGACTGCAGACCCCAGGAGGTGATGCACAGTGGTAGTATGGAGCCTTCGCTGAGGACTGCAGACCCCAGGAGGTGATGTCAGTGGTAGTATGGAGCCTGAGGACTGCAGACCCCAGGAGGTGATGTGCAGTGGTAGTATGGAGCCTTCGCTGAGGACTGCAGACCCCAGGAGGTGATGCACAGTGGTAGTATGGAGCCTTCCCTGCGGACTGCAGACCCCAGGAGGTGATGTCAGTGGTAGTATGGAGCCTTCCCTGCGGACTGCAGACCCCAGGAGGTGATGTGGAGTGGTAGTATGGAGCCTTCGCTGAGGATTGCAGACCCCAGGAGGTGATGTCAGTGGTAGTATGGAGCCTTCGCTGAGGACTGCAGACACCAGGAGGTGATGTCAGTGGTAGTATGGAGCCTTCCCTGCGGACTGCAGACCCCAGGAGGTGATGTGGAGTGGTAGTATGGAGCCTTCGCTGAGGACTGCAGACCCCAGGAGGTGATGTGCAGTGGTGGTATGGAGCCTTTCCCCGCGGACTGCAGACCCCAGGAATGATGCTCACCCCTCCTGTTAGCGTCCACTTGGCCCTGTTCCCCCACTTGGCCCTGTTCCCTGGCCCACCTTGCAAGGTGTCTGCATTGATGCCTTGGGAATCGGGGTAGGACTGACCGGAGAGCCTTGGGAAGCTGGTGTTGGGGTGCAGCACAGCTTGGGGCTCCATGGAATTGTAGTTCTAGGGATCCGTCTTGAGAAACAGGCTGAACTGAAGTGGAAATGTAGTTTTCAGGAGAGCAAAGAACATTACATGTCTTACCCAGCTTATTTCAGTAATTAGAATGTTAGCACATGATATAACGGGAAAAGTCTCTCTGTGGGGAAAAGCTTTAAAGATTCAGAATATGAATACAAGTATTGGGTGTGGGTAATCTTTAAATGTTTTCATGAAGAGAATTAACCATTTTGAAACTGAGTGTCGGCTTTGTGTTCAAGTAAAGGACCTGATTTTCTAATTTAAAGTTATTACTTTGTATCACAGAACCAACTTACAAGAACAAAAGAGGAATTAGAAGCTGAGAAAAGAGACTTAGTTAGAACCAATGAAAGATTGTCCCAAGAGCTTGAATATTTAACAGGTATGAACGTGCCGGTATCCCCACTCTGTCTCCGCTGTCGTTTGAGTCTAGCTTCCTTAAGAGTTAGCGTCCTGTTTTTTCTGCATCTCACTTTTCTGACTCATTTCTGTCTGTGCTATTAACAAAAGTTAAAAGCGAAGGTGCACAAAGGAAAAACATCTCAAAAAAAGTAACTGCACCCAGAGCTCACACGCAAGGATTTTCACTACAATTCTGCCTGTTAGGATAAGTAGGAGGCAGTTTAAATCTGTTCATCTTTTACTGAGATCCTTGCTCTCCAAAAGCATTTAATGTATGTGCAAAGTGAGCCTGTGTTGAAGGCAGACGAAGGGAGTCAGGAGGCCAGGGTGGCCCCGGCGGGTGGCCCCGGTGCAGGAGCCACCCTGGTGTGGGTGCAGCTGCTGGACCCCGGGCATGAGGCCGGCTCTGTCGTGGGAAGCAGGCAGTCAATCCCTTTGAGCCAGGTAACTGCTGCTCGTGTGAGAGAAGGGTCAGTCTGCAATGTTGGTGGATAACGTTGGCTGCTACTGGGAATTAATCCGAACATGAAGGAATAATGCTAAAGTGAAACGTGTATTGTGTCGTAAGAAGACTGAATTTATGTTTATCATTTTTTTAACAGATGGTTCTTTATTGGCTCTTTGTTATCAGGAAAATTAAGGCTGCAGTTGAATATTTAGCTTAGGATACTGCATTTAAAGCAAAACAGCCTTTGTAATTGACGTGTTTGAAACTCCATGTCTCTTCTTGTGTATGTCTTTCCCTATTGGTTAAAGTTTAATCTGTACTTGAGTGTGGTGGCGCTGGCTGGAGCTGGGTGCTTTTAAAGGTCTGTCATCTGGAGGTGGGTGTTCAGTGTCCGAGTCCGGTGACTTGTCATCTTCAGCTTCTCTTGTTTTTTGTAGAGGATGTTAAACGTCTGAATGAAAAGCTGAAAGAAAGCAATACAACAAAGGGTGAACTTCAGTTAAAACTGGACGAACTTCAAGCTTCTGATGTTTCTGTTAAGGCAAGTGAGCAAAGTACAGTGCCGGCTCTAAGTTGACCTAACCTTCGTGTTAAACATAGGCAGGGGATTAAAAGATGTGGGGTTTATGTTTTTAGTGTCAGAGAATTGAGTCTACAACAATTTGCATGGAACTGTGTTACTTATTTGGAGTTAAGAAGTTCCTTATGTTTTTATTAAGATTTTGTGGAAATACATATTCCTGTTTTAAAATAAATATATGCTTCGGTTAGCTGTGTTTATTGGTAGGGCAGAGAGAGCAAGTTCTCATCTAGCTAGTTTTCCAAATGCTGGCAACAGCCGAACCATGAGCACATTGTGTGTCGCCTGCTGAGTGAAGGTTCCAGCTTCCTAGGGGCTGGAGTGGGCAACGAGAGCTGGGTGGGAGATGCAGACCCCTGATGGGAGGTGGACATGCTTTCTCTTTCGGGCCAGGTGCCCAGCGCTACAGGCGGTGCTGGAGTCCCTAAGTATATAACAGTTTCTTGTTCTTTTTAGTATCGAGAAAAACGCTTGGAACAAGAAAAAGAATTACTACATAGTCAGAATACGTGGCTGAATGCAGAGCTGAAAACCAAAACTGATGAGCTTCTGGCTCTTGGAAGAGAAAAAGGGAATGAGATCCTGGAACTCAAGTGTAATCTTGAGAATAAAAAAGAGGAGGTAAATTCAGTGAAATTGTGTCTGTGCACTTTGGATGTAGTTAAGGTTTGTTCGCGTGTGTGTTTAGTGGCATACCTTGATGAATGGTGATTGTGGTCAGTGTAGAAGGTATGAGTGGTTACATTTGAAATGGGGAAATCACCAGTTGCATTTATATAAATGATTCTAAGAATCATCTTTGGATGAATGGATACGTTCTGTTACAAACTTTATGAAGTGCTGAAGGCTAAACACTATTCTGTGGGCTTTTTCTTTTTCTCCATGCCTCTTTTTGTAAGATATGCGCTTTTTGGGATGGGGGATGATGTTGTTTCTTGTGACGGGCTGACCCTTGTATCCGCTGACCTCTGTGGTGGTAGGTGTCCCGCCTGGAGGAGCAGATGAATGGTTTGAAGACCTCCAATGAGCATCTGCAGAAGCACGTGGAGGATCTGTTGACGAAATCCAAAGAGGTACAGAATCCTAGGCTGTTCCTGGCACCATGTAGCAGCCGGAACTCTCTCTGGTGTAGTTGGGCTAAAATAGACTCAAAAACAGCAGTTATGTGGTTTGTGTATGCAAATACTGTCTAAAAATGAGAGTGGATTTGTTCTAATCCCATTTATTCTACTTGAGGTTAAAAAAATTCAATATTATTTTACTGTGTATGATTCATGGCCTTTCTCTTTACAAAAACTTTAATTACAGCAATACGTAAGAATTCAAAATTGAGTTCAAGCTAGACTGACAGTTGAGGGAGGGCTTTTGTTCTTGTTTTTTGCAGGCTAAGGAACAGCAAGCCAGCATGGAAGAGAAATTCCACAGTGAATTAAATGCTCACATCAAACTCTCTAACTTGTATAAGGTAAATATCACAAATGCTGGGATCCTGACGTTGCGTCATTGGCTGGAAGGTAACTTACTGACGTTAATGTTTAGAGTGCTGCTGATGACTCAGAAGCCAAGAGCAGTGAGCTAACCCGTGCCGTAGATGAGCTACACAAACTGCTGAAAGAAGCAGGAGAAGGTAAGTGTGCTGGGTGCAGGACACCTGGCTCGGGGCCAGGGTTGTGGTGCCTGCACGCAGGCTTCCGGTGGGCTGCTTGTGCACGCCACTGCTCTGCTTTTACTCCGGCCGTGTCTGACGGCGTGGCGAAGCAGCAGAACAGGACTCAGGAGGTGGGCCCTTGCCTTCCGGGTGGGACACCTGGATCTGGGTTTGCTGCCTGGCCACAGCTCCAGCTGTTGCAGCTGTTTAAATGAAGCATCCTGTCTGATTGTCACTAGCATAGTGTAAAGTCTCCTGGAATCTGGTGTTTTGTTCCAACGATACAAAAATCTAGACATCTTCAGACTCCTTAGATAAATTACAGATAAACCATGAACATCCTCTTGTATAGTTTAATAAATCATGCTTCAGTGACTTTACGATAACTAGCGCATGGTGAATTCTGCATAAAAAGTTGTTAAGCTGTATGATTGAAAAATGTTAATACATGAGCCTGTGAGTACTAGGTGTTGTGTACAAATCCGCTTGCTTCTCAGTATCTTGTTCGTTACACACACATGTAGAACCCAGGGATATGGACAGCCGAGATTCTTTTTGGTCTTTCTTGGCCGTTTCTTACATTCTGGACTAAAGATCAAAGTTGAAAACTAAGATGGGCTAAAGACTTTTTAAAAATCATTTGAGTTACCTTTTTTACATGATAGAAATAAAAATCTCCCTAGAACAGACCATTTCAAAAGTTACCCTTGGGAGGAGCGCTCGGTAGATAACTGTCAGGCATTCGCTGCCGTCTCCAGGAGGAAACCGGTGTTCTGTACAACCTGCAGGAAATTAACTGGGTGTCCTGTTCTTGAAATCTTCTAGCCAACAAGGCAGTACAAGATCATCTTCTGGAGGTAGAGGAGTCTAAAGAGCGAGTGGAAAAAGAAATGCTAGAGAAAATTGGAAAATTGGAGAAAGAATTAGAAAACGCAAATGACCTCCTGTCTGCCACAAAGCGCAAAGGTATGACTGATAGAAGCCGGCCGTGGCTGGAAAACCCAGAGCTTCCCGACCGGTGCTTTTTGGCTACAATACAGGAAATTACATTACGAAACAGCATAAGCATTTAGAGTTACACTCTAATTATAACAATTTCTAGAATTTTGCTGTTTTGCAAAGATATCCTGTTTTAAAAATATTTGTAGGAAATGTCCTATGACTTATAGTCCTTGCTTATCCTGAGAGAAGTGTTGACTTTTACTTTAAAAAGTACGAGATGATCCTAGACGTATGTGTGTTTGTGTGTGTAGGCGCTATCCTGTCTGAGGAAGAGCTGGTGGCCATGTCTCCCACTGCAGCAGCAGTAGCCAAGATCGTGAAGCCTGGCATGAAGTTAACCGAGGTAAAATCCCCCAGACTTAGTAGGTTATTTGTTTTCCCTCAGTTGACATGCTCAAAGCCCTCTGGAACTTAATTGTTCCTCAGAATAACACTTGAATTTGGTGGTCGGTGGGTCGTTCTAGAGAAGATTTTTGTTCATTCCTAATTTTGTCGAACATGCATGAACATTTCCCTCCTGGGTAAATGCTGTAGAGTGTTTACTGAGAAATGAAATGAACTGTGCACCTGCGTGTGAGGCGACCTGCTTCTGGTCGCAGCTGTATGACACGTGTGTGTGTGAAGTGACCCGCTTGTGCTTGCAGCTGTATGACGTGTGCGTGTGAAGTGACCCGCTTGTGCTTGCAGCTGTATGACACATGTGTGTGTGAAGTGACCCGCTGGTGCTTGCAGCTGTATGACGTGTACGTGTGCGTGTGCGTGTGCGTGTGAAGTGACCCGCTTGTGCTCGCAGCTGTATGACACGTGTGTGTGTGAAGTGACCCGCTTGTGCTCGCAGCTGTATGACACGTGTGTGTGTGAAATGACCTGCTTGTGCTTGCAGCTATATAACGCATACGTGGAAGCCCAGGACCAGCTGCTGTTAGAGAAACTGGAGAACAAAAGAATTAATAAATATCTGGATGAAATTGTGAAGGAAGTTGAAGCCAAAGCTCCCATCCTGAAACGCCAGCGTGAGGAGTATGAGCGTGCGCAGAAAGCTGTGGCCAGTCTCTCCGTGAAGCTCGAGCAGGCCATGAAGGTTGGTTCCTGCGAAGTCTCTCCCTAGGTGGTTCTTGAGGTGTCTGGGTCGGAAAAGCCGAATCACTCTCAGTATTAACACTGGCCATATGCTTGGATGCTTCTCATTAAACAAGCACAGGATGCTGTGCTTTGGCGAGAATCGTGAAGGCCTTGTGTGTGCTTTAGGGCACTTGGATCTGTTCAGGGTCCTGCAGTAGAGGAGGATGGCTGGGTCTCCTCACCTCTCATGGTAGAACTCTTCTCACTGAAGCTTCACTGTTCTTGGACAGCAGTTGTGAAAATCTGTGTTAAGTGTTGTTGGCTAGGTAAAGACATCTCCACAATGTGGTGCGTCCAGTAGGTTTCGTTGTATTACTGGTCCCTTGTCTATTGATGTTGTCGAGAAAGTTCAGAAGTAATGTTTTAGCTTTGACAGTTGCTTTGGAGTAGTGATTACATAGTGTTTATACCTAGTTATTTTGCTTTTCAGATAGCTTAGGAAGATCTAAAGCAAGTTTTATTGATAAAGTTTAAGTGAATTGGTAGTCAATATTCTAAACTGATAAGCTTCTTTTTCTTTGGGGATAAGAGCATGAATAAACAATGTCCATAATTCAGAACTAAGTCTGCCACGAGTACAGCTTAGCAGGAATCCACGTGTGCTGCAGCGAGCGGCTCCCGCCTGCTGACTCAGCCCCAGGCCAGCCAGCTGTGCGGGCCGAGCGCGTGAGGCGGCCAGCTGTGCGGGCCGAGCGCGTGAGGCAGAGTGTTTGCTTCAGGGGATCGCTGAGGAGAGGCCCTTGCACCAGGTCGCAGCAGCCATGGCTTCATTCGTGGACATTTATAGCAGTGAGAATTCTCAAACGCGTTTTGTACCAAGGTGTTCAGAGCTGATTTCTGTGTGCCGAAACTGGATGTTAAGTCCATTGTGTGTTGTTATCTCCAATCTACACTGTGTAATGTTTGTGAAGGTCTTAGGGTTTGAGGGCAGACTTGCCTTGTCACCTTATTGCTGTGGCAAACCCCGTAGAGTTGTATCTTTGTTTGAATTCATCTTTGAATGCCTGCTTCATTTTTCTCACAGTCTGTTTCTGTTAAAATTGGTTTGCACAACTTTAGGGTAGTGAGTGTCCTCAGAGTACTTGAAACAGCAGCGTTGCTACTTGGAATTATTACATGGAAACAGGTTTGGAAGTAAGCTTTGTGACTGTGCTGCCCTGGCAGGCTCCTTGCCCCGCTCCTTGGTGCCTTGTACGTCCGCTGTTGCTTCTTCAGAGTTGGTTCCCAAGGCATCTTTTATGAGTCAAGTCTCTTGTATCTCAAACTGCTTTATTTATTTATTTTTGCAAATAGTCCGTGCAGTGATGAGTGTAGACTTCCGTCCGTCTTAAGGCAGTTTCTGAGAACTTGTGATGTCGTTTGCTAGCTCAGTGTTCAGTGTGGCTTGTTAGATCGTAGGTGACGGTGAGTGACGCAGGACAGCAGCTTGCCTGTCAGGGTGCAGACAGATGTTCCCGTGGTGCGTCAAGTCTAGACTGTTCTCCTGTGGAGGTGGCTGTACTGTGCAGAATGCTTGAGGTGGATAACGGATCTCGTCCTCAGCCTGACGTGTCTGTCTGCCATTCATTCTGGGAGAAAGTAACACTGATGCTTTGCCTTTTCCAGGAGATCCAGCGCTTGCAGGAGGACACGGACAAAGCCCGCAAGCACTCCTCCGTGCTCGAGAGAGACAACCAGAGGCTGGAGATACAAGTCAAGGACCTCTCACAGCAGGTCAGGCGTCACTGTCTTTTCTACATTGGCTGCACAGGAAATTGAATCAGTTTTAGGGTATCTGAGGCAGAGCTACCACAGAGGAAATTGTAATTAGCAGTACTGTGGGAGTTGTACATAGTCATTTGTTTTTTAGAATATACTTTTGATCAAATGTTTGATGAATTTTTAATTATACATTCACACACGTCCTAAGTGAAAAGCATTTCCGAGCTGAATCAACATTTTCTTCAGCTCCTCGGCCCTGTTTCTCCCTGTTTCATGGTGTGTAAGTTATTTGTAAAAATGTCATAAGGATGGCGTTATAATCTGCTTTTGCTTACAACAGTGTCTTTCATGATCTTCGTTCGTGCTACTATGCAGTACACACACAGGTTATTGTGTGTGTTTGTGTCTCTGAGGTTTATTTTATCTCAGAGCCATGTTTTAGTAACAGCTTACATTGTACACCGTAATAACCTTGGTCCGTTAAAGTCGCCTTGCCTGGGTTGTAGTATCCGGGTGTCACGTGTGACGTTCTGTCACTTCCGGTTCTCATTGGGAGACGTGGGTTTTCTTCTGTGCATTTGCAGACTCGGTTGTTCCTGTGACGCACATACTGAACTTTCCTTTTAGATTAGAGTACTTTTGATGGAACTTGAAGAAGCACGGGGTAACCACGTGATTCGTGACGAAGAGGTGAGCTCCGCCGACATCAGCAGTTCATCTGAGGTGATATCCCAGCACCTCGTGTCCTACAGAAACATTGAAGAGCTCCAGCAGCAAAATCAGCGTCTCCTAGTGGCTCTTAGGGAACTTGGGGAGACCAGAGAGAGAGAGGAACAAGAAACGACCTCATCCAAGTAAGCACTGACTGGCAACCTCAGTGTGCGTCCTGCCTTCCTTCCTTTTCTTTATTTATTATTTGGGAGTCGGTAGTTTTACGGAGGGTGTGAGTGAGAGAAAGGTATACGCCATGTGCTCGTTCTCATCCCAAGTGGCCGCCACGGCCAGAACCAAGTTGACCTGGCCAGGAGCCTCTTCCGGGTCCCCCACGTGGGCACAGGGTCCCAAGGACTGGGGCCGTCCTCGGCTGCTTTCTCAGATCACAGCAGGGAGCTGGATGGAACGTGGAACAGCCGGGACACGAACCAGCACCCGTGTGGGATGCAAGTAATACAAACAGAGGAATAGCCTAATGTGCATCAGCACAAACTCCCTACCTCCGTTCTTTAGCAAACTTGCTGAAATCCCTTCTGTGCTCCTCACAGTAAGTTCAGGGGCAGACTGGTTGGCAGTGGGGGGGAGGTTGAGCAGTACGACAGAGTGATTTTTTTCCTTTGGACCTCGCGGTCTGAGTGAAGTAGGTCCGGTGAGAGGTAACGAAGTGGATGAAGAACTGCATAGTGTTTATCAAAGAGTGGCATTTCTTAAGAGGAGGGAAAAGGTGCTAAGCCAGAGGAGGAAGGTACTGGGAAACGAAGAGCACTGGATTGTGAGCTCAGTGGGGTTAGTGTAAGTTGTGAGTCCCTAAAGTATCAGCAGAAGGAAGGAGGGAGGCCGCCTGGTAAACGGCAGGCGCACAGCGTCCCAGCGGTCTCTGGCAGGGGAGAGCATCCCACGGAAGCCCAGGCCCCGCAGCCAGCCGATTGCGTTCTTCTAGGATCTCGGAACTTGAGCTGCAGCTGGAGAGCTCCCTCACGGAACTGGAGCAGCTGCGCGAGTCCCGACAGCATCAGATGCAGCTGGTGGATTCCATCGTCCGTCAGCGGGACATGTACCGTATTCTGTTGTCACAAACAACAGGAGTTGTCATTCCTTTACAAGGTGTGTGTCTAAATGGTACCTTAGGGAAGCATTTCAGAAATACAGGTTAGTGGATTTTGCGGCCTAAGCAGTAACCAGCCTGGCAGTGGTAGCCTTAGGGCTCGCTGCCCCAGGATTAATGTGAACACGTCTTCGATTCTAAGTTCATTGTTGTTCATTTTACTAAGAATGAAGGCTGACTTGTAAACGGTGAATCTTGGAGTTAGTGAATGTCTTTAGTGAATCCATTATGTATTTGGATTGCATTTTAATATCTAGTCTGTTATTTTTAATTGTAAATCAAAAACACTGTATTTTTGAATGAATAGACTCCTTGTAATCTTATGATTGTGTTTGCAGTATGGCTTATTAACTTGATAATGTCTTTTTGCTTTCTCAAGCATCAAATTTGGAAGATATTTCTCTTGTGTCAACCCCAAAACGGCCAGGTACGTCACAGACTGCTTCCACTCCTGCTCCAGTACCTGTGATTGAATCGACGGAGGCCGTGGAAGCGAAGGCTGCGCTCAAACAGGTACAGAGCGTGCCTGCCACAGCTAAGGCTGCCCCTACCCAGTACAGAGCGTGCCTGCCACAGCTGAGGCTGCCCCTACCCAGTACAGAGTGTGCCTGCTAAGTGTCACAGGTTTAATTGGGTTTTGGAGAAAAATGTCTTCTAATGTCTGCTATTTAGTTGCAGGAAATTTTTGAGAATTATAAGAAAGAGAAAGCAGATAGCGAGAAAGTACAGAACGAACAGCTTGAGAAACTTCAAGAACAAGTTACAGATTTACGATCACAAAATACCAAAATTTCTACACAACTAGATTTTGCATCTAAGCGGTAAGTTTCCTTTGGTTGAAAAGTTAGTCTAGCTGGAGTGTTAACTATGTCGGCATTCAAATCAGTCCATCTAGATGAGCGTCCGGTAGTGTTAGCTTGGAGGGCTGTGTTCCAGCCAGGGAGTTGCAGTGCCGATAGGTGCCGATACACAATCCTCCGAGGCAGTTGGAGGCCAAGTTCAAAGGAACAATTCTGTCAGGTTCTTCCTGAGATGGCAGGTTTGTCCCTGTAAGACCTAACCCTTTGTTGCCCCCGAAGGATGAGAGAAACAAGAACACGTTTGATTCGTCGGGTCTGTAGGTGGAAGAGAAGCAGGTGCTGATAATACAGGAAAGGCTGCTTTGGTGATCATTTACAAAGGAGAGTTTGCCTTGTGGCTTACTGGGACAGGACTCGTGGTTATTAATGCAGCCTGTTAGGACAGAATTTATTTTTTCATGCACATGATACAGTTGTTTGTTGTAAGAATAGCTATGGTTGGACATTTAGTATGTTGAGGTTGTAGATCAGGCAGTTAACTAGCAGGAAGTAACTCCTGCTGGTCTAATCAGACAGTGTAAACTGGAACACACCGGGAAACGGGCAGGGGTCAAAGCCGAGACGCACGGGGAAGGCACTCGGACGCAGTGTGTGCGATGGCTCGTGTTGGCGCTCTGATGTCAGTGCTTGAAAGGAGTGCAACTTAACACTCAGCGTGAGCCGCATGTATCATTAAGATTTAAATGCTGGATTGGGGAAGGTTAAGGATTTATGTTAGGAAAAAAGCTGTTACAAAATTCTTCAGTATTCAGGAGAGTATTCTAGCTACTTAGAGAGTTTTCTTTTTTTTTTTTTTTTTTTTCATAAAAGTTATGAAATGCTACAAGATAATGTTGAAGGATATCGTCGAGAAATAACTTCCCTTCACGAGAGGAATCAGAAACTGACCGCGACAACCCAAAAGCAGGAACAGATCATCAACACGATGACTCAGGACCTGAGAGGAGCAAATGAGAAGCTGGCGGTTGCTGAAGTGAGACCACAGGCCTCCCTTTACACTGTGCTCGGCACGGTGGTCATTGCTCGGACATTGATGCAGCTTCCGTGCAGACACATGTGCATTATGGGCCCTCTCTCTGGCCCTGACGGGGGGCGGCAGTGTGGTGTATCAGAGCACCTGCTTGAGTTAGCGGCTCTGCTTCCATCCAGCTCTCTGCTGGGCTCCCTGGGCGACAGGACAGAGACCCACCCTTCTGCCATCTGAAGGCTGGTTTACAGCTGTGCCTTTCAAGGAAAGGTCATGAGAAATGAAATTAGTTCAACTGAAACTGTTTTGTTTTGTTTTTAAAGCATTGAAAAGAAAGCAAGTTATCTCTTTATTTCATGTTTCCTTGTAAGTCATTTCAAAAGCAAATTGAAAGCATTAGACTACGATGTTGATGTATGCTTGTCCCCTATTGCCCATTCCTTATAGAAGAATATAACAGCTTTCATTACTTCTGAGTATATAAACATTTATCTGAAGTTAACAGTACTTCCAATTAAGTGCTAAGTACAGTGATGTTATTTCTTTTTTTCTTTTAAAGATTTATTTATTCTTTATTACAAAGTCAGATATACAGAGAGGAGGAGAGACAGAGGGGAAGATCTTCCGTCCAACGATTCACTCCCCAAATTGGCCAGTGCTGTGCCGGCCGGTCCGGAGCCGGGAACCAGGAACTTCCAGGTCTCCCACACGGGTGCAGGGTCCCAAGGCTTTGGGCCATCCTCAGCTGCTTTCCCAGGCCACAGCAGGGAGCTGGATGGGAAGTGGAGCTGCCGGGATTAGAACCGGCGCCCATATGGGATCCCGGCGTGTTCAAGGCGAGGACTTTAGCCACTAGGCCACGCGCCCAGGCCCCCAGTGATGTTATTTCTTGCCATATTTTGCTTTCTTACAAGGTTGACTCTCTGCCCTTTTTTTGATGATTACCTTTTAGCTAAGTTTGGACACCCACTTGTAAGGCCTGAGAAATAGAATCAGGCTAGTGAGTCCTTTGGCCATTTTCAGTCGGTCCGGAGACGAGTTGGTTGGCTTGAACCCAAGTTTTCCAATTCACTTGGCTGTACTCTGTCGTGGTATCTTACTGCAGCTCAGCATAGGCAGTACATAGCAGCATTTTGTCAAACCAGAGTCACTCTTCTGATTGGCCACTAATATGGTACATGCCGTGTAAATATGAAGATTGTGGTTGTTGATTTTCAAAATAATCTCCCAGATCCCAAGACTCAAGAGTAGACCCTTCACTGGGGAGGCAGAGAGACAGACATTTTACGTAGATGAATTATCAATTTGAAACAGATACTTAGAAACCATTTGCACTCAAACTTGGATTGTTCCATAGATGATGGTAGGAAAATGTCGTAACTGTACACTTTTGAATTTTTTTTAAAGATTTATTTTTATTATTGTTTTATTGGAGAGGAGAGACAGAGAGGAAGATCTTCTGTCCGATGATTCACTCCCCAAGTGAGCGCAACGGCCAATGCTATGCCGATCCGAAGCCAGGAGCCTCTTCCGGGTCTCCCACGCGGGTGCAGGGTCCCAAAGCTTTGGGCTGTCCTCGACTGCTTTCCCGGGCCACAGGCAGGGAGCTGGAAGGGAAGCGGGGCTGTCGGGATAGAACCGGCGCCCATATGGGATCCAGGGCGTGCAAAGTGAGGACCTTAACCACTGCGCCACAGCGCCGGGCCCGACTTTTGAATTTTTATACTGACATCCTTTTGTTTTTTGGGGGATTGAGCTTTTTTGAAGGTATTTGGGTTGGTTGTGTGGTTTTGTTTTTAAAGCTTGGTTTGTTTTAAAAGAATCATGAATCTGTGGTAGTTAAAAGAATTTTTCTCAGGCTTATTCCCAATAATTTTTGCTTTCTGTTTCAAAATATAAAGTTACAATCTATGTTTTCTTGCATATTGAGGAGGCAGGCTCTAGGTGCTTGCAGAAATCATGTAAAAAGAAAAAAACCTAATTTTATAATTATATTACTCAATTTGACACCATGTCATCCAACATTTTTTTTCTTTTATGTTTGCCTCAAGGTAAGAGCTGAAAATTTGAAGAAAGAAAAGGAAATGCTCAAATTATCAGAAGTTCGGCTTTCCCAGCAAAGAGAGTCTCTGCTGGCTGAGCAGAGAGGGCAAAACCTGCTACTGACTAACCTGCAGACAATCCAGGTAACCAGTAAACGCTGGGTGCAGAGAGGGCAAACCTGCTACTGACTAACCTGCAGACAATCCAGGTAACCAGTAAACGCTGGGTGCAGAGAGGGTAAACCTGCTACTGACTAACCTGCACACAGTCCAGGTAACCAGTAAACGCTGGGTGCAGAGAGGGCAAACCTGCTACTGACTAACCTGCAGACAATCCAGGTAACCAGTAAACGCTGGGTGCAGAGGGTAAACGTGCTACTGACTAACCTGCACACAGTCCAGGTAACCAGTAAACGCTGGGTGCAGAGAGGGTAAACCTGCTACTGACTAACCTGCAGACAATCCAGGTAACCAGTAAACGCTGGGTGCAGAGAGGGTAAACCTGCTACTGACTAACCTGCAGACAATCCAGGTAACCAGTAAACGCTGGGTGCAGAGAGGGTAAACCTGCTACTGACTAACCTGCAGACAATCCAGGTAACCAGTAAACGCTGGGTGCAGAGGGTAAACCTGCTACTGACTAACCTGCACACAGTCCAGGTAACCAGTAAACGCTGGGTGCAGAGGGTAAACCCTTTACTGACTAACCTGCACACAGTCCAGGTAACCAGTAAACGCTGGGTGCAGAGGGTAAACCTGCTACTGACTAACCTGCACACAGTCCAGGTAACCAGTAAACACTGGGTGCAGAGAGGGTAAACCTGCTACTGACTAACCTGCACACAGTCCAGGTAACCAGTAAACGCTGGGTGCAGAGAGGGTAAACCTGCTACTGACTAACCTGCACACAGTCCAGGTAACCAGTAAACGCTGGGTGCAGAGAGGGTAAACCTGCTACTGACTAACCTGCACACAGTCCAGGTAACCAGTAAACGCTGGGTGCAGAGGGTAAACCTGCTACTGACTAACCTGCACACAGTCCAGGTAACCAGTAAACGCTGGGTGCAGAGAGGGTAAACCTGCTACTGACTAACCTGCACACAGTCCAGGTAACAGGGAAAAGTGTGAATAGAAGTTAGATTTAGTTACTTTGTTATTTTGTGTCTCAGTTGGCTTAATTTGAAGATGTATAATTGTCACTTTTGGCATCCAGCATGGTCATGAATTTTAAGGATTTTTGAAGACAATTGAATATTTACATAGAAGAATAGATTGGGGGTGGCCTTGCACTATAGCAAGTCGACTCACTGGCAGCAGTGGCAACCTGCCAGCGGGCATTGGTTCATCTGCTCACTGCTCTGCGTCCCACCCAGCTCCCTGCTGTTGGCATGGCAAAGGGTTCGTGTCCTGGACCTCTGTCATGCACGTTGGAGACCTCAGGAAGCGCAGAGGCGGCTGGCCGCTGGCTTCAACAGAACCTGGCCCCGACTGCTGTGGTCATGCAAGTTGTGGTGCCGATGCTAAGATATTTACAAGGCCCTGTGCAGCTTCACATTTTACAGGATAATTTATTGGACTCCAATTTTCCTTAGAACTTTAAATGAGTATTCAGCTCTCTCATGTTTTTTTTGTTCATTCTTACATAAATGTTTTAAAGGGAAAATTGTCAGGATATTTTCTTGGCAAATGTGCTATAGTATAGCCTTTGTTTTGTCATTTAGAAAAGTGAATTATAATCCTGGAATTCTCTGAAGCTTTTGATTTTCATTGTATTGCTTCTGTTGTCCAGCTTAACCAAAAATCCTCCCTTTGCCTTAGGGAATACTGGAGCGATCTGAAACAGAAACCAAGCAGAGGCTTAGTAACCAGATAGAGAAGCTGGAGCAGGAGGTCTCGCATCTGAAGAAGAAGCTGGAGAATGAGGTGGAACAGAAGCACAGTGTGACCAGGACCCTGGATGTGAGTCCCCCATGTGACTCCGCAGGAGTGGTGGAAGCGTGGTGTTTAAACAGCTACTTGAGAACTCTGTTCCTCTTTTTTGTTTGTTTGTTTTTGTTTTTGTTTTCCTCCTGAATTTTGTTTGGGTGTCCTTCATTGTAAGTTTTACCCTGCTAAGTGGCAGACAGTTTTGTATTTGAGTTTTCTTGAGCTGTTACAGGATGTGAGAAGTTAGTTGGAAGTCGTTTGACTCTTACTCTGTGATGTCTTATGCGGGCCAGAGTTCCCAGTCCCGGAGTGATCCCTTTCCGCTGTGCGCTGGGAGCTCCTGGGAGCAGGGCCCACTGTCCAGGGCATTGTGTTACTGGGTGTGAGTACCAGCATCCTTCACTCCGGCCCCTGCCTGGACTCGTGTTTTCCTTCGTGTGTCCTGAATGTTCACACCACATCCTACCGTGCCTGCTTCCAGGCTGTTCTGTCTGCTGTGTGTTCTCTGTGTTCTTGTCCCTGGGAGTTGGGAGTGTATTAGTCGTTCATGGAGTTGCTGGCTTCGGCCTTGTCTCCCCTTCCCTGTCATTGCGGGGAGCTCGGTCAAGGCGGTGTGGAGCAATCCCAGAGCTCACCTCTGCTTCCCATCTTGGGGATAAGAGTCGTTTCCCGGGTTTTCTCAGGGTTTTTGTTTGTCCAAGGAAAGAAAACCTTTCTGATAACTCTTCCTGGGGCAACGTTGGGGGTCTGTAAAAAACTCTGGTTACTTAGGAACCTGAGGGTGTTTATAGAGGAATGTATTATTTCTTGCAGGTTCAACTTTTAGATGCGAAGAGACAGCTGGATACTGAGATAAACCTTCATGTGAACTCGAAAGAGCTGTTAAAAAATGCTCAGAAGGAAATTGCTACATTGAAACAGCACCTCGGTAACATGGAAGTCCAGCTTGCCTCTCAATCCTCACAGAGAACTGGGAAAGGTAAATAATAAGTAAATAAAATAGACTTCTTCAGTTTTATAATATGTGCTGTAAGTGAATAGCCTTATTTATGGATTCCAGTGAAGAAATTATTGTTCGTATAATAAAGCTTAATTTTTTTACATGAATAAATTTGCAATCTATTCAAAATCATTCTCATGGCACCAACTAAGAAATGTTGAGTTTTTCATTTCTTGAAACCATTCATGAGGCTTTTTTTTTATTATTGGAAAGTCAGATTTACAGAGAGAAGGAGAGACTGAGACAAAGAACTGCCTCCGCTGGTTCACTCCCCAAGTGAGCTCAACAGCCAGAGCTGAGGCATTCCAAAGCTGGGAGCCAGGTGCTTCTTCGGGGTCCCAGGGCTTAGGGCCATCCTCTACTACATTCCAGGCCACAAACAGGGAGCTGGATGGGAAGTGGAGCAACTAGGATACAAACAGGTGCTCATATGAGATCCCATGCATGCAAGGCAAGGACTTTAGCCACTAGGCTACTGTGCTAGGCCTTCAACATTTTTTTTTAAAGCAGAACTTAATGTTTGATGTTCTAGCACACTCTTAACTCTGTTTAATTTTATATTTTGTTGGAAACGCAGTTCAGATTTACAGAGAAGGAGAGACAGACAGATACTCTGTCCACTGGTTCACTCCCCAAATGTCTGCAGTGTCCAGCGCTGAGCCGATCCAAAGCCAGGAGCTGCTTTTGGTGCAGGGTCCAAAGGTTCTGGGCCATCCTCTACTGCTTTCCCAGGCTAATAGGATCTGGGTGGGAAGTGAAACAGCTGGGAGTGGAGCCACCATCCATGTGGGATCCTGGAGTTTGCAAAGGGAGATTGAGCCATTGGGCCGTGTGCTCAGCCTCAGCACACTCTCTGTGTAATGGTAGTGATCACTTCAGGAAATAATTGTTATCAATAACAAAGTATCTACTTTTTATATTCAGCATGGGTTGAAATGTACTCTAGGTAATTCAGTACTTTTGCGTCTGAGAACAGTCCTGAGAGCGTTTGTGTCTTACAGGTCAGCCTAGTGAGAAGGAAGGTGTGGATGACCTTGTCAGCCAGCTGAGGCAGGCGCAGGAGCAGGTGGGTGACCTGAGGGAGAGACTCAAGACAAGTACCAGTAACGTGGAGCAGTATCGAGCAATGGCTACCAGTTTAGAAGAATCCCTGAACAAGGAGAAGCAGGTATGATCGATCCCAAATTGAATCTGAACATGATTCTTCACTGCCTTCATAAATCATGGAAAACATGGTGATGTGAATTGTACTGACAGCATTACACTTAGAATAGTTGGGGTGTAATAAGCCTGGTAAGACAAGCACGCAAAGTCCTCCGAGCTTGGGCGGTTGTCATTGAAAAGCACGTGAACGCTGAGAATTGGGAAGCATCCAGGAATGTCTGTATCCTGAACGTACATGGCCTTGCCGGAAATGACGACATTGCTGCAGTGACTTGAAGAAGGCCTCGTCTGGGGCCTTAGACGGCACGGAGCAGTCAGACCCTGAGCCAGCGGGACATGACTTCAGATACTGACACTATGGCTACTGTATTGAAATCAAACAGTGAGGAGTATATAATTGTAGAACTCGTCAAAAAACAGATGTGAAAGATTTTTATTATCAGGTTAAGTTATGTTCCGAGTCCTTATTGAGGACTGTTGAGTTTTTAAACACCATGCCGTTACTAGAATTTTGTGTTCATTTGAAGAAAATGAATGCAAAGATGATTTGGGGGCTGTAGCAGTAGGCCGGGGCCACAGTTGTAAAAGATCTTTTTGTGGTCGGCATCAGTGACAATCAACATGTATAGGCAGAGTAAGCTCAGTGTTAGATTAGGTGCATTTGTTAATTAGATGTGACGGTTGTAGGAGAGGTGACCAATTACAAGTTTTTCGAACCAGGGTTGTGGTGCAGTGAATTAGGCTGCTGCTGGAGATGCTGGCGTCCCATACGATGGAGCTGGCTCAAGCCTGTCCACTGCTTGCTCCCAAGCTCCGTGGGACAGCAGGTGACAGCTCAAGTCCCTGGGCCCCCCCGCACACGCAGATGGAGTTTCAGCCTTCTCGCTTCAGCCTGCCCCAGATGCAGCCATTGCAACCTGACTGCTCTCCTTTTCTGCCCCTGTCCTCTCTACCCGCTGCCCCACCACTCTACCTTTTAAATGAAGTCTTTTTAAAAATTGGCTCGCACTCCAGAATTTTAAAAATGGCTAGTAGGCAAGTTCAGAACAAATTATGCTTGTAGATTAGATTGGTGTAATGGCCTTACTTGTTTTAATCTTGTCATCGGCATTTGATGGGCACTTTTTCTATTGCAAACCTTACTCTTAGTGCCTCTCATTTGGGTGAGGAGAAACCAATGTGGTCTAGAATTAAGTGTGTATTTTTTAACATGTTGAAGGTGACAGAAGAAGTACGTAAAAACATTGAAGTTCGTTTAAAAGAATCGGCTGAGTTTCAGACACAGTTGGAAAAGAAGTTGATGGAAGTAGAGAAGGAAAAGCAAGAACTTCAGGATGACAAGAGAAGAGCCATAGAGAGCATGGAGCAGCAGGTGAGCCGGCTCCCAGCCGTGGTAGCTGCTTCCGTCGTGAGGATGTGTGAATTCTTTCCTTGACTGCTTCACACTGGCTTGACAAACTCATGAACGGTCTCCACTTGGTTCTCCTCTGTGCTGTGTATTTGGATGTCTCTTTAGGGGCCGTGCTTTCTTGGCTAAGTATTCTCAAGGTGTGGCTTTGCCAACAGTAAGATGCAGGATTTCTGTAGTAGATTTCATCAGGCTATATATAACAATTTTGAATTTAACAGCAGCCCTTGGTGCGAATTAAGTCTTGCAGATTCTTTCTCCAATGTTTTTCCAAGTAAGCTTGTTGCTAACTCTGGTTCTAATCTTACTTTTACCACACAGTTGTCTGAGTTGAAGAAAACACTTTCTAGCGTGCAGAATGAAGTCCAGGAGGCTCTGCAGAGAGCCAGCACAGCTCTGAGCAACGAGCAGCAAGCCCGACGGGACTGTCAGGAGCAGGTGAGTGCTGCTGTCGCCGCCTCCCACAACGCTTCTCAGGGCACTGCCGCAGCTTAGAAAACTTCAGGATGATCTCCAGTGGCAGGGAGTGGCTTCAGATCAGTCGAAGGCCAACAGTAAAGTGTGCAATGACTGAGGCAGGAATAGGAGACAGTGCACCTGCGTTTGTCAGTGGTCCTCAGCCGCTGCGGGCCTCTAGGTGCGGCTGTGAGACGCTCTCCCAGATAACCTCATTAAGACACCGCCCCTCAGCTGCACCAGGACCTTGTCATGCGCTGCTGGGACCTTTAAAGACAGGCTCTCGTTTCCCGACATGTGTGTTTATATACTTGCACAAGCACACATGGGATTTTTAATTTTTTATAAATGAGAAATAAAAAACGTGGTTCAGGTGAAGGGAAAAGCATTGATTTTTTTTTTTTTTTTAAGATTTATTTTTATTGCAAGTCAGACATACAGAGAGGAGGAGAGACAGAGAGGAAGATCTTCTATCCGATGATTCACTCCCCAAGTGAGTTCAACAGCTGGTGTTGCGCCAGTCTGAAGCCAGGAGCCAGGAACTTCCTCCAGGGTTCCCACACAGTTGCAGGGTCCCAAGGCTTTGGGCCGTCCTCAACTGCTTTCCCAGGCCACAAGCAGGGAGCTGTGTGAAGTGGAGCTGCCGCGATTAGAACTGGCACCCATATGGGATCCCGGCTTGTTCAAGGCGAGGACTTTAGCCGCTAGGCCACACCGCCGGGCCCAAGACATTGATTGTTAAACTGGTAGAATGGAGAGATGCAATATATTGATAATCTTTCATTTGCGTGGTATGTTAATAGATTCTCATTTTGGCTACTGTTTTTTATTGCTTGTGTTTCTATTACAAACACACACACCACAACATTAATAATCTGGTTGCCAAACAACGTAACATTACAAAGTGAAATCAGATAATATTCGGACGGGTTGGACATCTGAAGTTCAGACTGCTGCTCCTCCCTGTTGGTGCTTGGACAGTTTTAGATCAAGGCATGTTTTGGAGTTTCAGTTACAGAATCTGTGCATCTGTTCCGAAGTGCAGGCATTTCAGAGAAGGAGTTCAGTCTGTACTTGTAATCCAAAGCCCGCTGCCTGGTTTGTTTGCTCTGGTTTTCTTTGCTTGTGCGTGTATGGCTGTCGTAAACACAGTGCAGTTACAGGCGGCTTTTAGTCTGATGGAAATTTGAAATTGGCTACATAATATTGTTTCCTTTTTCTACCTTTATATATTTTATTATTTGGTTACAGTACAGCTTATAGTTATTCCCATCTAGATACATTTAAGTTGTCTTCTGTTTTGAAAATAAAATACATGCCTTTCTCAAAGGTATTGGCCTCCTGTAGGGATTTTCAGTGCTTTGTGTCCGCTGGGGGCATAATTTCTTGCAGGCTAAGATGGCGGTGGAGGCCCAGAACAAATACGAGAGGGAGCTGATGCTGCATGCTGCGGATGTGGAGGCCCTGCAGGCCGCCAAGGAGCAGGTTTCCAAAATGGCTGCAATGCGCCAACATTTGGAACAAACAGCCCAGAAGGCAGAATCCCAGTTGTTGGAGTGTAAAGCATCTTGGGAGGAAAGAGAGAGAATGCTAAAGGTATCGTCGTCGGTCATAATAGAATTTCTGGGGAACTGAGAGAGTTGGGTTTGGGTGGTTTTTTGTTTGTTTTTTACTGTGCAGTGCTAGTCCACTCTTGTGATGCCATGTTGGTTTGCAGGATGAAGTTTCTAAGTGTGTGTCTCGCTGTGAAGATCTAGAGAAACAAAACCGATTACTTCATGATCAGATTGAAAACTTAAGTGACAAGGTTGTGGCCTCCATGAAGGAGGGTGTGCAAGGCCCACTGAATTTCTCTCTCAGTGAGGAAGGGAAATCACAGGAACAAATTTTAGAAATTCTCAGGTCAGTCTTAATATCTTCATTTCTGTGTAAGGCTGTGAAGTGAAACTACAAATGTCTGAGTTGGGAAGGTAACTTCTCCATAGTCTACCTTCAATGCTCACTTTGGACGGCAGTCACTGCTGTCCAGTTAGTGGACACTTTTCGCACGTCACCGAAGTGACTTAAAGCTGATGTGGTGAGGAACTTGAGTGGATCCTTCCTTCAGGTCACTTTAAAGGTATAGATGTGTTCAGACATCATTAAAAAGAAATTCTCTTTCCCATTGTTTATTATTAATGAAAACATGAAAAAAGTCATCTGTATGATTTTTATATAATGTAGAAATCATCCAGGTTTTGAAGTGTTACCATGTTGGCTTTATTTCTTAATTCAAGTAAAATTTACACAAACATGTTCTTACAGATTTATACGAAGAGAAAAAGAAATCGCTGAAACGAGGTTTGAGGTGGCTCAGGTGGAGAGTCTGCGTTATCGACAGAGAGTTGAACTTCTGGAAAGAGAGCTACAGGAACTGCAGGACAGTCTGAATGCCGAAAGGGAGAAGGTCCAGGTACGTGCCCTGAGCGTGGACAGAGGAGAAGCCAGCTTTTGGATAAAGGGGAGAGTCAAGTCACATTAAAGATAATATGGCACCCGAGTGAGCTTGAGCTGTGTGGCTTGGCACCATGAAACTTGTTACGGTTTCAAACTGGTAGGGAGAAAGTGACCTGAGACAAAGCAGGGTCGTCACTCCCAAGAGAAGAAAGCAGTTCTTCAGAGTTCCCTGGGATGGCAGAATGACTCCTGAGAACCCAGCCGCTCGAAGCGCGGAGTAACCACACGAGGCATGTGCCCGCATCAGCCTGGATGTGGAGGCAGCAGGTGGTAGCTGGAGTATTGGATCTGTCACCCACATGATGGACGCAGCTGGAGTTGTGGGCATGTGCCCGCATCAGCCTGGATGTAGAGGCAGCAGGTGGTAGCTGGAGTATTGGATCTGTCACCCACATGATGGACGCAGCTGGAGTTGTGGGCATGTGCCCGCATCAGCCTGGATGTGGAGGCAGCAGGTGGTAGCTGGAGTATTGGATCTGTCACCCACATGATGGACGCAGCTGGAGTTGTGGGCATGTGCCCGCATCAGCCTGGATGTAGAGGCAGCAGGTGGTGGCTGGAGTATTGGATCTGTCACCCACATGATGGACGCAGCTGGAGTTGTGGGCATGTGCCCGCATCAGCCTGGATGTAGAGGCAGCAGGTGGTGGCTGGAGTATTGGATCTGTCACCCACATGATGGACGCAGCTGGAGTTGTGGGCATGTGCCCGCATCAGCCTGGATGTGGAGGCAGCAGGTGGTAGCTGGAGTATTGGATCTGTCACCCACATGATGGACGCAGCTGGAGTTGTGGGCATGTGCCCGCATCAGCCTGGATGTGGAGGCAGCAGGTGGTAGCTGGAGTATTGGATCTGTCACCCACATGATGGACGCAGCTGGAGTTGTGGGCATGTGGCTTTGGCCTGGTCAGTCTGTTTATGTCCTCTACACCATCCAGCTTTAAGTACAGAAACGATAAATCCAGGTCTGAATTGATGTCCTTACCTCCTAGTATTAGTACTGCTGATTTGTTGGCAGGATTTGTAGTATCTGTTTATATCTGAACTGTGTGGTTAGGTTACATCACAGAAGAAATAGAAAAAGGACTTTCAGAAGTGCTAGTCTTAAAATTAAATCCTTTCTACCTTCTCAGGAGAGTTGGAACTAGTAGAGAAAAACAACCCTTTTTTAAAGGAATTGTTAGATGTGGATGTATCTGTTCACAACCTTTAGGTGACTGCAAAAACTATGGCTCAGCATGAAGAACTGATGAAGAAAACAGAGACGATGAATGTCGTTATGGAGACCAATAAGATGCTGAGAGAGGAGAAGGAGAGGCTGGAGCAGGAACTGCAGCAAATGCAAGCAAAGGTCTGTGTGTGCCGAGTGCAGGCGCTCGCTGTCCTGAGGGTGTTAGCAATGACTGTTACAACATGTTGGCTCTACTTCCAGGTGCGCAAGCTGGAGCTGGACATCCTACCCCTGCAAGAAGCGAATGCTGAGCTCAGTGAGAAAAGTGGCATGTTGCAAGCAGAGAAGAAGTTGCTAGAAGAGGATGTCAAACGGTGGAAAGCACGTAACCAGGTCAGTGGAGTCAGCATCTGCTCCAAAGCACAAAAGCATGGATCTGAAGTGCTGCGTTACAACAACCAACCCAGGAGCTACTTTCAAAACATGTCTTTGGTTACATTCTGTATATTTTTTAAAACCAGGTATTTATTTCCCAAAATCTGTTAGTTTAGTTGTAGTTTTGTGTCTTTCTAAAATATTTTAGACATAATAATTTATTGAAGCACTTAGGGAGATTGTCCACTAGAGCCACTTTGGGGAAGGGAAACCATCCAGCCTGGAGTGGTTAGAAGCTGGCTCTGATTCAGCAAGAGGGAGATCTGCTTTACTCAGAGAATATGTGGCTTAGAGTTCTTTACCTCTCTAAGGTGTGACTTTCCTCATTTATAAAGTAATAGCTCTCAGCATGACAAAAATTCAGTGCCTGTGAAACCGTTCACGGCAGCTGGCACCTAGAAAGAGCTGTTGAGCAGCAGTAGGCACTGCTAGCTGCCCAGCATTGTAGAATTATAGTTACTTCTTGTTATACCAACGGTTTGAAAAGTCAAGAGGGAGGATACTGTATGGTTTCCCTCTTACAGTCACTTGAATGAAATCTGGCACTTTTAATAATAAAGGCTTTCTGAGTGTATCTATTTAATTTGGCTTTATTGAGCTAACCTCAAGTGTTCATCCATAACTATGAAAAGATAATCATCAATTATGACGTGATATTTTTGCTACATGTCTTAGGTTTTAAAAAAAAACAGCTTTTACTCAATGTCTCAGAAGTCAGTGTTTGCTCATCTTATATGCAGAGTTCCTGATGCGAATAAGCCAGATTCTGGTACAGCATGTATATTTCATAAAACCTAAAAAAACAAGTGTGCTTTTCTGCCATTTAGCATCTGATAAATCAGCAGAAAGATCCAGATACAGAAGAGTATCGGAAGCTCCTTTCTGAGAAGGAAGTCCATACAAAGCGGATTCAGCAGCTGACTGAGGAGGTCGGCCGACTGAAGGCTGAAGTTGCCAGGTAACGGCAGCAGGCCTCCCCCAGGCGTGCACACTCCGTCCTGGAGGCGTCTCTCCAAGCTCAGCAGGTGCTCCCGGCCTCCTGGCTGGAAAGGGCGTTAGGAATAGGAAATCCTTCACGTGGCCTTTGCTCTGAACAGGCAAGATGTGATTCAATAAAGGAATCACACAGTGTGAATCAAACACTGAGCTTATCTTCTAAATGGTCAAAATAATTTTCATTATTAGGGTTTCGTTGATTTTCCACAACCTGTAGGCCAAAAGGATGATTTCTACATTTTTAAACTTAAAAAAAAAAAAATTGGATGCATCCCCCAAAGCTTACTATTGACTGTATCTGGCCATTTACTGAAAAAGTTTGGTCCTACGCAGTAGCCGTAGCAGAAGAGTGCCCCTTTGGTGTGGAGCAGATCCGAGCGTCCGGGTGCCTCCGCCTGGCTGCTGGGAAGCTTTGCTCTCCCCGCATGGGAGCTTGTAAGCGTCGTCAGGTGCAGGCTTCCTAAAGGGGGTGTCTGTAATTTGGGTTTTGTTACTGTAAGAACTTTTTTAGTTAATACATTTTATTTAAGCTATACAGTGTAAGCATAAAATTGCAGACTTTGAAGCAAAGCCTTCATTTATTCATTTTCCTTTCCTCTGTTAAAGATCAAATGCATCCTTGACTAACAACCAGAATTTAATCCAAAGTCTGAAGGAAGATTTAAATAAAGTAAAAACTGAAAAAGAAACCATCCAGAAGGATTTAGATGCCAAAATAATTGATATCCAAGAAAAGGTCAAAACTATTACTCAAGTCAAGAAGATTGGACGCCGATACAAGACTCAGTATGAAGAACTCAAAGCCCAGCAGGATAAGGTATTCCAGCGTGTTCTCAGTGTAGTCGCCTGGCATACAGATTCCAGACTCAGCACTACAAGGCTACCGTGATTTACTTTCGTGTTATGTAAAATATCCAAAAGCAGGATATAAGCTCAAGCCAATTTTGGTAAACGCTAGGTGATTTAATTTAATTTGTCAGATTTTGCATATTATCCCTTTTCAGAATTACATTCTCATAAAATCATTTCTGATTAAAATTGTATATCTCCAAAAAGTGGCACCCTTTAATATTGGTTTTGGATGTTTTGGGGTTTTTTTAGAATTTGTTTGTTTATGTGAAAGTTGAGAGGTTGTGGGGGGAGAGAAAAGAGGTTTTTTGGGGGAGTGTTGGTTCATGGCCTAGAAGGTTCAGGGCCGGGCTGGCCATGCTGAGTCCAGGAGCTATGGACTGCATGTGCATCTGCCACAGGAGGGCCAGGGGCGCAAACGATTGGGCCATCAGGCCATCAGCGAGGAGCTGGGGCACAAGTGGGGCAGCTAGAATGCATCCATCCCTGTAGCCCATGTGTGATGCTGGGTCTCGGGCAGCAACAGCTTGACTTGCTATACCACACCAGTCCCCAGAAGCCCTAAATGAGCTGCTTATTCTCTACCTATCAAAAAAAAACCCTTTAAAATTTCAAGTCTTGTTTTCAAGTGGAGAATCTGCATGTTTTCCTTGCATTGCATTTCAAAATATATAAAGAAAAAAAGTCAGCATTTTAACCTCTTAATGCTAACCAGTTAGCACTTTTTTTCTTTACATATATGTAATGTTTTTTCCAGAGAACATGTTTCCTTACGTTGCTTTATACTCTGATTTTCCACTTGATTCATTATTTTAAAAATATATTTTTGTGTCACAAATTTATCTACAGTGCATCATTATGACTAGCTATATAATAAATTGTGCAAAACATCATAAACTTTAGGGACATTAAAGTTGTTCTATAGAAAATTCACTTTGAGGGAAGGAGTGAACATTTAACCCGTTAATCTAACATTTAACCCTGTTGGGGAATCTTGAGTCAGATACCTACCCTGGCTCAGGCCACTCCCTGCCAGCCCGTTCAGACTCGGTGGGGATACCAGGTGACAGCTCTCTTTGGGTTCCTGCCACCAGCGTGGCAGTCCTGGCTTCTGTTGCCTGCTCCCAGCTCAAAGTTGGCCTGGGTCTGGCTCTGGTGGCATTCAGGGACTAGCAGTTTCAAGTTAATTCTCAGTGAGTCAGTCAGCTCTTTCTGTCTGTCTTTCCTTCTCCTCAGTAAATAGAGTAATTTTTAGATTGGAAAATTGCTTTCGTAAAACCCTCAGAAAATGTACGTGCTGAATTCTGTTCTTGCCTTGACTCCTGCTTGCTGTCTAGGCCGTGGAGACGTCAGCTCAGTCGTCAGGAGACCATCAGGAGCAGCAGGTCTCAGCACAGGAGGTGCAGGAGCTCAAGGAAGCCCTCAGCCACGCTGAGGCCAAGGCCAAGTCCCTGGAGAGTCAAGTAGAGACTCTGCAGAAGGTACCAGTGGGACATCGGCCTTCCCTCTTGCATACCGAAAGAAATACTTTATCTTAACTTTGAATGACTCACATGCTTAAATATTCTCCATCTAAAAGTATCCATTTTGCTGATTTCCATCATTTTTATACAGATATTTATTGTATTTGATTTGATTTAAAATTAGTGGTGGGTTTTGGACAGGGTTTGTCGTAATTTGGTGAATTACACGGTGAATGCTTTCGTTTCCCTGAAAAGACATTGTCGGAGAAAGAGACGGAGGCAAGAAGTGTGCAGGAGCAGACGGCACAGCTGCAGTCGGAGCTGGCACGGCTGCGCCAGGACCTGCAGGAGCGGGCCACGCAGGAGGAACAGCTGCGGCAGCAGATCACCGAGAAGGAGGAGAAGACCAGGAAGGCCATTGTGGCAGCCAAGTCCAAGATTGCACACTTAGCCGGTATTTCCTCTGTGCTCTGTATGTTAAAGTTGATAGTAACATTTGGGCTGTGTAAGAAACCAACATTCGGTTTTTTAGTTAGCAGTCTTAGTTTTCAAGTGATGAGGTTACCTTGGTGGGTGGGTGGGTATGTGTGTGTGAGAGAGAGAGAGAGAGAGAGAGAAAACTTTTCTGAAGTTTCCTTACTTGAGAGACAGAATGACACAGACAGGTCTTCAGCAGTTCACTCCCCATGTGCAGGAGACAACCGGGACCGGGCTGGGAGCCTGTGGTCCCATCTGGAGCTCCTGTGGCAGTGCATGGTCACCATCTGCTGCATGCCCAACCACTAGTGGCAGACTGGGTGGGAAGCCCAAGAGCTGGAACTGGAACCAGCCCTCGGACCGAGATTGCGGAGCTCCCGGGCAGCGTGGCCCGCTGCAGCCTGGCACCTGTGTTCTTTTGATGATCTGCAAGATAGTATCTCCCCACTTACTTCAGAAAATGTTGTTGAATGTTTGTGTGTATGTTATGATATTAAATGAAAAATCTGATAACTCACAGTGATGAATAACATAAAAGTCTTTGCCAGCTGTCAACACAGTGGTGTGGCAAGCTGATCCTTTGCCAAAATTGCCAATATTCCATTTGGCACCACTTCACGTCCTGGCTACCCTACTTCTGATCCAGCTTCATGTTAATGGCCTGGGACAGCAGTTGGAGGAATGGCCAAGATCCTTGGGCCCCTGCACCTGTCGGGAGACCCAAAAGTGCCTGGCTCCTGGCTTGTGACTGTCCCAGCCCTGCAGAGTGACCCAGCGGGTAGACAGTATCTGTCATTTCAACCCCTCTAATGTTGACTTTCAAGTGAATTTTCTTTTTGAAATTTATTTTTATTTTAATGAAAGATACATAAATAGGAGAGAGACAAGATCTTCCATCTGCTCATTTACTCCCCACGTGGCTACAATGGCCAGAGCTGAGCTGATCCAAAGCTAGAAGCCAGGCGCCTCTTCTGGATCTCTGATACGGGTGCAGGGTCCCAAGGACTTGGCCATCCTCCGCTGCTTTCCCAGGCCACAGGCAGGGAGCTGGATGGGAAATGGAGCAGCCAGCACACAAGCTGTCCCCACAGGGTGAAGGATTGGCCTGTTGAGCACAACTCCAGGCCCAAAATAAATTGTTAAAAAAAAAAAGTTTCTGCTAATTAGGGTTCTTCAGCTTTTTGGGGATTTTTATTAAGAGAAGTCACATCTTTCTGTTGGAGGAAGTATATTTTATTTTGTATTAGAGTGATCAACATGGGTGGGTGTGTTTAGAACTTTGTTCATCTAAATATTGATGTGCGAGCAGATAGAGCTGGTGAAGTGGGGTTGTAGAGCTATGAGCCAAGTTTACATGCACTTGTAGTGTTTGGTTCCAGTGTTAACAGAGTCTGGGCTTTGGTTCAGGTGTGAAAGATCAGCTAACTAAAGAAAACGAGGAACTTAAACAAAGGAATGGAGCCTTAGATCAACAGAAAGATGAGCTGGACGTGCGCATGACTGCCTTGAAGTCCCAGTACGAAGGTCGGATCAGCCGATTGGAGAGAGAGCTCCGAGAGCACCAGGAGCGGCACCTTGAGCAGAGGGATGAGCCCCCGGAGCCGACCAGCAAGGTGGGCAGGGCGTGCCTGCAGAATGGGCAGTGACATCTTCATGACGTTGTTCAGTAGCTTTCGGAAACAGACACAGAGCTCCATGTTCTGTCTTCCCAGGTCCCAGAGCAGCAGAGGCAGATCACGTTGAAAACCACCCCGGCTTCTGGGGAAAGGGGGATGTAAGTGTTCGTTCTTTCTGTTTTCTCCACGAAGCCTGAGGAAGACAGGAAATAGGGAGGTCTGTACTGTGGTATAAAACTAGATCCTAAGGGACCATCAGTGACTGGACTTGTTTTCAACCTGTGCGTAGCCTATCTGGTAGATCTCCGTGACGGAGAAAACATCTCGCATCTCTGGTGTGACCCCAAGATGCTGCGCGCAGTTAGGAAAGGCAGGATTCCAGCAGTCAGATACTTTCCAGAATATCCTCTGCACAGATTTGTTGATTATTTTTATTTGTTGAAAGGAAGAGAGAAAAATACATCTCCCATCAGCTAGTTTGTTCCCCGAATGCTCACACCAGCGAGAGCTTGGCTGGGCCGGTGCTGAGGTAGCAACTGCATCCGGGTTCCCTGTGCACGTGCCAGGGACCTAAGAACTGGAACCGTTCCCTTGGTCGTGGATGCGTGGATCTGAACAGTGGCTGGGATTGTGTTTTACAAGAGATGCTTTAGTAGTACTTTGTTGGTGAGTCATTCTGTTTTCTGCTCTCCAAGTGCCAGCACTTCAGACCCACCAACAGCCAATATTAAGCCGACTCCCGTTGTGTCTACTCCAAGTAAAGTAACAGCTGCAGCTATGGCTGGGAATAAGTCAACACCGAGAGCTAGCATCCGCCCAATGGTCACACCTGCGACTGTGACAAACCCCACAACCACCCCGACGGCCACAGTGATGCCCACCACACAGGTGGAATCGCAGGAAGGTTGGTGAAATAGGATGAATACGATGGTAACCCCAGTGATGCATGAAGCTTAAGTCAGATATTATAAAAATGAGTGAGGGTATTTTGAGGTACATGATTGCTAGGATCCTTGTTAATGTAACCACATTTAAACTGTGTGTAAAGGGATAATTACCTCCCTCTGGATTATTGTTTATTCACTTGAAGCAGTTATGTGTGTGTGTGTGTATATATATATAGAGAGAGTGATCTTCATCTGCTACCTCATTCCGCTGATTGTCGCAACAAACAGCATTGGGCCAGGCCAAAGCCAGGAAGCAGCAGTTTTTCTAGGTCTCCCTGTGGGTGGCAGGGGTCCAGACCATCAGCAGGGAAACATGAGCGCCACACCAGCCCCAACCCTGAAGGTTATAGCACAGTATCCACTTCTAATGACTAATACTGATGACATGCAAGTCATTTTGGAAAACCATGCTTCATTACTGGTTCAGCCCAAATAAGGTTTTTTTCACTGAATCTGGCTTTTTTGCTTTCTTTTTCTTCTTGCCATGGCATTTTGTGATTCATTGTACCAATTATAGTTATACTTGAAAGAGAAGTGAGTAGCATCCGTCTGCTGGTTCACCCCTCAAATGCCCATAGCAGCCAAGGCCACAGCAGGCCTATGCACGGTGCCTGGAACTCTGTCCAGGTCTCCAAGTACTCGAGCCACCACCACCTCCCAGGGGAACCTCAATAGGGAGCTGTGTCAGGAGCAAAGCCAGGACTGAGACCTCCTCTGATGGAGGAGGCAGCCACAGCAAACAGGCCTGGTAAAACAAAGTGTCTTGCTTAAATTTGGGCTTATGAATTTTAATTACTTTTATTTAGTTACACCTTATTATGGGAAAATAAATGCAGAGAGTTCCAGATATTTATTTAACTAATGTAGAAAACAATTTACTGCATGATACTGAGACAGCATTTGACCTAATGGGGAAGACACCAGCATCCCATTTTGCGAATTCCTGAATTCAGTACCTGACCCTGGCTCATGACCTTTAAATTACTGCCAAAAACCAAACCCTGGGCAGGAGTTGTGATGGCTCAGGTAATGGCCCCCACTCTTGGGAAGAGCTGGCAGGAGTTGTGATGACTCAGGTAGTGGCCCCCACTCTTGGGAAGAGCTGGCAGGAGTTGTAATGGCTCATGTAACGGCCCCCACTCTTGGGAAGAGCTGGCGTGAGTTCCCAGTGCCAGCCTTGGCCTTGCTCCCACCAACAGTATCAGCCGTGTGGAAAGCGGGACAGCAGGTAGAGCCACGCTCACATGCTCTGCTTCTTCTCTTGCTCTTCCTCCCCGCTCTTGTGTCTGCCTAAGCAAATGTAAAACCAAAATGTCTTCAAAGATGCGTAATGCATAACCTTTACTGTTACATTTTTTCTGATTAGTGGTAAGAAGTATAATCATGAAAGAAATGGTTCCAGCTGTGCTGAAAGAGGGTGACTCACATTAAACATAATGTAATTGCTTTTCAGCTATGCAGTCCGAAGGGCCTGTGGAGCATGTCCCGGTGTTTGGAAGCACTAGTGGATCTGTCCGTTCTACAAGTCCTAATGTCCAGCCTTCCATCTCTCAGCCCATCTTGACTGTTCAGCAGCAGACACAGGCCACGGCTTTTGTGCAGCCTACCCAGCAGAGTCATGCTCAGATTGAGCCTGCAAATCAGGAGCTCTCCCCCAGCATAGTGGAGGTTGTTCAGAGTTCACCGGTCGAGCGGCCTTCTACCTCTACAGCAGTGTTTGGGACTGGTAAGGTGAACTTTAAAATGAAGTTAAAGCTAAGCATTTGGTACAGTGGTGAAGATTCAAGTAGCCCTCGGTGTTTGTATGTAAACATTTCAGTGGTCATTACTGGTGCCTTCAAGGGGACCATCCGTAACTGGAGTTGATGGCTTATTAGTCAAGGCTTAAGACACTGGTTCGGCACAGAAGCTGCTCTTTGTTCATGTATGGAATTGAAACAAACTGCAATGAATATTCACTGTGTCCTCTAACTACGTGACCTCCTTAGGTATTTTTAAAATATTTTTTCATTTATTTTGTGATTCAAGATTTCTGTGATTTACCTTCAAAGTTTCAGCCACTCCAAGTTCTTCTTTGCCAAAACGCACACGAGAGGAAGAGGAAGAGAATGCCGTGGAAGCATCGGAGCAAGTCTCTGAGGACACGGTGGAGATGCCTCTTCCCAAGAAGCTCAGGAGTGTGACCCCCGTGGGGACCGAGGTGCGTGGGCCGCCGGCCTGGGCTCTCCAGCACGGCTCAGTGCAAGTAACACTGTCTCATCGGGAAACTCTCGCTTAGTGAACTCGCTGTGCTTAACAGAAACAAGTTGAATCCCATTTCCAAGTTATTTCTTCATTTAAAGCAAGGTTATAGTCCTACTCATCATTTAAACTATTGTCTGCCATTTTTTTCTAACATTATCCAGAATTATATTCCTTTTTTTGTTTTAAGGCTAAATTATGATTTTTTTAAGTGAAATATTCGTACCAAGAGGATTATGATTGTGCTTATATTTTATAAATGAAATGGACTTTGCTGATACCTAGCTGCATAAAAGTATCACTGTGAGCTTTGTTTTTGTAAGGATTCTCACGGAACAGGTAACTCTTCACCCAGGGCGTGGTTCTGGTAGTCATTTCTGTGCTTTGCTATTCAGGAAGAAGTTGTGGCAGAGGAAAGCACCGACGGAGAGGCAGAGGCGCCAGCTTACAACCAGGACTCTCAGGATTCCATTGGAGAAGTAAGACAGTCGCTTTTAGTCAGTTGAAGCTTTCAGCATGTTTCAGATCTAATGAAAGATCTATGCTTGTTTTCCTCCTCTGGAGAAATGGCTTTGCTCCTGCGGGGCCTCGGTTCCCACGTACAGAAGGCCCGGGGTGCTCGTCCGCCCTGTGCCCAATTGGTTATCCTGTGCTGTTCCTAATCTGTGGAAGCAACTTCATTTTACACTTGAGCTTTTGATCTCTGCTTGCCATTCCCCCAAAAGGCAACTGAAGTCTTTGACTTCCTAGGTTCTGTTCTGGCACTTCCACTTGAAATAAGCCATGTGTCCGGCTAATGCTCAGTTACGGCATTTGTGGGAAAGTGTAACATTTTCATATTGTAAAATGCCTGAAGTAGTTGGCTGCCGTGTTACATGTTCAGAATGTCACCACTCACTTTTTATTGTCTGCCCTACAAGATGAGAGAATTCATACCTAAGATCCATCGTCTGGAACTCAGCACTGCACATTTGGTTTTAAGAGATGTATTTGGAACCCGATTCAGACAAGTTCACATGGCTGTTGAACTCAGGATTTTAGTTTCCAGCTGTCCTCTTTAAACTTGAGAAGCAATACTTGCTATACAAAATTTCAGGAACATTTTATTCTAACTTCGGTAAAATTAAAATATTGTCTGAAACTCGTCATAAGTAATCATGCCTACAGATAATCTGGTTTTCTGAGATGCATTGGTTTTATGCCTTAATTTTCCAGTTTTTCTTGACTAAAAACACAAAAATGAACTCTTTTGATGATGTCATGCATGAGAACATCTGTTTTGTGGATTCTTCAGAGGGCGTTGTATCTAAGGAACAATTTGAGATAATATGTGAATTTCTTAAATGGCCAGGCTTGGCTAAATTGTTTTAAAATCATGTGTAACGCATTTTCTCGAGGCTGACGTGGTTCCGACTCGGGCCGTGTGGCTCCCGTCGCGCCCTTCCCGCACTGCTGCTTGGGTGCACTTGCGGTTTTCATTTTCTGCTAATGAAGCATATGATGTTCATAAGTGTTGCTTTTTGGAAATAAGTGTCAATTTGAGGATTTTTTTTTTTTTAATTAGAATGTGACTTACTCATCATTTCCATTATGATATACATAATTGTTTGGAATATCTTATTCCTGAATACCTGGTTGCTAGCTTGTATAAAAATTTGATTTTATTGAATATTTAGCCAAAAAGAAAACAACATATAAATTTTTATAGTACTGCATATCTATGGAAAAATTCATAGTTTGTAAAATTAGTGGAACTAGAGATTTTTTATTATACATGAAGAAAGGCAAAAATAACTACTACGTATTTTGTCTCAAGGAATTTCTAGAAATCCATCAGAGCTTCAGGGTAGAGCTCTCTAGACGCTGAGAGAGGAACAGGAGTGGAGGAGGGTGGATGGATGCCAGCACACGGGACAAGGCTGGCTGGTTCAGTGGGCAGCTGCACTGAGGGACGCACTGCTCACCGCCATGCTCTGTGTGTCCCAAGCAGGGACAGGACAGGACAGGGAGCAGAGGTGCTGATGCACTGACCTGGACAGCTTGTGCTACGCGTGTGCCCTGTCAAAATACATAGTATGAAGAATTTTTTTAATGGTTTTTAAAGATTTGTTTATTTTTATTGCAAAGTCAGATATACAGAGAGAATGAGAGGAAGATCTTCCGTCCGAAGGTTCCCTCCCCAAATGGCTGCATCAGCCAGGGCTGAGCTAATCCGAAGCCAGGGGCTTCTTCCAGGTCTCCCACACGCGTGCAGGGTTCCAAGGCTTTGGGCCGTCCTCGACTGCTTTCCAAGGCACAGGCAGGGAGCTGGGTGGGAAGTGGGCCACTGGGATAGAGCCAGCACCCATATGGGATCCTGGTGCATTCAAGGTGAGGACTTTAGCTGCTCAGCTCCCATGTTTGGCCCAAGTATTAAAAATTTTAAGACATTAAAAATAAAAACAATAATATCTAATAAGATAAACTTAGAGAAATAGAATATGCAGAGAATTGCTTTATATCTGTCATAAGGTTGTGTATATGTTTTTTTCTCATTATTACCCAGTAAGATTTAGAAAGTTTTCTTTTGTAGGAAGACAGTGAAGAAACAAAAAGGCTTGTCTTCTTTACCATTTGATTTCAAAGCTTTTAGAACACTGCCAGGCCATTCTTAGCCTTTACTTTGACCATCTAATTTTAAAGGGAGTCACGCAGGGGGATTACACGCCTATGGAGGACAGTGAGGAGACCTCGCAGTCTCTGCAGATGGCGCTGGGGCCCCTGCAGTCAGACCAGCAGACCACAGCTTCATCCCAGGACGGCCAGGGCAAAGGGGATGACGTCATCGTGATTGACAGCGACGACGAAGAGGAGGAGGAGGATGAAAACGACGGGGAGCATGAGGTAAATAAATGTGGTTTGGAAGAAAGTGTGCAGATCCTTGCACTTCTGCATTGAGTCCTAAATTCTCCCAGGAGTTACCACCGTCTCCTTTGAAATGGCTGGGAACTTGATTGTCAGCACTGTGGAGACTTTTTAAAAAATGAATTTTTTTTTACCTCTTAGAGGTCTGTAGTCCATTTCTGAAGTACTTTATAGCATACATAATTGAATGAAATACATTTTACATGAAATTTTGTGCTTTATTTTGAAATGTAACCTTAAATTGACAGCTTGAGACTTTAATAAAGAAACTTTCAAAAAGTTGCTGTGATATATAAGCTCATTGTTTTCCCCCAGCTCACCTATTTTAAGGTGAAATAAAATGAACTCCTTGGGATCCTGGCTGATCTCGCGTCCCCAGTGGTGGTGTTGGGCTAAGTCTGGAGGGCGTCCCAGATACGATGCTTGCCCCTGGCTGCTCACGCGCAGCGCTCGGGCAAACCTGGGTCCTGGCCCAGGTGACAACGCAGACGCGCAGGCCGCATGCAAAATCTTCTTTTACCCTTGCGGATTTCTCTACCAGGATTATGAAGAAGACGAAGAAGATGATGATGAAGACGAGGATGACACGGGGATGGGAGACGAGGGTGAAGACAGTAACGAGGGAACTGGCAGTGCAGATGGTAACGACGGCTATGAAGCCGACGAGGCCGAGGTAACCGACCCAGCTCGACCCAGCTCTCCCGGGGTGCGGGGAGGCCCTGTCAGGAGCCCAGAGCTTGTGCAGCTTTGAAGCTTGGCTTACTGGTTTTTGCTGTGGTTTAGTTTGGTTAACTATTGGGTATTTCTTCACTAAGCTGAAGTCATCATGTTTTATTCTTAGGGTGGTGAGGGGACCGATCCAGGCACGGAAACAGAAGAAAGTATGGGTGGAGGAGAGAGTAACCAGAGAGCTGCTGATTCACAAAACGGTGGTGAGACTAGTTCTTCTTTAGAGTATCTTGGGTGGGTGTTGAGGAGGGTGGTCCTGAGGGTTCCTTTCGGTTTCCCACAGCCTGAAGTGCTTGTGTCTGAGCCCTGGTTCTGCTTCAGATTGGAGCTGCACCAGAGGTGGCGGTGAGGGGCTCCGGCCTGGGCTCCGGGCTCCTCGCTCTGCCCTAGCGCAGACTCAGCTGGGCAGGCAGTGGGGAAGGGAACCAGCAAATAGATGGGATCTGTCTCTCTGTGTCTCTCTTTACTTCTCAATAAATAAACATTTTAGAAAATTTAAGACATTCAGTAAATTGACGAAGCACTGACTCTTGTCTCACTTTGTCACCATTATGCCCTCAAAGAAATCTTTATTTGTGGCTCTTAGGTACTATCATTTAAATCTATGAATTTTAAAAGATTTATTCATCTTCATTGGAAAAGGAGGTGTCGAGAGAGAGAGAAACGGAAAGATCTTCCGTGTACTGGTTCATTCCTCCAGTGGCCACAGATCTGAGCTGATCAGGAAGGAAGCAGGAGCCTCCTGCAGGTTCCCTGCAAGGCCTTGGGCCGTCCTCCTCTGCCTTCCAGGCCACAGTCAGGGAGCTGGACTCAAAATGGAGCAGCAAGGACATGAAGCAGCACCCATGTGGGATACCAGCACTTACATGTGGGGGATTGGCCTGTTGAGCCACCACACCCGCCCCCAGATCTCTAAATTACTGTAAATGCCATATGATGGTGCTGCTGTTAGTGAATGGAAACCTTGAATCTCTGACTTTAATGGAAATAACAGCTCTCAGCCACAAGAGGTCAGTCTGATCAAGCTGCATTCCCAAACTCGTGGACACTGAAGCTGCCCAGTGTTGCCTAGTTTTTCCAGTGGGAGAACAACAACTTGGTAAACACGGCATTGCTGTGATTAAAATCTTTGGAGAAAGCTCAGCCCTTGAGGCCCATTGAACAGCGGACATCAAATGGAAATTAGAGAAAATTGCTTTTATTGTTTTAAAATGTGTCCTATATGTTTTGCTTCTTTTTAAATGCTTAGTTATTTGAAAGATGGTGTTAGAAGAAAAGTGAGATCCTCCAGTTTCTGACTCACTGTGGCCAAGTCAGGCCCGGGCCACGAGCCCAGAGTTCCACCCGGGGCTTCCTGGATGGCAGAGACCTGTGTCAGAGCTCACGCCAGTGCTCGGCCGAGGGCGCCTGGCAAGCTGGCCTCACACCTCTGGACTCTAAAATGTAGTGTAAAGAGTTACAATCGGGTCCATGTGCTTGCTCACAGGCTAATCCTCCACCTGCAAGCACCGGTGTCCTGATAGCTCAGCTTCCCATCCAGCTCCCTGCCTGTGGCCTGGGAAAGCAGCGGAGGACAGCCCAAAGCCTTGGGACCCTGCACCCGTGGGAGACCCGGAAGAGCTCCTGGCCTTACATAAGTGCAGCTCTGCTCATTGCAGCCGTTTGGGGGAAGAACCAGTGGATGCAGATGGGCAGAAGATTTTTCCCTCTGTTTCTCCTTCTCTCTGTAAATCTAGCTTTGAAAGTTAAAAAAACTTTTTTTAAACCTTGAAATAAAAGAATTACCATCACCTTATGCAACATTGTTGGTTTTGCAGGTGATGATGCTCAGCCAAATTCAGCAGTGGGACTGCATATTAAACTAACAGAAAACCATTGAGCTTCTTAGAGGCCTGAGTGTTTGAAAGGAAAGATGTGCTGCTTTGAATGCACATGATAAGGACAGGCATCCCTTTCCACTTCTAAGTTTCTTAAGGGAAAAGCTAGCAAGTATTAGGCCACATGATAATGGATAGTTTTCTTATTTGAGACAAGTAAGGAGAGAGAAACTAATCGTTGAGTATGATTGAAGCTTTATGAACATTTTTTCGATTCAGCATTTCTGTGTAGCACGTGGTTGGAGTCAGAGAAGTTTCCTTTTCGTCTCTAGGCGTTGTCACTCAAGTGTGAAATCCTGTGAGGGCTGCTGTTCTTGGCCGTTGTTCCCAGACACCTGGATGCTTGCAGGAGACTGTTCTCCCTATCCCTTCTCTCCATCCTGGCTTGATGATCAGCACGTCAAAGCATAGTGGCTAAGTTAGCGAGTGGAGTCGGTGTGTCACGGGACGCTTGTGAGCAAGCTGAAGCCCAGGTTCAGGATCTGGAGCATGGACGTGGCTGCCCTGAAGCCTTGTGTTAGCCGAGGGGCGTCTCCTGCACCCCATACTCACCAAGCACTGCAGTCTGTGCTACCCTAATTCAGCCTTCTGTCATGCAGGACAAACTTTGGAAAAGCCTTTGACCTTTGGCATTTAAGGAAAACAGAATATGGTGCTCCGTCATCAAAGTGCTCACTCGGTCGGTCCCCCCTCTGCTGGGTTGTTTACATGAATGACCCAGTGGGCTGACCTTTATGTAGAAACCAACATTTCCACAGTGTTGGGCACAGAGTTATAATGTTCCAGTTTGTGAAATCTTCAGTAAAGCCTAAGTTGCTTTTGCTCCCTGTTACCTCAAACCAGGGCCTGACAGCTGATTCTTGTAGGCTCAGTTCCCTCCACGGCTGCTGCTGGCCGGGATGGAGGGGAGGAAGCATTCCCTGTAGAGTTTATTGTGCGGTCACTTTGATAGTTCAGAAATGAGCTTCTCTTCTCCCATAGGTGATGGAAGTACAGGGCCGGCGGAGTCTTTTTCCCAGGAGATTTCCAGAGACCAGCAGCCATCATCAGCATCTGAAAGACAAGCCCCTCGAGCACCCCAGTCCCCAAGGCGCCCACCGCACCCCCTGCCTCCTCGGCTGACCATTCATGCGCCACCACAGGAGCTTGGCCCACCAGTGCAGGTATTCAACCACAAGGACTGGACGCTGGTCACCCTGAAAATGAGCTTTAAGAAAAAGTACTGGCTTTTTGTCCCTTTTCAAGATTATCCTGGCTTTTTTTTTTTTTTTTTTTAAGAACGAAATGAACTGTTGTGTTTTTGTTTTTTTGGTTTTTTTAATTATTGAACTGAAGCTAATTTCTGCTTTCTGCCTTAAAACATGGTGGTGACTTGGTTCTTGTAACTTGAGTGTACTGTAAAGGCAGTTTACTGAAAGCTGTACACAGATTGAGATGTTTATGTCATAGCAAGTAAAGTTACAGTTGCTACTTCTTCAGGTAAAATATTGTTTGCAGCTCACTGCTTGCTTTGACAACTTGAGCTCTAAGAACCAACATTTTAAAAAATAAATTTCTATTTAATGAACTCCTTCGTTTAATCAGATTATTTCCACTTGTAAAGTTAACGAAGAGAGGCAGGCCTCTGGCACAGGAGTTGAAGTACGTACCCCTCGAGGTGCTTTGCATTCCGTATTGGAGGTCCCGGGCCCAAGCCAATCCTGCCTCTGCTCCTGTTCCCACTGTGGCTGGTGCACAGCGTGGGAGGCGGCAGGCAGCGCTGGCTCAAGGGCTTGGGCCCACGAGGACTGCGCTGAGTCCCTGCCACTGTCCTCTGCTGACCCATCGCTTGGTGGTATGGCCAGTCACTGGAAGATGTGTTTGTCCTCTGTCTTTCAAGTAAAGGTATTTAACACAAATTATTAATACAGGTGTATATAGTCCAGTCACTTTTGAAAATGATGAGAACACTGTTTGCTGAAATATTTCAGACTCACAAGTACATGTGCGAGTTTCAGGGAGGGGACAGGACACGAATCCCTTCACGTATCAATAACAAACACATTGGCTTTTATCCAAGTGTCAGTGAACAGTTTATCTAGTTAATTAGCCACTGATTTTAGTAGCCGTTTTTCTTGAGAAGATGTCCGGATGGCCACCTGTCTGCTAAAATGTCAGTTACTTTGGTCACGAGCAGGTAAGCTGTATCTGCTGATACCCTGCTTCCTTTCCTGGCACACAGAGAGTTCAGATGGCACGGCGGCAGTCTGTCGGGCGCGGGCTTCAGCTGACTCCAGGGACAGGCGGCACGGTGAGTGGAGGCGCTGCGTTGCCCAGCCGCCCTCGCGTGGGTCGCATGCTTGCTCTCACTCCTGGCCCCCGCTCTCTGTTCAGCAGCACTTCTTCGATGACGAAGACAGAACAGTCCCAAGTACTCCAACTCTCGTGGTGCCGCATCGCACTGACGGGTTTGCGGAGGCCATCCAGTAAGTTAACGGCACACTGCGCCAGTCTGCTGGTTCACTGTTGGCTTGTGTGGCGTTTGATTGAGTGCTCTGTTGACACTTCTGCCGTACTGTAGAACGCTGCTGATTTGTGAGGGCTAAGGATATCATGTTAGGGAAGGCTATTCAGAAAGAGCAAGGAAGAGATTTTGAGTATTCGCAACACAAAGCAGTGCTGAATGTTTGGAAGTGATGGCTACGCCATTTATCCTGACCTGATCATCAGATTGTTCGAACCACTGAAATGTCACATTGCACATTTTAATATTTCTAAGTTTTGGTTTTTAATTTTCTGGGCATGTACTTAGACCAACAGGTATAAAGTCAAAATTGCAGAAGATTAATTTTTACTTTTAAAAAATGTGAATGTCAGGGCAGCCTGGCAGCTGCTGAGCATGTTTCCTGGAGTCCATGCCCTGGTGGCTCTGAGCTCCACGTTTCCCAGGAGTAGCACGCCCCTCAGCATCTGCTCCTTGACTACCTCGTTCCTAAGGTGGGATTGAGCGATGCAGGAATTCCTGCCTCATAAATTGAGAATTTAAACTCTGGTTGCTGGTGATTCATTGCCGACAGTGGGTGGTGATATGGAGGCCACACTTGAGGGCAGCGGACTACAACCTAAGCACCTGGAAGTGGGGGTAGGGACGGAGACAGTAGGCTTTCTTAGTTCAGATGAAGAGGCAGTTCACCCCAGTAATTGGGGGTGTCATTCTCAGGGGTATGTCTAGTAAAGTCAGGAAATATGAGGCCTGGTCCCAGGGAATTAGGTAATTTTGCTGTAAATCATAGCTGGATTCATGGATGGCTGATAGCACACCTCTTGTCGGCTTTTTCTTTCCTCTTTCTGCGTTGTTTGAGATGTTGAGATTTAAGCGGGGTGTGTCAGTTTTGTCTTAAATTTTCCGCCCGTGCAGTTCCCCCCAGGTTGCTGGTGTTCCTCGGTTCCGGTTTGGGCCACCTGAAGACATGCCACAGACCAGTTCCAGTCACTCCGATCTTGGCCAGCTTGCTTCTCAAGGAGGTGGGTGGCTTGAAGAGGTGGTTCCTGCATCCCCCTGTGCTTAGTGCAAGGCTGCTGTCCCTGAGTTCCACGAGCTCTGTGCGAACTGTGCTTGCTGCTGTCGGGCATTATCTTAACACAGTTCTTGTCACTTCTGAGAGCGTAATTTGCACTTGTGCCCCTTCCCGCTCCCGGTGTTGGTGTCAGACATGCAAGCAGGAGTATGTATTGCACCAGAAAGTACACCTGGGTACCACTAGCTGCTTTCAGGTGGACAGAGTGCAGCCCATAGTTTGATACTTGTAACATTTCTATTTCAAGTTGTAAAACCAGAATTTTTTCCCTTAACATTCATTTTTAAAGTATGTGGAATAAAATAACTCCTACATTTAGTAGGGGTTGATTATCCACATGTGAGATGCACTTGTAGTCAGTGCAGCTCCTTGGATTTCTGCACTGCCAAGGTCATGTGAGCTGGTCGTGCACATGCGGTGTGTGCGTGGGTGCACATACTTGCATCCATTTTATCATAAAATGAAAAGCTTGATCTGCATGCCTCAGTAAGGATGCATGTCTGTCCTCCCCTGGTTACCTGTGATGTTAGTTTTTGGCAGCTTTATGTTCTTTAACTGCTCGTTAATATTCAGTATGTTCTTCAGGTCTGGGGATGTATGAGACCCCCCTTTTCCTGGCTCACGAAGAGGAGTCGGGTGGCCGAAGCGTTCCCACTACTCCTCTGCAAGTGGCTGCCCCTGGTGGGTATCCAAGGCACGCGAGCAGAGCTCACATTCCACCAGTAGCTTCTGGCTGAGAGTTTGATGAGCCGCAAGTGAAAGCTGTTTTTTCCATGCAGTGACTGTGTTTACTGAGAGTGCTACATCGGATGCCTCCGAGCACGCCTCGCAGTCCGTTCCCATGGTGACCACATCCACTGGAGCTTTATCCACCACAAATGACACTGCCGCGGGGGATGACGGAGATGAAGTGTTTGTGGAGGCAGAATCTGAAGGGTAAAAGTTGACTTTTATATTTGCTTTGTTTAGATTTGTCAGGCCTAATGTATTTGTTTCCTTTGAGCCAAGAAATAGTTGAGCTTTATTTTTGTTAGCATGCTACTAAGAAAATAAGGTAAACCGTAAGTTTGGAAATGCTACCTTGAATAGAACTTTGTGATCATTATTAAAGACAGTCCTTAAAACTATTATATCTCTGAAAATGACATAACATTCACTAAAACAAAGCATTTTAAAGGTACTGATACCCCTCCATTGACTTAACTGCTTGGATTTTTTTTTTAACCAAAAAAAGGAGCCCTGCTGTGAAAACCAGGGTGCATGGCCGGCTCTGAAGTGGCCCTCACACTGGGCATTAGACTGAGACAGGAAGCACTGGCTTCACACAGAGGTGTCGTAGCGGCCACAAGTGAACACGGAAGCAGTGAGCTGCGCGTGGCCAGGGGTACAGCTGGGACTGGGACCCAGACTTCTGGGTAGAGGTCCAGGGATTATCAGGCAACTCTGACACATCAGGGAAATGTGGGTCTGCTGTGGTTTATTGTGTGATGGGTTATAAACCTTAGAATGCTCACTGCCGTTCTAGACCGTGTGCAGGTCACCTTACACACGTCATTTCTGACCCACACGAGATTCTTGCGATGGATTCTCCATTACACAGATGGTAACTCCCAGCTGGGAGCTATTGGCTGTTCTGCTAGTAATTAGCTCAAGCTGAACTTGGCGCTGACTCCAATCCCGCACAGACACTGCCCTGTACCTCTCAAGTGCAGCGTTCTAGTCAGCTGGTGGTTACTAATAATGATGGAAGAGTGAGCAGACTGACTTGCCTTCTCACTGGCCTCTGGGCAGCAGCAAGGAGGACGTGGCAGCCACTGGTTGCCCCAAGGCCTGGGAATAGCCAGCACCCTGCGGAGATCTATGGATAATGTGTTCCCTGTGAGTAAATGTGAACGTCCTTGATAAGGAGGAAAAGGTATCAGAAAAAGTAGCCGCTAAACTGAAACATGTCCAAGTGAGAGAACTACCAGAAGATGCAATTTTTAGAGGGGAGTTGGAATAGTTCTAATTTTTTTAAAAAGTTATTGTTTGTTCCATTCTATCTGGAAGATAGAAATTGGTGTCCCAGCCACTGCTGCCCTCCCTAAATGTTCTCAGTGACCAGGACTGAGCCAAAGCCCAGAGCCAGGGAGTTCTGAGTCTCCCACATAGGTGCAGAGCCCCTCACCTGCTGCTCTGGGGGTGTGCCGTCCCAGCAGAAGCTGTGGAGCCCAGACACTTCAGTATGCGGTGCAAGCTCCACGTAGTGCCGCTGTGCCACACAGCCTGCATCGTACAAGTAGTGACCATACAGGAAAAAGTTTGAGAGCAGTGTTAAGAGACTTTCTAGACTCAGTTTGTATTTTCTAATCGTTTATTTGCCTTTTTTAGTATTAGTTCAGAAGCTGGCCTGGAAATTGACAGCCAGCAAGAAGAAGAGCCTGTCCAGGCCTCTGATGAGTCGGATCTTCCATCCACCAGCCAGGACCCTCCGTCCAGCTCTTCTGTAGGTAAGGTCCCACATGGGCCACATCACACCCAGGAGACGCTGCCGTCTGACAGATCAGTAATTTGTTCTCTGGGTTTTAAAATGTGTTATGAGAAGTCTTACTTTATTATTAAAGGAAACTTGCTTTTTACTTGAATCAGTATTTTATTGATCCTGGCAGTCAGAAATGTAGACCGCACGCTTCCATCCCAGAGTAGTTTCCCCCTGAGTCATCTGGACAGGGCTTGACAGTAGGTGGTTTGTGGCGTTCCCAGGCCCCTAGGGGTGCTGCAGGTGCTGCAGGTGCAGGAGGGCTGATGTGGGCCATGCTCTTGTCTCAACCAGAATAGCTTCCGGCTTGTGTGTTCTGCAGATCAGGTCCTACAAGGGATGTGTGGAGGGCTGAAAGGTGGAGCACACTGCTGCATAAAAGTGTTTGAAATCTGATTATGTTTCAGAGTTTGACTTTTTCCCAGTTTTTAAGCTTACTTTGAGAAAAAGTTGTCATGTATGTTTCTGTGCCCTTGGAGACTCGGGCACAGGAGGGTTCTCCACGGTCACATGGTAGATTGGTGTTCTGTGCTGCTCATTGCAGTCTAATGTCTATGAGAATTACCTTCGCTCAGGCGTTCTGCTGTTGGAGCTCGCATGAGAAAACATACGGGTTGTTGAAATTACAATGCCTTTAGGTTTTTTTGAAAATATAAAACATACCTTCCAGTCTAAGCAGTCATTTGGCTTGCAGATATTTGCCATGTGAACGCAGTTCCATCTAAAGCATCACTAAGAGTAGGCAGTATTAGGGGCCAGTGTTGTGTCACAGCCTGCAGTACCAGGATCCCAGATGAGCCCCAGCTAGAGTGCCCAGCACTGCCTGCTAACGTGCTTGGGAAAGCGACAGAAGATGGGCCCAGGTGCGTGGCACCTGTGCAGAGACGTGATGAAGTGTCAGGCTGATGGCGGCTACTATTTGAGGAGTGAGCCAGCATCTGGGGTATCACTCTTTAACTAAAGTGACATTAAGTATATAGACATGAAAAGGGACCGGGTTTAAACTGCAATTATTGGAGGATGGTGTTGTGAGGAAGCAGCAGTTGGCGTCTGAGGCAGCAGGGCGGCAGGAGCGGAGTAGCCAGAGGTCTGATGGGGTGGCAGCAGAAGGGTCGGCAGAACTTCGAAGGGTGTGAGAACTGTTGGAGGCCTTCCAATAGTTGCCATACTGGCTCTAAAAGCTCAGCAGTATCAGCTAGTGCAAAGGCTGTTCCCGTGATCAAGCCGGAGAGGACTGTGGCTTGGATAAGATGGTAGAGTTAATACGGTCATAAGAAACGGTCAGGGGGATCTTTTTCAATTTGAAATAGCACTTGCTTAAAAAGAAAAAGAAAGGTTTAAATACTGGTAGCAAAATGATGTATCTGCGTTTTACCCATGCAAATGTTTGGCCTTGTCAGTTGATGCTTTCCTGATGTGTGATGTTGTTCTTAGACACCAGCAGCAGTCAACCAAAGCCTTTCCGAAGGGTGAGACTTCAGACAACGCTAAGACAAGGTGTGCGTGGGCGTCAGTTTAACAGACAAAGAGGTAATTCCCTGATATACTGATAGAGTGTGGGGTGGTGATAAGTAAAATCTACTTTCTAATCCTTAAGTTTACCAGTTCTTTTTTAATGTTGAATGTGCACCCACTGGGGAGCAGGCCTCTCGGCATATCGGTGCAGAGCGTGTGTGACAAACACGTGCTTATGCTTGCTGTTTATTGCTTCTTCCTTAAATCCACAGTAAGAATTGGAAAATCTGAGTTATGATTTTCTACTGTAACTGTTAGATCGCATTCTTGCCATAAAAATAAATGATTAATCATTATGATTTCTATCAAAGATGTGGCATATCTTAAATTTTATATTTGTACTGCCAAGATACTTCACCTCACAAGGAATTTTCTGAGAGATAGAAATAAATAAATCTTTTTCAAAAGAATGCTCTCAACTTCATTTGCTTTTTGTTTTCCCGTAGGTGTGAGCCACGCAATGGGAGGAAGAGGAGGACTCAATAGAGGAAATATTAATTAAATGGTCGTAAACTCTGAATAAGATCATCGAATCTGTTCAATGTAATAATTGTCAAGTCGAAGAACATGTTTATATTTAAATTAGTATGCTTGTCTCAACATGCTTTATTAATAAAATGTATTTCGGTGTCAAAATGTGTCATTCTTTTCTTCATTTTAAATCGTTGGCTCTTCCTTCGTCCCCCGCCTACGGGCAGTTGTACCAGATCTTGGATAGCGTCTGCCCGGAACGAGTAGTAATTGCTCTTGCCGTTCTGGTAGGCACGTCGACATTATAGTATTGATCTGAATAAAAGAGAAATTATTTTTAATTAGAGAAAAAACCACCTGAACCCAGAAATTTGGGGCTCATTATTATGGTTAGTGTCCATCATTTTTCTATCAGAAATATCTCACAGCTTCCTGAGAGCGATCTTTCCACAGAAATTAAGGTTGGCTCTTGTTTTTTAGCAGACACCTGAGAACAACCAAGTTAGACTGAAATTTTCACTTGTATTTTATCCTTTTGAAAAAGTACATTTGATGTAATTTATATTATGGAATCATGGGCAAAATAAGATTTCCTAGGCTTAGCTAAGATTTCTGAGAGCTTTGTAGCATTGCAAGTCAGCATAGCTCTGGCAGATAAGGCACCTGCTGGATGCCTGGGTGATGGACATGAACAGTGTTAGAGCAGCTGAAAGAGAAGCTATCCTTCCAGATGTAACTTCCCACTCATTCTCCGTGCGGGAGATCCCGGCTGGCTGGCTCACCTTTGGAGAAGGCATAGTAGTCGTAGCCGTCGGGCTTCCTGGCATTGGGCAGTGAGATGGCTGAGGTGACCACGCCTGGGAGTCCGCTCCATATGGTACTTACTTTCACTTCATTATGCAGGAAGCCTGAAAAGGACATTTTCAGGAAAGGGTGGCAGATTTTCTTGGAAAGAGGCAGGCAAACCTGGGTACTGGATGCATCGCACAGACTTGGTGGAACTGTTCTACAGTGACTTCCTTAGTTCCTGTTACCGACTTTGCATTAATCCCTTAGTTAGGAGAGAACGTTTGTATGCAGTGCTCCTGGTAAGAGGTACTAGGTAAATATGTTTCATAATTAACACACATGAATAAACTGGTTTCTTGACCCATTCTCCCCTATCCCCCTTCAAAGAAAGAGGAACTGATGTTTAATTTCTCACTAAGACATTGATGTACGTTGCATCAGAAAGCTTAAATCATTGGAGCAATTTGATGAGTGTGAGACTTAAGTCTCATGTTACCTTTGTCTTGATAAGAGACTCTGACAGGCGGGTACTGGACTCTGACAGGCGAGTACTGGATTCTGATAGTTTGTATTTGCGGTCCTGGGGCACGCTCAAAGCGCCGACGCCTGACCTGGGCCGTTTCCCCGTACACGGAGTAATTTATAGGGGACCGTCCAGGGCACTTCCTGACGGGTTCCTGCTTATAAGTATACTGCTGGATGTTTCCACCTGTAGAATATTATAAAACAAAATATGAAAATGAATTTCAGTCCCTTCAGATAGAAAATCTTAAACTTTTGTAATTGTTAAATTATATAACATATACCTCTCTTGAAGAAATATACAGATTCGGGCCTGTTCTTGTATTTAGCTATTGAAAGAGCGGCCACGATTTTCCCAGTTAGTCCTCCAAATCCTTTCGCAATTGGTTTGGGATACCCTACGTCTTTTACTTCATTGGTGAACCGCCAGTACTGAGAATCCTGATATTTTAAAACAAAATCACGTCAGTAGTTTTAGGGAAATGGGTTTGTAGCTAAGGAGAAAGCAATAACATAGATGCTTGAATTAATCATTGATATCAAATTGTTAAAATGCAGACTTCTGAGATGCAGATTAAAGCCTTGAGAAAGGCAAAGTTAGAGAAGAAAAAGGGATTGAGGTTTTCCATCCACTGGTCCACTCCCTAGACGGGGGCAGTGGCAAGGTTGGGCCAGGCCAGAGCCATGAGCCTGGATCTTCATCTGGATCTCCTACAAGAGTGCAGAGAGCTGGTCAAATGAGAGCAGCCTGGCCTCTAACCAGTGCCCACAGGCGGTGATGAGATGCCAGCATTAGAAGCTGCCAGGGTTTTTTTGTTTTCATTTTTAAAAGAGATTTACAGAGAGTGGACATAGATATTCCATTTGCTGGCTGACTGCCACAATGGCCAGAGCTGAGCCAATCCAAAGCCAGGAGCCAGGAGGTTCTTCCAGGTCTCCCACACAAGAGTAGGGCCCCAATACTTTGCTGTTTTCTCAGGTCACAAGCAGGGAGCTAGATGGGAAGTGGAGCAGTCAGGATACAAACCAGTGCCCATGTGGGATACCAGTGCTTACAAGGTGAAGATTTAGCCCTTGAGCCATTGCTCTACCCACTGTGCCACAGAATCAACCCCAAGATTCGGGTGACCTTATGTTAGCATAATAAATGGTGTCATTACTACTTGCTGACCTCAGAACATTTTGGTTACCTTAAAGAAGAAAGTTTTTCCCTCACAGTTGCATCTGGTAAAAACTGTGTCAATAGGGGACGGTATGCCCCAGACTTCGGTGATTCGGCGAGGCGGGGATGGTGGTTGAAACGGGTTCAGCATCCAGAAATAATGACCTAAGGGAAAGATCTGTCAGCCTACAAGCTAAGTATGAAAATGGCCCCAAACAACCAACCTGTTTAATGTTACACTAGAGCAAGACACGCACTGCGTGACAAGAAATGTAGGCACACCGAAGGCCGAATTCAAGCATTTCTGAGTGGGAACTGTTAATTCAGGCTTGGCTTAAGCTGAAATGAGCCCCTTGCCTCGTGTATTAAGAGCCATTTACTAAACCTCAGCTTAAGATCAAAGAGTCGTAAAGCTTTCTAGCCACTACTGTGTAAGTGTAATTGGTTTCTTTTACAGGTTAATCAATTAGCTGAGCCCAGGAGAGAAGCCACCTGAAATGGCTGCTGTCATGTTGCTCTGCTGAAGAGCAAGCTCCGTCACCAAGGAGATGTTTCCAAGGCAGAGAGAGCAAGGAACACCAGCCTTGGTATCATCTTGACTGATGAAAAATGCGAACTTGAGCCATGAGGAAGATTCTGAGGTATTTGGTATTTTAACGTCTCATTTTGTTCATTGTTGTAACTGCTGTTCTCAGGTTCTCATGAATAGAGTTCATCCATCCCACTGACCAGCACTGACCATACACCTGGGCCAAAGGACAGTAAGAGCTCAAGTTAGGCACCCAGCTCACCTCGGAATGCGACCAGCGTCCCATTGCGCAGTGTAGTCAGTCCGTCTACTGGCTTACCGTTGCACAGATTGGTCTCATCTAGGACAAGTTAACAAAACAGGAATTGACCCAGAACAGAGTAACAGGAATGTCCTATTCTTTTCAAATCCTATACAGGGTTCCATTTCTTAGAGAAGTTTCTGAAGGGTGCAATTTAAGATTCTTACATTTCATAATAATGTCTTAAAAAGTATTACATGAAATAAGTTATGAATTGGAATGGACCAGGTTACCTCTTTCTTCATGTAAATTAGACTTTGGAATTGGTACTTGAGCAGATGTGCTTCAATCTGAGTACCCTTTGGTTTGGAAAAGGAAGAATCCAAATTTTTGCTTGGCATTAATACTTTAAGGCTAGGCTACCAGGTAAAACTAGCAACATTCTGTGTAATGCCATTTCTGCTGCTTACAGACACAGATATACTGAACTTCTAACCCTCAGTAAGTGCTCCATTTTCTGGAGACTAAGTAAACATGATTACCTTTTCTCTTGCTTTCCTGCAGGGAAGCTGTGTGACTCCATGGGTTAATGTGGTGAGGGGTCAGGTAATATGTCTGCCACGTGATACTAAGGACATGATCAAGTTTAAAAGTGCAGGTAGCAAATGATTACCTGAAAGCATGGGACTAGTGATGATGCGTTCGCTGGGTTCCCGCACCAGGTACCCGCCACCTGGGATGACTACAGGGATGAACCCAGGGGGCCCGGGGATCACAAAAGGCTTTTCTCCCGGGTTTGCTTCAGCGATATCTACTTTCTGGGTAGAAGTGGGCTTGGTGGTGGTTTGGAGCAGGGCTCCTGCCGTAGTGGTAGGGTTCAATTCTGAAGAGGATGGTGTAGTTGTCTTTGGGGGGGTTGGAGTAGTCTTTGGTTTCTTCACTTTTGATGTGTTTGGCTTCCTGGTGGAGATAGGCTTCTTGGGTGCTCTGGTTGGCTTTGGGAGGGAAGTAGGCTTTTTCGGTGCTTTAGTTGGTTTTGGAGGTTTGGCATCAGTTGCTTTGGCGTCAGTATCTGCGTCTGATGATTCTTCAGGTTTGTTTGTAGACTCTTCAGTAGTAGTTGTCATTTTGGTTGCTGTGGTTACTTCAGGTACAGAAGTAGTTGCCTTTGGAGTAGAAGGTTCAGCATTTGGTTGAGTGGGAGGCTGCGTGGTGGTAGCTGCAGCAGGTGTCTGAGAAGTACTTGGAGCAGGCTCCTTGGGGGAGTCAGGGGCAGGCTCCTTGGGGGAGTTGGGGGCAGGCTCCTTGGGGGAGTCAGGAACAGGCTCCTTGGGGGAGTTGGGGGCAGGCTTCTTGGGGGAGTCGGGGGCAGGTTCCTTGGGGGAGTCAGGAACAGGCTCCTTGGGGGAGTCAGGAACAGGCTTCTTGGGGGAGTCGGGGGCAGGTTCCTTGGGGGAGTCAGGAACAGGCTCCTTGGGGGAGTCAGGAACAGGCTTCTTGGGGGAGTCGGGGGCAGGCTCCTTGGGGGAGTCAGGAACAGGCTTCTTGGGGGAGTCGGGGGCAGGCTCCTTGGGGGAGTCAGGAACAGGCTCCTTGGGGGAGTCGGGAACAGGCTCCTTAGGAGAGTTGGGAACAGGCTTCTTGGGGGAGTCTGGGGCAGGTTCCTTGGGGGAGTCAGGAACAGGCTTCTTGGGGGAGTCGGGAACAGGTTCCTTGGGGGAGTCAGGAACAGGCTCCTTGGGAGAGTTGGGGGCAGGCTCCTTGGGAGAGTCGGGGGCAGGCTCCTTGGGGGAGTCAGGAACAGGCTTCTTGGGGGAGTCGGGAACAGGTTCCTTGGGGGAGTCAGGAACAGGCTCCTTGGGAGAGTTGGGGGCAGGTTCCTTGGGGGAGTCGGGAACAGGCTCCTTGGGGGAGTCTGGGGCAGGCTCCTTGGTCGTGGTGGGAGCAGGCTCCTTGGTCGTAGTGGGAACAGGCTCCTTGGGCATGGTGGGAGCAGGCTCCTTGGTCGTGGTAGGGGCGGGCTCCTTGGTCGTGGTGGGAGCAGGCTCCTTGGGCGTGGTGGGAGCAGGCTCCTCCTTGGTTGTGGTGGGAACGGGCTCCTTGGTCGTGGTGGGAGCAGGCTCCTTGGGTGTGGTGGGAACAGGCTCCTTGGTTGTGGTGGGAGCGGGCTCCTTGGGTGTGGTAGGAGCAGGCTCCTTGGTCGTGGTAGGAGCAGGCTCCTTGGTCGTGGTGGGAACAGGCTCCTTGGTCGTGGTAGGAGCAGGCTCCTTGGTCGTGGTGGGAGCAGGCTCCTTGGTTGTGGTGGGAGCAGGCTCCTCCTTGGTTGTGGTGGGAGCAGGCTCCTTGGTTGTGGTGGGAGCAGGCTCCTTGGTCGTGGTAGGGGCAGGCTCCTTGGTTGTGGTAGGGGCTGGCTCCTTGGTCGTGGTGGGAGCAGGCTCCTTGGGCGTGGTGGGAGCAGGCTCCTCCTTGGTTGTGGTGGGAGCAGGCTCCTTGGTTGTGGTGGGAACAGGCTCCTTGGGTGTGGTGGGGGTTGCCCCCTTAGGGGTAGTAGGGGCTGACTGCTTAGTGGTGGTAGGAGCAGCTTCCTTGGGGGTGGTGGCTGCAGGTTCTTTAGGAGTCGTGAGAACAGGGGCTTTCGTTGTAGTTTCTGCTTTGGGAGTAGGCTTAGCAGGGAGTTTCGGTGAGGGTGTAGAATCTTTAGCAGGTGTTTTGTCTGCAGTCCGTGTCTCTTTAATTGAGGTTGTCTTCTCTTTTGCACTGCTTGACGTCTGTTTGTTTGTTTCAGTAGTCTTAGTTTCAACTGTAGTCTCCTTATTGGTTTTGGGAGGTTTCTCTTTGGATTTATCAGGATTAGGTGGAGAACTAGGTTTAGGATTTGTTGGCTTTACCGTTGTAGTTTTGGGAGGTGAGGTAACCTTACTACGTGGTGTGGTGGAGACAACGGGCGTTGGGGTGGGCTTAGGGTCACCACTGTCCAGTCCACTTCCAATGTCATCTGCTGCCGGTGGCTTTGAACTAGGTTCCTCTTTAGGAGTTCTTTTTTTCTTGTTGTCTTTCACTAGAGAAAATCATAAACATCTTGTTAGTTTGAATAGTTGTTGTTGTTGTTTTCCTTGAATGGAGACACAAGATCACATCTTTATTATTGACTAGTGGGTTTCTAGGCAAGTTGCTACCCCTTAATATGTCATTAGTTTGCTGGAAAAAAAAAAGGTAAATGCTCAAACTGTCTTATTGGGCTATTTTAGGGAGTAAATGAGAAAAGGGATGAAAAAGCCCAAATGGAGCTATACAACCAGTGCATGGAAGCCAGTGGCAACTTCGAAACGACCAACATGACCAATGACACAGGTCTGTTTGTTCACCCTTTCTTTCTTCCTCTCATTTCACCTTGCCTAGAAGTGTCCCTTCCTCCTGGAATCAGAGTTCCAACTGCACTGGTGACCCGAGTCCACCCCAAGGCTGCTGAGCCCTGTTCACCCACAGGGCTGTTGGCTGCTTGTCTGTCTCTGCCAGCTCCAGGTGATACAGAGAAGTGATACAGATGCCATGGCAACGAGAGTTGAATGGAATTTCCCATTGCGCTACACCATTGGTGAACTAGAGCCCAGTAGTACTACATGGGGATGTATTCCACTGGGCAAACATGTATTACGCTTGGCTAGGCTAATCATCCTAGACTTCAGCCAGGGGGAAGACTTCAGAGGAAATTATGGAAATCTAGTGCGTCCGCAAGAAAGAGAATATATTTTAGAATGCCGGGGAATAATAAAGCATAGAACAAAGAGATCTCTTCAGGGAAGCAAGAACCTGCCCCCACGTGCCTTGTCCACTAGAAGGGAATTGGCCAAATATGGCCAAATAATGAAGGTGGTGTAGGAACTAGAGCATTACAGTGCTTGTCCACCGAGGTTTACAAGAAGTCAGTGGATTGGTATTTATGGCACACTTGCAGTTGGGTATGGTGTGAAATGAAGGAGGCTGGGATGGGGCTGGAGACACAGGAAGGTTAAGTTAGGTGAAAGAAGTCAGCTGGCATCAGGAGACAGGAATGACAGAACAGCGTAAAACCTTGTCTGGAGCCTCCACAGCCGCTCTTAAGCACGGCTCCCCAGGGTGGCTTCCTGGAGGGGCGCTGATGTCTCCTGGAAGGACCTACTTTGATGCTTTTCTAAAACAGTGCATTTAGTCATTTACCTCCCCCCCATGTCAAAGTGCCCCCGGGTCACTGCCGACACACACTGTTGTAACATGGCATTGATATAGTCTGCGATCTTTATCAATGCTCAAACCTTTGGGTTTCTTCTGTAATTCTCTATTAGCAGCTGAGTTTTTGGAAGACTTGACTTTCCGAATAGTTGAAGAGGAAGAAGAAGAGGAGGAGGAGGACTCTTGATTTTCAGAAACAGAATGTTCTATAAATCAAATAAAAAGGTTGATCACACCAATTGTGATTGAAAACGAAAGAAAGAACCGCCAGTCCAAACACAGTTAGAGATGTGGCCTGTGCTGCAAATGTCAGCAGGTTCTGCTTTTAATTTATCAGTAATACGATCAATTGACCTTTTAATTAGTTAAAACCAAGGCACCTGCACTTGATCATAAAAGTAGCAGCTTTATCATTTTCCCTTGATTTTCCTGTACCTCCGGAATATCTCACAGAATCTGATTATTTTGTAAATAATAATGAGTAAGATTTGTTCCTTCTGCTTGTTAACCCAAAGTCATGCTGGGTTTGGTAAATACACAAACATTCAGCCTGTGGCTTCAACTTTGAGGCTTAAAGTGAGCAACAAAAGTGCACTGGGCCTTTTGCAATCCACAAGAGGCCCCTGTTCTCTGAGAACAGCTTAATGTAAGCAGTCTGCCTGCAGGCTGTCATACCTAAGAAAACTCCTTTTGTGACATCTGTCATCTTCCTACCTTCTGTTATTTCCTCTGATTCTATAACTTTCTTAGTCTTCTTCTTGTTTGGTGCTTTGGGCGAGCGTTTAGTTGTTGATTTGATGCTTTGAGGTGCTCCTGGAGGCCGAGGTGCCGGCTTGGAAGTTGGTGGTGATGTGGGATTGTGCACTGAGGCCAAGCAAGACAGGCGAGTTAACATCTTGTTTAGACTCATCAGTAACTTTCACTGTGTAAAGCATGAATGCACCTGAGGAGATGCTGGCAAAATCCGGGGCAGGCAGGATCTAGCCCAGCGCTAGTCACTAAACCGGTCAGCTCTGGGCAAGTGCCAACACACAGTACCAGGCTTCGAAGTGTACAGATGATGGCACAGCAAGGGCTCAGCAATGGAAGCCCTGGACCCCCGTCCTAGGCCTGGAAGTGGCTACCTTGTGACCTTGGGCAGGTAGGCTAACCTCCTGAGTGTCCCCTTCTCACCTGCAAATAGACGTTTTGGCAACATGACTTGTAAAAGTGTTGACGTACCTGGAAAATACTTGATTCTATGAACATAAGCCATGCCACCCTTGCATAATCAAAAAGGCAACTGCATGTGAGTAACAGGCTAGCCATGCTCTTGGGAAGAGGAAATAATTAGAGTTTTCCAGTTTGCATGTTCATTCAAGTCTCATGTTGGATGTCTGCTGACCTTTCATTTGTTCTTAATGACAAAGTCCTACAAGCAGTGTTTTTCCTTGTGGAGATCTCCCACCTTCATATTATGCTTTTGCCCCTCCCACAGGGAAGCAACTGTCACTTTGGCATGAATCTTCCTGTTCGCCTTCCCGGGCCTTTTTCCTTTCTGGAAGAGAAGCCACGGGCCCTTTGGATAGTTGAACAGTGGGAACCAGAAGGAAAGGATGGGGGGCTCTATAGGAGGACATTGTGAGCCTGGAAGGTCAGCGAGCACAGGTTTGCAGTTCATTGGACAGTATTTGCATGACAACAACCAAATGACTACCTTTGGTATAAACAGCATGTAAATGAGAACACCTGGTGTAATATACAAAACAAAAGGAATTCCAATCAAGAGAGGGAAACAGTACGGACTCTCAGTGTATAAAGTCTGATGCCCCTAATAAACTTCGGCTTTGACAATCAGTCAGGGTACACGCGTGTTATTATCGGCTCCGTGCACCAAGTCTGTCGCTGCGGGACAGCGACAGGGCTCCTGAGTCGGGGGCTCGGAGGGAAGGTCGTGATCCTGCTTGCTGCTCGGTTCTCTAGGGTGTCTCTCCATGCACTGTGAGCTGGGGCTGCCCTCCACCTCCTCCCCCCTCACAGGAGTGCCTTCCGCCACCGTGAGCAGCAGCCCCACCCTACTCCAGCAGGCACCAGGTGAAGAGCTCCCTGCGGGCCCAGTCCTCTCGTTGCAAACGCATGGACTGTTGTGCTTGCTGGACAGATGTGGTCTGCAGAGACACCCAAGCCAGCAAGCAGGAGCTCGGGCAGGCCTGGAGCAGGTTTGCTCGCTACACTGTACATACCGTGGGTAGCTCCTCTCCTTTGAGTTGAGCCCCTGGCAGTGAAGCCCCACCTAGAGCTAAGGTCATCTAACTGGACACTTTCTGGAACCTTCCTCCCTCCCTACCCACCCATTCTCTGCCCCCAGCACAGGCTTAGCTTTTGGTCTCCAGCCAAGGCAGCTATGGGGTTGAGTGATGGGTACCTGGGGAGAGCTGCAGGAGCGCTGAGCCCGGGGTTCCATTGGTTTAGGAATGCTTTCCAATGAAAACACTAAGCAGTTACACTCTGCTGACCAACACTTTAGCTCCAAAGCAGCAGGAGGTGCGCCTCGGTTGAAACAAGCACTAAGGTGATTATGCCTGTTTTCACTGTCACCTCCACAGTCTCCTCATTTTAACCAAGCTTGTGCTAAAGGAAAGCAATTCATTCACTAACTGTACTGTTCAAATCTTTTTTGCAGCCTCTGGAGAATTCTGTGACAGCCTCTGGGTCCCCTTCAAGACTAACACCAAAAAAGGTGGGTCTTCCCCTTCTTATGGATTCTGTCAGGCACAGACATTGGAATGGGCGCCATGGAGCAGACTACACACGGGAAGCAGCATACTTTTTAACAAGTTCTAGTTGACTTAACCTGAGCCTGAACCACAGCTGAAGAAATAGCATTGTGCTTGGCCCAGGCCTGTTACTCAGCAGCCACCTCCTGCGCTCCTGGAGCCTGGCTGAGCCAGCCACTTCTCGTCTTCAATTCATCTTCGTGAAACTAGAGTGTTCATAGAGGCTTATGTGGTAGTAAAGTCAAGATGACAGATAGCCCGCCTGTCAGACTGATGTGACACTGATGGGTGAGGTAGGTGTGCACACCTGCTGGGGCCAGCTTACCTTCTTGGCAGAATTCCTCGTAGTCGGAGCAGCACTTGCCGTACGTCTTACACTGGGCATCACAGTCACACTCCCTGCCTCTGGCAAAGGACTCGAAGCAGCGGCCCTTACAGGAGAGCTCTGCCCAGAGCAGAACAGAATGGAGAGGGTTAGTGCTGATGAATTTAGTCCTGTGTGTTTGTAGCCTTTCTCCCCTTGTTCTGACCAGCATTCAAAGGAGCACATCTAAGTCTTTGATTTGGAGTTTGAAGTACATCATTCAGCAGCCAAATGGATGATGTTCCAAACTGGTGACAGCCAAAGTCAAGGTGACTTGGGCCAACTCTCCCAGCCCACGGAGGCTCCAGAAGAGTCCACTGCCACCCCATTGCTACCTGAGACGGAAACTGCCCCTCACACTGCAGCCATGGAGTGCGTGTGCAGTAGCTGAATGTTGGCAAGGCCTGGCTCAGCATGCCTGGGGGAGTGTCCAGGACGGACAGTCTCCACTGCGACAGACTGGGTGAGAGCCCATCCAAACCCTGATCATCACACAAAAGGCCTTGGCTTAAGATTAAGTCACTTGCCAAGGGACGCTTGCCTTACCGACTGTCCAACACAGAAAGGGCATGATGTATTTACCAGCTTCACCTGCACGTTCTAATGCAGATGCAACGTTAAAAATGCCAAATCCAATTTTCATAAATTGAGCATGTTGAAACAGTTCTGAGTGAACAACATGAATACGTTGAGGAAAGAGACCAGTCGTAATCTGAAGTTCAGATCCTTTGAATTTTAGCTGAAACTCATTGAAATCACTGCTCCTTCCCTGTCCAAGTAACTCTCTCAGATAAGTTACAAACACATTGCTATCAAACAGTCAAATCAGTTCTTCTGCTGCAGCTGTTGAAAGGCCTCCCTTAGCCACTGCGTCTGGTTGTTAGTCAACAGTTACTTGTTACCTGATGACCCCTGGGTCCTGGCAGTAAGCTTCCCTTGAAAACACGTTTGGCCCAGGTGACATAGCGGCCTGGTGCAAGTGGCTCCCCACGCCTCCCACAGTGATCACAAGCGTTGACACATCCTCAGGTGCAGGGCACAGTGACGTTGAGGCAGGTGAAAGGAGTGGCACTCAAGCGAAGGAAGTGAGACAGGTGGGAAAGCAGCATTGCCAGGGGCGCCATGGCTCACAGGATGTGCCAGCACTCAGCACTTACCCACCGTGCAGACTTTCTTGAAGTCAGGGCAGCACTCCATGTAGTGTTGACAGTTATAATCACAGTTGCAGGTGGCATCTCTAGAATACCCTTCCCCACATCTCCCTGCACAGCTTGATAAATCTAAAATGATACAACACTAGGGTGAACGTGGCCCAAGCCCTGGGCAGGCAGGGGAACCCTAAGGAAGATAACGCCACACAACAGGGGGCAGGCTTGTTCACACTGCAACCTGCTGGGGGTGGCAGTTAGCAGAAGTCCCAGGGGGTCCTCAGGCCTCAATTCCTGCATGGCCTTGTTCTTCAACAGTTGGAGAAGACAAAGGCACAAAGAGGGAGAGATTCCTGGTCCCCTGGAAGGCAGACTCAAAGTGCCTGGAGATCTTACTGCTGATTACCCATGGCCAATAGGAATCATTCCAGCACCAGCTTCTCCAAGATGCTTGGAAATGTCCCAGGAGTCCCTGCTTGGGGACGGGGAGGCTGGATATGGTGCCAATGTGCTCTAAAGCACAGGGCTCATGTGAGCTCCAGTACACGTGTGCTGTTAGTCAACGAATGCCTACTGATAATTTGTGATGACTTTCTTCATGCTTAATGAGTGTCATTATTTGGATAGTAACTTATACGGTCATCCTTAGAAAACAGCCCACCCAGGATTGAAACTACAAAATAATATTTGAAAGCCCAGTTTTCCTCCCAGTTCTGCCAAGCACAGACTGTACTAGGTTTCTGCTCCTTGGTGGCTGTGAATAGCGAGCCCTTGAGATAGTGCCTGGGCACTAAAATAAGCCTCAGAGTTCTGGGCCAAAAGTAAACAAAGCATGACTTCCCTCAATTCACTTGCAAAATAGCACCTTAAAAAAAAATCTAACAGAGATAACCACAGGAATGCAACGGAATCCATCTCTGGAATAGAAATTGGCAGGTGCAATGTCCTAAATCCATAGAGGGATGTTGGCACACACTGGAAAAATCTCAAAAGAAAAGAGTCCGGGAAAGTTAATGTCTTAATACACGAATAAAATGACAAACACGAGGACAACTTTCAGAACTTTCTGCATACATATGCATGTGCACGATACATACAAGATGCATATATAGTGTATGTATATAAATACATATATTATATATAAAGGAAGAATGAGAAGAGTCCAGGAAGCAAGAGAAGCCGACAACACAACACAGGAAGAGTCTACTTTCAGAGAGTAGAAATCTGTTTTATGTTCCTTGCTCTTCATCTCACTAAATTTATTGAAACGAGTTAAGCAACCCACGGTCCTACGGAAGAAAAGGTGGGTTCGGAAATGCAGCCTGCGCTGTCAGGCTTGTCGCAGCGCCGCTGGGGCCCTGGCAACGGGCCAGCTCTCCCTGCTCGGTGTGACTCCCACCTTCCTTGTCTAAGCAGCTCTGCAGCCACACTCGCGTAGGCCGTCATCGCTCCTGCTCAGGTCTGGTGAGTGTTAGCTGTGCTACAGGAATTGTCCAGTGGGGAAAAGTAATTCCACTCATCATGAATGAGAGGGGGGCTGTGCTGAGGGGCTCGTCTGCAGGGTGGTCCTCCGGTGTGTGCCTGCGCTGCCCATCCAAGACCGACTGCCTCGCGAGGTCCGTGAGCTGCTCAGCACCGTGATAAACAAGGGCATAGCTGCCAGCACTGCCCCGAGTGTGCATGAACAGTCCTTGTGGAAAAAGCCGTTCGGAGCGCTCTGCAGGCCATCACAACACGGTCTGTGTCTGCTTGGTGTCAGGGTAAGTGACTTATGAGCTGATGAGATGCAAAAGGTTACTTTCTCAATATATGTTTACAATGGCATGCTGTTGAAACACTGATGTTCTCAGGTACTTTATGATGCCGAGAGCTCCCTCAGGCTTGTCAGGTTAGTACCTGCACTAGTTAAACTTCTGGGGAGAATCACAGAAATAATGGACTCTAAAACTATCCTGTGTGAAAGTTGTGAACTTCTGGAAAGATATGAACTAACACAGGAAGAGCAGGCAAGGTCCTAGTGCTCCTCAGATATGCTGCAACATTTGCATCCTTGAAAGGTTATGCTGTGTGTTAAGTATGCGTTTTTAGAGACCTGTTTTGTGATCGCAGAGATCAGAGGTGGCTGTAGGAGGTAAGTGCGTTGGGGACTGAGGTACCTTTAGATGAGGCCTGCTGAATGAGGACAGCAGAGCAGAGCAGCAGCAGGCCCGCGGGAAGCACTCTCCACTCCATGGCTGTGTCCAGACGCTGCCCGGTCCTGGGACCAAGAGGGAAGGAGTCACACAGCTGCTCTTCTGTTCCCCCACTGCCTTCTGCTTGGCACACACAGTAGCTCAGTAACTTTTAAAATGCAGTTTAACGTTTGAAAAGCCCCATCCCTGACACAAGTCTAAAGCAATGAGCTTTATCTCTATACAAAATAGCTGACCATTAGATTGTACCTTACACACAAAAATCATCAAGTCGCCTTCAGTTATGTTAGAAACTTTAGAAATCTCCAAAACAACACAGACGTATCTTAAAACTGTACAAAGTATAGCATGTACTTACAGTGCAATCTTATCCTGGGAAAAAAAATTAGCTGGCTGCAGTAGAATTTAACAAGCATAGTAGAATCATTGTTCTAAGTTTCCCTTAAATCCCCAATTTAACAGGTGCATTGTATAAATCTGAGTCCTTTCAGAGCTCTCCAACTACTATCCTAAAAAGTGTTTCAAATACCTTTCATAAAAATACATTTAATTCCATAAAACAGGCTAGCGTTGGCACTTACCTGTGAAAGAAGAGATGAGGTTCTCCAGTATCCTGGAAGTCTTATATATCAGTGCAGGTCTTCTGGTTTAACCAATTAGTCCAAAGGTTAGACAAAATCAACAGTGACAACCTATGAAATCAAGCTTTCCTCATTTACTGGAAGAAGGCCCAGCTGACTAGACTTAGGCAACATCTGGAAAACACTTCCATTAACAAAAATGACTACTACAAAATAAATTTAGATTTATTAGCCAAAACACATTTCTAAGTGAAGTGAACAAATTGTTCTGAGCTGGTGGACAGTTCTGGCAGGCTTTGCCTGAGATGTTCCAACGCCAGGATCACCTCCTGTGTCCACTTAGGTGTAGCAGCGGTGCCTTCGAAGTGTGTCTAGTGTTAGATTAGGGCATAAATGTTCTGAACTGACCCCACACAATCCCATGTGCCTCTCTTGGGTTTCTTTCCGCCAAGTACAGAAAACAACCATTTGCTGCTCCAGGATTCCGCTGGCCAATTGCCCACTTCAGATCTAGTCTCTCAAAGATTTCTCGAATGTTCACTTAGATGTCGTGTTGTTGGGACAGAATTTATCTGAGATGTTGGTGTGGAGGAGATAGGGGGTGCAAAGAATGCATGATGTCACATCCTGTGCCCATCTTCTAGGGTGGCTCTGCTTGGTCCATCTGAGTGCTTGGCAGTGGCACAGGGGTGCCTTCGGGGGCCGTTCAGGTGTGCATCAGGGTTACCTCAGACTGCGCTGCCTGCATCTCTCTGTTCCTGGGATGTGAGCACACGGGAAACAGTGTCTAGACACGAGTCGGACTATGACATCAGTGCAAGTATCATTGTGCTTGGCCTTGGAGACTGCGGTAGGTGGATGAGCAGCCCCAGTCGTTGCTTTTTCTAGCTGCCCTGCCAGACAGATGGGGCATTTCCCAGCTGCCCTTGCAGGGAGATAAGACATGCACATGCATGTCCTTCCAGGAGAAATAGGAGGGGAGGTGGCACGCACAGTGGCAGCGCCAGTTTGCAGAGACACCTCGTTCCTGCCCACCGACCTGGCAGCAGCCTGGGGAGCTGGTTCCTTGGGAACACACATGCCTCCCACTCCTGCTCCTGTCAGGCTCACAAAGGAAAACGCACTCCTGCAGAGGCACAGCGCCATTCTGAGGCCTTTCTAGGTGGCAACTCAGCAGAGAAAGCTTCACGAGTTCCCAAGTGGGTCTTACTTAGAGCAAGTGCATCTCGTGGCTGGCATTCTACGCAGTATTATTGGTGAGGAAGTGTTGAGACTGGAAACAGAGATGAACTAATTTTGGATTTGCAGGTGATGCAATTGTGTGTGTAGAAAATCCCAATGAACCTGTGAAAAGCTATAAAAATAAGATCACAGGGCTTTAAAATGTTCCAAGTTTATTTTCAAGTTAGAGAAATACACAGAGACAGAGGGACAAATCTGTTCAGTGGTTAACTACCAAAGTGCCTGCAACAGCCAGAAGCCAGGGGCTCCGTCACCGCCAGGGAGCTGGAACCAGACACTGATGGTGGGGGGCAGCGCACACCACATGGCATCTTCAAGGCCAGTAACAGGAGCCGTGTTGATACCATCTCCGTGCATGTTTGTTGTTGTGCATGAAAGAAGAATTTCTAAAAATAAGATTGATTTATTCCTTTTGTTCAATCTATTTGGTGATGTCACTGAGTGGTGTTCAGCATGTTCCAGCCTCAGAGTTGGTTCCTGGAGACATGCAGAAAAAGCCTCCATTCCCTTAACTGTGTGGTGACTTCGACACAGTTCAAATGCGGTGTAGAGGAAAGACGCTACAGCTACCTATGGCGTTGCTTAGGCCGCTGCTCGAGTCTTGGCTTCCAGCTTTTCTGCCTGGAGGCCAACTTGATGTCGGCGCTCGACAGAGAAGGTTGTATTATTGAACATCAGTGCACGTGCTTGTGATGCTTTCACAGCCACGGTGATAGTTTTGTCTCCAAACCACGATGCAGACCCAGCTGGAGGAGCACCAGCTCCGCCCGAGGAAGTCTGCATACCAGAGGACAAGGTGTCCAGGCTCCAACAGCAGAAAAGCCACAGGAACTCCTCCTCTCCATGCTGCTCTGATCCTTCTTCAGTTCCTGAGACTGGCTTTTCTGCCTCCTTGTAGCGTCACTTTGCAAGATTAATTATTTTCTGGGTCCGGCATGGAAACCTACTGGCTAAGGTCTTCATCTTGCACGCACCAGGATCCCGTATCCCAGTGGCTCCACTTCCCGTCCAGCTCCCTGCTTGTGGCCTGGGAAAGCAGTAGAGGACAGCCCATAGCCTTGGGACCCTGCACCTGCATGGGAGACCAAAAAGAGGCCCCTGGCTCCTGGCTTTGGATTGGCTCAGTTCCGGCCATTGCGGCCGCTTGGGGAGTGAACCGGCATACAGAAGATCTTCCTCTCTCTCCTTTGTCTGTAAATCTGCCTTTCCAAGAAAAATAAATATTAAAAAATGATTTTATAATCATCCTAACAGGCAACTTCTTCTCAAAAGTATTTTATCTTTATTAATAACATTTGGAAGAAGAGAGATGGAGATAGGGATGGTCCATCCTCTGATTCACTGCCCTAGTCCCCACAGCAGCCAGGAATCCATCGTGCTCTTCCACCTGGGTGGCGGGGCTCTCGGTACTGAGCCGTCACGCTATCTCCCACCCAGGAAGCCTGTTAGCAGGAAGCTGGAGTCGAAAGCAGAGGCGCCGGGACCCCTACCAGCCCTGGGATGCAGTATCTGCAGGCCTCCCTGCTCCACCACACCTGCCCTGGGCCTTGTCCTAATGGCCCCCTTTAGTAACGTCACTAAAGGAAGTGTAGGAAGTGTGTTGAGCATTTTCTGTGTTATGTGGAATACACACATGACTTAGTTGAGGTTCACCCCCATCCTGCCTCTTGTTGTCATTAAGCCCATTGGACACGTGAGACTGGCTGTGGCACAGAGAGGATCCACCTGTTCGGGATCACAAAGCTCCAACCCCTGCTAGCTGGATGGAGCATCACTGCCTGTCTGGGACCGTGTTCACTGTTACCACCGCCCTGCCTGCACTTCGGGGAGCTTCGTCCTGTCTGCCTCTTACTCGTTTTGTAGCCTTCTGCGGCTCAGTTTCTTCATAGTGGTACCACTGAGTCGTGTGCTGAGTGAGCTTAGGGCTTTCTGCCCTTCTCCCTACAGCTCCTTTGCCTGCATATCTCAGTACCGCCTTGTGACCCAGTCCTGGCCACTTGCGTTCATAGTCTGGAGGCGTGCTATTTGCCACCCAGACAAAAACACTGCAGACCTGTTATACAGTCGCCAGCAGCATGAGTAATTTTCACATCACCATTTGGGTGAGTGAAAGTGAGTTGGGGTGTGATAATAACCCAATGTGACAAATACTTGGGAGTTGGGAAATTCAGAGAGTGGGGGCGAAGGCTGGGTGTGGTCCTGGGACCACAGATCGGTGGGACGGGAGGAGAGTCCCCCAGGAGAGGTTGTGTGGGGCTCTGACAGAGCCACTGGAAGCCAGAACCCTCTCCTCTGTGAAGGTGTCGAGAGGGTGCAACGTGGCTAATGCACAGCATTACATAACAACCCTTTAAACCCCTTTCCCTGTGGTGGGAGCTAATTCCCGTGAAAAGGATTAAAACGCAGCACAGTTACAATAAACATTCCTAAGAAATGCTCAATTTTTCCAGAGACTTATTTGCAAAGTCAGAGTTAGAGAGACATGGAGGGGGACAGTGGTAGAGATGTCTTCTGTCCACTGGTTCTTTCCTCAGATGACTACATGGTCACTGCTGGGCAGTCCAGAGCCAGGCGCCCCAGTCAGGCCTCATGTGGGGGCAGGAGCCTGCACAGTTGGGCCATCCCCTGTTGCTTTCTCCAGGTCCAGGGAGCTATGCTGGAAAGGAGCAGCTGGGATATTAACCGGCACCCATATAGGATATCAGTGTTTCAGACCGCAGCTTTACTTTGCTATGCCACAACCATGGCCCTAATAAATGCTATTCAGATTGATACAGAGGGCCCAGCATGGTGGCCTAGAGGCTAAAGTCCTCACCTTGAACACGCCAAGATTCCATACGGGTGCTGGTTCTAATGCCAGCAGCTCCACTTCCCATCCAGCTCCCTGCTTGTGGCCTGGGAAAGCAGTTGGGGACAGCCGAAAACCTTGGGATCCTGCACCTGCATGGGAGACCTGGAAGAGCTCCTGGCTCCTGGTTCTGATGGGTACAGCACCGGCCATTGCGGTCACTTGGAGAGTGAATCATCAGACAGAAGATATTTTTCTGTCTCTCCTTCTCTCTATATATCTGACTTTGCAATCAAAATAAATCTTTTTTAAAAGATGATATGAAAAACCCAAAGTTCAACATTTTCTTCTTCTTGGTCCTTTTTGCTAACTCCTTATTGAAATTAAACTCCAGTGGTTAACAAATGTTGGTTGAGTGAATGAGCGAGCCAATAATGTGGCTAAGACCATTGTTTGCTCTGCCTCTCCCGGGCCTGGGGAGGAGGCCCTTGGCGGTGGCCAACCAGGAGTTCCCTGTCTGCGTCACTGCAGCCTCATGACCAAAGCGGTGAGTAACAGGAGGCTCCAGGGCATGCCTGGAGCCCAGCTCTGTTCCTCCAGGTCCTTCAGGGCGGCAAACTCCAGGGCACAGCTGTGCCTTGAAGAAAGCGATGCCAGGCTCCACAGGACGGCCTCATCAGCATAGACACTTGCTGAGTGCCCCGCATATGCCAGGCGTTTGCTTTAATTAAGGCAAAGCAAGCATGAGCAAGACCAAAGCACTACAAAACAGTGAGACAGGTGGAAGGAGCTGTCATTGAGCTCAGTGGGTTAAGCTGCTGCCTACAGGGCTCACACCCTGGTTGGAGTTCCACCTTTCTCCACCTCACACCCAGCTCCCTGCTCGTGCGCCTGGAAAAGCAGTGGAAGACGGCTCATGTTCATGTGCTTGCCCCCCACGTGGGAGAGCTGGGTTGGAGTTCCTGGCTCCTGGCTCTGACCTAGCTCAGCACCAGGAGTTATGATGCCTGCCTCCCACCCTGGAGTATCTGGGTTCAAGACCTGGCTCCTCCTGACCTCAGCTGCCTGCTCATGCGAACCCTAGCAGGCAGCACTGCTAGCTCAGATCACTGGCCCCTGCTACCCATGGGGAAGACCTGGGCTTTGCCTCTCAAGTAAAGAAAGAACCAAATAGTCAGCACCCTGTAGCATTGGAAACAGCAGCTACTCTGTGCTTTGCTTCGGTCTTTTTTTCTCACCGTGCAGCATATTACTACACATCTGTGTGTCAGCAGATGAACGAAGGTCGAAGCTGAGGCCAGTTGCCAAAAACTAATTCCTCTCCCACTCCCCTTATCTCCTGGTCCGTGCTGTGTGTGGAAGAGGAATGCGGGGGCATTGAGGAGTACTGCTGTGAAGTAACAGCATAGGCTTGCCCAGAACCACCTGGCTCCTAATGGCAGACAGGCGGGAATCCCGGAGAGCAGGTGCACCAGGAAGATGAAATCAATACAGTCTACAGCTTCGGGGACCCACTGAGCCATTCTGGGGCTCTATTTTTTTTTAACATAAAATAATACACTAACATATATCAGTAAGGAAACCATATACCATGTAGTATATGATCTAAAATTTTTTTTTCTAAGCAGCAACCCACTGTGCCTTCCAAGGGTTCATCTGTTTGTAGGCCCTCAGCGGTGTAGAAGCTGACCTACATGGAGGGGTTCGGGGTGGGAGAGCGCAAGGCGAGCAGCGTTGGAGGGACAGGGGAGCAGCTGGAGGCAGCTCTGCCAGTGGGAGTTAGATAAACAGCAGCTGACTCAGACAGTGTTCAAAACAGCGCCTGTGCTTCTTACGGAATCGCCACTCCTCAGGAAAGCTTCCGCTAATCACTAATCCTTGTGGTGAGTTGGAAATGAATTTCTTTGATGTGCACAAGTGGGTCACCACCCATCAGCACCAGGGGCAGCCGGAAGCTGGGGGGTGGGGGAAGATCTCCTCCGCCTGTGGCACTGAGTGGAGGGAGTACAGCTGACACGTGGCATGCCGGGAGCATCCTCTCCAGAGTTGCGGGCAGGGGACTTAGTAGCTCCCATAAAGTAAGAAGCAGGTAGAAGTACCAGCAACCTGTGGGGTCAGGGGTGTGTCAGGTGCAGAGACCCAGCTGGGCTGGCCCATGCCCATGGCTACTCTAGAGTCCTGGGGAGACAAGAGTGTGTGTGTATCTAGATTTTGTTTTATCATTGAACAAAACAATATTCACCTACCATATAGAGAAACTAGTTCATGGGATGGGCCTGCCATGGTGGTTAAGCCACGGGCTGGGCCGCCCAGGTCCCAGCTCAGTGGTTGCCTGAGTTCCACGTCCTCCTGTGGCCCTTGCCTCCAGTTCAGGTCAAGGCAGACCCTGGGCAGCAGTGGGAGGGCTCAAGTGCCTGGGTTCCTACCGCCATGTGGGAGACTGGGCCAGGTTTCTTTCTTCAGCTGTTATGGGCACTTAGGGAGTGAGCCTGTGGGTGGGAGAACTCTCAGGTTCTCTATAAACTCTCTTGTTTATATGTACACAATACATATATGTAACATATTTAACACCTGTTCTGTCTTTTATATGCAGATAGATACAGATACACTCTATTTTTCCAAAATTTATTTTGTTAAAAAATGTTTTAAGAAAGCCATTCCAACAGCAAGCGCAAGCACTGAGATACAGGAAAAGTCTGCAAAGGGCGAGGGTGGCTGTTGCTGCTCCTGGCTGGTGGCCAGTTCCTTCCTTCCTGGTGGGGATGCGCCCTTAGGAGCTGGAAGGATGTCTGAGGGCGGGTGACTCACCCGAGGGCTGCCGGGAAGCTCAGGTGCAGTGACTTTCAGGGACTCGGTCACTTTATGTCTTTTGGCAGAAGCTTGCTCCCCCTCTCTCCACTCCTAGAATTTCACCTGAACATCCTTTCGCTGCTTTATTGCATCAGGGAAACTTGGACTAGATTCTCCTGTTTGAAAGCCTCTTACAGGAATCAATGGGTCACGGGTGACCTCACTGCTGGCCTGTGCTCCCTGCCACTGGCAGCCCACCAGGCTTTCCTCCTCTGAAGACTTCTTTATACCAGTCGTGAGCACTAATCGCTTGCAGCTGTTACAGAGCTCACCCTGGGAGCCTGGCACACGCAGCCAGCCCAGCCGGCATTAGGAACGCTTGACACGTGCTGTGAAAACCTAGCACAGGGGGCAGGGAAATCCTAAAGCAAACATAATTAGAAACATACGTGTGGCCTAAAAGCAGCCATTCTTGAAGTGTGCTTTCATTAGAGAGATGTACGCAGAGGTATCCAGGAAGGGAGGTGTGAGTCAGCCTGAGGGACACGGGGAGGCTGGCACCTGGGGCAGAAAAACAGCAGTGTGGACAAGCCAGTCCTCCGACAGCCTCCAGCAGCCCGGGGACTGCCCAAGGAGCGGCACAGGACCACCCAGGCGAAGCAGTGGGAGTCCTGGGGGGCTGGCTCCGGAGCAGCAGCTGTGGGCGCCTTCTGTCCAGTACCCTACAAACTGCACAGCTCCCTGCCTGCTAAGCACGGAGCAGGGGGCTGGACCTGCACAGGAGGGCCTCATCTATCTATCTATTTACGTACAGTAAACACTTTTCACTGGTTGGAGCCTCAAAGGTTTGTATTTTGATTGCCAGGTTTTGTGACAGGGATTTTCCTATATTTTGGAAATATATTTCCAAATGTATTTTCAAAATTGTAAGTTTTTATTTCACATCAAGACAGGCTGGCCCCATCACTTGGAAAGCAGGTGTTAGAGCATTCCTAGCAAGCTCTAGTGCTGACTGGAGGGAATGAGCAAGCTCTCTCCTGAGATAAATGATGTGTGGGGAAACTTAGATTCGTTTCGGAGAAGTTAGGCTCATTAAATAAGCAATTCCGTAAAGTGAGGAGGCTGCACCGGCCCAGCCCTCACCCTGCCTGTTCACACTCACAGGGCTGGGAGGCTCCCCCAGCCTCCCGCGGGCGCTCGCTCCTTTCCCCTCCCTGCCTCACCAAGGCCTGGGCCTCCTGAGGCTCTAAAGCCACCACCCAGCACAGATGGGAAACACTCAGTTGTTATGGGAGCAGGTATTCAGCCCACAGCTCGGGGCTTGGGTCTGCTTTCCACTTCCTGCTCAGGCACACCCTGGGCTGGGGAGGCACTGGGATGGCTCAAGTCTTTGGCGTAACAACTCAAGGTCATTGTGAGAAGTCAGATTTCTGCTTCGAGCCTGCTGCAAGGAGAAACGCCTCTGAGAAAGCAAGTCAGTGATTTTTCTTTTGATAACTCTGTGATACAAAAGAAGAACATTTCAGCCTCGGGAGCTTGCATTAGAGGGTACACCCCTTGAGGGGGCACAGGCTGGCATCATCGGATTGCTCCCAGGCTTGATGGACAAGGCGTGGGCTCACAGTGGAGATCCTGAACCACTTCTGCTCTGCCAAGCAGAATTCTGCCCTCAGAACAACCACCAACTAACTGTCCCAGGTAGGGATTCCGCCCCCAGCCCGTGCCCAGGGGCATAATCTGAATATTTTCTCCTACTTTCCTTTGATTTGCCTTTGTTAGACTGCCGGAGGGCAGGAGTTTGGAGCTCGAAAAGGGTCTGTGGAGTTGGCAAAAAGAAAAGACACGGACACGGTCGCTCGGTGCCCTCCCGTAACAGCTCAAGAAGTTGTCCTTTTTATTTACTCAATCGTAAGCCTCTGCACAAATGTTTGATTGTACTATTCTAACTTCATGACTAAGTGGATAAGTACAGATGTTTGATTATTTTATTTTTTACTTCATGATCAACCAGGTGCTCTCAAAGATAATAATGTAATTTACCATAATCATTTTGTTCAAAGCAAGCCATTATTCATTCTTCAGTAGTAGCCACTGGGTGACAGCCAGGACTCCAAGGCCAGGGCACATGTGGTTACCTACTAATCAGTAATACATTCCTGCCACATTTCTATTTCCACAACTTACCCATCATTTAATGGGAGAAATATGTCACAAGGGAAAAAACATAAAAATCCAAGACAAAAGTTTCAAACATTAAATCCCCCTACAGTTATAGGCTCTATATCCCCATAAATGATCAAACAATAATTAAAAGCATATCTTCATAATATTAATAAAAGCATTCTTAAATAAATTTTATAAGGAGCTAAAACAGCTACATTTCCTATGCTCCAAAGAAATTGCAAATACAGGCTAGCCTTAAGGTCACAATAACTATATTTATTGCCATAGCAGTTTCAGCTCACACTCCCATCACTTTCACTAATATTTAGGATATTTATTAAGCCCTTTCCCAGAAGGTGTGCTACATGTCTGGGCCAGATTCTAGGGCAATGGGTAGGCACACAATAAGGTGTCCAGAAATGGCATGGGCTTAATTGTGCCCCTGTGTGTAAATTGTCAAAAGGCCCATTCACCAAGACATTATCAGTGACATTAACCCTCAAGCTCACATTAGTTGCAAAAGCCAACTCACAGTGGCAAACAACAATGCCTCAATAGATTACAGAATTCTTAATGGGGTAGTTGAGTGTCCATGCAAAGGGGGGGAGTCTGCATCAAGGTGGTCAGAGAGACATCCGCCAGGCCCTTCCAAACAGCTGGAAGCTCCCTGGGCCCTGCCAAACAGGGGAGCTGTTCAAGTCACATCTTCGTGTCATCCGCACCCACTGCATGGACCCCGGCATTAGACATTAATAAGGGTTCAACAAATGAGGATAGAACTATCTCCAAAAAGCCATGAGACTCCTCACTGTGATCACAACAGCCATGGTCATGGCTCCCCTGTCTACGCCAACTTGACAACGTCGCCTTCACAGTTTCAGGCTTTGTGTGAAGGAGCCTGAAGTGAGCAGAGAGGAGGACTGACTTGAGGCAGGTGCTGCCTGCCCAGCTCTCCTCCCACAGGGGATCCTCTGTGTGCACTGTCTAATAGAACACTTCCTAAACTAAAGCATACTCAATGGCACCTGATAGGCATTTTAAAAATTAAAACATAGGGCCCGGCGCGGTGGCGCAAGTGGTTAAGTCCTCGCCTTGCACGCCCGGGATCCCATATGGGCGCCGGTTCTAATCCCGGCAGCCCCGCTTCCCTTCCAGCTCCCTGCCTGTGGCCTGGGAAAGCAGTCGAGGACGGCCCAAAGCTTTGGGACCCTGCACCCGCGTGGGAGACCCGGAAGAGGCTCCTGACTTCGGATCGGCATAGTATCGGCCCGTTGCGGCTCACTTGGGGAGTGAATCATCGGATGGAAGATCTTCCTCTCTCTCTCTCCTCTCTGTATATCCGCCTTTCCAATAAAAAATAATAAAAATAAATCTTTAAAAAAATTAAAACATAAAATACAACACAAAGTAAAAGGATACTTCAAAAGTTCATAGGAATTGAATTAGAAGATAAATTATTTTGGTATAAAATATTTCAAAAGCGAGGCATAGTTTTTTCAAAATGCACATTTTCATAAGCTTTTTGAAGACACCTGTTGTTTTCTTGCACACAGCCTGGCAAAGGCATTCTGCTACTCCAGAAACTAACCACAAGATGTGAGCGCTCACTCAACCCGCTAGTCAGTCGCGGACTTTTGAAAAGCTGAAAAAGCTGCCCCCGTAGGTGCGAAGGATAATATCTGAAAAGACCTGTTAAAAAGTCACTGCTATGTAGGTCCTTCCAATCCGTCACGGTGTGAACTTGGGCAAATTACTGAACCTCTCTGTGAGCTCCTCTGACAGAGAGATGTTTGCATGAACCACACGTGTTCACGCGTGGAAAGCACTTGGAACAACACCAGCCACACAACGAATACTCAATAAAAGCTAGCTGTTGTTACATGAGCTTAAGAGTTATTGGACCTATCTATTCTAATGTGTGTGTGTGTGTGTGTGTGTGTGTGGTTGGGGGTGGGGGACTCCGAAGTGACCCTGAAGGTTATTGCAAGAGAGGGTGGGGATCCAAAGTTGGAACTAAGTAAGGGCCAGAGAAAGCTCCTCTCCCTAGTCCTGAAGGAAGTTTATTGTTCCTTGTTTCTGTGGACCACTCAGGGCTCCTGGCTCTTGTTCCAATGACCTTGGATCCTGCGAGGAAGGATTTGGGCTTCTTGCATCCCATGTGGTAGATCCAAATGGGGGTGGGTAACCTCAGAGTTCTCAGCCTCTGAAGGCACTCCAATTCCCGTGGTCTCCTTGGCACTTGGGATGTAGTCCTTGGTGCTTGTACTGACAGTCCTTGGCAAAGATCTGGGGGTCTCCAGTGTTGGGATACAAGCTTCCCCCTGTCCCCGCCCCCGCCCTGCTCTGTGCATATGACCTCCTGTTAAGAGGCTATCCTGATTCTCCCTGTATTGTCTTTGTAGAGAACAATAAGGAAAGCTTGGAACCAGACAGGAAACAGCGCAGATCCACATATACCTTTACTAAGCAGGACACAAAGATTAGTTACTCCTCACTAAGGTATTGAAGATTTCTCTGCACACCCCTCCTAAAACTGTCCTGCACCTCAATTGTTGACATATGCCTTGTTAGAATTACAAGCCAGTTTTGACTAACCTAAAATCTGCCAAGTTCAGCAAAATTATGCTTCAACACTATAAACTGCTAAATATAAAAATGAAAATAGACACGAGACAGCTGAATAGTACCCTCTAGCCATTTTAAGGTGTATAGCAGCCGGTTCTGTGTATAAACTAAAATTGAAATGTCAATGAAGTAGTCACAGGATATGGTTAAGAACTTGCATTTTTTTAAACATATTGATTACTCAATACCATGATAATTCCATAATGTTGCAAGTTGTAATTGATGTTGTGTTGGGGGTCTTTCAATTGATCGGGATGATATTCTGCCAGCTCTGCCTTCAGACCAGAGATGGTCTCCCCAAGAAACCGTTGAATTTATCTGGACAATAAGATGCTGGACTCAATGCTTGGTATACACTTGCAATGAAAGAATGAAGGAATCCACCATGGGGGGAGGGTATGGGGAGGGGTTGGGGGAATCCCAGAGCCTATGAAACTGTGTCACATAATGCAATGTAATTAATTTTAAAAAATTTAAAAGAAAGAGTTATTGGATCTGAAAGCAGATTCCATTGCCAAAAGCCTGTGTTGGGCACCGTGGTGCAGTGGGCTGTGTTGCTGTGTGGGATGCTCTCATCCCAAGGTGGAGTGCCTGGGATCACATCCCACCTCCACTTCCAGGCCTGCCTCCTCCTGCCACACTCTGGCCCAACGGCCTGGGTTCCTGCCACCCAAGTGGGAGGCCCCGAGGGAGCTCCTGACTGCTGGCTGCAGCCTAGCCCACCTTGGCCCTGCAGGGAATGAGGGAGTGAACCAGACGTGGACGAGCTCTGTGTCTTGCTCATGTGCTCTCCGACTTGCACATAAGTAAATACACGAATGTTTGTTGCCGGAGGCCAGCTCCAGCCAGCGTCTGGTGCTCGAGAAGGGTTGCGGAGTCGGCGAAAAGGAGACACGGACACTGTCGCGTGGTGCCCTCTCGTAACAGCTCAAGAAGAAGCTGTCCTTTTTATTTACTCAAACACATCACAAGCCTCTGCACAAACATTCAATTTTACTATCTTTAATTTCAGAACTAAGCCAGCATGCACAGATGTTCAATTAATGAATTTTTACTTTATGGTCAACCAGGTGCTCTTAAAGATAATTCTGTAAGTTACTATAATCAGTTTCTTTAAAGCAAGCCGTTATTCATTCTTCAGAAGTAGCCATTAGGTGACAGCCTGAACTCCAAGGCCAAGGCACAGATGTTGCCTACTAACCACTAAAACATTACTACTACATTTTATTTTCACAACTTATCTATCACTTAATGGGAAAAATACATCGAGAGAGAAAAAACATAAAAATCGAAGACAAAATTTTCAAACATTAAATTCCGCTACAACTGCAGGCTCTACAACCTCATAAACAGTCAAACAATAATCAAAAGCATATCTCTGATATTAATAAAATCGCCCTATATTTCCTCTAGTTAAAAATTTATGGAGAGCTAAAACAACTACATTGTCTGTGCTCTAAAGAGTTGCAAGGACAGGCTAACCTTTAAGGTCGCTGTAAGTATATTTTTTGCCATAGCAGTTTCTGTTCATACTCCCATCACTTTCATTAGTTTGTAAGATTCTTATCAAGCCATTTCCCAAAAGGCACACTGCATGTCTGGGCCTGATTTCAGGGCAATGGGTAGGCACACAATAAGGTGTCCAAAAACGGCATGGGCTTAATTGTGCTCCTGTGTGCAGTTAAAGGCCCACTCACCAAGACATTACAATAGCATTAACTCCCAAGCGCACAGTGGTTGTAAAAACCATCTCACAGGGGCAAACAGCAATGATTGTAATCAATAGATTACAAAATTAGCGGGGAGGTCGGGTGTCCTTGCAAAGGGAAGTGGAACTGCGTTCAGGTGGTTGTAGGGACATCCGCGGGGCCCTGCTGTGCAGCCGGAAGCTCCCCCGGGCCCTGCCAAACAGGGGAGCTGTTCTCTTCACACCTTCGTGTCGTCCACACCCCACTGCTTGCCCTTTCTCAGCGACTGACTTCAGAGGCTTGGCAGCCACCATCTGGGAGAGTTTGACATTTTCTAGCAGCAATGGGTTTGGAGAGGCAGGGAGCTGGGAGCCGCGGGAGCGCGCAGACCATCCGCTCCACCCTGCGCTTGTGCACCCACCAGGTGTGCTGGACCAGCCAAGAGCTCCCATTTCTCAGGAGTTGCGCGTAGCACTGAGGCACGTGAGAGACACGCTGACTTCCAGCACCTTCCCAGGTGACCTTTCACATCTTCCAACCCAAACAGCAAGCAAAGTCAGAAATGAGCGCCTGCTCACGGGAGGTTGGGAAACCCCAAGGTGGCGTTTTTCAGAAGGGTCACTCACAGGTCCCAGGTTAGTCACTTAGCACTGCTGCGCACGGCGTGGCAATGTCTCTCACCTGAAGAAGCACAGCGTCGAGTTTACTGTTGGGATTTCATGCCATCGGCGAGTGACGGAGAGAAACCTGGCGAGTCTCTGTAGTCCGCTGAGGGGTGTTTACGGGGTGCCAGGTGTTTGCGTTTGTCTTGTTTCTCTTTAAACTATTGGGTTTCATTAAAATGTTTGCTGGAAGAAAAAAAAGAAAACTTCTAGATTCTTCTTAGGGGAATTGAAGTTTCTGTGAGACCATGGTTAAGATAGAAGATGGCGAAAATAGCAAGCAGAGATAGAAGAGCTGTAAATGCTATGTGATAGGTACCAAAGCTCGTTTACAAGCCAGTGCTACATCAGTGACAGCTGCCCAGGGACTGGCCTTGTGTGCCAAGTGTCTGCACGTGTTTCCGGGTCATTGCTCTAAACCTTTTCATTAGCGTGCATCGCTTCCTCCTGATCTTGGGGTGCAAGCGGGACGATAGCACCGAGGTTCCTTGCTTGTCGCTCTGCCAGTGTTGGCCAACCACAGTCGAGGTGCACAGCTGCTGTTCAAACCCTGGGAGCCAGATGGGCTTGGAAGCACAGCGTGCAGCCGGCCTCGCACCGGAAGCAGGCGAGGTGCTTGTCCGGAGTCCCGAGTCGCAGGAGGCAGCAGGCGGGAAAGCCAAGCACCCCAGCCAGCAAGCGGGCGCGCTCTGCACACGGCCTGTCCCGCACCGCGCCGCCCGGCCGCACATCTTGTTCTAACAGGGCGCTGCTCAAGCTCCTCTCCTTGGGGATGCCAATTCCTTTTATAAAAGGACAGCTCTTCAGAACTACTCTTGGGCCTGCAATTTCTCAGAAAAGCCAGCCTGAAACAAGTCGAAGAAGTCACTGTTGGGGAGGCCCATGGTGGTCTACAGTTCTGCTCAGGGTGGGGGTTCCCGGAGCCCCACGTCAGCAGTGCGGAACGCTGGGGCGCCGAGCCGGCGGAGCACGCGCCACAGGTGCCTGGAGTTAGTGTTGCAGGAGGTCATTAAAGTAAAGTGAGGCCACTTGGAGAAGCTCTGGTCCTTGTAACGAGCGGGGGGCATGCCCAGCCCGGCCGGCAGCGACACAGCCCCACGGACGCCGCAGGAGACACGCGGCTGCAGGCGCCCCACCTCGGGCTGCGCGCCCCAGAACTGTAAGCTGCTTCTTCTCTGTCGTTTAAGCTCGTAGTCTGTGGTATTTGGGTGTCCGTGTGTTTTTCATTACTAGAAAGCTAACAAGATGGAACAGGAAGATACTAACATGGAAATTGTGATGATGGCGGATAATGCTGGGAGGAAAAGACGGGAAAGTGACATGGCTAGAGGCTGGAGGCGCCTGGTGCTGGTCGCTACTGGCAGGCTGGGGAGATACCTCCGGGGAGACCGGGGGACCGGGTAAAGCGGGAGGAAGACCTCACGGGCACCCAGCAAGTGTGGAGGAGAGGACCCACACAAAGGCAGGGAGGCCGTGATGCCCCTATACCCTCTCCTGGCCTGCAAGCCAGAGCTGGCATGGGTGGGTCCTGTGAGAGAGCCCCAAAGCAGGTCTGGGCAGGCAGGAGAGGTCAGGCCAGGCCCCTCTGGGGTCTTTGTGGGGAGAAGTCTGGCTAGCTGGCGCCCCTGGCACCTGTGCCGGCCTGTGGGCTGTTGGAAGCGCTCCAGGTGGGCTTGGGCCTCCTCCAAGAACTGGCTACCCCTACAGGGCAGAGGGTCGGCCAGGCAAGCTTTTCAAGGCACCAATGGATTGTAAAATACGGAATTTTAAGAACCGTGATTCCTGTGGCACACAAGGAAGATGGGCTCAGGTGCCCCTCTGCAGGGTGCTGGTTCGTAGCTGGGCCTGGTGCTTAGGCAGGTGTCTGGAGGCCTGCTGGGGAGTCCCACCGTGTCCCCCGCCCCAAGCCCCTTAATGTGCTTCCTTGTCATTTGCATGTATTCCTGGAGAAAGGCTGGTTCCGGTCCTTGCCTATTTTAAACTTGCAGTATTGATGTTTTTATTGTTAAACTTAAAGGATTCTTTAATCTGAATATTGAACTCTCATAATCTTTGTACATTTTTCTGCTAATTACCTTAAACTTCCTTGATAATTTTCTTTTTCATGAAGCTTTTATTTATCTTTCAGCTTTTAATGTTCATGTTTTGGGTATGATACCCAAGAATCCATAACCTGATTCAAGTTAATGAAGATTTACCTGTATACTTTTCACTAAAAGGAAAACATGATTTCTAACTCCTTAATTAAGGTTGATCCATTTTTTAAGAGAGCATATTTGAGAGGTAGGCAGAAAAGGACCGCTCACCCACTAGCCAGACTACAGGAGTGGCCTTGGTCAGGGCAGGCTGAAGCCAGGACCCAGGGACCTGAAGCCCGACCCTTCCCACTGCCTCTCAGGGTGTGTGTTATCTGGAAGTGGCACTGGGGGCAGAGCCAGGACTCGAATCCAGGCTGGTGATCCGCTTGGAGATGCTTCTGAGTGTTGAGTGAGTTGGGAATGGTTTCCTTGTTTTTTGTGTGAGGTTATCCAGTCGTCACAGCACGGTGAACAGAGCCTTCCCGCCCTGCCAGCGACTGGCCACAAACAGGAGGATTTATTTCGGAACTCTCATTTGGGTGGCGGGTTCTGTCTTTGAACCACTGTGTGAGTCGCTGCATTTTATAGCAGAAATATCCTTGTCTTTTTAAGAAATGCAAGAACTAAAGTTTCACTACAAATATTTGATTATAATGTTGAGTTAGATTGTTGATGAAGCTGGCTTTGTGGCTCTGTGGGTCAAGTCTCTGGCTGTAAGCGTGGCATTTCATAGAAGCACTGGTTCAGATCTCTGGTGTTCACCTTCTGCTCCAGCTCTCTGAGGCTATGTGCCTGACCACATGGTGCGAGACGGCCCAAATGCTTGGGCTCTCTGCCTTTAATAAAAGATTTGTTTACTTGAAAGTTACAAGGAGGGGAAGACAGAGCTCCGCCTGCTGGCTCACTCTCCTTAGCCCTCAGCTGCGGGGGCTCTGCATGCAGGGGTCCAAGCACTTGGACCATCTTCCACTGCTTTCCCAGGCCATTAGCAGGGAGCTGGATTGAAAGTGGAACAACCAGGGATCGAATTGGTGCCCATACAGGATGCTGATGTTGTAGATAGAAGCCTTACACACTCCCCACAATGCTGGCCCCAGTGCTGGGGGCTCCTAAGTTAAAATGTGCTAAACTGACACGATGGTGGCACAGCGTATGCATACACACCGTATAGAATGACCGAATCCATCACTCATTAACATTTCTTGTGTTTGACGACGTTGCAACATTTATTCTGAAATACGTATTTAATGAGTGAAGTATATTGAAGAGTGAAATTGGTCACAAGCTGTTCAGATTAAGTGTGTTCTGGGGAAACTGCTTTGGGAGGAGCCAGTAATCCCGTGAGGAATGAAAAAGTATCACTTGAAGAATATTAGGAAACTACAAGACTGATGGGGTGGGGGTTGTGCACAAAGCTGCAGCAGATGTATGTTGTGAATAATGTGAACTTAAGGCATCAACCGTGGAAGTATACCCAAACAGAAAACTGGAGGGGCTGGCAGGAGTTGTACTGGTTAATCTAACGCCCCACAGCTGGCATGCCCCTTGGCTGCTGGTTCAGTCCTGCCTGCACCATTTTCAATCCAGCTCCCTGCTAAAGTACTTGGGATAGCAGAAGATGACCCTTAGTTCTTGGTACCTGCTCCCATGTGGGAGACCTGGAGGAAGCTCCGGCCCCAGACTGGTCCCACCCTAGTCACAGCCTGGCCCTGGCCTGGCCCCACCTGGTCCCACCGTAGTCACAGCCTGGCCCTGGCCTGGCCCCAGCCTGGTCCCACCCTAGTCACAGCCTGGCCCTGGCCTGGCCCCGCCTGGTCCCACCCTAGTCACAGCCTGGCCACTGGGGCCGACTGGGGACTGGATGATGGAAAAACCTCTCTCTCTCCCACTCTCTGCCTTTTGGATGAATAAATCCTTAAAAAGAAAAACGAGAATCCAGGGGAAGAATGGTTATCTCTCTGTCTCTTGATTGCAGACAACTAAAGGACCCGGAATGAAGTTTTTTGGGGGCACCACGCTCCAGAGGGAACACAAGTCGCTTAGTGGCATCTGAGGCGGCATGGAATTGCTGTGTGCCCAGTCTCTACCCTGTTTCAGAGCGCCTGTCCGTTGTTCTGTGCCCAGTGTGGGCAGCCCAGCCCTTAGAAAGTTGTAAGGAGAGCAGGGTAGTCTACAGCCATGCTGAAGCTTGCACTGTGAGCCTACGGCCTGCAGGCAACACTGCGCTTCTGAAGGGTTGCTGGGGCTTGCCGTCTCTGCACTTGGGGAAGGCAGATGCCCGTCAGCCGGTGTGCCTGGGTACTGCAGTGCCACACTGCACCCCATAAAGATGCACAACCATTCCAGGCTAATAGAAAACTTAATAATACCCTTACAAACCCATTAAAGACCTGTTCCATGTCCCTGGCTGTACAACTCTGATATGGGCATCTAAGTAATAAGTTTTTTCCATAATTTAAAAGAAATTGTGAAATGAGCCCATTTCCGAAAAGATGAATCATCCCATTACAAATGTTGAGGAAATGATCATGATTTAACACTTGTAAATGCTGGGTCGGAACTACCAGTCTTGTCAGAGCTCCGGCATTTAGATGCGCCATGTGCTCCCAGAAGGGCACTTGGTCTGGAATCCTGGATCTACTTGAAGGTGTATTTCTTTGAGTAGGAGAGTTGATGTCTGCCATGTTTCTGTGATGTTCTGAGGTCAACAGGCTGTGTCGGCTCTCGGCTGGCTCTCGGCTCAGTGCTGTTTGGGGCAGCAAAACGAACTGAGCTCGCTTACTGGGCTAACCACATTGAATGGTGGTGAGCTAGTTTTTATGGTTGCCGTTGTAACACGCGGCCATGGACACAGTGGTTTAAAGTAATACCATCGCATTGTCTTAGTGGTGAAGGCCAGAGCCTCTAGGGGCCTTGCAGGGCTGGCCCCAGGGGTCAGTGGGAGCTCTGGGACTTGCTTTGTCAGTGTCTGCGCAGGCTCACTGCCTTACCCTGACCTCTGCCTCCACCATTGTTCCTCTCTGGCCTTCCTGTTCCCTTGGAAGAGAACCCCTGGGGTTTTGTTTTTCAGCCCAAGGTCAGAGGTCAGCACAGTGGGAGGCAAAAATAGACTGTATGAGGCAAGTGCTAAGTGGGAAAAGAGTGGGTGAGCCACTCAAAGCGAGACTAGGGAGGGAGAAGGCCAAGCACTGAGGCTGGGAAGAGGACCCCAGCGGGAAGGGTGGTCCCAGCAAAGTCCTCTGGGTCTGCTGCCTGCTGCTTCCCGGGTCGGCTCATCCCACGCACGCGCACCGGCCGAGGTGCTGCCTCCGGCACTGCCTGGTACCCAGAGCGCTCTGCCTGCGCTTCAGATCTAAGGAAGCTCCTGGTGCCTGAAGCACACAGAGGGGCCTGCCTGGAGCCCAGCTGCGGAGGGACAGGGCACTGAGCAGACCTGCACAATGCTCTCTGGGGAGTGCACTGTGGCCGGCAGCTCCAGGGTGAGGAGGGGCGCCTCTGGGTGGCCATTCTGCTTCCATTGCGGGCAAGGCTGGAATCCCACTGGTGGCCAAATACATTTTTCTTCAATCCCAAGTGCTGATAACTTGAGGATGCAGTTACTACATGGACCCTGTTAGGCTGTTTAATTGTCTTGGGTCCCTTTGCAAATATTTGAAAGGTGGAGTTTCAGAGAGACAGACTTTCCACCTGCTGGCTCACTCTCAGATGGCCACACTGGCTGAGGCTAGGCCAGGTTGAAGTCAGGAGCCTGGAACTTGATCCAGCTCTCCCGTGTGGGGGTAGGGGACCGTCCGCTGCTCATTCCAGACCAGACACAGGGAGCTGGACGGGAAGTGGAGCAGCCAGGGCTCAACGCGGCATCTTTATGGGAAGCTGCTGCGGGGCTGATTTAAACCGCCACGCCCAGAGGCAGCCCTTCAACCTCAGGGCTTTCCATGCACAATGTACCGCATACACACGGATGTGGAAAGAAGGTGCGAAATGTACGTGTGAACGGAGGAGAGCCCCGCTGGGGCCGCGAAGTGCCTCGTCAGCCTTCCCAAAGCTTCCCCTTCCATCTGCTTCTGGACACTTCTCGGCTCTCGCAGGCATTTCAGGCCTGGCTGGACCGACTGCAGAGGACGCGATAATTACTGAAGTTGATTTTTTTATGAGTAATTCCTGATGGTCATTATTTTGCTGAGTTTCCAAGCAGATTTATTCATTGATGCAGTTAATGAGCCCTGCTTGTAAACTGTGAAAGCCCCAGGGAGCTTTCAGATGGACACAGTTTTCTCACCACTGTAGCCCCAGGCCCGAAGGCCATGACCTTGCTGGAACCATCCGGTGTGAGGAGCAGCGAGGTGGGTCCACCGGGTTGGTGGCAGCAGCCTGCTCAGGGGTGCGAGGGGACCCCTAAAGTGTGCTGTGGGAAATGAGGGGCAAAAGGAAGATGGTAATAGTGGATCGAGTGGGAGTGGGGAGGGCCATTCTGGGGCCAGAGGGGAGGAGGGCAGGGACTAGACGGTAGTGGGCCTCCTTTGCTTCTGTCGGCACTTAAGGGACGTGAGTGTGTGAAAGTAACCCGCACTGAAGGCCATTGCTAGCCTGCGTCGTCAGTGTCATGGCAATCTTACAACAGCCGACAAAGACCACTTGAAGATGCCCTTTGCTCTCTTAAAGTATTCTTCCACCTTCAAAGTACCAAGGTGACTGACTCGCTTAGCACGCAAGCACAGGATGCTTGGAAGCTGTACCCCAGCTGCGCACGCGGAGAACACAGAGGGCTGCGAAGAGTGAGCAGATACGGAAAGCCCCAGCACCCAGTCATTCCCTCTGGCATAGTGCTTAAGTCCTTAGACCAAGAATTTCACAATAAAAAGTGTTCCTTGGATCATGGCTTGGTGAGAAGCAGGCAGCTGGCCCTTTTCCACGGGCTCCAGCCCTGCGCCGTCTGCCCTCCTCGTATTGCTCACCCAGTGGCTTGGACGAGGGCCCTGGGGTGCCGCATGCTTCCTTCTACCCAGCAGATGGCATGGCGGCCTCGCCGCCTCCCGTCCTCCCCTCCAGTCCCGCCCGCGGCGGAACCAGCAGGGTGTGCTGCTTGTTTGTTTTCTGTCTGCGCAGCCTGGGTGGGGATCCCGCCTGTCCCGTTCTGTTAACAAACCCTCAGCGTCTAGACGGAGTAGGTATTAGCTGCATGCTCGGTGAATGAATGAACAGAAACAGTTACATCCTTTTGTATAAAATGTGTTTTCCTGTGTGTGGTCTTAGGAAGGGGGTACTCTGGGGGTGTTAGGTTCACAGCACAGCTGGGAGAGGGGCAGAGACTGCCCACCCCGTGCGCACAGCCGCCCTCCACTGTCAGCAGTGTGCTCGCTGGAGCGCAGCATCCCTGTCTCGGGGCACGCAGTTGACGTGAGGGTTCATGCTTGACTTGGAAATGTGTAGCTGATGTAAAACTGCTCGAAGAGCCTCAGCCCACTGCCCCCACCCAGCTCCGTTCCTCCTGGAAGGTGGGGCCTGATCCAGCGTCGCTCAGGAAGACTCGGACCTTCGGCAGGCTTGGCGGAGAGGCTGCTTCGGCTGAGTGACAGCGTCTTGTGGGCTGAGTAACCGTCTGGATGGACCCCACTTTCTCTGCCCCGGGGTTGAAGCACATTGCAGTTGCTTTCAGGTTTTGGCATTGACAAGTGAAGCTTCTGTGAACTCAAGTCCATAATCTCCTGCGAGCTGACGTGAGGAGCTCAAGGGGCTCGGGTGTAAGGCAGGAGGCGCGTCCGGCTGTGTGCGTAACCGTCATCCTGTCTTCCCGAGTGGCCGTGCTCTAGCACCGAGTGCACGCTCTGGTCCTTGCCAGCCTTGCCAAGCACGCGGGGTTGCTGGTGCTGGTCGTTTGGGTCATTCTGAAAGGGACGGAGTCAGATCTTGCTTTAATTCACATTTCTCAAACAAATGCATTGCGTAGCGCCTTCTCATCTGCTATCTTGCCATCTGCAAGTGTTTTTGTTCACGCATCTGTCAAGATGGATGGCCCGTTTTTTTTTTTTTTTAAGATTTATTTCATTTTTATTGGAAAGGCGGATATACAGAGAAGAGACAGAGAGGAAGATCCTCCGCCTGATGATTCACTCCCCAAGCGGCCACAACGGCTGGAGCTGAGCCAATCCGAAGCCAGGAGCCTCTTCTGAGTCTCCCACGCGGGTGCAGGGTCCCAAAGCTTTGGGCCGTCCTCCACTGCTTTCCCAGGCCACAGGCAGGGAGCTGGAAGGGAAGTGGGGCTGCCAGGATTAGAACCGGCGCCCATATGGGATCCAGGCGTGCAAGGTGAGGACCTTAACCACTGCGCCATCGCGCCGGGCCCTAGGTGTGCTTTTGAAATGTTCAGGGAAATATAAAGAACACAATAGTGACCCCTTCGTCTTCGTGTCTGAAAGCAAACACTGTTAGTATAACTTATGATATATCCCTTCTAGAACCCTGACAATAAACCTAAACATACACTTTGCAGTAGATTCCTAGGTGATAAATTGGAGCATCAGAGAGTATGAATTTTCGGAGCATCTAAAGCAATGGGTAGTATTTGTTGGGTTTCTGTATCTATATTCGTCAGGGATATTGGTCTGTAGTTTCTTTGTTACATCTTTTTTGGTTTAGAAATTAAGGTGATGCTAGCCTCATGGAGTTTTGGAGGGCTGCCTCCGTTTTACTGTTTTGAACAGTTTGAGGAGAACTGGAAAGAGTTCTGAAAGCTTTGCAGAATTCAGGAGTGAAGCTGTCCAGTCCTGCACATTTCGTTTTGGGAATATCTTTATCACTGAAGCAATCTGCATCTTTGCTATTGGTCTGTTCAGCTTTTCCTGGTCATTTATGACTCAAAGCAGATCATGTGCATCCAGAAATCTATCCCTTTAAAGTTTGTTGACATGTAGCTATTGCATAATTCCTGATGATTCTTTGTGTATTGTTGGGTTTACCTTTTCATCTCTGCTCTTACTGATGATCGGAGTTCTTTTGTTGTTGTTGTTGTTGGGCTAATGGTGCGTCAGTTTTGCTTTTTGTTTGTCAAAGAAGCAGGCCTTCAAGTAATTAATAATACATATCTCTTTTGGTTTCAATTTGTTAATTCTCTGATTTTCCTACTAACTAGGTTTAGTTTATTGTTATTTCTAGGCCCTTGAGATACACTGGCCTTTTATTTAACGCTTTTCTTTTTTTTTTTTAATTGTTGCTTACATTGTATTATGTAGTACAGTTTTATAGGCACTGGGGATTCCCCCCACCCCTCCCATACCCCTCCCCCCATGGTGGATTCCTCCACCTTGTTGCATAACCATAGTTCAAGTTCAGTTGAGATTCATTGCTTGCAAACACATGCCTAGCATAAAGTTCAGCGTCTTATTGTCCAGATAAGTTCAGTGGCCTCTTGGGGAGACCTTCTATGGTCTGAAGATAGGTCTAACAGAGTAAAGATCCAGTCAGTTAAAAGCCCCAACAAGGCCTCAGTATCAATATATAACATTATGGGATTAATTGACATAGTATTGGGTAAACAATATGTTAAAAATAATGCAAGTTCCATTCTTCGAAACATCTGGGTTGAGACAGTATCAATGACAGGTTCAAAAAATAACAAACAACCAAACAAAAAATTACAGGTTAAATCAAGGCAAACATGTGGTATCTAATCTTTTGGGATTCGCTCATTTCCCTTAGCATTATAGTTTCCAGTTGTGCCCATTTAGCCACAAAGAACTGCATTTTGTTTTTTTTAATAGCTGAGTAGTATTCCATGGAGTAGATGAACCAAAGCTTTCTTATCCAATCTTCTGCTGATGGGCATTTCGGTTGCTTCCATGTTTTTGCAATTACTGATTGTGCTGCAATGAACATAGGGATGCATGTTGGTTTGTCGTAAAACAGGTGTTTTGGATATATTCCTAGGAGTGCTATTGCTGGGTCATATGGTATGCAGATTTTGAGTTGTTTGAGTGTTCTCCAGACTGATTTCCATAAAGGCTGTACCAATTTGCAGCTCCACCAGCAGTGGAGTAGGGTTCCCTTTTCCCCGCATCCTCGCCAGCAAGCGTCGTTGGTGTTCTTGTTTATGTGGGCCAATCTTACTGGTGTTAGGTGGTACCTCATCGATGTTTTAATTTGGATTTCCCTTATTGCTAGGGAGCTGGAACATTTTTTCATATGTTTGTTTGCCATTTGGACTTGTTCCTTTGTGAAATGTTTGCCCATTTCCCGTGCCCATTTCTTGAGTGGCTTGTTTGTTTTGGTTTTTTGGTTGTTTTGAAGTTCTTTGTATATCCTGGAAATTAGCCCCCTATCGCCTATATCGTGTGCAAAGATCTTCTCCCACTCTGTGGGTTGCTTTTTTACTTTGTTGATTGTTTCCCTTGCTGTACAGAAACTTCTTAGTTTGATGAGGTCCCATTTGTTCTGTTCTCAACTGCTATTGCTTTTGGTGTCCTTCTTAGAAAGTCGGTACCTACTCCTAGGTCTTGCAGGGTATTTCCTACATTTTCTTGTAAGAGTTTGAAGGTTTCTGGATGTAGGTTTAGGTCTTTTATCCATGTAGATTGGATCTTAGTGTATGGTGATAGATGTGGGTCTATCTTTTTGTTTCTACAGGCTATCAGCCAGTTGTCCCAACAACATTTACTCTTTAGGCCTTCCCACTTGCTTGAACTGTCATTGGTCTTTTTGTCAAAGATTAATTGGCTGTGTTTGTGTGGGTTCCCTTTTGGTGCTTCTATTCTATTCCATTGATCTTCCTTTCTGTCTTTGTGCCAGTACCAGGCTGTTTTGATAACCACTGCTCTATAGTATGTCCAAAGGTCCGGGATTGTGATTCCCCCTGCTAACTTCTTATTTTTCAGGATGGTTCTAGCTATTCGTGGTTTTTTGTGTTTCCAGATGAACTTTTGAATCATTGTATCCAGTTCCGTGAAGAATGTTTTGGGCAATTTGATTGGAATTGCGTTGAAAATGTATATTGCTTGTGGTAGTATAGACATTTTAATGATATTGATTTTGCCTATCCAGGAGCATGGGATGTTATTCCATCTTTTGAGGTTTTGTTCAATTTCCTTTTTAAATAGTTTGTAGTTTTCTTCGAATAGGTCTCCTACGCTTTTGGTTAGATTTATTCCCAAATACTTCATACTTCTCTCTGCTATTTTGAATGGTATCCTGTTGGTTAGATCTTCTTCCATCTTGGTGTTATTTGCGTACACTATGGCTGTTGATTTTCGTTCGTTAATTTTGTACCCCGCCACTCTGCCAAACTCTCGTATAAGTTCTAGCAGTTTCTGTATTGAGTCTCCTGGTTTTTCTATGTATAGGATTATGTCATCTGCATATAGTGAAAGCTTGACTTCTTCGTTTCCTATACGTATGCCTTTGATTTCTTTTTCTTGTCTTATGGCCTCTGCAAGTACCTCTAGGACTATGTTGAATAGCAGTGGTGATAGCGGGCACCCTTGTCTTGTTCCAGATCTCAGTGGGAAGGGTTCTAGCTTTTCTCCATTCAGTATGATACTGGCGTTGGGTTTTTCATAAATTGCTTTGATTATGTTGTGGATTTTCCCATCTATGCCTACTTTGGCTAGAGTTTTTAGCATGAAGAGGTGTTGGATTTTGTCGAAAGCTTTTTCTGCATCTATTGAAACTATTATGTGGTTCTTGTTTTGCAGTTTTTGGATATGGTTTATAACATTTATGGATTTCCGAATGTTGAACCATCCCTGCATTCCAGGGATGAATCCTACTTGATCCGGGTGAATGATCTGTCTGATGATTTTTTGAATTCTATTGGCTAGGATTTTGTTGAGAATTTTAGCATCAATGTTCATCAGAGAAATAGGTCTGTAGTTTTCCTTCTCTGATGGTTCTCTGTCCGGTTTTGGGATTAAGGTGATGTTGGCTTCATAGAATGAGTTTGGGAGGGTTGCTTCCTCCTCTATTGTTTTGAAGAGCTTGTAGAGGATTGGGGTTAGCTCTGTTCAGAATGTTTTGTAGAATTCTGTAGTGAAGCCGTCTGGGCCTGGGCTTTTTTTCGTTGGGAGATCCTTGATGACTGTTTCAATCTCTACCTCGGTTATGGGTTTATTTAATTCTGCAGTTGCCTCCGGACTGAGTTTTGGTAAGTGGTGGGAGTCCAAGAACTTTTCTATTTCTTGGTGGTCCTCAAATTTGTGGGAGTACAGTTCTTTGTAGTAATTTCTAATTATTTTCTTAATGATTGCAGTGTCTGTTGTTATGTTGCCTTTTTCATCTTTAATGCTATTGATTCTCACTTTCTCTTGTTTTTTTTTTTGGTCAATCGGGCCAGTGGAGTGTCTATTTTGTTTGTTTTCTCAAAAAACCAGGTTTTTGATTTGTTGATTTTATGTATAGTTTTTTTGATTTCTATTTGGTTTATCTCCTCCCTTGTTTTGATGATTTCTTGTTTCCTATTGTGCGTGGGACTCTTCTGCTGCTGTTTTTCCAGATCCTGGAGGTGTGAGGTTAGTTCCTGTATTTGGCGTCTTTCTTGGGCCTTGACATGCGCTCCGATTGCAATGAATCTACCTCGTAGCACTGCTTTGGCGGTGTCCCACAAGTTTTGGAATGTTGTATCAGAGTTTTCATTGGTTTCCATAAATTTTTTGATCTCATCTTTAATTTCTTCTCTGACCCATTGTTCGTTTAATAGCATATTGTTCAATTTCCAAGAGTGCCTATACTTCCTGGGGAGTTTTGAGTTGTTGATTTCCAGTTTCATCCCATGGTGGTCTGAGAGGGTACATGGTATGATACTAATGTTTTGGAAGTTGTTTAGATTCGCTTTATGTCCTATCATGTGGTCGATTCTGGAGAAGGTGCCATGCACCGCTGAGAAGAATGTATAGTCTGTGGCCTTAGGATAAAAAGTCCTATATATGTCTACTAAGTCCAGTTGTTCTATTGTTTGTGTGAGCTCTGTTGTTTCTTTGTTGAGTTTTTGTTTCGTAGACCGGTCCATTGTTGTTAGAGGTGTGTTGAGAACCTGCGGACAGAAGGTCTTTCTCTCTGTCCTTCTCTTTGTAAACCTACCTTTCCAATTTAGAAAAAATAAAATCTTGAAAAAAAATCAGAATGGTAAAAATTAAGAAGCATTGGGCCCGGCGCGGTGGCGCAAGTGGTTAAGGTCCTCGCCTTGCACGCCCGGGATCCCATATGGGTGCCGGTTCTAATCCCAGCAGCCCCGCTTCCCTTCCAGCTCCCTGCCTGTGGCCTGGGAAAGCAGTGGAGGACGGCCCAAAGCTTTGGGACCCTGCACCCGCATGGGAGACCCCGAAGAGGCTACTGGCTTCGGATCAGCATAGTATCGGCCCGTTGCGCTCACTTGGGGAGTGAATCATCGGACGGAAGCTCTTCCTCTCTGTCTCTCCTCTCTGTATATCCGCCTTTTCAATGAAAAAAAAATAAAAATAAATCTTAAAAAAAAAAAAAGGAAATGGCCCGTCACTCACAGAGGAGGCTGCTTCCATGTGCAAACAGATCAGCCAGTATCCGGTCCCAGCAAGCAGAGTGCAAAGTGATTTATAAAAAGTGTTTTAGGGGTTGCAGGTAGAACACGGGGACATGAAGAAATGACGGATTACACCAAACAGGTGGGTGGTCCCACCAAGACACAACACAGGGAAGCACATGCTTTCCCATTTGTTGAAGGGTCCTCTCTTCCCCCGGAGGCAGTGTCTGAGGTCCTTCACTGGTTGCTGGGTGTATCAGGGGCTGCAGATCCTCACCAGGTCTCAGAACAATCCTATAGGAGGGTGTTTTGAGTCCTTGCTCTATTTGCCATCATCATGAGACCCTGAGCCAGTCCTTTAATGTTCCATTGGCCTTGGCTCTGGGTCCTGGTCAGGTAGAGGGACCAGTTTAGCCCTTGAGAGATGAATCTAGAATTTGACCCTCATGGGTTTTTTACATGTATGCTACTATTTCGTTATAAAATTTAGCATTTGGGGCCTGGTGCGATAGCCTAGTGACTAAATCTTCACCATGCATGAACTGGGATCCCATATGGGCACCGGTTCGTGTCCCAGCTGTTCTACTTCCTGTGCGGTTCCCTGCTTGTGGCCTGGGAAAGCAGTAGAGGACGGCTCAAGGCATGGGAGACCTAGAGGAGGTTCCTGGATTCACATCCGCTCTGCTCCAGCCAGTGCTGCCATTTGTGGGCAGAAGATCTCCTTGTATCTCTTTCTTTCTGCATTTCTGCCTTTACAATAAAAATAAGTCTAAAAGAAAGAAAAAATTGGCAATTTTAAAACATTTTGCCAATTTATGTCATGTAGACATTATAAACACACAGATGTAATGATCTGTCTTGAAAAAATAGGGATATTAATATTCCAAAATGAGATGACAATTATAATGAAGTAAGGATGTATCGTCAGGTACATGGTATAATTCAGTGACGCTACATTATCACCATATTCCAAATACTGTAACATCCACACAATTTTGATGTTGACTCCCACAAATAAGAAATATTAAACTTGTCTGTCCGAGTCTGGCTGTATCTAACTTGGCACAGTGACCTGCTGTTGCAAATGTCAGGATTTCATTCTGATTTTAGAACTGATGCTCTGTTGTTTAGATATCAGCATGTTTATCCCATCGGCAGATGGACGGCTCTGTTGGTTCTTTGTGATTGTGAACTGAGCGGTTGTAAGTGCAGGACGGCAGGACCTGCCCACCCACGTCCAGGATGGCAGGACCTGCCCACCCACGTCCAGGACGGCAGGACCTGCCCACCCACGTCCAGGACGGCAGGACCTGCCCACCCACGTCCAGGACGGCAGGACCTGCCCACCCACGTCCAGGACGGCAGGACCTGCCCACCCACGTCCAGGACGGCAGGACCTGCCCACCCACGTCCAGGACGGCAGGACCTGCCCACCCACGTCCAGGACTGCAGGACCTGCCCACCCACGTCCAGGACTGCAGGACCTGCCCACCCACGTCCAGGACGGCAGGACCTGCCCACCCACGTCCAGGACTCAGATCGCTGAGTCGTTTGGTTTTCTGAGGAATCTCCACTCTGTCTTCTATAGTAGTTGTACCAATGTGCACCCCACTAACATTATAGGGGTACCCTGTTCCCCACAATCTCAACAGTGCTTGCGGTTTTCTGATTTTTTTAGTAATAGACATTCTAACTGAAGTGAGTTTATATGTTGTTTTTACTTACATTTCCCTGATGGCTAATTGCCAGCAACGCCTGTGTTGCCGTGTATCCCGAGCCGAGTGGAGGGACTAGGGTTTAAGACAACACACACTGGGTCATTTGTGTAAGGAGAATGCCGTTTATTGAAGCTCCAGGCTGCTTTTTATACTCTGCCTAGTTCCGATCAGTATTTATCTAATGCTCAAGCAGGTCCTAAAATCCCCTGGGCGCATAACTTGACAATCAGGAAGCAGGAACTTGTGGTTAAGCCGGGGACTAAATGTGTCATGCCAAGATTGCACGTCCTGTTACACCTCTTGAGACACAAGCTAAGCTGTGGAGTCGACCCTTGGGAGACCGGGCCCTGCAGCCAGTGTTCCTGCGTGTTTTTTTCTTGTATCTGTTGCCTATTTGTAACTCTTGCTTTGAAGATCTCTGCCCATTTTTTAACTGGAATGCATATTTATTGTTGAGTTTCTTAAGCTCCTTAACTATTCTATTATTAATCCTTAGGTGCAGTTTCCAAATATTTTCTCCCATTCTATAACCAACTGTTCATTCAGGATCACACTGTTCAGTTTATGTATGCTTTGTAAGATTTATGTCTAGTTTCATATCACTGTGGTTAGAGAAGATGCATATTATTATTTTTTTTAATTTGTTGATTTCTTGTAGCCTAACAGGTGGTCTACCTTCGAGACTGCTTCATGCACTGATGAGAACAGTGTGAACTCTGTAGTTGTGGGAAGTGTGTTCTACAGAATTCCATTTGGTCTATAACGTACATCAGCTCTGTGTCTGTGTGGTCTGGTTGATTTGTTCATTGATGAAAATCCAATGTTGAGGTCCCCAATTATTGTGAGCTTGCGACATCTTTTAGATATATTGATATTTCAGAAAACTGGGTGCTCAAACATGGGGTGCATATGCACTTACAGTAGTTATCTGTTGTTGAATGAGGCCTTTATTACATAATCACTACATAATGACCTTTTTCATATTTTTTATAAATTACTTTGCATTATGTGACACAGTTTCATAGGCTCTGGGATTCCCCCAACCCCTCCCCATACCCTCCCCCCATGGTGAATTCCTTCATTCTTTCATTGCAAGTGTATACCAAGCATTGAGTCCAGCATCTTATTGTCCAGATAAATTCAATGGTTTCTTGGGGAGACCATCTCTGGTCTGAAGGCAGAGCTGGCAGAATATCATCCCGATCAATTGAAAGCCCCAACACAGCATCAATTACAATTTGCAACATTATGGAATTGTCATGGTATTGAGTAATCAATATGTTTAAAAAAATGCAAGTTCTTAACCATATCCTATGACTACTTCATTGACATTTCAATTTTAGTTTATACACAGAACCGGCTGCTATACACCTTAAAATGGCTAGAAGGTACTGTTCAGCTGTCTCGTGTCTATTTTCATTTTTATATTTAGCAGTTTATAGTGTTGAAGCATAATTTTGCTGAACTTGGCAGATTTTAGGTTAGTCAAAACTGGCTTGTAATTCTAACAAGGCATATGTTAACAATTGAGGTGCAGGACAGTTTTAGGAGGGGTGTGCAGAGAAATCTTCAATACCTTAGTGAGGAGTAACTAATCTTTGTGTCCTACTTAGTAAGGTATATGTGGATCTGCGCTGTTTCCTGTCTGGTTCCAAGCTTTCCTTATTGTTCTCTGTCTAATTTTTTTGTTTGTTTGCTTTCTTTTTTGGGGGTGGAGGCCTCCAGAGTGACCCTGAAGGTCATTGCAAGAGAGGGTGGGGATCCAAAGTTGGAACTAAGTAAGGGCCAGAGAAAGCTCCTCTCCCTAGTCCTGAAGGAAGTTTACTGTTCTTTGTTTCTGTGGACCACTCAGGGCTCCTGGCTCTTGTTCCAATGACCTTGGATCCTGCGAGGAAGGATTTGGGCTTCTTGCATCCCATGTGGTAGATCCAAATGGGGGTGGGTGACCTCAGAGTTCTCGGCCTCCCAAGGCACTCCAATTCCCCGTGGTCTCCTTGGCACTTGGGATGTAGTCCTTGGTGCTTGTACTGACAGTCCTTGGCAAAGATCTGGGGGTCTCCAGTGTTGGGATACAAGCTTCCTCCTGCATAATGACCTTTTTGTCAAAACACTTATTTTGTCTGAGTACAGCTGCTACTACCTGCTCCTTTTTGTATTTGCATAGACTATCTTTTTCCATGGTTTCATTTTGTCTGCGTGCATTTTTATTGAAATGTTTACGTAGAGAGCGTTTAAGTGAATCTTGTTTTCATTTATCTAGTCTCCATTTTTGAATGTAAATATACTTAATTTCTCAGCTAAGAGTTGCTGGTAAGTGGTAACTTGATCTCATTAGTTCTCATATATACTCCTATTTGTTTTGAATCTTAGTTGCTTTACCAAGCAATTTTCAGGTTTCCCATTTCTTCATGATTCTTACTGCTCTTTGTTTTAATTCCCAAAGCTTGCTACACTTCATCTTTTCTGGTCATGCTTATTCAGCTTCTGTTTTCCTTCCTGCATTTGCATGTCTGTATCCTTCTGCTAATTGGAGACATTTTATATTATTTTATTAAGTAGGTTTTCCAGACCATTCCTTCTCACTTCTCTGGGGAGTCCCTAGACAGGTATGTGGGGTCATTTGGTGGTATTCTAGGCCCCAAACGCTGCTGTTGTTGTTATTCTTGTGTGTGTGATATTGCAAAAGACCCGTCTTCAAGCATGGACAGTCTTTACTTTGCTCCCTCTTAGCCTGTTGCATTTTTTGCCACTGATTTCTAATATTTGGCTCTTTTTCAGCATCTGTTGAATTTCTCATTCATGCCTTGTACTGCTGTCCTTCTCTCTGTTCTCGTCTGTCCTTGTGTTAGACACGTCACTCATGTTCCTTTCATTACAGTGCAGCACATTTTTGGGTTCCTTTCTGAGAGCCCATGGTGTCTTGCTTGCCCAGGGGGTTTGCATTTCTATGTTAACTTTTTTTAAGATTTATTTTTTAATTTTTTTATTGGAAAGGCAGATATACAGAGAGGAGAGACAGAGAGGAAAATCTTTCATCCGTCCAATGATTCACTCCCCAAGTGAGCACAATGGCCGATGCTTTGCAGATCCAAAGCCAGGAGCCTCTTCGGGGTCTCCCACGCGGGTGCAGGGTCCCAAAGCTTTGGGCCGTCCTCCACTGCTTTCCCAGGCCACAGGCAGGGAGCTGGATGGGAAGTGGGGCTGCCGGGATTAGAACCGGCGCCCACATGGGATCTCAGGCATGCAAGGCGAGGACCTTAACCACTGTGCCATTGCGCCGGGCCCTTCTATGTTAATTTTTGTACATCTGGCTGAGCTCTTGTTTCTATCACTTTTAGAAGATGGCTTTTGTTGATTGTAGACTTGTTTCCCTATAAATGTGATTCTAGGTATTGGGTTGAACGTGCTTCAAGTTTTCCTTCCAGTTGGATTTTCTAGTTTGCTCCATGGATCCATCCCCAGTGTGCAGGGAACGCTGAGCCTCCATAACAGACGACACAGGGGCACATGAATCAGTCACAGCCTGTACTCTGGTAAATGACCAGGGGATGCGAGGCAGTGTGGACGTTTCTGACAGCACGGGTGTCCCTGTTCCCATGGTCCCAGAGGTGATCTATTCCAGCTGTCCTGCCACATGCTGGCTTCCCCAGTGCAGTGTTTTGGGGCTGCCATGGCCCTGTGATCCCACTGGACTTGTGGAGCTCAGTCTTCCCTTACAGAATGCAGGATTATACCTGGGACCCCTCAGAAAGTCAAGAAAGGACGTGTCTCCCAGCTCAGTGTGGATGTAGACAGCTACTCCCTCTCAGATGGCACGTTCCCACCACGGACCATGCTTTGAGGGGTGGGGAGGGGACGGGGCAGTTCCCCTCTTTGAAGCCAGGGAACCACTGCTTTCCAGCGAGCACCCTTCACCGAGGCATGCCCTCTGTGGCAGTTGCATTCTTCTCTGGGAGGTGGTTTGTTCCTCTTCCCCCTCTGCGCTGCTATGCCTGTTAGGATGCCCCACTATGCTCCCGTTCTGCTGCCACATCAGGTGCTCTTCCCTAGGCGCCCACCTCCAGGTACCACTGCTTTGGGCTCTGTTGGTGTAGCGGGTGAATGCTGGACTTCTCTAGGTAGCCCTCTGGAGTCCCCTGTGCCCCATAGGTTTTATAGAACACAGTGTTGTGAAAAGAACCTTACAGGCTGATATTCCATGAGAAGCTGTGTTAGAAGGTTTTGGCTTTGCTCTTGGTGGAGATGTTTGAGTTCTAGGCCACCCTCCTGTGCATTTCAGGTTGTGCAGTTATCCTGCAAAATCAGCTGTGTGATCCGTTAACCTTACAACGGCCCTTCACCAGGGGTTCAGCTAGTCTTCAGGATACTGGTTTTTATCAAGACTTTAGAAGTATCCAGGTATTGCATGAAGATAAACGTAGGAAACATGGACCCATTTGGGCCATGCTTATCAATAAGATTCAGGGTTATGCATTAAACTCTGAAACATCTAACGATGTCTAATTTGTTACCATACTTTTTCCCCCAAGACCAGTACTAACTTCATCTGTAAGTGGTGTCTTCTCTTAGCATTTCATAGGCCCTCAACTGTAGCTTGCTTCTGGATTCACCTCTTACCCAAAGCAGGGCAGCTGGCAGGACCTCATCCCAGTTGGTTTCCTGGCCAAAACAAGCAGTGAGTCCTGTTGAGGCTCGTCTCCTCTGTCATCCCTGTGGACTAGGTGTCCACGAAGCCTGTAGTTCCCATTGCATTCCCAAAGGCCATGCAGTGTCTTCAGTAGCATTAGCTGTGGACGCATCTCCTCTATGACTCTGGGTGTAGTAAGGCAGCCAGATTGGGTGTGATTTCCCTCAGAAAATCTCTGATCTCTGCAGAGGCTTTTTCGGTCTTGTAGGAAAAGCATTAACGCATCATGTAAAAATGTCCACAAAGACTAGCAAATGGAGGTTTTTCCCACCAGCCCGAGGCACAGTGGTGCTGTCAACGTGTTAGTCTCCCTCTGTTTCTGCATCTCTGGTTGCATTCCCCTGATGATGGGAAGGGGGCGTTTTAGGATTCTTGTGGATGCACATGAGCCACTTTGGATTTTATTAAGGACTTTGTCCATCAGGAGCTTGGGAGCTGAAACTATCTCTTCATTAACATTGCAGTCCTTGGTGTGGCCAGATAATGCCACGCATCCATGTCATGTTCTCCATGTAATCCCCAGTCATCAGCTCCTCCTGCTTCTGGCTCAGAATACTAAACTTAGGGACCCTGGCACTGGAGAGAAGGACAAATGACCCCTGGCTTGAGGCTTTCATTCTTGCTGCCCATTTGGCCATGTGACCCAGTAAGATTGGTCCCTTTTGGACAGTATTGTGGTGACCTGGACAATGCCTTAAAGTGACTCCTAAAGGAAGTTTTACCTTTGCCAAAAAATCAAAGATTTCTTCTTCCTTTTAGTAAGAGACCTCTCTCTCACTCACTCGGCCACTCTCTCTTTAAATAACCCTACATGCATGGAGCACTTGAAAAGCATAGCTGAGTCTGTGTATTCATGGAATTTTCCCTTGTGGTTGAGTACAGGGCTATGAACTTAAACTTTTGGACCCAAGCACCTGCCAGGAGGGCTGAGGCACCCATAGTCTCTGGAGATACCCCTATTGCGTACCTGCCCCCTTTGAATCCCTTAGACCATTAAGCTGTACTCATCCGTAAACATCTTATAGAGGCTGGCCAGTGAGGTTCTGTTGGCTGGAATAGAATTCATTATCTGCAGAAATCATGACTTGATCACCTCAAGTGGAGAGTAAAGTCTTGGGACTAAAAGTGGAGATGGTTTTCAGTGTTACATGGAGACTATCCAATGATACGGCCTGACAGTTGCCCAGTCACCCTGAGTTAAGCCAGCACCCCCTTTCTTTACAGAGTGATGGGCACAGGAAGGACCCGGGAAGCAGTGGGCTTGGGCGGCTGTGAACTTTTCAGCTCCCTGTAGTTATATTTTTTCTGTTCTTGTGTCTTCTAGTTATTCATTTCAATGATTTGTGGTTTACGTTGTAGAAATGTCACATCTTTGGTTAAGTTTGTTTCAAGGTAACTAATTTTTGTCACTATTGTGACTGGTACTGATCTTACAAGTTCTTTGTCATTGCATTGTCCATCTACAAAAAAGGCTACTGGCTTTTATGTGTTGATTTCATGTTTTGCACCTTTACCAAAATCTTACGAGTTTGAACAGTCTCTCAGTGGGATCTCAGTTCCCTCTGTGGGATCATGTCGCCTGCAAGCAGGGAGAGGCTGACCTCCTTCATTTTATGGATTAGAAATGTCCCGTCCTAGCTTATGTTGCATGCATTGATAAAGAAAATGTGTATGTGGGATGAAGTGTTTGATACAAGTTAAATCCAGTTGGTCCGCAGTGTAAATTGGCTCCTATGTGCTTGTTTTTTGTCTACTTGATCTCTCCAATGTTGAGAGTATTGAAGCCTCTGGTTATTATTGTAGTTTGTCTCCATTTATATCCATTAACATTTATTTTATTTTAAACGCATATATACATTTATTGTAGTCACAGACCCTTGCTGAATTGATACCTTAATCAGCGTAAATGTCCTTGTCTCTTTGAAGTTTTTATGTTGAAGTCTATCTTCTCTGATATTAATGTAGCTATACCTGCCATTTTTGCCTTTCCATTAGAATAGAATATTATTTCCATACTTTTTCAGTCTATGTGCATCTTTGTTACTGAGGTACTTTTCTTGCAGGCAAGAAATAAATGGAGCTGGTTTTTAACCCATTCAGCCAGTCTTTTTTTAAAATTATTTTTATTACTTTTTTTATTGGAAAGGCAGATATACAGAGAGGAGAGACAGAGAGGAAAATCTTCCGTCCGATGACTCACTCCCCAAGTGAGCGCAACGGGCCGATGCTATGCCGATCCGAAGCCAGGAGCCTCTTCCGGGTCTCCCATGCGGGTGCAGGGTCCCAAAGCTTTGGGCCGTCCTCCACTGCTTTCCCGGGCCACAGGCAGGGAGCTGGATGGGAAGTGGGACTGCTGGGATAGAACCGGCGCCCATATGGGATCCCGGGCGTGCAAGGCGAGGACCTTAACCACTGTGCCACTGCGCTGGACCCAGCCAGTCTTTTTAGCTGGAGAATGTCGGCCATTTACATGCAAGCTCATCTTTGCTAGGTAATGATTTGGTCTTGCCATGTTCCCATAAATGTTCCTTTTGTTAGCTTTGGATTTTCTTTTTACTTACACTGAGATTCTATTCTTTCATACTGCTTCGTGATGATTGACTGCCTGCTTCTGTATTGTGTCTCTTATTAAGACTGGACAAGCAGTAACAAATTCTTTCAATTTGTCTTGGAAGCAAGGTCTTTACTTCAGCTTCACTTGAAAATGAGAGCTTTGCTGGGTACAATATTCTGGGTTGACAATTTTTTTAAAGGATTTGTAGCATCTTTCTCCTCTCCTAGCTTGTTGGTTTCTGTCTACAAATGGCTATACCCCACAGTGGGCAGGGCCTGATATTAACCCTCACAGAGCTTTCGGTTTCTCTTAGCCCTGGCCTCAAATATTAAAAGCCTTCAAAGCAATGTCCAAGCTTTGGGACATGGGCTTCCCAGCCTTGCTTCTACAACTCTGGCTGCTAAGTGCCATGCTTCCCAGCCCTGTGCTTTCTCGGAGTTCTTCTTTAAGGCAGGGTCCCTGTTGGACTCTGCAAACCTTACTTACGATTCTTGGTTTGGGTACCCTGGACTGACAACCAAGGCAGCCACCCTCGGTTTCACCAGATGGTCAGAGCTGTGTGGACCCCAAGCGGGGTAGTCCTGAGGAGAGCCAGGCCTGCGATGGGGGTGGCGTTGGAATTTATCTCATGAGGCTGGTCAGCATCCTGTTGGGCATTATCCCAAACTGTCTCCCCGACTTTGGAAACAGCTAGTGTCTAGAAAAGGATGCAGAGAGACAGAAGGAAAGGCTGAGCGGGGGCAGCCTGCCTGTCCTCAGTGTGGCTGCCGAGTGTCGGAGTCAGACATGGCGGGTCTCAGCCTCAGCATGCTTTTGTTCCTAGCAGGTGCTTGCATGTTGCTTTGGAAGTCATAAAAAAGCAGATGGAAATGCCAGTCAGGGAACTGCAGCGTCTCCATGGGGGTGGGTCCTGTTGGTCGCGTGGCAGTTCCTGCAGCTCTGTGAAGCCAGGGTCAGCTTGTCCCCCTCCAGGGGGCGGAGCCACTTCATCGTCCCTCTCGTAGCCACTCCCTCTGCTGGGGCTTTATTTGCTTTAGGGAAAGGCTGCACTGAGGTCACCTCAACATTGATGCCCTTCTGGGATTTTTCTGGAGGAGCCATTAATTTCTAGACTTCCTTTTTTAGTCTTTTGTCTTTTTTTTTTGTCTCAGAGCGAAGTGTGGCTCTAAGGCAGTCCTCTTACCACCAGGATGTCACTGTCATAGGCTCAGGGATTGGAAACCCCAACTGCTACTGAGCCAGGGGAGGCATCTGCCCACGGCGCCTTTCTTTACCACCGTGCAAGACACAAACAAAACTCAAAGGTTTTATCTGGGCTCCCCAGTGGCTGCTGTGTCAAATCACAGGCGAGATTTCCATGACGACTCCTTCTGCAGACCCTCTTATGACAAAGTATTGAGAGGCATCCTGGAACGTTTCACTGGTTCTGTGTGGAGTGGTCTGCCAAATCCCCATTTGAGGACATGCCAAAGGATTCATTCTCCAGCCTCAATCCCGAGTCTCCTGTGCTCTGGCTGCTTTCCACTGAAGCATCGACTGATAGGGAAGAAAGAGCAAGGCAAGTTGAATGGGCTTGGCATTCAGTTCCGGCTATATCACTTGCCAGCAATGTCACCATAAAGAAATGATCTCACTTCTCCAAATTTCAGAAAAAGTGGTCTAATATTGGTCTTTTGGGATGATACTTTGAGAATACTTTTAGTTCCATTTTCCATGATAATCTCAGATTACTTTGCAAAATTTTTTGAAACCCGTACATATTTTTTTATAATATGTATTATCATGAGGCTGTTAAAGTTCCCCTTATATTCATGGCATTTATTATGTGAAAGGCATATTTGCAGAGATAATCAGAGAAGGATCTTCTATCTGCTGATTCACTCCCCAAATGGCTACAATGGCCAGAGATGAGCTGATCCAAAGCCAGGAGCCAGGAGCGTCTGCCAGGTCTTTCACATGGACACATGAGCCCAAGGACTTGTCCATCCTCCACTGCTTTCCCAAACGGTATGTGGGGAGCTCGACTGGAAGTGGAGCAGCTGGGACACTAAATGGCATTATATTGGGTGCCAGCAATTGTAGGTGGAGTGTTGGCCCCTTCCACAGTTCTTTATATTCAAAGTAACTCTTAATTCTACTTGCATGAATCCTTTGACATCCTCAAATGGGGACCGGGTAGGCCACTACACACAGAACCGGGTTCCCCAAAAGTACCAAAGGAGTGGGAGCCTCTATCCATGCTTCCTTTGTTTCTCATTAGCACCCTGAGTACAGCTTGATCTTGAATCTGTTTTAAAGACAAGGATGAGGTGCCTTGAGATCCCCTCTCTCCCCCTTGCTTTGTGCATATGTGTGCCTGTTTGCTGTTGCTGTCCCTTGAACCTCCTGGTGGTGCTCACCTTCCTGGGCTTCTGCTCAGCACTAGCGCCTCAGCCAGTCCCTGGGAGAACAGACTCGCTCCTCCCAGGCACTTCCGCCTCGGGTCTGATACAAGGCACACCTGTGTGCTAGGACGGAGGAGACGCCCATGCAGGGGCTGCATGGAGAAGGGCCTGCTGAGGCAGCAGCACTGCGCTCAGCCTTAGTGGGATGGACTTGGACAAGAGCACCAGCAGAAGGGTCTGTGAGCAGAGGATGTGACCATCATTACAGTGACCACTGTCTGTCCATCACCTGCAGGGGCAGGAGCTGGGCCGTGTCACCTGCGTACTTTCATTGCTATCCCGTGAGACTGGAGATCCCCGAGCCTCGTTCCTGCTGCCTTCTGCCTGCTCTTGCTGGCATTGCCACCAGCACCTGCTCCGTGCGTCCTTCCATTTGCTTTGGTCCCGCTCTAATCGCCATCATAAGACTAACAGGACTGACACAGAGCGGCTCTGCGCTGGCCACTGTGCCCGGCAGCCCGTTGGGACAGCGTGCACTCACCATAGATGCCTTTCCTTCACGATCTCCCCTCCTTTCTCTGCAGCCCTGGGAGCCGGCCCTGCTTCCCTGGCTCCAGGAGAGACTGTTGATGTGGCTCCCTGGGTTGGGTTTTTATTTTTCCACAAGTCTGGAAGAGGCGGTGAGGCACTCGGGCAGCTCTGAGGACAGAGGGAGTGTCTGTGAGGGAAGCTTGGCAAGGGATTGTGGCCCTGGATAAAACAAAAAACAATAAAAGGCTCTGGCTGGGAGAGGCAGCAGGTTCTGCAGGTTGCAGCATCCATGGGCAGGAGCATGGGGTGAGAGCTGCTGCAGAGCACTCAGGCAGCCCCGAGGCCTGGGAGTGGCACAGGTGGCGGTGCACAGCCAGCAGGCCCTGCCCAGTGCAAAGCTCGTCACCGGGGGATGGACTGGCCTCCCCTCTCCCACTCTCGGCTCCAAGGTGGTGATGTTGCCTCTTTGAGCTTGAACTTTCTCACAGTGGAAAGGACGATCAGGTGCCAAATGGGTTCTGTGCACAGCCTGGTGTCCGGCCTAGGCGAGGCATTGGGACACGGGTTCACTCGCCTGCAGCTTGCACTTGGCAGCGGGGCTGTTGGGCTCAGCCTGGACCCATGCGGCTGTGCAGTTTTGTATCTGCCCTCCCCAGGGGGGACTTGAGCACCCTCTTTGCATGGACGCACGAGCTCATGGTGCAGAGACTGCACAAAGCCCTCCTCCGGGCATGTGTCTGCAGGAATTGCTGCTGTTCTGGTTCTGGAGTTGGTAGGTTGTCTGGGTCCCCACATCTTCGGGCAGGAGTTCTGATCAATGCCTCAGCATTATGCATGCAATCTGTTTCCCTTTGATCGTGATTCCTTCTGGAAGGCTGCTGGTCATGCAAACATGGACTCTCCACATGGAAAGTTCCATTGGCTAACGCTTAAGTCCAGCAGTGTCTTCAGTTTCACAGCTAACCTGTTGGTGTTAAGCAACCCATTCATATGAACCTTGTTGTAGTGCACACTGATTCATTTTTTTTTTTAAGATTTATTTTATTTTTTTTGGAAAGGCAGATATACAGAGAGGAGAGACAGAGAAGAAGATCTTCCGTCCAATGATTCATTCCCCAAGTGAGCGCCACGGCCGATGCTATGCCGATCCGAAGCCAGGAGCCTCTTCCTGGTCTCCCACACGGGTGCAGGGTCCCAAAGCTTTGGGCCGTCCTCGACTGCTTTCCCGGGCTACAGGCAGGGAGCTGGAAGGGAAGTGGGGCTGCTGGGATAGAACCGGTGCCCATATGGGATCCCGGGCATGCAAGGCGAGGACCTTAACCACTTGTGCCACTGTGCTGGGCCGCACACTGATTCATTTTAAGAACCAATTCAGAAAGACCGTTTCCAGCTGCCAGTTCACTTCCTAGATGCCCACCGCAGCTAGGGCTAGGTCAAATGTGGGAACTGGGACCTCTCTCCAGGGTTCCCTCCTAGCAGGACGCAATCGCGTGAGCCATCCTGAATTCTCTGGGCTTTGAAGTCTTACCCTGTGCATACACGATGACGCTTGTTCTCTGGAAGTGGCACACAGGTTGCAGAACCCTAAAACCTCAGCCTATTTGCTGCTTTTGAAAGACAGGCTGTGTTCACTTCTGTCAGGCGCAGAGCAAGGAGCTGCGCAGCTCTGGCTTAGCTCTGGGCGCCCTGCTGGGTTAGGGGTGCAGGGCTGGCGTTCAGCCCTCGCGTGGTGGGCGCAACTTGGTCTGCAGGGCCTGGGGCCTTCCTCTGATGGGTCCTGCTGGTGACAGTGCCGTGGGCAGAGGGCTGCCATGAGGGTTTTCCCAGGACTGCCACAGGCGAGCATGAGCCCTGGGGGCCCCTGTGTCATCCTGGGGGAGGGCTCAGATTCCTCAGTCAGAAGAACGGCGGCTGCAGTGAGCAAAGCCTCAGCCTCCCACGCTCGTTCCTGCTGACGGACTGCATGGCACCTGCTTCCTGGGTGTGACGGCCCAGGGGACTCAGGAGGACACAGGGTTCACAGAAAGGTCCTGCTTTCTCGGAACACATGTGGATTTTGGGTCCATTTTTCCATTTCCCTTATTCCCTAGCAGACACTTTCGTTGGGTGAAGTCATGGATTCATGACCTCATGCTGTTATTATCTGGCCATCAGATTAGAATTGCTACATTTAGCTAAATAAGATAAATTTAACCCTAGCTATGGTTTAGAGAACAAAACACCTCACATGTAAATAATGTACCTTGCTAGCCAGCTCCACCTGCGCAGTGCTTCGCTCTTGTTTCCGACACTATTCCGTGATGGTGTGGGACATTCTGTTCAGCCCACTGTCGGGAGATGTGGCTGCAGCAGGTCTCCCTGCTGGCAGGATGGCCGGTCCAGGTGCCGGGCCCCTCCTTGCATCATTGTGGCTGGAGGCTAGGGATGGCACGGTTCCAGCCTGCTTCCCTCCCTCGGGCTCAGCAGCCAGCAGCCCGGCTGCATGACTGGGTCTGCAGTGATCCGCACACAGCTGGTGCTTGGAGCCCAGGAGCGGAGAAGCCGGGATTTCTTTGAGGAGAATGTACATTTCAAGGCTTAGCAGACTAAGAAGCTGTGTGTGGAAGCGCACGCTCCCAGGTGAGCTGGCGGGAACCGGCGAGGGAGCACATCCCTGCTTCCTCACTGGTCGGGGTCCTACAAGCGGGGGGTTACCACGGCAGCAGCTTCTCCCACGGGAAGAGAAATCCTCTTCATCGACAGATTCAAGATTGATGTGTAGCCGCCTGGAATACTTAAGAAGGGTCACTTTTATTTGTTTGGAAGGTGGAGAGAAGATGGGGGGCCAGAGGGACAGGGGAGAAGGACACGGGAGAGTGACAGGGAGAGAGATGGGTGGTGAGGATGAGGGAGAGGAGATGAGATAGGAAGGAGGCGGAGGAGTGTAAGACAGAATGAATGATGTGTGTGGTGAAAGGAGGGAGAGTCGGGATGAAGACGGGGCGGGGGGAGGAAGAAAGGCTGGGAGAGGAAGGGCGTGAGAACAAACAATGATAGAGATGGCAGATGAGAGAAAGGGAGGGAGAGATGGAGACACGGGGAGGGCAGGAGAGGAGGGGGGAGCGTGCAGGATGGGAGGGACAGGAGCCAGGGGAGCATCGGAGGTTGAGAGAGCGAGGCGGGAGCGAGGTATGGGTGAATGACGCAGAGGGAGAGTCAGGTGGGGAGAGAGGATGAGAGACAGAGGGGAGGAGACAACAGGATACAGGAGAGTTTGGGGGGTTTGAGAATAACACGATGAGAAGGGGGTTGCGATTGTTTTTAGGGGTGCATGAGGGGAAGAGATGAGATACACAGGATAAGAGGGAGAAAGAAAGGGAAAGAGGATGAAAGGAGATGAAGAAAAAGGACAGGGGGAGTGAGCTTAAGAGAGTAGGGGGCCCGGTGCAGTAGCCTAGTGGCCAGCAGCCTTACCTTGAATGCTTCAGGATCCCAGGATCCCAGATGGGTGCCAGTTCTAATGCCGGCAGCTCCACTTCCCATCCAGCTCCCTGCTTGTGGCTTGGGAAAGCAGTCGAGGACGGCCCAAAGCCTTGGGACCCTGCACCCACGTGGGAGACCCAGAAGAAGCTCCTGGCTTTGGATTAGCTTGGCTCCGGTCAGTGTGGCCACTTGGGGAGTGAATCAGTGGATAGAAGATCTTCCTGTCTCTCCTTCTCTCTGTAAATCTGACTTTGCAATAAAGTTAAATCTTTAAAAGAGAGAGGAAGAAGAGATAGAGGGAGCAGGACAGAGAACAGACACAGAGATACTGAGAGTCAGGGTGGAGGAAGATGGCAGAGGACTAGAGAGACGGGCTGGTGGGGGCACAGCAGAGAGCAGGGCAGAGCATGGCACACGGGGCGCGGCACAGTCACGCAGAGTCATGATGACGACCGAGATGGAGAGAACAGGTGAGTGGGAGGAAGAGCATGGGAGGGTTTGAGAGGGAGACACACGGATGAAGGGAGCTCGGGCGGAGGACAGGCATTGCTGTGGGGCAGGCAGCTAGTTCAGGGTCACTTGGAAGCCACTCCCCACCCCACCTCCTAGGTGTTCCCTCCTGAGACGCCCACCTATCACCACCTGGAACCCGAGCAGGGGTGGTACCGCATAGTGCAACCACCCCTCTCCCAACCCCCATAAAGACCCTAGACAGGGAGGGGCTCGCTCTCATGCTCCCCTCGCTCTGGCACTCCGACTCTCGGCCTCCCACACCTGCTTGCTCTCTGGCTTCCAGCGGATGGACTCCGGACAGGGCGCCCGAGCATGGTCCTGAGTGTCTGTATTCCTCACCCTCTGGGCACTGCTTGGGCAGGACAGTGAAGACAGCGATGCTAAGATGCTTCGTATTTCTAATTTGTCACCTTTCAAGAGTTCCAGGAGAGGCGAGGCCTGGCAGTAAAGCAGTGTGGGCAGAGAAGCCAGGGAAAGGTGAGTGTCTGCAGCCTCGTAAGTGTGCCCAGGTTGTTCGCTGTCTGTCTCTTAGGACTGTGAGGAGGGGCAGGGTGACAGATCGTGAGTGTGAGAGGTGGAGACAGAGCAAAGGAGCATGAACATGATGGAGTGCATGAGACGGGGATGAGCGCGAGAGCGGGAACCCCTCCATCCTGCTGGTTTACTCCCCGTGCCTGCAGTGGCCTTGGCTGGGCAGGCCACAGTCGAGAGCCTCGATGTGGCGTCCCCTGTGGGTGACAGTCCCCTGTCCCTGAGCCATCGTCTGCTGTCCCTTCTCAGGAAGCAGAGTGGCCAGGACTCGTACCAGGCACTCCCACGTGCTAGTGTAACTGCTCTGAACTGGGACTTTTCCATCCGTGAAACTTTGAGTTATTCCATAGTCTTGTGAGGAAGACATGGGCAGGTGAAGATTTCTGTACCTTGGATGATGGATTTGCTGTGTGCCACTGCATCCCGCTGGTGTCCGCATGTCTTGGCCTCTTTTCTTTCTTGAAAATGCCCCTGAAGGTGGGGCTGTGCTTTGTTCCTGGTCCCCTGTGATCTGAAGGAACAATGACAGCCCAGAGGCATGGTCAAGGCTGCTGCAGCCCTAGCCTGGCTGCCTTCTCTTCTAGGTTCAGAGTCCCTGGCTCCCACACTGAGAATTAGAGCATTGCTGTGTGGGTCAGTGCTCACCCCGGGGATCCTGCTCAGTGCAGGCATCCTTGGAACATGCAAGTGTGCTGAGCACACTGCTTTGGAAGGCAAGGCCAGGACGGGCTGCGAAGGGTGTTGTCCCTGAGGCCTCATCACCACCATCTTGAAGCCCTCCACACTGCACCTCACCCAGGATGGAGGCAAGAATGGCAGCACATCTTGCAAAGCTTGTTTTCACAGACAAGGCTGGGGTTCGTGCCTGAAGGAATGGGGAATGATGCTGTCCAGTGGAGTGGGGCTCGCCCCCCCCAGCCCCCCAGAAGAAAAGAGGGGCCGTCAGGCAGTAATGGAGGTGAGCGGCTTACTGCTGAGCCTGCCATTTGCACTCACTCAAAAGCAGCCATTAATCAGTGTACTGTTTGTTCCTGGAATTGATTTCCCTGGCTTTGACCGCAGAAATTCCTATTTCGAAGGCTTGCTAAAAACATCCTCTGCGATGTCTGACTGCTCGTCGATGGACAGGGTGGAGGTGGGCTCGGAGGTATCCGGGTGGGTCGGGGAGGACGGTCTCCGGGAGCTGCCGCGAGGGGCAGTGCAGCAGCTCCAGGGGGCGAGCCTGTGCTTTCAGAAGGCAGAGAAGATTCTAAAGCCATCACCCAGGGTCTGACAGGGGAGCCTGGAGCTCCTACCTGGAGCCCTGGGTTATTTTCCCAGGGCCGCTGTGGCAGAGCACTCCAAACTGTGAATACAGAGACTCAATGTCCAAAATGGAGGCGACACAGAGCCACGCACCTGCCACCTCTGCCCCCGGGGACACGTGTTTTCTCCGGGTCTGTCTCATCCCCTGGCACTTTTCATAGATCACAGCCCACCCGATGACCTCGCTTTAACTGTCTTGTCTTCTAAGACAGCATGTCCAAGTGAGGTCACATTCAAGGGTTCCAGTTCTGGGGCGAGTCCTTCATGTGGGGCAGGAACCACAGTGAAGCCCTCGTCCTCACCCTCTCATTCTTTGATTGCTCCGTATTTTAAGATCTGTTCCTTATCTAGGCCACCGGATACCCTCTGCACCCCCCACATGCCCCCCTGGCAACACTGCACTTATCTACTTGGATTCCAAGATAGGTGAGCACACGGGGTGACCGATTCTGAAACACAGGCTCTCCTGTTCACAACCGGGGACCCACGAGTGAATGACAGAGCCCTCATTTGCTGGACAGGACTTACCAAGTCAGGCAGTCTCTCTCTCCTTCAGGGAACACCCTCTGAAAAGAACAGCTTGCATCAGCCGTGGGTTCTTCCTGCCAGACCAGAGGACACTGATCTCCATATCACAAGAGCTAGGACTGGAGGGGCCAGAGCTGCCATGCCCAGGCAGGCTGCAACCACATGGCCTAGCCAAGACCTTGAACTGGAGGATGAGGTGGCGCTAGGTCATTTGTTCAGAATCCAGATGTTGCCACTGATGCTCAAAGGTCCGTTTATGGGACGGAGGCTCTCAAGGCATGAGAGGATCTGAGCTCTCCATTTCCCCTGCAGTTAGAGGACCAAGACCCTGGGGCGGGACATGTCTGCCACACTCCTGGGAACTTGGTCTCCCTACTGTGCTGCATGCACGCGGTGGTGAGGGGTTCGCTAAGCCTGTGATTATAAAGGAAATTGAAATTATTATAAAAATTACAAGTAAGGAGGGTGCTGAGGGAGTTATTGGAACTGTATCTATGAAAGACATATACTCTACAATAATTAAAAAGTACTGCTTTGAATGAAAACCTGTTCCTGTGCCACTGATGAATAAAGGCATAAATGAAAAGAAATGCTTCCTGGAGTATAAGCAGACTGACGTGTGGTTCATTTCACAGGTAAATGAAAAGCTGAAAGCGCAGTATCGTACTGCTTGGCTCGGCAATGTCAGGGTAGTGGCTTCTACCCTTGTTTTCAGCCCTGAAGGCAGGCACGCAGGCAGGAAGCTGGCCTGGCAGGTGCACCAGGCAGTGGGTGCTGCCACATTCTGTCTCTCCCCTCACTTCTACAGCTGTTGCTGCTTTGCTCTCAGGCCAGACCCCAGGGGTCAGGACCATGTCCGCGCTCGCTGGCCAGGTCCAGGTCCTGCCCAAGAAGGCTGGGCAGCCTCAGCTTCTCCAGGGATCATGCTTCTGAGCCAGAGCGCCTGGGTGTCTGGAGCCAGTGAGTCCATCTCCAATGTTCCAGACCCCTTGCTAAGTGTTCTGGTGCATTCTCAGGCGATTGCATGAGACTTAACCCTCAGGAATGAACGTCTGCTCATTTGCTTCATGGAAAACAAGTGACTCCATCAAACTACAATATAATCCTTTCCTAAGTTTCCCATGACACTTCTTCATTTGGGATGGGAATCAAGTTTCCAGGGTTGGTCTCACAGAGTTCACGCCTTGCAAGACTCTCAGATTTGGTTTTACATTGTTCCAAAATAGTCTCGGCCTCCAAGATGAACTGACAGGTTCCCTCAGGTTTCAGCATCGGCCATACCGGATGCGACACCCAGTAGCCATCCCCTCTTCTCCCAGGAGACCCTTCCACCTGCCCTTCCTGCCAGGAGACACTGCAAATGACCCGGCCACATCAAAGGCTGCTCCTCTGTCCCCTGTAAACAAACAGCAGCTGTCAAGGTTGTCAAAGGAATCATTAGCGAGGATGCTTGAAGAGGTTCACAGGAAGCCGTGCATCAATCTCAAAATGGTCATGCCCAACTTGTCCACAAACTTCCTAAAGTCCTCTCCTAGGTAAAGCATAAAGTCTTGAGTCTGACTTTGGGGTCGGGTGATGTTACAATCAAGGCAGCTGTCTTGCGCCCGTGCTCCCCTCAGCCCTGGCTCCCCTCAGCCCCAGTTCAGCTCCCCCTGCCCGTACTCCCCTCAGCCCCGGCTCGGCTCCCCCTGCCCTGCTCCCCTCAGCCCCGGCTCGGCTCCCCCTGCCCTGCTCCCCTCAGCCCTGGCTGAGTTCTCTCTGTGTCCACAGGGTACCTTGGGGGGCCTTTCCTGAGATCTCTGACCATGTGACATGTCACGGGAAAGAAGTGTGTTCAAAGAGCTGCAGCAGAGCTGGCTGTATAAGGGAACCTTAAAAGGCCTTGGGAACTAGAAAGAGAAGGGTATTTCAGTTAAAAAATGAAAATCCACGGTTTCCCACAGTAAACAACCTAAATTTTCAAAAAAAAAAAAAAAAACAAAAACCAAAACCTGAATGGCTCTTCATAGGCATGGATTTCACCATTTAAAGCAACTCAGTGTCCCACAAAGGTTTCTCTCCTCATCCTCACCAGAGTGCTTCTACGTTCGCATTGCTTTCTGTACTGAATGTCCCAGACATTCCCAAGCCACTGACCCTCAAAGACCTCCCAAGCAAAGCCTAGTATTACAGGGAGGAGGAGACGAAGGCCCCCATGTGGGCACCCCGTTCCTCCCTGCCAGGCCCAGGGGAATGCCTTCCCTCCCCAGGCTGACTCACCACAGCACCTCCAGCAGTCACACCTCCACTCAGCACACACAGGCCTCGCCGAGCTCATGGTGTTGGAATCTGCCTGCCGTCCGCTCACTGCTTGGTGCTGGATTCCCAGAGGAAAGTCATGGACACTGCAAGCCTCTCACCCTGTACCTTCACTGCTGCCCCAATCCTGTCGTCCACACACTGGAAATACCACCGACAAATGTGTGGCTCGGCTCCAGCACAGCTCTCTTCAGGGGGTACCACAGCCACTCTCTTCAGGCCCTGAGCTCCTGTGGAGTTGAGGCTGTGAGTGGCACGGCTGAGCCTGCGTCACAGTAGACACACACAGGAGAAAAAGGAGCACGCAGCTGCTCATCCGGAGACGGGGTGACGTTCTGTGTAGATGAAATGTGCAGGAAGTCGACAGACCCTGTCATCTGGATGTTTCCACGTGCAGCTCCGGTATCTAATTTCACGTTATCTTCTGGGCAACAAGACTGCTTTTCTCCCGCCCACTCGATTTTCATCTGGTCAACCCCTGCTCCAATACCTATCACAGTTGTGACACCAAGGTCCAAACCACTGAATTATCATAGCCTGGCAGTAAATTGGGACTAACATCTATACTGCATCAGCAACTCAACCAAAAATGAATCCAGTTAAGAAATGGGCACAGGACCTCAACAGACAGCTTTTGAAACAAGAAATACAAGTGGCCAACAAATGGGAAAAAATCAGTATCACCAGCCAGCAAAGAAATGCAAATCAGAACTACGCTCACTGAGATATCACTTCACGCCCAGCAAAATGGCTGTTCTCCAAAGAGACAGCCACAAATGCTGGCAAGGATGGGATCCGAGTTACTGCAGCCACAGAGCAAAACAACACGGAGATTCCTTTAGAAATTAGAACTAGACATGCCGAAGGATCCAGTAATAGCACTAGCCAGAAGAGGTGGACACGTTGCCTCAGACATACCTGCACCACCATGCTGACAGCAGCACGGCCCACTACAGCCCAATTGTGGAAATAAGCAGAGTGTCCAGCGGATGAAGGGATAAGCACAATGTGCTCACTTGAACTGGGTGGGCCTTTTGATATGGGTACTGGAGAGAAGCCCTGAGGGGCTGGCACAGTGGTACAGTGTAACTCATGGCAAGATCCTTCAGAATCCTTCATCAGAGCAGTGGTTTGAATCCTGGCTGCTCTGCTTCTGATCAAGCTCCCTGCTATGGAAGGCAGTAGATGATGCAAGTGCTTGGGTCCTTGCGTCGCACAGTTCCAGGCTCCTGGCTTTGGGCTGGCCCTGCCATGGCTGTTGTGGCTATTTAGGGAGTGAGCCAACAGATGGGGGGGTCTCCACCTCTTCCTCTCCATCACTCTCCCATCCAAAGAATTCCTTTTAAGGAGCTGAGATTGGATGGCCATCTGTGCAGTGGCACACCCCACCACGGGATGGCCTGCCTGGCTAGTACAGAAGCTGTGGTTGGATGCCACATGACCATCCTCTATCTGTACCAACTAAAATTGCCTTCTGGGCATTTCCAAGTTTCCCACTGCTTTTTCACATAGCAGAAGCTACAAGTTCCATCATGTTACAAACTCAGAACCAGTACCAGTTGGAAATGTTCATCTGACTATAGGATATGTCCCTGTGGTGACTTCTAGGTCATTATATCTTCATAACAAAAGTACCACAATCTGCCTTCCCACGCTCTTCATTCACTGGATGCTATGACACACCACACCACCAAAAAAAAAAAAAAAAAAAACCCACATGGAAATGAACAGCACTCAAGCTCTGTCCCCCACTCCACCCTCTTTTGAACATTCAGTTAAGCCCCACCACCCCAAACACCACTCTGCCTCCTGATAGAAGGACAGCCCAAACCTTGTTGAGAAGTCTGTGTGTTTGGACTCAGGTCCTCAGTGTACACATTTGCTTGATGTAAATTCTTTCCTGAATATCCTTACGCCTCCACTTTGAACTCACGTGTGGAGAGAGCCGGGAATAAGCCTCGCTGAGGCCACTGCCCCACAGCACATCTTCTCTGTAACTATGGGAGCTCACTGCCCTGGAAGGGGAGAATCAGCCAGAAGCTTGCCCCATCTCTGGTTTTAGAGAGGACTGTTGCTCCACCCGTTAGGCCCAGCAGGCTGTACGCCCATTCAAGAGGAGCCTTGGCCTTTGAGAGGGACAAGGCTTGCACTGCACTAGACAACACTGTGTGTCTGTGTTCACACAACCACTTGCTGGCAGGTGTGGGTGCTCACTCAGTAGCGTCTCCATGTCATTAGCAAGCGTGACTGTAGGCTCCTGGAGGGTAGGCGGCTCCCAGGGCAGTAGGGCTCTGTTACTGAGCTTGAGCTTGATCTGAGCTGAGCTGACGAGGGAGCTGGGGACAGCCAGCAGGGGTGTGTGGGGTGGGGGGAGCTGAGGCAGCGAGGCGGGGCAGGGCAGCAGGGGGAACTTGTCCAGAAATGGCTCTGAAGAGCTTCCAGATTCTGAGAATAGGAAATCTGTAATATAGCCTTGGTGGGGCCTAGTGACTGGGAAACTGCATCCATGCTGTGTGGCTACAGGCTCACTTCTGCTCCAGCTTCGTGGTAAGTCCTACCCAAAGAGAGGCAATACATCCTGAATGCTTGGCCCAGCTTGGGCCCTCCATGGACCCCAGAGTGCTGCACTTCATCAGCAGGCTGGTCACCTAGGGCCACTGACATTTGGGTACCTAGGCAGCCCGTGGACACACCCTGGGGACCATGGGATGGCTCTCGGCTGGACCAGGGCATGGTGAGCTTGTCCCCTCCTGCTGTGTGACTCAGAGCTGGAAGAACTGGGAAATGTCAGGTCTCTGGGTACTGAGCTGGAATGGAGACATGCTGGGTACCTGCCAGCCTGTGGTCAGGCACGAGGGACTCGGGGGAGGTAAAAACATGCATTACTTACTCTTTTCAATCATGAAAAACCTAAAGTTTAGTGGGTGTAGTCAGATTTTAACTGAATGACTATACTACTAGGAAGTGCAGCTAGTGGTGAAGTCAACCATGTGAGCCCAGAACCCCTGCTTATAACCAGTTCTCTATGATTCAGAAATGGTTTTTATTTTGCCCAACTGATTTCTAGATTGAATGCAAGACCTGAGAAACTGATAAGGTGATTCTGAAATGTGGGGATGCAGGAACCTTGGTAAAGGATTTGTACTCCTGAATCATCAAACTTCTAGTCATCAATTACAGTCAACTGACTTTTGGTAAAGGTGCCAAGCCAGTGAAATGGGAAAAGACTTTTTTTCCTCAAAATGGTGCCAGGGCAACTGGGCTAAGTATAAGCAACATGACAAATTCAGAGCCTCATGTCCTATCACGCACTGAAACACGAGCAGCTGCAACTTGGGAAGATCAGAAAACAGGAGACCAACCTTCGTGACCCCAGGCTGGACACAGCCCTTGGCTGCAACACTGCGCTGGCCTTTTGCTACCACAGCAAGCAGAAGCCATTGGTAGCACTTAACCTAATCACAACTCCTGTGCTTTAGAAGATACCTTCAAGAAAATGAAGAGAGAAGCCAAAAACTTGAAACAGATTTGCAAGTCCGGTATCTCATGGAGAACTTAGAGTATTTAAATGATGCACGATGTTGGAGATGTACTAAACATCATTGACTCTGATGCCTAAAACTGGTAAAACATTCCAAATTACATACTCAATAACACTACAAAAACAAAAGGAGCCACATCCAAGTGCACAAGGCAACAAGACTTCAGGCCTTTCACTCTGCACCGTCACTCACGTCTCAGCTTCACCTTTTTCCTTCTCCCCACGCTGGACTCCATCATCCATGCCTTGGACATCATGTCAGTGGTGCTGCCAACCCCACGGTCTTAGATCTCCTGCACTTGGCCTTCCCAGCAGAGCCTGGACTTACAGGCTAGTGGAGCCGCCACAACCTTCACCCAGCTCAGCACGCTGGCATCGGCTCACTGCTGTACATGAATACTCAGGCTCTCGGGTCTACTTCACACCCTCAGCAACTTTGGCCAATTTCTACAAATGCCTGGTGAGGTCTTTTTCTGACACTCCTCAGCTACTGATTCACAGCCTGGTCATCCTTAACCCTCGGAGCCAACTTACGAGCCTGTGCTGCCATCCACTGCGCAGGAAATGCCCAAGGTGCTCAGGGTAATTACATGTTGGCTTCTCATCTGTGTGGTGACAAAGATGTGCTGTGAGAGCACCACGGTCATGCTGCCACCCGCTGGCACATGCCATGTCCCTCCTCTTAGTGCTCCACCCACATGCCCATCCAGATGTCTGCTTTCCATGCAGACCACTGGGCACTGACTGCCCATGAACGCTCCATGCCTTCCAGGGTCAGCTGTATCCCAGCTACTGCCAAGTGTGGAACTCACACAGGAACTCTCCTACCCACGCACCCCACTCCTTCACCTCTCCCACGTCCTTGTTAATCTGCCTCCCACCTTACCCATTCCTTTATGCTTTCTGTCCCTCACTGCTGTCATGGACTGAACTATTTCCTCATTTTTATATTGGAGCTCTAACCCCAACATGCTGGGATGCTACGGTCAGGTGCTGGAGGCTTGGTCCACAGTGTGACGGTGCTGACTCGGTTCTTTAAGGGGATAGTGGAAATCAACTAGGTCATGAGAGCAGCAGTCTAAGGATTAATGCTGACCTGGCACAGTGGACAAGCTCACACAATAGCAGCTTCTTATTAAGGCAGGAGGAAGCCCCTCCCAGTCCCTTGGGTCCTTGCTCACACAACGCCCCTGCTGTACAGAGCTTGTTACTTTCCTGTTTATCCAGCATGGCGTAACTCAGACAGGAGGTCCTTGCCAGGGCACCAATCATCAGACTTGTGAACCCTACAGTGCTGCTCCCAAGTGCCCCAGTCTCAGGAATTCGTCACAGCAACACAGGAGGGGCTGTCTGGGCATTTGGAGGTGGGACTATTTGCAGAGGTCACTAAGGCTAGAGTGGTAAGGAAGGGGTGCCAGGGACAAGGAGCCCAGATTAGAGGCCAAGGTCAGGCGTGGTGAAGAGGTGCCATCTGTGAGCCAAGGGAAGGCCTTGGGAGAAACCAGACAAATTCACTTCCAGATCCTGGGCTTCAGCGTCCAGCATGGTGGAAGCCGTCCCATCTGTGGCACTGGAGGTGGCGGGACCTGGTAGAGCAAGCCATCACCGTGGTTCATCTGTGACACGCCTTGTCATGCTGAGCTCCTTCCCCTAACACTCTGTGGCCGAGGTCTTCCTCTGAAGACAAAGCAATCCTTTGGTCACTGACGTCATCCCAGTGGGCAGCTCTTGTACTGAGGACGTACCCCTCCGTCACACGGCTCGATGATGCTGGCACCCAGGGTCTGGTATGAAGTCTGACAGCTGCAGGACTCCTGCCTTTGTGGTCACTGGGCAGGTCACATCTGAACCCTTAGGACAAGTCATCCAGAAACAACAAAGATGCCCACCCCAGCCCTTCCTCCTGCTCTACTCAGGATCTGAAGAGAAGACGGGCACGTGAGAAGTTAGCTACATTTTAGGCGTGAGCCTGTCTGCTGTTGAGGCCAACAGGAGGGCAGCTCCCAGGAGAAGCTTAATGTCCATCACCCAGAGGCAGGTGGCTCACCGTAACCTAGCAACTGAGACAGAGGAAGCAAGACTTGCCAGAAGCGGCCACCGCCGACAGATGCTGACGGACAGCACTGAAGGGGGCAGGAGGGGAGTCACTGAGGGCAAGCAGTCTTGCATACCCTTTAAGCACACACATTGTCTTTTGGAATTAAGCTGTATGGCAATACAAGACTAATAGCCTTGCTTTTTGTTGTCCTTTACGGGAACCCATTAGCATTCTTAAAAAGATAAGGCAGAAGAAGTTGGGGCTTCCCACACCCCATTCTTGCCCTCCTCACTCCTGGCACTCCTGTGCCAGGCCTGTAGCAAGCAAGTGGATCCCTGCTAGTGGCCTTTGTATTCCAACAGTGAGAGCAGGGAGTGGGACCGACAATTGTTTCCTTTGCTTCTCTTGCCAAGTCAGTCCTGGGGCATCGGAGACAAGTGACAATTTTGTGCAGAGATGCTGAGATACCTGCTGCAGCCTGTGTCCCTCTGTCCAGCCTGAGTGTGGCCCTGTCCCGGCATCTGCCCAGTGGACTCAGAACCTCGCGTCCCTGCCTGTTCCCCTCACTGTGTGCTTTTTCATTATTACAATTGTTCCACTTTACATATGGATTCACATGGCTACAGTTTTGCATTTCTCATGTTGATGTGCACTGAGAAGCAAGCAGGTGAGTGAGTTTACTCCGCATTCTCACAGCGCTGGTCTCTGGGAGCCGGAGTCCGAGAGGTCTCCATAGTGTGTCAGTCGGCTCTGGCCAGCACCACACGCCGTGCAGGTAGAAGGGCTTGCATGGCGCTTTCCTGCAGGTCTGGAGGCCCAAATGCCCAGCACCATCCTGCAAGAGCCGGTTTCTTGTGGACAGCTGTCTTCTCCACTGTGTCTTCACACAGGAGGTAGGAGGAGGGGGCCTCTTGGCAGGACGCTAACCCAAGCAACTGGAGAGCCCATCCAAGCAACCCCTTGCCATTCCCATGACCCTCTTGGTGCGCCCCCTCACTGGGGTGCAGGCTCCCACATCCTGCTTAGGCAGAAAAGGCTGGGGCTCACTGTCACAGAAGACACACATGGCTGGCCTCGGGCTGCAGACAGACCAAGAGGATTCAGCAGGGCAGGAAGAGCTTACAGACAGCAGGAGGCCCGGGTGCTACGGCAGCTCCTGCATCAGGCAGGAAGAGCTTATAGACAGCGGGGTCCTCGTGCTGCGGCAGCTCCTGGCAGGGACCTTTCACGTATAAAAGCAATCCTGACACAACTCCACCTCCACTGTGCCAATCCCTCGTATAGCACCCTGCTGATTACTGAGCCCCGAGCAGAAGCGCAGGTCCTGACTGCTCAGCCCATCTAACTGTCAGCATGGAGGGATATGAGGCATGCTAGCGCCACTAGGTCATGGAAGAAGGTCGTGACCTAGACAGTGACCTGACAGGAATGACGTCCTTGAGAACTCAGTCTTGCAGCCAGTGGAGCAGAGCAGAGCAGGCATGGCGTAGTGGCCAGGCGAGTGCTGCAGAGGCAGCCTGGCCTAGGATCACAGCAGCGCAGACACGGTCTCACTCGGGCGGACTCGGGGCTGCTGCCCGGGAGCGCATCGGTGAGGCCCAGGGTCCAGCCGGAGTAGCTGGACAAACGGTCCATCTGAAGAGAGGCTCTGGGTCCTTCAACTGTAAACGGAAACAGCTGTAATGATGCTTGAAGCAAGCAAGGAGCACGCTGCCCCAGGGAACCTCAAGTCTGGGCACGCAGCTTCTTCTAGAACTGATTAAACTGTCCAGTGCTGTCACCCAAGGTCCCAGGTTCTCTTCCTTCCTTTCCTTTCTTCGTTGTCAGTACAATCTTTCATCCAAGGCTTCTGATTCCTGGCCACGTCCTGAGCACAGGAAGAATGGAAAAGGAGCAGAGACTAAGCCGGCACACCTCCACGGCCGCCGGAAGGAGTGGAGACTAAGCTGGCACACCTCCAAGCCGCTGGCTTGCGGAGCAGCTTCCCGGAAGTCCTGCCAGTGGTCTCCACTCACACCTTATTGCATACGGGGAGGCCCAATGGCCACAGCAATGTTAAAGGGGCTGGAGGACAGCAGGCAGGTGCGTAGGGCCTGGGCCAACTCTGTTGGATTCTGAGTTAGTGAAACAAAGTCACGTGCCAGGCAGCCAGGGGGATGAGCTGTGTGCCTCGCAGCTTGGGCTGACGTGGTTCTCCAACATAACATAACGTGGTTTAGGCTTGAGTACGCTGCTGTTACCTCACCCTGGAAGCATGCGGGTCCTATGAAGGGCAGGGGGGCCTGAGCAGGACTGCCGGCCTCCGGGCAGGCTGGGTGCATGTAGAGAAGGCTGGGCTGCAGACAGGCCACAGACGGACGGCCTGCTACGGAACCAGGGCCTTGAGCTGCAGCTGTACTCTCAGATTTGGCTGCTGTGAGACACACAATGCTAGCCACCTTGTGGATGAGGGCCAGCGCAGCCGCAGGCACGCTCAGCGGGCTGTGTCAGCAGAGCTGCCAGGACCCACGTCGGTGTTTTAGCAATGGCTGCTCTCTTGCTGAGTGGGGCAGGTGTAGCGAGAGAGGCCACATGGTCTGGACAGCCTGCAATTTTCAGTGACCGCGCCCTCTCAGAAGTCTGCAGAGCCCTGGGAAGGACCACACGGGAAGTAGCCAAGTGCCACAGGTAGGCTCCGTGTGACTCCACGCGTGACAGCAACAGACGGGAAGTGGGCTTGGTCCCCACAGCTGTGTCGGATGCCGTGAGGGAGGGCTCCCCTGCCCCACCCTGCTGTCACACGCACTTCCAGCTTGCTCTCACTGCTTGCTGGCAGGCCTGGGAGGAGTCTTGAAGGAAACTATGAAAAGCACTTGCCCTGGCTGGGGTTTCCGACTCCACATCAGAATTTCCCAACCTGATACCACAGCAACCGCAAGCCTGTTCCTAAAGACCTCAGGGCTGCGTGTCAGGTCACTGCCCCTGTGTCAGGTGAGACGGAAGGCGCAAAGCTCCGTGGTCTAATCAGAAAGCAGCTCAATGGCCAGGGCCGGGTACAGAGGGGCTCCCGGGGCTCTCGAGCGCCCCCTTGAGTACCGGAGGGGAAGTGCCGACTGCTCTGCATCAACTTTCTCACGTTCAGGGAGAAGTTTGTGATTCAATACTTGTGGGACTTGTGGGCTTGGATGCACGAAACCCCTGAATGTGTAAGACCTTTTAAATGTCAGGGTCACAGCAAATCATCAGGGAACACACTAAGCTTGTCTGGTTATTGGAAAAGTACCATTTCTTTTTTATATAGCAGCTCTTGGTGACTGCCGATTTAAGCAGTCACCTGCTTGAGTGTGAGGCTGTAGAACACACGACTTTCCAGGGTTTCTTCAGTTCTCAACAATTAATTTATTTATTTGAAATGCAGAGTTACAGAGACGTAGAGGGAGTGAGACATATTTTCCATGCAATGATTCACTCCCTCAAAATGGCTACAGTGCTGGGACCGGGCTAGACCAAAGCCAGGACCCAGGAGACTCCCCAGGACTCCCGAGTAGGTGGCAGCGCTGCCCAAGCACTCGGGTCATCTTGTGACACTCTCTCAGGAGCATCAGCAGGGCGCTGCACTGGGAGTGGATCAGCCCCGAACTGGCACTCCTAAGGGATGTCACAGTCTGAGGCTTAACATGCTTCTGCGACAATGCTGGCCCCAGTGTAATTCTGATGTCTCCATCAGAGACCACACTGAGGCTTTCACAAACATACTTCCTGTCCTGGGGAGAAGAGGACACTGCACGCAGGGGAGGCGCCAGGTGACTTGAGTCAGCAGCAGGTGCCATGCCCCGCTCCTCAGCAGCTGTGTCGCCTCACAAAGTTCCAGGAGTTGCCAGTGCCTGGGAACCTGGGGAACCTGACCCACAAAGGCCACTGCCTCAAGGGCAGCTGGAGGAGCACAAGCTCGCCGTGTGACTGTGGACTCCAGATGCGAGGTCGCCATGGGAAACAGATCGCAGACAAAGTTAAGAAAAAGGATGCGTAAAGTTTATTTCAGCTGACCTTACTGTAACATCGAGTTTTTATAAAATAATTTTGTAAGAGTCCATCAAGATATTATATAGAAAATACACATTAGGTAATATATATATACAAGTAATAAAAATAGAATACATCTTGGCAATTACTTAGAGCCTGTCACCACCATGCACAGTGTATTGATGCTTAATATCTATGGGAATTTAGATATACCAAATTTAAAAAAAAATGTTGTTTTGGGTATTTTAAGACACTGTTTTCGTTGCAGAAATATAAAACATATCTGGAATATAAAAGCCACAGAGCTAACTGGATGGAAGCTTCAATCAGAGATTCAGAGAACATCACCGCTTCTTGCAATCACTGTGAGTGCTTTCGCTGATTCCACACCATCACCCAAGATAACATCCTCTGTTCGGGCATCCCGTCGCGGCGAGCACCACGCAAACGCGGCTGCTAGAGCCGTGCTGGCTTCCTGAGGCAAGGGCTCCTTCTGTCCCTTAAGCTGACATGTCTTACCAAGCATGGCCACATCTTCAGCATGTACTGCCTGAGGGCTGATCAGAACACAGCCAGCTTTAATGTCCTAAAGATGGTCAGGTGCTCACAAGCCTTGACCTTGGTTAGTTTCTTCTGTTCCACTTGGAGGAAAATAATCCAGCTACCCTGCTAGCGTGATGTCACGCATGTGTCCTGTGGGGTGTTCAGAGGAATCTGAGGGAAGTTACTGCTTCAGTGAAATAAATAAAGACAAGCAGAGAGGGCTTTTCCAGACCTCACTAGAGGATTCTCGTGGTGGGACCGTGAGAGAGCCGGGTGGTCCCAGCAAGGCACACCCAGCAGATGATAGCACCATTTTCCAGTTGCCAAGATTAGACCTGTGCCAGAGTCCTCTGGAAGGGCCTTGGCCGCCGGGCTAACGTGCGCTGGGCTTGCGGGGTTGCTCAATATGGGTAAGCAGACACGGCTATGTAGACGATGAACGTGGTCTGGTACTCCAGGGTCCCGTTGGCGCTGTGGGAGAGGGCACGCACCCGCATGCGGTAGGTCTCTGGCTCTCGCAGGGGCCGGGTCGTGTACACCACTCCCTTTAGGTTTTCCTCTCTTAAGGCAAAAGGAACAGCCTGCTCCTCATCCACCATGAGGAATGTCGTCCTGGGGTGCACCACACCCTGCTGCGTGTACGCCACCAGCCGTATCAGATCTTGATGGGCGGCTATTCCGAAGGGGAGGGAGACAAGCTTGTACTCCAAGGTGTAGGGACTCACGGCACACTCCAGGTCATTGGGTGGGCAGCTCTTGAGGCAGAACCTAAGGACAGCAAACAGGACACGCTCACGGTCACCTGGCTCACGGCAGGGGCCTGGCGCAGGTGGCTGGAATGGGCAAGGGGCTCGGCCATGTTCTGTGGCTCCAGCCCGAAGCAGACGTGGCTGGTTAAGCTCATCTCTCTCAGCTCTGATGGGTCACGGACACGAGAGCCTGCTTTGTGAGCAAGGGTCTGCAGTGGACACGAGAGCATCTGCCCCAGCGATGGGAGAGGGTATGTCTATGAGCTTGGGACTCAGCTGTCTTCAAACCTTAGCACCTATCCCAGCTCTGCCTGAAACAGGACACATCTGGTTTGTTATCCTAAAAATGACGACAGGTCGATTCAGTTTCTTCAAGGGGGCGGGGCTTCCATTTGTAACCATCTTCCACATTATTTTGAATAAAAATTGTATCTCCTTTTTCCAGAGCCCACACTGACTGTTTTGAGTCATCCTGGCCTCTGAATTATTTGCCAGAAATTATGAATATGGAGGCAGAATGTGCAGAGAGCACCATTTTATGAAGATACAGTCTTGAGTCACGGCACTTTCTGGTGTTTCATCGTTCTCTAGCTTTGGCTTTCTTCATCCCCCGCCCCCCACTCCCATCAGAGCAGCTCATGCAGGGTTCTGGGCAGCCTACCCCGGACCCCGGTACAGAACCATGGCAGGCACTGTGGAGGGGAGGACCAAGTGTGGGCGCCCCTGAGGAACTGGTTTTGGGAAACACCTCCTTGCTAACACGGCCCATCTGAGATGCCCTTTATCAGGACCCAGACTGAGTACTGCCAAAGGGACAATTTCAGACCACAGGGAAACACAGAAAGAACACCAATGGTGGACACCACTTAGGGCTTGCTCACGCCCCCACTCACACAGGGGCCCAGCATCCCAAGGACAGAGCTGAGGCCACCCATGTGCAAGCTGGGAAATCGCTATGAAAGGCAGGCTCTGTCACCATTAGGAGCTGCCTCCGGAGGCTGGATGCTGGCTGCTCCAGCAGGAACGCAAGCCGGGGAGGCCGGGGGTCCCTACAGGGAGAACGGGCGCCCCATGAGCTCCTTTTACACACACTCACTGGAGGAAGGACACACTGCAGCCCCACAGCCCCACTCCTGACCACACACACGGTTCTGAGGTCAAGGTCAGAGGAAGCGGTCACAAGCACAGGGGACTCACCCTGAAACAGGATCCCGCTGGTGGCTGGGAGGACAGGGCGTGTCAATGCACTGGTAGCTTCCTCTGGTGTTGAAGCACATGCGATTGGGCCCACAGAGCACACTCTGCTCCTGACACTCATCCACATCTGGAACAGCACGGGGAACACAAAGCATGAGCAACGAGGCTGGGACATCAGGCTCTGGGGAGCCTTCATCCCGGCCATGAACTTGGTCTTCAACCGTGGCCAGGGAGGGGGTACTTTGAGGCTATCCTTCACTGACATTTATGTCAGGACATCAAAAATCCGAGATGTGGGGTCTCTTACACTTGGACAACAAAATGCCATGTGAAGCCGCTGTGCAGTCTCGCAGCTGTAGGCCACTTCGATGTAGCATCTGTGCTGGCTGGGCTGCACTTAGGCTAAAAGTGTGATGTTTTATGAACTCTTAAATACCTTGGAATGTTGCTGCAGAAGAAGGGCGAAGGAAGACATTCCAGGAAACAGTGTCTTAAACATGTGGCCAATTTTGTTTCTGATTTAGTTTTACTCTTTGTATCTAAAAATGAGCATTTTAAATTTGGTTGCAAACATATTCTCAGGAATCCATGGACAATATAACTATTTGCTTTATGGTGAGTCACAGACTGCCCCAAATAAAGGCGTGCTAGAATGACATGGAGTAAATCTCAAGTTCAACTTTCGAGTCTTAAGTGCCAACAGTGAGGCAAGGCGTTCTCTCTCAGCAGTCCCATATCAGGACCAGCTGTCCTGCTGGATGAAACACAGCGAAATGCAAGCTTTATTTCTGTGGAGTCAGCTGTCGCCATGGCCCCACATCTAATTCTGAAGGGTTTCATGTCTGAAAACGGAGGGTGTCTGGGAGGGAAGCGGCCATGTACAGCAATTCCATTAGCTCTCTCTCTTGTGCAAAGCTTCTCCTTCAAACCCATCATCCCAATTCCATTTTGTGCCTGATTTTCCCAGTGAACCCACGCAGGAACACGGATGCTGGCGGGCTGCAGGGCCCAGGACAAGCTGCCTGGAGCCATGACTGGGACATGCAGCTGTATGCCTAACAGGAGTAGTTGGCCATGTTGCAGGTGTCACATATTGGCTGAACATGAATCCACAAAGTCGTACTCAGAACCTGAAGCTCTACAGAGCTTTTCTGGTGCTGAGCTTGGCTCATGGCCTTGCCTCGGCTTTCAGTACAGCACAGTCTACTTGTGATTAAGGAATCTCTTCTCACTGTTCCTAAAGAGCCAGAAAGATAACACAAAACAATATTTGTTGTCTTCTATTAGTGAACAATGTGGTGATGTTAGGGCTTTATCAAATATTCTAGGAATAAACTTATGAGAGAAGTGAAAGTAGAGGCACTTTATGATAGAAACATGCCCGTAAGAATCCCATATGTGGTGAAAAGTTTCATATTACCAACTTTGGAACAGTTACACACATTTAAGAAGTATTCTTTAACACTCTAAAAAATAATAGAAAGTCTCAGAAAAGAGAAGTAGCTCAGATTCTTGATGGACGGTTTGGGGCAGGAGTGGTCATGCCGTGAGTTAAGCCGGTGGCTGTGACACTGACACCCCAGACCGCAGCGCCGATTTGAGTTCACTGAGCGCTCTGCTTCCAGTCCAGCTCCCTGCTCATGCGCCTGAAACGCAGCCACTGCTTGCTGCTCTCCTTGGGGAGCCCTGGCCGAGCTCCGGCTGTGGTAGCCACTGAGGGATTAAACCAGCGCATGTGCCTCAAAAAAGAATTATTTCAAAGGAAACGTCAGTGTGATGTCAAAAATGTTTAAAATTAGCTTAATGCTGCACAAAACTGGCCAGAGCATCTTTGGATCTCTCCTCACTGCTTTTTCAGCTCGTCTTGATCAGTTACCTTGCCGTTTGCAGCCTGCTTACTTCCACTTCTGACGACACTTTCTGTCTGATCAATGTCAAACTCGCTTTAATTTTTCTATTACTGATATTTCTATCACCAATGTAAAAAGTTTTATAGATTCATACTTAAATAAAAAATAGCCTTTAGTTCCTCATAAATGCCCCATTTTCTAACGCTACAAAAGACCCAACTCTTTCATGCTGTCCTACATTGGTTTTAAGTCAAGTTGCACTAACAAATACCCGGGCACTGTCTCACCTTGGCATGTTTTTCCATTGAGCATGAGCTGATAACCGGGTGGGCAGGTGCACTGATAGCTTCCAAAAGTATTTTTACACGCATGCTGGCAGATATCTCTGGTTTCACATTCGTCAATATCTAGGTGGAAAGAAAGCAGACTGTAGCCAGGCCAGGCCCAACATGCACGCAATGTAGCAAAGCCAAATTAGCAGTAATACTACAGGAAAACAATTTGTAGCTGTCACATCTGTGTGTTAAAAAGGCTCAAAGTTCTTTTATATCTTTATACATCTTTTGTATCTATGTCTTTAACATAGTATATATAGTACCACAGTACACAATGGCAGAACGCATTCATAGAATATAGCAACTAACATCCCAGACTGGTTAACTTTGTAACAGTTAAATGAGTAAGATGGAAGGATGGAGGCGCCAGATTTATGTAAGATCTGAAGTCACACTTGACAGAATGGCAGGGTTTACCTAAGAGGTTTCTGCACACTGTCAAATGGGAAAGTAGTGCTGGTGTTCAGGTCGTTGTACTGAAATGCTATCTGTCTCATACTCTGTGCACACACTCATGCAGGGCCTTCCCCCCCAAAGCAGCATCAAAGACGCACGTCTTATTTCTGCGGTTAGAAATGTTAATCCAATGCGCGTGCCACTGGTAGCTACACCGATGGGCGCACTGGAGAAATTTCATGGAAATTATGATAAATCTATGTAAGGATTTCAAATTATTTTTCACTAAAATTAGAAGGTTATCTAATTGTTTTTCATAAACCATTTGAAGTATTGTTGCACAGCTGCTGTGTCACTCGGCAGCCCTTGGACCTTCTCGTGGTCCCAGCTGATTCTCCCACCATCAGGCTACACTGAGACCCCCTGTGGTCCCTCACAGGTTACCTGGAGGGCTCACATGTAATCAACAGGAAAGCATTTTACAAACTGCAACAGGCCTTCTGCGATTATCATCGTACAAAGCCAAGGAAACAGCAGTAAGAGTGAAAATGCATGGATGTCTACTTCCAGAAAAGGGAAGTGAAGCTTGGCTTGCACGAGGGAGTCAGAGGAGGACAAGGTGTGCAGCGGGAGCAGGAACGGAGGAGAGACACTGAGAACTGCAAGACAAGTCGGAGGAAGGCTCGGTTCACAGATTCAAAAATGTGTTAAGGACAAAATTTAAAAATATATGTCAATATTAGATAACCAAAGCGTGAACTCCACAACTCATGTTCATTTCCCTCTTCCTCCCTAACATTTGATTTAACCTAAAAAAAAACAACATGAATTTAAATGATGTTGAAGGGCCCATGCTGTGGCCAGCACCCCAGTTGGGCACTGGTTTGAATGCTGGCTGCCTAACTTCAGATCCCAGCTCCCTGCTAATACACCTGGAAAAGCAGCAGAAGTCTGCCCAGGTGCCTGGGCCTGCTGTCTAGGAGGGAGACCTGGAAGAAGCTCGTGGCTCCTGAGTTCAGTCTTGGTCAGCTTCAGCTGTGGTAGAAATGTAGCAAGTCAACCAGCAGATAGAAACTTTATCTCTCTGACCTTCTGCCTGTAACTCCACCTTTCAAATAAAGAAAAAAAAAATGAAATCTTCAGACAAATGATGTTGAACTAAGTATTTAATAAGAAACTTCTTAAAGTTTGAATTAAAAAAGTTTAATTTACTCGAAAGAATCATGGAGAGGTGAGACAAGGAGAGAGAGAGAAACAGAGAGAAAGATACAAAGAAAGAGAATCTTCAATGCTGGTTTATTCCCCCAAATGGCTGCTATGGGCAAAGCTGAGCCAGTCCCAGGTCAGGAGCCAGGAGCTTCCTACAGGTTTCCCAGGTAGCTATATAGGGCCCCAAACCTTGGCCCTCCTCTGCTACTTTCCCAGGCCATAAGCAGGGAGCTGGATCAGAAGTGGAACAGCCGGGATATGGACTCGAACCTACATGGTAGAGGATTAGCCTGCCACACTACTGCGCAGGCCCAAAGTTTGAATTTAAAATGGCCTTACGTACGATGTCCATCTTTAGAGGCATTATAATATTCATTTTTCCTGTTAAGCTTTGCAGTCAGCGCCTTTAAAGCCTAAGGCTTAGCTCAAGGCTAACAAGATTTCACAGTATTAACATCTTTTGTACTTTGTCTATCCCAGATAGTTAATTAGAGGCATGTGGTGTTTATTGCATGTTGTTCCTGTTACATAACTCTGAAGCTGTCTTCAATTTTGGTGTAAATGTCTTTATTAGTACTAACATTATAAAGAACTCACCATACTTTGAGGGGTGTGTAAGCTTTATGATTGCCCCAATACCAAATAAAAGTTTACATTAGATTATCCAAGTCTGATCGTCAGCGTGAAACAGTAGCAGCCTTGACCATTCTGGAAAGCATTACGCTAGCATGATAGAAACACAAAGATACAAAAAACCTGTAATGTTCAATTAGGATGAAACTGCAACGCAAAGAGTGAGGAAGACAATTGTTATTAATCTGAGAAACTGCCTGAAAATGACTTGGATCCTCAGAGGAGTCAGCCAGGTGGTTGGAGAATATTGTTTAACTCACTTATGGGGAAGATACTAAAGACAGAAAAGAAAAAAAAACTTAGTTAAAACAAACGCCGAGGGATGGATGGCGGCAGGGGGAATGACCATCTAAACGACCCTCAGCGTACAAATGGTCAGCTGTGGGTTCTAGCGACAGAAGGGTCACGTTAAGATCATGGGGCAGTTGAGAGGTATGGAGGTGGGGCACGTCTTGGAACACGCTGAGAGTGGGGCTGGAGTGGCTGGCACGGACAGTGGGGCCCACGGGTTCACTAGCAACAGGGGACTAACTGCAGAGTTGCCAGTGGACACATAAAGGTCTGAGGCAGAAAGGGTTAAGAAAGTGGCAGTGCTCACAGGTGTGGAAAGCTGCTCGGATGAGAGATCTGACAAAGCCCATCTAAAAAGAGAATTATGCAAGACCGGCGTTTGGAGAAGGGTGGGCAAAGACGTGACAGTGAAGCCGGAGAACAGTCCGAAGTGTTTAGAAGAAATGCATCACAGAACGATATCTGGGCAAGAACAAGCAGAGGGCAGAACACAGAAGAAATGTGTGCAAGAAGTCTCCCTGGGCTCCCTCCCGCAGCTCGCGAGCAGTGGGCCTAATGCCTGCGCCTAATTCCCCTTGGTGCCCGGCTCAATGCCACACGAACTGTGGATACTCACAGAACATCAGCTAAACGAGTGACACATGGCAATGTCTGCAACTTAACTAAAGACAAGGTCCCGGCTCTCGGGCCAGAGAATGTGCTCTGCTTTTGCAAACAGTGAAATTACAGATGTGAAGTGAGATACTGAATGCAGAGGTTCCTGAGCCACGCATGCAACTAATGCTTTCTTCTCACAAACAAGCCCGGAGAGAGGACCCAGGGAGCAGGGAACCGCACGTGGACACTGCTACTGGCAGAACCAGCAGTTCACTGAGGAGCTGCAGTTTGTACCTCACTGCTTTCGCGTGAGGCCGATGCAGCCCAAATCTGAGGGATTTTATCATGTGGTAACATGCAGATCTGTTTAAAAATAAGAGACCAGATTCTAGATGTCACTGAGATTTATTCAATTCAGTGATGCTTCCAGGGGCGGGCAGAAGAAGGAACTCTAACAGAAATGAACAAAATGCGCCCTTGCAGATCACCACAATTTGAATCAAATGTGCTCTAGTTTCAATGCCACAGGAAATGCCCCCAATTGTGAGCCTTTCCAGACTCAAGAGGCAGTTTCCTGGACCCCAAAAGTGCTGGACCCCAACGCATACAGCTCGTGGCTGGAGCGTGAACCCCTGGCTGTGCACGTGACCCCCTGGTCGGAGTGTGAGCCCCTGGTCATGCATGTGGCTCCTGGCCAGTGCGTGAACCCCTGGCTGTGCATGTGACCCCTGGCTGGAGCATGAGCCCCAAAAAGCAGAAGAAACGAGGCTGGCATTTACCTACACAGGTGTTCCAGCTCGCTGTGGTGCCTGTGGGACAGCTGTTCCCACCAGTCCGTCTAGTCCTGGCAGGAGATGCTCTGCTGTCTCTAGGCTCTGAGGAGTTGCCGGGGAGCTGAGAGCTGTGCCTGTAACGGTGCAGCTGCTGGCTGCTCCTCACAGGCCAGGACCAGGCCAGGTGAGAGCTACTGTACTGAGCGCCAGAACTGGGCAGCCTCTCCAATCCAGCGCAAGACTTCCCGTCCCCTAACAGATGGTGTCCCGGGGGGCAGATGCACTTGAAGCTGCCGGGGGTGTTGGAGCACTGATGTGCACAGGGTTTAGGTACTTGTTCACATTCATTAATGTCTGCTCATGTGCCAAGACACATAAAAGAGAGAGAGAGAGAACACACACAAACACACAGGAATGAAGAGTCAGTCTGTGAAATACACCAAATGCATCATGTCACCCTCAGAGCTAGGAATTGGGAACCGCTCTCACCGGCTGAACCTCCGAGAAAGCTTTCGGCACGGGGCCATGGACCCTGGGTAGACTGTGACTCTCCCACACACTGCTGGCTGGCAGTTCTGTGACGCTGACCTTGAGACCAGCTGCCCTGCCCTTGGCTTTGTCACCTGGACCGAGGAAGCAGCGCAGGTGCTCAGCAGCTGGGCTCACTTGGTGGGCACCCTACTGCAAGTGCAAGGCTGGAGCCACGTATCTTACAAACACCACACTTGGCTGTCTGAGTCCAACCGGGGTAGGGAGCATCCCAACGACTTATGCTGAAATTTGCCTTTTTCCTCTGGGAAAAATGGCACAAGAGTGGATTCTCAAATTAATAATTTTTATGAAATGACATCTTAAAAAGGTCTCAATGTTATCTCTTCATACAATGGCATGGGTATGTTTCCAAAATGTATTTCCTTAAATGGTTCTGTCTTAACAAACGTTCCTCGGAGGTAGCTCTGATTTCCCTGATTTAGTGGACAATGATGGAGACATCCATATCTGATGAGACATCACTCTGTAAACCTGGAACTCCCCTTCACACACCCTCTCCTAAGTGGTCCTGCTCTTCCTGTATCTAGCTTGGTTCTTCTGTGAATTAGGACCCAGGCTCCAGCCAGTATCACCTTCTCTAAACATCAGTTAGCTCATGGTGGGTCCCCTTGCCTTCTGCATCTGTCCATTACATTCTTGCAGGGCACCCAGACCCTCAGCATGGCCTCCTTGCCCTTGGCCCGGCAGCATTCCACAGCACTGGCCAAGGGTTGTCACTTTCTCACTGAAAGTACCTTTCTCAGGGTCCCCACAGGAGCTGAGACTCCTAGATTAGGACTTGTCCTAAGTGCTACAGCTTTGAAGCTTGGCTCATGGCATCCCCTTCCAACCTGGCCATGGTGACCCCTCCTAACCTGGGCAAAAGTGTCTCCTCCTAACCTGGGCCACGGCATCCCCTCCTAACCCAGGTCACAGCGTCCCCTTCTAAGCTGGGCACAGCATCCCCTCCTAACCTGGGCCACAGGGTCCCTTCCTAACCTGGCCACGGTGACCCCTCCTAACCTGGCCACGGTGACCCCTCCTAACCTGGGCCACAGGGTCCCTTCCTAACCTGGCCACGGTGACCCCTCCTAACCTGGCCACAGTGTCCCCTCCTTAACTGGCCACAGTGTCCCCTCCTAACCTGGCCACAGTGTCCCCTCCTTAACTGGCCACAGTGTCCCCTCCTAACCTGGCCACAGTGTCCCCTCCTTAACTGGCCACAGTGTCCCCTCCTAACCTGGCCACGGTGTCCCCTAACCTGGTCACAGTTAGCTTCCCCTCCTAACCTGGCCACAGCGTCCCCTCCTAACCTGGCCACAGTGTCCCCTCCTTAACTGGCCACAGTGTCCCCTCCTAACCTGGCCATGGTGACCCCTCCTAACCTGGGCAAAAGTGTCTCCTCCTAACCTGGGCCACAGCGTCCCCTTCTAACAAGGCCACAGCGACTCCTCCTAATCTGGCCATGGGCGACCCCTCCTAACCTGGCCACAGCGTCCCCTCCTAACCTGGCCATGGTGTCCCCTCCTAACCTGGCCATGGTGTCCCCTCCTAACCTGTCCACGGCATCCCCTCCTAACCTGGCCACAGTGTCCCCAAACCTGGTCACAGTTAGCTTCCCCTCCTAACCTGGCCTGTTCTTTTCCCTTCCCCTACTGCTTTTTATCACCATTGGAAACTGGATTCTGTTTGTTTTGTGATTCTTGTTTTTCCCTAGGAGTTAGACTGCATAAAGATAGGAATCTAACCTTCCCTGTTTATCATTCCAATTATGACACAAGTCAGCATCCAGCATAAAGTAGGTATTCAGTAAATACTTGAATTAATGAACCAAGAGGCTTGACACAATGTGCCAATCGAACCACGAACACAGAAACAGAAGGGTCTTTTAGGAGAAGATGTTGGATGCAACAGCTAAGATGCTGTGTGGGATGCCAACACCCCACAGCTGGGTGTGCAGGTTCAAGTCCCAGCACTGCTCCCAATTCCAGCTTCCTGCTAATGCATAACCCGGGAGGCGGAGCTAAGGATCACACTCTTGCTTCGCTGCCATTCACAGGGAGACTCAAGTTAAGCTTCTGGCTCCTGCCGTTGGCCTGGACCAGCCCCAGCTGCTGTGGACACTTTGAGAGTGAACACATACATGCATGGAGGTCTCTATCTGTCCCTCTCTCTTGCTTTACTAATAAGCAACATTTATTTTGTTTTAAAGATTTATTTTTATTATTTTTTTATTGGAAAGGCAGATATACAGAGAGGAGAGATAAGAGAGGAAGAATTTCCGTCCGATGATTCACTCCCCAAGTGAGCGCAACGGCCGATGCTATGCCGATCCGAAGCCAGGAGCCTCTTCCGGGTCTCCCACATGGGCGCACGGTCCCAAAGCCCTGGGCTGTCCTCGACTGCCTTCCCGGGCCACAGGCAGGGAGCTGGAAGGGAAGCGGGGCTGCTGGGATAGAACCGGCGCCCATATGGGATCCCGGGCATGCAAGGTGAGGACCTTAACCACTGCGCCACTGCGCCGGGCCCAAGCAACATTTATTTTTAAAAGGGTCATCTGTGAAGATGTGGTTCCAAAGCTGGTGGAGATTTCAATTCCTGATTGTGGGGAAGTATAAGCTCATGTTTGTAGTGTGCAGTTAGCTTTAGTGCTGATCACGTGTGCTGTACGACTTCCATGCAAGCTCAATCTTAGTTGCACTTGCGCTGGCACAACCACAGACTTCCAAATTTTGTCTTTTTTGAATGAATAATTTTATATTATCTGTCAAGTTAGCACAATTTCCCCCCAAACACAATCTTTTTTTTTTTTTTTTAGTAAGATATAAACTTGCCATGGTTATGATATTTTAGGAGCTATTTTTAGTTCAACACATGGAATATGTTCCTCTAACTCTTCCCATCAATAGGATGGGTTAATGAAAATCATTGAACGAAAACCAGATTCTTCAATCCGTTACCCACAGTGGCATGAAAGATAGCAACGAGAATGTAGAAAGCAAGTATTGAATTCGGCTTACAAAGTTTTAACAGATAAAACTGACATTTGCTATTTCTTTACAGCAATGGTCCTACCAATTTCGCTGCATTATTTTTAAGTCTACTGTCTGGCATTTATTTAGCTGCTGAAAATATTAGGAAGCAAACACAGTTCGTTCTGACAAGTCATTCTTAAAGGTGATCAGGGCGTAAATTATATATAATTATAACATCTAACTGAAGATGACAATATTCTGCTATCTACCCTTCCTGTGACCACACTGCTTCGAAAGGGTTTCTAATAATGGTATTTTCAGCATTTGCTATATGAAAGTACTTTGGTAAACACTGTATTAGGACAGAACTCAGTCTCTTTTTTATGTCTTAAGTTTATTTACAAACATATCTAGCATGGAATGAGCTCAAGAGTCTGATCCATTTTTTCAGAGACCATAACTTTAGATTTCTCATAATCTGCTACACAGATGTCAGACATACTTCATTTCTCATGCAATTGGTGCTTTAACTAGGAAGTCAAGTGCAGCAGATCCAGATCCAACATACAAAGCCATCATCATGAAGCAACCTCCACTGGTTTTCCACTGAAAGTATAGATTCATCCCTGGGCCCTCTTCCTAGAGCCTCTGGGGAAATGGGGGGGGGGGTGTGAGTCCCCAGACGCTCTGCTTCACACAGTGCTGTGGGGTGCTGTGGAAAGCTGTGGGGTGCTGTGGGAAGCTGTGGGGTGCTGTGGGAAGCTGTGGAGTGCTGTGGGGTGCTGTGGGAAGCTGTGGGGTGCTGTGGGAAGCTGTGGAGTGCTGTGGGGTACTGTGGGAAGCTGTGGGGAGCTCCCAGGGAAGCCCGGAGCCCATGCCTCATCTCGCCCTCAGCACCAGCTCTGCATGCAAGGCCTGAGAGGGGCCATGGGAAACCAGCGCTGCAGGCATCCTGAAACTGCACGTTCATGGCACAGTCTGCTCTCAACAATCATGAAGCAGGCAAAGAAATGCACTCAAGTCCAGAAGCTGGTATTTAAAAGCCAACTTTTTAAATGTGCTTAAGTATTAAGGAAGACTATAACCTGATTGATTATAAATGCATTAATTATTTTATAAGTATGCAGTTATATCCTACAGATAATTTCTACTGTCTACCGTGGTTTATATTTTATTATCATTAAGATAGGAAGAAATAGGCAATTGGGAGAGTTGAATGAGGTATTTTTAGAACAGAGCAAGCACTAAATACATGGTCGATAGTTATAATATCTACTTGTTTAACTTATGTGTACTTACACTTTTTTACTTGCACATTTAATACTCAACTTGCACACTACATATACTTCACACTCACTGAAATGGATCTATGCAAACATTTATGTCATGTGTGCATAGAATTATTAAAGGTAATACTGATGGTTAAGCTTCCACAACAATTATCAATTATATCAGAACTTTAATATACTCATAAAAAGTGCTCAATAACTATTACTTTAAATGTGAGTGTATTCAAATTGTTTTGAGTCAGTAGTAATTTCACATACCTTCTAACTGTCATCTTAGGAATCAGTCAGTCGTTTAACATACCTTCTAATTGTAGGCAGAGAGCGTTTGAGGGTGAAGAGAAGGTGAAGAGCAAGCTGGTGAGGCTGGAAGTCGCTGCCTGTGCTAGTCACTCAGTACAGCATCCTGTGCACTTACCCACGCAGGGTCTTCCGGCTCCTTGGGACCGATAACCCCTCGGGCATACGCAACGGTGGCTGCCTCTCGTATTCTCACATAGCTGATTATATCTGCACTGATGAGTCCCATCTTTGCATTCATCAATATCTACAGACACGGAGGCAATGAACAGTAGTAACATTTTCCTGTCAAGACCCGAAGTGACCATATTTTAAGCCCACAGGCTACAGCCCTGCCAGAGCAGCTTTGCTCACTATGTGGCTGACTCACAGTGGGAATCAGAAGACCTGAGTTCAAGCCCCCATCGGCCGCTTGGTTGGCTCGTTCCTTCTGCCACGGGAGAGTTGTCTTCTCAGCTCTTTTGTTTCTCCTTCCGTCCCTGCGCTCACTCCTCTCTCCCTGTCTTACTGAGACAAGCGAGCAGCTTCATGGCCCATCAGAGTCATCCTCAACTCATTTCCTCTGTGGCCAAGACACTGTGCATCTACTTCCTCTAACAGAAGCCCTGTGACTTCCCATTCCCATTCCCAGTGAGCGGGATTTTTGCTGTAGATCCTTAAACAGTCTTAGCAATCAGATAATCTTATTTCTAAATTAATTTTACACATAATTTCAGAGTCAATGTTCCTAAACATGTTGACAGCTGCTTGTAACATCCCTGACGCTCTGCATGGCTTCCACTCTCTGGGGTCAAGGGGAATACCTCCCACACCCACAGTCTTGAAGCTGAGAGGGTCTTTGCACGCTCCTAGTCCACCCTCCCTGCCCCACTGTGGTTCTGGCTTAGTGCTGTAAACCCTAGTGACCTGAATACCATCCAGTAGTGTCAACATTCCTTCCTCCAGATCTACACTCCGGAGTCCTTTCACATTTTGAAGCAAGTCCAAGATATAGTATAACTTCACTGACAACAGGCTTTGAGAGAAAATCATGCTACTTTCACAAAAATTTTAGAAAATTTTTATGTACCTGTTCATCCAAGATTAGATAGCTGGCAAGAAGGAAAATGAGCAAGTTAATGAGCAAGCCCTGCTGTTGCCCCTTTGCTTTCCTTTTCACAGCATCTCCACAAATGATCATCATTCAGGCCCGTGTCTGATCCCTCCATGTGGCCCCAACACTCTTCCCTATCAGACACCACCACCCTGTGTATGCTTTGCGTGTTCACGATGCTTCAGTCTGTGGCGTTTTGTATTTGCTGGTTTTAATCCCGTTTTGCGGGAGGCAGAGGAGAAAGTCAGACAGGAGAAGGAAGACAAGATCTCCTGAATGTATGGACTTGCTGGTCCTCAATCTGGCTAATTCCCACAGGCTGCCATGGAACAGGCCCACGAAGAAGAGCAAGCTTAGGCAGAGACAGTGCTATTATATGTGGACACAGGCTTGATATTCCAAGAATATTCAGTGGCAAAGGAACTATGTTTTGACTTGTTTATAACAAGTCCCAATAAAATTTTTCTTGCCCTTCTTCCATAAGATTCTAAACATAGATATACCAAATTTCATAACAGAAGTGATGAGGGGATAATAGTAACTTGTATGAATATTAAGCTTTGTGTAAACCAAGTGTGTAACAGATGGGAGCTCTAGGTGGTCACCAATGTTCAGTGTGAGCTTCCATTTCCTGGCACAGCCATGACCCTGGCCCCTAAGCCCAACCCTACTGGAAGATGGGAGATCCTGTGAAAAAAAGGGAAGAGATCCTGGTGAGCTTAGACTGACTTTGATTACTCAATTTTGATAGGGCCCTGCAGGTTTCCCAAGGGTTAACTCCACAGCTTAGCTTGTTTCTCAAGGGGTAACAGGATGCGCAATCTTTGGCCTGGATTAATCTTTGGATTAAGCTCCTGGCTTAATCACAAGTTCCTGCTTCCCTTTATCAAGATGCCCCTGGGGGTCTTAGGAGCTGCTTGAGCATTGGAAAAATACTGGGAGGAACTAGAGAGTGTAAAAAGGCAGACTGCAGTTGAATAAAGTGGCATTCTCTTTACAAGAATGACCTAGTGCATGTTGTCTTCTTTGTAACCCTAGTCACTCCGCTCCACTCGGGGTACACGGAGATGCGGGCATTGCCAACAAGGGCCATCTTACCTTCCGTGCTTATGGGAAATGGATCTTTGTCACTGGAACAGCCAGACACTCACCAATACAAGTTCCATTTTCTGCTTTGGTCATTCCGCTGGGGCAAAGATCGATGCACTTATAGCCACCACGGGTGTTCCTGCAGAGCTGATCCGGTCGGCACACACCCTGTCTGCACTCGTTCACATCTTGACAAGACAGCAAAAGGGAAACTAGCTGAGAGGATTTTCCCATGCTTCCAGAGAAACCACAGCTAACCTAGATGTTCATCGAGTGACCATCATGTAAAGGTAAAACGATTAGCAAGATAGGAAAGACACTTTACTATGAAACGGGAAGGTAAGGGCCAGCGTGAGAGCTCAGCTGGTTAATCCTCCGCCTGGAAGCTCTAGCATCAAAAACGGCACCAGTTTCTGTCCCGGCTGTTCCACTTCCCATTCAGCAACCTGTTTATGACCTGGGAAAACAGCAGAGGACTGCTCAAAGCCTTGGGGCCTGCACCTGTATGGGAGACCTAGAAGACACACCTGGCTTCAGATCAGCTCAGTTCCAGCTGTGCATTCATTTTAAGGAGTGAACCTGCGGACAGAAGGTCTTTCTCTCTGTCCTTCTCTTTGTAAACCTACCTTTCCAATTTAGAAAAAATAAAATCTTGAAAAAAAAATCAGAATGGTAAAAATTAAGAAGCATTGCTTCCACGAGCTGGTGCCATAATAATCACTTCATCCTAGAAAAAAATTATCTAATATAATGTTGCATTACATATATGTTAAAACGTATATACATGGTCTTACATATGCACAGTATAGGAATATATATAATATTTCTGGCAAAACTCAGTAGAAAGGAGAAATGTCAAAGCAAAGGTTATGTAATCGGAAAGTGAAGACTGCTAAACATGGTGTTTGGGCTCATTTTCTTTCAGGGTGGATTACAGACACGGTGTCTGCCTGCTGCACAAGTGAGCCAGTCCCAGGACAGAGCCCCCAGACCCGGCTCCGACAGAGGCGACAGGCACTGCCCCGGGACCCCAAGCCCTCAGGACAGAGCCCCCAGACCCGGCTCCGACAGAGGCGACAGGCACTGCCCCTGGGACCCCAAGCCCTCAGGACAGAGCCCCCAGACCCGGCTCCGACAGAGGTGACAGGCACTGCCCCTGGGACCCCAAGCCCTCGTCTTACCCACGCATTTTCTGCCTCTGAGTTGATAGCCAGGCTCACACCCACAGTGGAAGCTGCCGATGGCATTGAAACAGCGCTGCTGGCAAGGGCTGGATTCTTGACATTCGTTAACATCTGTTAAACAAAGCACAACGGTGACCTTCCACTGTAAGGAGAACCGCTTTAATTTATACCAACTGTGCAACATGTCAATGACCTTAACCAGCATCATGTCTGAGAACGTCTCTAATAGCAATCCCGAGCATTTGCTCCCAAAAACCAGAGAAAACAACTGCAGGAGGGCCTTCCTGCGTAGGTAGACTTAGCAGCGGGCAATGCCAAAAGCTTAGGGCCAGGGTGGCCGGGCACTGCTCCACCGGAAGCTTGCCACCAGGTGGCCCCCAGCACTGTGTCTGGAAAACTTCCACCCTCCCATGCTGGAAGGCAGAGCAAGGAGGACTCAGGGTTTTCTGATGTCTCTGACGCATGGTTTACTTCCTGTTCTAAATCGGCTAAGACCAATTCTAACCCTGCTTCAGATCAGCCCAGCTCTGGCTGTTGAAGCCATCTGGGGAATGAGGCAGGGGAGAGAAGAGCTCTTTCTTTCTGCCTCTCCTTCTCTCTGTAAATCTGCCTTTCAAATAGAAATAAATAAATCTTTATCAAAAAAAAAAAAGTTCTGTAGATGTTAGGATAAGTGGTAGGACGGATAAGTCACTGCTAGAAAGAAATAGGCTGTCAAATAGAAAGGAATGCTGAATGCGTGTTGCTAAGTCAGTCATTCTGAACTGGCATAAGGACAGGACATGCAGGAGTCAGCTAAACTACAGAGGCAGCACAGCACAAGGGCTCAGCGGGGCCGTGGGGAGGAAGGCCTGAGCAGCTGCCACAGCGCACGGGGTTTTTTGGGTGGACAACAGGTCATTATAAGTTTGTCAAAGTCCATAGCACACACAATGCCAAGGGAGTCCCAGTGTAACCCAGGCTTGGGACACTGATATGTCCCGGCAGATTCACGCTGACAAATGTGCCTCAGGGGGTAGGGTGCTGTCAGCAGGTTTGGGTCAGGCTGGACCCAAATGGGAGCTCTCTGTTCCTTTGCTCAATTCTGTCATGAACCTAGAATTCTTCTAAAAATAACCTGTTTTAGGAAAAAAACACCTGGTAGTTTTATGAGGTGGATTCTATGAGATCACGCTGTATTATCGCCTCTCTTCAACATCACAGGCAAATGTCATTCCTAATCCACGGCGCTTACCTCTGTTTAAAACAAGCATGGAATGTCACAGCCAGAAAAGATGCTACCGAGATGAAGTTCAGCCTTAAGGCCCCTGCTGCTGTTTCCCCACTCCCTCCTTTGGCTCCGCCCCTCCTCCCCCGAGCGTCCTGAGCGAGCTGACTTTAGAGGGTTTAGGAGCGGAATTCATTCTCAGTGCCCTGAACGTAAGAATAGACCTCCATCTTTCTACCTTGGCAATTCAGCCCGTCAGAGGTTCTCCGAAAGCCGATCCCGCAGTGGACCACGCAACGATAGGAGCCGATGGTGTTGTCACAGTCCTGGCCGGCGTGGCAGGCATGTCCACCCAGAGCACACTCGTTGATATCTGCACCGGCAAGAAGCATGCAAGTGAGGCAAGTGGAGGAAAACACAGCCGAGCGACCCGCTGGGAACCGGGTGAGCAGAACGCTGGGTGGCACTTGCGCTGTGGCGTGCCAGGTGGGTTGTGTGGCTGACATCCTCCCAGAACCACCAATTGATGAAAACTCCCACCTGTCCACCAGGTGCCTTCTTTTTGAAAAGCTGCTTCCCTTTTCTGAGATCTGAAGTGAGCCCGGCACCCCTGCTTCCCAGAGCACACTCATGAAGATGACTGTCAGTTCAGAGTTGTCGGGGAGGGGAGGACTGGCCTACACCCTTGTTCCTAGGCCCAAGACTGCCCGACACGGCGCTGTGAGTGGCTACCTTGACAGGTTCTCCCATCTGCGGCGATGCTGAGGCCTGTGGGGCAGGAGCAGTAGTAGGTCCCCATGGCGTTGTGGCAGGTGTGGGAGCAAGGCTTCCCTGTCGTGCACTCGTCTGTATCTGCAAGAAGAAACAGAAGGGCATGCTACTTCCTACAAATTACTCAAATCAGTTTATACAGTTGCTTGCAGAGGTTAACAAGCTCAATGGAATTTAAGGGAAATTGTCCTCAGTAAGTAAGAATGTATCTGGGGTCTCTGAATTATCTTTGATAGTGAATAGATGTTTAGATTATATCCTAAAACAACGATAGGCAACATTACCAGCTGTGGTTTTAATGCATTTGACCTGGGCTAACTCATGCTCCTTGGGGAATGGTACTTCCCTTACTATCCTTGGGATATTAATGGCAAGATTGAGGAGCTGAGCGCACCATGCTGGGCCTTCCTCGGCAGAGCCACGCTGCCTGTCTACCCCGAGCCGACCAACGAGGAGGCACCACGATACGCCTGGAACTCCACAGACGTGGAGTTAGTGGCTCACTAACTGTGGCTCTCTCAGGCTGCTGCTTCTGAGGAACACAGTAGGCTGTCTAGCCACAGGTCCAAATCCTGCCTGTGCTGTGACTGAGCACTTCCAGGATTAGAGGACGGAGTGCCGGATGAGGCTCCCTCGCACTCACGGCACAGACGTGGCCAAGTAAAGCCCAGCCCTGTCTGCTTACTCCACCTCTGCATTCGGTCACCATCCCCGACTCGGGGACAGTCAAGCCACAAGCCCACTGGCTTCAGGGACTAACTTCATGTTGGGTCACTTGAGGTCAAACAATGGTAGGCAGTTTACTTAAATTCTCCAGTCTTAATTTCCTCAGCTGCCAGATGGGACATTTATAGGACTTCTGCGATGATTAGCTACCCCCAAAAATCGCAACAGGCATCCATTGTATGATATCCTTTGCTGGAATTTTTCAAACAGTAAGAACTTCTGGGCTTTGGCACTCCTGTACTTACCGGCACAAAACGGTCCAAGAGGATCCAAGCTGAACCCGGATGGGCATTGATTGCTGCGTTCTCCTGCCACAGAGATGGGAGCAAGGTCAAGGGGCTTTACCAGAGCAACGCACCTGCTACCTTCTGAGCAGGCTTCCCCAGAAGGTAAAGTTTGGGGCGCAAACATGCAACAAGGGAAAATGGGCAGGGATGAGGAGCCCGTCCTGTTTCTCAACCAAGAACTGCAAATCCTGATCCAGAGACAGCTGAGGTGCTGCCACCAGCTGGAAAGTGGCTTTCAGCTTACTAATATCATCAAAGAAAATCAAGTCATCCTGCGACAACCTCAAAGGACTAGGGATAAGAGGTCTACCAGCCGTAACCATAGGCACAGTCCCAGGCTTCCGGCATGGAAACTCTTACTCCAATAGAAGGAATGCTGATTTAAAGTAACTTTAAACCAGAGACTCCTCGAAACAGAGGCTCCGTGAGGACACCTCCTCCGTGGGTCTCCTCCACTTGCACTGTTAAGCACAGTGCAAAGGGAATCAGGGGTGCTGTGGCAGAGCAGGCCTAAGTAGACATCAGACAGGACACAAAGGTGAAGGACCTCCTTCCTGATCCCCAGGATAAGCTTTCAGCTTGTTTTACCAGATATTAATCATGTTTCACATGACCTAAATATAAACTGAATTCTCCAGGAATGCAATCCTCAGGCCTGCTCTTTGTTTTGCTCAGCAAACTGCTATAAACCAATGGTCCCAAACATAAAATGTCACACTAAGATTCTATCTATAGATTCAGGCATGTTAACCACTATTTTTTTTATATTTCTTTTCATTTATTCCAGTTAAAAGCTGATTTTTGAATTATGATTTTCATTTCAAGAGAGTAGGGGCAACATCAAATGCATGTTTTGAAATAATGTACAACATCGGTAAAAACTTTGAAAAATATAGGTGTTCCCATTCTCCGGTCACATGTTCATGTTTTGTCACCATGTTATTTTCATGACTACATCCATGAATATTAAGTTGGGATATACAGACTAATGAATGTCAAGCTTTGCTAGTCACAAACATAACTTTGCATTCATGAAAAACGCAGATGCTAGTTCACTTCGATGGAAGCAGCAATGAAGAGATCTGGCAATCTGATTTTAACCACTTGATCCTGTGGCGTGGCCAGCTCAGGCTATCAGCCAGAACCCGCCTTTGGGCTTTGCTGTTTTCTGGAACATTCTCCTCTGTCGCTGCTTACACAATGTCAACACCCAGAATAATTTCTTGCTACATGACAGTCACTCAACAAATGTTTGTGAAGAATCTCTTACACGGTAGTTCGGCGACTGCCTAAGAGTTTTGCCACAGATTTTAAAAGTCTACGGAAAATGGGATTAGACAGTGCGAAAAGTCTTGAAATCCATGCATAGCTTTGTCACCATATGCATTTTCTGTGAAACTTCTGGATCCTCTACTACAGATTTCAAAGATTCTTGTACTAAAATACATTCATCTTTCCATTTCATGTTCCATGAACTTCTGGAAGCACTCCCCTATCTGTTCCCTCCTTCCAGGACTATCACTATTTCCCTACTCTAAGTAGCACTGGGTGGAACCGTGGAACTGCATCTCTGGATCTGTGGTTTTCTTAGGACAGGTCCCCAGAATGAGGTAATGCTTAGGTAACTGAGCGCTGGGAGGCCCCCTGGGGGTCCCTGGGGGTCCCTGCCGGCACGGTCAGGACATGCTTGCAGACCTCGGACAAGGACAAGAAGGCACTGGGACCTCCACGGTTCAATCCACAGCTCCACATGTACCTGTCATTACTATGTCTTCTTCCTCGAATGTACTGTCCACAATCACTAAGTATCTCCTCCACAGGGTCTGTGCCTCTTGCTGGTTTTAACAGCCGTACCTAAATCAAGGTTAACCTCAGTTCTCTGCATATATCGCTTTCTTCTTGGTGCTTATTTTATTTCATTATTTGCTTATTCTCTCTTATGAAATTAAAAGAAATTGATATGTAAATGTTCAACTTTCCTTTACAGTTGTTGGTATCTTCTTTTGATTAATTTGTAAAATATGGATATACCTGAAATCTATTTGATTTTAATGATAGAAAATAATTTTTGTGAAGATCAACGATTATCCTTGAGTTATCTGGATTAGTGGTTTTATAAATACTAGCATACAGCCCAGACCCATTAGTGTCATTTAGGATGTGTGTTAACACCTTAGAATCGCCCACAAATCTGAATTTTCCTCAAGCTGTCCAGGTGACTCCAATTGCAACGTTGGTTGAGCTACCAGGAATACAGGCCCGCCCCCTGGTGGTCACCCAAAAAAGCCAACACAAGTTTTGAAATTCACTGAAACAACATGCCTTGCACTGGACGCTCCTACATTGAATGCAGGTATGTGGGAGACCATGAGGGTGCTTCAAGGTGCTGCAGTGTGCATGCCTGCTCCCACTGTGGGACCCCTGGCCCCAAACAACACCCTCAGGAGCTACCCCGAGGCACAAGGCAACACACGACCGTTCCAAAATGACTTTACATCCCTCAATCCCAGGCAATATACATGCATAGAAAAATACTGCCTCTTGCTAACTCATCTTTCCTCAATCAGATGGAATACTAGAGACATCAGGAACAGAAGACAGATTTGAAAAGGAAGCATACCAGCATACCAGCTAGAGCAGTGCAGCAGCTCTTTGTTGTCCAAGCGATGCAAGCACGTATCCCCACAGCACAGTGAGATGGCAACTGGGAAGCAATGGGCCTAACTGCGGGGGACCGCAAGCATCTGTGATGAACGGAGAACGGGCGCTTGCTCTCCCACATGAGCATGATCTGAAACCAGTGCCACGGTCCTGACACATGCTGAAGCAGCAACAGATCACACGCAGGAGAGCAAGGGTGAGCCGTGGAAATGGAGCTTAAGCATGATAAATCAACACAGCATTGCCTTCCATCCACCTTGCTCTACTTCAGGAAAGCACACTCACTCGCGAGGCCGTGTGCTCACAGCAGGTGCCTGGGGAAAGCCAGAGCCACACAGTCATGCAAGTGTGACTGCACTGAGCTGCCCCTCATACAGCGGGGGCGGCTTGTGGAGTGCCAGCCCCGTGGTGGCAATGCTCGGGGGCCACACGCATGAGCAAGAGGCACACCCAGGGCTGCTTGGATCAGTCACATGACTGTCAGCAAAATGAAGAGAGGATCGGGGATTTCAAGCTCCAGAAACAGGAAATGGCAGCTGGAATCTGACTGTTGCTGCACGTTTTTTAAAAGTTTCTTTGAAAATATAATTGCTTTTACTAGTTTAGGATAAGATACACCTTTACATCATGCTTATGAAATTAAAAAAAGTCCTTGAAAAGTATAATATTCAGAACAGTAACAAATGTACTTTATTACCCAAAGCAAAAGCATTCCGACTTATTTTATGCTTTCCATGTGTGTGGAATGGAGCAGGAATACCTCCTCTATGTCATAAAAAGGAGCACTTTAGGAAACTAAATGTGTTATCAGAATTCCATGTCAGCACAGGAATTACCAGGAGAAAAACCTAAACACACAAGGTGGCCTGCTCATGCCATATCTGGGCTAGGCCTTTGCATCAGTCTGAATAGCAGCAACGCGGTGCTCTTTACAAAGGAATAGACAGCATAAAGAAGCGAGCTTGCCTTCAGCCACGGTACCTTTGGAAATAGAAGCATGGATTTTAAATCCCAGTGTCTCCTCTAACTGGTTATAGTCGGATTCCACGGAGGATGCGTGAAGCGTTTCGACCAAGAAAGGCATCCTGCCATGGGCCTCGTCATAGAGCACGCTGTGGTTCCAGGTGTACGGAATGCTGACGCCGTCCACGGTGAAGAGGCGCGTGGAGCGCGCGTGCAGCTGCCCGGGGCCGGTCTGGATGTAGTCCTCCGTGTAGTCCTAAGGGGGACAGTGGGCATTGGAGCAGCGACATGGCTCAGAGCGGGCTTTGGTTTGGTTCTGCTTTTTCCTAAGTGCACTACGAGCTGAAGAATGAGAAAACAGGGCTTAGGAACAACACGCGGGTCTAAATAAAGGCGCAGCTGTGAACCCTCACACAGTAACCGTACCAGCTTGCTAACCTTGCTACCATGCTTAGTAAGAACTCACAGGTGTGGGTCAAGAATAAGGATGACTGTCGCCATCCTTTGATTCCTGAAATATTTCTGTGGGTGGTATTCAGAAACACAGTGTAGGAATTACTGCTCCTTTGAGGAAAATTAGGCCCGTGGCTTAAGTCACAGCTGTGATCTCGGTCCCGTCAGCCAGGGTGCTCAAAGCACTGACTTTGGGGAGACTGTCCCCGAAGATGGCTAACAACATTTAGCTACTCGCCCATGGCCTGTGCAGCCGAGATCTGCTCTGCAGCGAGGTCTCGGTGCAGTTGCCATGGCCTCCCCACTGCTGCTTGTGCTGCTGCCCTAATGAAGCAAGCAGGAAGGCGTCTCGGCTGCTACCTTGATGTTGATGTCCACAGGCGACGGAAGCTGCAGGATGTAGCCACTCACAATGACGTCCAGCAGCAAAGCGCCATCGGGATCCAGGCCCCGGGCAATGTGCGTCATTCGCAGGACTTCTCCTGGGAATTACAAGGCCTTCATTTTGTAACAGCAAAAATACAGTCTGTGTAAGCCCGGGACGGATTTACTTACGGTCGTTACAGCATAAAAATAGACCGAAAAATAGTGAATTAAATGACCATGTGGCCTCTCCATTAGTGAGGCTTACTGAATTAAGTCTCTGAAAGATTCTTTTCAAGAGGCACAAACACAGCAGTAGATTCTGTGAAGAACTCTGCACTTTACACATCCAAGTTCTGCAGAATCAGCCCACCCGTGAGCAGGGATGGACCACCCTATCCGGCAGACGGGCAGAAGCCATGAGTCTGGGACAAGGCATTGCTCTTTCTGATGCTCCAGAAATTGTGAAAGGCACTACTCATCAGGGCAATGCCCACCAACCAATGATATCACCTCATGTGGGGGAGGGCCAAAGAAGACGACAGCGTAAGGATGCGGAGAGAGGGCGCCCCTGCACCCTGTGGGGGGAGTGGAGAATGGCTGAGCCACTGTGGGAGAAAACAGTAGGGGCACTCCTTAAAATGCTAACACAGGAACCCACTGCTGGCAGAATACTCAGGGAGCAACACCTGTCTGCTGAGGAAACATCCACACTGTCCATCGGTGCTCGAATGGACTAAGGAACGGAGCGCACTGGTAAACACTCCGCTGTCTACAGGCGGCAATCCTGTCAGTGGAATAGGCCAACCGCAGAAAGACAGTATCACTTATAGAAACCTAAACCACAGGTGATCCCACAGAAGCGAGAAATGGGATGGTAGTGGCGAGAGGCTGTGAAAGGAGGTGAGGTTGGAGAGAAGGTTTGCTGACGGTCACTGGGTTGTAGCCACTTCGGCGTGAGATGTCCTGGGGTCCTGTGCACAGGATGGTGACGAAGATCACGCGAACAAAGCCACAGAGAGGACTCCAGGTTCACTACGAAAAGGGTGAACTACTCCCAGAGACAAGTACGTTTATCACGATGGGACACTTCAGAATGTCCGCAGGTAATAAAGTATTACAGACACCACAGAAATACATGGCTTAAGTTTTTGAAATAAAGTTTAAAAATCTGAAATAGCAAAATGGCTAGAATGAAGTAGAGACCCCTGGTCTTGTGGGTTGACTGAAGACCAGCTGTCCATGGCCTTTCTGCCCTCAAGGTCACGTCGTTGAACTTGGCCAACTGAGGAGACCTGAACCGGAGCTCTGTGAACTCCCACTCACCGCCCAGCCACGGTGAGGTGGTCTACCCGAGTCTCAGGTTACAGACAAAAGCACTCACTGGCCATGACTCATTTTTGCTTCTTTGGCCGTAACATCCCTCTTCAAGGATTAAACGGGAAAAGACACATAAAAGAGAAGGAAAAACTCTTGGTGTGGGGGAGGCAAAGCAATCACTCTGCCGATTGGGAACACATGGCCTTCTGCACGCGTTGGTCACATCAACCATGCTTACATGAAAACAGGAAACGACGCTCAGTGTTGCTAATAAAACTGGGACAAAAACTCTATAAATAATTTTTCTCTATAGGAACAAGTAATATGTTTTCCTTAACCCCACACTTCATAATAACCACTTTAAAAACAGTAGCAGAAAATGCCATACAGCTGACGCTTACCAGTTGCAAATTCCACTTGGGTCTCCCTTTTGAACACTGCGTTAGTCAGGGTGAAGCCATTCACGGCCCCTCCTAACTCCTTCGCTGCTGTCCAGTAAATGGGGTTCAGAAGAGAAACGATCTTTTTCATTGCTGGGCCTAAAAAAGGGGTTCAAATGACCAAGGGGAGCACTTCCTTATCCCTGTCTTTATGATACATCACAAGATGAATCAGGTCGCATGGCACAAAGTAACTAGGATTGCTTTCCATGTCGCACATTTCCCTCTGGGACGGAGAGACGCACTACCACACTGAGCATCTCCACAAAGTCAGTGGAAGTAGTAACATTGTCACCATTTTTTGTTTATTGTTTTAAGGCTTAATGAGTTTTGACATTTTGGTGTATTTACTTCATTATGTTTTAAAGACACAAAATAAACCTATTATACCCACCAACTGATGACTAGCTAAATAAAATGCAGCATAAATATGTAATAGGAAGGCTTTATTTTTTTAAAGGAGGCTTTATATATGAACAACTTTTATAAGCAAACACTCACCCAGACTGCGAGGCACATTGGCAATGTTGGCATGGATAATTCTAGTATCTGAATAAGGGCTATCTGTCACTGTGGCATTAAGGAAAGCAACGCCAAATTCAACGTCGTTAATGCTTCCAATAACACTTCCTCTGGCTCGCTGGGGCCCACCTGTTAGGACAAGCAAGCAATTCCATCACCATTACATGACTCTCGGAGATGCTGCAAATCTTCTCTCAAACATCAGAAAGGTCAGATCCATTTGACTTTAAAAGCGAAATAAACAAACTTTGAAACATTCTCCTTTCATGGAACACCTATCATCCTTCATAAATTTAGAATCTTTCCAATCTATGTACAAAACAGTATTATTTTACAAGCCAAAGAACACAATTAGCATCCAGTCCCCAAACCAAAAGAGTGCTGGTTGATGCTGACGGCATGGTGATGACATTGGAGCCCATTCAGCATGCCGCCACAACGGTGAACACTGAGCAAGTCATCCTGAAAGAGAGTTCATAGGAATCAAGTGACTTTCCCACAATCAGTTAGCAAGTGGCGAGATAGGGGCCTGGTGCGATGGCTCAACCGGCTAATCCTCTACCTTGCAGCACTGGCAAGCCATAGGGGTAAAGTTCATGTCCTAGCCGTTCCACTTCCCCCAGCTCCCTGCTTGTGGCCTGGGAAAGCAGTAAAGGATGGGGACCCTGCATCTGGAAGGAGCTCCTGGGTTTGGATTGGCTCAGCTCCAGCTGTTGAGGACATGTGGGGAGTGAACCAGTAGATGGAAGATCTTTGTCTCTCCTCTCTGCAAAATCTTCCCACCCACGTCCCATCACATTTTTTTTTTCTTCAAGAAAGTGGTGGGATAAGAATCTGCAATTGTCTGTCTCACACCCAGCTTCTTCATTTTGACAGAATGTTGTATATGCATATATAACGTTAATCTGAAATAGGTACTCACTGTGGAATGCCCAAAATGAGTGAATTAATATAAATTACCTCATGCATTTTTAAAAATTTTTACTTTTTACTGGAAAGGCAGATTTACAGAGAGAAAGAGAGACAGAAAGTTCCTCCATCTGCTGGTTCACTCCCCAATGGCTGAAGCTGAGCCCATCTGGAGCCAAGGAGCCTAGAGCTTCTTCTGGATCTCCCATGTGAGCTTAGGGTCCCAAGGCTCTGGGCCATCTTCTGCTGCGTTCCCAGACCACAAGTAGGGAGCTGGATGGGAAGTGGACCAGCTGGGACACAAACCGGTGCCTGTATGGGATCCCAGTGGTTGTAAGGTGAGGATTTAGCCACTAGGCTACCATGCCAGGCCCTGTAGCCAAAAAATTTAAAATTTTTGTGGCCAGAAAATTGAGGATGTAGTTTTCTAGCAACTTTCTTTCTCTCTTTCTTTTTTAATGAAGGAAGATTATTTGAAAGACAGAGAGAAATTTTGATCTTCATATGCTGGTTCACTCCCCAGGTGGGCTCCATGGCTGCACAAGGTCAGAGTCAGCAGCCGGAAGTTTCATTCATCTGGGTCCCACGGGTATAGAGGCCCAAACACTTGGGCCACCATCAGGGCCCTGGCTGGGAAATGGAGCAGCTGAAACTCAAACTGGTGTCCGTATGGGATGCCATTGCTCCACGTGGCAGCTTTACCTGCTCTGCAACAATGCCAACCTTTGTTAGCAATTTTCAAGAATACAGTATACACTGGGGAGTACAAAAAGGCTGAATTCACAGGAACGGTGTGGTGGCTGTCGGGGCCAGGGTGCAGCAGGCAGGACGTGGGGAGTGGGCGAGACGCTGGTCAAAGTTCCTGCCATCTCAGTAGGCCAGGGAGTAGGTCCAAGAGGGACAGAGCCCAATGGTTCCTCCAAGGGGACACAGTCACACAGGCAGCTCACAACAAAACAGTGCCGGGTCCTGTCTGAGGTCCCTGCGAGGCAGATGGCAGCTGTCCAAGGATCACTCATTATGTCCTGCTTCTCACTGAAGGTCTAGATGTTTTCCTTATTCTACGGGAAAATGTTCAACCTGAGAAAAATTTCAGCAGGGTACTCTTTGTTAATAGTAAAACCCAGGCCAAAATAATTTGGCTGAAAAAAAGATTACATGTATTTTCAAAAGTTATCCTTGCAGTAATTTCAGGCCTTCTTTCCACTGCTCAACAAAATCCTTGGTTACTAGCAAGGGACAGGTAGTTAAAAACATTTTTTAAAAATAAAATAGGTCTTCAGCTTAATGGTTGGACTTGAGGGTGATGACCATTTGTTCCTCTTGGGGTTTCAATTAACTGGATTGCTCTATGCACTTGTGATTTGCTATTTCTAGTGGGTCCTGTTATCACCAAGCTTGGTTAATAAAGATTCCTTAATAAACTTTAAGAAAAAATTAGTTGTATGGATCTGGTGTAATAGCTTAGCGGCTAAATCCTTGCCTTGCAACCACTAGGATCCCATACAGGCACCAGCTGGTGTCTGGTTGCTCCACTTCCCATCTGGCTCCCTGCTTCCGGTCTGGGAAGGCAGCAGAGGACGGTCCAGGGCCTTGGGACCCTGTGCCCACATGGGAGACCCAGAAGAGGCTCCAGGCTCCTGGCTTCAGGTTGGCTCATTCCAATCATTGCGGCCACTTGTGCTGTGAACCAGCAGATGGAAGATCTTTCTCTTTGTCTCTCCTTTTGTCTATATCTCTGACTTTCCAATTAAAAACAATCTTAAAAAAACACACAATTTGTTGTATCAGTGGTGGAAACAGTAGGAAAGCAGTTAGTGGTAAAATTCGTGCATATTCATTGTCTGACATTTTGTAGTTCAGCTTGTTTGAAAGCAATCCAGGGGTAATATACAATTATCATGTACCACCGACTGCAGAGAAAGAGTTGTATCCAACCTGAGGAAAAAAATCAGTAATTCTAGTACTCCTTCATTTTAACTCACACTACTAGAGAGAGAACATTTTTGCACGCTGATTCACCCTTGTACTGAGGGGAACCTGTTCAGGGAAAGGCAGCTAAGGACCCGGGTAATGGGCACACGGACAAGGGAGAGATACGGATGGTATCCCACAGTGGGCATAAGTTTGGAAAGTCCTCACATACCTGGGATGGGCTGCACAGAGAGCTCTCAGAAGGAAGTGAAAACAGGGTGGAGATCGAAAGAGAGTTTGAGTCTTAAGCAAGCCAGGGGAAGCAGAAGTCTGTGGACAGAGGCAACAGTCTGTTGGTCCTTCTGTGGGCAGTGAGTCGCCATGTCTGAGAAACAAGAGGAGTGAGGAGCAGGGGGCGAGATCTTGCAGGAGAGTCAGGGCTGGTCAGGACCTCCATCTCCCAGCCAGCTCCCTCTGATGGCCCCAGTGTTTGGGCCTCTGCCCCCCTGTGGGAGCCCTCTCTGCTGCTTCTCTTTTGTCTAAAGTAGGTGGAACGCGGGCAGGGCGGGTCACTAACTCACCTAATTCTCTGGGTCACCACTGAGCACCGTGGCCTTCCACTCTGACCCCGGTTCTGTAGTTCCTTGGACGAATGGGAATCCCAGGGCCCCACAGCTGTCCCCTGCTTCTGGCCACCTCGGCTAGCCTAACCCAAACCATGTTCCTGGTTGGACTTGCTGTTGGCACCAGAGGCTGAGCTGCAGAACCGTCCCTGGGCACCAGGCAGGGGACACGAGACACTCGGCGGTGAGTGCATCAGCAGACACCTGACTTTGGCTTGGGTAAGCCTTACAAACCTGCTCACATCACTTTCCCTCCCTCTATCAAATGGGCTTTCTTGACTTTCAGGGGCATGTTACTTCTAAAACAACCTGAAAGCTTGGGAAAGTCCAATGGTATCTTGACATGTGCCCAACAGGAACCTACTGTCCACCTTACGACCTTTAATAGTCTATCCACTGAGAGTGGGCATCTAGCTTTATTCACCCCCAGAAAAGGTCTGGGAGTTCTAGAACACTGAGCTTTGTACCTTCTGCGTTCCCACCTGTGAATCAACAGCCTTGAGAGACACTCAGTGGCTGGCCTGTCTAGCCCTCAGCCTGCAGACTCACACTCTTTGCCTTGTCCACCCTGCCCTTGGACCCATCAAGCCAAAGCTGCCGCCAGCAGCTGTGCAGAGCACAGCCTTCTGTGAGGAAGCCTGCAAGGAGAGAGCAGAGGCTAACACCCAGGCAAGCGTGTCTGTTCCCACAGCACAGCTGGGGAGAGGAGTGTCTTTCCCATCCCTGCAGGCAGGTGCCACCATGTCACCTGTGGCCTCAGAAGGGCCCCTTTATTTCATCCGCAGAAAGGCTATGTCCTCACAGTGGTCCTGCCGGCGCCCATTAGCTGCTCACCTGGACACGCCTGAGAATTGCATCTGGATACCTGGGTGGCATCCCCTGCACAGGAACGGCCACCTTGCGATGGCGCTGGACTGTCGCAGAGCCGTCTCCGAGTCTTCTCACCTCCTCCACAAGAGGCAGAGCACTGGCTCCACCTGTGCCAGTGTCCCCAGTTTCCATCCACTGGGAACAAGATCAACAATCAACACCAAGAACTGGGCTTTCAAAGTCCACACTCGGAGCACTTCTACCTCGACAGCCATGCGGTCGGAGGCAGTGGCAACACTGCAACAGGCAGCATGCAATGCTCTACACAGCCGACTGCCAGGAAGGCAGAACTCACCAGGACACATGTTGGCGTTGCACCTCTGCACCTGGGAGTCTGGCCCTCCACAAGCTCGCCCCCCGTGGGAAGGACGTGGGTTGTCACACGTGCGGTAGCGCCGCATCTGCCCTCCGTTACATGTCCGGCTGCATGCTCCCCAGGCACTCCAGGGGCTCCAGTGACCATGCGCTACAACACAGAAACATGCAACACTGAAACACAGCTCTGGACAGTGCCGGACAGCCGGGCGGTGTGCACAAGTCCCTCCCCAGGCACGGACTGAACAGTGCCGGACAGCCGGGCGGTGTGCAGTAGTTTCTCCCCAGGAACAGACAGCGGCTCCAGTGTACCAAGAGGCGGTCCGGTCCCCAGGTAGCTGGTTAGTTGCTATTTTGACTAGAGAACAGGCGTCCACCTCAGTGGCTGTGGAGTTTCACTTAGCAAGCATTTACCGAGCCTGCACGGGGGCTATGAGTGAGTCAGGGTCTCTTATCCGGAAGTGGGCACAGACAGAGTACATGGCAACCATGACTGCCACACACTGGGCTGCTGCCGATTCTTGAAATGCTCCTTAGAAACTGAATGGAGGCAGAGCTTCCTGTTTGTGTCCACAAAGGGAACAGGCGAAGAAGGAGATGGATGCGGGGCTCTTGCCGGCTTACTCGCAGTCCATCCCATACAGAGCCTGTGAAACGGGACTCAGCCCTGGCCCCGGGCCCAGGACACTGACAGAACTCAGGAGAAACAGCAGCAGCCACGGACATTTTACCATCCCAATGCAATGGCTGAAGGACCTAATTGCAGAAGACCAACACTTCCAAGACCCAGGGCCCCAAGGGAACCGAAGGAAAGCGGGACTGACTCACTTGGACATGGGTCACCATTGCAAAAGGCACTTTGCAGGTCAGCGCCCTCACATCCATGGCCGCCATGCTGGGGTGCGGGGTCAGTGCAGTGCCGCCTCCTCTGCCTGGCACCTCCACCACAGGACACAGTGCAGGCACTCCAGCTCGTCCACATTGCCCACTTGCCATCAACTGGATGAGAACACACACGTGCTTAGGTATTACCTGAGAGCGACCAGGTCATGGTCTGGGCATGGCTAGGTGGAGGGCTGTTCTAGGCACGGAGTCACAGTAAGCAGACTGCGTCAGAGGTGTCCAAGGCCCTGCCTAGAGGTCGCGGTCTGAGCACGGCTGGGTGCAAGGCTGCTCTTGGGGAGATGTCTGTGTCAGGGGCATCCACACCCACGGCCCCAACAGCACCTTTGTCTCACCTGGACAGGGTCTTTCCCTGCAGACCTGCAGCTGCATTTCTGCCCCATCGCAGGGGGAGCCACTGAAGGCGGGTGGTGGGCTGTTGCAGAGCCTGCTTCTTGCCTGGGTTCCTTCCCCACAGCTTGAGCTGCACGCACCCCAGGGCTGCCAGGAGCTCCAGGCTCCGTGAACTACAAAATACACCAAGGAACAAAGCTTCAACTCATACAGTCATGTTTGCTTGAAAAACACAATTATACAAATAAATTAACTCAGCAATGAGTTAATTAGCTCACAATCTAAAATAACTGAAGTTGAACCAAAGGAAACATTACAAACGGTGCTCTTCTTTCTCCTTCTGGTTAGATTTTTCAGAGGATTTTTTGTCTAGGGAATTTCAGAAGGCCTGCCTAATGCCAAAATAAATGCTTAAAATTATCCAAAGGGACTGAAATTAGATTTACTCCAACTACTGAAATTAGATTTACTCCAACTACCGTGTGCAAACACGATCTGAGTGTTTCATCCTGGCTAAGGCCTTGCGTTCAGTGTCTGGGACAGCGGAGGGCCCCAGGGCTGCCAGGAGAAGGCTGTCCACCAGACCCATGTGGACAACACGAGTATTCTGCACCATGACAAGCTGGACCCCAAGCTGTCAGAGTCCACCTTTACGTGAATTCAGCGGCATGCTACATGTACTTGGCTCTTTTAACACCACGGAAATTTGCAGAGCTGGAACTCTGAAAAATTTTCTCCATGACATAGTGTTCATGAATTAAAAGTTCTGAATAACATACTCACCTGCTTCCTAAACAAGAGAAAAAAGTGATGAGTAGTTTCCAAGGAGTGATACTGGCCTTCCTTTTGGTCGGTGACACATTACACCATTTGGCCACAAGACTGGAACAACCTTAGGTTTCCAACCAGGTGCACGGGCTGAGCGTCAACACTACGCTTTTCCTGTACCACAGTCAGTACAGGTCATAATTTTGTTTTACAGCAACTCTCGAGATATAGAGTGCATGTAGTATGTTGATGAACCAAAGTAGAGGCAACAAGGTTTGGACCTAAACACTCCCCACTTAGCCATTAACCTGTTCCTTTTACTGTTTTGTTCAGACTGTGTTATTTAAAATGTATCTTGACTGTGTTGATCAACAATCAGTCCATGCACTATGTAGACGGATGAAAGGTGGTCCCACAGATCTGTCAAGCCAAGGGAAACAAGCATGGCCTTGACAATGCAGCGGCCACCACTCAACGTGTCCTGTGCTTAACTCTGATTCCTCATGCTCACAGGCCTCACTCCTCAGCTTCAATGATGCTAACACATCCGATTTGCGCCGATATTGGTTAACCAAAACCCAAATCTCTTACAACATACAATTCTAGAGAGACTTTTCAGTGTAACTGGGTGACATCCATTTGTTTAAAATCTGTTTAGTTTCTACTTTATGTATATGTAGAGGTTTCTATTTGAAGATTTCTTTTTCACTTTTAATCAATATAGAAAAACTTCAGCAGAATTGCATTTCATAACATAAAAAGCAGAGTTAAATGTTTCTTTTATATGAGTGAAAATAAGAAAAAGGAAGAGTGAGAACATGAGCCAGAGAAGGCATAAAAAGTCACACTGTCTAGATGATACAAAGTAAAGCCAAAATTAACCAGTCAACCACAAATACCAAACCTCCACAGCTGAAACACCATAATGAGGTATTATTATATACCTAGTGGGTGAAATACTGCTAAGAAGGTAACACAGTTTCAAGGTTTTTCTAAAGTCCTTATTAGTTATAAATGTGAACACGAGAGGAGTAGAAGAGTCCATCTTCCCACGCACAAAGCTAACCTCATCCACGCAAGGCAGGCTGACTGTGTCTTCTGAAAGGAAGCACTGAGACACAAGTGCTTGTGCTGAGACACTGGTGCAATGCTGTGAGAGGAGCAGGAACTCAGAGACCACCAGACTGCAGAAGGCTCCTAGGCAAGAGACTAGAGGGCCATGCCTGGGGAGGAAAGGTGTGGTCCTGAACTGGAGGCTGGAAGGAGAAAACTGGCTAACAAGGATCCTATGGAAACAGCTGACAACGCCCGGAAGATGGGCTGCAGATCAGAGCGTGAGGTTAAAGGATGGCATTGTAGGCGCTGTGCCAGGGCTCAGTCCCCTATCTTCTATGACAGCTGGCCTGCTTGTGAGAGAGAACGCACTTGTTTTAGGAAGCACAATTGGTGAATCTGGGTAAAGGTAAGTTCTTTGTTTTATCCTTGCATTTTTCCCCCAAGTTCCATCTTACACACACTACCAGTGAGAAATAGTGTTTTTGAGTATCTGCTTATCCGGCAGTCAGACAGGAATAAACTGAGGAAGGTCTGATGAGCTGTCTGCAGTGAGGAAGGAAGCCTGGGCTTGTGGTGTCTGCTGATTTCTGTGGTGCAGATACCCTGCCGTGGCCATGTCTACCTACCCAGGAAGCATCCCTAAACCCTAGCTGGTCGCACCGCGTGGATCTACTCACATTGTTCCTAAGGAAGAGCCAAAGCCAGCTGATCCAGGAGCTCAGGACAGTGAAAGCGCACAGAAGGAAGCTGAGGGGACAGTGAGTGAAACAGTCCATAGAAGGAAAACAGGCCTTCACCTTAAGACATCTGACAATGCTGGATTTCAACTGTATAGTCGTCAGAGCCGACAGCTTGCGAAACATTACTCTTACTAGGTATTTCGGTTCCTTCTGGCTTTTGGTTTACTTCCTTTAAGATTTCAGGACAATGTTGTCCGGTCACATCATGCAAGTTCTCAACAGCAAATCAAGACACTTGGTATGAAAATGAATAGGTCTGAGACTCAGGCCACAGGGGCTCAGATCCCTGCCTCACATTCTGCAAGCTGTGCAATCTAAGGTAAAAGGAAAGAAAGGAGGGAGGGAGGGTCTCTTTTCTGAGTCTCCCCACCTCTGCACAAGATGCACCACGTGGTGGTGCTGCCGTCCTCTGTCTGCTTTGTCCAGAGCCTATTGCAGCTAAAGGATCTTTTCCCAGCTGTGCCCCACAGCTTTAACCCCTGGAGCTGGTTTAGCCAGTTTCTGAAAGGTGCTCTCATTTGAACTCTGGCAGTGCCTGAGCAAAGACTGAATGCTCAGTAAATATTTATTGAATGAGCCCTTTATTCCACAGGATTTGGGGGGTGGGACTTCAACATGGAGCTCAGGCTGTCTGGACGCCAGGCAGGAAAGTGGTCACGGACTATCAAAGTATCCTTCTCCTGGACTCAGGCAACTTCAGGGTGTGTGTGTGACCCACACAAAAACCAAGCAGGCTTCTTTTTTGGAGGTCAATCTGAATTATGAGAAAGAATTTAGGCCTTTTCCTCTGGGACTTTGCTTAGATTACGAGGTCCCTGAGATGCAGTAGCTGCCAGAAGCCCTTTTCTCTTCCCTTTCCCACCAGATGGAAAAAGTTTCATGGAGAACAGAGCCACGGAGGAATGTGGAGACGAGAGAGGAGACAGGCGAGTCAATTCATGCCAAATTTCTGGAGCCCATTATATCTGAAAGAGGACTTTTCTGCTTAAGCTTGTCCAACTGATTTCTGTGACTTTAATCAGAAAGCGCTCTAAGACACAGTCGGTATCAACACCTAGGTGAAGCATCCAAGTGACTCCCGTGACAGGCTCCGTGGATATAAGCTGTTGGGCTTTTGCCTGAAAGAGCTGCATGCACCGGGCAAGTCTAAAAATGTTCTGCAAAATGGATGGCTGGATTCAATGTCACCTCAGGCCATCATCTGTAAAACTGACTTCATAAACACTTCAGTCTTCTCTACATGATTAAAAAATAGCACCACTGCATACTTTGCATGCGTGATTAAACCAGCCATCTTACTTAGCGGTGATTAATGTCACAGCTTTGAGAAGCCTATTCATGAAACGGAATTAACAACACAGAACATGAACATCCGATCAAGGAGAGAGGCTAGGAATGTTTTCACGGTGAAGAAAAAGTAATTCTAACCCCTTAACGTACTTTTGTCTATTCTGGAACGTCGCATAAACCAAGCCCTATGGGGGCATCTTGGTGTCTGAATCTTTTCCTTGGTATCACAATTGTGTAATTCACCTGTGTAATTGCGTGGCTCAGGAGCTGTTTCCTGTGAGCGTCTAACAGGTACCCTACTGCATACACACACCACGGTCAATGGACACCTGTGGGTTTTTTTTCTTGTTGATGGCCATTGTTCAGCTGCCATCCACATCCATGTACTAAACCATCCCAACAAAATCCCTCAGAGGAACACGGAAGTTCCGCGTTTGCTAACATGAATGGCAGATCCTCACCTGGGCAAGGCCTAATGCTGCACATGACCGTTTCCACAGCACTCCCCTCACACGGCCGCCCGCCATGCTGAGCTGGTGGATTACTGCAAGTTCTGGTCCTGCTTCGGTTGCCGTGCCCACAGCTCCTTGAGCACTCTTCCCAGACACTCCACTCTGACCAGTGGCCATCCACTACACAAAGGGGAACCATGACATCATCAGGCTGACTTCAACTGACAAGTACAAATATGGAGGCAACCCAGAAGCAGTGAACACAGATGTCTGATTGCGAATCGCCTGCTTGCAGTGGGATAAAGGGATGTACCTGGACACTGCTTGTTCTGACAGCTCCGTGTGTCCGAGTCCACACCCTGGCAGAGCCTCCCTCCGTTGGCTGGAAGGGGGTTGTTGCACAGACGACTCCTCTTCTGGATGCCTTTCCCACAGGTGGCACTGCAGGCTCTCCACATGGACCACTGGGAAAAGCCACCATGAACTGCCAAGAAAACATCGACCTGAGCATCAGCTTTGGTTAAACAGAAGATTAGACGCCAGATTTTGTGACAGGCAAGCAGCAGCTATGCAGTGGAGCCTGGAGCTACTGAAGGTTGCTTTCAGAGGCTCTCCTGGCACGTCAAATGAACCTGCAGCAATGGCAGAAGAGGTGACTGGTCTCCCCGGCAGGTCCCATCCGGCCTCATGGAGAGGCTGCTGGGAGAGCCGGAGGCCGTGCAGTCCACACTCTCTTCACTTCCTGGGATTTAATTCATTCTTTAAGGCAACACGTGGGCATTGACTTCTGAGGACAAATGTGACTTAGTTTGGATGTAAACGTTTAGTTTGGGATTCTGAATGATCGGCTTAGCATCTCTGTATTTTAGCCTTTCAGTCCGGGAACTGTAACGTGGTTCTTGTTCTATGTTCCTCAGCAGGAGGATCTTAAGGTGAAAGGAGCCTTGGATTCAGTGCTGCCCTGGGCACTGCTTCATGTGGGAATCTTCCTGCTCACTCACCCTGAACCACGACTGGCACACGGATGAGGACGGAACCCAGGAGGTTTCGAGCCACACACTCATACTCGGAGGTGTCTTCCTTCTGAGCGGCAGCAATATGCAACGAGCCGTTGGAGAACACCCGAACCCGGCTGTCCCAGGCAATAGCCTGCCCCTGCCGGGACCATGTGATAGTCGGACGGGGCTCTCCGGCTGCCTGGCAGTTCAGTGTGACTTTGTCACCGGCATTAATGACAGTTTCAACAGGCTCAAGAGTGATAACAGGAGCACCTGTGGAAAAAAGCATATACAGTAACCATCTTAGTAACTGTTCTATTCACAGAACACAGCTGCTTTGCACCTGCTAAAGCTGCAAGCTGCAATGGCCGTTGATAAAGTTTTCATGGCTCTGTTTTATTTAGTGTATATGTCAAAGAAACTAAAATCCCCAGGCACATGCGCCCAGGGCACAGGCTCTGCCGCCATGCCTTCTGGATTCAGTCTCAGCGTCAGACACTCACCACCTCTCTGAACCTCTAGGTCTTCACACACAGCACCTCCCTCAGGGGTTTCTGCTGGGCTCAACTCCCAGGAACAACACTTGCGGGCCTTGAAACGCTCGTGGTGACCACTGCTGCTGCCGTTTTTGCCTGCCTTCCTCATTTTCGAGCTGATGTGTGGTCATTAGCCCATGCTGTCAGCCCCGATCCTTACTCCTCCACTCACTCCACGTGTATCAAGAGCAGGCTGTCTGCCAGGCACAGTGCTGGGGATCGAGGGTTCAGAGAAAGCAGGTGCTTCCCAGGGAACTCAGGCTCACTCCTCAGACACTAACCACGGGGCAGCAGGAGGGCTACAGGACCAGTAAATGCACGCTGGCACGGGAGCATGAACAGTATCTCAGGCATCAAACAACAGCATGGCACAGAAGATGGAATGGGAAACAACGACACAGTCAAGATTAGCAAGCAGGGATCACAGGAACCTGCCACGTGCTGGCACGGATCCCAGGGAAGGGCTGTGGTGTGGGCAGGTCTGCTGGGAGAAGCAGCGTGCTGGCATGGATCCCGGGGAAGGGCTGTGGTGTGGACAGATCTGCTGGGAGAAGCAGCGGTGTTGTGTATACACCTGGGAGTGTCTCTTGGGCTTCAGTGATCTGCGAGTCATTCACAGATGTCAAATGGCAAGTGACTCCTTCTATCAGAAGCTCAGAATGGAAACAAGAGAGTCTTCAATGTGTGAATGAGATTACTTCAAAAGACAAGCCTAAAGTGAGAAGACAAAGACAGAAACTGCTCCAGCAGCATTTTTTTTTTTTACTTTTTTTTTTTACTAGAAAGGAAGATTTACAGAGAAACATCTGTCTGCTGATTCACTGCCCAAGCGGCTGTAATGGCCATAGTTGAGTCAATCCAAGCCAGGAGCCAGGAGCAAGGAGCTGGTCTCCCACGTGGGTACAGGGTCCCAAGGCTTTGGGCCATCCTCGATTGCTTTCCCAGGCCACAAGTAGGGAGCTGGGTGAGAAGTGGAGCAGCCAGCCAGCCAGGACACGAATTGGATGCCCATACTGGATGCCAGTGCTTGGAAAGTGAGGACTTAGCCACTGAGCAATCCCACTGGGCCCAAACAGTATAATTTTTAAAACTTATTATTTTATTGAAAGGCAGAAAGGATGGGAATGGAAACAAGAACTCTTATTTGTTTATTCCCCAAATGCCCTCAACAGCCAGGAACAGCCAGGCTGAAAGTAGGAATTGGCAGGAACCTCAGTGTTTGAGCCATCACTGCTGTCTTCTTCAGAGTTTCCCATGGGGTGCAGGGACCCCATGACTTGGGCCATCCTCCAGTGCCTTCCCAGGACATGAGCAGGAAGCTGGAGCAGAAGTCAGAGCAGCCAGAACACAAAGCAGTGCTCATATGGGATGCTGGAACTTGCAGGTGGAAGATGAGCCAGTGAAGTCACTGAGCTGGCCCTGCAGCCTTTCTCAACTGGTCAGAGGGACCCTGGGAGAGTGGCTGGTGCGGTGTCTTACACTCCCCAGGGGATTCCTTAGAAAATGCCTCTTGGCCACTTACTGATGTCTGCTAAACTTGCACCTAATTACAGTCTGGGGAATGCTAGGGCGAAGCTTCTCCCCATAGCTAACGAAGACCACACAGGTCAGTCCTGCCCGGCTGACCCAGCTGCGGGCTTCCACGTGAGCCAAGGCTGCTGTCTTTGGGCAGCCCCTGCAGTTCTGCGCACTCCCCAGCAGGTCTTTAGCGCCTTTCACAGCTTCTTCATTGTGAAAGTATTTTAACATCTTGTTCTGAGACATGACAAACATGAGGAGCCCACCCGGAACACACAGGTAATCCCTTGAAGATGGATTGCAGTGAGCTGGGAACATTTATTTTTGAACTCATTTCATCTTTTTTTTTTTTTAATAGTCATGACCTCTTTTCCATTTCTTTAAAAAAATTTATCTTACAAATGCAAGCTACCTCAAACCTGCTCCTTCTGTATTAATACCACATTGACAAGAATACATAAAATAAAAACTATTTATTACTTTGAAAGAGCAAGAGGATAAAGAGGAGGAGGACAGCGAAAGCAGGACAGGCACAGAGGCCTTGCATCTGCTGGCTTCCCCCACACGTCTGTAGCAGTCAGGGCTGTGCCAGCTGGAAGCCAAGAGCCCTGGACTCACTGCAAGTCTGAATCCAGAACCCAGATGGCAGGGACTGAGTGCCTGAGCCATCACCTGCAGCCTGCCAGGGTGAGCACCGCTCGGAACAAGAACTGCAGCACAGCCATGACTCCAACCAGGCTCACTCCGGACCCTCGGAGACGGCAGCCAGCAGACTAGCCTGGAGTACTTAAGAAATGTTTTGAAAGTATCACGAAATGGTGCTTATGAAAGTGTGCTGTAGGAACTGTGACAACTACAAGAAGGGCAGTTCACAGAAAACGACACTAAAGCAGCTCTACCGCCAACTGCCGTTTTACACTGTCAGATGAAACAAGGGAATGTACAAGCGATCAGTTCTCCGTCGGCGGCGAGTCCTGCGTCACATGTCGAACACGAAGGCAGCTCTGAAAGCTGCCCCTGTGCACTTGTCGTAAAAGCAAACACAATGGCCATCCCTTACCTTGTCGCACTTTGTAAAGTTTTTCAGGATGTAGTTCTACAGCTCAGGGATTCCCCTCCCCCAAATTAAAATCATATAGTCCTTCAGCAACAGATACAAGCCCATTGTTCTGTTCAACAGGTTCTGGTAAGATTAGCACCACCAACAACCTAGCTATACAGGACACCTGGTGTCTCTCTAATTCTGGGACCTGCACCAACCGGAAGTGGGAGAAAGGTTGCAGAGACAATGGTGCAACCTCAGCACGATAGCAGAGGAGGAGGTCGAGAAGTGAGCCAGGAGTTGGGGCTATGGAATTCTTTGTGGAAATATAATATAAGAACCCAGACCTAGAACTCACTGGAGGGAGTAGCACAGTTGGCTGCAAGCAAAGAGTTGTGTACCAACTGCAATAAGTAAAACCGAACCGTAGACCTATGGGTGACAGAGCTTAAAAACCTACCACAAGGAGAAGACTGCTAACCAGAAGTACAATGATCAAGAGCAAAAGAAGAGACAAAGGCACAACTAATATTACTGAAAACTCCCCTGCAAAGGAGCAAATCCCTTTGCCAACCTCAGAGTTAACTGAGAAAGACATTGAGAAAATGGGGGACACAGAAGTCAGAAAACTCATTTTAAAGCTTCTAATCAACAATGAGAAGCACATACAAGAGTTCAAAGAATTTAAGGAAGCAATAAAACAAAATCAAGGCTGGTATATCAGAAACTAAGCACACAGTGGAGCAAATTACAAGTACAGTGGATAGTCTCCAAAGTAGAATGAAGCAAGCAGAAGAAAGAATCTCAGAATTGGAAGATATTTCCTGTCATCATGGAGAAGCAAACAAAAAGCTGGAAGCAGAGCTGGGTCAGGCCAAAAAAAGTATTCATGAACTGCAAGACACTATTAAGAGGCCAAATATAAGAGTTATGGGAGTCCCAGAAGGTGCAGAAAGAGAAACTGGTTTTACAGATATATTTAATGAAAGAATAAAGGAAATTTTCTGTAATGTAGAGAAAAAATTGGGAAACAAGATCCAGGAGGGGCACAGAACTCCCAACAGGCTTGTTCAAAAGCGATCTTCACCACGACACATGATCATCAAGCTCTCTTCAATTGAACATAAGTAAAAGATCCTTAAATGTGCACGTGAAAAAAATCAATTGACATATAAAGGAATGCCAACTAAACTCACAGGAGACCTCTCACAGGAAACTCTACAGGCAAGAAGAGAATGGAGTGACATATTCCAGATTCTAAAAGAAAAAAATTGTTGGCCTAGGATAACACATCCAGCAAAGCTTTCTTTTGTCTTTGAAAATGAAATAAAATTCTTCCAGAGTAAAGAAAAGCTAAAAGAATTTGCCTCTTCCAAACCTGCCCTACAAATGATACTTAAAGATGTTCTCTTGACAGAGAAGAGGAAGAGCAGCAAACAAAACCAAAAGCAAATGGGAAGAATATTCCAGTAAAATGACAACAGAAAACTAAACCAATGAACAACCCATTGCTAAAATGACAGGACCAAAGTACCACCCATACATATTAACACTGAATGTAAATGGCTTAAGCTCAATCAAATGGCATAGATTAGTAGACCAGATTAAAAAACAAAACTCATCTATTTGTTGTCTAGAAGAGACACACTTCACCAAGAAAAATCAGCGGAAACTATATCTCACGGGATTTGATGGTTTCTGTTAGTTTCATCTCTTCAAAACACTTTCTTCTGATTAAATCCTTCAATGACTCATAGATAATGCAGTGGCATTATTTTCTTCAAGAAGGTTCTTGATTTTCATTTCTTCAGCTACACGTTAGTCATTCAGTAGCATGTTATTTAACTTCATAGTGTTGTTAATTTCTTTTTTCTTCCTGTTGTTGATTTTGTTTTGTGGCTCTTCATTTAAGGGGATGTATAGTAGCTGTGTAATGGAGACTGTTATTTCTAGTAACATGTTCTTTAACTTCATGGCATTGTAAATTTCTATTTTTCTTTCTATTATTGATTTTGTATTATGACTTTTCATTTGAGGGGATGTACAATAGCTGTGAAATGGAGACTAACATCCAGATGTGAGGATACAATGTAGTATGCATTTCTACTTCCAGACAAAGATGGACTTACAATGAAACTGTTTACTATATCTTGACAATAGGATTCTGGACTCTCTGCCATTGTCCATGCCTGCAATGATGGGCATACAACTGTGTATGAAGAACTAAACTTTAGTAATGATATAGAGGAATTAGGAGGTTGGGGGGAGATTGGGGCTGGGATAAGGGAAATACCAGGAATCTCTGGAACTGTATCATAAAATGACAATAATAATAAAGCCAGTGTTGGACGAAGAGGCTTACTTTGCAGAGTCAGGCTCACGCTGCGCTCCGCCACGCCAGCGTCATTCGCGGCCACACACGTATAGTCACCGGCATCTTCCTTCTACAGACACAAACCACGAGTCGCTAAACACATGAACACACGGAGCAAGCCAACGCACCTCCGCACCACGGCGCTAGCTCATTTGAGATCTAAGTGGTATTAGATTATATGCACAGCGTAGTAAGTGGGTTTAAAAGGAAGTGGAGGGAAAGGAAAGAGCAAAATAATCTATAAGTCTAAACTTTCCCAAAACAGCCCGTCGTGGATTCCCTGTAATAATATGAAATAAAAGCAGAAATAACATTAGGCTATCAATATCTAAAATTATCTTACTAAAGATATCTTTAAAAAGCATTACAATAATCAGTATAAATGGACAATTCTCAAGTTCTAATGGGAAACTAGTAAAAATACATTAAATTGGGCCTCTGTCAACAGTGCATCAAATTTGGAAGGAAAAGTGAGAAACAAATGTACTTGTGGTAATAAATCAAAGTTATGCACACAAAGCTGCCTCCAAAAACCATACCAGGACAAACTTACGCGTGGATTGCAAAAATCCTTTTTGCACAAAAATAATCTTTTAAATTGAAATTTTGAAGCAACCTCGAATATGGGATAGAAAAACACACGCAATATGAATTCGGACTTGTTGATGAGAGCCAGGACTTTTCTAAAGGACTCATGACCAGGAAAACTCAAGCTGCCTTCACAGAAAACAGGTCCATCAAGAAACAGAACAGATATGGAGGAGTTGGAGGTGGTGGGAGAAGAAGGCGGTTTGTGGTTTGGACGTTTAATGGGAGGAGTCAACTGCATCAAACGGAAGTTTCTACTGGGGCTGCAGGTGGATCTGGAAGTCTGAAGTCACAAGGTCAAAGTTAGCACTGGTGTTAGAGTGAGTCCTAGGGACCTCAGACTCAGCACTAGTTATGAAGAGAAACCGTGGCGCTGAAGCGTGGAGTCTCAGTGGTGTTACAATGACCACAGGGCTACATCAGCTCCGAATGGAAGGACCGATGACAACAACTAGCACTGGAGTAACACCGAACAGGAAAGAAGACTCCAAGACATCCATCGGGTTAGGTGGTTAGATAAGCCACTTTAGTTTTTATTTCAGTTGATTAAGCAATAAAACACCTAAGAGTACTTGTCAAACTCATGTCAAAAATTAATGGTATGCATTCTCTGAGAAATCTGGGAATAAAACATCTCACTTTGGGGTCATTTGACCCTGCCTTCTCTCAACTTCCTCGCCCCCAGCCCCCTGTCCTAGCACCCCTCATTCAGGGTTCCTGAGCCCTGTGAAACCTAATCTAGTTATCCTCTTACCAATGAAATCTACCCTGTAATTTATTTATATGCTTTTAACTCTTCAGTTCACTTGTTCTCAGAATGGAGGAGGCCATTTCCAACGTGAAATTAACAGGTCAAGGCTCAGAAACAGAGAAGCATTTTTCACTGCCTATCCATACTGGAAATGATTGATAATACCAACTTCTGCCACTGTTTCTATCTTTTGGAACAGCTCCTTAGTTCACATTTTTGAGATTTTAAATGTAAGAATGTAGGACAGTCCTTTCTCACGCGTGGCATTCGGCGGGGGTAGGGGCAGGAGCGTTCACAGCCATCCCAGCATGACTTACGACAGTGCCGTAGATGGCCAGGGAGCCGTTGCCCAGCTGCCGGATCCTGTGGTTGGTTTCAAGCTCCACGCCCTTCCTGTTCCACTGGATGGTTGGGGCAGGGTCTCCTCTCACCTCACAATCCAAGACAGCATTACCTCCAAGTGGCTGGATCCAATTAGAAGGGTACTCACCTTTGAAGACGGGAGGTTCTGGAAATAGCGTAAGATAGGGACAAGTAAAAGGAAGGGATTTTTACACGATACCCTGGTGATTTTTTTCTACTCATTCGGAAAGAATCTAAAAAAGTGAGAGAGGAAGCCACTTTAAAAACTCATGAAGTTTCTGTAATCAACTATTCATGCCAAGCCATCAGACAAGTTTATCAAGTTCCATTTTGTGTGAAATTTCCTTACTTATTATGCCTGACCTACCGGAGAGCTGAAAATTCCTGTTTCTCCCACGTGAATTAGCAAGTGAGAAACAGGTTTAGATGGATTACTAAGCCAAAGCTATATTGTCTTAGCACACAAAGGGGGCAGGCACAAGCATTCACCATAAGCACCATGAATCAGTGACAGACTGGGAACAGCACTCTCACTTACCCTTCACGTAAACAAACCCGATGGCCTTCACAAGGCCCACGCTGTTCTCGGCCGTGCACGCGTAAGTCCCCGAGTCCGCTTTGGCCACACGCTCCACAAGGAGCTCACTGTGCCCCCGGGCACTGTCGAAGTGGGCTGAGGAAAACAAGTCCGGTCTCAGCACAGTGGCCTCTCAGTCACCAGGGAAGTCTCGGCACAGCTCGGGGTTGTCAGGTCAGATTCATGGGCTGTCCGGCAAAGGGAGCCGCGAGGCTGCAGGACCCTGGCACGGCCTGCCTCCCAGCTCCTTCCCCCAGCTATGGACAGTCCACTGAAGAACGAAAAACAGCGCCCAAAACAGGAAAAGGGAAGGAAAGCAGCCTCTTTCAAAAATTATTGTAGGCTTAAAGCACACCTTTCATCTAAACATGCTGGTTAAAGCTGGCTCATAATCCTGGGTTCCAACAACCTCTGAAACGCGAATTTTCCATTTCTTGGATATCACCACCATGTTTCCTCCCAGACAATTTATATTGAAAGCATGGAAACCATTGCAGCTATAATTCAACTAGCTTGGCAATTCAAAGAGGAAATCATGAAGAGCACATGCTAGTTAGGCAATAATGACAACATGATCAAATCTGTAATAATTTAAACTTCTCCACAAATCATAAATGGAGAACATAGAAATATTTACAAAGTTAGCTATGCTATTTGGAATAGAATGCTGGGTAAACATGTTAATCCTAGAACAGCTATGTGAAGTAGGTTTACCACAAACACTTTCCCTTACTTAAAAGTTACTTTTTGGGGGGCCAGTGCTGTGGCTCAGTTTGGCAAACCTGCAAGAGCCAGGATCCCACAGGGGTGCTGTTCTATGTCCTGGCTGCTCTGTTTCCCATCTTGCTTCCTGCTTGTGGTCTGGGAAAGCAGTGGAGGCTGGCCCAAAGCCTTGGGAACATGTACCCACACGGGAGACCAAGAGGGCTCCTGGCTTCAGATCTGCTCAGCTCTGGTTGTAGTGGGCTTTGGGGTGTGAACCAACAGATGCAAGATCTTTCTCCCTATTTTTCCCTTTCTGCCTTTACAATAAAAATAAAAATTAACCTTCAAAGTTTTCAATAGGTAAATGTGTTCTACACCCTCAGGCAACAGTGCTGAGTGCATCTTTTAGAGTCTTTCCTCAGTGAGGTGTACTGCTGTCATTATGATGGTGAGGAATTAGTTATTAACATACGCCTTTATTATGGAAAAAACTCTGAAGTGGATTGCATTTTTTAGTAAGATATTTAGTAATGACAGTTGTACAGTATTTCTGAATTCAACCGCTTCCTACTAACAAGGTTCTTTCACTGATGACAGGATCTACAGGGCACGTGGAGGTCTGTTTCCCACAGGTTCCCACTGTGCCTAGAAGCTTCCACCAGAAACAGTCCCGCACAGTTGACTGACACACTGAGCAGCACTCTCCTGTGTAAACTGGGTCAGTCTTGGGCAGTTCAACTATGGCTACCTTCTCCCACCGGGTCGCAGGAAAGGACCTCACAGGGGCCAAGTGTCCATGCTGGACAAGTGAAATGTCTTCAGGAAGTTCATGGACAACGCAATTAAGGAAAAAATATGCATGATTTTCAAATTTTTTCTCATTAAAAAATGCTCTTCAAATTAAAATTTTCTATTCACTTTCCATGATATTATCTCCTCAGAGGGGAGATAGATTACTGTTGGGTTAAAAAACTTACCTACAACTTGTAAGGTCCTACGACCAACTTCTCCTTTAAGAGAATGATCAGAACATTTATGAGGGATCTTCAAAAAGGTCATGGGAAGTACATGCTATAAAAACATTACCAGGGCAATTAAAAGGTTTTTTCCTACAAAGGTAAACTGATCTATGATAATCAAGTTACTGGAGCCAGTGTGGTGGCACACAAGCTAATCCCCTGCCTGTGGTGCTGGCATCTCACATGGGTACCAGTTTATGTCCTGGCTGCTCACTTTGTCCAGCTCCTTGCTCATGGCCTGCAAAAGCAGAGAACAATGGCTCAAGTCCGTGTGCCCCTGCACCCAGATGGGAGACCCAGAGGAAGCTGCTGGCTCTTGGCGTTGGATTGGTTCAGCTCTAGCCATGGCAGCCATTTGGGGAATGAAAAGCAGAGACAATCTTTCTCTCTCCTTTGTCCCTGCAATCTTGACATTTTAAGTAAAATAAAGAAATCTTAAAATAAAAAACGAATCAAGCCCTGAGGAGGGTGTTGTGCTGCAGAGAGTAAAGCCGCTCCCAAAGATGCTGCTGCTGCCTTACACGGATCCCACTTATGTGTCCGCTGCTGCAGTGCCAACCCAGCTTCCTGCCAGTGCCAACCCAGCTTCCTGCCAGTCCTAACCCAGTTCCCTGCCAGTGCCAACCCAGCTTCCTGCCAGTCCTAACCCAGTTCCCTGCCAGTGCCAACCCAGCTTCCTGCCAGTCCTAACCCAGCTCCCTGCCAGTGCCAACCCAGCTTCCTGCCAGTCCTAACCCAGTTCCCTGCCAGTGCCAACCCAGCTTCCTGCCAGTCCCAACCCAGCTCCCTGCCAGTGCCAACCCAGCTTCCTGCCAGTCCCAACCCAGCTCCCTGCCATGGTCTGCTCCAGTTCTAATCCAGCTCCCTGCCATGGTCTGCTCCAGTTCTAATCCAGCTCCCTGCCAATAGTCTGCTCCAGTTCTAATCCAGCTCCCTGCCAATGGCCTGCCAATGGCCTGGCAAAAGCAACAGATGGCCCACCACTCAACTATGTGGAAGAACAAGATGAAGCTTGTCACTTCATCCTGGTAGAAGGTTGACTGTTCATTTAGGGGAATGAACCAGCAGATGGAGGATCTGGCTGTCTTTAGCTCCTCCTTCTTTTTAGCTCTTTCAAAACAACTAAGCAAATTTAAAAGAAAATTCAGTCACCAACCTGGGATAACATTGTTATTGAAGGTCCATGTCAGCTTGGGCAATGGGACGCCAGTTGCTGTACAGCTCAGTCGGAGTTGTTGGCCTTTATTTAACGACACATCTCCGGGGAGTTCAGTAAAAGTGGGAAGGACATGCACAGCCAGGCTGACACTGTGTGTATCTTCACCCGCAGCGTTGCTGGCTGTGCAGGTGTAGACGCCTGAATCCTCCAACTACAAAAGAGAAATCACTGTGACTAAAGCACCTCATCTTGTAATACATTAGATAACAAGGAGTTGCACAACTTAGTTCCCAGTGATCATGCTTAGGTAATGACTGCTTAAAGTTCCTCTAAATCATCAGGTGATCTGTTATATCATGTAATTTACATTGCATAGGTTAGAAGTTAGCCCAAGCTTTACATAACTGCAATAATCACTTTATGGTAAGTTGACTAAAGTGTGCTGCTGGTCTACACGTTATACAAATTCGCAAAGGCTGACAGCATCTGGACAGCACAGCTGGCTCTCTGGGCCACAAACCTTCAAAGGCCATTGGAACTGGCACGAAACAGCAGCAGCAAGGACAATTTCACCTGCACTTTCAGCGGCCAGCTCTCCTCGCTCAGCCTACACCATGCACAGGCAGTACTCCCCTCTTGTTTAGGGGTGCCACTTGCTTCCAGGAACGGGCAACCTTTCCTAGACTCCCTCCCCCTGTCACTGGTTGCCTCTTTTCCGTTATATTTTTCTATCTTGCCTTCAACAATGAGGTGAGCATGAGGGAGGACTCTACCCAGTCCTCTGACCTCCGGCACGGGGATTCTCCTCATTGCTCTGGCTTCAAATACCATCTAGATAGGCTAGCGACCTTCAGTGAACTCTTCATTCCAACTCTGCTCGGAGGTCTACAAGACATTTCAAGCACATGTCCCAAGCCGAACCCCTGATCCCCTGCCCTTCCTGTGCCCCTGCAGACTCTTGCCAGCTCGCTGCCAACCATTTCATCCTATCTCAGTAGTTGACACATCATCCAGACAGAGTTCATCTTCACTTTTTCCATCCTCACAACCTGCTCACAATCCATCAGGAAACTGTAGCTTCAGATGCTGTGCAGGATACTGCCGCTTCTCTGCTCACACATCCCGCGTCAGGATCCATCGTTTCCCCCACTCTCTCAGCTCTTCCTAACAGGCCTCTCTGCCTGTGCTCTTGTCACAAAAGCTCATGCAATCTTTTGAAAACACAAGGCAGTTAACACTGGTCCTCTGCTCAAAACCTACAACGCTCACTGTGTTTGGGCTCCTTGTCTCCCACGTGGGACCCCGCAGGGAGTGTCAGGCACCCAGCTTGGGCGTGGCCCAGCCCTGGCTTTCATGAGAATATTGGAGAGTGGAGCAGTGAGTGAAAGTGCTCACCCTCTGTGTTATTTCTGTTTTTCCAACACAATGAACATTTAAAAAAATGGATCTAGACTTTTACTGAGAGTGAAGGACAAAATCAGTCCCACTGTTACAACAAAGACCTCCAGGACCCTCTTGTAAGGAGTTGCCCGAATATCCCACCCTGGACCCTACGCCATTTCGTCTTCCTCACAGCTCATGAAATTCACACCAGTCCAGCCATCCACCAATCAGATGTGACCCAGCATTTCACCTGAGAATCCCATCCCAATCTTCCCCAACCCAGCCCACTCACCAATCATCCCTAGACATTCACCTGCAGGCACCAATCCCCTGGGGCCTGCCCTCAAATCCCTCCCAATCCCCGCCCCCTACACCTGGCAGACACAAAGGCCCCCAGGTGCGGCTCTGTCTCTCTCTTCTTCCGGCCTCCCTTTCCCCTCTTCTCTTCCTCCTCCCCCTCCCCCATCACCACCTCCACCCCGTTCCTGCCCCACCGGAATAAACCTCCTAAGATACCTTATTGCATCTGGTGTTTTCAGCTCACGGTAAAGAGCCAGGTTGCGGGAATTCGCTGCACATAATATCGTAATAATGTATGAACTAGAACTTACACTGTTTTAAATAACACCTCTGATTTCCCTTGCTGCATTACTGGCTGAAGAACCTAGATGTTTTCTGCTTTTGTGATTTCTGCCTTTCTTGCTTGGCTGGGGGCTGTGTGAACTCCAGGCCTGACAGTCTACGTGACACCCGGCAGGTCACCTGGCAGGTCACCCGGCAGGTCACCCGGCAGGACACCCGGCAGGTCACCCGGCAGGTCACCCGGCAGGTCACCCGGCAGGACACCCGGCAGGTCACCCGGCAGGACACCCGGCAGGACACCTGGCAGGTCACCCGGCAGGTCACCCGGCAGGTCACCCGGCAGGACACCTGGCAGACCACTCCTCAGGAAGGAGGTCCCTAGTGTTTGATAAGATTCAGCATCCTACAGCCCATCAGTTTGTACTTCTTGAAAGTTGCTTGCTTCAAACTCACCAATAGAAGCCTGCCAACTTGCTCTTTTTGAAAGTTAACAGCTAAACTGACGAATCATGACTGTATAATTATATGGAACTGTGCTGTTGAACCTCGCTCTTTTTCCACCCTGCTGTTCCTGCTGCAGCCTCGGCTGCGCCTGCCCCTCCCCACCCTGCCCTGCTGGTTGGGAGACCTCGGCTGAATAAACTGCCCTTTATGCCTTAGCACCGACTTCAGACTCGATGGTTCTCTGGGGACCTCAAAATCCGGCACAACACTGGTCTGCCGTTTCTCCATCAGCCCGTTTCTGCCTTCAGTTGCTTTCTGCCGGACCCGCGGCCTCCCCCTCCAAACACCTGCTTGTCCAGCCCACTTCTTCTGGTCTTTGTCCAATGCTGCTTTCACATCTTGTTCCATACGACAGTCTGCCTCGCTCTGACTCTTAAGGGTCATTCTGCCCTGCTCCTGCATCCCACATCATGTTGGAGCTGACTTTCCATTTACACTAGTAGTGCTAGTTTGACTGCCCTCGTTCTCCAGAAAAAACTCCGTGAGGGCAAAGCCCTCTGATTCTTTTCTTCCCTGACACATTCCCCATGTCAAAACTGCAGCTGCAGAATGCACTCAACTGCACCACGGGATCCATGTCCACACTGGTTCCCAGGAGCTTTTTGTAGTACTCCTGGAGATGTAAAGTTAATTTTTAAAAATTTATTTTTATTTGAAAGGCATAGAAAGAATGAGTGAGTGCTCGATCAATCTTCCATCCAGTAGCTTACTTCCCAAATGCCCCCAATAGCCAGGTGGGGTCAACCGAATCCAGGACACAAGTACTTGAGCCACAACCTACTGACTCCCAGGTGGGCACTAGCAGGCAGCTGCAATGGATGTTTACTAGGCAGAGTTGGAACCCAAGCACCTAACAATTGGCCCATTAATTTAATTTTGTGACCAAAATTTATGATTGAGGAATATGTTTCCAAATTAAATTATGAAAAGAAGCTGAATTAGCAGTTTGCTTTATTGCATCTATTTATATCCTTAAACTTACCACAGCATTCTCCAAAATGAGTCCTCCATAAGGTTCGACTGTGTATTTTCCTAACAAGTTAGCCAAAGGAACATTGTCTTTCTTCCAGCTGATGGTTGGTGTGGGTATCCCATCGGCCTCACAGGCAAGGACAGCTCTGGAGTTCTCACTGACCGTGTGGTGCTCCTCTGTACTTCGGATCCTGGGTGGTACTAGAGGGTTGAAAAAGACTGACATTCAGGAAGGTGAGTTCAACAATGCCTTCAGGCATATTGAAAATTAACAAGCAAAAGACTCGCTTGAGGGGAATTCTGCAAGAAATATTTTTTAAAATTTAGACATTTCCAGCGGGTATGATGGCTCGACTGGCTAACCATCCCCCCAACAAGGGCCAGCATGGGCACCAGTTCATCTCCCAGCGACTCCACTTCCCATCCAGCTCCCTGCTTGTGGCCTGGGAAAGCAGCAGAGAATGGCCCAAAGCCTCGGGGCCCTGCATCCTGTGGGAGACTGGAGGATGCTTGAGGTCCTGGCTCCTGGCTTCAGATTGGCTCAGCTTTGGCCATTATGGCCATTTGGGGAGGATCTTCCCATCTCTATTCCTCTCTGTAAATCTGCCTTTCCAACAAAAATAAACTTAAATGATCAAGAATTCTGCTTTCAAAAGACAAAAACATATTCTCCTACTGCCCAAACACTGAATTTTGGAATTATTCAAACCTATCGATGATAAATGGATCAACTCTAAAGACATTTTGATAAACAACAAGCTCACACAGGATCTCAGCAAAAACATCACTGCTGCGAAAATTATAATATTTCATCCTTTTTCAAGATTGAATGAGTACAAGCATATTGACAGTTACATGTCTGAATCCTACAGGCAATTCAGAACATATAAATCTATTTCGCTGAATGGAAATATGGGACTTGTGTCTCAGTAATTTACGTTGTATTTTCCTTTTCTCCTTTTGTCTAGCTTCCTTGAGCCTACGACTTACCTTTGGCTGAGGGTTACAGAGTTGTTTTATTTGAAAGGCAGAGTGACAGAGAGCAACAGTGAGTGAGTGAGCGAGCAAGCGAGAGAGAGAGAATGTCTTCCATCCACTCCTCAGATGCCTGAAGCAGCGGGGCGAGGAGGAGGAGGCCGGGGCTAGGCCAGGCCAGGCCAGGCCAGGCCAGGCCAGGAGCCAGCCATTCCCTCTGGCTGCTCCTGGCCGGCAGCAGCTAATCAAGTGTTGGGCCATTATCACTGCCTCCCCAGGAGCACCAGCAGGAAGTTGGATCAGAGTATGCAGTAGCTGGGATCTGAATCAGGCCATTTGAAATGGTGCGCTGGCATCCCAAGCAGTGGCTTCAACTGCTCTTGGTAATGCTCGCCTCCGGAAGGCTATTTTTAAATGGGTTGGGTTGAAGTTTTGGCATTATAATTTCATGATGAACTATTAGCCTCACTGCCTCGTGAGCAGGAATAGTGGTCTGTATTTTTTTTAAACTTAGTTACAAATTTTTGTGGTCAAATATTTGTAATATATACCTATGGATACCCGAGAAGAATAAATATTACTTATTTACAGGTAAAGGATAAATATGTATAGATTAATTCCATTATATTAACATAAAGCAAAGGAATTATTAGAAAGAATATTTAAATGGTGATCTTTATTTTTTAAAGATTTATTCATTTTATTTGAAAGGCAGAGTGAAACAGAGACAGAGAGATCTTCCATTCACTTCCCAAACGAACAGCCTGGGCTGTGTTAGGTCAAAACCGGGAACCCCATGTGGGTCTCCCACACAGGTGAAGGGCCCATCCATCTGGGTCACCTGCTGCTGCTTTTCCAGGTACACCGGCAGGGAGCCGGATTAGAAGCTGAACAACCAGAACTTGAAGTGCTGCTTTGGTGCGGGACACCTGTGTCGTAGGTAGAAGCTAGCCCTTAAACGATGATTTCTATTTACAATTTCTATTTCTAAACTACACACCGTTTTCGTTAAAAATGCTTCCACCTGCGGATGGTCATTTGGCCCAGTGATTAAGACACACACGTCTCATGTCGGAGTGCCTGGGTTCTGTACTTGGCTCCTGCTCCTGACCCAGCTTCCTTCTAATGCAGACCGTGCTGCAGTGATGGTTCAGAAGCTGGGCTGCTGACACGCCCCTAAGAGACCGAGACTGCATCTCTGCCTCTCGGCTTTGGTTCCTCCTCTGGCCAGAGGCCACCACGGACATCTGAACAGTGAATCAGTGGGCGGCAGCCATTTCTCGGCCTCTAGAACATTTAAAAAAAACTTGTCTCCACTTGGAACCGTCTCAGTAATGGAAACTGTCAGATATCAAATTCAATCAAAAGATAATCATATTCCAAAAATGTTTGAAAAAAACTGGAGAGCAGAGTGTCTTCATTTAAAATAAGAATCACCTCTGAAAACAGTAGCTAGAATTAACTTCTTAACACTGATGAATAAGGGCTCTATCATTCGTCTTAAAATACACAATAAAATTAAAATATTTCAGTGTTGATCTCTCAATGTTTTAGTTATCAATGCACAAAACAATACTTTTTCTTTTGTAAAAATATGCATGCCAATATATTGCTTCATTAGAACACAGCCACCGCCTACACAGTGATGTCTCAGCTCACAGGTGGATTCCTGGATGTGATGGTCCAGTGGCAGGAGAGCTATCGTAGTCTGGGTGAGCACTCTATGGTGTGTACACAACATATCATCCATACTTTCCCTTCTCAGAGGGGATCCGCAGTACGCAAGGATGGCTGTAAGGAATCAAACAGACCTGCATTCACATTAGCCTTACACTCTGTTTATGTAACATCGGTCACGTGGACTGGTTTTGAGCTGCCACAATGGGCAGCACAAGAAGTTAACACACATGAGCCACAAAAGTAGGCACATGCCACAACAACCTCATGGGAGGGGATTCCTGGTAACCCGTTAGGGGTCCTGGCAGGACGGTGTCCTCCCACAGGGGTACACACAGGCACAGCCTACAGAAGAGTGAGCTGGACCTGCACTGCCCCTGCCCCATGGCTCATTTTACCCGCTTTGGACTGCCTTTATGCTTGCTCTCGTGGCCCCCTGTCATCACTACGGTAACGTGCCAGCCTGCCTTAACTCAAGCGAACCAACATACCGTGCACAGTGAGCGCGGTGCTCCTGCTGCTGGATCCGGCCACGTTGGTGGCCGTGCATGTGTACTGTCCGGCGTCACCAGGCTGAGCGAAGGCTATGTGCAGAGTCCCCGAGTTGAGGATGCGCAGGCGCAACGACTCCACAATCAGCTGGCCGCCTCGGTGCCAGGTGATGTCAGGTCGCGGCAGGCCGTCGGCCTCGCAGGGCAGGGAGACGGGCTTGTCCACGGCAGTGGTGTGCTCCAGTGGCTGAGCGCTGATGACAGGAGGCACTGGCAGAGACAGAGTCCAAGCCCCCTGTTGGCAGCACGCCTGCCCAGGACTCCTGGAGGTGCTGCTGCAGCACAGTGGTCAGAAACAAGCCCTCCTGCCAACCTGGAGGAGCCCCACTCCGCTTCACTGGGTCACAAAACGCACTGAGCTCATTTCACAACGCCAGCCTCGCCGTAACTAACAGGCGCAAGGCACTAAGCATACTCGTGAAGGTTTGTCTGTCTGGACAATGGGCAGATGTATTTTCCTCAGCAGTCACTGATCAGCCGACTCGCTCTGGGCATCAGACCTCTGAGGCAGACCCTTCCTGGCCTGCTGACACTTGCCGATGCACCTGCTACGGAGCTTAGCCCACACTCTTGCAGAGTGGCCACGCATCACGAAGTACTGTTTGGATTGGATCACGGAAACTATATAGAACAAACTTTCAACTTCCTCAGAAACTGGTGGAAGCGCTTAAGAGAAGGATTCCCTTCCAAGTGTTGGCAGGAGCTCCCCGCTCAGACACTGGCCGAGACTTCCTACCCCACCTTAAAGCACCCACTGCACAGACACACGTGAAGCAATGAGGAGTAACTGCGGTGTGATTACTCATAATGGCCAGAACCGCTCTGACAGCTGCATGCTTGCTGCTATGCCATACTGCGCCTTGGGGGATAGTCCATTAGAACTGCTCATGTCTGGCTCGTACACTCTCTTCCCTGACTTACTAATTTTTATTTGAAAGACCTGCACATAGACAGAGAGGGATCTTCTTTCTGCTGGCTCACTCTCCAAATGCGACACTCCCTCCAGGTCCCCCAGCTGGGTGCAGGGGCCTGACCGCCTGGGGCATCACCAGCTGGTGCCCATTAGCAAGGCGTCAACGCTGGAAGCTTAGGCAGGATTTGAACCCAGGTGCTGAGACGAGGGGTGTCAGGGTCCTGCTGGACCAGATGCCGGCCTCTCCCTTTAGAATAGCAAAAGCTTAGCTGTTCAAAGCAGTTGCATCTTCGTCCCTCTGTTGCTCCTTTGCTGATAATTTTAATCATTTAATGAAGAAAAACTCCCTCAAGCCTGGACACTTCACCTTGAGCAACTTGGCTAAACTGCATTCAGCCAGCTGCCTGCGTCTTCCTCCCGCGCGCTTCCTCCCGCACGCCGCAAGCGCTTCCTCCCGCGCGCGCGCTTCCTCCCGCACGCCGCGCGTGCTTCCTCTCCTGGCTCCCCGCTGGCTTTCCTCGGGCAGCTCTGCTCTCAATGGGGGCCTGTTCCAGCGTCCTCACCTTTCTTGGACCTTTCACCAATACACTGCCCCACGGTACATGAAAATGCACATAAACACAATCCCTGCATTGTCTTATTTCTTTGAAATGGCAGAGAGACAGAAAGGGAGTTAAAGACAAGCCGTCCGTTCCACTGGTTGCCTCCCCAAAGGGCCAGCACGGCCAGGTGAGGCCAGGCTGACGTCAGGAGAACCCCGACACGGCGGCCTCGGTTCACCTCCAGGAGCAGTTTCGAGCTACACTGTCTTCTATCCACACAGGTCTTGGACCTGAGGGGCGTTACTAAGTAAAGCTCAGCTCTCCTGCACTGGGATGCCCTCATCTGGTCACCCAGATGGGCAGGATGGAGCTGAATGCATCCAGGTCTCAGTTCACAGGTCTCAGTTGGCACACAGGTTAAACTCAGGAACTAGTTCTGGGATGTTACACTTAATATTTTAGGGCTGTAGTTGGCCATGATTAACTTAAAACAGAAAAAAAAGGCATGAACAAGTGGGAACTGTTGTGCCAAATGGAGGATTATCGACACTACAAATATGAAGGGATTCTGTTTTCTTATACAAACAATAGTAAAAAAATGAAGTTCAATTTTTTTCTAAAGGTAATAGAGAAACAGACAGGATAATGGAAATGGAGACTTTTGAGAAGTACAGGAGAAAGCAGAGTGCTTTTTTACATATCTGAGTACCAGGCTTTCCCCGGTGCAGACATGTTGGAAGACCCAGAGGGGAATGACTTGGTACCTTGGACGTTCAGCTTGACTTTGCCCACGGCGGTCCCGGCGGGGTTCTGCGCCACGCACATGTACACACCAGCATCCTCTCGGGCAGCTCTGGCGATCTGCAGGCCGCCCCCGGGCAGCACGGTGCGGCTGTGGCCTACATCACCATGAGGAGCAGAGTGGCATCTTAATTTCTATGACAGCACGTTCCTGACTTGCTTCATAAAAGACCGAATGTGCCAGGACTCCCTGGGTAGACACGGGGCAGGCACCTGAAGTGGCGGCGTTGATGCCTTCTTTCTGCCACGTGATGAGAGGGCTGGGTGTCCCTGCTGTGTCACACGGCAGCAGGACGGGGTTGTTGAGGGTGACGTCTACCTCGCTGGGCTGCGGCTGAATGACGGGAGGCTCTGCAGATGCAACCGACAGAGAGGCGTGGCAGCACCCATTCACAGCCCAAGGGGTCCATGCAGGCACAGGCATACACAGGCCGGGGCTCAGATCTCCAACGTAACCGCGTGAGAAGTGACTACAGCCACATTTTCTGCTGTGCATCTCACTATGAAAGACACTTGCCCCCTGAAAAGCCCCGGAGAACAGTAAGCCTGGGGTTGCTCTGTGTGACCTGTCATCTGTGTGCCTGTGTTAGTCTGCTGAAAAGCATCCTGAGGCTCTCACACCCAAGGAACTACTGTGGTCCAAGAACAGGCACCATGAAAGGCCCCAGTGATGAACCAGTAACACCCAAACCCGGCAAGCCTGAAATGGGCAAAGCACCTCACATACCCTGGACACGAAGGGTCACGTGACGGTGTGCAGAGCCAGCGGCGTTCCTCGCCATGCAGGTGTATCTACCCGCGTGACTGAGCTGGGTGGCAAATATTTCAATTGCTCCTGAAACAGAAGAAGTTTTAATGTACGGTGCATCTTCCTAAAGCTGCAGATGTCCGTCACCTTGCAGAGATGCTCGGCTTATGCTCACGTTTGTATCCCTCACAGTCATGTTGTTGTTACTGTGAAGATTTTATGATATATCTGAAAGTCAGAGACGCAGAGTGTGAGGGAGAGACAGACAACGTGCTTCCATCCACTGCTTCACTCCTGAGACAGCTGCAATGGCCAGGGCTGCAATGGCCAAAGCCAGGAGCTTCTTTTGGGTTTCCCATGTGGGTTAGGAACCTAAGCAGTTGGGCTATCTTCTACGGCTTCCCCGGGCCATCAGCAGAGACCTGGACAGGCAGTGGAGCACCAGGACTCTCACTGGGTGCTGACAGACAGGTGGCAGCTCTGCCCACTATAATCATGGACTGCATTATTGAGCCATTATTTACATATCATGAAAGTCACCCACTTAAAATGTTCAACTCAATGATCTTTCGCACATTGAAGAGGCTGCAGTTACCAGCACAGCTTGATTATGGAACTTTTGCATCACCTCACAAAGGATCCTGGTTCTCAGTCATCCATAGCCCCACCCTCAGCCCCAGGCTGCCATGTATCTATGGCCTGTCTCTGAAGACTGGACTTTTCTGGATTCTTTGTGACAAGGGGATCACACAGGATGTGGTCCCCTGTGTCTCTGGCTGTGAGCACACTGGCTTTCAGCTTCATCTGCTGTAGGATGTGCCATTATTCTGCTCCGTTTTAATGGTAAATGGAATTGTATTATGTGGATATATTAATGTATAGATTCACCAGCTGAATCAATTCCACTTTTTGCTTCTTGTGAAAGATGTTGCGTGAACATTCATGCACAAGTCTTTGTGCGTGGGTGTATCTAGGGTCAAACCCGACAAGTAGGGTCTAACACTTGGAAAAAGTTCTAAGTGCTTTTCTTAGCACACATGTAGTGTTAAAGATAGGTAACTTATATTTTTTAGTTGAGTTGCTGCCATCTACAAAGGCTTCTAAGATAGCCAACATGGCTTGCCTTGAGGGACAAGTTGCATCCTGAGAACAACTTTCCATCAGTTTTCCTCCCAATGAAGAAACAAACTCCCCTAGAGTAACACGTACAGGCAGAGCTCTAATGTGTCAGTTACAACTCCCGTCCGTCCTCAGCGTGCTTTCCCAACGCAGGGAAGTTCTCTTCTTTCAGAAATGTATTTGTTTCAAACAGAGTGTGACAGGTAAAGGCACATTCTATCCTCTGGTTCACTGCCTGAACGCCAACAACAGTTGAAGCTGGGCCAGGCCAAAGTCGGGGGTCAGAAAATCCGCCAGGGTTTCAAATGTGACCACAGGGACCTTCCTTCTGAAGCCATCATCAGTTGCTTCCCAGAGCCATCAGCAAGGAAGCTGGACCAGACACTGAGCAGCAGGATTCGAACTAGCGCTCACAACACCTGCCCATGAACACCAGTGTGCAACACCCAGACTTCCATCACAGACATGCTGCTTTCTCCCCAGCAAACTCCTGAAATCAAAAACTGTTCCCGGGCCAGCATCAGGGTGTAGTATGTCCCTGTGGTGTCTGTTCATGTTCTTGCCCAGCTCCCTGCTGATGTGCCTGGAAAAGCAGCAGCAGACGGCCCCACTGTACGCCGCCTGCCACCCACATGGGAGACCTGGATGAAGAGCCTGGCTTTGGCTTGGCCCGCTCTATCCCTGGCTGTTGCAGCCATCTTAAGAGTGAGCCAACAGACGGAAGATTTCTCTAACTCAGATTTTCACATAAATAAATAGACAGATAGATCAGTATTTAAAAATCCAAAACCATTTAACATAGCGCTTCCAACAGCCTTTTTAATCAAGTTCAAGGTGCTTCATGAGAAGCTCAGTAGAGCATGTGGCCTATCCCTGGCAGCAAACATTTGTTAAATGCATACCCTGGCACACAGGTGGAGAACCTAGCACACCTTACGCTTAGTGTGTGTGCCCAGATTGCCCGGCTCAAGCTCACTCCATTCAGATGTGTCTCAGATATTATTTTTATAACCAGAATTTTCCTCTTCTCTTCCTTTTCCTTCTGAGCCCAACCACATCTTCCTAGGTGCCGATGTGCAAGCCTGCAGTTCCCTTGTCTTTGTTCCAGGACAACAAAAGCCATGCAAGACCGCTGACTGGTAATGATCCACCAGCAAACGGGAGGGCCCTGGGCTGGGTCTCACCTGAGGACAGAACTCGGTAGCTTTCTCCCCTGGGAAGCAGTCTGATGCCATTTCTGGTCCAGTGGATGGAAGGAGCGGGAACTCCAGTGGCAGAGCATGTCAGCACTGCTGGGGCGCCCGTGGTCACCAGGATGTCTGTGGATTCATCTGCGACGGATGGCGGGACTGAAACCACAGGAAGAAAGGAGAGTACGTGATTCTAGCCCTCCGCTCTGCACAGCCTTCCTGTGCCCTGCTTCTTCCTGCATGGAGAGCAGAGCCTCAATCAGCAGAGTGGAGTGGCAGGTGATGGGTGATGCAGTGACCACTCTGGACCCCTGTGCAAAGCTGCCCTACCTTGGACAGTGAGACCTATGGCTCTCTTATCTTCGCCAGCATCGTTGGTCACAGTGCACTCATAGGTCGCAGTGTCATCCACAGAAGGGGAAAGGATCACCAACGAACCGGAAGAAAGGAGCCTACAAGAGAGTTGAAGCATGAGCCGAGCTACCGCTGACCAGTTTTCACACATTTGTCTAGCAGCTCATGTGGTGAACTGAGGGCAACAAGTCTCCGTCCCCATGTTAACATGAGCTTCATCTCTTTGTGGCAAACTGTGGGATGGATGTTATGCTCATATGGGCTCAAAGGGTTAACAGGGTTTCAAATTGAAACCGACAGCAGGCAGCTGAAGAGCTGTCTGAACCTTGAACGTTTTGATGCCGGTATACTGACTGATCCTGCTCTCCTCATTAACACAGGGCAGAAGGGCTTCCTGCAGCCGTCTCCAATGCTACATGTGAATTAGTTCTAAATTTCTCCGTAACTCTGCAGGTTAGCCTTCGAACTCTTCCCGCTGAGAGATGGAGTCCTCCAGGTCTCTCTCACTCTTCTGCTGACAGTGCTGGTTACTCTGGAAGCAGATACCATCCAGGAACTCTTCTAACTCCCACCCAGTTTGCAGCCAAAGCAACGTGCATCACGGTGAACATTCAGGACACCGTGACTGCATATGTGAAGCACAGCGACTCTAGTTTCCAGGCCTGCCCTCTAGGTGTGCACGGATTGAGCAGAAATGGCTTGGTTTAACAGAAACATATTTGACATGTTTCCTTATGCAAGAGCTTTGCAAGGTTTTTACATAATATATACTTCCAAGTTACTGATCATTCAATGTCCAAAGATTGATTAATAGGGTGCAAAAGACAGGAAATGATACCATTTCATGTGAAATCTCCCGCTCTCCTTTCTCCTGGAGTAACTGAGTTGTTTTGTCAAAGACCCATAAAGACATTTGCTTTTAGGGCAAATCCTCTGATAGAATAATCATTAGCTCAAATGAGACAGAAGAGACGATAACACCTAGAGCATCAGAAATCCTAAACGGGCTGACGATGGTTGTTAAAAACCACACACTGCCATATTGTGAATTACAGCAGTAAAGCTAGAGTAATGCAAAAACAGTGGAAAATGCTAAATTTCTTCTCACACATGCTGCCAAGGTATTCAAGGTAAAATTTCATCTTTGCTCCACAGCTAAAGTTTGTGGCTATTTTTTTTTTAAAGATTTTTTTTTTTTATTGGAAAGTCAGATATACAGAAAGGAGGAGAGACAGACAGGAAGATCTTCCGTCCGATGATTCACTCCCAAAGCGGCCGCAACAGCCAGTGCTGTGCCGATCCAAAGCCAGGAGCCAGGAGCTTCCTCGGGGTCTCCCACATGGGTGCAGGGTCCCAAGGCTTTGGGCCGTCCTCAACTGCTTTCCCAGGCTACAAGCAGGGAGCTGGATGGGAAGTGGAGCTGCCGGGATTAGAACCAGCGCCCATATGGGATCCTGGCGCATTCAAGGCGAGAACTTTGGCCGCTAGGCCACGCCATCAGGCTCATTTTGTGGCTATTTTTATAGCACCATTTGTACTTTACAATGCTTTTGTCCTCTGCTTTATAAATTTCAAAAGAGTTAAATAAGCCAGGCTTAGAAATTCAGTCCTGTAGACCTCACAGGACTTACGAATAGAAATGCTGTGCCTATAAACGATTTCAGGTTGAAAACCAAGTGTATGAAAAAAAACATACTCTGCACTCCGGCAAATCCTTCACACTCCCTCGCCAACAGCCTTTACATGCTGGTGCTTGTCAAAGAGCCTGCTCCCCGATGCTGCCGGGGCTCCTTGGGGAAGGCTGCCCTACCTGTACGAGCTCTGATTCTGATCCACATTAAGAAGATGTCCATCTTTCCTCCACTCGATGGATGGCTTTGGCACGCCAGCCGCCTCACAAGCCAGTGTCGTCTGGACATTCACGGTCACGGTGATGTTGGCAGGGCCCACAGCAATTGATGGAGGAACTGAAACAGGCGGGAAAGGCAGAGGGAAACACATGCGGCGATAGGCTGTCACCACATTAACTTAGTGCCCGCACCCAGTTAGACACACAGAACTTTGCAAGTGGAACTAGTGCTGTGATGATCTTAACCACAGGGAGGAGAAAAACCATGGGACCTAACTCTTGAGAATTTAACTTCTCAACAGCCTTGATGTCAAAATCTTCATGATTTTGCTGGCACAGGCTTCAACAAAGTCTGAATACACAGCCTGGTGTATAAAAGTGGATTTACCGTGGACCTGCATGTCAACGCGCCTGCGGTCTGTCCCGGCAGCATTGTTGGCCATGCAAAGATACCGGCCTGTGTCGGCGACCTGTGCTGACTGGATCCGAAGGAATCCATTCTCCAAGACCGAGTATCTGCAAGAAAGATCCCGAGTGAAGTCTCCTGGTTCAGCTTCAGTTCAACGATTCACATGTCAGGGCCAGCTGACAGTGTCATCCACATTGATTTTCTGGTTCAGGGGTCACACACTTACCAGACTCTTGGCAAAAGGATACATAGAAGGCAAAAGGGGGCTTGGTGAATGGGAATTACATTTTTAAAACGCTGAGTTGGAATGCTTATGATCTAGCTAAGAGACTAATTCTAAATAATAAGAGATCAAAATAAAGCATTAGAAAAAAAAAAAGATGGAAGGATTTATGTTTGCATTCTAATGTTGCATCTTTCCAGAACTGTTACCTTGCCTGATTCCCAGGAAGAACGGCTCCATCTTTTCTCCATGTGATCCGTGGGGCTGGCACACCGTCAGCAGAGCATTCCAACACAGCTGACATATTTAAGAGAGTGACAAGACTCTGGGGACCACCCTTTATGTTTGGAGGAACTGAACAAGAGATGCATAGGAGAAAATTCAGCTTTACTAAATAACAAGGCCTCTACCTAAGATCCTGAAGACACAGCATCAGCCGGGCAAACATGGAGCTGTGCTTGCACTCATCTAGATGAGTGTACATAGAATTGTGCTTTAACTCCTCAAGTTTATTCAAGTGAATTTGGGCTGAAAAATAAGCCAGAGTATGAAGAGCAGAGTGTCAAGAGCAGTGTGCTTCCTGGCTGCATCTCTGGCTGAAGCCCAAACACAAGGCAGCTCTGGGATGATGCAAATCGAAGCTGACACTGCTGCTTCCTCTCTGGCCAAATCACAGTCTGAGAATGCTGACAGTGAAACGACTCCCTTAAATAAAGAACAGAAAGCGGGCTATCTTACCGAAAAGGCACATCTGTGATTAATCATACATGTCTCAGAACTGGCATTTATTAATCACTGAGTTCATGTGGGAATAGAAAGCCCGAATATTAATTTAACTATTAGAGTTACTAATTTAACTATTAGAGTTACTAGCTGTACGGATGATCCAACATCCTGTAAAACTTCAAACTGAAAAATCAGAAGGATGCTTGGATGCTTTTGGGAAGTTTAAATTACCCTCCTGAATTTGGCACATTTTGGTGCTGAGATACTATATTTAAGAAAATCTGACTCCTATAGCAGTTTGCATACAAGACATACATGGTACTCTCAAGCTAGCCACGATGTGGAATAGATAATATGCAAATGACACAAGCCATCAAGATATGCTGGCTACAATTAAATATACACTATCCTTTAAGCCAGAATAATATATCTCTACTTTTTAAAATTGAGTTAACTCCTAAGAGTGGTCTTGGTACAAATACTGTAGGTTGTCTTCAAAACAACTAAAATGATCACATGGATCCATTTAGTATGCTAATAAAAAAAGCTTTTCTCTGAAAAACCCTGGGTTATATTTTTGAACAGTCATTTTTTTTCTTACCATTCACAGTAAGAGTAAATTCTCTTGTCTTCCTTCCTGCAATGTTGCTGGCAACACAAGTATAATTGGCTGCATCTCCCAGATCTGCATTGTTAATCTGCAAGTATCTCCCTCCAGAAAGGATTCGGATGCGAGGTGATGCCTGCTTTCAACAAGGCAAATTTATCGTTAAAATGATAAAAAAAGGGGATTTAGTATGATTTTTTCATCACCAGAAGCAAATACAGGGAGCTACAGAAGTGCTGTTAGGTCCACGTCGGGTCTGCCTCCCTGACCTTCCCTGGTGGACCCCGAGTCTCTGGGGAACCCTTCAACCAGTGTGGTGGGGTGGCAGGGCTCACGCAGTAGGTGCCCTGGGCACAAGGACCCATTCGAAGAGGGGCAGGTAAGGCAAGTCACAGTTCTCAGAGCTCTCCTTGGGACTCTGGCTAGAAGTGCTGGGGAGGGGGAAGAGGCACGGCATCTTTGTAATGGAGTCACACGGGGATGGGGCTGAATCCAGGCCAAAGAACCGAGGGAGGACAGACAGACAGACAGACAGACAGACAGACACACACACACACACCTGCTTCTACCTGTACACCCCATGGACCTAGTCACAGCTAACGTTAACTTGACCAGCTCTTCTAGTCCACAGACTTCCTTCATTCGCTTTTCTGTCTTAAGTTCATTCCAGTCTGATCTCTGTACTTTACAACAGAAGCTTCTTGATTAACAAATCAGCTTTAAACTTACAGAAAACATTATCCTCTAATGTTAATTTTTTTTCTCTCTACTTATTTGATACACAGAGAGCTTCCATCTACTGGCTCACTCCCCAGATGTGGTTACAACAGCTTAGGCACAAGCAGGCAGCCTCAACTCCAGCTGGTTTTCCTCTATGATTGGCACGGGCCCAAGTACTTGAAACATCTTCCACACTCCTGGCAGGTGCATCAGTAGGCAGCTGGATCCAAGTGTCACAGGAGAGGCCTAACCTGCTGTACCACAGTACTTGCCAATATCTTCCAAAATCTTAGAAACAAGGCCCAGTATTTTGGCACAGTGGGTCTCGGCTGCTCCATTTCCGATCTAGCTTCCTGCAACAGCCTGGGACACGCAGCAGCAGATGGCATGGCACCCATTTAGGGGATGCAGCTGCAGCTCCCGGCCTCGTCATGGCGCAGCACTGCCTGCTGCAGCCACCTGGGCAGTGAGTCAGGGGACAGAAGCTCGATCTCTCTCCCTCTTCCTCAGAACTCTGTTAAAAACAAACAATTTTAAAAAGCAAACAACCTTTGTCTGCAAATTTCTCAAGCATTTGAGATACTTGTACTTCTAACAGCAACTAAAACGTGCAGCCCAGCTCTGCTGACTCAAATTGGAATAAATTATTCCCTAAACATAAGTTCTGTGACATATTCTAATTCTTTAAAATTTTTTCTTTTATTTCAGAGGCAGACAGAGAGAGTAGCAGAGAGCTCTCACCTGCTACGTCACTCCTCACATGGCATCATAGTTGGGACTGAGGGTTAGCATGCCAAGGACTGGAACGTCCACTGGTTGCCTCCCATGGGCACTTTATCAGATGTGGAGGCAGCATTGGCACCCAGGAGCTCTGATAAAGCTTTCTGGCATTGCAAGTAGCTCAACAGCTGGGCCAAACTTTGGCCCCAGGACACTTTAATTTTTTTTTCAAGTGACACGGCAGGACCTGAGGCTGATAAAAATGGTCAGAGTGCTTCTTGCAATGTCAATCCTCTATATACAGCAGTTAAGTTCAGCCAACTCAGTAAGCCTCACTGCAGTTTCATCACCAGTCTTTCTTCCAAGTTGACTTCTGCTCTCCTACGACCCCCATTCTTACCTGGGCACATCAGAGCCCTGTGCCTGCCCTATCCACTCCCTCCTACGACCCCCATTCTCAGCTGGGCACATCAGAGCCCTGTGCCTGCCCTATCCACTCCCTCCTACGACCCCCATTCTCAGCTGGGCACATCAGAGCCCTGTGCCTGCCCTATCCACTCCCTCCTACGACCCCCATTCTCAGCTGGGCACATCAGAGCCCTGTGCCTGCCCTATCCACTCCCTCCTACGACCCCCATTCTCAGCTGGGCACATCAGAGCCCTGTGCCTGCCTTATCCACTCCCTCCTACGACCCCCCATTCTCAGCTGGGCACATTAGAGCCCTGTGCCTGCCCTATCCACTCCCTCCTACGACCCCCATTCTCAGCTGGGCACATCAGAGCCCTGTGCCTGCCTTATCCACTCCCTCCTACGACCCCCCATTCTCAGCTGGGCACATTAGAGCCCTGTGCCTGCCCTATCCACTCCCTCCTACGACCCCCATTCTCAGCTGGGCACATCAGAGCTCTGAGCCTACCCTATCCACCTCCCTCCTCATGTGGGAGGAAGTTTTCCCTCCCATCTCCCCATCCCGGAGGAAGAGCATCCGCTAAAGCTTATTGCTCACCTTTGATCTAGGCTCCCGCTGCCCCCTCCCCGCCGCTGTCCAGCTGCCTGGTTCCACAAACTTCTCTTCTTCTCTCATGTGTTTTTCATATATATTTTTTTCAACTTTTTTATTTCAACTTCCACCAACTCTCCAATCAGCAACCTGCCTTCTACTCTGACTGCTCTATGAAAAAGCCATTGTTTAAATCTTTAATGACTTTTGCACTTTGCCAAAACCAATGGGCACACTTAATTCAAACCTCAGGTGCCTCTCTTACTCACTCCACATCTGCCCCTGGCTTTCAAGACACCCGTGTCTCCCACGTGCAGTCCTGTCTCGCTGACTCACCTTTTCTCCTTCAGATCACTTTGTCTTCATTTACTGCTCTTACTACAATCTACCATTTCTGGTCAACTTCACGCAAACTTCGAACTTCTGTCCCAGGTCAAGCCATGAGAACTATCACACTAGAAAGTGTTTTTATAGGACATATGGGACCACATTTTTAAATAGCTTCTAGAAAATATGTAGGCAAATTATATTAAAAATATTTAAACCCGAACTTATTTTCATCATTGATAGCAATTGGTCATGACAGATAACAGCTGGCACTGAACTAATCTGTCATCAACATTCACTCAGACCCTATCTTATCAGCTCAGGGACTAGACCAAAATGCATGTGTGGGTGGACAGCATGAAGGACTCTCTGGGCTAACTAGGGTGGTTTAACCACAAACTGACATCTGTGGGGACTACCATGGAATTTTTAATAATTTTTAGTCTATTTATTTTCATTTATCTGCAAGAGAGAGAACTGCAGGGATACAGATAACTGCCATTCACTGTCCAATGCCCACAGTAGCCAGGCTGTGCCAGGCCAAAGTCAGGAGCCTGGAGCTCACGCCAGCTCTCCCACGCAGGTGGCAGGGACCAAGTACTGCAGGCATTACCTGCTACCTCCCAAGATACTCCCCAGCAGCAAGCTGGGACTGAAACACAGGTAGGGGAGGGACATATGGGTCCCAAATGGCAGCCGAACCGCCGAGACAATCTCTGTCTCCTGAACGCAGGATTTTCATCAAGCTCAACTGGAACCTTACCAAGTTCATCCATCTCATTACAGCAGCACTCCCTTCCCCGTGAAGGGTTTGTCTGCACACCACAAACCATGACGAATCTCTTTCTTCACTAACACCATGCATGCACACACATATAAATCCCAATTCACCCCTCTGAGGGACTCGCCTGAGTTGATGACTTCTCCCTCTACCCCACAATTTATCAGTGGTACTCATCTGTATTCTTTGATTTCCCTCTTTGTCTTTTCCGCTAGCCAGTGAACTCCTTGCTCCCTGTAGCACTCATGGTGCCCGACATCACGGTGAGTACACAGGAGGGGTACGGAAGAGCTAAGGGACATGCATGGCAAGGTAGCAGGTGCATGGCACTGGAGCTCAGTCTCCAGTGTGGCATCCACATGTTTGAGGGGCTAGAGGGCATGATCCCCTTTTATAACTACTGGAAACACACTATGGCACAATAGTGAACAGAATGAGGAAGAACAATGGAAAAGAGAGGAATTGCGACGGGGCAAGGACAATAGGGCCTTCCAAAGCTTTAAAAAGAAATCAGGGCTCCTGGGCTGTGATGGCAGACTGGCGGCCAGGCAGCAGAGGAGGCGTTCAGAGTCACCTTTTGTTCCTCAGGGGTTCTGGTCCCAGACACCAGGTCCTGATAGATACTACACAGTCCTCCAGGTGACAGGCATACCCAAAAGACCTGGCAGAATGGTCAGTTCTCTTGAAAATTTCTCATCAACTAGATAAACTGGTGAGCATTCTCATTCCAAGTTAGGATTGAACTTCTGGGCTCCAGGAAATACACACATGGGCTAGTTTCAACCTAAATTCCTGCCTTTGGACCTAACTCCCCCAGCACAGAATGAGAGGAGGTGTGCCTGACTTATGGATGCTGTGCCCATCGGCACAGAGTGAAGTTGATGTCTACCAGAAAATGCTTCAGAGCTGGTTTTTATCTGTGTGTGTGTTACAATTTCAAGGATCAATCTATGGGGTTCAGGAAAGAGATTTACCTGCACGTGCTCTCCGTTTTTTAGCCACATAATAACAGGCGGGGGCACTGCGTCTGACTTGCACTCCAGTGTCACTTGCCTGTTGCGCGACACGGTGAAATCCTGAGGTTCATCCGCTCCAGCAATGTGAGGGGGCACTGGGAGTAAGAACACACACACCGAAGACTTTCAGCAGGCTGATTATGGGTGTTCAGCAAGTGCTGGTTCTGCTACTTGAGCAAAGAGGCATGAACTAAAACAACACCCGTTTAGTTTATGGTACAGGTAACTCTACAAACAGTGGGATGTTTCTACCTTATCCAGCACTCTTACACTAAGCAACGAACTCACTGCCAGGATCAACATTATAATCACATTCCAGCCATCTGACAGGTGAGGTGACCGAGCCACAAGGCAAGGGTCCTCTGTTGAGGCTCTACATTTGGTAATGATTCCCCCTGCAGGTTGGGTTTTAAAACTGCCAAAGCGTAGAGAGAGAGTTATTCATAGTGTACACATGCGAATCTATTCTTCTTATACAAAAAGTTAGTATGTCTTTCCCTGAATCTTTACAAAATTTAGGTGTCAACTGACAGCAAGTCTAATTCATGTGTGGGCATGAGGGAGGAGGGGCTTCCCATCCCAGGCAGTTGGCAATGCTGCCGACTCATTTAGATGACGAGAATAAAATGAAGATTTGTTTAGGTTCTCAGCTGTTCTTCCCCATGAAGAGCAATTTCTGTTTCTGTGCCCAGACAGTATTGGACAGAGTCTGTTTCAGCTTTTCTAGGTGCTTGGGCAGTTCCTTAAAAGTATGTGTATATACAAAGGTGTGAGTATTGAGTATCTGCGTCTAAGCAAGTGAATCCACAGAAATTGCTCAAAGGAAACAGGCTAATAGTATTGTTTACACTGGCAAAATTACAGGAAAAGCTTAAATATCCAAAACTAGGAAATAAATGGGACATGGTGCAGTCACCAAAAAACAATGCTACAAAATATATTTAGCGATCTGCATCAGATAAAGTTAAAAACTAGCTGCTGTATCATATTTTTCAATGAAACATCTATGTGCACAAACATCTTTATGTGATAAGATTATGGATTGTTTTATTTTAATAAATTGTTTTATTTCACAAAATTTATTTGAGAGGCATAGTGTGGGGAGGGCGATAAACAGAAAGAAGTATGGAGACACAGCCAGAAAGGGGCTACTGCTCCCATGCTGGATGACTCCCCACGTGCTGGCAGGCCTGGGCAAGGCCACGCAAAAGCTAGGGACCAGAAATACAATACGCATCTCCCACTGAGGGTGGGTACTGAGTACTCGCCTCAAGGTCTGCATTAGCAGGTGGCTGGAGTCAGCAGCCAGAGTCAGGCGGCCAATCTAAGCACTCGGGCACCTTAACTGCGGGGCGAAATCCCCACGCTCACATTCTTTTATTTTAAAACCAATGAATATGAATTCTTTATACAGAAACAAAACAACTCAAAAATCCATTAAGCTATCCCCAAAGAACACTTCCTCAGTGTAAGAATATTTGAAATGCATGTTTCCTAGTTTATAAGCATATCCTACATGCAGCCCATGTCCTAGAAAGTGTGGCTCCCAATGCCAGACTGCAGGCTATGTTTCCAGTTTACCATGCACTCTCACTAAGTACTCCTTGTCATCGTCTCCTGCAGGACTGGACGCCAGACACGTGTATCTTCCTGTGTCCTCCACCTGGAAAACCCAAGCAAGTGGATTGCGCAAGGTTAGCATGCTGAGGAACGTCCCTGGGATGAATCTGTAGAATCTCCACCCGAAGCAAAACGTCACTAAGGATGCACAATTATTCAACTGTCTACACAGTGGGCAGTGCTTTGCCAGTGGACGCTGCCTGCACCTCTCGCACAGGCAAGCCCATGTTCCCATGGAGGCTTGCGTGTTGACTTAGGAACATCTATAAGTCTGGGGTACCTAAGGAGAGCAGGAAAGGAGACGTTTGCAGGATCCAGTCTCTTCATGACTGACTAGCTACTTAATGATTATTGAAAAAAAAATATTCACGGGTTTAAGTTATAGACCAGAAATTCAAACTGGAGTAGTCCTGAATAAAGTCAAATACATTCGTTAACTAAATACACACAAGAAAGCGCACGTTATTAATTGTGAACATATTATTTACACATCCCAATTTTATCTTGAGATACACAGCAAACCAAAATGATTTCATGTGTTTTGGATAGTAACAGGGTCAGATGGAAAGCAAAATCTGCTGTTATTTGTATAAAATCCAAATTCTTTGAACCACACGACGCAAGATTGTATACATGGAGAGTACATATGAGAAAACAGATGATTACAGGACTGTGCAAAATAGAGTTTGGAAAAGGAGAAATGCCTGACTCTCCTTTGCTGTTTAAACATTATTAGAATATTGGTATTTTTAAAATTCTTACATTCAAACTGGCTTACAGACAGGTTCTGGAAAATGTTTTGATAGGCTGCTAACATTCTGTTGAAAAGTTTAAAATCAGATCACTTGGAAAGACACATTTCAAATCCAATTTTAGAAAAACAATTGTCAGACATGTGACCAAGAATTCAAGAATAATGTTATATTCCCTAGGGAACAATTCTGAATTTCTCACATCTTTAAAACCTATAAAACTTTTTAACAATCCAGTCCATTTCCAAGTGAGCTTGTCCTCTTCTATTTCAAACTTGACCCAGTGCTTATGGTTCCTCTTAAATTTTGCCTCCTCCAGGAAGTATTTCCTGACCACGTTCAACCTTCTATACACTACAGTCATTACTGGCAGCGAACGTTTCTCAAGTGTGTTTTCTCAATATGCACTTGAAAAGCTACAGCTGATCAAGTATCGCTGGAGTCACCTTCTTTTCCCTAAAGGTTTACTTATTTTAAAGGCAGAATGGCAGACAGGGAGAGACAGAGAAAAATGGATTGTGCATCTGCTGGTTCTTACCCCAAATGGCTGCAATAGCTGGGGCTGAACCAGACTGAAGCCAGAACCTGAACTCCCACACAGGGTACATCTGCTGCTTTCACAGTTCCTTGCAAGCGGATTGCATGTCAGAGGAGCACTGGGAGTTTGAATGAGTGCTCCAGGATCAAAGCTGGTGTCCTAACCTGACATACCACAATACCGACCCTCTGGGAATAAGATTCGCAGAGTCCTTAACATGCAGTATGTCTCACAAAGAGGACAGGGTATTGAATATGAAGTTCTCCGAACCTATTAGGTCACAGAGTGGTCCCCTTCTCCCCTTGCTGTATATAACGGGACTAGCATTTGATGGAAGAGGTTTTAGGAAACTCCCATCTCTATTGCACAAGTTCAAGTCTGCAAAGCATGCATTGTATACCAGCCCAAACTACATGGTGCAGACAGATGTACAAGAAAGTTCAGGTGAGGAAATGACCACACAGGCAGTGTTGCAAAAGAAGTACATGCGAAGTGTGATGGAGCAAAAAGAGAGAGAGAGACAGAGAGAGAGAGAGAGAGAGAGAAAGAGGGGGCGAGCTCAAGCACAGCAGCTAACAAGAGCCTTGGCACTTGGCTGTATTTACCTTTCCACTTCATTGCTTTCTTTTAAGCAAGCAAACTTGTACTGGAGCTTAAATTGTGGTACTGAAAGACTGCTGCTGATTTAAGTTCAATGCCAACAAAGGGAGCAATTATGGCATCAAAACTTTCCCTTCTCTATCACATACGCTAAGATTAGGTTAAAATTCAACCCACACTTTTCATTTTCCTAGGCTTAGTTCCACAGGTTTGTCTTTTTTTTTTTTTGCAAGTTTTCAACACAAATTCTCAGGCTATTAGGGAGAAAATCAGACTTCAAGCCAGTAATCATTATCAAATCTGCTGAGATACTGTTCAAGACTAAAATCTGTGAGCAATGGACTTTAAAACACAATACTGTTTCAAACGGCTCTCTTGTGGTTCTAAATGTATCTGATGTGCAAACGGAAGTTCCTGAGAATCGAGACATGTCTGTCTTAAGTAAAATGTTTGGATCCTCCACAACAGTCCGACCGTACAGCTAAGTAGTCACCAAGGTTGTACAGGATCTTTGCCTTGTCTCCTTGTAATTTAACCGTCTAGTTTGCCTTTTAGACCCACCATGATACAGCATGACATTCCAGTTTGCATTACCACCATTTGCATGTCAAGTTGTGCCACCCAACTTTCTGTCTCTGTATTGTTCCAATTATCACAGAACTTCCTGCTTCCTGGTGACGCAGGGTTTGACCGAGTATGCCTGACTTCTCTGTGAGTTACTGCGGTGACAGATACGAGGACTGGGGAGGAGCACGCTCCGTGCTGTCAGAGGAACTCTGCTGGGACGGAGTGGCCAGGCTTGCCAACCAGACCTGGGCTGACCCACAGTGCACCAAGCAATGTGTGCTGCATGGGCCTGGACCTGAGCGAGTTGCCTGCAGGCCAGGGTGTGAAGGACAGCCCCAGTGGGCTGTGCTCTTCCGGAAGACTGCTCAGGAGACGATGACATTGTGTGCTTGAATTACTTGCTGTTCTATATACTCAAGGTAATGACAACTACAAACACATGGACATGGAAAGGCAAGTACATGACAGATCTACCCCACATGTGGAATATAAGTAGTGGATCTCAGAGAAGTCGAGCAGTGATGACCTGAGCTAGAGAAGGGGAGGGGTGAAAGCAGTTGTGCAGCCTCATATAAACATGAGTCAGAATGCTTTTTCTGGTCCTACAAAGGATCAGGGGGCACAAACTGAGAGCTTTAAAGAAGTATAATGACACAGTACTCTGAAAACTTGGCTTCCTATTTTCCCAATCGTCTTCCTTTCATCATATCAGTTAGGGAGAGAGCTGATTCAATCTATTCTTGCTTACATTGTAGAAATCTGTGGTCTGTTCAGGTCCAGAGATACAATTCATTCAATAATTGTAACTTATCAGCCAGTGAGGAGTTTAATCTAATAAAACATGATTGCAGGGACTTTTCAAATTACCTGAGCACTTGATATTCGCAGAACTTCACCTCCCGTTAGAGCCTGCACCTGCTCCGTATGTAGAAGGGGCCTGCCATCCTTCATCCAGGTAATCTTAGGGACTGGAATTCCAGAAGCAATGCAGGAAAGTTCAAGTGGGTTACCGACAATTACTGATACCTCTCCAGGTTCTCTGGATCCATTAATGTGAGGCGGTTCTACATGAGAGAAACAGAAGCGACACAATAAACCTACTGCTTCATAAAATATGCCAAATTAGAAAAACATGAAACTAACTCAATTTCTTGAGACAACTTGATTAAAACAAAGAAACTGAAATGATAATTCCCAGAGATCATTACAATTTCTGACACTTTCAAAAGGAAAGGTTTAAATCTGTAAGAGATATGAAGCAGACCACAGTTCATTGCAAGGTAATTGCAGCATGGCTGGAATTCAGTTCACGGGAGTGGTCTTACAACTGTGAAGATTTGAAAACAATAAAGCCAAACCCATCTTGTACCACATTTGAAGAGGTACTTAAACAGCTCAGTGTGTTTCTGCACGCTTTTAACAGGTGCTTCTACAAAAGCAATGATAAAACTGAGGGACCGTGAACCTATTTCCCAGGCAGTTACACTCTCTCGGAGATGATGACTTGGGGACCGGGAAGCAGTGACTCCCTCTGTTGTTGCATGTTCTTCTAGAACTCCTGAGATCTGTTAAGGACCCTAACCACTGGAACAAACATTAAGATTCTTCAGCTCAACCAAGTTTGGTAATCCCTTCAAAGAGACTCCCCTTGATGTCACAGCTCAACTTTCCAGGCAGTATCCACGCTCCGAGCTTCCAGCTTACTGCATCACAAGCAGCCAACACAGCTGCTGGACAGCTCCAGGGGCTGCCTGCTGTTTCCCCTTCTCTACTTTTCCCATTTATTTATTTTTCTAAAAATACTAGGCACAAAGTTTAGAACACTGACACTCCGCAGTGGATATGGAGTCAAACGGTGAATTCTGGTATCAAGAAATATGATTTAGTAGCATTAGGCATTTCTCTAAAATGAGGATAGCACTGTTATTTGCCTAATGGGATAGTTGTGAAGGGTCCAAAGAATAAATTACACATTTTTTTTTGTTATTGTGCCTATTTTAAAATTAAATTCTTTCAATAAGTTATCACTACTGCAATTTCTAGCACAGGTATTGGTGCATTAAAATTTGCTTGTTAAAAATCTCTCCCTATAAATCCTCATTTTCATTTCTGGAAAAACACATCACATTGGTTTTCCTGTTGAGATGATAACTAAGATAACACTGCGTCTTAATGCTGTCCAACATAACCTCTTTTTCATCCTCTGTGTGTCTTACATATTGATGTCAAGATACATTTTCTCTTTTAAAATTTCATTTCATTCTATGACACAGTTTCATAGGCTCTGGGATTCCCCCAACCCCCTCCCTCTCCATGCCCTCCCCCATGGTGGATTCCTCCACCTGTTGCAGTAGTACAGTTCAAATCCAGTCATGATTCTTTCATTGCAAGCATGGACCAAGCACAGAGTCCAGCAACTTCTTGTCCAGATAAATTCAACAGTTTCTTGGAGAGACCATCTCTGGTCTGAAAGCAGAGCTGGCAAAATATCATCCCGTCCAATGAAAAACCACAACATGACATCAACAACAATTTATAACATTATGGAGTTAATTGACATGGTATTGAGTGACCAATATGTTAGAAAATGCAAGTTCTTAACCACATCTCGTGACTACTTCATTGACATTTCAATTTCAGTTTATACACAACCTGCTGTTACATACCTTAAAATGGCTATAGGGTACTATTCAGCTGTCTCGTGTCTATTTTCATTTTATATTTAGCAGTTTACAGGGGGAATCAAGAGTGATCCTGACAACCTCTTAACAGCAAGTCATATGCACAGAGCAGGGGGGGGGACCCCAGAGTGGAGCAGGCGGACAGGAAGCCTGTATCCCAACCCTGAAGACTCGCGGATCCTCACCTAGGACTATCAGTACAGGCACCAAGGGTTATATCCCAACTGTCAAGAAGACCACGGGGAACTGGAGTGCCTTTGGAGGTCGAGAACTCTGAGGTCATCCACTCCTTTTTGGGTCTCCCACATGAGATGGAAGATGCCCAGATCCTTCCTCACAGGATCTAATGTCATCGGAACAATAGCCAGGAGCCCTGAGTTGTCATCAGAAACAGAAGAACAGTAAACTTCCTTCGGGACTCCAGAGGGGAGCTTTCTCTAGTCCTTACTTGGTTCCAACTTTGGATCCCTAGCCTCTCTTGCAAGATTCATTTTCTCAAGTGCAGCTGGTGATAGATCTAGCAACATTATCTGTGCTTGTGATTGAACATTTACACTTGTTCTTAAAAAATTCTTTGAGAGGCAGGCTGACAGGGAGACACAGAGAATGAGCGTCTCAATGCTGTGCTGAGATAGGTGGTAGCACCCCCCCCGGGGGGGTGCGGCAGGAAGCCAGCTGCTGAGCCATCCCCAAGGCTTCCAAGGGTGAGAATTACCCAGAAGCTGGAGTCAGCAGCTGGAGTCAGGAACTGAACCCAGCCACCTGATGGGGAATGTGGAGCTCCTAAGTGCTGGGTGTTCTCTAAAGTCTCTCCATCAAGTAATCTTAGTGAATTCAGTAAACAACAACACTCTCCTCATTATGGTTCCAAGGACTAACCCTGCCCCTTTCCTTTCAGTGAACTTAAGAATATACATTGTCTAAACTTCAGATCCGGCTATTCCTCTCCCCCCAAAGTCTCCTCCTCTTGCACCAAGGCCTTCTCCATAACACAAGCCTGATGAGCACTGCCAGCATGACGTGAACTGGTAAAAGCCGGAAGTCCTTGCACCACGATCCTTAGTGTCTGCCTCCTTTAACTTCCATAGTCGGGTCTGAACCACTGAGATGAAATGATCAACAATCAATATGACCATATCAGTTCTTTGTTTTACATGTTAATCACCATGTTCAAAGATTAATTAGGTATGCCTTTCAAAAAGCTTATAATCTTTGGATTTTAAAACGTCCTTGGGGTTGATCAGAGACTCATTAAGCAAATCCTCTGCCTGTAGTGCTGGCATCCCATAAGCACTGATTTGGGTCCTGACTGCTCTAACTCAGCTCCCTGGGAACACTGGGGGAGGGAGAGGTGGACTCTGCATTACCACCAACTAGATATGATAGGGTCCAGAGAGCTGCAAATATGTGCGGAAGGCTCACTCAGAGAAAATAAGTTCTTTATTAAAACTACCACAGCTAGGTTCCCTACTAGCCACAGCCAAACACAATCACTAACATCTCACCGGTCTTTCAGAACCCGCCCTTGGTGCTGCTCCAAATAGTTCTGCACTTTCTAGCCAGATAATCTTTTCAAACTACATCTCTAGCCATATTATCTCCTTCGTTAGAACTTTTGTGCTTCACTGATAAAGGACAAAGCCCAACTTCTTCATATGGTCAGCAAAGCAGCTTACGGTCAGACCCTGTGCTGCCTCCCCAGACTCACCCCCTCTCACTCATTTCTGGCTGCCCCTGTAACGAGCGTCTAGATGGCACCCCCAGTCTGGCCCCTGCCATCATGGGCACAGCATTTCCTGGGTCTTGGTGCAGCAGTGCTTTACAGCTGTGTTGAGATCTGCTCTCCAGAGGCTCAAGTGCTGCAGCTTCCTACCTTGCTGCTGAGCCAATGCTGGAAATCTATTTCACGACAGTATCGTCCCTAGAGCACTCTCCACTGTGCAAGCTGTCCTTCTCCTGTGTCCCTGATGCCGTCACCGCCACTTCTCCTTCATTTCCTTCACCCACAGACACACTGGCTCTGACTCTGCTCGGACTTTTAACTCCTAGAGGAACACTGGTTCTCTTCCTTGCCACAACCTAGACCAGGCCCTGGGTGTCGGGGCTTTGTGAATGCACAGCCTCCTTCACTCTGTTGACAGGGATTTCTGGAAACGGAACCTTGCTGCAACACACTGGTGACATCCCCCTTGCCTTTTCAGTGAGGACCAAGCCCTGACAGGTCCTCCAGGCCCTTCTGCTTACATCCATCTCCAGTTCTGTCGTCCTCCTCTTGTACCTGCTGTGGGTTGGGCTCCGTCAGCCCCAGGTGAGAAGACCCTGACTGTTCACTCATGTCTACAGTCCCACCTCCCAGGGCGTGGACACACTGTTGAGCAGAGCGAACTGAATCTTCCCAACCCACAGTGTAAGCGTGTAACCTTCACCGCATTCAGACATTGCTACGGAGGGTCTGCAAAGAGTTTGCGGAAAGTATTATGAAAGAACTAAGCACAGATTACTTTCCTTTGGTCGCAAACATTCCATTTTCAAACACCCCTCTGAAACCTTCTGGATTTGCTCAGTACCCGTGTCTCCCTGAGACCTAGGACCCCCGAGTGCTGGCAGCGCCCCCTTTTCATTGCAGGATGCACTGATGCATCATGTAACAGGTGTTCGCAACTGTTGGCTAAATGATGACTAGAAACAAGGCTGGCACGCAATTTCCAAGCAATAGTGAACAGTTAACATGGGGGCCATGAATGTACAAGTTCACATTATGTCATTTCCTGTCATTCCTCACATTCTGCGGCCTCAGGCACCTGCGCCACAAGCCACTCCTCACACACTGTTGCTCTGTCTCTTGCCTCTTGACACCCCAGAGTATCCTCTATGGTCAGCCCATTTATGCACATCTCTTCCATGGCAGAGGACCTCACTCTGTTCCTTTAGGTGCCACTCTAGCTCCCTCTGAGTTGAAACTCCCTTCAACCCAGCTGGACAGGATCCAGCCCAACTAAATTCAATTCAACAAGTAAACATCAAGTTTCTGGCACGTCAAACGTCATACTAAGTGCTGATAAAGCGGCAGGAAGAGGCACGGGCTTCCGCCTCATAAGGCTAAACTAGGGATGAGGCAACTCTTAAAGTTACGTAAATTGTTACGTTTTAATAGGCACTCTAAGCTTACAGAGCGCTTGGAAAGCATACACAAGGTCTACTTAACTGGAACTCCTGCCACTCCTCTTTGCTGTTTTGTAGGTTGTAGGACTGAAACAGACTCCAGAGAAGTCATCATTACTGAGCTGTCTCATTTCATTCATCTTCCTGTCACTCCCAAGGTTGAAATTTTAAATTCAAGGAGAAGATATGCCTTCTCTTTAGACTATCTGCACGTGGAACTTTGGGATACATACTTCAAACACTTTAGAGGCACACAAGAGTCAACACAACTGCCTGAAATGGCTATTCCAACTCCAGTCTGCACACAGCATCACTTAACGGCTGCTTGGGATAGCACATAGCAGTGTAAACAGTAAGACTGTCCATCAGACTTAATTTCAGATTACTTCCAGTTACAGCAGAGAGTTTTAAAGCTACTTCTCAACTGCTCAGAGACTGTTTCAATTACTGATGTCTTACAAATAGGAGTTTTCATCTTTTCAGACAGATAATAAAAAGGGACTACCAAAAGTTGGTAGACAAATGAAACTAAAAGTTCATTTTGGCACATTTATAAAAAATTCTGCATTTTTTATAATACACATTTTCCCAGAAGTTTTTGAAGACCCCTCCTATACGACTTCACATGCTTCTGATGAGAACCATAAACATAAGTGAATCCCAAACTGAGGATGTCACACCACGTTTCACAGCTGACAGCCCTAAATGTTTTGCTGCTTCTTATGAAGCCTGTGTGACGTGCTGGGTGAGTCTGTACGTACCTAGGACCTTCAGGTCAAAGTGCTTGCTGACCTCTCCAGCCTCATTGGAGGCCAGGCAGGTGTACCTTCCCGAGTCCTGGGTCTCTGCTTCCAGCAGTTGAAGGACCATGGCTTCGGCGCTGAAGGTCACGTGGGTATCCAGCCCCAGTGGCTGACCCTCCTTAAGCCAGGACACACGGGGCGCCGGGGTTCCGTGAGCAAAGCATGACAGAGAGGTGGGGCTGCCCCTCACAACTGTGACTTCCTCTCTCCCCATGGCATTGTCTATGCTTGGAGGTGCTATGTAGGCAACAAGAGACAGAAAATTCATACAGCTTTGCAACGAGATCAACTTAACAAAAATGCTAAAGTGAGTCTGTCTTTAAAAATATCTTTTGTAACAAAAAAAGACATAACTGGAAACCATTATGAAGAATGAAATATGTCAGTCCCCAACAGACAAATGCATATTCTCCCTGGTTTGTGGTAACTTACATGCAGAGTACAACATGTAAGAGCAAAATTGACATTTTGAGATCCTGTTGTTTATAAACCTCACCTATATTTTTGAGAAACAATACTTTTTCTATTTACTATTTATTGATTTATTTTTAATTTAGTGGAGAGTTAAGCTTGATTTATAAAGTAAACTGAAAGTACATTACAAGAATTAAAAGCAAAAGCAAGGAAGGAGTAGGGACTGGGAGCACGGGGGGATGTAGAGTGGAACTATCACATGGTGTTCAATCGATATCTACAAAGGACATGAAATTCATTCATCTTAAATAAGCCAAAAAGATAAACATAAAAATATATATACTTTAAAATACCACATGGGGAATGGAAGATGTCACAAAAACATCTTTATGTATGCCAATTATTTTTCCAGACACTAGCAAAGAAATTTGCACCTGCTTTCTTATAGAATATACAATCAGTAACTTTGTGATTTTTAAATTTCTCAAGCATGTTCCTTCAACATTACAGTGTATAGATCCTTGGCCTGGAGTGATGGCTCAGTGGTTAAATCCTTGCCTTGCTAGTGCTAGGATTCCATATGGGTGCTGGTTTTTGTCCCTGCTGCTCCACTTCCCATCCAGCTCCCTGCATGTGACCTGGGAAAGCAGTAGAGGACGGCCCCAAACCCTAGGAACCCTCAATCCGTGTGAGAGACCTACGAGAAGCTGCTAGCTTCTGGCTTTGGTTCAGCTCAGCTCCGGCCATTGTGGCCACTTGGGGAGTGAGTCAATGGATGGATCTTCATCTGTCTCTCCTCTTTGTACATTTTCCTTTTCAATAAAAATAAATGACTCTCAAAAAAATAATGTACAGATCCTGCAGTGTACACTGAATTATTTTATGTTGAATAAAGAAAATAAAATCACGGACTAAATTCCGTATAATCTAACAGAAGATGCTTGTAGCTTACAGTAAGTAGCAACTTAAGAGTTCTGAAACGTTTCTGGGAACTTAGAAGTGCAAACCAGCGAATTTCAATATTTCAGAAAGGGAATGTTTGAGTTCGCTCTCTCTATACACACACAAGTGTCTATATGTTCATTCAGATTTAAGCGTTTTACATGAGTTGCTGGTATCATTCAAAACAGTCTTGACCGGTTTTTACACTCATATTTAAATTCATGCTGTTCTTTTTATTTCACTTGAAAGACAGTGGGACCTTCTTTCAACTAGTTCATCCCTGCAAATGCCTGCAACAGCCAGCATTCATCAAACTGAAGCCAGCAGCCGAGAACTCTAGCTGGCCTACCCTGTGGCTGTCAGGGGCTCCAGCTCCTGAGCTGTCCTCCATCGCCCCAGGAAGCAGGGAAGCAGAGATCAGAACTCACACCAGGAGTCCCAAGTGGCAACTTCAGCTGCTGTGTCCAAAGCCTGCCTCCTTCTCTACATACAGGATGACTAGCCTTGTAGCTCAATTGATTTATTATTAAAGATGTATTTATCTTACTTGAAAGAGTGAGTGAGAGAGAGAAAGAAAGAGAAAGAGAGAAAAAGAGAGAGAGAGAGAGAGAAATCTTCCATCCATTGACTCACTCTCCAAATGACTGCAACAGCCAGAGCTGAGCTGATCCAAAGCCAGGAGCGAGGAGCTTCTTCCAGGTCACCCAAATGAGTTCAGGGTAGGGTCCCCAGGCTTTGGGACATCATCTGTTTCTTCCCAAGCCACAAACAGGGAGTGGGATGGGAACTGCAGCATATGGAGCTTGCAACCAGAGCCCATATGAGATGCCAGTGCTGTAGGTGGAGAACTAGCTTGCTATGCCACCGTGCCGGCCTCCTCTGACTTAGATGCAAAATCCAGTCCAGAGGAGTTTTCCACAGACAGCACAGGCCAATGAACATGGACCCTGGGGAAAAGCACCCTGCGTCCCAGGCAGTAAGATGCTCTCTCATCAGTTCTTACTGACAGCGGTACATAGATTTGTTGATGTGTGAGGTGAGTTTCTAAAGATCCGCCTGTTGCTTAGCCCGCCACTCAGCAAACAGCGGCTCATCGCTGTGACATACCCAACACCCGCACGCTGTAGTGCTTCTTGTCAACCCCCGCTCGGTTGGCGGCCACGCACGTGTACACAGCAGCATCCGACACCTGGGCCCTCACGATCCTAGAAAACCATGGACGGCATTTCCTCACTGGATCCCATTTGAAACAACTGCAGTTTGTAAATAATTACAGGAAGGGACTTATGTTGGAAGATATTGGACACGAGGTTTGTAATCACACCTTGAAATATCGTGGTGCCTTTAACACAAGCAAGTCTAGACAGGCAATCAGGCACACTTTAACGTAACATAATTTATAGGGTAAACATTTTCCAATATACGTTAACAGGGAATGGTGCTCATGGGAAAATCACAGAATCGTGATGGGCATTTCTACCGTTTGAGGCTTTGCCTAAAATATATCTGGAAAACATGAACATTCACACGTGAGAACAAGTCTGTTAAAGACACGGTTTACACGGATTTACTAAAATATGAGCATTTCAAATAGAATAAAAAGCCATTGTTCCCTATTCTAAAACTATATTAAAATGAGGGAAAACATTGAAAAACACGTTAGGGGGAAAAAAGCGCTTCTTTAAGCCGTTATGAATAGGAAAGCACTCCTGCTAGGTTATTTGTTGGCACCAAAAGCTGACCTGACAACCTGCCCCGCTGACAGCAACCGAACCCGAGAGGACAGCGGCAGGGGCAGCCCCGCCTTCAGCCAGCTGATCTGCGGGGGAGGCGCCCCCGAGGCCCGGCACTCCACATTCACCGAGGTGTCCACCAGAGCCACGAGCGTCTCCGTCTCTCCTTTATTGCCCCTAATTGTTGGCGGAACTAATTCATGAAGAGAGAGAAAGAGACAGCATTTGTATTATCACGAGTTAAGACGGTCTGACCTAGCATTGCCCACCTTCCTGCTCTGACCCCGCAGGAACTAGTCTTAGCAGTGGACTGAGCTGACGCAGCATGTCGAGGACTGAGCGCCGCAGCTCACACATACAGGTGTGCTCTCGGGCCGCGCGGTACGCAGACGGGCTCACACTCACCATAGACATTCAAGTTAAACACTCGGTCTTCCTCCCCGGCAGGATTGGTAGCCACACATGTGTATTTCCCCACATCGGAGGTGAGTGCGCCATCAATGCTGAGCATGCTGCCGTGGGCGGTCACCCTGTGGGAATGGGGAAAGAGACTCTGAGATGGCCCGCGCGGAGCCAAGGGCTGGAAAACTCTGATGACTGTGTTCTTGGAGAAAAAGTACTCTCAAATGATGTCTCCACTTTGAATAGACTGGCCCGAATCGATTTCAGTAAGTTCATGAAGGCTTAGACAGTGAGGGCGAGGGAGGTGGATGGGATTCAGGAAGCTACCTGCATGTCTGCAGGTGGTTCCCACCCATCACTCATACAAGAAAGAACAGCAACGCCTCTATTCAAATCACAGGCAAGACACTTTGCCATCAGAATTAGAATTATGTCTTCTCATCAATGGACAACCTGAATTAAATGAAAATCATAAAATTTCTCGAATTAATACTGTAAATGATTTACTAATACCTTCATGAGAAGAAATAGTATAAATTATTTTAGCTGCAACAACTTGGTATCACATGAATCTATTTTGCAAAGTTCTTTTCCTACAAATTATTAAAGACTTTCTTTTGATTAATCTGACAGTAAATGATTCAAATTCAATTAAATAAGCAAAGGTATCTAAATTAACATTACTGAATTATTGGTTCTTTGAAGATACCACTAATTACTAAAAATTTCCTATATTTTATGGAGAGATGAAATTGCAATCTACTTATTCCTTCAACATTGATTTCATTAGAATTCCCCAATGTCAAAACTACTTCGTTCGAACTCATCACATTGTAAAATATGATTACTGAGAACTACAGTATTATTACCAAACGTCGCTGCATTTTTTTAAAATAAAAATTAAAATTCCCTGAGTTTAATCATATTAACAAGCAAAAGAGTAAGCGACAATGAGTGTTGCAAAGTGGTCAGCTGACTTCCAGAAAGCACTTGATCTGGTCAGCCGACAAGGAACATACTGTGGAACACTACAGAGCTCAGCGCCAAAGTGGCTTAATGAGCAGCCAAGTTAGTTCATCGCAGAAGAGGGATGACAACGCTAAGAGCCAGGGAGGAGCAGCACGCCAGGTCTGTAGGGCCCATCGAGGACTGAGTGCTCAGTCTGGGGTATGTCCAAGATCAGCCGAACTAGTGCAAACAACCAAATACTTCTTTATTATTCAGAAATGTTCATACAAGAAAAACGAAATTTACAATGCCTGTATAAAACACCAATTAACAAATTATTCAGTGTTGAAAAGGGGTGAATATGTAATCTCAATCGCTCCTCGGCCTTTTGGCTAAGATCAAGTGTGGAATATGTAATCTCAGCATCCAATGAATTTATTTACATTTACAAAGAAAATAATTAAATTTTAGTGTATAGTGAATAGCACTGGTATCTGCAAAGAAAATTTCAATCATCAGTCTTTAAATTAGATATTTACTATAAATTATAGATGGGAAAAAGCACTACAACTCCTTAAATTTAAAATACTGTTTCAAAATTATCAATTTTACAGCATTTAATTAATGCCTAAGTTACTGCCTGTTTCTTGGGTGTGTGCATGTGACCAGTTTTTGTGAGGAGGTAAGGCTCCTTCCAAGGGAATTTGCTGGGGGGGGGTCCCAGGAGGCCCAGATGGCACTGCCATTCCCTCTCAGCAGAGCTGCCAACAAGTGCCAACTCAAAGTGGGATTTGCATAAACCAGGCTAAGCAATGAATCAGGCTGCTTTACTCTTCTGTGAACATGAGCCAAGAGGCATGGTACACTTACAGCTTGCCGTTATTAGGACACAGGGCAGCTAGGACGACTGCGTGAATCTTGTGGGAAGAAACTGGCTTCACTAGCAGGAGAGCAAAACACGCTGCTTCGGGGAATGGCTTCGGTTAAATGTTCTGTGGCCGATAAACATTTCTGGACTGATGAGATTTCAGAATACACACACAGTACATGCATTTCTGAGGGTTCTCCAAAGAGAATTTCTGCCCAACTCTCCAAAAATGTATCACTTCCCTTTGTGAATATAATGAGAGTCAAGTTGCAATGAGATGAAATCTGGCATTATTATTCATATGAACTTTGAAGCATAAAGCACTGTTGAAGACCTTAAAAAGTAAAGATTCTTCCAAGACATACCGAATTCTTCCTGCTCCACCACTAGCTACAGGCTTTCCGTCTTTCAGCCACTGAAGACGTGGGGTGGGGACTCCATGTGCCTTGCAGACCAGCTCAACATCTTCCCCTAGAAGGACACTGACTTCACTTGGCATTTCAGCATCGGCGATACTCGGAGGAACTTTGGAAAAACAAGTGGAGGTTCAAGGATATTATTCTAATGAATGCAACATTGTCCAAAACAACACGCCATTTCTATTTTTGATTCTTCCTGGATTATGGTTCAAGATCAAACTGTTGTCATCCTTACAAGTTACTTCTAAATGAGAAAGATAGAGGGATTGTTTCAATATTCCTAGTATATGTGTAAGCTGATTAAGTCATTTTGTCACAGGGTGTGTGTACCCTTCCTGGCCAGAAAAGCTGACATGCTTCATGGTTTTTGAGTTCTGAGAGCATCTGTTCTCATTTATTCAGCCATCTTTGATTTTCACTTTCGTGATCTGATCGAAAAGTGATGAGTAATAAAAATATTAGTGATGTAACCACACAGAAACCACTGAAATGCTATTCTATCTAATTAGGGTAGCTTTGGCTCACATCAGCACACTAGAGCTCACTCTGGACATTTGAACTCCACATCCGTGAAGGCATGCTGGAGCGTCAGAGAGGCTCCGCCAGGGAGATTCAGACCACAGAACTGGCAGAAAACAGGCTGTGCATTCAGGACCAAGTCCTCTGACACTCAACTACCGGAAGCTAGCAGCACGCCGCTGCGTAATCTCTTTAAATCGCGCTCCCATTACAACATGACAGTTACACCACATCTGAAATATCCACCACAGGAAAGCAGCTGGGGCAGTATGAATTCACACTGCAGTTAGTATCTGACACGACAGGCGCAGGGCCAAGCTTCCCACACGTATGCCACCTTAATTCCTAAGACACAATAAAGTATAGAAGACGTCTGGTAAACACTCGGGCGTACCTCAGATCAGCGACACCTACGCTCACTAACGCACCCAACACATTAAGCATGCAGTTTATGACAATCTCTAAATCACAATGTTCCCTTTATGCTCCTGAAGTCTCAAATGACACTTAGTTTTTACAGACAGACACTGATACCCAGAACTTTATTTCATTTTTTTAGAGTTCACTTTAGTAGAGTATATAACAGGTAGATGCTACTGATAATTTATGATGTATGACAATTACCTTATCTAGTAATTACAATAAAATTATAAAAGTAGTTCAATTTAGTTTCAAGCTAAAAATTCCAACTCTGAGCCAGAAGTAACACTCAGAGTTTTTTTTGGAAATCAAAAGAAAACAAACTGTCTTGGCAGTGCGCGCTGCCGTGCTGGAGCAGAGTAGGGACTCCTTAAACGTGCTCTTTACGCTCTCCCCAAATAGTGAAAGATTCACATTTACTTGAAATTTACCTACTCTCCTACTAGTGCTTTGAGTACAATTCCTTCATGAACTGTTATTTATCAGCAAAAATTTTAAAGAAATCATTAAAGCGCAATGCAATATATACAATAGGAAGTAATTACTAAAAATAGAAAAATGGAAATTACTAAACTTGTATGATTCCTTTTTCTTAAATTTATAACCTTTTCCATGAAAATAGAATCTACTGGCAAATGAAAGAAAACAAGCAACTGTTTCTGCTGACTAATAACTTTGAATCAATTATTAATATGTCTTTAAATGTTGATGATTTTGAGCTACAGATGGAATATGACCAGAAACTGAGTGCAAGTCAGTGTTCAGCGGTACCTTGAATGGAAAGGAAGTAGCTTTTCTGTGCCTTTCCCTCCACGTTTGAAGCAATGCAGGTGTAATTCCCACTGTCTGAAGGCTGAGACCGGGAAATCTGAAGTTTTCCACCTCCAGACAAAATATGAACTTCAAGTGAATCAAAATTTTCTACAAGTTGAAAAAAAGTGGAACAAGACATGTAAAAGCTTTCGTCCTTAACATCACCGTTACCCATCATAAAATGTGATGTTCTCTGTGAAAGATTTTTTAAAAGATCTCTCTTTGTACTTAAAAAAAAAAATTATTCCTCTGAAAGAGAAAGGGAGAGTGTGATGTGCATGAAGTGGTTCACTCCCCAAGTATCTGCGACCCTGGACGCAGGGCCGGGCCGAGGCCACAAGCAGCGTTTAATACAGCTCTCCTGCGCTGGAGGCAGGACACAGCCCTGTGAGCCAACATCCTGGCATTCCCCAGGCTCAGCAGGAGCAGGAAGCTGTTCATGGACAGTGGAGTTGTGACCTCAAGTCATATGCTTAACTGCAGGATGCTGCTGTGAAGTGGAGGATCAACAGCCGTGCCAAACACACAAGCTTGGACTTTAACTGTAAAAACACAGCGGAATGGAGAGGGAGAAAGAAATGGAGAGGAGGGGGAGAGATCACTTCATAAACCATAGGTATATCAGTGTGTGAAACTTCTTGGACAGTACACAGCTGTGAGCCTAATCCTGAAGATGTCTCGTGCACACACCGAGTGGCGAAGAGGGAAGAACGCACGGCTGTCGTACCTATAGGCCGGTCGTTCTTCAGCCACACTACGGCGGGAGGTGGGATTCCAGTGGCACCACACGTCAAGGTCACGGGATTGCTGATGGTCTCCACAACCACTTCTCTCTCAGGTCCTTCGATGCTGGGTGGTACTAGAGAGACAAGGAAATCAGGTGTCCTCAAGAAGCCAATTCAGGAGACTGCCTTAATTTGCATATCCGAGGGAGAAGGAGTTGTGCTAGAGGCATATGCTCACCATAAACATTGAGGTGGAAATTTTTATCATCTCGTCCTGCTACATTTGTAGCTCTACATACATATTGGCCTGTGTCAGACACCTAGAAGAAAAAGATGCCATTGTATGCGCTCCCCAGAGTGACGGATGACCAAGTGCACTGCTCGGGAGTAGATAACTCACCGGCCGTGGTTCATGCTCATGCTCAGATACCCCAGTTCCAACTGCCTTCCGTAAGCCTGGCATCTACACACTGCAGTGTGGGGAGTCTGCCACTTCCAGGGATCCCCCAGACCATCCCAGGAGTCCTGACACCAAATAAAACCAAAGACGCACCTCGGCCTTCTTGATGTGCAGTATCTTTCTGTCAGCTAGAAGCTGTACATGCCGAGATGCGGCCACCATCCGCCCACTCTTGTACCACGTGATGAGAGGAGGTGGGACAGCGTTGGACTCGCACTCCAGGGACACAGAGTTCCCCTCCCTCACCGTCACTGTGGAAAGAGCGTCTCGGCCGTGGTCCTTAATGCTCGGGGGCACTGAGGGGAGGAAACAGGACATGAAGGTGCGCAGTGGGGACCACCGCAAAGCAGCTCAGACAAAGGATTGCAGCAGAGGAAATACGCACCATACACAGTCAGAGAAACTTTCTTCTTGCTTTCGCCAGCAGGGTTGATAGCAACACAAGTATATTCACCACCGTCAGAAACCTTGGCTCGAACAATCTGCAGTGTGCGACCACCTGTGGGAGGCACAACGCCCAGTGAAGACGGGGCAGAGTTCTAACAACTGCTCCTCACTAAGACAAAGGCAAAGCACACCGTGTCCACACAGCAGTCTTACATAACAACACTCGTATTTAAATGGAAACAGCTCCAGCTGCTTTGCTGGAGCTTTTATTTCTGACTGCTTCCTCATGAAGGGATTAATAAATCTTTTCTCTTAAGTAACCATAGACAATGAAACAATTTGATCAAGGTTCTAGTGAACAAACAGTAATTATACTATAGGTGAATTATGTTAACTAGTATTTTATGAGTTGAAACTTATGACAGTATTTATCACGCAATCACTCACCCACTCCCCCATCATCCATTCATTGTACCAATTTGTGTCTGGACATCTATTTACCCACCCACGCACTCAACAGTCCAGTTTATCACTGACTCTCAAAGATCTTTAGGACTGATTAAAAACTACCAATGGATTTACTCAATAACTGTACTATTTACTTTATACCACTTGGAATTATTAAGCTGTTCTGTTCCTAAATATGACAATGTGCCAAAGGAGATACTATTACTGCACATTCCCACCAAAATCACAAAAGTCCATATACTCGCACTTTAATGATCACCAATGGGCAAATACAGGCAATGATTGTGAACACGTAAGATCAGCTAGGCTAAAGTTGGGGCAGAAACTAGTTTAAAATGCCATTCATAATAAAATAAAGGAAAGTTAGCTTAGCCCATGTTACAGTAATCACTTCCTTACCAGGCACGACCAGCACATTTGTGTTTGGCTTGATGGGTTGTTCATTCCTGAGCCAGGTGAGATCGGGCGGTGGAAAACCAGCGACCTCACAGGTCAAAGAGATGAAATTGTTCATCACAACAGTGAGATTTTCAGGGTTAGGACCGATGACACTTGGAGGAACTACATGGTACATGGTAAATACAGTACAAGTGAATCTGAGGATATCAGTAACAGATATTCCAATTTAGCAAACACAATCCGACTACTAAAAGCACTGAGCTCACTCTTTATCCATTTAACAATTCCACTGCAAGTGTACTCATTCATAAACATGGACTGATTGCTTACTGTATCCTAGACAGTGTACCAGGTGGTTAGAGCAATGCAAAAAAGGACAACTGCGCAAATGGAATTCATTGTATGCTAAAGACATCCAGCTAGCAGTATTGAACAGTTCTGAATATTTCACATACTCGATCTCACTGAATCTTCATTCACCTTTCTGAGAAGTTACCAACTTGCTCAGGGACCGCCAGCTAGTTACAGAAGAGACAGGTTCAAGAGCTGAGCAGCCTGGCTCTGGATCCGTATCCTCACCGACCCCTCTGCACTGCCTACTAACCACAAAGGTGATGAGTGCTGACCAGAAGGGTTGGGTGACAACAAGGAACTACCCTAGCAGGGATAAAGTGACAAGAACAAAGATACTTAAAAATCTGACCAAGAAATGAGTTTATCTTCCAGAAATAAGGAAGAGCATCAAGTAAGGCTCAGAGAGCAAAAGGGCATGCTTTGAAAATGTCGAAGTGCAGAAAGCAAGGTGGTGATGGGGAGGCAGAGCATCGGAGGGCTGAACAAGGAGAAGATGCTCTAAGGCTTCCAAGTGGCATTAAACAGTCCAGGGAATGGGAAGCAGAAACACATTGCAATCAAAAATCCATTCAAAAGACACCACTGTGGGTACAGCAGACAGCTGGGCCTAGGATGGTATCAGAAAATTATTAACCAGGGTGGTGGTAGAGTGTGTGTGTGTGTGTGTGTGTGTGTGTGTGTGTGTGTGTGTGTGTAGGGGGTTTCCGAGTCCTCAGGACTCACAGTTATGGAGCAGGGTTTAGCAAGAGAGAAGAGTCAGAGGTCACACCCATTCTTCCATACTGAACAATGCGTAGACAACAGTACCCTTCACCAAGACCAAGAACTTTGGAGGAGGACCAGATCTGGGGGAGGTTACATGTTCAGTTTTATATTCACTGTGTGAGAGCGCTCATCTCATATCTGTGACAAAGAAGATGGCTATGTGGACAGAAAGATCCACGGCTCTGGCTGCAGATAAAAATCTGGAAACTACACAAAGGCAATGACTGAAACTGGGGAACGCAGGGAATGTCTTAGAACAAGAAGGGCAGAGAACCACCCAGAGGCTATGGAGCTGTGAAGTCAAAGCTGGGCAGACGGACAGGAGAGGCAAGGCCTAAACAAGGGCTGTGGAGTCATGGGAGTTATGGAGCCATAGGAGGGGAGTTTGGGAGATAGGGACCAAGCATGTCAAATGCTCAGATGGAAGAAGAGGGAGCATGACGAGCGACTGTGGGGCTGACCAGTCACTCAGAGGCAGCTTCATCGGAAGTGGATGCAGGGCTGTGGGAGATGCAAAGAGAAAACCGAGATTCTGTTCAGCTTTGAACGTGGAGGGGGCTGGGCATGCAGGTGGGAAGACGTGTTCAGCCCAAGGAGACCCTGGGAAGGAGCATCAAGAAGAGTATCAACATTCAAGAGAATGCGAGAAGGCACAGGCAGGATCTAGAGTCTGCTCAGCTCTGGCCTCTGGGGGACCAGGGCTTCTCTCTTGCCGGACAGAAGCAAGAGCAGGAAGAGAACTGGGAAGCAAGCTCAATTGCACAGCAGGATGCAGAGGTGGCTTCTGCGCTTTACCTTCTCTTTTCCCTGTAAAACACTGGGTGAGGAGCCTGAGAAAAAACGAGAGATGGCTCTTAAGGACTGAAGTTTTACACTCTCCCAGCCATTTTGCAAGTGGAAGCCTTAACACCGAGTATGGCTGTACTGGGACATGGGGTCTCTACCGAAGTAATTAAAGTCAAAATAAGGCCCTAAGGGTGGAACCCCACACCTTAAGATCTGTCCTTTGGCAGGGTGCAGAGAACTGAGGCTTTCTCCCACTTTCTCTCCCTTCACCTCCCCAACAGTGTGCTCAGAAAGGACACACAGGACAAAGCAGCTGCTTGTAAGCCAAGTGGAAAGCCCCCTATTGCTTTCTGGCCTCTTGGCTAGGATCAAGTGCAGGACAAGCCCTCTCCAGAAACCAAACCCCACTGGCGCCTTGATTCCTGCCACATTAGCCATGGTGACTCCTTATGACAGATCATGCACACCCCGTCAGAGGCAATGTGGCATTAGGACAGGAGATGAAGGAGTGAGAGCCACAAAGGGGCAGAGACAAGAGCAGTTATTGCAGGCAATATGCAGGACCCAGCAGAGGCTGGTACTATGGATTTAGACACCAACACTTCTTTGCCCCGACTGCCTCTAGTCACAGCAAGCCCTCTACCTTCGTGCAGGCATGAGATAGATGTGGAAATCAGCAGGAGGCAACAGAGGAAGCAGCTAAGCATCAAACCTTGATGGTCAGGTTGGCTGGGCAAAACTGGGCTTTGCACCTGCCAGCTGTGTCATCTGGGATTTGCATGCATATTTGTTTTGCTCATGTTAAAGGAATCTCTTGTAATAATTTTTATCAACTCCAATTTGATATTCTGCTGGCAGTTGTGTCTTCCCAAAATAAAGCTACCTCTCTGGGGGTAAAGAGCTAAGTGTGTTTTCCCCAAAACAAAAGTACATGGGGAGAGTCCAGCACGAACAAGAACGTAAAGGTTGTAAAGCGATTATTAACTCCATACAGGGAACTCTTCTCCAGGGAGCTTGTTGGGTAGTGGAGCCCTCCATCTCAGGAAGTGCATAAATTCCTACAAGCAGAAGATCTAACTGCACATCAACTTGTCATCTTGGAGTTTCCGATTCTTACCCTCATTTAACACATATACGAGTGTCAATGCACTCAAGGGAGTACAACTACATAAAGTCTACCTCTGGAAGGTCTATACCTCATAAATCCTCCCAGCTATGGTGGAAAAACAGAAGAGAGGTGACTGGACACAAGGCTCACACACAGCTCGAGTCAAAAACTAGAAAGCAAGCCTGTATAATCCAAGGCATGGCTTCCCTGCCTGCTCAAACACACAGTTGCAGACATTTCTGGCACTCTGCTCTTACCATGGACATTGAGGTTAAAATATTTTTTGGCAGTTCCGGCTGTGTTCTCAGCGACACACATGTACCTGCCGATATCCGCTATCTGAGTATTTTCAATCTAAAGGAAAGATGAAGATCAACTGAAGTTTTTTTTATAATGCAATTTGACGCATCTGTTGGTATTTCTAGAATAAATAACACATACCCCTCCTAGTACATATCAGGCCTATACAAGAGCATCCTGTTTGTATATAATAATGTTGATGCTGGTTTTCATTAGGTAGGGGAAATCCTTATAAATTAAGATAAAGTCAACTTTACACACATTTGTGTATATGACCAGCTACAAAAGGCCCTAGATCATCCTCCCACATCCTTGTCAGGGCTCCAATCATGTGACTGCCAAGGGGTCCCATCAAGAGGAGGGGAAGAGGCATGGATGTGTGTTGGCCATGGGCTGGCTCTGGTCAATGCAACTTGGGAAGGAGGTAGCCAACAGGACCATTCCCAAACCTGGGCTAAGCACTCTTGCTTGCGCCTTTGGAATTCTGCCACTGCCATGTGAGGAAGCCAAGACCAACCTGCTGGAATGTACTAATACAAGGTGCGGAAACAGCCCAGTCCCGGCCTCTGTGGCTCCTGTTCGCAGGAACCCACCGCCAGCAGAACCACTTACACAACCTGCAGCGCCCTGAGTAAGAGCAACCACGTGGGAGGCACCACAAGCTGGGCAGGAGACTTGGAAGCCCAACAAATGCCTACTGTTTTGACTCATTGGAGTCGTGGCTTCCTGTGCAGTATCAGCCAATAGATGGTTGTGTTTACAGTTTATTTTGCAGAAATTTCTATATATCTAAATGTTGCTGGCCCTGAACAAAAATCACTAATAGGAGTAAGGGCAGAAGGATTCACTTGCAATTTCCAGGTGTATTCTGGCAGAACTGTTACTGATCACCTCCACTATCAATAGATCATATCAAATGTCTTTGTAGACCCATGATTTACAAGTATTTTCTTAACTAACTACAACTATTTTTCAATGTAAAACAGTTACTACAGGATACACAGTCAGTAATGAATTTTCACTTTTACCTGTAGAATTCTTCCATTAGACAGGAATTTGTGACGATCGTCTAGAGGCAGAGGTTGGCCATCCTTGTGCCAGGAAATCCTTGGCACTGGGCTGCCACTGGGCAGGCACTCCATGCGCCCGCTCCTGTTGGTCAGCACAGTGACCTCTTCGGGGAGATCGCTGCTGGCTCCCTTGATAACGGGGGGCACTAATAAATGATTGCAATAAACAGATAAGGACAGGCAACAGGTCTTTCCTGAATTATCCTGGAGTTCTGACAGCTTTAACAAGTTTATGATGATAACACAGAAGCACAACTTAGAGGACAAAACTACACTCCTCTGGTAACATCTGGCACTAACACGGGGGTGTGTAGAGACAGTGTTTGGGGGGATCTCCCCCCCACCTCGAAGTTCTGACGGAATCCCACCCAAGCTCAGCCTCAGCTCTTCCCCCACAGCCCTGTCCACTGCGCCCTCTGGGATTTTAGGCAAACATCTCAGAAGCATTTGGATAAAATGGCTATATTGTCACACAAGTTACATCCTATGAAGTGTGTCTGAAATCTTATATTTCATCTTATTTGGAAGCAAAATGCCTGGGCTCTTCAGAATATGCCCCCAGCCTCCACCACAGCGGGAGAGCGGTGAGAAACACACACTCCCAGGCCCCTCTCAGACGTCCTCATCAGGCATCGACAAGAATCCGTGCTCTGACCGTCTCTCCACGTGGCACTTACGTACACACAAGTTTGAGAATTCCTACTCTAGGTCTTCCCACATAATCATCCTTGCTTAAAATAAAACTGTTATCAGCTATGAAAAATTCCCATACTATCCACTAACCAAAAAAATGCATTTGTACTCTTCTCCACAGGGCTGTTTCACTCCTCCGGGGCTGCGATGGACAGAGGGGGCTGAGCTGGGACCAAAGCCAGCATCCAGGAATGCAATCCAACTTCCCATGAGTGTCAGGAGCCCACTACTGCAGCCAACAATGCTGCAGTCCAGGGTCTGTGTGGCAGCAACTGAGCACAGCACCCTGACACTAGCTGGCAGCAACTTAACTACTGGGCTAAATGTCAGGCAGAGTTCACAGAATTTAAAAAAAAGAAATGTTCATAAACTAGGAATGCATTTGCTAACTGCTTTTGTAAAGGCAGAAATCGATTTCCACAGCTATTAATCATTGTCCTATTTGGAGCTTACTCGTCCCACCCTCTGTCTTCAGCAATCAGTAAAGAGTGTGTTTATGATGTAGGTGATTTCAAGCAAATAAACTAAAAATCTTTTAGGAAAATAATCAACATCACAAATCACATGGTGGAATTGCAGTGTTGCTTTGAGTGCATAATTTTACATAAAAACTTGAGCGCTTTTGACTGCGCTTTGGATAACATAAAATTATATTATTTGAAGTGATGCTTGGTTGAAAATAAATTTAAGCTTCAGATTAAATGAGGCCATTAATAGAGCACACACACAAATCAGGCAAGAACTGAACCACTTGGCGCTCCAGGCCGTGCACTCCGGCCAGGAAGCCTTGTGTCCAGCCCCATTCCCCACTTCAACACTTCTTAGGGACGCCTGGGCCTTGGATGTGAAGAGAGTGCACTGTGAACAGTGGCTGGAGCCAGCTAATTTCCCTTGCTCTGCACCAACCTTACACTCCAAACTCATACCCAACATTGCTTCTAGCTTCTCCCCAGGTAAACTAACATCTCAAAGGCCTGGACATGCCCTCTGGGCCACCCAGCCCATCGTCCATTTTAGTCCAGAATTTCTGCACTTCCTAACTCCAGCTCTTATCACTCACTCTGAACTCAATTCTTTCCCAGCTGAGGTCAAACTAAGCCACATGGCCCAGGAGATGTGTCCTTCCATCCCGCTCTGATGAACTGGCCCTGCAGCCCCTCAATGACCAGTCACACCTGAGACCTCTTGGCATGAACACATCCTCCCTTTGCAGGGTTCTCAGTTGCCTGGAGAATGACCTAGGTTTACGGTCCTTAGCTGTTTCTAGGGAGCTTGGCTCAGTGCTGGCACTTTGCTGCAGGCATCTGCCAAATAAATGAGTGTGGAACTGCAGCGTCTTCCCTCGTCCCCCTCTTCCTGGATAATCTTATGCAAGTGTGAGTTCCTCAAAAGTGCTTCTGAATGAAAGGTTGAAGAATACACAAGAGCACAGACTGCTCACCGAGGATGCGGACATCGTACTGGAGGGAGTCCTGCCCGGCCTCGTTCACAGCCACACACGTGTATCTCCCCGCGTCGCCCACAGCAGCCCGGGGGATCTGCAGCACACGCCCTCCTGGAAACAGACCCCAGAGCCATTACCTCTTTCAGTGTTGGTGTGAGCACGGCCCTCTGCAGGGACCCAAGTCTTCAGGCCCACTGACTTCCTCACATGATCCTTGGGACTCCGATTTCTCTAGGTGTTTGGTTATAGGCCCTGATACCACCTTTCATAATGAGCACCGAGTTAGTTTACACAAGTGGCCCTCTGACTCCATCTCAGGAACGGCCCTCTGACCATGCTCTCCCTGGAATGCTGCTGCAGTTCAGGGACGTGTTGCTCTAGCTTTGAGCATTTTGGGTAGTTTCTATATTGCTCCTGCAAGCACTCTTTTGAGAAAGAAATACACAGAAATAAGAAAAGACGATCTTGAAAGAACTATAATATATATTTTTAACTTCTCATGTTGTTTCCATTTTGAACATAACAAGTCACAATAATTGTATAAAAACTTCCACCCATGCTTGCTAATTACTTAGCTACTCCAGTGCTCAGTCTGCCTCTGTCATATGCATATCATCTTTGAATCACGTGAGGATGAGTCGGGAACATGGTACCCTATCAAGCCTGCATATTCATACAGCCATTAATTCCTAAGATCCAGAACAATCCCATATGTATCCACAATAGAATGATTAAATGTCAGGAGGCGTGTACTACAGCCACACTGAAGCCATGTCAGGAGCCATGGACTAGAGCCACACTGAAGCCATTTTGAATATAGAACTATGGGCCAGTGGAAAACCCCCTGTTGGCTAGATGCTTGGGAAAGAAGTTATGAAACTAATCACACGCTTAGCTTCAATTGTTTCTAGCAACTGTTTCAGAATGTGATTTATGCTGTACCTGCCGACATCCTGTTACTGATTACCTATGCTATTGTTGATATGCTGGTTACTATTGTTGATATGGTGGCTGCTCAAGAACAATCAGTCTTAAGACCATGGCTTGTGTCCCAGTTTCTCCTTTCCTCCCTGAGCCTTAGTTACTGAAGAATATAAAAACCCTCAATTAAAATCAATAAACTGACAGCTTGATCAGACATCCTGTCTTGCTGTCCATTCTTCGTGTCTTTTGTCCCCCATTCTCTCCTAGGTTGGTTGCAACCCCCATTGACTGTCCTGCTGGATGGGACAATTAAAAGCGTGGCATTTAAGTGATACAAAACTACTACTCAATTCCTGGCCCACATTCAAATCTCGTTAATGTTGAAATAATGTCTTATTTTATTGCCATTTTTCCCCCAAAGCCAGGCTAGTTTAGGATCACATTATATCCAGTATCATATCTACTTAGTCTCTTAAATTTTTCTTTTTGTTTTTTAAGACATTTTTTCATTTAATTGAGAGCAAATTCACATACATTTATTTAACATGCTGGCATTAAGCATGTAATTTAATGAATCTTGACGAACCCTGAATATCTAAATGCTTGCTAAAATTAAATAGCAGCCTAGAAAATGTTGTTGTCTTGTGACAATTTAGGCCTACCAATAAGCCATGCCACCATAACAAAAATAATTGAAACTAGTGATCTTTGCTGTTTATTTATAAATGTATTTGATAAACTAAGTAGTAACTATTTGCAATGATATATCAGGATAGTATCAGTAATGCAAAGAAGTCTGGCAGTCTCACCGCACTGGAGAAGCGAAGGCCATGGCAGAGTGGGCACTGGGGAACCTCACTGCGTCTCCTGGCCCACCCACACATGCCTCCCTCTGTTCCTTTGCAGCACCCGAGGACCAGTGGCATTCGGCAGCCTTGGTCTGCCACATGACATCTAACCACTCTGTTCGATGAGGAGACACACCCCTGGCAGGTCCCGAGCATCACCCTGCTGCTGACGCCTTTACCTGGTAAGATCAACACTTTATCACTGGAGGTCAGAGGATGGCCATCTTTGTACCATGTCAGAGTGGGTGGTGGGGCAGCATTTGTCTCGCAGTAAAGAGAAATTGGGTTGTTGAGGATCACGTCTTTGGCTTCACCACTCCTACCCGTGTCCAGCATGTTGCCTATTTCCCAGAGTTTCTGGAAACTTGGAGGAACTACGAGAGAAAAGCATGGAATCTGGGTCACGTGCAAAGGCCAGCATCAGACTATGAAACTAAGTTTGTGACTGAAATTTGACAACAGTGATTCCTTGCTGTACATATTAGATAACACACAAATACTTGCAAGGACCTACATAGCACCAGCTCCAAACCCTGGACACACAGACCCTGGAGCAGGTTCCCAGGTGGAGCTGAGGGTGCCTGCATAGCACCAGCTCCAGACCCTGGGCACGCAGACCCTGGAGCAGGTTCCCAGGTGGAGCACGGGTGCTGTGGTCACACTTCACTGTGCCTGTCAACAGGCTTGGGCACACAGGTAACAGAGGGGCCACTGTAGGAGAAGCAGAGACTGTCACAAAACACTGGCTTTGCTGAGAGCACTTCTCAGTGTTCTAAGAAAGCTGGACAAGTTGTAGAATCAGCATTAAAAAGCTCAGCAGGAAGAATGACGTTCGCACACATTGCAGAGCATAAATACGAACTAGCTGGCAGGCGGCTTGCCTGAACATGATAAGCACCAAAAGTATATAACATCTGATCTAGAATTTGTCCTGTGCACCTTAGGAAAAATCACAGACAGATACGTATTTTATATATTAACGTGTTTAATACAGCATTGTTTATGAGTAGGGGAAGCTTGGAAACAACCAGGCATTCAACTAGAGGTCTGGCTGCCTAAGTATTTGGACACTTAACTAATGAAACCTCACAGTTGTTACAAATGAAGTTGAGTATTTGGCAACCTTAAGGGTAACACTTTGCACCATGACAAATGCAACTATCACTTCTAAGTTGTTTTTCTAAACAGCTTTAAACATTCTGCATCATTTAGCACTCATAAAGTAAGCAAAAGGAGGCTTAAAATATTTAGGTAACTTGCCTAAGTCGCAGAACTTGTAGGAACTGTAAACATAATTGGATCCAAGTCTGAGCACTCTGCATTCCGTACTTAAGTACCTTCCTGCCTTCTATGTAAATACCCCTCAGAAAATTTCATGACTTAATATTAGAGAAAAGATGAGGAAATAGAGGTCTGTGCTATGGTCCCAACCTTGTAAATGACGGATATGTTTAGGTTCACCAGAAAGAAACACAGACAATAAAATAACCCCGAACAAAGGGATTCATCTTTGATTTCTCAAGTCCAAACTTTCAATAATGATTTTATAAACTCTTTACAGAGATAAACCCAGTCACTGCCTCCCATTGCTTTGGCGGATGGATACATCGACATGACAGGCGGTCAGTGTGTATTACCTTGTATATTCACATCAAAGTCCAGCTCATCATCACCTGCGATGTTGGATGCTACACAGGTGTAGCGCCCGGTGTCTGATATCTGAGCTTCCTTTATTTGGAGCCTGTGTCCGTTAGCACCGATGGTCACGTGATCATCTGGCTTCAGGGCCTGTGATTTGATGACAGCAATGTCAGCCTCAAGGATTCCCGTAAATCCTCTAAGACAATGCCTTCATGATTATTATACGAAGATCAAATGCCATCCGAAACAATCAAGACGGCAGGTCATTCTGTCCTTGTGCTAAACTGTATGAGAACTGTAACTGCAATGACTGAGGGGGACGCTCAGATGTGGGTGATGCTTTCATTGAGTTCAAGTACACTTTTAGGGTAAAAATTATGTTACTGGATACTCATTTATCTATGTGAAAAAAAATTCCAGTTGATATCATATTGTATTTATAAAGAGACCTTTTATCAAAATTTGTAGAAAATGCCAGAATTTCTTAAACAAGAAATGGTATTAGCATAATATGATTATAGTCCATAGTTCCTATCATTCAGGAAATCATGATTTCATAAGTGAATAATTTTAACCTACAGATATTCACATGTTGTTTTAGTTCATTTATTTGAAAGACAGCAGGAGAGAGTGCTCCTGTCCTCTACCTCACTTCCTAAATGTTACCAGGGCCAGGGCTGGTCAGGGCAGGCCAGGGCGGGCCAGGGCTGGTCAGAGCTGGTCAGGGCGGGTCAGGGCGGGCCAGGGCTGGTCAGGGCGGGCCAGGGCGGGCCAGGGCGGGCCAGGGCTGGTCAGGGTGGGCCAGGGCGGGCCAGGGCGGGTCAGGGCTGGTCAGGGCAGGCCAGGGCGGGTCAGGGCTGGTCAGGGCGGGCCAAGGCGGGCCAGGGCGGGTCAGAGCTGGTCAGGGCGGGCCAGGGCTGGCTGAGGGCTGAGGTTGTAAGGCAGGAATTCACCCAGGTCTCCCACAAGGGGGCAGAAATCCAGTTAGTTAAGCCCTCTCACTGCTCCTACATGTGCCTCAGGGAGGTGGCTGGAGCCAAGTTTTAAGTTCCGGCATGTGGATATGCTAAATGCTAGGCTACATGCTGACTCTTGCGGTCTGTTGCGTTAAAACCATCACTCACTTACGGATCTCTGCATTCTGATATCTGCATTGCCCACACGTAGAACGCTGCTGTTTCTATCCACAGTAAACTCCCTCATGCCTTGAAGTTTGCAGCCTCACTTTGCCCTCTCATCGGAAGCCACCTTCCCTCACGGCTGCTGGCGGTTTCGATGCCCACAGACAACCACTGACCTCCCACACCTCCTCTGCAAGCATTTCATCTTACTGCTGCCTGACCTCTTAGTCACCCGTACCTGCACCTCTGCATGGTCTCGGGCTCAAGTTCTGGCTCTCTGACCACCACCTCCTAACCTTCCCACATCCCCCAAATACCTCACACCCTGCTGAGCCCGTGATCTTGTCAGCCTTCTGGGTTCTCCTCCCGACTTCCACTCTGCTGACCCTGGGGGGCGGGGAAGGGCAGCAACAGCCCCTTCTCTTCCTGGATTCCACTCTGCTGCAGGCAGCCGTCTCTGCAGCCTGAGACCCATGCCCACTGCAGGACCGCCCTGCAGCCACATCCTCTCTCACCCACATCTCCATCATCTTCCCTTATTCCATTGGACAGCCATTCCTGCTGCAGCCCACACCCACACTTTCTATCGCCATTCACTGTCAAGTGATTTTAAAGTGCTTTCTGCATTTGCTGACCCCAGCTTCTTTCATCTTTTCCTGAAACTACTCCAGATGTTACTGTGTATTCTTGACCAAAAAGACTGCCAAGGTTACCAATGATGCTGTGTCACTCCTAAGTCTTTATCTTGCCAGCAGCACGTGTCTGACACATTTTTATCTGACTCTGCTGGGATTTCCCTCCCTGCCCTCCGACCTCTCAGTGAGGAAGTAGCTCAGCGCTTACTCTTGTGCCTCTTCTCTGCCACCCAACGTCATTCTCCTAAAAATGTCATGCAAAATCACAGCTGCTTCACTTCCCTTTACTCCCCACTCCCTGTGCCACCTTGGTCCAAGGGACCACGATGCCTCTTCTGGGCCACTACAGCAACCTCAAAGTTGGACTCTTTCTCCCTCAAGGATAGCAGCGTTTTACTTCCATTAACACCTTACACTGCATGTCATATCAATCATGTCACATCATATCATATCAAAATGTTCAAAACTCCCAGGTGGCCTCTCGTCATCACAAAGTTCCTTGTTCTGCCAAGCAGTAGGGCTTGGCCCCCAGCCACTCTTCTGCCACATCCTGTGTCCCCAGTGACGGCTGCATTCTCACTCCGGCCCTGTGCACCTGTGCAAGCCCGGTTCTTCGGAGCATCTTCCCCGCTATTTCCTTCACTTCTTCACGTGTTGCTGCTTACATATCACCGTATCAGAGATGAGATCCTTACTTCAACAAGTCATCACACTCCTACTCTGGCATCTGTATTACATTGGTTTATTTGTTTTTAAAATTTAGTTTTTATTTTTTATTGGAAAGTCAGATATACACAGAGGAGGAGAGACAGGGAGGAAGATCTTTCATCCAATGATTCACTCCCCAAGTGGCTGCAACAGCCAAAGCTAAGCCAATCCAAAACCAGGAACCTGGAGCTCTTCCAGGTCTCCCACACGGGTGCAGGGTCCCAAGGCTTTGGGCCGTCCTCCACTGCTTTCCCAGGCCACAGGCAGGGAGCTGGATGGAAAGTGGAGCTGCCGGGATTAGAACCAGCACCCATATGGAATCCCAGCACATGAAAGGCAAAGACTTTTAGCTACTAGGCTACTGTGCCAGGCCTGGTTTGTTTATTTTCTTTCATCTTTCTAAACCTAGCATGGGCATGAGTTTTAGTTTCTTTCATAATTCTGTCCCTGATACATCTGGCAAGTAGCAGCTGCTCAAGAAGTGACTTGGGATGCAGAGAATCATAATTAAAATCATATCACTTACATAACAATAATTAGAAGTTTCAATGGTTTATATTAGTGGGAACCAGTCCCAATCCCACAAGTGTTGGCATCTGAAAGCCAACATTTTTATCAACTTTGGAGTCCAGATTTCAAAGTGTAATTTAAGTATTCACAATGAAATTTAAAAAATGAAACTACCTCATTCCTTGTGCAATTCTGTAGGAAGTTTTTCTATCTGTATTTTTTCTATGTGTGAAAATATATATCATTACAGGTGTAAAAAGGCTTTAGAGAAATCTTAAAATAGCAACATGGTTTTAAAGGAGAAAGGATTATTTGTAGAATTGGTGTAGCAAGCAGTCTGCTTTTAGACAGAAATGAAACCATAAACAGAAAATCAGAGCTCAGTGGGAGTTCTATACTTTGACAATGGCTTCCAGATGAAGCTTGCTTTTTTTTTTTAATCAGTCATTTTTTTTTCAAGCTGCCAGTACTGCAAAAATCCTACCTGAGAAACCAACCTATGCCTCTGCAGTGCTCTGAGCCAGGACTGTGACCTGCACGTCTCCAATGGCAACAGAGCTTCCACAGAGCTGGTTATGGGGAAGGCAGGCCAACAGCAGCGCGGCCACCTCGCATACGTACCAAACACAGCGTGAACAACAGGGAGAATGTCACATTTTATAATAGCAGAAGACATTTATCCAAGCCCTGAGTTCATTTAGCATCCAAGAAACTCCATCTTGCTGACACTGTTAGGCACTGTGTATTACACTTACTTGTTTTGTAAAACCACACGATGGCACTCTGTGCCCCAACTGACGCAGAGAGCAGGGAATGCGTCAGCCTTCTGGAATACTACACACTTCCCAGCAAAAAGAACACCAAAGTGTGCAGCCTGTTTCAGATATTCGAGCTTGAGATACCAGGGGCATGAGATTTGCTAGTTTTAAGGACACAACAGTTCTCTGCGTACATTTGATTTTTTTCACTGTCCATTTAAGTCTTTTAGAAATCAGCAGCAAGTGAAAAAAAGCTAAGCTGTGACTGGCCTGTCCATCCTTGTACCAGCTGAGCGAGGCAGAAGGAACCGCGTAGGCTTCGCACTCCAAGGTCAGCGTGGTGTTGACTTTGATCTTCACTTCTTTAGGGTAAGCGCCTGGTCCCCAGAGGTCCCCTTTGCTGATTACAGGTGGAACTGCATCAAACAAAGATTAAAGAGTCAGCCCGTAGTGATTATCAATACAAGTACAGTAGAATGTACGGAGGTGGCTGCTTCGCCAGGAAGTGCCGATGCCAGCACCTTGTAGTGCAGGTGTGTTTGGACCCCACCATCCTGCCCTTCAACAAAGTGGAGCATGCTCTCGTGCTTCCCAGAGAAGTTAGGTTTGCTTGTTCCAGACCCAGTCTGCATACAAGCCGCCACATACACTCAGCTGCTGGTCATCAAGGTATCCAGGCAGACACCAGCAGGGCATCAGAGAGACCATCAGTGCTGAAACGTAGATTCTACTCATGTCCCTACAAGCCTTTCTTCTTTAATGGGTCAAGGCACACTGGAATAGTTCAGGCCACCAAACCTCACCCAGGGTACACACAGCTGCAGTTTTGTCTGGGGGAACTGTACAACTCAGTGCAGCTAGTAACGTAGAAACAAGCCGGAAAATCAGAGGCAGAGAACACAACGCCACCTCACCAAAGGGGAGTGAGCAGGGCGGGTGCTTCGCCATGGTAAGCTGTGTGGTCACGGGCACAAGGCTCCCTTTACTCCCATCCTTGTGAAGCAAGCTGCACAGACGGTATCCTGAATTATCACGAATGAGGAATGCGACACAACAAGGAGAGTTCACCGAGCACTTACTGTAGACCTTCAGTTCGTAGTGCTTGGCCATCTCGCCAGCCTCGTTAGTGGCCACACACGAGTACCTTCCAGCATCGTCCTCCTGCACACTCAGGATCTGCAGTGTTCGTCCTCCTGGAAAATCACGGACATCAAGTCTTTGAAAGCACGGTGGAGGCAGAGCAAGCACACGGGGACAGGGCTGGCGGCTCTGACAGCAGGCAGGGCTCTCACGTGTGTGCCCGCACTGGGGAACATGCTTGGCAGGCGTCACTGCATGGCAGTTCACTGCCGCCCCAGTCGGCCACCGCAGTGATGATGCCCGGCCCTCCACGCCTGCAGACACCACTGTGCTCCGCTGTCTCTGTCCTCACCATCCCATCCCCCTCAGCCGTGCGGCGGGCCTCAGGGCACTGCCCGCTTCAACAGCCATGGACTGAATTAAAACTCTTCAATCCAGGAATCCAAACAGGACTCCAGCTTGCCTCTTGGGCCCTTTTCTCCCTGCCACACACGGCACACACCTAGACACCATACATTAACAACACTCACTGCACACACACCCAGACACATACATCATACAGACACACAGCACACACATACCATCTGAAACACATGACCACTGCGCGTATCACAGCTACACCTCAGACCAGTCACCACTCGGGCTGAGAAGTTCACCAGCACAGAGCCGGCCATGCCCTCTCTGCACCTTTTTCGTCTGAGTCACTCTGATGGATGTGAAAGCTTTTCTAACTCATTTTCTAGAAATTTCTTTAATGTCTATCCAAATTTCTCACTAAGCAACAAAGCTGTTTCTGACAAGTTCAGCCCATGGTAGCCATTTCTTCTTTCCTTACAAAATTTCACTGCTCAATTTATCACGCTCCTGGATCATTTATAAGCCATGATTATTCATGGTTCATGTTGCTGAGAAACTTTTAACAGATACTATCTTTTCTCCATGAGACAGCGACTTACACCCAGTGTTTACGCATTTCAGTTCTAGATTATATACACTGCCAGGCATCAAAGAGGAATGGGGTAGTGCTGGGCCTACCTATTAAATTCCAGTGGGAGTTTGTGGGTTTGAGTTATGATTCTGCCCCTCACCCTAGCTCCTCGCCTGTACTTGGAGGACAGCACAGAATGGGTCAGGCAGTGTCTGTCACCCACCTGGAGTCCTGGCTGAAGCTCTTGGCTCGGAGCTTCCGCCTGGTCTAGTTCCAGCCACTGTGGCCATCAGGGGAACTACCGAGAGCTCTCTCAAATAAATGTATCAACAAAACAATAAATAAACTCTCAAACACAAACTCTCTGTCAATGTTCAATAAGAAATCAACCTCCCGGTTTTTAAATTCCAGATTAGTTTGGCAACAAATTGATTATACGGCAGCATTATTTTTTCACCTCGTTATTATCCTGATCTTTCAAAACATTATTTTAGTACCTTAGATCATTAAGATATATACAAACATTAGAAATTAACATATTAATGTAGCCTTTCAAAACAAGTAACCAAAATGATTCTGCTTTTCTATAACAGCAGATGGCACAGCCGCATCTGAAGCGAACGCGTCACCTGGGAGAATGCGAACGTGCTGGTTGGACTCCAGAGGGACGCCACCCTTGGACCACGTGATGGTAGCTGGAGGGTGAGAGTAGGCCTCGCAGACCAGAGACGTGGGGCTGTGAAGGACAACGGTGACATCTTCAGGGCTGCCATCACTGTCCACGCCAGCGATTGTTGGAGAGACTGAAAAACAGTTAATGCTTGAAGACATGCTTTTGCTTTTCAAATTTTGTTTTTTTTTTTTTAAATTATCTTATGATACAATTCCACAGGTTCTGGATTTCCCTTACCCCCTCTACCGCCACTGATTTTCCCCCATATTATTACAACAGCGCAGTCCTTCATAACAGTCCTGAGTCCCTCATTCTGCTGTCTGAGTGTGTGCTGACATTACAGGCGCAGACAGTGACAGACAGTCCAGCATCCTATTGTCAGGACACATGTAACAGTTTCATTGGGAGTCTGTCTTTGATTTGTAAGTGGAGATGCACACCACATTCTGTGTTCACATCTCTATGGGACAGTCTCTACTTCCCAGTTACTACATATCCCTATAAATGAAAAGCCATAAAGCAAAATCAACATCAAAAAGAAAAATACAGAATTTACAACAGCATGAACGAACATGCCACTGAATGACCGGTGTGTTGCTGAAGAAATGAAAAAGGAAATCAGACACCTTCCTGGGGAAGATGCTATTGTGTGACCTATGTGTCAGTAAAAACTTAATAACACAAAAGAAACTATTTTGAAGAAATGGAAATAAAAACAAAAATATCAAAACGCATGAGATGTAGCAAAAACAGTATTGAAAGGGCTATTGATCTTGTATTTAGCAAGCAAGCTACTTTGTATCAGAGAGAACGTATGATGCTTGTTCTTTTGGGATTGACTTATTTCACTGAGCATAATGGTCTCTAGTTGGAACTATTCAGTTGCAAATGGTAGAATTTCATTCTTTTTCACAGCTGAGTAGTATCCGTGGAGTAGATGTACCACTTTCTTTATTCACTGCTCTTTGGACAGGCATCTGGGCTGTTGACATGTCTTCGCGATTGTAGATTATGTTGCTGTGATTACAGGGTTACAGATCCCGTTCTCATATGCAGATCCCATTTCCTTAGCATTTATTCCCAGCAGCGGGATGGCTGAGCCACGGCAGGTTTATTCTCAGTTGTCTCAGCACTCTCCATACTGACTTCCACAGTGGTTATCCAGCCTACACTCCCACCCAGATTGAAGGAGGGTAAACTTTCTTCCTACAGCCACATCAGCAGGTGTTGTCAGTGGCGTTCTGAATGCAGACCAATCTCACTGGAGTTAGGTGGAACCGCAGTGTGGTTTTCATTTGTACCTCTCTGACATTGCCTGAGCATTTTTTTGCATGTTTATTAGCCAATTTGTTCTTTTGGAAAATGTTCATTTCCTTCACCCATTTTTTTTACAGGACTGTTTTTGCTTCACAGGGTTGTTTGTTGTCTTTTATTAAAAAATTTTTTTTTTAAATTGGAAAGGCAGTTTTACAGAGAGAAGGAGAGACAGAAAAAGATCTTCCATCTATTGGTTCACTGCTCAAATGGCCACAAAGGCCAGAGCTGAGCCAATCCAAAGCCAGGAGCTTCTTCAGGGTCTCCCATGCGGGTACAGGGTCCCAAGGCTCTGGTCCATCCTGGACTGCTTTCTCAGGCCACAAGAAGGGAGCTGGACGGGAAGCAGGGCCGCCGGGATTAGAACTGGGGCCCATACAGGATCCTGGCTCACGCAAAGTGAGAACTTAAGCCACTTGGCTACCACGCTGGGCCCTGAAGATGTGTTTTACAGAGTTTTCTAAACATCCATTTCTAAATTTCCAATGTATTTATTTGTATAATTGTATGACTCCATTCCTTAACTTACAGAATGCAACTGACAGACTGTTCTTCTACACAAAAGCAGTGAGGTTCCCCTCAACACCCACTCGTTACAGGAGGAGATAACACCTAAAGAAGCAATTCACGGGCTGGCACGCGGCTCAGTGCACTAGGCTTCTGCAGCACTGACATCCTGTGTGTGTCAATTTGAGTCCTGGCTGTTCCACTTTCAACTGAGCTCCCGGCTCCTTTGCTTGGGAAAGCAGCATAGGACACCCCAAGTCTTTGGGCCTCTACAACCCACATGGAAGACCCAGAAAAACATCTGGCTTGAGGCTTTGAGTTTGCCCCACCCCAGGTCGATATGGTTATTTGAGGAGCAAACCAGCAGGTGGAAGATCTCTAACTCTGCCTTTCAAAAAAAAAAAATCAATAAAATCTAAACAAAAATGAAGGAAACCCAACATTCTGCAGAAAGAGGCAGTGGTGACAGGACTATCGGGGCAGGTGAGTGAGGAAGGGCGCCAAGCCCCGTCTGAGATGTGAGTATCTGAAAATGGGCCTGAAGGACTCATGGTGGTGAAACGGGGAGGGGAAGGGCAAGCCGGGAGAACTCAGAGAGCAGGTTCAAGGCCACACTGGCAGCCACAGGAGCGGGCAGCAGTCAAGATGCCCCCTCCCACATCCAAGCACATGTGATGGAGTTCCCACGCCGCCTCCCCGCTAAGGGCGACCCCGGAGCACAGCAGGACTGAGTGGTTGGCTCGCTGTGGTTCCTTGCACCAGCTGAGGTGGCTGTCTGGGAGGTTCTGTCTCTCTGCGTGTCCCTGCTGCCTTTCCAATGCATCAGTGAATAGGATTAAAAGCAAACTGGGTGCAAGAGCTCAGAGGAACACTGGTTCCTAGGAGATGGAGGGACTGAGGAAGGATTGACTACAGAAAGGCAGGGGACATTGACAAGCAGACTCGATCATACAGTATGAGGGGTCAAAGACAACCCCAGGTCTTTTCTGTTAGTCTATCTGCTTCTAAACAGAAAAAGCAGAAAGGTCTTCTCGCTTAGGTGGGGAAGATGCTTGCTCTCTGAAGAACTGGAATCTGAAGCACCTCGGAGACACTTCAAAGTCCACAGACATTTGAGTCTTGAGGGAAAGATCTGGGTTGCAGATACTGATTTCAAACAGCAGTGATTTATAGGAAACGACAATTACATAGGTGGGGATAAACTACACTCCACTAATACCTGGGCCGCTCTGCTGCTTTCCCCAGGCCATTAGCAGGGAGCTGGATTGGAAGAAGGGCAACCAGGATTAGAATCAGTGCCCATATTGGATGCTGAAACTGCAGGATTATCCCAGGAAGCCAGTCTCATATAATAAAAACATTAAGCAGAGAAAATAGAATATTTAGTCATACTCCTGTTTGGTTCTTCAAAACTTGAAGCGAAATTGCACCTACTAAACACGGTCAGGCTGAAACTCTTGCTCTTGTCCCCAGCTGGATTGGATGCCAGGCACGTGTATCGTCCAGTGTGCGACACTTGGGCACTGGTGATCTGCAGAAAACGGCCACCGGACAGAAGGCGATGGGCTCCATCCTCCTGGAGCAGCTGCCCGTCTCTGTGCCATGTGACTTTGGGGACGGGATGCCCTGTGGGAAAAAGCCATTTCTGAGAGTTGGTCACCAGCCTCAAGTCTGTAGTGCTTAAAGTTTAAAACAGGAGTTTTTCACTCATTTCCCTTTCTACGTGCCCTACTTCTAAGATAACGCTGTGAGCACTGATTTTAAAAATCCACTTACAAACTCTCCATTGTACAGTGACAATGATTCTGCTATGACTAAAATAATACACGGATCACAACTCATTTCCAAACGTAGGTGAGTTTCCATCTGTAAGTGAAATGATTCCAAACTGGCCTGTGTGTTTGACTAAATTTGTACCACACTTAAAAATGTGGATGTACTTTTACAAAAATTATTATGAATACCTCTGCACTCATGCTGCATTTTTTTTTTTTACAAATCTATAGTTTTGCAGAAAAATCTGTAAAAATGTAAAACATCTAACCAAACAACTCAGCTATTTTGAGTTTGCGTCAGGATTCCAGCATACAGACAGATATAAAGATACAGGCATATTGCTAGTATAGCAATTTAATATTTAGTTTGCAGTGAGACTAATGTTAAGTTTTAAACTATCAGAATAATTTTTGACATTTCAATGGCAATCAAATCATGTTAGGAATGGAAGGCCAGGATGATATATTCTAACTGGAGACCTCAAGGGAAGAAAGGTGTGACATGAAGGTGACTGGTCTCCATGCAGCATTTGTTGCTGGGACCGTGCTTCTAGAAGGAACACGGAGAGGTTCAGTCAGTGTCTGTGGCTCTTTAGCTCTGCCCTTGACAACAGAAACATTTCCTTCCTTCCTTATTTCTACTGTTCATTCAAAGTACGTAAACAAGAAAATAACAAGCTCATCAAACCTTCCTTCAAATGTAAACTTCTGGTGAACCGTTAGGGGGTTACTCTCACTGCTGCTTTAACCTGTGAGGCCATTTACAGCAGGAATCAGGCTGGAGAAGCGCCTGCAGCTGTGTCTACTTTGATTCCCAGCAACAAAACTGATTTGCTGGTAAAGATGTCAAACCGCTTTTGTAATTATTCATTTTTAATTTATTTTTCCTAATCCCCAGTCTCTTTGTAACATGTGATGAGATGACAGTGAAAAGGAAAATTTACGATAGAGAAATTTAACTTGCTTCTTTGCCTTCTGTATCTTGCTTGCTGAGAATAGCTGAATAGGACTTCTCTTGGTAAATGATTGAGTTCAATTGGGACTCAGGATTCAAAGTTCAACAGTGGCCCTGAGACAGGCATCTCAGGAGGAATCAAGGTAAATAGTGAGGAGACAGAAAGTCCCTGACTTCTTGAAGGAGGCTCCAAAGGTCTGAAAAAAGCAAACTCAAGGAAAACTGTGACAAGGAACTGAAAGAAACAGCAGACTTATGATGTAATAGTCAGAATAAAAGCCCCTAGGTTTATGATTTTATGGTTTTAGCCTTTATCCTTTGTGCAAGTGATTTTAAAATGCTGTGTAAGTAATTTTGGCCTATAAAAGGAATGTTGTGTAATGGCTTGGGGCTGGTGTGTCTGCCCTCCTGCGTGAGGAACTGGCCCCAGCCCCAGTGCACTGGTACCCGAATAAAACCTCATGCTTTTGCATCAAGCCTCGTCTTCGCTGACCATCGGGGAGACTCACTTTCTCGAGTCGGTAAGGTTGTCCTCACTTCGCGCGGCCTTACAACAGTCCCCCACCCCATCCCACCAGTAATTCCCACCATAAAATAAAGTCATCTTCACACTAAGATGCCCATCTGGCTTCTTTCAAATGAACTTCAGGACAATGGGAAAAGCAGAGCCCAGGAAGGACACAGCAAGGAAGGCGAGCTGGGACAGGAGAAGGCAGAGGGAAGATCAAGAACGGATTGAATTCAAACAAAGGCCAGTGTCTTCCTACAGCTCTCGCTGGCACCTGCCCTTATCTCCACAGAACCCATGGGGGATCCTCTACACTGCGACTAGGCAGGAAGGAGCTGAGCTTCAGCTGCAGAGGCTGCACCTGCAGGCACCCAGTTTCAGAGAGCAGAGGGTAAGAGCAGCAGCGGAGGGGGCGGGACCCTCACCTGTCACCTCACAGGTCAGAGTCACACTGTGCTTCTCTTTCACTGTCACGTCTTCCAGGGGACTGTCACCTACAATGTGCGGTGGAACTGAAAAAGAAAACAAAACAACACAGAAACACGGCGACTGTTAGCTCTAACAGCAGGGATGTTTTAGAGGCATCCACGATTACATTTTTAGAATGCTGTAATTCTTAAAACAAATCTCCAAATTGCCATTCATGACGTGATTACTGGAATGTCATAACATTCTCATCAATACTACTTTTAAGGGATAAAGTTTTTATGCCATGAATCCAATTATAATGAGTTTTATTATGATATAAATCACAAAGTCTGGACACAAATTGCTCAACAAATCAAGAGTAAAACATTTACTCGACATTTATTTCCCCCACCATCGCTCTAAGAAGCACTCACAATAAACAAGTCATTTAGCATCTCAAGAACATTGTTGGCAACTGTGAACTAGCGAGACAAGGCATTTTAGCTAAATCATCAGACTGATGGTCTCCCGACAATCCTAACATTGAATTCTTGCCCAGAGTCACACAGCCCAGGGCCCAAAGAACACTCCGACACGAGATGAAGCTGTAAATCAGTTTCAACTCAACTTCCAGCAAGTATTCAAGCCAACTTGCAGATATTACAAACGATCAAAGTACCCAGTACTGAAAGTCCGAAGAGTTTTCTTCCTTCGCCTGCTGCGTTCCTGACGACGCATGTATACTGGCCTGTGTCCTCGACCCTGGCCTGCATCAGCCGGAGGGTCCTGCCTCCTGCAGAAACAAACAACCAGATGACTTCAAAATCAACACAACTGCAGATGACACTGGGCTTCAGAAAATGGTGACTGGACGTCTAGGCAAAGCTGCCACTCTGCTGCTGGCAGATGGAATCGGAACACACCAACACAGCAGCAGCCCAGATGTGGGGACATGGACTCCTTGGGTGGTGAAGCCATCTAGCCGGACTCCCAGCTTTCAGCAGAGTGTCCTGGGCCCCTACACTCCTCTAACTGGATCTAAAGCCACAGGGTCACCTCGTACAGAGCTGAAGGCTATGCAGAATGAGCTCCCAGGTAACACTCATTTGAAGAAAGGTTATTCCTTCAGGAAAAGCATCCCACCTGAGGATATAACCCGGAGGGGACTCCAGGAGAGCGCAAAGACGCAGGAACCAAGAAGCCGAGCTGAAGGCCTGCCCAGATCTCAGAGCACACCAAGGTGGGAGAGTCCAAGCAAAACACTAAGTCCTTTCTCAGATTTTGCAGTTATTTTCCAACTGGCATAGCTAGACTTAGCATCCCGAGCTTGAAGAACAAAAAAGGTAACAGACATAACATTCACACATGAAAATTCACCCAGATCTGGTTTGGCGGGGCTCTCATTTGCATGGGGTGTTTTCAGCATGCTCTGGAAGCAGACCTAAGAGTTTCTTATTTAGATAAACATAGCTGGTTATTTGAAACTGGTCCTTTTCGTCCCTCGCTGTGACCTGCAGTCAGTGATGCCAGCTGAGACTGTGCAAAGCAGCACGATTTGTTGGATGCACTGCTGGCTCCAGACCTCACCCCAGCCTCAGAGGTGAGTGGCCTTCTCTGGCCCTCTCGCTCCAGCCAGCGACTCACAAAACAGACCGACTGGCAGTTACTCTTCTGTACATTTCTACATCGACTGTCTGGTCTCGGCCGATGGCTTCAGCAAGTGCTGCTTTCAGAAAAGCAGCAGGGCCTGTCTCAGCAGGGCTAATTGAGACAGCACACGTGTAACCGACGACAGCAGCTCCCCTGCGCACATGGCTTCTCCCTCCTCTCACACAGACACACGCCGGGATTCGGAGATGCCAGGGCTCCTTGGCAGTGCTCCACAGGGGTAGGCACTTCTAGGCTGCTCAGGGCTGTTTAGCTTGTAGTCCAGCAAAGCACCTTGAAATCAAAGCAAAACCCCACCCTGTAAATCTGCGGCAAAGCCCAGGACATCACCCTTGACTGCTGTTTCCAAGGGGAGGAACTCAGTTGTAGCCACTGGATTTAACAAGTTCCTATTTTCTCAGCAAATGGAAATTCTGTTCAAACCCACAAATAAGAGGATGATTTTCAGATGAGAATACCTGTGGACACATGGCAGTCCAGGAAGGAGCACCACAGCTTCCAAGGACAGGGCGGCCACAGAGCTTGCACCACTCTATCCACGACAGGAATCCCGGCATGCCCCAGAGGCTCACCCAGATGCAAGCATGGCATTCGTTCCTCCACATCACCTGACTTCAGCCCCAAAGAGACCCTGACAGCCAACCTAACACCCTCACTTGACATGCAATGAAATGGGAGTTAGCACACTGAACGAGCTAGCATGGCCTGGCACCCTAGGCAGGAAGTTAACCACCTCAATTGTAAAAAATGGCTTCTCTGAGTCATTTCACAGTTTGCTCCCAGAATCTTTCCCGCACCGACATTAATTTTGATCTTGAGATTAGACAAAAGCAACATACCCATTCACATCCATGACCCTTACATTCATAAATCTACTAATAACACCTGCAGGCATGGGTGTGGGGAGAAAGGCACCACCGTTGGGAGTGCAGCAGGTGCAGCTGCGATGGAAGTCAATGCAGAGAGTGCTAAGACGACTGAAAAGTGATCTGTGGTATGACCCAGCCATCCCACTGCTGGGAATATGTCCAAAGGAAACGGAATCTGCAGGTGAGACCTGCAATCCTATATTTAGAGCAACACAACCTACAACGACAAAGACACGGAAATAACCCAGCATGCCTGTCGAAAGAGGAATGGATAAAGAAACTATGCTACATCTACTCTATGGAATACTAACCCACTAAAAAGAGTGAAATTCTACCATGTGCAACAAAATGATCCCAACGAGGGGCAATTATGCTCCGTGAAATAACCTAATCCCAAAGGCACAGGATAGCATATGATCTTTCAGATACAAGGTAACAGGAAATGTAATAATGCATTTGTTTCTGATAAGTACCTCACCCTGTTAACATAAACTGAGTCAGCCATTCTGAGGTCTTTGCCTGTGAAGGAGTCTGAAGCTGAACGCCCTGATAACAGTTAAAGCCTTTGTTGAAATTGAGTGCAGGCATTGATTTAATCTTCCTTTTGCTTGGTTTGACTCCAAAGTCCTAGCATGAGGGATGTTTAAATCTGGAAGTCCTCATTCAACATAGTAGGCCTTATTCTAAGTATTGGAGCTTTTCACTAACCACAGACTTGGCTCAACCTTCTCAAGTCCAGGCCATCCCCCCCGTGCCAGGCGCAGCTCCCGTGGCACGGCCTGCAGAGCCACCACCTGGGTGAATCCCTCCGGAGAAGCCACCCTAGTCTCCTGCACACTTGGATGAGGAGTATGCCAACCAGCTTTTCTTTATAGTCTTGATCAAATCTTAGCTCACAGGAAACTCTCCGCTCCTACAAACGCAAACAGCCCCAGCAGTCACGTGGGAGCTGAGGTTCTCGGTCACAGGGTCCGCCCGCGTGACTCACGGGGTAACAAGACTTGCTGTGACTTGGGGTTTGGTTTTGTCTCTCCTAATCCTTTGCTTCGTGAACTGGCCCCATTACGGCACAAACACCCCATGAGTGAAGAAACAAATGTTAGGTCAGCTTAATGTTTCCAGGAATCCAGGGACAGGTTCCCCCAACCTCGCAGAGCCCCCTGCACCTTCCTTAAATAGCCCAAACAGCTTTTTCTTAAGATGAATTATAGTGTGTTTCACAGGAGTTATGACAGCAAGGAGAAGCAAGGTGCTCAGGCTGAACAGACGCCGTGGCTGCTGGGACCGGAAGTACCTGAGAGGATCCTGGCGGAAGTGCTGAGGCTGACGGGCCAGCCGTCCTTGAGCCAGGTCACTGAGGGCAGAGGGATTCCTGAAGCCTCGCAGCTCAGGGACACCGGGCTCTTTTCCACCACACTGATGTTTTCAGCTGCGCCCTGGTTTCCTATAAAGCTTGGTGGTGCTGCAAGGGAGAAGCAAACCGGCAGGCAGTGAGAAGGAAGGTAGCTCCCACAGAGCACACACAGCACCAAGACGCTTGCTGGTGATAATCAAACTCCAGCTTTCCTAACCAACAGTGAGCAAAACAAGCAATCACAACAATGAGCATTTTGATTTCTGCTGTGAAAGTGTGACATTTCTGGGAGTGCATGTGTCACTTCTTCCCCACTCGTAGAAGCAAGCCACTCTTACACTGTTATTCCCACAGCAACTCTTTTTTTCATGGCGAATTCATGACATGGATTCATGATCCTCTCACTGGCACAATTTTTCAAAAGACAATTCTAATCTTAAAAATTCACAGCATGATATTAAAAAGATACTTCCAATGAGTTTATTGTTGCATTGTTTCTTTCGGCTCTGGTGGGTGCAGTGCCTGCAAACTGCAGGTTCTGGATGCTGGGCTTCATGCATCCTTCACTGGATTAAGCCACGAGCTTTGTGGGTTGGTACATAGCCTCCTGTTGAGACTTCGATAGGATGCCACGCAGCACACGCGCATCCCACTTCCAGGGTTCTGGGTTCAACTCCCTGCTCTGGTTCCTGCTAACGCCAACCCTGAGAGGTGGTAGTGACGGCTCAAGTGAATGGCTTCTGGATCCTGGCTTGGGCCACAACACAGGGAGTCCACTCTGCCCATCCCTTTCTAAGAAATAGAACACATTTTTTTAAAATTCAAGTTGTAACATCTGTGTCTGTTAAGTTTATCATTACTTCTACAGATGTTAAAATTATATCCAAATTGTATACATCCAAATAAATAGCCCCCCACCTCTGTGTGTGTGCTCCATTCCTACGGACATTTGTGGCTAATCAGAGTGACACAGCTGACTTTAGGACGACGAGTGCTCCACTGAGGTGGACTCGCACGGCTGCAGACAGACCCGTACACGAGTCAAGAAAGCTCACTCGGAAAACATGTAGTCAAGGATTTAACTTGGGATGGCATCAACCCGAAAGCACCTGAAGATAGAATTTTCTAGCTCACTGTGTGCGTTCCTGAAAGAATATCCAGGACATGCTTAGCGCTGTGATGCAGGCCACGGGAGGTGCTTCAGAAATGGCCCATCCATATGCAAAAGACGCAGTTTTTATCAGCAAGAAATAGCCCTCCTGAGTCACTTCTGACTTACCATGAACACTTAAGTCATATTTTCTGTCAGCCATCCCTGCTACATTCGTTGCAACACACACGTAACGGCCTGTGTCAGACACGTGAGCATCCTTCAGCTGCAGCGTGCGACCAGCGTCCAGGACTTCCACGCCCCTTCCCTTGGTCAAGGGCCGGCCATCCTTCATCCAGGTCACCACGGGCGGAGGAACCCCTTGCACCGCACACTCCAAGGAAATGCCCTTCCCTCGCATCACCACCATCTCAGTAGGGTGGCTGCCACTGCCCACAATGGCTGGTCGAACTGGGGATGGGGGTGGGGAGGAGGCAAAATGAAACAGCACAGTGAGTACCTCATCTCTGTCTTAGGAGTTTCCATCAGTCAAAGTTACAGGTGCATTTTTATGTCAGACATACGCACAGGTAGATGTTGCCTAAGGTTTCTCCTGCGTCTGCACCTGAAATGAAGCTGCTGACACAGCCAGACAAGGATGCTGAGCTGCCGAGCTTCTGCCTTCGAGAAGCTGTTCACATGACGAGAGCCGCCACAGGCTCTGCTTCCCAGTCCTCCCGCTGTGACTGTGCCGACGGGCACTGCGCACAGTGCTCCCGGTGTGACTGTGCCGATGGGTACTGCAGCACAGTGCTCCCGGTGTGACTGTGCCAACAGGTACTGCGGCACAGTCCTCCCGGTGGGACTGTGCCGACGGGTACTGCAGCACAGTCCTCCCGGTGTGACTGTGCCGACGGGTACTGCAGCACAGTCCTCCCGGTGTGACTGTGCCGACGGGTACTGCAGCACAGTCCTCCCGGTGGGACTGTGCCAATGGGTACTGCAGCACAGTGCTCCCGGTGTGACTGTGCCGACGGGTACTGCAGCACAGTCCTCCCGGTGTGACTGTGCCGACGGGCACTGCGGCTGGCTTCGGCCCCTCTGCCTTCTGCTAGGGAGCTGGAAAGCCAAGGCTCTTTCCTAGTCTTCCTTGGGAATTACTGAGGCCACTTCAGTCAACCTGGCCATATAAAACCCACAAACACAGGTCAGGTGTTGGGGCGGGCTGGGAAGTTCTTGGCTCTCCCAGGGAAGGGAAACCATGCCCCTTTTCCACAGCCTCTGGCTGTCAGTGTGGACTTGACAGCACAGCCCAGCACCCACACTGAGACAGTGAAGTGAAGCACAGACCAAGAGAGCCCCACCTGGACAGCCGCTGGCCAGCACCCCTGGACAGGGCAAAGCCGCTGGCCAACTCTCCCGTACTCACATTTTTTGTTTTGAGAAAAAAAAATCAACTTCCACTTGCTTTATTATCTTTATGTTTCTAAACTAAAAGAACTTATTAGTACATAAGAGTCTCAGGGTCACAGCAAATTAATGATAATTATAACTGAACTCATATCTTTCTATGATAATGTTCTGTTGGTTTTAATCACCCGTAGCCAGTTTCCAGAGTACTCACTCCATGGAGACCAATCCCAAGGGCAAACAGTAAACAGCTCTTCTATAGACGTGGGAGGCAAGAAGACTAGGCCAGCAACGGAAGCCCGTCTGCCAGAGCCATGAGCCCTGAGCCGGAAGGCCTCAGCCAACCACAGCAAGCCTCGCCGAGCTGCGTCCCAGAGCTGCACGGCGCACGCGGCAGCTGGGCTCCTAGATCTAACAGTCAGCTCTCCAAAGGTCGTGAGACAGTTATTATTATTTTACATTCTAAATAAACATACTTTGATATCAAGCCACATCTCGGCCATCCACATAGCTGCTGTTCTGCCCAGGCCTCCACACGCCCTGCCGAAGTCACAGCTACATGCAGGCACCTGGCGTGTCTGTGGGTGAGCTGCTGCCGACCACCGGCTGAGCCGACGACCACCGGCTGAGCCGACGACCACCGGCTGAGCCGACGGCAGGCAGGGAGAGGTGACCACGCTCAGCACCATCGATATACAGCACCACAAGTGAAGGAATGTTACAATTGCTAGGGGAAGGAAAGGACACACTTAAAAAACAAAGCCGTGCAGAAAGCCCAGCGAAGCAGTAACTCACTGTACACTTGCAGGGTGTAGTTTTTCTTCACCGTTCCAGCAGCATTTGATGCCACACATGTATAGAGTCCTGCATCAGATTTTTCAGCCACTGAGATTTGTAACTGTCTGCCTCCAGATAAAATCCGGACTCGCCCCAGAGAGTCAGGCAACACAGGGGAGCCTGCAGAGAAAAACAGACGGACGGCTGGGAGGCAGAGTCAGTGGCATTCCGTGTGCGCTCCGAAAAGCACGTGCATCCCGTGTCTGCGCCCAGCTCAAGGACATGAAGGGCGGATGGCACTACAACCTAATCACTCCTTGGCCTGTAAATGAAAACACTAAAGTTCAAACAAACTGAAAACATACACAAGCTATTTAACATTCACTGGGCACAAATATTTTGCTGAGTAACCTAAAAATCTACTCAGCAGAATGATTCAAGATAACATTGTAAAACTCTGAAAATAAAACAAGATGTCATCTTTAGAAAATCTTTCCTAACAATTTATTTTGAAAGGCAGAAAGAAACACTCCATCTACTGATTCCTTTGCCATAGTTCCCACACGACAGGCAGGAGCCCGTGTCCAGTGCAGGACGTCAAGGCAGACAGCAGGGAACTAGCCACTCAGGAGGGGGCAGGGCCTGAACCTGGGGACAGTCCATGGGCGCAGAACTCTAGGTTGTGTGCCAAGGCACCATGTGTGCCCAAATGCCTGGCCCTTGGAGACCGGTCTCAGAATCTATTGAAGAAGACAAAATTTAGTTGTCTGAATAGTGGATTCTTGACAAGGATAGCTGTTTCACAGGACAACAAATAAAAGAACAAATTATGCAGAGCAGTAATTTTTTTTCTGCGGGGCAGTTAAGTGCACAGTATGTTTCCATCTGGATATCTGCAGAGGCCTCGCAGGCCACACATTCAATAAAGCCATTTGCTGTCCAGCACTTAGCATCAGGCTCCGGGAGACGGGCTCAGAAACCAGCCTGTGTGAAATAAAAGCTCGTTCTCTACTGATATTTAATCTTGCAAATTTTCAATGAGGACACTGACCTTTCTTCTTCCAGACAATATTCGGGGGTGGGATACCACTTGACTCACACAACAGACTAACAAGATTCCCTTCAATGACTGTGAGTTGAGCAAGTTCCTTAGAACCATAAATATTTGGTGGTACTGAAAGAGAAAAAAAGAAAACCAGTTTTTGTATTCATTTCACATAAAATTTCCCCAAAACATTAATAAAATGAAAAAGGTTCTATTCAAATTATACAATGACCATGAGGTTGACATATCAAAACCATATAAAAATATGAATAATATTCAATAGCAGACTCCCATTGTGACAAATAGAAATTACAAATGCTCAGAACTGCACCCAAAGAAGCTGTCGGATGATGTTTGACTCCTTGCATCAGCGCCGAGGCCCCTGCAGATGACCCCTCCCTCGGTCACTGAGGCCCTGTCAGTTTCACTATCTGAACTGAATGGCTCTGAGAAGCACCAAGCGAAGCACCAAGCGAAGCACCAGGCGAAGCACCTCTTCTGGGTCACACAGCCTCCTCCCTCTGCCTGCACCTTCAGACGGAATGCCGGCCACTCCGCTTCTCCTAGAAAGGTCGGGGGGAGCTGCGGCCCATTCTCCCAACACACTTCTCTGGTCGCAGTGCTTGTCTGTAGTGCACGCTTGTCCTGCCAAGCTCCTGGGAGCCGCGCAGCCAGGGAAGCCTGTCACCCTCACCGAGCTCCCAGCCTGTTGAGTCTCACCCTGGGAGGCCCCTGACACCAGTCAAACTCCCTTTTGCACATCCATCTGTGACCTTGCCGCCTCCTCTCAATCGAAGTTTGTTTTCACACTCCGACACCAAGCCCTGGCACTGTGCTGCACAGCTCAGTGCTCAGGTGTGCGAACTGTCTCGAACCTGTGTAACCAGTTCTTTGATCTGCTCATGCTTTCTTCACCCCACAACGTCCCATGGCCTTTCTTCCCAGCGTCCTAGAAGCTGGAACTTGGGCCACGCCACAACTGCTCCGTTCCTGCATTCTCACCGGATAATTCTCAACGCATCAACCTCACTGAATCTCGACCTCCTTCACCGCTCACACACCTTCCCATGAGGATGTCTACTGCTTCATGTGCTGCCTCTCCACTCAGCCAGATCCCACCAGCACCCCGACGGCTCCTCTGCCAGCACGTGACACTGCTTGCACCCCTTCCTCCCTGCTTGGCAATCCCTTCCTCTGGACGAACGCTTCAGTTTGCCCTGTCATCATCCATATCAGGCACTTTACCTTCCTAACATCTCCTCCACTGCTCTGTGTCTCACTCGGCTTCATGGCAGATGTGGGTCCCATGGGATCACTGAATGCAGACCACACTGTCAGGCTCTAGGCTCTGTCCACCTTTTCATGGAGTTAATACTGACAGATTTTTTTTAAAAAGATTTATTTCTATTGCAAAGTCAGATATTGAGAGAGGAGAAGAAACAGAGAGGAAGATCTTCCGTCCGATGATTCACTCCCCAAGTGAGCGCAATGGCCAGAGCTGCGCCAATCCGAAGCCAGGAGCCAGGAACTTCCTCCAGGTCTCCCATGCAGGTGCAGGGTCCCAAGGTTTTGGCCCGTCCTCCACTGCTTTCCCAGGCTACAAAGCTGGGAGCTGGATGGAAAGTGGAGCTGCTGGGATTAGAAGCATTGTCCATTGGGATCCCAGCACATTCAAGGCGAGAACCTTAGCTGCTAGGCCACCGTGCTGGGTCCCCATACCAACTCATTCTAAACGCTCAATTAAACAAAATGCCCACCCAAATGTCTTTGCTTATAGCCTATGTTACCCTTGAGAACTTTAATTTGGCTCAACTATGTGAGGCTTTTGCTTTCCAGTTAATGCAGGCTCTGTTTCTGTGCCCCATGGCACAGGGCCTGAACACAGAGACCATGGTCACTGTTTCCGGGACTCGTGCCTGCTGGCTCCTCTCCTGCCATCCCATTCTTTCTCACACCTACTACACTGTTGCTCCCGATTCCACTGCTGCTCTTTCCAGGCACTGGATTGTCGATTTGTAAACCATAGATGTACTGCTTTCTGTCTCTCCTTTAAAAAATTTACTATTGGGCCCCAGCACAGTGGCCTAGTGGCTAAAGTCCTCACTTTGAACCTGCCAGGATCCCATATGGATAACACTTCTAATCCCAGCAGTTCCACTTCCCATCCAGCTCCCTGCTTGTGGCCTCGGAAAGCAATGGAGGACGGCCCAAAGTCTTGGGATCCTGCATCCATGTGGGAGACCTGGAAGAAGTTCCTGGCTCCTGGCTTAAGATCGGCATAGCACCGGCCGTTGTGCTCACTTGGGGAGTGAATCATTGGACAGAAGCTCTTTCTCTCTCTCTCTCCTTTAGAAAATTTACTATTTACTTAACTTGGAAGTCAGAGTTAGAGAGATTTTCTATCTGCTGGTTTACTCTCCAAATGGCTGCCATGGCCAGAGCTGAGCTGACTGGGTCTCCCATGTGGGTGCAAACACCCAAGGATTTCACCAATCTTTGCTGCTTTTCTAGGTTACAGGCAGCTGGATGTAAAGTGGGGCAGCTGGGACTTGAACCAATACCCATATGAGATGCTGGTGCAGCAGGCATAGGATTGGCCCGATGCATCACCGCCTCAGCCCCACAGCGTCACTTCTAACTTGACTTCTCTGCAACAGTGACATTACTCAACCACAAAGCCATCCATGTATTCATCCAGCAACGTGCCCGAGTGCAAGTTTTTCACTGTCTGTGTCCTTCTGGGAACACCACTGTCCTAAGCTTTTACTGGATAATTTTTTTTTCCATTTTTTAAATTTCTCTGAGAGTGTCATGCGCAGGTGACAGGAACCCAAGTATTTTCCCACTGCCTGCTGCCTCCCAGGAGTTACTAGAGTCAGGAGAGGAGGTGGGACTAAGTGACTTCACCACCAAGCTAACACACTCCACCCGAGGTCCCCTCTCCATCGCCACATTTCTGGCTGCTTCTTGACTTCCTACTCGAGCTGTCTTCCCCCACACACTCCCAGCTGTGCGCTCCGTCTGCAACTCGGCTCGCTCCTGAAGCAAGGCTCACACTCTGTGTGAGGGTGACTGCAGGTGCCCCGAACACTGCACTCTACAACTAACGGCAGCTCACTTCTAGTGATGCCATTGTCAACCTTCACCTTTACGTCCAGTCCCGACTTCCTGACCATCAGGGCTGTGTCCACACCCGAGTATGTGAACATGTTTCTCATTTGAAAGGAAGGAGGAAGGAAGGCAAAGAAGTGAGGAGGGAAAGGCAGAAGGGCAGGGACAGAGGTTGGTGACTCGTAACCAACATGGGGAGACATAATTTACCACCATGTAAAAGGGAATTAGGTAACAACATGTATCATGACCTCCTGCAAGGATTTGTAAACCGACAAACTTAACCCTTCACCAGTTCCTTTCCATGTAAATGCACGTCTACACAAGTTTTTAAAATATTTTTTCTTCATTAAAATCACCTTATTTCCCCTACCATTCATTTTACCTAAAATGTGTTTTTTGAGTAAGTTTTTGTCCAAAGATCAATTTCAGTTATTACCTTCATAATTTAAAGTACAAAAAGTACAATGCACATCACACGGGCTCAACACACTACAAATGAGCTTAAACCATTACATTTAGGGAAATAAACCAGTCCCTTAAAAGACAAAGATGATGCTTTCACTGATGTGTAGTAACAGGAATGTAATATGAGCGACAGTGACATTTTGAGAAACAGCATTTTGCTTTGTTTCCTATTGCTATTGTTGGATGCTTTACCTAACCAAGTGTTCAGCTGTGACTGTGAAACGAACGTGAAGTATGTCGCTGTAACAAGAGAGGCAAGAGCTGCAGAAGGCACCGGGGAGGGCGCGTGGGGAACGCAGGCAGAAGGGAGGGCGGGCCACAGAGGCACACCAGGCACACAGGTGCCACACCAGGCACCTAAGCCTGCTGTGCGAAACACATGAAATTTGTTCCCTTTCTACAAATGTTATACTGTTTAAAATAAAAAATCAAATGAAATAAGGGAAATGTTCTAGAAATGGATGTACTTTTTAATAATGGACATTACAGCCACAGCCAAGGTGAAAGTTGAGACTGTCCGACTTATCTTAAATAGTAACAAATGAGGACGTGAGAACGTGTCTGTCCTGCTCCTTGTCTCGTAGCACACTTTCTCATGGAATTTGACTTTCTCACTTACTTTCAGTTGACCACCCTACACCAGTCTCTGGAGAGGGCCAGGTGACTACGGGACCCTGGTGGTAGATGCCAAGGGCGTGCTGTTCAGGCAGAGGGGAGAAGCACATCAGATCTACAGGAGCTGCACTAGCAGGCTGAGGAAATCCACTTCGTGGTGCTCCTGAGCCTGTTATGGGAATTGAACTCACAGCAACCCAACCTCCCCCTAGTCATCCCGACTACTGCCTATCTCTGTCACAACTCTTATGGCACTTAAAGACCCACAGACCCACAGGCCAGGGCCTTTGTCTGCAGGAGCAGGTCCCACTCACCCCAAACGTTGACGTTGTAGTTCTTTTCCGTTTTCCCAGCAACATTTGCAGCCTCACAAGTGTAGCGACCTGCGTCCGGAGCCTGAGCGTCTGCAAGCTGAAACACAGTCACGCATGGACACAGCCGTGGCACCTCGTGGGCTCACTATCGCTCCCTGGCTCTCTACCTTTCAGCTTGAAGATTTTCAAACCAATAAAAAGTAAAACTAACATGAATGGGATGCCTCAGTGTCCCAGAGGCAACACTTACCAGAGGTCAGCAACCTATTTCTCCGTGCGTGGTAAGATAAAGCGTGCTGTGTCACTTGACTGGCTAAAGGGGGTGGGGTGGGGTGAGGTGGGGTGTGTGTGAGTTCTGGACAGAGCACAGGTAAGTGGTGGTAACCAGCCACAGCTCTGTCTGTCCCTCCCTACAGCGGGACCTGCACCATGCTGGGGGCCGGGTTTGGGTCTTGGATTCCCTCAGCATCCCTGAAGTCATGACTGTCTCCGCTCCCTGACGTCTCTGCTTGCACAGCTTCCTCTTCTGTCACTCTGCCAGGGCTGCAGGGAGAATGTCACCTAATGATGCCTCTTGCCACGTCACTCCAGCGTTGTATCCTGTTCTTTACGCTCAGCCTCACTAGTGCAGCATGGTGACTGCCAAGGTCCCAGCCTCTAGCTCGAACCCTCGCTCCACGCACCACCCTCGTGGTGTAGGCTGCTTGGCTCCCACCCTTCCTATGCTCTGACCCCTCCTGCCCATGCCCACACTCCCCGCTTGCCACTGGAGAGGCTCTGATGAGCACAGGGCCTGCAGCAGCGATCCCTGGGTTTCCATCTGATTTCCGCCTCTTAACAATCGAGTGCTAATGATCTCTTTATCAGGTCATTGTGAGGATGCAATGGTCCCTGAGAATATTTTCTTGAAACAGTTTCTGTCTTGACCTCTTTCATGCAAAACTTAAAAAAAATATTACAAACTAACCAAATCAGTCCTAGAATGCATTTTGTCAAATGCTGTCAAAGTCAGCCAAGTTGAACGGGGTGATACTGAAACCACCATTAGGAACAAGAAGGGAATTGAGCACAGCCTTACCTTCAGCACACTTCCATTCGCAGAGATAGTGAGGCCTGGCTTCCTCAGCAGGGGGCGCCCATCTTTCAGCCACGTGAGAGTGGGTGGGGGGACAGCATCACTCCTGCAGAGCAGCTCCACGGCGTGGCTGACCAGCACGGAGATATTCTGCTCTTCCCCCACAATGTTTGGCGGAACTAAGTGAAAGAGGAGTTATCCATCAGGACGAAACAGGCCAGCATCACCCCCATCAACCACAGAAGCCGCACTAGGCTTTTCCACATGGGTACCACTCTCTTCCAATACAGCCCTGCTCCAGGCAGCTCAGAACCTGGTGTGGACATGTCGCTGGTGACTGCGTCCTTGCTGAACAGACACACTGCTCACTGATTCTCACTGGAAAACCTTCTGGAAGTTCTCACCAGATACCTTTTCAATGACTTCTACACTAGATGTTACTGTTTGAGACTTTCAAAGCAATAAGTCACTCAAGAAGTATTTTGGAGATAATATGGATGGAAAGCAAATGCACTTTCAATATTTGCAGCTTTCAAAAAACATACAGTTCAGTCTCAGGAACAAAATTTCTACTGGAATTGAAAGAGGAAATACAAATCACCCCGTCCCAGGTCACACTGGGAAACAGCAGCCCTAGCAGAGGACAAAGCTGGGACTCCGTGACTAACACTTCAGCACACTTTTTGGTTTTCCTTCTTGCCTTCCGGGGAATGCAGGGCACTTGGGACAAGTGGCAGAGTAAAGAACAAATGAGATCAGGGATCGCTGAGGTGACACAGCAGGCAGGCTTCCATCCGGGATGCAGGCAACCCAAGTGTGTGTGTGTGTCGCGTCCCAGCTGCTCTACTTCTGATCCAGCTCCCTGCCAGGATGCATGGGAAGGTGGCAGAGAAAGACCCAGCTGCTTGGGTCCCTATATCCATGTGGGAGATCCAGAGGAACTCTTAGATTCTGAGGCTGGACCCAGGGCTTTGGAAGAGGAGGGAGGACGCCCACTCCCTGGACCCTAGCCTCAGCCCACAGTCTGCATGTACTGGATGTGCTAAGCAAGATGCTGGAGTTGCCATGACAACCGAGGCGCAGGGAGCTTCCCTTCTGATTCTCTGCCCACCCCTAGGGAGTGGGAGGTTGTAGGCCACGCTCGCAAAGCAGGACAAGAAAGTCACCTGGATACCCTCATCAGCCCAGCCACCTGGGTCACCACTGCCCATCCCGGTGTTCCTAAACAAACCAAATAAAACCCCCTGAAGCCAATGTCCACTCCACTTCCTTACATCTTTGCAGGGCAGTGCTTTCCTATTGTCTGCTTCGAATAAAAATTCTGTTGCACTTGCTTCCTTTTAAAAAAATCTCAATACTAAGCTAAGGGGATAGAATCCATCAAGTGTTGCCAATAGATCCTGTCTCCAGCCTGTCATGGCCTCAGCCATTGCTGGCATTTTCTGCCTGCCTTCCTCTCTCTCTCTCTGCCTTTCAAACAAGTAATACCACTCTTTACAAAAGAATAATAAGAAGCCAGATCAGCGTCCAGGTGTGCATTGCACTCAGTTACACAAACAGAGGAGATGGGTTGCAATTCTATGAGATGGAGATCATTGCACCCAGGTTTGTCAGATGCTGATGTGTCCTTGGGGTAGTTCAAGGCCCCTCCTACGCTAGGGGCTATGAAAGCACACAGGAAAGCACCATTCATGTTGAAGGCTGAGGTACGGGCCCTGAGCCCTGCCAAGGAGGACATTGCTCCTCAGGTGCTTTTGATAAAACAAGTAAGAAAAATTCACTGTGAAATTGGGCCTGGTGGATCCAAAGGCCACTCCAGAAAAGCACTGAGAACTTCTTCGGCAAGTTCCCACCACATCCCGTGGGAGACTTTCCAATAGACAGTGTATTCCTTTTCACAAAGATCAAGCTGCATCCAAAGTGGCCTCTCAGGGTCACTGCCCAAGCTTTGGCAGGAATGGATTATTGTGGTACGGCCTATGGTGACAGTCCAGCAGTGCGGCGCTAGGAGTGTGACGTGACAGTGTACATGAGCGTAATGAATGCAGGAGTGTCCTGCAGCATCATGTCCCTGTCACCAGGAGGCCTCTTTGTGGCCACAACTGCTGGCAGGAAAGGGCAATGCGTGAAAAGCCACCTTCGTGCGATGGACTTGTGCTAAAAGGAGCAGCACCGAGCATGGCTGCTGGGACAGACTGGGCTGCGGCAGGCACACTCACTCAGCGGGCAGTTCTGCACACAACACTCCAGACACCTGGCTCTCAAGGGGCTGAGCCGCGAGCTTCAGGCGACAGTAGGAGTGTTGCTGATGAGGGACCCTCGGTAAATGGCACACGAGGCTGCCGAGGACTCACGCTGCTGTACAGCTGAAAGAACGCACTATGAAGGCCACTTCCTAAGATCCCACGAGACAGACATATCCCAGATCTCAGCACAGGAAGCCCCAAATACAACAGGCAGCTTTACAGCCTGGGAACCTCTTTGGATGAATTTTATCTTACTGGGCAAGAGGTTACCATATTCATTTGAAAGCTAATCTAGACTATTATTTGTAGACTTTACACAAGCATGGCTTCTTTATGACTGCAGAAATAAAAGCCAGAAACAATTCAAGACTCTACAATGCTAATTTATTTGTAAATATTTTCCCTTCAATTACTTTTCTTTATAACTAAATGAGTTCAACCAAGTTCATAAGCGAACAAGATTTTAAAGGTTAGGGGAAAGCACACAAAACAGGATAGTATTTGTTCAAGGGACAAAAAAGGCAAATCTAAGTAAATCAAGAATATGCACTTGAAATGACACACACGCATCTGTTTTCCCTGCTCCGTCTGTCATATCCGCAAGCCTCCCTCCTGCTGGCCTCCTTATGGGCCATTCCTGCTTTCCCTGCTCCATCTGTCATACCTGCAAGCCCCACTCGTGCTGGCCTCCTTACAGGCCATTCCTGCTTTCCCTGCTCCGTCTGCCATACCTGCAAGCCCCACTCGTGCTGGCCTCCTTATGGGCCATTCCTGCTTTCCCTGCTCCGTCTGCCATACCTGCAAGCCCCACTCGTGCTGGCCTCCGTACAGGCCATTCCTGTTTTGCTGTGTGGCTCTGCAGTGCAGGAGGAGCTGTGTTCTCACCCAACTCTTCAACTACCCAAGTCAGAACGGCCACAGCTCTGCTTGTTGGCACACCAACCCGGCGTTAGAGAGAAGGCACCACTCGGACCCAGGCCCTGGAAAGACTGTCCCAGTGACTCAGGATACGGCAAAACATACTCTGAATTCTCCAGTAACTACTTCCTTGCTGTAATTCTCAAAACTTTGTTATAAAAAAAATTGTACAGGCCTGGAGCAATAACCTAGAACATTGCTAAAGTGGCTAAAGTTCTTGCCTTGCAAGTGCCAGGATCCCATATGGGTCCCAGTTCTAATTCCAGAGGCCCTACTTCCCATCCAGCTCCCTGCCTGTGGCCTGGGAAAGCAGTTGAGGACGGCCCAGAGCCTTGGGACCCTGCATCCACATGGGAGTCCTGGAAGAGGATTCTGGGTTCGGATTGGCACAGCTCCAGCCATTGCAGCCACTTGGGGAGTGAATCATTGGATGCAAAATTTTCCTATCTCTTCCCCATTCTGTATATTTGACTTTCCAATAAAAAAAATCTTTCTTAAGAAATCTACTTATTCCAAATGCAGAATGTGTGTGTGTGTGTGTGCGAGATAGAAATAGAGAGAGAGAGAAAGAGAGAAAGAGAGAAAGAGAGAAAAAGAGAAAGAGAGAAAGAGAGAGAGAGAGAGAGAGATTGAGAGAGAGAGAGAGAAAGTAGGTGGGGCGGGAGAGAAAGTCAAACACAGAGGGCACCCATTTTGCTTGTTAATCTTTCAAATGTCTCCACCAGCTGGGACTGGGTGGGGCCAGACCGGAGCCAAGAGCCTGTAACTCCATCCTGCCAGCCAAGGGCTGCTGCCTCCCAGGCTGCGTATCAACAGGAAGCTGGTACCAGACGCAGAGCTGGGACTCAAACCCAGGCCCTCCAATGCAGGATGCACGTGTTCTGTGCAAAACCTTCTGTCAGATTCACCACCGCCGTAACTGTGAGAAAAGCCATTCTATTCCCTGTCTCCTCCTCCACGCCACTAAGTCTAACTACAGCGCGCACAGCCCTTTGGGTTGGCACTGATGGTCTCCAACCCAACACGAGACTGCCAAGGACACCACCACAGACACACGTAGGAAGACAATGCCCAAAAATAACACTAACAGAATACAGATCAGAAAATGAAGTTAGAGTACAAGCGTTTTAATCTCATACTTCCTAGCTAGCTTGTTGGGCAGATACTTGAAATGTTAAACATATTCACATTCTCAAGCATACATATTTATCAGCAAGTCACTTCACTTTTATTCCAGAAGAAACATTCTTGTTTTCAGTCTAAAAAGCTGGAATGGAAGAACTTACCAGACAATGACAGCTTCTACTATCTCCCTGGTCCACCCCTGACCTGAGTGTGGAAATGCAGTGAGCCAACCCCAGATGTTCACACAGATAAAACATCCAGGCAATGGCAGCGTCCTAAATTGCCTCCTTGCTAATGACAGAGGAATCATGCTCAGAGGCACTGCTGCAAGCTGCTTCCCAGGCATTCACCAAGCACCATGCATACAGTCCAGCATCTGCAGACCAACTGGTCACCTCAGAAAGTCCAGCACATGCACAGGTCAACTGCAGCGGCCAGCAGAGAGGGAAGCATCATGTGGCCCTCGGCAGCAGGCCGAGGCCAAGTGTGCCTTTTTAACTCTGGTTTTTAACTCTGGTGCTATTCATGCAGTAACAAGATGTTTAATAACAGAACTCATTACACATACCACATGAGCTACCTGTCATCGTCACCTTTTATTTTTACAAACTTATGAAGTGCAATCAACATGATCCACATGGTTAGATGTTGCAAATAAATCCCACATGTCTCGTAAGAGTGAACTGTTTGGTATTGATTGGTCTGTTTCGTCTTAACAGACAGAAACTCATTAAAATGATATCCCTCAAGATGCCAGAGAAGAAAGAACTTAATTATTATAAGAAATAAGCAATGTAACACAAATAAGCACAGAATAAAATCTGAGTGAGCTCAAGATGTCCAGTATGCTGAGTTGGGAGGGACAGGTGTAAGACAGGGAGGTCCCGACGCCCTGCAATGGTGCAGCCAGCCCCTCCCTGTGTCCCACACTGCTGCCTTAGAAGCAAGAAAAACTGTGAGTATGGTCTAAACTTATGTTTAGCTTAACTTTTGCTTTTTAATACCTTTAACTCATAGACATACTGTAAGTCACAAAACACTGCTTGTCAATATAACTGAACAACCTAAACCATGGCTTTTAGACTAGATGAGGAGAATTTGAGCAGACACTCACTAAGCAAAGTGCCACCCACAGTCACATTCTTGCATACTCTGTAAACGCAACACCCTGCTGGGCTTCCTGCGGGTGTGGACAACACGAAGGCGTGAACAGAACAGCTCCCATGTTTGGCAGGGCCCGGAGAGCTTCCGGCTGCACAGCAGAGCCCCGCGGATGTCCCTACAACCACCTGAACGCAGTTCCATTCCCTTTGCAAGGACACCCGACCACCCCGCTAATTTTGTAATCTATTGATTACAATCATTGCTGTTTGCCCCTGCGAGATGGTTTTCACAGCCACTGTGTGCTTGGGAGTTAATGCTGCTGACAATGTCTTGGTGAACGAGCCTTTAACAATGTATGCTGTCCCGGATACTCTTATGGCCCTTTGGCTGGAAGAGCTCAAAAATGTCTGTACTAACATTGTAATACACGCTTTCAAACTAGCTTAGGGTTGTTGAGTCTATAGTTGTAGTGTGAATTTATATCTGTAGTTTTTCTGTTTCTGATCTTTTCCCCTCTGTAATATATTTTCTCTTCTAACTGTTAAGTTTTAGAATGAAAATTGTAATAGGAGTGTATTACTGGTTAATATGTGTTGTTTACTGAGGAATTCCTGGATGCAACATCAGATTTCACCATAATGCCCTGCCTTAAGGTGAAATAATTTGCAGAATTATCTTTGGAAGCACTCACTTGTCTATTGTAGAGTTGAAACCAAAATGGAGTAAACATGGCTCATCGTTAACTGCAATTCTTTTCACCATTATAACTCCTGCTTTACTTGCTTGGCTAACAAACTATGTGATCTTGGAGGCCTAATGGCCAACTAACGCCAATGGCCCCAATCCCCATAAACCAAGGCCCCAGACTTATTAACCCATAGATAATTCAAGATCGGGGTCTGGTTGTCACGGGTGGTGCCAAGGTTGGAGCCCAGATCTGAGGAGACCAGGCAGGGGCTGGCAAGCCGAAACAAGCAAGGAACACATAATCCTTCCTCACTCACCTGTTGTAAATTGCGCCCCCCTTGAAGCTGTGTCAAACTGCCCCTAACGAAAGCTTTGCAATTGTACTGCTAGGGACCTGCACTCTGTTGGCGAGTGGATGCAGCACCATGACGTAAAAGGTCTGTGCCAGAGTTTATTTATACAGACTGCTTCTGTATAAAGTGGGCAGCTTTCTCGTGTGGTCCATTATGATTCTGAAATTGTAGAAGTCCGTTTCTTTTCTTTATGCCTATTTCACTCACCCTTCTCGAGTTCTGAACTCGGCTGGAGCTGGCCTCTGGGAACACTCCATACATATGTACATCCTGGGTGTACTCATTTTAATTTCTTAGAATTTTAAGAACAGTATCAAAGAAGCCATGGACTTAAAAATCTTGTATGCCAAAGTAAATTAATGTCTTTATGCCATTTTTCAAAAATGTCTGAAGATCACTTGCACAGGCAGGGAGACAATCTGATTTGAAGAGATTCGTTCAGTGTTCTTGATGGTCAACCAGTCCATGAACCCAAAGATGTCAGTGTAAAGAGCTTCTGCAAGGTCTTACCATGTACTCGGAGGTCAATGTCCTTTTGGCTCTCGCCAGCAGCATTCACTGCCACACAGGTGTATTTTCCAGAGTCACTGACTTGTGCGCTAGCCAAGGCGAAGATGCGACCCCCAGAAAGAACCTGTGAACAAAAAGCTGAGTGACCAACAAGCCCCAGAAGCATCGTGTGCAGACAGAGCCCCGCTCTCACTTCCTGAGGCTAAGGGGTTACACAGAACCCCCTTCTCATCCTCTCAGCAGAACACGAGAGGAGAGACTCGAACTATCCAGTGGGAACTCACCGCTGGGAACACATCTCTCGGCATGGCATCAAGGAAATGCTAATTTTCACCTACACCGTCCACACAGAATGTCACTGGGACAAAGACGAAACATGAGGATGAGAGGAAGCTTACTGCCCTCACTTGTGTCGGGGTGAATGCGCAGGAAGCTAAGTTCAACAGCAAAGCAGCAGCCAGGTAAGTTCACGGAACCCGTCCCACAGACCCACTGGGCCTTCTAAGCACTGACTGTAACTCGGCATTTGTTATGGTCCCAAATTCTACAAGCAATAGGTTTTCAAAAATAGCTGAAAAGTTAGAAAATTAGGAGAACCTTTCTCAATAAAACCAAACCTTGTTAGATGTATATGCTTCCATACTTTAAACTTTCAGTCAATGTAAACACACCCAATTTTTTTCTAAATCTTAGATTTCATTAATCATGATATTCCCATTATATTTTCTACCACCTTCTTATTTGGTATTTTATTGGAGTATACATGCTCCATGCGATTCTCTGATTCTTTACTGCTGCCAAATATTTAAATATAAAGTCTACCAGGAGATTTTTTATTACTGCCAGGTATTTACATAGAATTTCTACCTGGTCGGTGTTGTTGCCAACGAGCACTTTTTCTGTGAGCTGTCACCTGTGGTGAGAGCAGGGAGGAGGAGGCAGGCAGCAAATAAACATCAAAGCAAGTGGTCCGAATGCACATGAGATAAAGGAGCTCTAGGAGCACTGGGCTTTTAGTCACCTGTTGAGAATCCCAATTACGTCTGTCCAGGGCACCCAGGAGCGCACATACGCATTTAAAAGACATCTGCTAGTGCTTGCTTTCCAGACATCTTCATCAGCTTGGTCTGCGTAGACTTTTTACACTGAATAATCCAGAAGTGACATGGGGTCGTTACCTGTATTCCATTAGCAAAGCTGGAGACAGGACTCCCATCCTTCAGCCAGGTCAGGCTCGGGGCAGGGATACCCCTGGCTTCACACTCCAGTCTCACCGGATCATTCACCACCACGGCTACCATACTGTGGCTGCCAGAAATTGACGGGGGCACTGGAAAAGAAACACCAAGTAAGACAAGGCACCCGGACCAGCGGGTGCTGCATGCCGGGTCTGCAGGTGGGTTCTGTTTGCTGGCTTGTTGGCATGGCTTTGGGCAGTTCTTTCTGCTGTAGTCACAGCAAGTATGAGCAGTCGCATTTACAGTTGAAGAAACGGAGTTCATGCTAGCTTGTTCAGGGCAACCAGCTGTTAATGTCAAGGTGAGACTTCTCCTTTCTGACTTCGAGGCTATGGCGGGTGTAAGTGTGTGCGTGTGTGTGCACACGTGTGGGTGCTGTGCGTGTCCGTCCCACTCTACTGCATCCATGGCAGATGTTAACTACCAATTCCTTTTTTAAAGCACCATGAAAGATAATAACAAGAAACATTTCTGTCATAGTTTGCAGGAGCATTAATGACTATTTGAGTAACTCATCTAAGCATGTACAACTTGAGCATCTGAACTGGAATCAGGAATAAAAAAGCTTGAGTTTGAGGAACCTGTGCTCCTTAAAAACGCTGAACAGTCTCACTAAGCTAAATCTTTCTGCTAGAATTTCACTAGTAATTTCTGAACATGGCTTGTCCCAGGCAGCTCTTACCGTGAACTTGCAGGTTATAAAACAGCTCTGTGGCGCCTGCTGAGTTGACGGCCACGCACTTGTACACTCCAGAGTCTGAGACCTGTGCACTCTCAATGTCGACCATCCGCCCCCGGTCCAAGATGGTGACGCTGGTGGTACCTGAGAGCAGGTGGTTGTCTTTGTACCATGTGATCACTGCAAGGGGCAGGGGAGAACAGCTTATACCATCTTATAATATCTTATAACAGCTTATACACTATTGATGTAAAAGAACTTACACGAATAACATACCAACAATAACATAACAAAACAAAGTGATAGTGTGTCATCAGAGTGATTATAAATTATAATCAATTTGGTCTAGCTTCATTAAGATACTTTTATAAGTTAAAAATACACTTTCCCACATAAATGTATGAAAATCATTTACATACAAAAATGTATAAAAATCATTATGAGTTTAGTGGCCACAATATGAGCAGCAGCACAATTAAGATTCACATAGGAGTATTTCTGTATCACATGGACAAATTATTTCATGCAATAAAAACTGGACTGTGTCACCTATCCAACGCTATGCTCTGCAAAGGTGTGCCCTCGCGGTATATGCTATGATTTTTCCCCCATCAGTATGTCATATCTTCTGCTCATGAGCAGACCCAGAGGCCCCAGACATCTGAAAAGGTTTGCACGTTACAGAATCCACAAACAAGCCCACCAGGCGAGGGGTGTCCGGCCGCCGAGCACTCCAGCCGCACAGCACTGTTCACCACCACGGTCTCGTTCAACATCCGTCCTGCCTCCTCCAGGCTGGGCGGCTCTGCAAGAGAAGCAGGCAGAGAACCACCGCTCGTGAGCAGGAGGTGCGACTTGGAGAGCCCTCAGTGGAAATCAAATTCTGCAGTTTTTCTGCCTTTCTTTCATCCATATACATATATTAATGTGTTTTACACATACATGTAAAACACATGTGAATTTCGTACACCTAACGCTAAGAGGTAGAATGAGAGAGCAGAGTAAGAGAAGACCTAAATGGTGAGTATGCATTCTTTCTTGCCTTGACACAGAGGACAGCAGCATAGGAAGCTCAGGTTAAGCCTTGTACTTCATTGCAGTCACCCTGGGCGACTCCTGATGACTGACCTGCCACGACCCTGCCAACAAGTCATCCACCCCGTCCGACCTCTCCCAGGGAGGGGGTCGGTGTCTCAAAACGTCTGCCTTCATCTTTAGATGTGCTATTTTAAATCACTTCGGACAAAGCAGAATACATTTCTGATCAGGATTTTTGTTTGAATTCAAAAATACAAATTTGTGAATTTATAAAATGACAGTTCCAATTTTAAATAATCGCTGAAAATGTTGCATTATTTCATGCACTTGGAATGCACGGATTCACAAAGCACAGTGAATAACAACCCGGAGCACGAATGCCAGTTGTTTGCAACAAAACCCGGAAAAGTGCGAGGGGAGCAGGATGGAAAATGATGTTGCAGAAATAAATGATATTTGAAGTTTACAGAAAAAAAAACCACATTTTAAAAATCTGCTATACTTGCTCTGGGCACTATAGATTCCAAGTCCAAACACAATGCAACAGTCTACCATTGGATTGGAAAGGAAGCAAGCAAGCAAATGACCAGAGGTGAGCGAGATGGCACAAATAAAAACAGCTTCATGGGCCCGGCGCGGTGGCGCAAGTGGTTAAAGGTCCTCGCCTTGCACGCCCGGGATCCCATATGGGCGCCGGTTCTAATCCCAGCAGCCCTGCTTCCCTTCCAGCTCCCTGCCTGTGGCCTGGGAAAGCAGTCGAGGACAGCCCAAAGCTTTGGGACCCTGCACCCTGTGGGAGACCCGGAAAGAGGCTCCTGGCTTCGGATTGGCATAGCATCAGCTGTTGCGCTCACTTGGGAAGTGAATCATCAGATGGAAGATCTTCCTCTCTGTCTCTCCTCTCTGTATATCCGCCTTTCCAATAAAAATAATAAAAATAAATCTTTAAAAAAAAACAGCTTCATGAATCAAGAGCCGAAGCGTGGATGTGTTCATTGTATTATGGAAGATTTCTTGACTTATATTCAATTGTGGATTACACTCTTTACATTAGAAAATCCCAGTGGTAAACAAGCACAAAAAAATTCTCAAAAATGTTAACAATAGAGAGCTGGATAAAGATACAATCGGAACATTTTGACATCAATTTCTGACTAAGTAAAACAAAATGATTACAAATGGCAAACAACATGCTTTGTATTGATTAAAATGTTATGTCTCATGAATAATCCTTTACAATGAGATTGCTTTATGCAGTCAATAACAATGTGGAAACTGCTGTAAACAAGAAAAATGTGAAAAATCTGAAGCTGAGGGCAGCACTGCGGCCCCGCAAATTATGCTGCACCCTATGAGCTCTGGCTGCTGACCTTCCAACCCAGCTCCCTGCTAACGTGCCTGGCAAAGCTGAGGAAGACAGCCCAAGCACTTGGTTCCCTGACCCTCATGGAGACTGACGGGAGATCCGCACGGAGTTCCTGGCAGCCTGGCCCATCTCTGACTGTTGGGCCCACTTAGGGGATGAATCAGGCAGGACAAAAACCTCTTGCTTTGATTCTCCCTCTTTCTGTCTAACTCTTACTGTTAAGCGAATAAAGCTTCTGAAGAGTATAAAGATAGACTACTTTAACATGCTTTTTCAACAACAACAAACACCCCAGTTATATAAACAATTTGAAAAACACAATTATCAGGACTGGTGTTGCCAGTACCAGATTAAGCTGCCACCTGTCAATGCTGACATCCCAGATGATACCCTTCCAATCCAGCTTCGGCCACTTGCCTAAGAAAAGCAATGGAATGTACCCATGTGAGAGATCCGGAAGAAGCTCCTGGCTTTGGCCGGGCACAGCCCTAGCTGCCGTTGGCTACTGTGGCCATCTGGGGAGTGAAGCAGCAGATGGAAGAGCGAGCTCTCTCCCCCTCTCTCACTCTCTCTGTAGAGCTCTGAATTTCAAATACTTTTAGAAAAGAAAAAGTATCCGTCCAGATTTGTGTGTGAATCTTGTTACCAAGGAATACATAGTCTTTCCAAATGCCAGGAGCTTCTTCTGGTCTCTCACAGGGGTGCAGGGACCCAAGGACCTGGACCACCTTCCACTGCTTCCTCAGGTACACTAGCAGGGAACTGGATCTTAAATGGAGCAGCTGGGAGGAACTCTAACAGTGCTCATATGAGATGCTATGCTGCAGGCAGTGGCATAACCCATTATAACAGCAGTCCCCCAAGACTGATTTACTTATTTAAATGTAAGAGTTACAGAGAGGAGGAGACGCACACAGAATTCTCCCATCCATTGGTTCACTCCCCAGATGGCTACAATAGCCAGGGCTAGGCCAGGCTGAAATCAGGAGCTTAACTCCGATTTCCTATACATGTGTAGAGTGTCAACTACTTTGGGCCATCTTCAGCTGCTTTCCTAGGCACACTAGCAGGGAGCTGGATTGGAAGTGGAGCAGCCAGGAATTGAACCTGTGCCCATACGAGATACGGATATTGTGGGTGGCAGCTGAAATTCACTGCAGCATAATGCCAGTGCTCTCTATTGTTTTTCTGTTCTTATATGGTTAAAGCTCTGCCCCTTACTACTTCCTTCAGGCTTTATTTACTTCTTTGGGGTTTCTTAAATTAGATGTTAGGTTATTTATTTGAGATCAGTTTTTAAAATACAGGAATTTAAAGCTATATATTTTACTCTTATACTTTATAAATATCCCAGAAGTTTGCGTTATTTTGTTTACATTCATCTCAGTATTACTGGATCTCATTTGATTTCTTTGAGAAGTCAGTAACTTCTAAGTATATTACTTAATTTCCATAATTTGTGAATTTCCCAAATTTTCTTTTATTATTGATCCAAAATTTCATTCCACTGTGGCTAGAGAAAATACACAGCATGATTTTAATATCTTCAAGTGTTACGGGTTGGTTTATGGCCTTACAGTCTATCCTAGCCAATGATTCATGTGTGCTGGACAAGAATGTTTCTGACTCCAGCTGGGAGGAGTGTTCTTATGTGTGCTGATTTATAGTGTTGGACAAGCCCTGTACATTCTGGTTGATTTTGTGTGTAGTTGTTCCATCAATTATGGAACATAGGACATCAAAAAATCCAACTTTTGCTGTTGAGCTGTTTTGGAATCTGTCAGTTTTATAATACAGCAAGACCGTTACACCCTATGTTCTTGCTGAATTGATTCTTTGTGATATGAAAAATACCCTGCTGTGCTATTCAGTTTAGTCTTGAATCCATTCTGTCTGATGCAGGTAGAGCCTTTCCAGCTCTTCTGTACTGATTGTTCATGTCATATTATCTTCTTCCAACCTTTCGCTTCCTGCCTATTTGTCTGCTGTAGACACAGTCAGATCATGTCGACCATTGCCTATAGACGGCAAGTTCATCCACTTCATTCCATGTAAATACTGATCAAATTTGTTTCTGTCTTATGTCGGGTATTTAGAACTTGGGATTTGTTAGGTATTGTCTGCAATTTTACAGCAGTGATAGCATACAATTTTGTAAATACACTAAAAAATCATTGAGTTGTACACTCCAAAAAGATGAATGTCTCTAATGTGATTTCTTTGATCTGCATATAAATAATAAGAAGCTCAAGATGGCAAATGCTTAACTCCAGGAAAAAAGGGGGAGGGAGAACCACAGACTTCAATAACTCACATTTTAACAGATGGGTCATTCTTTCAATGGTTTAAAAATTTTTTTTAAATCTCTTTTTAAAAACTCTTAAAGAGTCTGATTTGCTGGTCATTGTATTTCAAGTTTTAATCTATACTCTCAAAGGTTTGGGGGCAGAGGGAGCCAGTTTGTTTGTCTACTCCAAAGAGTGAAAGCTAACAATGATTGCTTAAAGTTACGTTCCCTCGAAAGGCGTCCACCAAGTTTTCTCAGCTAGACTTAGCAAACATACGGGTCTGACCTCAGCTGATCCTTCTAGAGCGGCCACAATTTAAAACACATGCTTTGGAACTGCCAAAACAGGATCCAGTCACCAAAAAGAGGAAAGCTGAAGACTGGCGTCAGCTCCACAGAGAAGCTGTGGGTCTAACAAGAAACAGCGGACTGCAAACCTGCTCCGTTCTTGAGGGGACTGCCAAGAAATGAGAATCCTGCCTGCAAGAGCCTGTGATGGTTCAATGCCCAGGCTCCAAACAATCCAAGGGTTTCAGCACAGGCCAATGCAATAAATGCAAGAGGAGTTGGACTCACGATCATATTCGAGGGGAAGTCAATCCCCCTTCTTTTCCTGGCAATCTTACATTTAGGCACACACTGTCCCAAACTCAGTTACCAGCAGTACGATGTCCAGGTTCTCCAAGCAGGAGGTCAAATCCCATCAAATTTACTGAGTTTGGGTTTTCTTCTTCCAAAAGTTGAGTGTGCACATCGGACCCAAACCACAATACCCTCCTGCCACGTTAGAGGCGAGAGTGTGTGTGCTACTCTAACCACTCAGGCAGGCAGGGACTCAAATCCTCAAAGGATCTGAATTAATGCACAAATGGTCTAAAAGTAAGCTTGGTGAATTTTTCTCTATTGAAATAGTAAGAATAAAATCACTTACAATGTGAAAACTGTAGGGCTCTGAAATGAACTTGTTCTAAAAGGGGAGATACAAGGGCCAACTCAGTGGCTCAATGGGCTGATCCTCTACTTGCTAGTGTTGGCTAGTGTTGGGCGCCAGGTTGTGTCCAGGCTGCTCCACTTTTCATCCAGTTCCCTTTCTGTGGCCATCAAGGGCAGTGGAGGATGACCCAAATCCTTAGGAGCCTTCACCATGTGGGAGACCCCCAAGAAGCTCCTGACTCTTGGTTTCAGAACAGCTTAGCTCCAGCCATTCCGGTCACCTGGAGAGTGAAGCAGTGGAGGAAGATCTTTCTGTCTCCCAATCTTTCTGGAAATCTGCCTTTCTGAAAAAATAAATGAATCTTTTAAACAAAAAGGTGGGAGAAATAGTTCTCTACAACATTCCAACGTCCCTTAGGCCACCAGTGAATTCTTAAACTAACAAAGGACATACAGAAACTGTTTTCGAGTGGGTGCTAACAAATGTTAGCCAAGCAAGAAAATTAAAATGATGGGGACTCTACTAATGTTTTTATCAGATGACGAATGCAGATCCAAAGTTTCTGACCCATGACAGAAGCAGCAAAACCATAAATAATTTGCTAAAACAGTGCAGTGACAAGTGTCAGAAGCCAAATGCGTGTTCTGCCCAGTGTGTGTGCCATCATTTGTATCTAAACATGAGTCCATGAGCAGCAGGCTTGGGCTGTGACCTGCATGCTCCCCGAATCCTGACGAGCACCCCACACTTGACAATGGTGCACTACATTCCCCTTTCCACTCACAGACAAGACATGAAGTCTTTAAAGTGTTAAAATGGAAACCCAGTGTCCTGCAGGTATTGGCGAATGTTGTGGGGACCCAAATGGAAGCCCATGCTGGTAAACAGCACTTGCCTTCTGGGTGATTCATTTTGGCAAGGTTTTTTAATTGCCTGCAGATGAAATGAATGCTTGAGCTATTAGGCCCCAAATAATCATTTGTTTGTAAAAACAGCTGTCTAACTTGGCAAACCCTGGAAATTTAAGTAGAATTTCATAGTTTTGTCTCCAGAATAAAAACTTACAGAATTAAGAAACTTTGCTGATCAGCAAAGGCCACCTACAGAGATCTCCTGTCTTTGATACCGCACAGAACCCCGGACCCACTCCCCCTGCAACCGGGAAGGCCCAGGACTGACATGACGTCCTTCTCATGACCGTGACTGACCTTCCATTCAGAGAGAGCATGGGCTACGAGTCCAGCTTTTGGAAACACTGTTGGCTGTGTCTGAAAGGAATGGTTGTATCTTAGATCTTTTATAAGAAGCAAAAAATATTTAAGATTTGGAATGCTGGGTATTTGGGGATTGAATATTTTTGGATGACAATTGAAGTTAATTGTATACTTGTTGAATCTATAAAGACTGGGATTAAAACAAATCCTAACTTCCAAAGCAACTACAGAGATGCGTAAATAATAACTGAACAAACCAGGCCTGGCACGGTGGCCTAGCGGCTAAAGTCCTCGCCTTGAACCTGCCGGGATCCCATATGGGCGCCGGTTCTAATCCCAGCAGCTACACTTCCCATCCAGCTCCCTGCTTGTGGCCTGGGAGGGCAGTCGAGGACAGCCCAAAGTCTTGGGATCCTGCACCCGTGTGGGAGACCTGGAAGAAGTTCCTGACTCCTGGCTTCGGATTGGCGCAGCTATGGCTGTTGTGGTCACTAGGGGAGTGAATCATCGGATGGAAGCTATTTCTCTCTCACTCTCCTCTTCTCTGTATATCTGACTTTGCAATAAAAATAGATCTTTAAAAAAATAATAACTGAACTCAAATGATTGCTTCCCCCACAGATATGTCAAAGTTCTTAAAATATATTAACAATTGGATATAGTGCTTAGTATTCAGAGAGAAACACAAGCCTAAATTCTCCTGTTCCTTTAATGGATTTTCTCAAATTGACTTTAAAAAGTGATGAGCTTTCATATGCAACTTAATCACCATACATAGGATTGTTGGAAAAATTGAATTCCAAATAATATTCAGCCAAATCAACAGATGAAGTCATGAAGCTGCTTTTATCAGATCCTACCTTGGTGTGGTTTCTCATGTCAAATGACCTACTCTGATTAGCCTCTGAAGTCTTTCCAGTCCGATATTAATGAAATCTCTTAGAAATTCCTACTTCCCCCCAACTCTTATTAATTTTTGTTACAACCAAAGCTATCAATACAAGCATTGGAGAAGGCGAGTCAAGCTTGGGACATGAAGCAGTTAGAGTGACATTGCTGTCGAGTGCCCAGATGGAGTCAACTCTGTCACAACTCCAGCAAGCACCTGCAGGACTGCCCCCAGTGAGTGCTAGGGCTGCCCCCAGGAGTGCCAGGGCTGCCCCCAGGAGTGCCAGGGCTGCCCCCAGGAGTGCCAGAAGTTCCTGCCATCGTTCACTCTCCTCTCAGGGAGATGAACTGTTCCCTCCACATCCGGAACACACCAGAGCAAATGCTGGAAGGGGCTGCTGTATTCTACCTCCATTCTGTGATGTGCATCAAAATTATTTTATACTGTCCATCTTATTTGGCTATTTTTAATACATTCTAACAAGGAATACGTTCCCTTTCTCTTGCTTTTTGCATTAACCCAAGCATTCTTCAGGCAGCTTCTCCCCTCTTCTATGGAAGTGGATCCCTAACTGCACCTCCTGCCAACTGACGTTTTGCTGCCATTTTCCGAGGGCAGGTTTAGACTTGTGAATTCTTAGATATCCGTTCTGCTTTTTCTCTTCTGCTGCCTGCTACTTGGTTTCTTTCATGGACTCTGCTTTTCAGTCATTCTTGAGTGCATTAGTAACTCCCTACCACAGTCTTTAGTTACGGGCCAATAATCCTCCAAGGACTGGCACCAGACCACTTTCATCAGAGACGCTGATTCACAAGAACTGGGGCTGGGCCCAGGGAGAAGAGAAGGAGCCCAAGGCAGGGGCAGAGTGGAGAAAAGTCCACTCCCAGCACACACTTAAGATGTGCGTGGACACTGGAGTCACACAGAGGGCTGGCCAGAGACCAACAGCTGGGGAACAGGGGCGACCCCAGCTCCCTCCGCAGACAGCAGGGGCGACCCCAGCTCCCTCCGCAGACAGCAGGGGCAGCCTTCCCCACCAACTCCAAAATGGCACATTCAGATACACATGCTGACTGCTCAGAGAAGAACCGTGGGTATGTGTAAATATTCATGAATGGGTTCTTATCTGAGGAACTAGATAAAAAGCAAACAACTGGCTTACTGGTAATATTTAGGAAGCTGATTATTCAACTGAAACAAAATATGTAAAGAAGCAAATTATTAAAAAAAAACAACATCCAATTTTAACGTTTTCATTCATTTACTATTTACTCTTTCATTCACTAAATATTTTTGACTGCCTAATTTAACCCTGGAATGAAGTGCTGTGGTCTCATTCAGGGTTCGGCTCCTTAGTCAATGTGAAATGCCTGTATGATTGAATGAATAAAAGTGGACTAAGCAATCGAAGGAATTAGAGAAAATAAGTAACATGTACACGATGATCTCTAATAGCTTTCTGCAAATATCCTGGGCGAATTAGCAACCCAGCTCTAACTCTGGATCTTGTCGGATGACCCTCCAGAGACCTGAAGGCTTCTGTAAGCTCACACAGCCTTTCAGATTTACTGTAAGGGTGTTACGTTACTGTACTCCACGGCCACCCCGGCTTTCTACTAATGTACACAGGAGAGCTTCGGTCTAAGGCAGTCTTGTTCACAAAACCACTCTCTTAGGAAGCCACCAAAATTATAGATAAAACTAGAAAACCACCTGCAACTTGTTCTTTAAAAAAAAAAATGCTATAATGTTGTCAAGTAACAGATTATAGATAAAGTGCAGGCTTTATATTTATTTATTGGTTCTAGCACATGACTTAATAACTCAAAAAACTTAAGATTTTTGCATGGACAATTATAATAGTGTAAAAAAAGAAACTGTCAGGTTTCTCTCACACAGACTAAAATAGGCACGAATTCCTTTTACACTGTAATTGAATAAAAATGAGCCCACAAGTTGAAAAGCAAAGACAGTCACAGGAACATTCTTTGAATGCGCGTTACCGTGCACACGCAGCTGGAAGTGCTGCTGCGCGTCTCCAGCCGCGTTGGTGGCCACACACGTGTACCTGCCGCCATCTTCCAGCAGCGCCCGAGCAATGTGCAGGACCCGACCAGAGGACTGAATCTAACAGGGAACAGAAAGCATGGCACCGTCTTTAACTTTACACTTGGACTTGAAAACACGAGATAAAATTTCATCTAAATTTATACTGTTTTCACATCATTATCTTAATGATCCTGTTAGATCCATCACAATGCATTCCCAGAATGGGCTCATTTGATTGGAATGCTTTTCTTATTCACTGGAAAAATAAATAATCTGAGACCCGTCTGACCAGAAGATTTCTGCACTGAACTATGAAGCACATGATAAAAATAGAAACCACTTGAAAAAACATGACCACATTCATCCAACACTTCACAAATAGCTTTAAAATACTTTTTTAAAAATTAAAATGTCATTGGGGCCTGAAAAATAAAAATGATAAAAATACAAATAACGGGAACTTAGACACATTTCTTACTGAATCTCACGGCAAAACTGCCATTTTGAAACCAACGACGGGCAGCTCTGCGCGATCTCCAAGCACAGCACCCACAGCCTGCGGAGGGGGACTCTGTCCCAGCACCTGCTCTCTCCTCAGAACAGCGGAGTGTCTGACCGCCTGGCCTCCCCGGGGATCGACCACCTCAAACTCTACTTCCTCTCCCGTCCTCTCAACAAGAAACTTAGTTCTCTGCTAGTTTCCCTCCAAATCTCTGGCTTCAGTTTTGAAAAAAAAAAAAAACACCCCACCACATGTAGGTTCCCAGTTCACTGTGTTAGCCCAACTTCTCTCCTGTGTCTTGTACACATGATTCCAGCTGCCTGCTGGACAGGTTAGCACATGAAATTGGACATATCCAAAACCAAGCTCATAAAGTCTTTCCACGCCTGGCTGAAGCCCACTTCCGGGTGTGTTTTCCCACTTTTGTTCAGTGTCTCCCATTATTTTTCCAGTGATCTGGGTTTTGGAGCGCTCTCTGACTCCTATTAATTACACCGTATGTCTCATAGCTCTGCTTTTCCATTCCACAGCCACGCTGGGTTTGCAATAGCTTCTTAACTCATGCTCCAGGGTCTGTAGCCTCCCCAACAGTTCATCTAGCTTGCCCTCTCTTGCCAGAATAACCTGCTTAGATGGAAGAATTGAGCTTTTTACCAGTTCCTGTTGAAACCTCATTCAGGGCTTCCCAGCTTGCACAGAATTAAACCCAAACTGAGCACGGCCCTTCAGGCTGGCCACACTTTGACCCCGAATGACCTCCCCGACTATCCCACGGGCACGTCCACTTCAGCTCATCTCCAGGCATGCCACACTACCGGCTGTTAAGTAACCCATTCCTTGCTTTATTTGCCTCTGGACTACTGCACGTGGCTTCCAGATACCTAATTTCTGAATATTCTGAAGCAGACAGGAGTCCCTTTTCTTCCTCTTCTATTCACGTGCATGAGCTCCACCATGTCCCACAGTGCCCACAGTCAAAGCTCAATGGTGAGCTCTAGAGCCGTATGACCAGATCGAATGACTCACTGACCTTGCTGCTAGCTCACACCCAAACGTCTGCCCCCTTCAGACTCGTCCTCCTCCACCGTGCAGCAATACTGTCTCTGTGTTAGATTCCCGGGAGGCTTCGTCCACACGTCCTGTGGCTCACTTGTCAGTCTTTGGCCAGCCCTGGATTATTCAACTGACAAACAATCTTCAAATACGTGCCCAAACCCTCATCTCCCCGGCCAGTGTGAGTGCAGGCTTCCACCTGCTTGTGCTCCTTAGGAAGAGGCGAACAGGTCTTCCTCGGCTTTCCACTTCTAGTCTTGCCAGCTGCAGTTACTCTCTGGGAGGGTCTGGGTAACCTCTCAAAACGCAAACTTGATGATGTCACTTGTCCTTGCTCACTCTCGTAAGGTCTCCCACTGCTTCAAGCACAAGCAAAATCACGACCGCTCGATGCCAGCTTCTTGCTGCCTCTCTGACCACCACCTGTGCTGCCCCTCTTAGCAGGCCCCTCTCTGACCACCACCTCGGCTGCCCCTCTTAGCAGGCCCCTCTCTGACCACCAGCTCGGCTGCCCCTCTTAGCAGGCCCCTCCCTGACCACCAGCTCGGCTGCCCCTCTTAGCAGGCCCCTCTCTGACCACCAGCTCGGCTGCCCCTCTTAGCAGGCCCCTCTCTGACCACCAGCTCGGCTGCCCCTCTTAGCGGGCCCCTCACTTGGTTTTGGTGTCACTGATGTTGTCTGTTCGTGTTATCTCCTTTATGGCCTACTCAGTTCCTTTCCATCATTTCACCCATTGAATCCTTAAATCGTCTTCCCAACTCTCTTGCAAGGCTTCCCTCACTGCATGCTCTAACTCCTCTTCACCTTCCTTGCCAAAGTCACGCATCGCTCTTTGCAGCTATGCTTTGCATGATGACAGAATTATCTGTCTTCCAGAGAGGCAACTGCTTTCTTGCACTGTGTTCGAGGGCTGCATACTAAAACTTCCCCTAACACAAAGGTCTGAAGTCAGTTCCACTGAACTGAAAAAGGAATAATAAATGACCAGATGCCCATCTACTGGGAAAAGAACTCAACATGTAACCTACTACCAAAAGCTTAGCCCACCTAAAACCTAAGTTCACTTTAATCAGTAACTAGTTCCTAGTAACATCTGTTTTCTTCTGATTTTTTCAAATCCATCTTTTAGCTTATCCAGGATTGAAATCATTTAATTTATCTATCTGGTAATTCAAAATATCACATCCACCTGTCCACCAACTGCCTGCCTGCCTACCTGCATACTAGTAACACAACACCACCACAAGCTTACTCATGGAGACGGATGGAGTTTGTTATCTCGAAGCTTACAAATTGCTTTTTAAAAATATTTTTCAAAATTAATATCACATAGGTTTATGTAGATAGGACACCCCTTTCATCTTAGCCTGTGGCAACCAACGCACTGGGATATACTGGCCATTAGCAATGAGTACTGCTCAACCATGACATAATAGTTTTATGAAGAAATAGAACAGGCATAAATCAAAATTTGAAAAACACCAACCACTGCATCAAAATCAAAAAACAATATCACTGCTAGGGGTGCTTTGTCTTTCTGTACTTTGAATAAAAATTTTATGTTAAGTTTTAAGAAAAAAATCCCAGAAAAATACATACTGTTCAGCTAAAACTGCTGTAAAATCCGTCTAGCAGGGCGATCTGCAACCCGGAAGGAATGATGTGGAAGCTGCAGGCAGCTGTCTCAGGTAGGCCTGGAGTCGCGCACTTACCTGGAGGTTGCCTTGGGCAGTGTTCACAGGCTGGTCATCTTTGAGCCACGTCAGGGAGGGCTGGGGAACGCCGTTGGCGATGCACTGCAAGGAGACAGCCTTGTACTTCACCACGGTTCTCTCTGCAGCACCAGAGGACTTGATTGTGGGGGGAACTAGATTTAGGGAAGAAAAGAGGGAGGGGATTAAAATCATAACCACTTTGGTTAAGTGCTTAAAATCATGCATGTAAAAGCCTGAAACTTTAACAAACAATAAGGTAAGCTTATCTCATACCTTATTATAATCTGCAGTTTTCAGCAATTCTAGAGATTAGTTATCTCTTAATTGTGGATTTCTAATTCACCAAAAATATTAGAAACATGTCCCTAAGGCCAATGAAATCCACATGCCTGCTGGACTTCTCCTCTTGTGTTCGCTCTAGAACCACATCAAGACTCGAGGTGCTTTTCCACACATGTGTATGCTCCCTGACTCTGTGCCCAGTAAGTCTGGCAAAGCCCAGGAGTGTGGCATAGTGACCTGCTGGAAGCTGGGCCCACAGGCTCCCTCCCTCGGGAACCAGGACTGAGGACGAACAATGGGATCTGACTGGTCTGTATTCGCTCAGGGGAGGAGACCGGAAAGGGCAATCCTGGCAGAGAAGGGGCTGGGTGGAAGCTGGCATTCTGCAGATACTTTCTTGCTGGGTTCTGAAGGACTCTCCACTCTCTAGTCCCTTCCCTCCCAAATACTGACAGCAAATCACATACACACTGCCCTGACAGAAGTCACCCCCATCATCAGATGGACATGAGGACCCTAGGATGCAGGTCTGTGAGTGTGCTGTATGCTCTGGATCCTGCCGTTCCAGCCAACAGATCCTGCTCTGCTCATAGCTGCCCCTGTTTACGCAGAATCTTTCAATCCAAAGCTGTCGCCTGACTCTTGTGCCTCCTGCGGCTCATCCTGCAGCCATGCTGTGCAGAATACACTGCCTAACACTTAAATTCATTCACAGGGCCCCTTGTGGCTGAGTCTCTGGCTCAGTTGAGATCTGCCATCACTGGATTCAAATCTGCACCCTGCACTCTGCTTTCCACAAGCAAGTTCTAAGGAGATTATTGAGCCACTACTTGAATTTGACAATAAAATCATGTCCAAGACAATTTACAGTATTGTTCTCCTGGCTCTTCATCACCATACCATGAACAGTGACTTCAAATGCCTTCCCGTGGTCTCCAGCAGCGTTTGTTGCCACGCACCGGTAAACGCCAGTGTCCGACACCTGAGCCCGGGAAATAGCCAGCTTACGTCCATCCAGTAAAATTTTGAATCCATCGCTTTCATCAATGAGCTGACCATCCTTCAGCCACCTACAGAAAAAAGGCAAAAGCAGCTGGACATACAATAAGCAGTTTCCTAGGAGACACTGTGTGTGTATTTACACAATTTATTTTTCTCCACAGTATATTTGCCTAATTTCTGCATTATTTATACTATAAAATAAATGGTAAATGGAGGAGAAAGAAATCAAACCTGATCCAACCCAGCAGTTGGCATATTGTTAGATCCAGCAACTATGTAGTAAGCTCTTCATTTCTCAAGTAATTTCAGGTTATAAAAAGAAACTCACACACCATTACGGCTCAGGGCAGGGCTGCGCAGTACCAGCCAGCAGCCAGCACACAGTGTAACAAAGCCTTGATATCAGACATTTCCACATTCTTATGAGTCACCACTTTCTATCTAGTTCTACCGTCACATGCGGACATATCTCGTCCCGTTAGTCGACTAACGGCATATCCCAGAGCGCCGTGGGAAGGGAAGACACATGATCAGCACACGCTTCGGGCATGCAGGAAGGACAGAAAAGAATCAGTGAGCAAACATGTATGTTAACTAAATTCCTCTAATTTTCTACTTCTCTTCTTGAGTAACTCATTAGACATTCCTCAGCTCTGACATGAATATTGTTTAGTAGTCTATCTCCCTGAACTGAGAAATAACTTCAAAAACCATAGAAAGAATTCCTCTAATTGAGCAAACTTGGTTGCTTACTGGGTGTCAGAAATGGCCTTGCAGACAGAGCGTGCTTTTTATACAAAGGAACGCGGAGGGTTTAATAGGACCACTTCTGAGTGTCATTCAAGACAGCTCTAACACACTCAAGTCAAGAAGTGGCAGGCAGGGCCTGGCGCAGTAGCCTAGTGGCTAAAGTCCTTGCCTAGAACACCAGGATCCCATATGGGTGCCAGTTCTAATCCCGGCAGCTCCACTTCCCATCCAGCTCCCTGCCTGTGGCCTGGGAAAGCAGTAGAAGACGGCCCCAGGCCTTGGGACCCTGCACCCGTGTGGGAGACCCAGAAGAGGCTCCAGGCTCCCAGCTTTGGATTGGTGCGGCGCCGGCCACTGCAGCCACTTGGGGAGTGAATCAACAGGTGGAAGATCTTCCTCTCTGTCTCTCCTCCTTGTTGTATATCCGATTTTCCAATATAAATAAATAAATCTTTTTAAAAGTGGCAGCGATGTGGAAGACCAAGATCCTTACGTGATGATGGGTGGGGGAGAGCCTGCTGTCACTGGACAGTCTAGTTCCAGTAAGTTATCAATGACCACAATGAAGTAAGAGGTCTCCTCTCCTCCTTCCACAGCTGGAGGCACTGGAAAGCAAGGATATGACACCACATCACAACAGGCAAAGCCGACATGTATCACGGCAATTCATCCTTGAAGATCCGAAATGCGTTATAAGTAATTTTTACAATAAACACACGGAGATAGTTGAATGCACTTTGGACATACTTCTATGACAGGTATATCACAGAGCCAGCTAGACCTTTAGAACTGCCTGGACTCATATGAACCAGGGAGAGCAACGCCACGGACTGGCCAGCTTTAAACCGCCCTCAGGGTCAGCACTACGGCACAGTGAGTTAAGCCGCCACCTGCAACACTACAATCCCATTTGGCTGGCAATTTGTGTCTGGGCTCCTCCACTTCCGACCTGACACTCTACTAACGGCCTGGGAAAAGCAGCAGCAGACTTCCAAGGTTTCCGGCCCTGCCACCCGGGGAAGAGATGCAAAACTCCCGGCTCTGGCTGTGCGACCACCTGGGGAGCGGACCGAGTCATCTGTCTTTCCCAGCCCAACTCCCTGCCAACCTCGTCTTTTGAAATAAATAAGGATTTAAAAAAACAGATGTATTTAGTTTTATTGGAAGGGCAAATACACAGAGAGAAAGAGAGAGATGTTCCATCAGCTGGTTCAGTCCCCAGATGGTCACAGTGGCTGGAGCTGAGCTGATCCAAAGCCAGAAGCCAGGAGCTTCTCCCAGATCTCTTTCACAGGTGCAGGGGCCAAAGGTTCTGGATCATCTACTGCTTCCCCAGGCCGCCAGCAAGCAACTGGATGGGAAGTGGATCAGCCAGGACACAAATCGGCACCCATATGTCCTGGCGCTTAGGAGGTGAGGCCGTCAGCCATCATGCCAAGCCCAATAAGCACGTGTTTAAAAAGAAAAACCTTCAAGTTCCAGATAAAGACATCAATATTGTAAGCTGGTTTCCTAGGCCTGGAGCCTGATTCCGGCTGTCTAGTACAGTGTTCATGACAGAAGGCTACAGTCAACCCTTGCGACAGATCTATCTATCTATGCACTTCAAAACGATACTGAGGTGAAATTCTAGATCTTGGGATTTCTATTATAAGTCTACCTGTCCATGTTATGTTCAGAGTGGAACAGTTACTTCCTTCCCTTATTGTTGCACAAAACAAAATAACAATAATTCAAGAAACCCGTTAAGTTTTGCTGTGAATCTGAGAATCCAGGTGTCGCATCCCCGTTTACCTAGGACAGCAACTTCATACTTGACTTCCTTTTCTCCTGCGACACTGGAAGCCATGCACACGTACTGGCCCCGATCCAGCTCCACAGCACTCAGGATCTTCAGCCTCCTCCCGCCAGCGTCGACGTGGATGTTGTCACTGGCTTTCACCGGGGCCCCATCTTTTAGCCAGGTGAGAACTGGAGGAGGGCTGCCAGAAGCTTTGCACTCCAGTGTCAGGGAATGAGCAAGAAGCACTTGCTTGCTCACAGGTGTGGCCGACTCACCTTCAATCTCTGGAGGAACTAGAATGAAAAACCGCAATGTTCAAACAGTTTTTTGGACAGTCACCAAACATGTTTTCACCAGAGAAAACTACCTACATGTCCATCTCCCTGTAAGCTGTGCAGGACGAGAACTTAGGCCAGCAATTCTAAGTATCACCAGTCCAATAGTCTACTCTCTCTGCCTTATAAAGAACGAAGAGTGGAGCCTGATCTCAGTCCTAACGATTACTGAACCAAATGATGAAAACCTTTCCATTACAAAGAGGCAAAGGCTGGCCTAATACACGGACTTCTTGCTAATGTTAGCCTTCGCAAACGTATCTCCAACTCACGGTACACTACCAATCCCTACCCCTACATAGCAGAGAAGTGCCAAATCCATCAAGGATTAAAAAGTGAACAAACTGGATTCTAGTGTATTAGACAACACTGAAAAGACATAAATAAAGGGTTTCTAAAAAAATGATAGATGCGCATCTTAGGAAAAATAAATCCAATCTCATTCTCCATGAACTTCCTACAATTAAAGCACATAGTTTCCCTCACCGTAGACCTCCACGTGGAATGATTTCTCAGCAGTTCCAGCCACATTGGACACATGGCATGTGTAAGCTGCCGAATCAGAGGCTTGTGCTCGAGGAATATGAAGAAGCTGCCCCTGTGGGCTGGCTGAGACCGGCTGGCCGTCCTTGTACCAAGTGACCGCGGGCATGGGAAGTCCTCGTGTCTCACATTCCAGCTTAATAACGCTGTTGATCAACGCTGACACTCTCGTGGTGGTGTTACCTCCCTTAATACTGGGTGGAACTGCAAGGAATTTCACAACAACAAAAAAAACCCTTTGAAGTTTCAACCTCTGCCAACACATGCTTGACAAGTACATTTAAAGAAAATAGGAATTAAAGGCAATTTGGAAATCTTTCAACACTGATCATGAGTTGCCTGTCTTGTCAAAACATCTTTATTTTCATTTTTGTAAAATTTGTTTTCAAAGAGGAATAGCAGACTTCACATATCATTTTTAAGATACAGAATAGCACAGATTAACTGTGCTACTGTGATTATTTTCTGGTTGCTTTGTAATTGCGTCATAACTATTCCTAAAGAATGCTTACAACTGGATAAACCATCACTGTAATATTTGCAATTCAAAGAAAAACAAGCACATGAAAAATAAGAAATGTAGGGCCTGGCATGATAGTTTCATTGGCTCTAAATGGCGGACTCCCATATGGGCACCAGTTCACGTCCTGGCTGCTTCACTTCCCGTCCAGATTCTTGCTTGAGGCCTGGGAAAGCAGTCGAGAAGAGCCCAAAGCCTAGGGCCCCTGCACCTGGTGTGACACCTGGAGGAAGCTCCTAGCTCCTGGCTCTGGATTTGCTCAGCTCCAGCTGCTGCAGCCATTTGGGGAGTGAACCAGCAATGGAGGATCTTTCTTTCCTTTTCTCTGTGAATCTGTCTCTCCAATTAAAACAAAAAATAAACAAATATTGGGAAAAAAAGAAAAGTGAAAAATGTAAAATGTGATATTTCATCACAAGAGAATTTCTTCAAGGAAATAAAAGATCAAAATGAGGCAACAGTCAGATCAAATTTCAGAGTGGCTTATTTGTTAGGTAAGCAACAAGTCAGTCAGCAAGGATGATTTAGCAGACTCATCCATGACTGCAGCACAAGGAACATGACCTTGGTCAGGAGTACTCATTTCCACGGGGCCAGGGGCATGGAGAGCTCAGTCTTGGGGACAGCACACACAGTCAACGGCCAAAGGCGACTGCCCGAGCTTCCGGCACGTCACCGCCACCACTCCGCTGTTCCTGCTGCTCCCCCCAGCAGGCAGTGCCGATGTAGGACACTGACAGGTCTGCAGATTAGAGACTGAGCATCTCCAAGAAGCCGAGAAAGTGCTCATTCTTTACAGGTGGAGGAACAATCCACTAGGATTTGTTACCACTAAGGGTGGTGAAATCACCAATACACGCAACGGGTGTATTGTAAACTTAAAAGCCCCGGCATGTCTACTCAAAGCTCTTCCACCATTAAGGAAGCCCTCGTGTCCTGGGAGCCACCCTCGAACCCTGTCCCCAGGACTGCAGCTGCACTGGCACCAGCTCCCACCAGATTCAAAGTTCCTGTACAGTCTTACGCTTATGCTCTCTTCGCCTCTTCCTCCTCTCTCCACACCCCTCTTTGGTTTCTCCTTCTTACCTGTCTCCATTCCGTGCCATACTGGAGCACAACGGTCATCTTTACCTTGCATATGCACTGAGCTACTCACTGCCAGTCACAGGAAAGTGTGTGCATGAAGAAAACAAACACACCAGCTGTACTGCGAAAACAGCTGAAATCCACACACGTTCCTCACATTCAGCCAGTGCGGACATATGCTTCATTTACTTTCCCCTTAGAGGAATAAAACACCTCCACACATGAAATAAAGTAAGTTTACTATGAGCCACTTGGAGTTGCAAGTAAGCTGGCTTGATGGGAAATGGCACACATTCCAATGCTTTTCATCTCAACTAGAACACTCTTCTGGATGCCTGGGGCATCTTATCAAGTGAACAGGAGGATTTGATGTGAAAGAGCTTGAGCCCCATGTTAAGAGGAGTCTTATCGCACAATGACTGCACCACAGTCTCTGGCTACAGGGCAGAGCCGGGAAGAGGCTCAGCACAGCTCATGTATGGTCTGCAGGCAGAGCTCGCTGGAGGCAGCCGGCAGCAGGAAGCTCAGGCTGACCCGCACCACGTGCGCACCGTGTGCGGCCGATCTCCCAGCAGTGACACCACTCCTTCCAAGAAGATGCCCCGTCCATGACTCCCTCCCTACGCACACGTGTTCAGAGAAAAAGCTACTGAAAAACCTACCTAAACCACAGTAGCTAGAACAAGAAGCTTCCTAAAACAAGACCACTATACTACGTTCACATAGACACTAGTTTACAAAAGAAGATTTGGAATAAAGTTGTATAGAAGGCGAACAAAAGTGCGCATATTTTAAGTTTGACCATATGCTAGGATGATGAGATGGTGAGTCACCTGCACCAAGCAGTGCCATCCTTATCCCTGTTTCACAGCTCAGAAACTTGAGCCACAGGGGATGGAGCCATTTATCTGAAGCCACAAAGCTCACAGGAGGCAGAACAAGTCTGCCTCAGAAGCCCAAGCTCTTAATAATTACTCAACAAGTACAATCCAACATGAATTTGACACAAGCTATATATATAACTAAATTTTTCTATCAACCACACTGAAGAGTAGCAAAAGAAAATAAAATTTTGAGACTACACTGTATTTAGCCCAATATACATCGTTTTAAAAGTCACTTCTGCGTGCACCTAATGCATTGGGCATTTGACACGACATCCCGCGTCCTAACGCTCTGGCATCTGGCACCTGTTTTGTGCTGAGGGTACTCCTCATGTCGGGCTGGCACCACTGTGTGCTTCTAGTCACAGGGGCTAGTGTTTCTGGTACCAGAGAGGAACCCTAAACCACAACTTTTGGCCAGGAATTATTGGGAGCTGCTGCTTTCCACCAAGCACTACAGTGGGGACCATGTCAACAAATATCTGCCCTTGAGTTTACAGTCCCAAGGCCAGCGTGGGCTCATGCTGCCTGCCTGTGATGCTGGCATTTCTTATGCACCCCAGGCAAGTCCCAGGTGATCCACTTCCAAACACAACTTCCTGCTGGTGGCTTAGCCTAAGTGCTAGTGCTGCTGCCACCCACATAGGAGACCCGGATGAAGCTTGTGGCTCTGGTCTGGCCCAGTCCTGGCTAACACAACCATCAGAGGAATGAGCCAGCAGGTGGAAAATCTGCTTTTCTGTCTCTCCGTAACTCTGACGTAAAGAGAGGAAGTAGCAGCAGACATAGAGGAGGAGGAACTGTTTAGATTCTGGGGCCAGCGCTGTGGCTTAGTGGGTAAAGCCACTGCCTCTGACATCAGCATCCCATACGAGTGCTGGTTCATGTCCTCGTTGCTCCACTTCTAGTCAGGCTCCCTGCTAATAGTTTGGGTTCCTATCAACCAAGCAGGAGACCTGGATGAGGCTCCTGGCTTTCATCTGCCCAGTCCTGGCCAGCATGGAAGTGAACCAGAAGACAAAAGCATTCTCTCCCTCTTACCCTGTAACTCAAATAAATCAAAATTTTAAAAAGCTTAGATCCTTGGAGAGAAACAGCTAGTAAGTGCAACAAATAAACACAATAAAGCAATCGAACAGACAGTGATCCATGCCGGGAGGGAGATGAGAGTGAGACATGACAGAAAGTCATGGCTGCTCCGAACCAGGACCCCCGAGGGAAGCTGACCTTCAGGGGTCCTGCACTCTGTCGGAGCACCACACTGTGCAAAGGCCACACACAGGAAGTGAGCACCGCCCTGCCAGGTGGCACGGCAGACTGAACTCTCTGCCTTTCTCCCGTGTAACTCTGCCTGTGACAGGACCTTCACTGGCTCACTCCTGGCTCTGCTCATCAAACACGACTCTGGCCAGCAGACTCTTCCCAGCGTCCACAGCAGGGAAAGCGGGCAGTACAAGTACCAGGCACTGAAAACAGGACCATGGGGTCAGGAGAAGGGTCCAGAGCGCAATAAATGGGGCAGTTCAACTATCCACACACCCTCCACTCCATTCTGCTTCACTCTGCTTCAAGTAGCTCAAAAAAAAAAAGGCCAAAGATTTTTGATCTGTCAAGTAAGAACATACAGAAATCACTGAGCACATGAAAAAAAATCCAAACTGAAATCCCACTGACAGCGGGTAGGGTGCACCAGGCAGACACGTTAGCCGGGCATCTGCTCCTCCCGGGGCAGCATTCCCGACAAGCAGGCTGAGTCACAGAGGCAGTCACCCTCGAGGAGACCCGGCTTGGCAAGCCACCACGAGGGGCAAGGTGGCAGAAAGCCCAGCGCATCACTTACGGTGGACGGACAGCTTCATCTCCTTGACCTGCTTGCCGGCCGCATTGGACACAGCGCACTGGTAGCGCCCCTTGTCACTTCTCCGCGCATTCCTCACATGTAAGATTTGTCCTCTGTCGACAAGTTCAATATTAGGATCATCCAAAAACAAAGGCCTAGGAAAAATAAAATTATCCCGTAAGCTTTTACATGTTTCCCAGGTGTATCCATCACAACAACAACAGAAAATCCTTCAGCAACATGACCTTAAAAACACGCACCAACTGCCTGACTTGGTCTGGAGTTCAGAGTGGACGTGAGGTCTTCAAGCTCTCGGGTGACACTCACTGGCCACTCACATTCAGAAACACTGAGAATCCAGATGTGTCCATTGTGAGTGTGACGTGTGTCCTCCCCCCTCCTCCTCCCAGTCCTGAGAGTAAGCTTGCTGGAAAACCACACTGAGGTAGGTCTGGGTCTAGGGACGTGGACCCCGTGTCCTCCACGTGGCGTGTGGGTCTAGGGACGTGGACCCCGTGTCCTCCCGCAGTGTGTGGGTCTAGGGACGTGGACCCCGTGTCCTCCACACGGCGTGTGGGTCTAGAGACGTGGACCCCGTGTCCTCCACGTGGCATGTGGGTCTAGAGATGTGGACCCCGTGTCCTCCACGTGGCGTGTGGGTCTAGGGATGTGGACCCCGTGTCCTCCCGCAGTGTGTGGGTCTAGGGACGTGGACCCCGTGTCCTCCACACGGCGTGTGGGTCTAGGGATGTGGACCCCGTGTCCTCCACGCAGCACGTAGGTCCTGAGTCCCACACCTAGGGGTGGGGATGCTGCTCCTGGCTCCAGCTGAGACACGGAGGGACACTAACTGGACTGCCTGCCTGAGGCCATGGCCCCTGGCATCTCTCTGCCCCAGCCCTGGCCACTGCAGACACAAAGTTAGTCACCAGATGGGAGCGTGCACTCTCTCCCTCTTTTTCAAATAACTAAGAAAAAGAAAAGTAAAAAGAACAGATCCTTAATAAGAAAATATATTTAAATAAAACTTTGCAATGGTAAAAAAAAGGGAATCAGCTGGGCCCGGCACGGTGGCGCAAGTGGTTAAGTCCTCGCCTTGCACGCCCCGGATCCCATTTGGGCGCCGGTTCTATCCCAGCAGCCCCGCTTCCCTTCCAGCTCCCTGCCTGTGGCCTGGGAAAGCAGTTGAGGACGGCCCCGAGCTTTGGGGTCCTGCACCCGCATGGGAGACCCGGAAGAGGCTCCTGGCTTCGGATCGGTATAGCATCGGCCGTTGCGCTCACTTGGGGAGTGAATCATCGGACGGAAGATCTTCCTCTCTGTCTCTCCTCTCTGTATATCCGCCTTTCCAATACAAAAATAATAAAAATAAATCTTTTTTTAAAAAAAAGGGAATCAGCTGATTTTAAAAGTACAATTAATGCTCCTGTATTCAGAATAAAACTATGAAACCACTTTAACAGAAGTTTGATAATCATCACTTTGAGATGAAGTTTCCCTGTTTCAAGCTGAATTTGTCTAATACTACTTGTTTCATTTATTTTTACTTACTTATTTTTTAAAGGCAGAATTAATGACAAAGAGAAAGAGGGAGAGAGGGAGGGAAGGGGGGTCTCTTCTTGCTGTCACACTAACATCAGCACCTGGGGTTAGGGGGCGAGCCTTTGATGATGCCTTAGAGACCCTGATGTGGGGAAGAGTGTTCCGAGGGTGTTGGGTGTTTCTGATAGTTCTGCGATGTTGTCTGCTTCTTTGCACGAGGGTTGAGACATCTTTCTAAGGTTGACTGGCTGACCAGTTCCACCTTAGAGTACATGCACAGGCCCAGGAACATGCTGCAAAGCTGGCCAAGAGAGCATCTAATCCTCCGACAGGAACTCAACATCTCTGCTGGCCTAGAAGAGCAGACTGTCATGTCCCCCATGCACATCCAGGCATGCTGTCCACTGCACTGGCCATCAGCCTCAACACATGCACTCTAAAGCTATACCACGCATATAGTGACTTTCCATGCGGGCAGTGGTGAGTACAGCCATCTACTTGGGAAGTCTCCCAAGAAACCTCACCTTGGGGGGATGTCAGACTTGACTCTTGTGTGCACCAGCCAGTGCAGGGTCATGTTCAGCCCGTCACGTGCACCAGCCAACGCACATACTGGTGGATGAAGCTGCCTGGTCAGTTATGCCTCCAGCCCCATCTCTCATGTGAACTGTGAGGTGCTGACACCAGCCCAACCCAGCCTGCCAAAGGCCTCGTCTTCATTTACACCAGCAGTTGCTATGGCCTAGTTGGGATGACCTCCAGTAACCCTCGGCAGCCTTGCACCCGGCACGGGTTTCCATGTGTGCCAGCATTAGCTGAGGCCCACCCTAGTCTGTCCTGCATCTTGTCTGGCTCTTGTGCACATCCATGGGTGCTGCAGTCTTACTCAGCCAACCCACTCCCAGACAGCCCACATGTAAGCCAACGCGTGCTGCTGCCATGATCAGTCTGGCCTACGCCAGCCCTGGCTCTCATGCTCACCTATGGGAGCTGCAGCCCAGCAGGGGAGAGCACACAATTTCTCCAGCAGGCTTCCTCTCAGCCCCAAATCTTGCACCTGCCAGGGTGCACCGTGGTCCAGCCTGACAAGACTCACACCCAGTCCTGGCAGTTTCTAGAAAGTGCTGTGGCCAAACCTAGCTGGCCGGCATCCATTCTGGCTCTTGAGCATGCCAGTAAGTGAAGAAGACTAACCCAACCTGGCCCATCCCTAGTCCCAGCTCTCACACTCACCTGTGGAAGCTGTAGCCCAGCAAAGGAATCTCCTAAGTTTTGCTACCAGGCCTGCTCCAAACCCTGTGTTTTGCATATGCCAGTGGGTGCTCGACCCACTTTGAGACAATCTGCCCTCAGTCTCAGGTGCTACAGCCTAGCTCAGGCTGGGGGTGCTCTGGTTCATGCTGCATTCCAGCCCAGCCTGACCTACACCCAGACCTGGTTCTCACTTGTGCTCTGGACTGGCCCAGCCCAGCCCGACCCAGACATGGCTCACACATATGCTGAGAGTACTGTAACCCAGTTCTCAGTTTGGTCTGGCCTACCCCCAGCCCAGGCTCTCTCACTCACCTGAGAAACCTGCAGCCGAACAGGGAAGTTCCCAAAGTTCCCCTCCCAGGTTTTCTCCCATCTTGCGGGTGCAATAACCCTGCTTAGCATGGTCTTCCCTCAGTCTTGGCCTCTGCATGTATCACTGAGTGCTGCAGCCTGGCCCAGCCAGGCCTCTTCCCAACCTCAGCTCCTACAAATGTGAGGGGAGTTTCATGGTCCAGCCTTGCTCTTCTAGTTACTACACCAAGCTCTCCATGTAAACTAGCAGGTGCTACAGTCCCACATGGGCAATCCCACAAGTCCTCTATGGAATCTGGTGGGTTCTGTGACCCAGCCTGACATGGCCCATCCCTCCTCTGACACAGGCAGGCAGGTACTACAGCCTAATCTGGCCAGGCATGACTCCAGCCTCAGCTGTGGTGTGTGCCAGCAGGCAGCAGGTAGCAGGCTATGCTATTTATCCCAGTTCAGGTCTCCCACATGGGCAGGTGCCTTGGCCTGACCCAGATATGCCCTCCAGTTCCCCCTCTAAACCACTCTGTCTCAGCCCCCTCGCCTATATGCAAGTGCAGTGGCCTGGTCTGCGGAAGACCCAGAAGTCATTCTTCGCCTGTTCAAACATGCCCTCACCTGTTCCTCCTCCAACATGCCTCCAAGCTCCCTTCCCTGGGCAATCTGCAGCCACCACCTTTCTCCCCTCCCCCCACCTCTGGGGGTCGGAGCAATGTGTCCTGGCTCAGTGTTCCTCAACTTCCCCATGTATCTTTAAAAAGAAAAATATAATAGGCAACTATGCTTGCACCCTGGTATAATTAACCCAGATTTGGCAGTGACGGCACCCATAGCGGAGATGTGGATGAAGCTCCTGGCATCTGGCTTTGACCTGGCCCAGTGTTGGTACTGCTGCCATTTGGGGAGCAAGCCTAGATGGAGAATCTCTCTGTAAGTCTAAATTTCAAATAAATGATAAATTAAGATTTTAGAAAAGCACTGAAAACATGAACAGTTCTAATTCACTTAACACTGAAATGTCTATGAATACTTCTATAGTGACACATATTGAAGCATAGCTATGCCACAAGAAGCTTGCATAGAATTGTAAAGGAAGCCTTTCTATTACTAGAAAATGCCCCCTTCATATAATTGGTCATAGCTTTATTTTAATGCAGAAAATACCATGGGTATTAAAGTATGTGTCATTCTTAGAACCAAGCCTTTACATTTTTTTGTCAGTATGGTTAGCAAAAACCAAAACTGTTCTTAGAATTGTTCTTACAGTTATTGCAACTTACAGTTATCAAATTATTGAGAATAATTTTTCAGCATGCTTATTGCCTAACTATATTTAACTTGTCTATTCATGCCTTACTTACATTTTTCTTTACCTGATCGGCACAAAGTTTTACTGTAATTATTTTTATACACTCACTTGTGTGACTCCTGCCACACAGAGCTGTGAACTGTGTAGCACACACAGGAGAGGTACTCACTTGCCATCTTTGAACCAGTGAATGTCGGGAAAGGGAGTCCCTGTAACCAGACATTCGAGGGTGACATTGTGGCTGAGGATGACAGCGACATCGTCTGTGGAGCTGGCACCTGTCACGCTGGGTGGAACTGAAACAAAGACGTTTTATCATAAAAATGTACAAGGCTTTTTATCATAAAAAATCTACAAGGCTTTGGACTCCTGCAACCGATACTGGAGATCTGGAAGAACCCACTGGTCCCAGCTCTGAACAAGTCCATCTCTGGCAGGAGTCAACCAGCAGATGGAAGATCTCTTGGTCTCTCCTGGTCTCTCTGTAATTCTGCCTTTCAAATAAAATAAATACATCTTAACAATTTGAAAAAACATATCCTTACCGAGCACGTTGATGTTAAAGTCCTTCTGAGAAGTGCCTGCCACGTTCACCGCTTTGCAAGAATAGCGCCCCATGTCCTCGGCCGTGGCTGTGAGCAACTTCAGCGTCCTCCCGTTGTTCGTGGTTCGAACAGTGCTGCTCTCAGTCACCTGTAGGCAGGGCCCGGGGTTAGCATAATTTCCAATGCTAACGACAAAGCATAACTAAAACCAGAAGTCAAACGTACAGAGAAGGGCCCCTTACCAGGACGCCATCTTTATACCACATCACCATGGGGGGTGGCACTCCTTCCACCTCACAGAGCAGGCTGGTCAGCTGGTTCACCAGCACCGACAGGTTGGCCACTTGCTCTTTATCTTTAATTACAGGAGGAACTGCAGAAAACAGAGTCACAGCGGGCAGCTTAGTACAGCAAATGTGATTTCTAAGGTTTCTTTACAAACAGCCTAAGGAAACAGATGCTGAGATATCTGTTGGGTAGCAAAGCTAGTCCTATTTAGCCTACACTTATTGTACAGGTCTTGATCAACATACTTACATGCAGAAATCAATCCTCACCCTTATTATTTCAGGGTCCTAAATTCATGGCAGAATTCAGGATAAAATTAATGCAGAGCACATTTAACTTACATACCACTCAAAACACAAGTTGTAATGGGGAGGGTCCTAATTTATTTTTTAAAAAAATGACTTAGTTATTTGAAATGGCAGAGTGATAGAAAGGAATGAAAACTAAGAAAGAGCTGTCCCATCTACTGGTTCACTCCCCAGATGGTCACCAACAGCTGGAGATGACTGAGCCCAAGCCAGGAGACCCAACTCCATCCGAATCTCTCACGGGGATGACGAGGCCAGGTGCCTTCCAAGGTGCACTAGCAGGGAGATGGATGGGACTCAGGCCAGTGCTCCACTGTGGATGCTGGTGTCGCAGACGGTGACTGAACTCACTGCAGTGCAGTAGGGCCCCTGGGATCTGACTTTAAGTCACAAGAGACTCATTTCTCTGCTGATGGGAGCAATTCCTAGTGTCCATGAACGTCAGCAGTCATCAAATCTCCACATTCATAGGGCCTTTTACTTACATAAAATGGTATACGTATAAGATTTTTATTGAACAGTTATATCTAACAAGCAACTAGTAACAACTCCAACACTCATAATTCATAAAGCAAGGGAAATGAGTCACTGTGTAACTACAGTCACATACTACAGATAGAGTTAGGAGTATTGAGTAATTCCCAAGATATTATTTGGTGAAACAGATAGGGGACAGGGCAATTTGTGCCATGTCCTACTATATGCACAACTTTTACAAGTGAAAAGAGAATAAAATAAAATTCCCACTTCCCTGTACATACCTAGACACACACACACACCCCCTCAAAGCAGTAACTTCCCTGCAGTGTGAGGCATAAATAGATGTCCAGCTCAGGCTTAGGGGCATTTTATTGTCATCTGCTCCTACCACTTGAATGCTGAACAATGTGCAGTCACAGTCAAAGGGGACACACGTTTCTAAATCTAACAAGTAAACATGGTCAAAACACCAGCTCCTGTTTGACAGTACATACATTCACATTAATATGAAAAAGATGAAGCCACACTGAGAAAATGATTTCAGTAGGTAAGAGCTGAGAACCTGGCTACCCTGTCAGATGGCCCTGTCATTACCATCCTCACCATGGACCTTGAGGTTGTATCTCCTCTCTGCGGCTCCGGCTTCATTGACTGCTACACAGATGTAGTCGCCACGATCAGAGGGTGCGACAGATGCAATCACCAACAATGCACCGCCTTCCAGGATGGAAATGCCAGGCTCTCTGCCAGTCAGTGGTTGCCCATTGTGTAGCCACTTGATGGTGGGCTTGGGTGTTCCTAGATGAGAAATGAAAGCCTGATGACATTTTATCAAAAAAGTTTGACATCGCTATTAAGAATATCAAGAAGAATTAAAATCTTTGTTCTGACTATAATTTGCACCTACAGGTACTGTGTACTTTAATACACTGTATATTTTCTATATTGTGTATTTCTCCTGGCATGGAAACTTGAAGAGGCTATGGGATGCCATGCCCCTGATCCTTGACCACTCCTGAACTCTCAAGCTCCTGGTGTGAACTTTATCAGACCACCCAACACGAGGGTGGACACATCGCTTTCCTGGTGAATTCCAATTGCTAATTAGAGAAAAACAAAAAATGAAAACGTATTCATCCAACTGATGAGATGCAGAGGTAAAGACACCACAGAAACGGTACGGGATGACTGCCCAACCAGAGTGCACGCGTGATGAACAGAATACAAGTCTTCTCATATTTTTAAAAGGCCTGACACAGTAAAAATAAAGAACTCCTATCAACACATCTTCTAGAAATCTCACTCTGTTAAACCAAGGCTAGTAGCTCAATTCTTGGGGAAAAAATTAGGAAAGCAACGAGCAGAACTGCTTGCCTGAATTTATTTCTAATTGACAGAATGGATGGAAATGACATGCTAATAAATTATAATGACAAAGCTGCCGTAAACAGTTGATCCAGAAATGAATGCTGAAGTAAACAAAGCACTTGGCACTAAGAATAAACAAAATAATGTGCCAAGGAGTATTCTACGCACTCAAATATCTGCTTAACGACAATTAATATTACAAGACTTTGTTAATGATCCCACATTAAGTGATAGAAACGCTAAACAGTGAATCCAGAATGGCAGGAACGCCACAGAATGTCACTGGAGCTAAACTCAATTATCATCTCCAATGTAACCAGCACAAGCAAGATGGAACTCATAGTAAAACACAATACAAATGCAGCTAGGTACTCCTGATGAACTCAAGGATTATATACCAGGTGAAAATGAATGAGGAAGAGACTCTTCAAAGTGGAGAAGGGAAGGCAAAGAATCCACCTCGACAGTCCAAGGTCCCACGAGAATACTGGGAAAGCACCACCAGCGGGTGCACTGCACTAAGCCACACATGCACTTCACCTCCTAGAGGTGCTTCCTTCATTCACACCATGAGAAGTACACTAAAAGCCTCTAGGCTATCTTCTTTTAGTATTGGCAGAAAATGGAGTAATCATTCATGACAGTTACAGCTGACAGACAGGCCAGAGTTTGGTACAGACAGCTGTGAGCACAGCTGCACACATGGGAGCACTCAGGACGCCACTGACCGCAGCCCTTAGCGAGACTTGGAGGGACACAGCTGAGGCTCTGCCTGCCCGTCATGGCCACAGGTGAAGCACAGGGTGTCACGAACCACGGATCCAGCACCCAGAGGGAGGGTAACAGTCTCTGAGCCTGTGCACATCTGAGCGGTACAGCAGCACTCCATGGCCAGGCAACACCGCGAACAGAGGGCCTGGAATCCAAGAAAAGGAGGAGTGTGGACAGGCCTCAGCAGGACAAGTTACAACATGGTGCTGGGATGACCAGCTCCAAGTAGACATAGGAGAAGAGGTGTTTCCAGAATACAAATGTTCAGAAGGAAAGGGAGAGTAGCAACTTATACTTCTAGCTGAGGCAAATCTGGAATATTCTGAATGCCTTGGCTGTTACACTTGAGAGAAACAGCATACTGAAAAAAAAAAAATACCAAAGGGAGGGAAAACAGACTCAACAAGCTTGAGAACGAAGGCAACATCTGGATTAAATAAAATAAAAATTCCTGCGAGGGAAAAATGCTTATTCGGTGAGCTGTTTGTGAAAGAGGGATTAGCTTTTATTATACTGAAGTGCTAGAATAAGGACTGACAGTGGAATTTCACAGAGATGATGATCATTTGGGTGCAAAACAGTCCTGGGTAGTACACACCTTTTGCAGGACATGGAAATGCAATACGTTGATTGGCCACCCTTTCTTGGAACGGAGTGTTAAATGGAGGATCCAGAACTTCCACTGTGGGCGGCTCTGCCAGAAAAACACATACATAATCACAGCCTTTCCTTGGACAACTGCAAACGCTGCAGAGGCATCATCGCCCGCCTGCACCCATCAGCGACTATCTCTGACTGTTCTTTCAAGTAGGATTCCTTTTTCCAGTTGCCTGGCATTTATACCTAGAGGTGACCCAGGGACCCCAAACTTCCTGAAACAAAACTTACCTTACGCTTGCCTTGATTCGGTTCAGTTAAGGCACCCAGCTCTACTCATCCATTTTCCAGTCTTTCTCCCTTTCTCCTGACCTTTCCATCCAAGCACACTGTGCCCTGTATGTCCATATTCCTGCTCTCAATCAGGCTTCTGCTCAAGACAAACCTTCCTTTCTCTCCAGCAAGCTCTCGCTCGTTCCGTGACAGCAGCTGCCAGTCACTCTGGAGACCCCCACCTTTCCACTCCTCACATCCAACCCCCCACACGTCCCAGGGATTCTGCCCCAGGTACTTGTTGGGTCCTTTCCCTTCATTTCCTGGCTCCACCTCTGCTCTTTCCCCTGAGCTTTCCCCACAGCAGTCTGCAGCCCTTTGTCCTCACCTTTTGCAGTCAAACCTTCCTTCCCCCAAAGAGCACTCATCCGAAATTCCCCGCCACGCGAATCACTTGCTCACTTCAGTCTTCTCTGAACTCTCAAGTCACTAAGCTGGGCTCCCAGCTCGAGTAACAGGACTCATGGCCCATGTTCCCACTTAATCAGGTGCTACTTAGCACCACTTTTGGAGCGAGGACTTCCCAAAGTGACCCCAGGCTACGGTACGTTCACACTAACCCTACTTCCTGTGCCCACCACATGCATGTTCTCCATCATAAAGCACCTTGGACATGCAGCGTCGTCTCCACTTCATCACTGCCTGCTATGTTCGTGGCCAGACAGGTGTAAAGGCCAGCGTCGGACAGCGTGGCACGGTCCAAGCTCAGAGTTCCGTCAGGCCGGCTGAGGCGCCACAGCCCATCCAGCAGCACGCTCCTTCCCTCCTTCACCCAGGAGACCACGGGAGGTGGTGTCCCCTGTGCACTACAGGGTATGTTCACGCTCTGCCCAACCTGCACTTTCACATGTTTAGGGCCACGCTGTATCTTTGGAGGCACTGGAAACAGCACCGGAGAGAACACAGATTAGGCTGAAACCATCTGAATGAAGACCCTCATCGAGAAGCACCAGAGCAAGGTGGAAAAGCCCCGGATGGAGCTTTGAAACCAGGGCTTGGCCTGGTACTGGCTGTGGGTCGGAGCAGAGCCAGCCAGTACCCACATGTCCTTGAAAAGGCCCTTCCATCCTGTTCCTGGGACTCCAGGAGTGAGCCCTTTGTAAAGGTTGTAACAACAGCCTTCTAAATTTGATAGTACCATTACCTTTTTTAAGACTTTTTCTTTTTCCAAAAAGAGCAATACACAGTGAGAGACAGCTCTTCCATCCCTCGATTCACTCCCCAATGGCCACAGCAACCAGATGTGGGTCCAGCTAAAATCAGGAGCCAGGAACTTCACCTGGGAAGCCCACGTGACAGGGACCCAAGTACTTGAGCCACCTTCTGTCTTCCCAGATACATTGGCAGGAAGCTGGATCAGAAGCAGAACAACTGGGACTGGAAACCATCTTTTGATATGGATGCTAATGTCATAAGCAGTGGCTTAACCCTCTATGCCACAACACCAGACCAAATTATTATTTTACAAAAGAAAAGATTGAAGGTTAGAGAGGTAAGGCACTAAATCAATGCCCTGGAGTAATATAAACGACAGACTCCCATATGGTCTCAAATCCACGGTCAACAGGACAGCACCACAGGGACTTGAGGAGGAAATCAGGTTCAACTGTCCCAGACCCCTCTTCCGCTACCTGAATACCTTGCACCCACACTCTGCCTGGCTTTGCATAGGTGCTGTGCCAAATGGGCTGAGGGATCCATCATTTGGGCGTGCCGAATGGCAAGATACAGCAGACTAATCAGACAGTGGCAATGGAGTCAATGAACCCAGGGAGTAGGACTTTCAACATGCGGGCACCGCAGCCAGTTCATGAAAAACGCAGTTATCAGATGCTCATTTGGGGGCAAAACAATTTGAAAGTCATGCATAATTCCTCTTTCATGAACATCTTCCACAATGTTTCAACATTCTAACCCTGGTATGTAGAAATGCTTGCAGCAAGTCCTCACAGCAAACAGGTGTGGTCTCTCCTGCCAGTGGACACTGTGTACAGGCTACTGGCCGTGTGGCACCTGCTGTGGCCCCATCTCCTGCAAAGTGAGTGCCTTTGGCAGAGAGGGACATGCCATGACCTCCACCCCTCAAAAGTGAAAGAAGATGTTATTCCAGTTTAAGATAAGATGTGTCCCCTCCCCATAGCAGTTGAAGTATCATGCTGCTCTAACAGAAAGCGAGACTGCTATAAAGGATCCTCTACATTCAATTTAAAAAGATGAGAAGAAAGGAAGACTCCATTAGGCGGCCAATCTGTGCGCATACAAGGAACAATGGTGCCATCGCACAGACAGCTCATGATACAATTGTGAATGCCACTTGTCAGCTGCAGCAACCATGACTTAATTCATTTATGTAGAACTGGAAGAAAGGTGTATGCAAGAGGTGAAATAATGGAGGCAAAAGTTCTGAGCATACTGGCCAAGACGATGAAGGGGAAACCTACTGGAAACTCATTGTCACTACTGTGGACCATCCTCACATGGCCAATCATGACATTAATGAGACCAAACAGCTGAAAGGGAGGTATCTGGAAGCTATTGCAGATTAGTTCAGAACATACAAGGTCCTCGATGGAAAACCAGAAAATGAATGTGCATACCTTTCCTGGAAAACTCACCATGGACATTTAACTTCACAGACTGAGTCACACTGCCAGCAATGTTGGTGGCAACGCACAGATACATGCCGGTGTCTGACACGCGGGTCTCGGCGATCTTCATGGACCCAGAGGAGAGGAACGTGTGTCTAAAGGGAAGCACACAGGTCGCTGGAGGACAGGAGGTCATCTCCCCAGCCAGCTGGACTTCAGGCTAAGGGGCCCACTCTGGAAGCAGGTCCTGAAGCTTGTCTCCCATCTGTAATGCATTCCTACACACCTTAAAGTCAGGAATTTCTGCATTTGTTTTACGTATCTGTATGATATTCTTACACAGAATTCACTTCTTCTACCTTTAAGTCTAATCTAACAATCTGAAATGACCAAATAATTGAACATTTCTCAAGTTACAGGTACACCAAGCAAACACATTATTTCAGTACTCTCAGAATTTTTTGAGTATTTTTCCTCCACTGCTTCATAAAACAGCACATTGAGATAAAAACACGAAGAAGGTACTGATGCTCTCAAATATATTTTTAATCTATTCTTCAAATCAAGTAACAGCAATTGGAATGACCAACAGAGGAACGTTATTGAATTAAATTGCGTTCAGATCCTTTTAGGACGTACAGAAGGTAGAGAGACCTATCCAATACCAAAATTTCTTGTAAAGCTAAAGCAAGCAAAGTGAGTTATTGCCCCGGAGACACACAAACAGATAAAACGTTAAGGACAGAGGTTTCCACTGGCTTAAGAAGTCACCGTGTGCCTGCGTGTATCAAAGGAAACAGTGTCCAGAGGAACAGAAGGACTCAGACGCTGGGAGGTGGTAGGCTTTCCTAATGAGAATAAGTCAGCACAGTCACAACACTACTCCAAGGCTCATTAATACAGTCATGGTTCAGTTTAGAATCTTAATAAAGCACAGATCTGAAAAAGCACCTAAACAGTGAACTGCTTTAAAATGTAAAGTGTACAAGCAAAGGCTATGTATAAACAGACTCTAAGCCACTGTGATTAACTGAGACTTCTCAGCACACACACACATGCCAACTGATACCAAGAATGAAGACCTGCTTTCTACACACCACAGGGAAAAGACAAGTTTCTAGAAAGCCCCACAAGAAACAGACAACAGCCAACAAACAGGCCAAGTGCTCTCTGCTCACTAGAAGCCATTTCCCAGCCACCAAGTGGCAGAGATGTGTCGGTCAACGGCCCGGCCCTACTGAGTGGGAAGCAGACAGAGGACACGTGCTGCTGCTGGCAGGTCAGTCAGCACCAGGCCTCTGGAGAGCGCCCAGTCCACACAGAGCAGGAATCCACTCTCCTCAGAATCCACAGCCCCTCCCAAAGAGAGGGAGAATGAGAGTCATGAAAAGCTGTGACTGCTTACACTTAAAAAAACAAAGGCAAGAAAGAGCGAGCTAGCTAGAATGTCCACAGGCAGGGGAATGGACAAATAAAATACAGGAGTTAAAATAAACAAATTGAATCTGTGTAGCAGTGGCTAAATGCTCACACTGTAAAACACTGATATGTTACAATGGCAAAGAGACACACAGACATGCAAAAAAATTAAAACACACAAAGCAGTACGTAGCATTGCAGATGTTAGATGGCACGTAAGATGTACACTAAGTTTGTGGCAGTGCTTGCCCTGGGAGAGACAAAATAAATTCTAATTTGGAAAGTGAATGCTAGAACTCAAGCTTATCTATAACATTGTATTTTTACTCAAAGATATTCAAGAAACAGCTGTTTTCAAAGAGATCATAATGTTACCTAAAGTCATTCTTTATTTTTCTGCTAGCAGTGGTAGGAAAATTGTGCCAGTAGAAGCTTGTGTCACTAGAATCATCTATCAATGAGTCCAGCAGACAAGAGCTGAGACTGTAATTTACTCCACTAGAGACTTCCACTGAAGTCTCCACTAGACAATTAGAGCGTGAGGCTGTGGAGCGGACATCACCACGAGTGCTCACGGGTACAAAGACCGGAGGGTCAGGACACCCAGCAACAACTTAGCTGGCAGTTCTGGAAGAGGCTCGAAGTGCCAGACACGAATCTGAACTCACACCTACACTGCAGGAGAGGCCCAGTTCTCCACTCGGGGCACACTTCCTGCAGCCTGCCTGCCCTGGATGCACTGTCCCAGTGGGTCGGGGTTCATCTACAAGACTGCTCTATCTAGTGAAGCCCAGAGCACAACAGTTGACCCTCTGCGGGGTCATGGCGTCCAGGGGAGAAGAGTTCTGGGCACACCACACATGGGCCCAGGAACCTACCTGCAGACCACTCCAGTGCAGTGTAAACTGGGAGATTACAGCCAAGCAGAGTCTCGCATTGCTGACGGACAACTCTGAAGGTCTATGTTCCCTCCCAAGGCACAGATGTACATGAGTTACCTCAAACTTCCAAGCTTTGTTTTTCTGCCTGAGACATCAGGAAATCTGAGCAGGCATGGCCACCTGAGCCAGGAAGCATGTTTCTGTGGTTTCAGGGCAGCTCAGGCCTCCTACCTTGGAGAAAAGGGTGAGATGAGCTGGGTCTCCTTGGCCCAAGTGATGACGGGTGGGGGGAGACTCTTCACTTCACATGGGAGAGTCGCCTCCTCCCCTGCCAGGACAGAGACGTCCACGGGCTGCTCAGGCGACGGTCCTCGCTGCTCTCCAAACACTCGGGGTCTTACTAAAAGAAACACACACTTTGCAAGGGAAGGCACACATTGAAAACACAGCACAGTTCAACCTGCATTCAAATATGGACGCCCATGGTCCTCATTAATTTTTTAACAGTTGCTGTTTATTCCCAAGTTCCTGGACCTGTCTGCAATTTTCCATTAATATGTTCATTATGAGAGCAAAATGGAGAAGAGTGAGCAGGGTTCCTTTTCAGCAAAGCCTTTGAGAACGCAGTCAGGCGCCCTGCTGACGTGCCCGCCTGGAGCCGGCCTCCTGTGCCAGTCACCCCTCCGGGCACAGCAACACCCGAGACGTAGCTGAGGTTCAGCTGTGCCGGGAATTTTAAATAACAGTGTTACTGAGGAGGGTTGGGTGTAATAGGCCTACTTCTTGGGAAAACATCATACAATTTTCCAAAGGACTATACAATTACTTCCCTTAAAGACAGACCTGTGGAAGTGATTTGGATCCGCAGTGAAGATGTATTTTTATACAAAATACAAACTTGGAGGGGAACAACTCCCTTTCGGGGTACAGCCATCAGTGCTGGCTTTGGAAGAGAGCCCTGACAAAGGGAAACGCTGCCCTCCTGCCCTCACCGTAGACAGTGAGCTGCACCTTCCTCCTGGCGTGGCCAGCTGCGTTGGTGGCCGTGCACACGTATTCCCCGCTCTCCTCGGCCCCGGGTGACAGCACGGACAGACCCCCTTCAGCCTCTGCCGAGAACCTCGCACTGTCGCCGGCAACAGGCTCTCCCTTCTGTGAAACACAACAAGGAACCAAGAGTTGTTTTCTAAAGATAATAAAGGGGAAACTTCATATCTGGAAGAGGAAGAGAAAATGAAAACCATTGACAAGGGAGAAAATGCCTACTTTTTTTTTTTAGATGTTAAATTGAAGAAAGTTTCTTGTAAGAAAAATAGACAAATTAAAGTACTAAAAGTTCTATTTTCTCCACACCAAACCATGTGCTCTTCCTTCCAGAGCTGCTTGGAGACAGGGAGAGGAGGAACAGGACGGCTGGTACAGGGCATGGGGGAGCGAGGGGACGCTCTAGAGCACTCCACGTGGGTCGACCTTGGCTTGCAATGAGAGCCAGATCCTCCATCCACTGCTTTGTTCCCCAGATCCAGGATCTCCTGGGCTGTGGCAGGAACCCAGCTGGCTCAGCCATCGCCTCCACCTCCTGGGCCTGCACTGGCAGGACACCAGAGCCAGAGCCGGAGTTGGGAATTCAACCCAAACGCTCTGAGGAGGCACGTGGGCGCCCTGCTCTAGCTCCCACACAGTCTTCTGCCACCCAGGGAGCAGCACAGGCCACATGTCACAACTGAGTGTCAGAACCCAGTGAGAGGGCAGGAACTTCTTGCATATCACAGAACCTGTTAGTGGGGTGCTGGAACCAGAGCCCAGCAGTCAGGCCTTGAAGAAGCCCAGATTCTTAACCTCTCCGTCTGGCAACTGTGCAACAGCCAGCCCAGAAAGACGCCCTTTATGCAATTTCCTGAAGCCGTGCTAAACTTTGATTCAGTGTCATATTCTGTGAGTGCAGAAACTGCACTCTTGTCTAAAACACGAAAATGGCAGACTTTGTTTTCATGCAGCTGTCAACACCAACTGACTCATATTTCTCAAAGCCTGTTAGTTGTAGAGCAAATGATGCAAATGATGCATTTCACTATTGTATCACCATTTTATACTTCATATTTGATAGATTCAAATAACACTTCAGCAAGTATAACACCTTTGTGGCTTTTCTCACTTCTAAAACACAGGCAGAAGGTACCAAATAAAAGGCTGGACAGAGGGAAACGAATTTGCATATGTTAGATAGTCGTGACTGCCCCACAGTCGTGTGGTACAAAAAGGGAAACCCAGCTGCCATATCAGGTGGGAGGGACCTTGGCAGGTGTTTGGTACAATCACCCACCAGTGAACACTTCTGCAGCACAGCCTGTGCTTCTAGAACTGTTCTGGGTGCAGGACATGTTCTAAGACTCTCTTCCACTTCTTGTCCTGGCCTCACACCCTCCCAATCTTAGCACGGCTCTAGAGGACAGGGCCTCACTCCATGCCAGGGGATTTCCTGCACTCAAGTCTTCATCTGAAGTCCCAGGAGGCTCCCCAGCTGTACACAGGTGGCCAGCACTGGCAGGGTGAGCCTTCTCAGAGGGACTCATGGAGAGGCCCTGGCTGGGAAGAGCTCATCTCTTCAGCTGGAAGCAGCCACTCCAGCCACGCCTGTTAGGGAGCCCACCCGCCTCGGGTGAGTCTCTGGAGACTGCTTTCCTATCGCGCACCGCTTTGTGTTCAGTGGGGAACAGGACCGGATGCAGTCTTTACCTTGGACCAGGTGATGGTGGGCTGGGGAATGCCACTCGCTTTGCACGGCAGAGTCACGGGGACACCTTCGATGGTGCTGAGTGTCTGCTGCCCATGCTGAATAGTCGGCAGGACTGCAAGGGAATGCAAAGCTGAGCAAGCACTCTACTTTTTACAATTTCAGTATCAACTTAACACTTACCCAAACAAGAAATGAGTCAGCATTTCCTGTAGCAAGGTAATCCTTGTAAAGGGATGTATTAATCAAAGGAAATGAGTCATGATCCACACAAATTTAATAAAAACCAAAAATCAAAGAGCAAGTGATATCTTTCCTAACAGAAATAAAAGAGAATTAAAAGAAAATTCATTTTCTTCCTAGAAATGTAAGCTAGAACTACACCTTGAGAGTCGCACACTGAATAGAACAACAACTTTTTAAGATTTATTTCATTTATTTGAAAGGCAGAGTTTGAGAGACAGAAGAGAGAAGAAGGGATCAGAAAGAGGAGGAAGAGGTAGAAGGGGAAGAGAGGGAGGGAGACAGAGGGAGAGAGAGAAAAAAAGAGAGAGAGACAGACAGACAAAGTTCTTCCATCCTCAGGTTCAATTACCAAATAACTGCATAACCACACCATAGCCTTGAGCCAGGAGCTTCATCTGAGTCTCCCACACGGGTGGGAGAGGCTCAGGCAGTTGGGCCATCCTCCACTGTTTTCCCAGGCACAGTACCAGGGAGCTAGATCCACAGTGGAGAAGCCAGACTTGAACTGAAACACAGCTGGGACGCTTCGAGCAGGGCGGAGGCTTTGCCTGCTATACCACAACACTGGCCAAGACCAAGCATCCTTGATCACTACCCACTGCCCACTGAGTTGGGATGTAAGCCCTACTCCAGGGAACAGAGCTGCTTAGCCAATTGCAAGTGAAATATTCATCTAGACACAAGAAGCTCCTAGTGGGCTACTGAATCTAACCCCCCAAAAGACCTTGAATTCATCAATAAAACTCAAAGACTCTAGGAGTTTACATTTAAAAGACTAGAAGCCTTTTAGGTCAATGTTCTTCAGTAAGAAATTTAGAAAGAACTCAAAAACTAGCATCATGTAAGTAGGAGAAAAAAGAATGCTTATTAATCTATCATGTGCATACTACAATTAGTCAGAACCAAGTTATACACAGAAATAAGTACATAATGCCTTGAAAATAGCGACTCTGATTAAAGATGTTTCTGTACAGAAAGCTCCTAACCACAGCAGGAACTCAACAAATATCCCATCTGCAAGTGGGTTTGAAAAGTTTCATGGAAATTTCATATTATCCATGAACTTTCTGAAGTGCCTTTTATTTCCTGGAACGAAGAGACAGAAACTGCTCTGTGGGGCTCACTTACCCCTTGTCTTGTTTGACACCACATTTTTCCAGAATCATTGTAACTACCCTGGAGCAGAAGTTTGCAGAACAAGAGGCACTAAAGTCATGGTTTCAAAAACTCTCCTTGGAAGGCACAGACGAGGAGTGGAGCATTGCCACACTTTGCCAGGCTGGGCTCGTGCTGCAGTATTGGCAACAACTGTCCACAGCATGGACGCCAGCCCGCACGCTAAGGCAGAGACTGGTCAGAACCATCATGCAGTAGTCGACTTTAACCACGCTGCCAACTGGTGGCAGCATGGAATAAGCCATGTGTTACAATCCAGCTTGGGCTCGACAGCAACGAAGGAGCGCGCTAAAATGCAGGCGGCGGCCCTGGCACTGCTCACACTTGGAAGGGCACTTTCTCTCCAAACAATTTACCAAAACCCAGATGACCAACTGCTGCACCACGCGAACACGCATTCCTATGTGCAGTCCTCATGAAAAGGAGCCTTTAAAATTCATTTTTCTATTTTAATGAACAAGGGCATTATTTGGATTAGACTTTACATCAAAACCTTGTTGGTTTTAATCTGCCTTAGCTTTCTTTTTGACATTTTCTCTCAGAATGGCTATAAATATAAAACAAATATGGCGAGATAGCATCATATCCTTCACTCCAGTTCCCCACTATTAACATCTCAGATAATCTTGGAACCACACTCTGTTCCCCCTACCTCTTCTATCCAAACTTTTTTTTCAATCATCCTTTCTTCCGCACGTCCCAGCCTCTGCTAGCGACAGTCTGCATTCGGCTTTCTTTTCTATGTCAGCTTCCACATAGAACGGAGATCCACAGAGCCGACTGAACTCCATGGAACAGGCACACATTTCCTTTCTCCGTGCATCGATGGCGGACACCGTGGCTAACTCTGGCTACCGAGACAGTACTAGAACCCGGGGGAGCAGGCACCCCTTTACACAGCGACCTCGTGTCTTCTTTATGGCTTCCTCTCTAGTTTTTAAATGAAGTTCCATATTTTTTCCACATATATATCAGGTTGTTTTAAGTGCAACAGCTTTGTGGTACACTAAAATCAGAAGCTGTGCTATCTCCACTTGTATGTATGTATCTCTCTCTCTCTCTCCTTTTGGCCCAGGATCACCTGGTCGTTCCTGCATCCTCTGTGGTTTCATAAACACCTTAGGATGTCTTTTTCTAATGTGGTGAACAATGGCACTGCCACTTTAATAGCGGATGCCCTGCATCTGGGGGTTCTTTAGGTATCAGCACCTTAATAATATTAATTCTTTCCAAAAAAATAATTTTTTCAAGCCTGAACAGAGAACAGTTTCCCATTTTCATGTCCTTGATGATTTATCAATGTCTTCTACATTTTAATGTATAGACATTTTGCTTCTTTCACTGAATTCATTCCTACATGTTTGACTTTGATAGCTATTCCGCATGGGATTTTTCCGTCTCTTTCAGCAAGACTATCACTGCTGTACAAGCATTCTGCTGTCTTCTGCATTGATTCTGCATTCTAGACCTTTACTGACACGGTTTCTCAGTTTCACTGTCCTTTGGTGGTGTGTTCGGGGTGTCACCTGCAAACAAGGCTATCTGGCTCCCTTCTTCCTAATTCCAGTGCCTTTGGTTCTTTTTGTTCCCTGCTGTTCTTCCTAATACATCCAATACTACAGTGAGCAGGAACAGTGAGACTGGACACCAGACTGCTTCCCATCTAAAGGGAAATGCTATCAGCCCCTCCCTAGTCGATGCAACACCGGCTTTTGGTTTCATCTACACAGTTTTTGTAATTTTGTATATGTTCCCTCTATACTTAATTTGTTGAGTTTCTTTATATATATTTACATATATTTTAATATATTATATTATATATATTTATGTAAATATTCTTTTTTAAAAAGATTTATTCTTATTGGAAAGTCAGATATACAGAGAGGAGGAGAGTCAAGGAGAAAGACCTTCCGTCCGATGATTCACTCCGCAAGTGAGCGCAACAGCCAGAGCTGTGCCAATTCGAAGCCAGGAGCCAGGAACTTCTTCCAGGTCTCCTACACGGTTGCAGGGTCCCAAGGCCTTGGGCCTTCCTCTACCGCTTTCCCTGGCCACAAGCAGGGAGCTGGGTGGGAAATAGAGCTGCTGGGAATAGAGTCGGTGCCCATATGGGATCCTGGCGCATTCAAAGGGAGGACTTTAGCCACTAGGCCATGCCGCCAGGCCCTACATATTCTTTATATATATATATATATGAAACGAGTGGATGGTGAAGCATACCAAATAGTCTTAAAGGTGGAGATTCAGATGCATGAAAGAACTGTCCTGCTAATTAATATACAGCGGAGGCCTAGAGAAGGAACCCTGCATCACATGCCTCCAATGAATGTCTCCTGAGTTGACGCCCAAGCGTTTTCTGGATTTTCTTTTTGTCTTTATTGACTGAATTACTTACTCATCTTGGACTAAAGTGGATGAATAAATGTGGCAAAATTTCCCATTCCCACAATTTTTTGCATCAGAATCTTGCATATTATTGGTGTGTCTGTCTTCTCGCCCCTCTCCCGTGGCAGGCAGATTTGGCATCATAAGGAGTCCTGTCAGTCTTTGACCCCAGTGACCACTTGGTCTCAGAATCCTTAACAACAGCCAGGCGTTTGTTAGCAGATGAAGGGAGAAAATAGAAGAAATTTTCTATACCTGATTTGGTTTTGAAATTTACTTGAAAGGCAAAGTGACAGAAATGGGGACAGGCACAGAAACAGAGAGAGAGAGAGAGACAGAGAGAGAGAGAGAGAGAGAGAGAGACAGAGAGAGACAGAGAGAGGAGAGAAGCGAGAGAGAGGAGAGGAGCGAGGCAGATTCCTTGTGCTGTTCACTCCTCCAGTTGCCAAGCCATAATCAGGAGCCAGGAACTCTCCTGTGTCTTCCACACGAGTGCCCGAGACCCAAATGCATGGACCACCTTCACTGCCTCCCCAGGCATTCCAGCAGCAGCTGCAGGAAGAGGGGAGCAAATGGGAACTGACACAGGCCGTTGGTGTCACAGCTGTAATGTAACTGGCCCCACACTGGAATCCAAACACGTCACAACCTCCAGGAACCCTGTGATCTCATCTGCAGAAAAAGTTACACGACAATATCCAATGGGCATTATGCACCTGCTGTGTTAGACAACAACCAATTTAGTGTTGGCTTTAGTTCTTCTTAAAATGTTTTTTTCAGGAAGATTTTTCTAGTGACACTGGCAGATGCTTGATATAAAACTTATGCCACATCAGGAGCTGTTTACAACAGGAGGAGGCATAAGTACAGTCACTGAGCGTTTCAAAGACCAAACACAATTTTCAAATGAATGGATTTTGAATCTTTGCTCTAAAAATAGAATCATTTTTAAATAAGTCTTTCCTGCTATTTTCTTCCTTATAATATCCAGCTCTGTAAACAAAGATGCTATAAAATCTCCAATGGAAGTAATCAAAAATCATAAAAATTCATTAAACTATGAAGCTACCACTTTTGTATGGGAATGCAAAATAAACATGGAAACTGTTAGTCATGAATGGAAAAAAACTGCCTCTGGATTTTCTTTGTGTTCTTGAAGTTATCCACCACGAGTTATCGCGCTATTTGGAGCACGTGATGTGACCTTCAGAAAAGCTGAGGTCACTTCCAGCTCAAACACAGAGGGGTCATTAGCTGTCTGCACAATCCAAAATAAATGGCAACTTGGATTATATAATAAGCTCAGCTTGGACTGAAATTAAAATTTGCTTTTCAATATAACTCTTTCAGAACTGAATTCACTTTAATCAATTAAAAATATCACTTATAAAAGTCTTGGCCAGACTTAGCTGGTGGTTCCAAAATGGGTCTTTCTGTGTAAAAAGGAAAGGGAAATCTGGAAGCAGTATTAACAATGCAGATACTGTTCAAGAAATAACAAGTAAGAATTAGGAGAATGTCCATTTCTGATTAGAGGAACAAGGGTTACTTGATGAACACATCTGAACGTGGCTTGGAAGTGATCAGATCAGGCGTGTCTCTCACCGTGCACGACCACAGAGGTCGTCCTGTTACTGGATCCGGCCACGTTGCTGGCCACGCAGGTGTACTGCCCTCCATCCTGAAGCCGAACTCTCTCGATGTGGAGGCTGCCATCGCTGCGCACAGTGACATATGGATTCTGGACCAACTGAAGGTTAACAAAGGTCACTCTAGGTTACAAAGGCTAGATTTTAAGCCAAAGCTAAATTTTTTTTTCCAACTGGATTATTAATCACGTCATCATGTAAAAAATATATCACCCTTAATTGGGGAACAAACAAGTAGCATGAACTGCCACCAAGAGAGCACCAATTACAGTCCCCCTGAAGGTTTCTGTAAATTACACCTCCCAATAGCTGTCAGAAAGTTAGATAACACACTGGATACCACTTTCTTATGCTTCTGTAGATTCTTTTACCACGGGGGATCAAAAGTGATTTGTACTTTTGGGTTATACTGTTCTCCAAGAAACCTTCCCTGTCATCTGCCAGCTACATGATGCTTTCATTCTGGGACACAGGCTCTTGTTCAAGTTGAAGAGCAGCAACTCAACAGCCATGCCCATCCCTGTCTGGGGCCATGGCAGGACAGAGAGGCACGGCCAGCGAGAATGGGCCCCTCAGAATCCGTGCCATGTACACAAAGTGCACATGGGTCACGTAGTGATCAACCAGTGCCACCCATAAAAGCACTGAGTGTTCAAATGTATTTATTTGTCTTTATTTGAAAAGCACAAAGACAGACTGGTTCTAAGACAGACTGCATCTGCTGGTTCACTCCCCACATGGAGGACACCAGCTGAGGCTGGGCCACATGGGCATCAGAGCTGGGAATTTTATTCTGGTGCTACACATGGGTAACAGCGACCCAGTACATGAGCCACCATCTGCTGCTTCCCAGTGCAGCAGGCTCATTTTTCTGTTTTCTGTGAACAGGAAAATGTGTAGTTTCTTAGATGCGGTCAATTCACTTTTAATCAGCCCCTCATGAAGGGAGGGATCCTCAAGGCTCTGCCGAGTGAAGGGAACGCTGTGGAGCAGACGGAACCCGCTGGCTGCGGATGCTGACTACAAGAAATGTCAAGCAATGCAACGCTCCCCACACTCCTTCCTAACTGAAAGTCATTTCCTGAAAAACAGCAACACAACAGATCTACATTTTTAACTTCATGAAAGAAGATGTAGTGTTTGAAGTTAATACAGCTAAAAAGAGACTTTTATGGGAATATTAACATTTCATAATATCCTACAGAGGTTATAAACATTTCAATGGTATTAAAATTATATCACCATCTTTACAAATTATGTGGATGATGTCAAACACGTAAGTGAAGAAAAGCTTCAGTACATACACAATATACTTTTGTTTGCTTATTATATTGATTTGTTTTGGTGACTGGAAACTGGAAATATGAATTTAAACTTTGAAGAACATTTAAAACGTCCATACCATAGCTGAATTCTTAATCCACCGACGCTCTGGAATGGGGTTTCCAGCCAATAGCGTACAAGGCAGTGTGAGCTGCTGGCCCTCCACAACACTGGCCACGGAAGGGCCGATTCCAATCAGTGGGGCAACTGAGTCAGAGACAGAACAGGCACTTTCAACTCAATTTCACCCAACACAAAGCCAGCTATTTTATAGATCACATGGACTATTTGGGCATGCCATGAAACTCCTAATATATAGGAACAAAACTCTTACAAGAGTGTAAATTTGGATATAAAAAACTCTTCCAGGCAGAGAGACAGGCCACAGGGTAGGCAAAGCCAGCACAGGAACGTACAGCATGGAGGTCAGAACTGTCAGCTAAGACAGCTGCAATGCTCCAGCAGCAGAGTGGCGAGCCACTGAGAGCTTCACCAGCACGGTGCCGGAGCCATCCCATCCTGGCAATCACCGACTTGGAAACGGGAACGGCTGGAAGGAGCGGCACCAAGGAGGAGCTGGTTATATATCAGGTCGTGGGATGGATTCCCTTACACGAAGCGGGCAGGAAATGCTGTAAATAAGTCCTTTTCTTAGAAATCCATATATTTAACATGTGCCAAAGCCCAAAAGGGTTTTTGATTTGTTTCAGTTTTTTTGGAAAGTTTAAATGTATGTGAACAATTGACGGGAGAGACACTAATTAGATTTTACAAAAGCATATGAATGGGCACCTGCACTGAAGTCACATTAAGTATCACTGTAATTTACAAATGAAGAAAAGGAACTCCAAAGAATAAACACATGAATATAAACTTAGTGCATGATCCCGAGGGTATCTGAATTAGGGAAGAGAACACTCAATAAGTTGGACTGACTGAATGAATACTCCACTATTTGGAAATCTGCAAATCAACGTCATGAGGATTCAGGTAACACACATCATTAGGTCGCTGCACCAGGACTCCACCGCTTTCCTATGCATCCACGCACTCACATTTAGACCCGAAGTGTCTAAATCCACCTTCACTCCTTCAGAACAGGACAGGCATTTCCAGCAGCTGCTGGTCAGTGCTAACACTGTGAAACACCAACTGGTGTGGGAAGGGAGTGCCAGTCTGGTAATTGGGTAAGCGCAGCAAGAGGGGATGTAGCAAAGCCATCTACCTCGGAAGCATACGGCGCGGGCACGCTCTCTTACCAAGTCCTGTCACTGTGAGGGTCGTCTGGGCCTGGATCTTTCCAAACTGGTTTTCAGCTTCACAAATATATGTTCCTCTGTCACTTGCCCATAAGTCTGAAAAAGAATAACTTATTTACTCCTTCATAGCAGGATGGAACATGAACTATGCTCCTGGCTGAGCACCAGACCCCTTCAGCAGCGACCTGGAGCATGAGCTGCACGCCTGGCTTACCACCACAATCTGTAGACAGGAGGTGAGGGATGCCTTCCCAGAACATGCAGATGACAGCCTCAATTACAAAGCAATAGCAGATGCCACCTCCTGGGTGTCTAGCCATGAATCTTTCAAGCACAGGTGTGACAGTAAGTATGTGGGGGAGAGAGAGCTGCTCCGGAAGCCACATCGGAGGTGGCAGGGCAGAACAGAGAAGGGCGGTCGGACCCCCCGGGCCTCCAAGGTACACAGGTGTTCTGCTCAAGGAAAGACAAGCTGTCTCACCAGGGCACACTGCCCTCAGGGCTCACTGAAGCTCTGAGGGGGGATTTTTCTTTAACTGGGTCCAGCGATCCAGGGAGTGAACTGGCATTTAATGGGCCGAAGTGAGAGAGAGGAAGCCCGGGCCAGATTCACCAAAGGAATGGGAATGGCATTTCTGGCAGGATTATTGAAGGCTCCGATGGAAATGCAAACATTTGATAATTTTGCTTATAGCCATGAACCTAGAACCTAGAATCCAACTCCATCTGATAAGACAGAAGTTCATTTAGCAGTGATTTCCTGTCATTTTATAAAATCATTCCATAGCCTGATGCTTTGGGGTCGTTTGGGTACCTACTCCAGCACCAATCTCCCCGGGAGGTGTGATTCTGACAAGCGGACGTAACTATAACATGCAAATTCCGTGAACATGGCCAGCACATTTACATATGCAAATGACCATAACAGATTATTTCCCCTTTCCCTTTGCAGTGTATTTTGAGTATTCAAATAATCACTGCTATGTAGATATTTTCAGGAACTTTTCGAGATAAGAAAAAGGTGTCATACAATGCTGCACTTGGAACGGCCAGCGGTGCAGCCACGGGGACGGTACTGGGATAGGGGGTGAGAGAGCAAGCTCAGGGGACAGACACGAAGGAGGAAGGCTGCTGCCCTGGACAGGGGAGAGTCTAAGGGAGCCACAGGCCGCGTGAAAGCAGCAGCGTACTCTACTGAAAAGACGTGAACACGCAACTCTGGCCTAAAGGATACTGCCTCAAACCTACTTAAAATAGAGAGCGCTCCTGTTCGTAGCTGGCTGATGGAGCTCACGGACATGGGCCTCGAGAAGAGGGACACGCCGTCTGATCTTCGCCATTTGATCCGGGGTTCCGGGTAGCCCTGAACATGACAAGGCAACGTGACGTTCGAGCCAAGTTCCACAGACACATCGGCAGGTTCCTGTAGGAAAACCGGAGGTGCTGGAATACATTGAAAATAACAAATAAGGTCACTGGTACAGGACACAGGCTCATGGTACCCAACTGTCAAGAGGCAGGGTCGGAATCAAATCACTGCTTACATCTTATTGCACATCCCCCTGCATTCACTCCTGACACCTTCTCAACTTTAGGAACGAAGAAAGATGAAAGACGCCCAACCACTTCATCAACACTGTAAGATGCTCATCGGAGTGGGGAAACACGTCAGGGTTATAGGAAAGACAATCACCTTAGAAATTTGTTTTCAGTTTTATGCTATTTTGCTCAAGCTTGGAGAATTTCCTATAAATAAGCTGGATGTGTAAGAACATATTTTCAACTTTCTAAAACCTTCTACCTACGTATTTTTAAATAGCCCATAATTTATTCTGGAATTCATTATGTAATAATTGTGTAACAACTTAGCAAAAATTGCTCCTAAATTGTATTTTTCTCCAGTATCACATTCTCAATTCTTATAAATGTGTGAATCAAAATACACATTAAATAGTGTATTATATAAAGATGTGATACATGGTAAGGTAGAGTAGTGTTACCTTTAAGATTTATTTTCATTTTTATTGCAAAATCAGACATACAGAGAGGAGGAGAGACAGAGAGGAAAATCTTCCGTCCGATGATTCACTCCCCAAGTGAGTGCAACGGCCAGAGCTCCGCTGATCCAAAGCCAGGAGTCAGGAACTTCCTCCAGGTCTCCCACACGGGGGCAGGGTCCCAAGGCTTTGGGCCGTCCTCCACTGCTTTTCCAAGCCACAAGCAGGGAGCTGGATGGGAAATGGGGCTGCCGGGATTAGAACCAGCGCCCATATGGGATCCTAGTGCATTCAAGGCAAAGACTTTAGCCACTAGGCCACTGTGCCAGATCCAAGTGGTGCTATCTTAATGGAGTTAAAAAACAGTTCAGAAACGTGGCAGCACTGTGGTACAGCAACTAAAGCCACAGCCTACAGTGCCAGCATCCCGTATGGGCTTGAGAGCAGCTTCTCCACTTCTGATCTAGCTATCTCCTAGTGCACATGAGAAAGCAGCAGGGGTTGGCCCTGCAGCCGTGTGGGATACAGGGAGCAAGCTCCTAGCTCTTGGCTTCAGCCCAGCCCAGCTCTGACGGGTGTAGCCATTGGGGAGTAAACTAGCACATGGAGTAGTCACGTGTCCTCTCTCGTTCCTTTCCTCCTTTCTAATTCCACCTCTCAAAAAAAAAATGCAACCTTTTAAAAAAATAGTTCAGAGCTATAAAAGTATAGATAAGAATACTAAGGTATCTACTAAATTTAGTAAATACTAAAGTATTTACTAAATTCATTTATCACAGAAGCCAAAAGGAGCGAAGAGGACCACTGCAGAAGGCACAGTGGGGGACCACTGCGACAAGGGGACCACAGTGACAAGGGGGACCACTGCGGAAGGCACAGTGACACCAGGAGGACGGCAGTGACAGGGGGGACCACTGCGGCAGGCACAGTGACACCAGGAGGGAGGACGGCAGTGACAAGTCCACAGAGACAACATCCCCCAGAGACCTGTGGGAACGAACCCTGGGAGTCCGCAGAGAGAAGCAGGGTGCCACAGCAGGCATGGATGAAACGCCCTCATTTAGAGCTCTAAGAGAAGGTGCCTCAAGGAGGCCTCCTTGATGAGGTCAAGGTCAGACCTTGGTCAGAGAGGACAGTAACCGCAAGGCAGAGTCACAGTATCCCTGGGAGAGTAGGTGCTGACGGTACAGGTGCAGAAGGGGAAATGAATCCTTCAGGTGTCGCATGTAGAGCACTGGTGCTGGAAGCATTACACACCGACTCATCCCAATTTGAGAGCCCCAAGTTTGTCATTTCATTAACCAGCCCTTCTCGATGGAGTCGTAACTCTTTGTAGTCCTCCTATGCAGTGAGCTAATCCAAAAGACCACAGATGCCACCTCTTTCCTTCCTACGGGATTCTGGAGCTTGGCTGTGCCCTGGCCCCTCCAGGGGTGACACAACTCTTTTCTGCCAGAGCAAAAGGACATCCTGGACTTGGCAGCCTCGTCCTCCATCCCTCACTACACGCAACCCTCTCTCTGGGCCATGGGAGTGTGTTAGCTCCAGCCCCCTGCTGCAGAAATACTAACCATCCACTAACCCAGCTAGGACCTAATCTGTATTGTTGTGTGTTGCCCGACAGGAAGCAGCCTTTCTTTTTTCCCTCAGGAAGGTTCAGGCTGAGTGCTCTGCATCCTCTGCCATGCTCACAGCCCGCCACAGGCAGCCCACGAGGCTCCATGGCGTGAGAGTTTTGTTACAATCACATTTCTACTTTTAATAGCAACTAACACAGTGCCTGTATGTCCTGCTTGGCTAAGAAGACAGCGGCCATGGTGCAGAGGCCATGGTGCAGTGGCCATGGTGCAGCGGCCATGGTGCAGCGGCCACACAGCAGAGGAATGCGGACAGCTTGCACTCGCTGCAAACAAATTTTCCCTTCTGAAAATCCAACACATTCAGGAGCTCTTTTGTTTGTTTCCTGAGGCTAAACAAAATAAATTCAGACCTCACAACTGAGCCATGTCCCCTCACAAAAAAAATTTGGTATATCTGAGGTTAGGCTCCTCTTAATCCATATAACATGAGAATTTGACTAGAAATAATAGATAAACAGAATTTTAAACTGCTTAGAAGTTAGTTCACCACTTGCTCATTCCAAGTCTCTAAGACTTGGTTCCTTTTCTCTGTGCTAAGCTCTCTCCACTTGCTCCAGGGTAAGGTCTAGTTTTCCTGAAAAATGGAAAGAAATGGAAAAAACCTCAGATTCACAGGATGAGCAAGTGAACGTGAGAACGGGACAGAAAATCAACCGCAGCAGAGCAAAAGCATCAGCAGAATCCTGGGATCAGACAAGGACGTGGACGGAAATCCAGCTTACTGACACGTTAGAACAGGCTTCATGGGAAGGGAGACAAATTCGACTTTTCAGAACGAGTACAGCCAGGGGGCGGGAGGAGAGGAATGGAATAAAAACGGAGAAGCAGAACTCAAGTTGTACCCATAAAACTTCAGGCAGAGGAAAGCACTGAGTGTAAGCAGCTTTGGAAATGGTGCCAGGTTCAAGACGAGCGCATAGTCATGGCATATGCGTGCTGGTATCAGAAAACAAGGCAAATGAGACTACCAGGCACTAACAGAACAGCCAAGCCAGCTTTGGCACGAGAAACCCTGGAAAATGAAACAAGCCCTAACTTGGCCAAGAAGTCCTTCAAATACTTCCTCCTGCTGAACGTGGCCAACATGGAGTCCAAGTAAGTGGATGGCAAACAGATGAAGGAGGCTGGGGGAAGGGCTCTGGGAATGCTGCCTCTGCAGAAGCTGACACCCACTGGCACTTGCAGCTCCACTACCGCTTCTGCCAGCTTGGGCAAACGATTTCACCTCCTGCAGTCTGAATCTGCCCGCTAACCAAGGAGGGAAGCAATCTGAACAACAAGCACACAGTGATGTCCGAGCAGCAGCCCATCATTAGGCATGAGTGACACAGAGTGAATATGCTAAATCTCTCTGGAGCCTAAACTATCTACTGTTAGCTTCCATTCTGGCTTTTACACACTGTCAGTAAGGACAAAGCTGACTTTCTTTCCCACTGGAGATCTGTACAAGACCAGTGCTAGGGCAAGCTTAGTCCTCGCATGGACAAAGCAGGATGCACACATGACCTTGGGAACACACACACACACACACACCCCAACTGATTGAACATCTTGCTCTAAAAGCTGTTCCACATAATTATTCTAATTTACTTGGTGACTTACACACACACACACACCAGCAACTCCTGCTTTGGTTGGTCAGAGATATTTACTCCTGAAATGGATACACACTGCTTCGACTCTAATCACAAAACCACAGTCTAAGACTCCAATTCTGTGAGTCCGATTCGTGGAACGCTAGGAATAAAATCTCTGTCAGTCCCGACTTTTCCGTCTGATGCAGCCAATCCCCTTTTCTCGCAAATGACTTCCCAAATCATTACTTGTTGTGCAAAAGATAAAAAACGTTTAGTAATTTCTCATGTTGACCCAAAATGTTCACAGCATAAAGCTATGATGTTGAGAAACCGGAAAAAGGGCACTCACTAAAGGATAATGTTAAACAGCCTTTTTACTATTTTCATCATCAAATTGCTTGTCTGAGGTAATGGGCCTACAAAAGCAATCTCCCCTCCCTGATGACTACATGATAGGGATAAAAGAACAAAACGATGCCATGATTTAGGTCATAAGCCGCTCAAATTTATCACCAACAGCAAATGAATAATTGTATGCACTACTAAGCATAGCATTGAACTTGTATCAAGTACTGTCTTTAAAAAAAAAAGTCAGGTTGAAGCAGGGATTTTCATATCAAAAGCCCAATGTTTCATTTTAAATGTTACGCTATTATGTTACAGTCACATCTATCTTACCTTTCAAGACGCCAAGAATCAACAGGACCACATACTTTATCCACTTCACATGCATCCACCGACAGGGGACGCGGTGGCAGCTGCCCTGCTGAGCATGCGTGTGTGGCAGTGCTCAGGCCCTGTCCCTAGCGGCCCACAGGGCCGGTGCTTCTGTTACCTCCGGTGTGTCCTGATGAGGACAGGCAGAAAACCCTCTTCCTGCACAGCACATGCTCTTCGCCAGTGTGTCGACTCCAAGGAAAGCTCTGATTTGGAGCCTGTCGGCCTTGGAACCAGAGTACTGATTCCAGCCGTCTAGCACAGAGCCTTGACACGCTTGGCATTTGCACACTACGCAAGCGACAACACGTCACACTAGTGTTACCAGAACAGACCAGCTCGCTTCACCCTCAGTGAGCTAGGACAAGAAGGGGCTAACGGCGAATGAGGACACGGGCAAGGCGTAACAGAAACACGAGATGGGTGTTGACTTTAATCCTAAATTGCTTGGCAATTGCTAACATCAGCCCAGCATACAGTAAGCAGATAATGCGGTTTATGTTAGTGGTTCTAGCGGGAGGATTCCTGGAATAAGAGTTCAGAAAGCCTTTGTCTTACAGCCAGTTATGGAGAGAAGATCTCAAAGATGAGCGAAGATAAAATAAAGTTCAGTTAGGTTCACAGAATGAAGCATAAACACAAAACATTTGTTCCAATGCTTTCCTGATCCAGTTAAGTTACCCCAGCACCGAGAGGCCTGAGCCCCAGCGCCCCGTGCGAGCAAAGGGGGTGTGGAAAGTCTGGGAAGAGGAACGACCATGAAGAGGCGCACGTCCCAATCTCAGGGGCACGCGAGGTTCATCGCTGCGTCTCCTCACAGCTAGCAAGCTCTCAGGGAACACGGGGCTAATCTGACAAGTCCGGTCGTGATGAAAAATGTCTGCACGCAACTGGAAAACGCTGAGGATGGAAATGCTATGCTCAGGGTGCGGATGCTCCAGCAGGTTTGCAAAGTGGAATTAAGACGCACTTCTTTCAGTGCAAAACATGCGGAAATTCATGTATATCTTTTTCTTTATGTGGATTTTCCATAAATGTGTTCAAGACTCGTCATAGGTACAAATTTCAGTTTCTTACACTAAACTAAATCTATTTTACATGACCTCGTGAAGTACCCTCACACATTTTTTAAAAGATGAGAATTCTGAACCTGGTGGCCCTGCTGACTCGGGCATTACTGCACTGTAACAGATCGCTTGCGCCTAGAAATCCCAGTCTTGTTTCTGAGGCATTTCTCAGAGGAAGCTGCACTCTGCCCTGGGCTGCACACCCTGCAGTGCTGCGGGCACCGCACACCGCAGCCGCCTCCGTGCCCACGCCCAGCCATGCTGCTTCTATCCCCAGGCACAGTCACCACCAACGTGGTACTCGCCAGGCAGCCAAGCACCCAAGGAGCACAAAAGAGCTCAGAAACAAAAACACTTGATTTGTGTCATGTTTAGAGAGCCATGATTTTCATTTCAAGACTTGGAATGGTCTAACTGCAATGTTCTGTGTTACCATAAAATAAAAAAGAAGCATTTTCCCAACCTTCATTTTAAAAGAAAAGAACAGTTTGGGCATAAAAATCATTACACCTAAGTGGAAACACAATTTAATTAAACGTCAAATTTTGAAAGAGATGCAAATGTTTAAACTGGCAGGTTATTTCTGCACAAGTCAAGCTCTGCTTAGTTTCATGGTTTACCACTCCATGGAAACAAGACAAATGAGACAGGCGAGACGTGGAGAACCAGGTGCCCCGAATCCACACACAGGGCCATGCACACACGCCATCCTTCACACACAGGCCAACGCCTGCTCATGGTTAGTGTGCAGGTGAACACACTGGTGAGTCACTGCTACTTTAAATTTAAAAAGTGCATGTTCTGTCACCTTTGGATTCATGGCTGAGACACAACACCTGTTCTGGCCCCCAGACGTTTTCACGTAGCAATGCAGTAGCATGAGCAATACTTCTGAGAGGAGCCTGGGGAGGCAGGGGCTGTCGCTTCAGGTCAGACAACCGCAGTTCCCACGCACCGGCGTCGAGACCCCACCTAGCCTGGCTAACGGGGAGGGACGCGGCACCTCCCGCCCGGTGCCTTTGCATGCACGCAGTCAGTACACCCGTGTACAAGTTCCCCGTGCAGCACACGGAAGCTGGCAGCACCTATCAAAATTCACCACCTTGACTATGCTAATTATGCACCATGCTCCTCCAAGCTCATCCCCCGGCCCCTGATTCTTCCACAGTGTTTCGAAGCTACTGAACACAGGACAACACGGGTCAATTTCAAAAATCGACCTGCGCCCAGATCTGATGCTTACAGCCAATGTCCAGCGTCATCCGCCCCGTGGCCCTGCCAGCATCATTGATGGCAACACACGTGTAATCGCCAGCATCCAGATCCTGCGTTTCTTGAATCTTCAAGAGGCCCAAGAGCGGATCCATAATGAGGAAAGCCGATGGCCTCAATTCAAGATCTCCTAAGAGGAAACAGAGGGAAGAATGCTAAGTGTTAAAGTGTTTGCATGGCTTATTCAGCTACTGGCTTGACTGTGAAGTTACACCAAGTCAGCATCTTGGCATTTCCTAGGCACTTCTGGGTTATGTACAAGTATTTCCTATTCATTCCTGCATACATCTCTAAGTCAACAGTCTGATTGCAGGGACCATGGCGATGAGGCTGGAGGGAAGGAAACACAGCTGAAAGCTCAGGGGAGTTTCCTACCATCTTCGGGACAGTGCATTTTGGTGGCCAGGAAACAGTTAAGAACAGTAAGACATACTGTAGCTAAGGACAGGTCTGGGGTTTTCTGAAGGCTGGCAAAATTTAGTTTTATGAGAGCTATAAGCTGCTGAGACAATTCAGAGGATGTTACAAGAAATAACCATGGGCGGCTGAGAACACCAGAGCTCATAGGCAGGAGGGATAGATCAAACGAGAAGCTTCTGGTGAAATTACACACACAGACAAATCTATCTACCTTCTTATCTATGTACACTTCCCAGGACACGATGTTGATTATCAACTGAGAGAGCATGTTTCAGAAAGAAGCAGGTAGGTGGGGAATAAATGTGTGAGAGATGGAATGGCATATTGGGTTTGACCTCAGTGAGAGGTAAGGATGGACCAAGACACCGATAATGATTACCTGCATATGTTGGGTCTCAGCATTGCCACTGCCCCAGGGATCACACCCAGCTGAAGGTAGACAAGGCCATGGCATAGCAAGGCTGCCCCTGTGGCTCGCCTTCGTGTATGCTGAGTGAGACCAGCATGAGGAACAGGGCTGGCTGGTGCTGGCCCAGCTGAAGGGACAAAGGCCATGGCATAGCAAGGCTGTCCCTGTGGCTCACCTTCTCCATGTTCACCGAGTGAGACCAGCATGAGGAACAGGGCTGGCTGGTGCTGGCTCCATGCCTGCCTCTCTCATTTGCTCTTCTAACGGGTTATGTCTGCCTCTCTTGTCTGCTCTTTCCACGGGGTTACACCAGACATATGAGGAGCTTGGAGTCTTCCAGGGGAGTTGTGGGCCACTGTTTCTGGGGTGTCACTGAGCTCCCAGACACCAGGTATGAGGAGGAACTCCACAGAAAGCTGTGTACCCTGGCCCAAGGATCCAGGATCAGACAGACACAGCCCTGAGCCCAGGAGTTGTTAATTTCTGGGGTCAACAACCAGCAGAGCAAGGGCAACAAACAGAAACTTCTGGCTTTGCTGCTATAATTTTCTAAGAAGTTAAAAAAAAAAAAGCCCTCTGGTTTTAAAAACAACAAAAAAGATTGCATTAGCAATCAATTGTCAGTGCCAAAAACAAAGTATTTTCCAGCCTTCCAAAATGTAAAATCCCAATTATCCTTGTAAGCTTGCTACTACACACCATGCGAGAACGCAGCCAGCCCAGGCGTGTCCCTGTGCCTCTGGGAGACTCTAAATGGAAGCAGATGGTGTGGACTCCACTCTCCTCCCAGCAGGGGAGAGAGCACTTTGACCTTGCCGCTCATCCAGTGTGAAGATGCTCAGGTTGAAGCACACTTAGGCCTTCAGGGTTTATTCTCCCTCTCCTGTGTTCTGTTCACATCAGAGAACTTTACTGGACGAAACAAAGACCCTTCTGCTAGCAGCCTTTGTCCCAAACAAAAATGTCCAAAGAGTGGCAACCGTGGAACAAACGGACCGGCAAATGCCGATGCAGTGGAGTCGGTGTGGTGCTGGTCTCTCCTCTGACTCTCCTGACACATCTCTCACCAGCTTACCGAGAAGCCACTGAGCAATGCACGATCTTTCACATGGGACTGAAGAAAGGATGACCGAGTCTGAACAGGTGAGATTAGAACTACGCTGCACACGGGCCTGCCAGTCTCTCCTCGGATCAAGCCGCCACTCCCCTGAGGAAGGGTCCTTTCCCTGCAGTGGAAACATGCTCTGCCTCTCAGACAGACCAGTCTTCACCCTAACCTAGCGGCCACTCATGTGTATCTGATAACCAAGTTGTTACCAAAAAGGGCTGTGTCAGATTCGATTTATAAACTCACAGCATTTCCAAACTGTGAACACAGTTTAGGAAAAAAAAAAAATACTGCACTTTGTGCTGGGGAATTCTTCCTCCAAGGGTTTGAATGGAGTGTAGTCTACTAGCTTTTTGTTTTATACACTCCATTCAATCAGAATTGCTTGAGAAAAGTATACAGAAATTGCTGCTGGTATTGTAAACACCGAAACACTTTTTCCTCACCCATGGTTTCCGCAGGCAGGCTTTCCCTAGCCCTCCTAGGGTCCGGGTTCAGCTGGCCCTGCCTGGTGGGAAGGTCAGGTGGCCTGAGACCAGGTCCCAGGCAGCTGAGCTGGGTGATGCATCTCAGGCATCAGCCAGTGTGGTCCACAGCACCCAGGCCCACTTCCCCTCCAGTGGTTCACGCATGCTCAGGTAATGAGAGGTTACTAAACAGACCCACTGAAATCGGACGCTCAGGAGTGAGAACAAACTAATGGCTGGTGAATTCTAGAATTTTCCAGATGGTGGCTACACAACCATCTTCATCCTCCTTGCCTTCTCTCCAAGTTATCTATGGGGTAAAGACTAGCATTAAGACCAGCTTTCTCAGGAAAGCAGCCACAAACTGGGAAAAAACAAGACTGCTGTGTGACCCACTATATGCAGCAGAGGAACCGGCACATTCCATTACTTCTTTGAATTATAATTTTTAATAAATACTAATGGATGATCTTTTAAGAAGTGAGACATATTTTCAGGTATTTAATTATAATGTGAATTTGACATTCTTCATTGGCCATTCTAAGATTTAAGTATCTAAATAAAACTTTATGTTGACAGAAGTCCAATGAAAGACCAAATCCAGAAATGCTATTTTATCAAAGACAGTTTAAAGATTTCCTCCAGAAATCTTAAATGCAGAAAACCATGAAAGTGGTTTCATTTCCCACCTTCCCTTCTTGCTTTCATGATTTAAAAGTATTTGTTTTTTTACATAAAGCCTTTTTCACCTCATGTTTCCTAGGAGCTTGAACCCGACGTGAATTCACAATTTTGTTTATGACATCAACATGTTGCTATGGGAACGTCTATGATTTAACAAACAGAATCCTAACACTAGTGCTTTATTCTATTTAGCATTTTGTATCTTAAGGTTTAAAAATATTTTCTAAACAGCTTCCCAATAGTCCCAGCAACCTCCCTATCAGGGTGTCTGTAGTATTTTGTCTTTCTCTCCCATTCAGAAGCAGGGACTCCACAGAGGTGTCCACGGTCAGCTCCCGGGCCTGGCCTTGAAGCCTTGAGGCCGAGAGGCCCAGCACTGTCACTCCACTGTGGCATCTGGACCTTGCAGAGACGTCCTACCAGCTTCTGCACGATATGCAAGCATCTAACCATGCCAGATGAAGCCGACCAGGAAGCCATGCTCTTCTTGCCACTCCTGCAAGCTCCAGGGTGCGTCTTTACTGTGGCACTCACAGAAATCATAGTTGTGAATCGAGAAAATGTTTTAGTGGTGAGAACCATCACCCTTCAGAAGAGCGGACTAAAATCAGTGGAGTTGGTTGAAAGGTTCGCTGTGGATTCTTGGACAGCCTTCGACAGGAAACAATCCTAAACTAACAAAGAGAACGTTCAGCTGGATTAACGAAGGCAGACATCTCCAGCTTTGATTTTCATGGCCTGGTAATCCATACCAGATGTCAAATCCCAAAATACAGAGAGAATTGTGGACCAGTGTCTCCAGTGAGATCGTAAACACATTTTATGGGACTGCTAAGTCATACACCAAACACATTTTTAAATGAATCTTTAAGATCAAGGCCAAATGAACCAGACACAGGCACACTCGGGAAACCCACCTTTGAACCACTTCACCTGTGGAGGGGGCACACCAGACGCCTTGCACTCCATGACCGTGGTATCCCCGAGAGCAACCAAGAGTTCATCCTGAACCACAGTCAACTCTGGGGCTTCTGAAAACAAACAAACAGGCCCAAAGTCAGGATTCAGCACAGAGCCACGGGGGCCTGTGGATGGCTACCAAAAGAAACAATTCAAAACACAATCAGTATTTACCTACTTGTGGCTATCTCAACATTTGTAAATAAAGGCACCCCTACAGCATGCCAGCATACAGACATGTGACAGAAAGGCAGTCCTGCAACAGTTTTAATTCAACTGTCCCCAGCCTGAGCCCACCTCTCCTCTGCTGTCTAGACTCCCAGGTTCAATACTGTGGCTCCCTCCCTCGCTGACCCAGGCCAAGGACAATGAACTCTCTCGCCTGGGTGCCAACTCTTGCACACACCTGCCTCTCCAGGGCCTAATCAGGAGTGCTAGCTTCCTGAAGACTGGGCAGAGGCTAGACAGCTGCCATCCCGAGCCTGAGCAGAGCAAGACCGCACGGCCTTTGAGTAGGAACGAGCAAGCACAACAGAGGTATTCTGTGGAGCCATTGTCAGGAGCCACACCCCCAATAAATAGGCATGATGCAAGGGGAAAAGTGAGAGGAGGTTACACACGGGCTTGAACACAATTAGAAAATGCAAAGGGAAAGTTGTGTGGCGTCTCCTAACTTGAAAATGAAACAGTGCAGAGGAACAAACCATGGCAGAATCCCGATCTGGACGCTCTCCTTACTTCTGCTGACCGGTGATGCTGTAAACTTACGGCAAGTTTCACGGAAATGAATCACAGCATGTGCACTAATAATATGCTAGCTAAGTGGCAGATCACATCATCACATTTCACTGTATTGATTTTCCATAGCTGATAGGGAGTTCATGCTGCTTTAATCACCTTTTAAGCTGATTATACTTGCCCATGTAGCTGAGGGTGGAAGTCTGCTTATCCATTCCAGCGGAATTCTTTGCCAGACAAGCGTAGATGCCTGCATCTTTGGGAAGTGCGTTTTTGATGACTAAGGTGCCATCAGAGGTCGTCCTGTACCTGTGGAAAAGCATGACGTGAAAACACCAGGGGCACACAGCGGCGACTCACACTGTGACCTGGAGGACACTGCGACTTCAACAGCAGGGATGTAGTAACAGCACCAGAGAACAGGACTCCTGCCCTGGCCGCATGCCAGCACTGCTCAGGGCATGCCCCAGCTACAGCCAGCTTTAATCTCTGGGACAAACCCCAGGAAACAGACACCATTAGTCTTTTCCTACAAGTGAGAAAAGGAACACAGAATGAGCCCCAGAGACAGAAACTCAAAGACCTCGAATGGGCACACAGGTGGCCTCACCTCGTGTGGCTGCCAGCTGTGCAGCATCACTCTCCATGACAATCCAAGCCAACCACGGCTGTGCATCTCCCAGCCAGGCCAGATCAGTCCTGGAGCGGATCTAGCTTAGTTGATTGTATCAACCAAACACATCTGCTCCATGCACTTCTCACACAGCACAGGGCAGGATTCAACATCAACAGGGGCCACCATGGAGAACACCTGCAGGCCTCTAACCATGGCTACTCTGGAGCCCTGTGCCTCTGACCATGGTGACTGTGGGGCCCTGTGCCTCTAACCATGGCTACTCTGGAGCCCTGTGCCTCTGACCATGGTGACTGTGGGGCCGTGTGCCTCTGACCATGGTGACTGTGGGGCTCAGTGCCTCTGACCATGGTGACTGTGGGGCCCTGTGCCTCTGACCATGGTGACTGTGGGGCCGTGTGCCTCTGACCATGGTGACTGTGGGGCCCTGTGCCTCTGACCATGGTGACTGTGGGGCTCAGTGCCTCTGAGCATGGTGACTGTGGGGCTGTGGTGCCTCTGAGCGTGGTGACTGTGGGGCCCTGTGCCTCTGACCATGGTGACTGTGGGGCCCTGTGCCTCTGACCATGGTGACTGTGGGGCCCTGTGCCTCTGACCATGGTGACTGTGGGGCCCTGTGCCTCTGACCATGGTGACTGTGGGGCCAGTGCCTCTGAGCGTGGTGACTGTGGTACCCTGTGCCTCTGGCATTCTGGCCTGGGAACGCAGACAATGCTTTCCATCAGCTGTCACAGCTCCCGTGTCTCACCCCATGGCATGTATGCTGTCCCATTTCTACCAATCAGATTCAATCAGGTCTTAATGCTTCGTGCGTGCAGCTCCAAGTATTTAGGAGGCACTTGGTCCTAGCTTCTGAAATTCCATAAATTCATCATTCGTATGTTTTTGCTTTGATATTTTTCTATCCTGTTTAGAAAACCTAAAGCTATGGATTTTGGTCAAACTCCCCCTAATTTCAGGGACCTGGTAAGATCAGTTTGGTCCAGAGATGTCACCGACTTTACTCAACCAGTAAAAGCACCATGCAGGATACAAACCCAGTACCTGTGTGAACTCGTGATGAACAAGCTGTTGAAGGTCCAGCTCACTGCTGGTCTGGGATAACCTGTGGCAGAACACCTGATGGAGACCTCGGACCCTCCTGTGAAAGATTGGTTCCTGGGCGTCACAGACACTCGGGGTCGCTCTGCAACCAGAAAGAAACCAAACATCACCAGAGCCCAGCCACGTGGATGTCGGCAGCTTCTTGCACCTGGCCATCCATGGCTCTCCCACCATCACACCTGGGCTGTCTCCTCTGCAGACGCCCCCATCACGGCCTAGGCTGCGTCAGGGCAGATAGAAGCCAATGGTAACAAGAATGAGTTATGTAAACAGCTGTGATGCCTCTGGTTACCAAGAGAACCCCAGCTCCACCGTGCTTCCATGTTGCGGCCTCACACTGTCTGTTCATCTGAAGCTCCCAGAGAAATCTCTTTAAGCACGGGCTCTGTGTAAGGCCTCTACCTCCTTCCAGACACTGGATACAGGTCGGAAGCAGCAACCAGCCAACACGAGGCTGTCTGCTTTGATGATCCTTCTCGGGTCACTCACTAGTGTTCTGAGCTCAGAGACCATGCCTTTCCGATGCCTCCTGTTTCCTAGAGTTCTATAACATCTTACACTTGCTGTATATCCACCCTGGATAAAAAAGGCACTTGACACTGCTGGAGGACTGGAGGCCATTCACCAACCATGACTCAGCCCTGACTCCAGTGTCCTCCAGCACCTCGCAAGAGGCCACCAACACACACATTCACAGGGCCTCAACTCAACAAGAAGTATCAAATACTCAAACTTTCTATTGTATTACACATCCACGGCAGGAAAAAGACTTTTGAAAATGAAACACTAAATCAGGAATCTATTGTAAAAAATTATCTCAGATAATCCTAAAATATTAGTCTACTTTAGCTCATCAGGGACATGTTTTCCATCTAAGTAACACACAGGAAGAACTAACACTCAAAGAAGACAGCATCAAAGAAACATGAAATAGTCCCTGTGAGGTAAAGGTGGAAGGCATAATCCATGAGTATGAACAGAAATACATTCACACATCTGGTCTTTGTATTGCAACGTGCAAGGCATAGTACTGACTTGTAGGAATATACTGTGCACGCAACAGCCCCAGACGCATCTTACGGGGCCATTATCATCAATGACACTGAGAGAGCTGCTTGTATCCTGATGTGTATCCAGTGTGGCCTGGTTTCACCGACACCGGACAGCCACACCAGAACGGCTGCACTCCTAGGGGAGCCTGATGAGTGCTCACAGCTAGCAGCGCACACTCGTCCTCCACTCCTTTTCCTGTTTACAGTGCGTTCTTCAAATTGTGATCTGGTCTTTGAAGTGAATGAAGGGCTTTCCGGCCTGTGGACTCATTACTGCACGGGCTCTTCGTGGTGAGCACAGGGCTGCAGGAACGCACGAGGTCAAGGGCTGCCCGCCGCACTGAGCTCACCGCAGAATCCCATCAGGAATCCACGAAGTGGGAGAAGCTGAGAGGCTGCACATGTCACTGGGCTGTGGCACACGGCGGGCGTTCTTTTCCTCTGGAATTTACGGAAGCCCCCATTTCTGCCATCCCACCTTGCTGACATAAAGTGCTTTTCATGCCGAACTCATGTCAACACAGTCCTACTACCCAGATCCAGGCAGCTGTCAGGGTTTCTGTCTGAACTTGGTGCCTTCCAGGGGAGCCTGCCAGAGCTGGCTGGGCATCCAGCCCAGCAAGAATCCCACTGGTAGGCTCTGTGGTTCAGATATCAAAGGGAAAATAAACGTCAGTCACCCAAAGCAGGATGCAGAGAGCTAAGAGGTTATTGAGCAAATAAAGCCTGGGTGCAGGGTGCTGCTCCAGGTCATGAAGCAGGCCTGCTGCAGCACACAGATGGGGTGACATCATCCCACAGAAGGCAGAGGGCTTACTGCCGCCAGGGAAAGAATACTCCCACTGCTGATAAGGAGAATCAGAGGACATGAACAAACAGAGAAGCAAGACTGAATTTCTGCCAAAGAAGAGCTGAATAAAGAGGGCCAAAATGAATCAACTTAACTTCATCAAGACGGCCGAAATGAATCAATTTAATCAAGTCTGACGAAGCGATAATAGACTTCATGATAACTCTGAACTGTCAGTCTGTAATTCCTGGGAAAGAGCTCCTCTCGTTTGAATGAAGTGGTCTTCACGGGCTGAGAACGTGGAACTCAAGAACCACAGTCCAGGTCTGCCAACGCTGCAGCAGAATTTACCCCCATGCGTGAGGCACACAAATGCTGTCGAAGAACAGGCTTACAAAGATAGCAGGCATACACCTGGGGGCCAAGCTCTTCCCAGGGTCAGTTCACAGAACTCAGTGTCTACTCCCTGCCAGTTATCTAACTCTCAGACCCAACATTTCTTTTCCATAATAAGCTCCGCGTAGGTTTAACTGCCATCCAAAACACAAAGAAGCTAAAGTACAAAATGGCAGGTTTGCCCACAGCTGCTCCAAGGTTGGGCTGGGATTCAAACTCACACCCTGCAGGCTCCAGGGGGTCTTTCCATACTTTCCTGTGGTTGCAGCAGTAGCTACATCACCCCCGTTATCGCATACGTGGAACACTGAGAACGGGCTGTGCACACAGACACTGTGTAGTTTATGATATTAACATCCCATTAGATGTTGAAATGACAAAGAAGGACAAAAGTGAGAACTGAAGTATTGAAAATGTGTCCACCTATCATACCGAGCTCCGCAGACCTCAGAGCTGCACCGCGACATATCCCACTGTTTCTTGATCATTAAAGTTTATTACAAATCTCAAAATTTTGGTACAATTAGCTTTTCTCCTTCATGTTTCAGTCATGTGGAAAAGTGCACTAAAACTTAAGTCACTTGGTACAGATTACAGGACAGCCACGCGCGGACGAGGAGGGTGTGGGTTCGGACACAGGAACCTTCACACTCAGTGATGTGGTTCCGGTCCCTGCAATGGACTCGCCACTCGTTTCAGACATCCCCTTAACTGCAATACTCTCTGGCGACAAGAACTAGTCAGTGACACACATGCCCCATTGGCTGAGAGCACAGCACCAAGGAGATACGCTGGCTTTTCCTGGCCTTTTGTCCTGCACATAGTGGCATGTGGCCATGGTGGGACACAGAACACAGGATTGCTCAGGACCTTGCGCCTTCCAACCCCCACTTCCACCCTGGGAAGTTCTGCAGCAGATCACAGGCAGTCTACTCAGAACAGAACCTTCAGCTCTTACCATGCACATGACTGTCCCCTTCCACTCTTACTTACAAATCTGACCAGTCCTAACATTTTAAAACTTACAGCTACTGTATCACCTCAAAAGGGATACTTTGAAAAATTCTGCAAAACTCACTCAATACTATAGAGAATTTCTAAAGCTAGGTAAACTAATGAAAACAACATTTTAAAATAACTATTTTTCATGCTCATCAGACTTCGTTATAAAGGTTTAGATAGGAGCTGTAATGCTCTGGTCCTGTGCTGCAACTGGAAAAGAAAAATACTTATTTAATGAAATCTAAAACCAATGGTCTGGTTCAAATAAATCCATAACAGTTAACACAGCACAATCAGCCTGCACCACGATACAGAAAGTTGGGTCTCTGCCTGCAGCATGGGTATCCTGGAAGGGCACGGGTTCAAGTCCCAGCTCCTCCTCCACTTCCAATCTTGCTCCCTGCTGATGTTCTTAGTAAAGCAGTGGCAGACGCAGCAAGCCTTTGGGCCCTCACTCCCACCTGACCCCCGGATGGCACTCTGTGGATTAGTCCCAGCCCAGCCGTGGGCACTGCATTCACTCGGGGATTAGACGAGAAGAGAGCTCTGTGTCTGTAGTGCAACTCTGCCTTTCAAACAAGCAAATGACTCTTCAAAAAAAACCACCACAGAGAATGTCCAAACTGATCAGTTAAAAACTATATTCAACCAAACCACCCAATTTGTTTTCGTTTCAGAAAATATAAGAGCTATGTTTCCAAATGTACTTTTCATCATAAATATTAGTTGAAAATGTTAAAAATCTAAGCCAAGAAAAATTGGAATAAAATTAGGATTTTAATCACACAAACTAATTTGTTGAATTAATCAGCCTGTAAACTGTATTGCTGTGATCTCTGAGCACATGCACTTCCTGAGGGAAGCGGACGTTACAAACGGACGTCCTGACCACCATGGCGCTTGCTGCCCCCAGACTCTGGTCTGCCAGATTATCCCACAGAGTGCTGTCTGTCTCTGATCAGCAGGGAACTCCCCGGGCCTGCTGCTTCTTCCCGCCAAACTTGAACGATGACGAATGACAGAAGCTAAGGACGACTTACAAGGCACAAATGTGTTCACACTTTTTCCTAATTATCGACTCTTAGAAACAGCAATGGAATATAATTTAACACTTTTCAGTTTTCCCATGCTGGCTACTGAGTTCCTCAGAAGTGGCCAGAGGATTCCTTCCGCACAGCGAGGCATGAAAACTAAGACCAGTCAAATAAACCAAACCCAAACAGGGCAGAGCAAAGGCAGCAGTAAGTCGCCTGAGCAGCGGCAAGCGCCACCAAATCCAAGGCCACATCTCCAAACTGTGCCTCTTCGGGGCAGCAGGAAGGCCGGCACAGGCTCTCCAAAAACGGCCAGAAGGTGCGACTGCAGCTGGACAGCACGGCAGCGTCAATGAGCGTCTAAAACTTGTGCTCTGCTTGCTTTCCCCTCTCTCTCTTCCCCAGAGAAGACTGAGGCTGTGCACAACAGTATAGCAGCCATAAACAATTCAATGGTTGCTTTTAATTCAATTTAATCAAAGTTTTTTTTAAAAAAAAAAAGTCCATTAAATTTGCTGCCATAATTCAAGTACCCAAATGCCACATGTGGCCAATGGCGATCATAGGGGACATGGAATCACTTCCACTGTAATAAAGTCCTAATGGAAACCTCTTAGGTGTCAGAGGGCGTTAATTTATGGACTTACCAGTAGGTGGTGTACTGGCAACAAAACGCAGGGAAACAGAAATCCATTTAGATGCGTATATGCTAGACCTGCTCAAACAATTCCATACTCAAACACCAATGTGGTTATGAAATTCAGTTAACACATTATAAATGAAGGCCAAATCTCACTTGAAGGGTGGACTCTTAATTGGCAAATATGTATCAAGATTTTTTTTCTTCAGTCATAACTTACATTTTCTCAATGTAAGTCTTATATATACATACATATATAAGTACGTGTGTCCATTGTATCTAATTCTTCACATTATTTGTAGGCTAATATTGTTTACATCTAGTGTGATATTTTCCTTTACTAACTAAAACAAAAATAATGAGTGCAGGAGTTTTTTAATAAAAGTTTTATTTATTTTTATTGGAAAGGCAGATATACAGAGAGGAGGAGGGACAGAGAGGAAAATCTTCCATATGATGGAAGATCTGACGGTCCACTCCCTAAGTGGCCACAATGGCTACAGCTGAGCTGATCCAAAGCCAGGAATCTTTTCTGGGTCTCCCACGCAGATGCAGGCAACAAAACACAGGGAAACACAGGGTCCCAAGGCTCTGGGCCGTCCTCCACTGCTTTCCCAGGCCACAAGCAGGGAGCTGGATGGGAAGCGGGGCTGCCGGGATTAGAACCAGCGGCCATATGGGATCCTGTTGCATTCAAGGCGAGGGCTTTTATCGCACCAGGCCCAGGAGCTTATTAAAATGATTAATCAAAACAGATTAAGACAAAAATATGGTTAATAAGGAGGAAATTTTAAAATGTTTCATTCTTTCTCACTAAGAAAATCTTTAACTAACAATGGCTAGCACTGATCCTCACAGTGATTTCCAAGGTTTTTTTTTGCACTTTTCCCAAATCGCAAACTTTCCCAACAAGAGAGGGAGGCCAAAGTTTAGATCTATTCTCAGGCGACCGAGGAAGCGCGCGCTTTGTCCTTGGCCTCTCAGGGGACAGCGTGTGTGTTACCTCCTGACCCTGACGACACATCACAGCACCTTTGATTATAAGCGCTGATTCTAAACAATCTCACAAAACTATGCACAAATCATAGAGCCAAAAGCCCAGGCAAGCAGAGCTAAACAGCACTGCCCTTAGCAGGGGGCGTCCTCTGCGCGCACTGCAGCTGAAGACACCCTCACTTCCTGCTCCAACGCTCTCGTTACCACTCGGATCCTTCCCTGCCTTGAGAATAACGTAAGTGAAAGGCAGAGACACATGGGGAGAGGAAGAGGATGAGCCTTAGTCACACGGCCTGGGCTGGGCCTGCCACTGGGGATCACTCCAGGTCTCCATGCAGCCAGCAAGGGCCCACGAGCAGAAAGCTGGGCAAAATGAGGGCATTTAGCCCAGGGACTCGCACACAGGACATGGAACGCAGGCACGGTAATGACCAGACCAGCTTCCTGTCTGGACCAACATACTGTCTGGCCTACAGCCCCCAGAGTATTACCAAATCCATTTTCCCCATGGTCACCTTGTCACAAAACTACAAACCCCAAAGGGTACTGAACTGTGCACGAAAAGGCTGCTGAGACAGGACGAGCAGGTCGCCATGGGGAAGGCTCCCTGCACCCCGCCAGGAGCTCCACTGCCCAAGGAGCCTGCACTCCTGGGTCTTCCTTCTCCAATGCCTTTGATTGTGTCATTCTAGTCATCTGAAAAGGCTCTTCTGGCTTCTGCCTGGCTCGCGAGCAGCTGCTCTGCACAGGGCGCTTGAGGCCTCCACTCCTCCGCGAGACAGAATCCCAAACTCCGGCAGAGCCGCCCATGGGCTTGGGTCCTGCCACGCTGTGCTGTACATACTGTGGTTCGGGAGCCTTTAATCCACTCTGGGCGTTCAGAGTAGCAGGGTGTTTTCTCAGCAACATCCCCAACAGGGGCACAGTGCCTGGTTTGTCGGGGCATCAGAGAATAACAAACCAATGAACAAATACTGCACCAGCACTAACCATAGTTTGCAAAGGTCTGTATTGGAGCAATCCATGTATTTCAGCACTTGGTCTGTTATTACCTGGCAAAAGTCTGCCTGCTGCACGGTGTGACTGAGGCAGGGTCTTGGCGCAGTGCAGATGAAGATCTTGTCACTGTAATCGCCACCTTCCGGTTCTGCCCGCTCACTAACCAAACGTGCTACAACAGCAAACTTTTCTTCCAGCAAAAAAATACTCCTTTGCAGGACTGGCTCTAAGTCAGTTTTTATAATATTCACTTATCACACCTCTTCATCATCCAGAAAAATGCCAGGTTGCTTAGGTTGTTTCCTACATTATAATAATTTAATTTTTAGCTGGACAATGAAGTCTTTTTTTTTCTTTTTCTTTTTTTATTGGAAAGGCGGATATACAGAGAGGAGAGACAAAGAAGATCTTCCATCCGATGATTCACTCCCCAAGTGAGCGCAACGGCCAATGCTATGCTGATCCGAAGCCAGGAGCCTCTTCCGGGTCTCCCACGTGGGTGCAGGGTCCCAAAGCTTTGGGCCGTCCTCGACTGCTTTCCCACGCCACAGGCAGGGAGCTGGATGGGAAGTGGGGCCGTCGGGATTAGAACCGGTGCCCATATGGGATCCCGGGCGTGCAAGGCGAGGACCTTAACCACTGCGCCATCACGCCAGGCCTTGGACAATGAAGTCTTAAACTAATAACTCAAAAAATATTAATCAGTGTTTAGGAGAAATCGGAGTCAAAATTCTTTTCAGAACATGTTGTTATATAAACATTTTTCATGTTTGTAAAAAAATTCTTCTGTCCAAACATCCTGCTTCTCACCCAGTCTTTCCCGAGACACACACTCGGAGACTGCACACACAGAACTGACCCAAGCAGGCCCTGTCTTAAGGGAGCACACACTTCCTCCTCCTGCATGTTTGGGCAACGTGCTTGTTTCTCCTCTGGAATGCTCCCTCGCAGCTACTGTACCCAGAACTTACACTGCAGGGTCTACCCACTGGCGATATCCAGTCTGTTCTACAAGGCTCAGAGAAGCAGGGAGGAAGAGCAGAGGGACTCAAACTTGTGCGGCAATTTCTCCGAGTGACCAACACGACGCTAGGCTTTCTAGCTTCTTTACTCAGCGACGGGGACCTGCATCCAACCCCTATCTTTCCTGTCCTATCTTTCCTATTCAATACTCTCTTTTTTCTTTTGCTGTACTCAAGAACCCTCTTTTAAATTTTCTTACTACTTTCTTGCACCTGCCTGGTAACAGCATATACCACAAAGGCTGCTCTGATTGCAAACTGAGCAAAGATCTTGTTCAGACATGGGTCCAGCTGCTTGCTGGGTTTGCAATTTTGGCACAAACCACTAAGCTCTAAACAATCACCAACTGACCCCTAACCACTAACTTCACTTCCTTGGGCAAAATACAAATGCAAATAATGTAATCTGATAAACAGAAAACAAATATTTGGTCTTCTTCCCAGTTCTCGGTAGAGTTTCCAACAAACACTTGGCAGGGGTGTCAACAGCAGCAAGAATATGGGGTGATTAGGCGCTGGGGGCTCCCAGAGACGATCGGGGAGGGGCTGGGCATCGCTAACAACAGGGCATGGTCAGCAGGGTGATGCACTCAGCCACCGACCTGGTCTGGGCCACGGGTGGAAACAGGTCAATTACCAACAACTGCATCAGCTCAACCCACAAAGGAGCCTCCACCAAGACCCTAAACTGCAGGGATCAGCACACCCCACAAGATCTACACCACAGACACCAATTCCAAGTCGCAGGCTGTCACCTACAATCCAAACCATCCGGCTCGAGACTGGATTCTCGGCCCTTGCTCGGGTTCACTAATTCGCCAGAATGGCACACAGAGCTAAGGAACATGAGTAGCACGCAGGGAGGGAGGCGGCACGTGTTAACTCCACGGAGACAACCGCATCTCCTGTTTTCTGCAACTCTCCAGACCTCGTCCCAACTCTTCTTCAAGGTCTAGCTGTACCCTCCATTAAGTTCTTGATTTAGAAACCACTCTAACAAACTAACAGGGAGGCTGCTTTGGGAACTCACGTTCGGCAGCCACCACTCAGAAGTCCAAGAGACTCGGGGTTTGGGACGGGCATCGGAACTGCGTGCCATGTTGCAGGACTGAGTCTTTGGGTCTTGGAGTCAGATGGTGGTGTCAGAACTAAATCAAAGTCTGAACACCCAGGTGGTGGCCAGAGAGTTGGAAATGTGGCTGTGGCAGGAAAAAGTCCCACACTTGGTGTTAGAAGTGTAAAGACAGTCCATTATAAGTAACAGCACGAGTTGTGAGGACAAGACAAAAACTCCAGACCCTGCAAACAGGAGCAGCTTTCTGGGAGCAGCCCCGAGGGCTGGTACACCAGCTGATGCTGCATCCTTGCTCCTTTGCCTCCACAAATGCAGCACAGTGAAAGAACAAGCAGTTTTCCCCCAGCTGCGACACGTCCACACTCAACGTCTCTGGCTTCTGGGCACTCTTACGCCCAGCTCGCTCTGTCCTAACACTTGGGGCAATGCACACTGCCACAGGGCGCAGGGTTTTGGCTGAAGATAGAAGATGTCAGCAGTACACGGATGTTTCTAAAAATTCTCCTGCATAGTTGGACTATTCGTTAAGTTGTCTGCATCCTCTTCCTTTAACAATTTAAGTAAGTTGCATTCTTTAATTTCTCTTTATGTTTGTGTTGAAAGACAACTTAGTATTTCTCACTTCTGGTTTCAGGGAGACACAATTCTTTCCATTTAAAAGTAAAGTAGTTTAACATCCTTAAGGCACAAGATGCCTGGGACAGAAGGCAAAAGAAAAAGAAACATATGATATTCATTTTATTGCATGCAACTGTAATGTGTTATAACAGAAAATTACAACTAACCATAGACGGGACATCTGGCAGATAAATTAAGTGAATATTAAACTTTTCTTACAAGAAAATACAAGTATTAACTAAAATTTTGCATTTATTTCTTCTATCTCATTTTGCTTAAAAAATAATTTAGAGCGGTGTACATGTGGCACAGCACATTATACTTCTCTTGGGATGTGCGCCCCCACCCCTCCTGGCCCGTTCCCAGTCCTAGCTGCTCTGCTTTTTATCTAGCTTCCTGCTAGCCTGCCATGGCCATGTGACAGTCACAGGCAAGACCCGGACACAGCTCCTAACACATGATTTCAGTCTGACCCGATCCATGCTGTGTGGATGCTTACAGAGTGAATCCCAGTGGCTGGGATATCTCTGTTCAGCTTTGTCACTCTGCCTCCTTTTTGTATAAATAAATATTTTATTTATACACTTGAAAGGCAGGGAAAGAGAGAGGGAGAGCGAGTGGGGAGTTAAGGAGAGGGAGTGAGGGAGGGGGAGAGAGAGAAAGAGAAAGAGAGGGAGAGAGAGGCAAAGAGAGAGAGAAAGAGAGAAAGAGAGAGGGAAAGAAAGCAAGAAAGAAAAGACGAAAGAAAGGAAGAAAGGGAAAGAAAAGAACAGAACAGAACGAGCAGGAGGGAGGCTATCCATCTGCTAGTTCATCCCCAGATGGCCACAAGCCAGTAACTTACAGGCCAAAAGCAGGAGCTTCATCAAGGTCTCCTGCATGGGTGGCAGGCTTAAGTACTTGGGCCACCTTCCATTGCTTTTCCTGGGCCATTAGAAGGGAGCCAGACTGGGAGCTGAGAAGCCACTTCCTTAGTCTTCTTTATGCGAACTCTGGTGTCATGTTCACATACCTCACCGAAACACTGGCCTAGGCATGATCTCAGGAAGGCTTCCTCAAGACCAGCTCCACAGAGCTCAGCTTACCAGTGTTTCAGGGCACTCGCCCCTGCACCCCCACCTCATGCCCAACACTTCCACCACATAAACGAGGTAAGGTGTGTTTTCTAATAAACACGTGACCTAAAAATCATCCTTTGCATTAAGTATTGTTTTTCATTCTATGAGGCCTTTTTTGTGAATTTACATTTTAAATATTCCCCATTTAACTATTTTCTATATTTTTCTTCTAAATATAAAAGCAACAAAGCACATTCACAGAGTATTTCCAAAACATTAAAAATATTACCCAACAAAAAAGTCAAAATTAATGTGCACATTTAAAAGGCAAATTCTATTTTCAAAACTTTAAAAATATTCATTTCTATTAGGTAATTCTGTTGAACCATAAATAAGCCTAAGTGGGGGTCAGTAAAATGGTGTAGCAGGCTAAGCTTGCAAAGCCAGCATCCCATTTAAGGAGAAGTTCAGGTCCCTGCTACTCCACTCCCCACCCGGCTCCTTGCTAACGGCCTGGGAGAGCAGCAGACGGCCTAAGCGCTTGGCCCTGCGCCCCACAGGACACCTGCAGGGAGCTCTGGGTGTCTGGCTTCAGCCTGGCCCAACACTGGTCATTGTCACCATTGGGCAAGTGAACCAGAGAGCGCAAGATATCCTTCTCTGTCTGTCTCTCTCGTGTCTGTCTGTCTCTCCTCCTCGCTCTGTAACTCTTTCAAATAAACAAAAGATAAACCCTCTAAAACAAGAGTATAAGTAAGTCATTTGTAACTCCCCGATCACATTTTCTGCATTCTGACTGGGTTATTTTGTTCCTTGGCTTCTGGTGGCATGGCTGGATTTCCAAGTCTAGTAGTAACTGGGGCCTCTGAGGGTCCTCCTCCTGATGGACTTTCCATGTCTAATGACCCCATGGCTGTCACCCTGTGGAACGATGCTAAGGGCATGAGTGCCCGTCTCCTCCACCTCTCACTGGCTCCCGAGGGTGGCCGATTCCAACAGACTAGCCTTGCCGGCAAGAGAAAGCCGGGACTGCTGAACACAGGCAAACACACATTCACTGAAGCCTGTTTCCCGAGAAGCAAGAGGACATCAGGGGGAGACCAAGGGCAGCTTGTCATGATGACCACAGAGGCAGGGACATCTGCTGCCAGACTCGGAATCCCCCAGTGCTGCTCACAGTCCCACCGGAGCCCCAGAGAGTCACAGGAGTCACCGGGCAATTATCTGACACCACCATCTTCTGCTTCCCACTAAGGAACGATCACCCTCAGATACACTCCACCCAGGGAAGCGTTCGATCCTGACCTGTAACGGCCTCCAGCCTCTGGCAGATCCGAGAGGTCTGGTACCAGTCTGGCTTTCACCCCTCTGTGTACAACATGGCCCTCTGCTCCTTGGCTGGCTGTTATTTCTTCCCTCTCTGCTCTTCAAGATGTATTTATTTTTTTATTGGAAAGGAAGATTTACAGAGGTAAGGAGAGACAGAGAGAAAGATCTTCCGTTCACTGGTTCACTCCCCACATGGCCACCACGGCTGGAGCTCAGCTGATCTGAAGCCAGAAGCCAGGAGCTTCTTCCGGGTCTCCCACACAGGTGCAGGGTGCCAAGGCTTTGGCCGTCCTTGCATGCTTTCCTAGGCCACGGGCAGGGAGCTGGATGGGAAGTGGGGCGCCCATGGAGGATCCTGGTGTGCGAGGCAAGGACTTCGCCATCGTGCTGTGTCCTGGTGGATGTGCAGCTCTCTCCTACAGGACCAATCTGACATTGCAGCCAGGACGTGCCCACACTTGCCCCTTCCTTGACCTTGTTTCATCCTCTGATGCAGGGTGCTGGTCTTCCCTCTGCAGGACAGTTTTCTTCCACTGTATCTTTGAACATTTGTTTTCATAGTCTCCACTTCTTAAACATCTATAAATCCTAGCACAGACTTTCATGCTGCATTTTGAAGTCCCACTTCTTAAAAAGTCACCTTATTCAATCACTGATTCTTTGGTTTGGGATTCTGAAATATTTCTCAAGTTTCAGAACCATATGTCTGGTTTTACATTTATATAGCAAAATTTTGCATTGTAGAACCTCTAAATCAGACTTGCACCACGCTATGTCAATAGTTGCTAAGCAACCACCTCAGTTACCATGAACTATACCTCTAGGTGTAGCAGTTTATTTCCTCAAATACCCACAGCATTTCAACAGTGCACCCAACCATGAAATCCTACACTCAAACAGCTACAACTAATGTTTGTTACTTTTCAAAAGATACTGAGATTGGTTCCAGGATAGAATTCTAATGTTTTTAAAATACCCGTTCTCATCACAGCTAGCCCCTCACTGTGAGGGGCTCCTAGGTGGGTCATGCTAGAATGCCTGCACACACATCTGCATGACAGGAGGCCCCACACTGCCCAGTCACCACGTGAAGTTGTACTCTCCTGTCTGTCTTCCTGTCTCCTACAGTGTCACTATGGTCTGAACAGTTTATCCTTCAGGAAACTCAGGCTGAAATCCGATCGCCACCAAGGTGGCACTGGGAGAGGCAATGGCGTAAGAGGTGATTCGGTTTTTAAAAGAGATGAATGTACCCATAGCTGCAGGGTGAGTTCTTGTTAGTGTGCTGTTAAAAGCAAGGCTGCCCCTGCACCTGTGCCCAGGACCCCCTGCCTCCCTCTGCGTGCAGCAGACAGCCCAAGGTGCTCCCCAGAACCGGAGCAGGTGCCAGCCTCATGCTCTTGGAAATCCCAGCCTCCAAAAGCATGAAGCAAAATAAACCTGTTCTCCTTATAACTTCTTCTGTCCCTGTTAACAACAACAGAAGACAAAACACAAACACTTCCTTGAACCACTGGGTGGTGACAGGTCCACCTCACCAGCAAGAATAGAGTGAAGGGCTTCCCTACCCTGGACACATTCACAGAACCCAGGGTTGTTCTGTAGAGCAGATTCAAGTGCTGTTTTCAGAAATAGCTATGGGGGCTCAGCTTAGCAGCTAAATGCTCATCTTGCATGCACCAGGATCCCCTATGAGTGCCACTTGTGTCCCGGCTGCTCCACTGCCTATCCAGCACCCTGCTTGTAACCTGGGAAAAGCAGTAGAGCATGCCTCAAAGCTCTGGGACATTACACCCATGTGGGAGACCTAAAAGATACTCCGGGCTCCTGGCTTTGAATCAGCTCAACTCTAGCCACTGCAGTCACTTGGGAAGTGAACCAGTGAATGGAAGATCTTTGTCTCTCCTCCCGCTTTTCTTCCTTTCCAATGAAAATAAATATTAAAAAAAAAAAAAAACCCAGCAATGTGACGGAGAAGTCTGTTACAAGGCAGAGGCCTAGGTTCTACACCAGACCTATAGAAACAGAACCTCTGCATGGAGGTTGCAAATCTGCTCAAGGGAAAACAATTTCTTGGATAACTCCTTACCTATGAATGTGTGAGACTCACTGATCTCACACACTATTGACTTGAGGAAACAAAGGAAGGCTCTGACTTTATTTTACCATTCCATTTTAAGGAACTTCCAGGAAAGCCCCTACATTAAATCGCAGAAATCCATTGGTGTTTGTTTTATCTGAAATAGTCAGTTTGGTAAAATGGTGTCAGAGTTCTAGTAAACCAAATTGCTACCTGGATTGTTTATCTAGGCAGCTGACCAAATGCAAGCAAAGTCAATCATTTACATAAGAGCTTCCCCCATTTCCACTCACAATGATACACATGCAGATTCCACAGGGCACACAGATCTTAACCGCCATTCTGCCCACCATCATGGTAGTTCCAACTTTCTCTCACTAATAACATGGTAAGAGCCACCACTGAGATTTGATGAGCACTGTCTGAGATAACTTGGCTAAAAACAAAAACAGCCCAGAGTATTCCTGCAGCCATGTTACCAGGTTGCTTCTCATCCCGTAGTCAGACAACCAGGTCCAGTTCTCGGAGCAACTGGTCTCCCGTGGCAGAAGCGTGAAACCAGATACTCCGCTGAGGCAGGAACGGAACCTTCCAGCTCAAATGAGACAGCAGCAGCAGTAACTGCCCATCTTCCTAAGACTTTGAGCTGATAAATGGAATTCTCGGCAGAAACAGTGGAGCGTCTCTGAGCTCCACTTGCCGACCTGACCACAAGGACACCTGACACAAAATCTGTAGAAATGAAATTAAAATTCACTTTGATGCAAAAATGTGAAAACTCGGTTTCAATAAAATGCATTTTCCATGAATTTTCTACAAGCCTCTCATATGCGATAGAATGACAAAACGTCCTTGGCAAATGGATTTAAATAATGGCTATTTCAGTGGAAGGCAAGCAACACAAACATGACGGGTCTTCAAAAAACTACGTATGGATTTCAAAGATAAGCTTAGCCTTTCATTCCATTTTGGGTAAAACTTTCTAAAATCTTATATGGGCCATTTGTGCTACTGCTAACACATTTGTTTTTAGGTATTTGAATACATTAGATAGAAATAATTCCAGACTGCATTATCATTAGCTATTTTCAATGAACACTTTATGTGCGTACAAAATAAGATAAATGCTCTATAATTTAAAGTCCGAAAAGTGAAGTGATCACTTTTCTATTAATTTATTGTCTGTATTTATATGAAACAGGCCTTTCTGCACTTCACTGTCAAACCTCTTCTTCTATGATATATTAAGTCTTGTACCATAATGCAAACCTAAAAGTTATCATCCCAAAATTAAAAAAAAAAAAGACAAGTGCAGAAGGTAGGAAGAGGGAAAAGGAAGAAAGAAGGGGAAAAGGGAGTAGTATTGAAGCTGTTCAATACTAATTAAAAATAAAATTTAAAAATAATACAGAAAAAACATGAATTTCAATAAAATTTCACCAAGATGAGAAGTTTGTTTTATAATTTTGCCAAAAATATTAGTAAAAATGTATGAAGTTTAACTGGTAAATTAATTATTTAAGATATGAAACTATGAAATCTGTTGTCTATATGAGAATACAATACTTGGGAAGAAATTTTAAAATCATTTAAACAATTAAAGTGACTGCTTAACGCCACATGCTAGATTAGAGAATTATATTATCCAAAAGCAATTTTTATTTTCTCTTAAAATTGACACCTTCAACTAGTAATGCTAAAATTGCTATTAGCAATGTCTTAGTTTCCATCTTAGGCAACATTCATCTGTCATTCATAACTGCCACGGTCTGAGCAGGTGCTGGATGTCTCAGGCAGCCAGCTTGGGAGGACGGACAGACAGAACTACAGTTCCAAAGTTGCCAGGAGCACAGTACCTTGCACGGTCAGGAAAACCGAAGCAGCAGAGGACCCACCGTCGCTGGAAACCACACAGCGGTACTCGCCAGCATCGCCGGACTCCACGCTCCTCAGCTCCAGCGACAGGTTCGCCAAGGCGCTGGCTCGGGCAGGCTCTGCCAGCCGGATGTCTCTGCCATTCTTCTGCCAGGTTAGGTTGTAATCCACTGCACTGCTGACCAGGCACGTCAGAACGGCCCTCTCGCCAGGAGCAGCTGTGACATTGTTAGGCACCTGGACGACTGGAGGCGGCTCTGTGTGAAACCAACAGGTTCGAATCAGGAAACCCGAGTCATTTTGCACACTCCACATATGTGGCTTAAACACTACATGCACTGGTGCTGGGTACCCTGCAGGAAGGATGCAGCACAGCCCAACTCATTAACATAGGTATCCTCAGAACAATCACCCCATTAGAAGACACTTGGGGTCTGCCATTCGCCACCCGGGGGTGGCCCAGTGCATAAAGCTGCCGTTTGTGACGCTGTTATCCCACAGCTCCAGCCCCGGCTGCTCCACTTTCGATCCAGCTCCCTGCTAATGGCCTGGAAAAGGCAGAAGATGGCCCAAGTATTTGGACCTATGCTACCCATAGGGAGACCTGGACGAAGCTCTCAGCTTTAGTCTGGCCCAGCACTGGCCACTGCAGCACAGTGGGAGCGAAGCAGCAGAGATGCTATCTCCCTGCCTCCCTCTTTCTCTTTTCCTTCTCTCCCTCCCTCCTTCCTTCTAACTCCACCTTTCAAAATCAACAAACCTCAAAAGAAAAAAAAAAGAGACATGTGAAAAAGTTGTGCACATTACAAGCCAAAGTACTCAAGCTCAAATCTACATTTCGGAGTCAAAGGCGAAAGTGAACAACTCAAGCTACCCAGGACTGGGAAGTGAGGCAACATTTTACACCAGATGCAATAAAACCAGCATGCACAGACATCTTAACTTCTAAAAATATATAAGTGTGGTAGAGACACGGATGGCAATATGGACTTTAACAAGAGTCAGTCTTCACGGAGACAATAGGTAGGAATGGACAACGTGCTGATGGAAGGAGGTCAAACAGAACTTCACTGGAATGACATGCACAGAGCTGTGTACACCAAAGCGCGGAGTGATGCACGCATGCTTTTAGACTCGTTCAAGACCCAACTGCTAACTAAACATTTGACCAACATTTCTAGAAAGAATCTCGTGTTGCTCTAGTTAGTCATGGGGATCAATGTAGATTTATTCTCGGTAGCTCACTGTGCCAAATACTCTAAAATGACCTCCTGCCATGGCAATAAAATCGAAGGTCATCTGCATGAGTGGGTGACCCATGCCCCTGTGTTAGCTAAAAAGTCGGCACACATTGCATATTCAAGATCACACTTATCCTTGTGCTATCTGAAGCTACATGAACCAATGGAACTGTATCATGAAAACTAAAGTTAAAAAAGAATACACACAAATAGCAATAAACAGCATCGGTGGCTGGAAGACTGGAAGCACATGTCTAAAGCAGAGGAGTTGCCTTTGAGTGATAAAACTGTATTTTCCGTATTTTGTGACATATTTCTCTCTGATTTAAAAATTTCCTGAAGAGTATGTACTGGTATAAATCACAAAAACAATAATTTTTAACATTGTGGGGTTTTAATCTTTTCTGAGATTTCTGGCAACCCCAGTGGGCAGGGCACAGGACAGGGTGAGAAGCTTAGGCAGGGCCTGGCCAGGAGTGACACCCCGAAGGCAGAACACTTCTTTAAATTTGAGTTTCAGACAGACACCAACTGATACTGTGGTATATGTTTGTCTCACACAATATATGGAATTTAGATTGCACTGGGAATCCTATGTTTCTGCTAAATGTGGCAATCCCAATGCTGCCCAGTTGTACCCTGCCCTCGCTGTGTGACTTCAGGTACACCCACTTCCTGATCTGAACAGCGGCATGGTCCCATAAGGCTGACATGGCCTAGAAGGCCCAGCCCACCTGGCGCCGTTACTCCAGCCAATGGCGTCAGCCGCAGTCTGCAGAGCTCCAGGTGGCTCCCTGCTGCATCCTCACCACGCCCCTGTCCCTCCACCTTCCTCCTGCCTTACACTGCTTTCCCCTGCAACTCCCCTGCACTGCAATCGCCGAGGGAATTTCAAATATGAAATCAAATACCAACTTTCTAAAAACATACACAAGGCAGACAGGTTTGAAGCTATGCCACATCATAGCATCAATGCAATACACAGCAAACACAGCGAGCTCTTTATGCATCTGTGGACGCGTCTAGTGGGGAAGGGATACGAGGAGCAAGAGTCACAGCAGACTGTGAAAGAGGCCAAGACTACGAGACAAACCTCAGTGTGGGGACTAACAGAGCCGATGAGAGCATGGCAGCAGCCAGGCACCAGTCCTGGGGGTGACACAGGACTGGCAAGGAGTGCTGATGCCAAGGACAGAGCCTGGGCAGGGATGCAGACAGCTGCCATCCGCCTGCTTTCCACTCATCTGGTCATAGGTGGGTTCCTGCCTTGTTGCTTTGGTGTGTGGGGGGGGGGGAGGAGGGGTGTGGGCGTGTGTGGGGGGGTGTGGGCGTGTATGTGTGAGAGAGAGAGATTGAGAAAGAGAGTGAGCAATCATTGGATCAGGAGCAAAGAAAAAAAATTAATAAGACTTTGAGACAATTTTGAGCTAAACTTACAAATTTCCAATAAATAGTATGTTTTCCTACCTTCTGCAATGTTACTCATCAGGTTCTTCCTATTAATATCCAGCAGAAAAAGCAGCACACTGCTTCTGATAACCATTCTGCATTAAAAATTACCACTAACCCACAGTTCAAATGACCAAAAATCCTTAAATGCATCAACTCGAAGACAACATTAAGGAGAAACTGAAGTGCTATCCTCTCAATAGGAGTCCAGCTGTTTTGTGAACTGTTCTTGGGCTCTGACTTTGTGACATAAAGCTGTGTTTCCAATGACACAGTTGCCACAGCTGGGCTCTCACTTCCTGTGCGATCCAGCCCGACTCCACGTGCGGTGAGAGCTGGGCACGCGGCACAGGCGGGGGCTGAGGCTAGGGGTCGGCAAACCAGCGAGGAAAAGGTCTCCTCGGTCAAGTCCTAAGGGCCATCAGTGCTCCGCCCCTCTCCCTAGCTGAATGAGGGGAAGAGCATTTCTGAAACACAGTACAGCTCCTGCACGGACCACGGCCTGGCTGGCACAGACTGCCTGGCTGGCACAGACTGCCTGGCTGGCACAAGCTGCCTGGCTGGCACAGCACAAGGAGGACGACAGACGGAGGCCCCTGGCACTATGGAGCCAAATGCACAATGGTCAGCTCAGAGTTCTTTCTGGCATGTCCCAGTTACTTCTGCCTGTTGTCTGAGTCGATTCCCTGGTCCTCTTTCCCTGCAGTCCTTCCCCCAATTAATAATCCTGGGAAAATATTCATGAGCCCAAGTGTGTGTTTTCCCCGAAGCAGAGGAATGCTGACATAACGCTAGCGCCTTTCATAACGACTAGAGGAAAAAAATGAATAGTGTGTGATGCATGTCAACTTGCTGAATTATTTCAGAAAGTAAGCTTTAATTTCCTAAGAATAAGAGAATACAAATGGTTCTACTGCAAGAAGAACATGCTTCCCTGGCCTGCTTTAAAGTTTGGCTTGGACTCACCAGCAACAGACAAATCAAACTCCAGCCTTGTGAGTTTTGCTCTAATCACACGGCTGCTTTTGTCTCAAATTTGTCTCAGGAAAGCGCATACCGATAGCAAAGGCCAATCCAGGCATTACTGAGCTGGCAGCCGTGAGGCCGGCCTGAGGACTGGTCACTGTGGTCACGAGCAGCACCAGCCCACAGGCCCCGGGGAAACTTCTGTTCCAAATGGATTTCCCAACACTATAAATATATGCTGAATAAGTGGTGTAACCCTGACCCCTGATTGAATTCAGCAATCTGCTTCAGAACTCAGAGAGGCGGGGGAAGAACTGACTTGGATGTATTTCCCTCACAGGGTAACAGCCACCCTGCCTCCCTGGCCCTGCGACCATGAGCACTCACGTTCCTTGGCCACTCTGAGGACCCACTCTGCAGCCCTGGAAGCCCGGTGTGCCCAGGAGGGGACAGGCAGAGCGGCTGCCTTCAGCCCAAGTGTCAGAATCCACGCAGAGCCATGCTCCTGATGACACAGCAGAGGGAGGGCAAGCCCGCCCTGGCTGGGGTCGGAGGAGCCCCCTGTGCCACTAGGTTCTTCTGAGCATGGCCAATGCAAAAACCCTTCATCTCCTTCGCAGTGTCAAAGACAAAATCCACAGCCATACCTCATGGCTCCTGAGCGCCTCCACAGGACCGGCTGTCCAGCACTTCACACGTCACCAGCGTCTTGACACCCTCCCAGTCTGTCCTGTCAGGAACCCCGTTCCACTGACAGGGAAATCAGACACTGACGCCTTAAGGAAGTGGGCCCAGGGGTGCACAGAAGCAGAGTGGGAGTCCAGTGCAAGATGGACGACAACAAAGTCACTACAGAGTCAGCTGCAGAGCTCGCCGGCCAGCCAACATCTGTCTCCCGCGACCCGGGCGATAGTTACCTGCCACGTCCAAGAACGTCTGTGCCTGCCCAGTGCCCGCGCTGCTCACCGCGATGCATTCATAGGGGCCCTCGTCAGCCAGCGTGACCTGCTCAATATCCCAGGTCACAGTGGCAGGTTCCCTGCGGATGGGGAGAAAGAAATCTTGTCAGTGACCGCAGAAACAACTTGACACATTCAACTTCCTCTAGGACATGCACTCGGAAGGGACAGGGGATGACACTGCAGAGCTCAGAACTTCAAATGGCACCATTCCTGCTTTAATGAGGAAGCTGCACTGCTCTGTACTCTGAACAAAAGATACAGCAAAACCAACAAATTATGAAGACCGCGCATTTAGGGAAATACTTCATAGCTGTGTCAAACCACAGAGGCCTCGAGAAAGACCACTGAACATGGCACTCCAAGGTAAGTAAGGTTTTCCACGAACTTCAGGAGACAAGGATAAAGGAACCTTCTCTGTCTTCACCCAGTTTTGCTCATGTTCAAGGGGCTCTTGCTCAAAGAATCAAAGCCAGGTAATTCACATGTCTGAAGGTAAGAAATGTAATTTTTTATCTGAAGGAGATAAATGCTTCTTAGTTTTCTATCGCAGAAGAGACTATAAGCTCCACACAGAACTAAAATCTATGTAGCCTGATCTACATATACAATGGGAAAAAAAGTTTTATAATTTATTCGTTTTCAAAGATGTATCAATTTACTTCACAAATATTCTGTGTTCTCTAACAGTTTTCACAGTACTTCTCATTTTCTGAAAATGTCCTATGTATATAATTCATGTTTCAAATAGTCTCACAAATGTGTAAACATAGTCACTGTTCCAAACACAGTTGAGGCCACGTGACATCATCTCCTGTGCTGTGTGATGTCTCCACGCCCTCAGCACGTGACATCATCTTCTGTGCTGTGTGCTGTCTCCACGCCCTCAGCACGTGACACCATCTCCTGTGCTGTGTGCTGTCTCCACGCCCTCAGCACGTGACACCATCTCCTGTGCTGTGTGCTGTCTCCACGCCCTCAGCACGTGACACCATCTCCTGTGCTGTGTGCTGTCTCCACGCCCTCAGCACGTGACACCATCTCCTGTGCTGTGTGCTGTCTCCACGCCCTCAGCACGTGACACCATCTCCTGTGCTGTGTGCTGTCTCCACGCACTCGAGGCAAGGCGAGGAGCCCAGTGCTGGTCACAGCCTCCCGACTCCAACCCCAGGGACTGAGAGCCACACTTCCCGCCGCTGCCGACCCCGGAAAGCAGCAGCGACGGCCCGGGAGGCTGGGTCCCTGACCCCACCGAGGCCTCCCCCAAGCTGCTCCAGCTGGGGCTGTTGTGCGCATCTGGGAGTGAACCAATAAACACGAGACCCTTCTCCCGCTTTCTTCCTCCCTCCTCCTCCTTTCAAGAGAAAAAATTAAACCTAAATTCAGACACTTTTGAAAGTGTCTATCCCCAATCCTTCACCTTAAAAATAAGAGACTAGTGAAATTATGGCTCCTTATGAAGGACTACACTATTGTAGTAAAATGGGGAAAACCTGTCGGGGGTGGAAGTTTGGGGGGCAGGGAATCCCAGGCTATATGAAATTGTACCACATAATTCCAAATTCAAAATAAAAATATATTTAAAAAATACAAGTAGAATTGCAGAAAGAAGGTGTAACGAGTGTTCACAGGCACATCACCAGGAATACTGATGCTCAAAAGCGATTCCTTCTGACTCCGCTTGTTCTGCTCCTATTCATGGGCAGTCCTTTCGGCGTGGCCCTCTCAGCTAACCTGAGTACTGCGTGCTGCAAGGAGAAGCTTTGGACGGTGGACTTCGGAAGAGAGAAAAACGCATGTCACAGAGAAACGTGTCCAGCTGCTAACACATGCTGATCCTCTACCTTCCCCTGGTGACCAAAGTGACTGACAAACAAAAATGAAGTCACATGGCCACATGCTCCACGTCCTGAGACGGAGGGCAGACGGAGAGAATGTCAGTCCGTCATCACCCAGGCCCGACTGCATCGCCAGCCTCTCACTGCCAAAGGGCTTAACACGTGTCAGCAAGGCAGGCTGTGTCATTTTCCAGCACGAGCTGGAAAAATGAGCAAAGAGATGCTTGTGGCTTACCTCCCAGGAATTGTGTGGAATTAATGCACTTATGTTTATAAAGATTCTTCAGCGCCTTTGGTTACTATTTAAACATGAAACCGAGATCTCATCAGTCAGTTCCGCAGCTTCGTCATTTGACACCCGCTCAGCTGTGTTCCCGGCCACTCACCTCGGCTCAGTGCATCGCCAAGATGTATCACGTAAAAAGTGGTGAGCACTGCAGTTTGCACTCTGAAAGAATGGAACCTTCTCTAAAGCTATGACGAGCACTTCGACCATAAGTTTTTGCTCAAAATAACTGCCCCTAAGTAGGCTGTGTAAGCTCAGACCGTCAAATAGCTCACATGTTAAAGACATTACGTTATGAGTGAATTCCTATGTAAACATCTGGAAAGTGAGCCCTAACATCTTCCCCCAGTGCAGTCTGTCTTAGAGTAGGTTAGAAATCAACACTTTGCAGAAACCACTTCCTTGTCCAGAAAGGCATTTCTAGAAGTTCATGGAGAGCGAGTGCTGCGTGCGAGGGGCAGAGTGCTGCTTGGGGAGTCCATGTTCCAGGCCTGGCGTGCCCCCTGCCAGGTGGGGGAACGTGGTGGCCCTGGTCGCCCAAGCTCCATGTTTCTGGCTATTGCAGGCAACCAGGGTGAGAAACAGTAAAGTTTGTCTCTTTCACAAAAATTAATTAATTAAAAATATGTATGAATGCCAATATTGTTTGCACTAAAATTACCTTTCAATTTTGTTTTCCCTTGAATGTTCTAAAGTACCCTACACTCATATTTATCTTAAAAAGTCATATGACAGGGCTGGTATCGTGGTGCAGTGGGTTAAGCTGCCACCTGCCATGTTGGCACCCTAGCCGAGCTCCATTTATGTCCCGGCTGCCACGCCTTCCAATCCAGCTCTCTGTTAATGGCCTTGAGAAAGCAGAGAAAGACAGTCCAAGTTCTTGGGACCCTGCCACCCTTGAAGGAGATCCTGATGGATGGAATTACTGGCTTCTGACAAGCTTGGCTCAGCCCAGGCCATTGCAACCATTTGGGAAGCGACCCAGTGGATAGATGTGTTCTCTTTCTCAATAACTGCCTTTCAATTAAATACACAGATTCTTAAAAAAAAAAAAAGTCACCTGACTTCATGAGGAAATCTGGTGTCCCCTCCCATTCTGCCAGCTGCCATGTGAGGTAGTCAGCCACGGCGTGGCCCCCTGCCTGACCTCGTCTCCTGCCAACTGCTGTGTGCAGTAAGTAGTCACCACGGGCCCGACCCCTGCAGCCTGCACACCGCCCTGCATCTCCGGGCTACATCCCTGCTGATCTCCTTCCTGCCTTCCTCTCCACACACCTGGCGACTCCAGCCTGCAGGCATTCTCTCCTGCTTCCCCCTGCACATCCAGTCAATCACCTCCACCACCTTGGTCACGCCTGTTCAGGGCTCCCTTACACTTCCCAAGCTCACAAGCACCTCACCTCCCATAGCAATTACTCTCGTTTTTTTCTGTGCAATGTATCACATATTTCCAAATCCAAACATTTTCCTCTGAAGCCAAGAAAGCTAACACTGTAGGCTCTCCTCTTGGCAAGACACCCCTTCAAGGTCTGGCATGTAACACTATTATTTTTCACTTAATAGAGTATCCTCAAATAGACGACATGGAGTCTATAAAACGTTCTGTTACATCTATCAGCTGTTTTCCGTTCTCTCCGTTGCTGTCAGCCTTGCAAAGGCACATGTGTGAGATTACTTGGTTTATTGCTATCTTCCACAGCTATGAAGTGAGTAAGTGAAAAAGCACGTTAAAGTAAGCATCAATTCATACTTGTATTTACGAGTTTCATGTTACAAGTGACCACGGCTGGAAACGTTTACACACTTTAAGTACTGTTCTGTGCCGAGAGTGATGCCGTTCCTGACGAAGCTCACGGTGAAGGGCAACAGACTCTCCACGGAGCAGGGGATCCGGCCGGGCTGCAGATAGTACCCTGGGCTCCTCCTGGGCATCGTGACTCTAGGAGCATCTGCAGAACACAAGGGCACACACCAGGTCACGGGGAGGTGGGAAAATTCCTCCTCCTCCTCTCAAACGCTGTGTACATGCATTCTCATAAACTCAAATCATCGGTCCAAAGTCGACGCATTCCTGCTGTCTCCATGGCCCCTCGGTATGGTATTAACTGCATCTGAGAGTCCACTGATTTTAAACACGGTAGTTTCCAAACCATTAAGATGGGAAAAAAGAGACATGGTGCTCAATGTAGCTAATAAAGCCACTTCCTGTGGCAACAACATTCCATCTGGACACGGGTTCAAGTCCTAAAAGCTCCACTTGCAATACAGCTCCTTGCTAATGCATCTGGGAAAACAGTGGAAGACTGGGCCTGGTGCGGTGGTGCAGTGGTTAAGGTCCTCGCCTTGCACGCCCCGGATCCCATATGGGCGCCGGTTCTATCCCGGCAGCTCTGCTTCCCTTCCAGCTCCCTGCCTGTGGCCTGGGAAAGCAGTCGAGGACGACCCAAAGCTTTGGGGCCCTGCACCCGCGTGGGAGACCCGGAAGAGGCTCCTGGCTTCGGATCAGCATAGCACCGGCCATTGTGCTCACTTGAGGAGTGAATCATCGGATGGAAGATCTTCCTCTCTGTCTCTCCTCTCTGTATATCCGCCTTTCCAATAAAAAAAATAATAATAACAAAAATAAATCTTAAAAAAACAAAAAAGAAAACAGTGGAAGACAGCCCAAACACCTGGGCCTCTGCGCCCACGTGGGAAACTCCCACTCAGGACTGGCTCAGCTCGTGTTGTTTCAGTTATTTGGAGTGTGAACCAGTGGATAGATTACTCTATCTTTCTCACTCTGTCTCCCTCCTCCCCCTCTACCTCTTCCTCTCTCTATATGTCAAACAGATAAATAAATACCTAAATAAAAAGATGAAAAAACCAAAAATGATTTTTAAGAGGCCACCTATTTTACGACATCCAGTTTAGTAGCCAAGCCAACTAACCTGAATGAGTATACGTGATGGAACGCTAAGGTTGGTTCTAGTCTCACCGTTTCCCCTAATGAACAGGAGCTATCAACAGCCATGGAGTCACCTGACCCTTCGCTCACGGCAGATGTCATCCCCCTACCCAACAGAACAACTTCAGAAGCAATGTGCAGTTCTTTTTCAGTCCACAGTCAAGTAAAGACTTGGTCAGACTTGTCATGAGCCTGCAGAAACAGTTCTAGTACAGGTACAATGAACTGCCAGCTGATATCTCTGTCGTTAATAGCGACATCTAAGTAACTACCTTCAATAACCAGTGATCATTATAATGAACTATTGCTTATGGAATACAAAATTCAAACATTTAGCTAATTCACACAGTTTAAACACTCGCGCTCAGACTTGCAGGGGAAGAAGGGGAAGGGGGGCGAGTATCAGAATTTCTCAGTTCAAGTGTGATCTTGAGTAAAGTAATCAAAACACTCAGCTCTACAACCATGAGACTTCACATGACCTCTTAGAGGTGCCATTTAAGAAAGACACAGTTTATCTAAGCATTAAGTATTCATAATCTGCTGGTACAGTAATAACTGAAAGATATTATTCCTGATTTCAGTCCATTCTCCCATGGGACCATACCCACCCACTACCCACCCACCACCCCCACCAGCCCCAGCTATCACCATTCCAGGGGTGCAGAAAATGAACTCACCTGGAACAATGCTGGAAAAGGAAACACTCGACACTCTCTGGAAAAGGTAGTCATCTTTATCATAGCCTGCGACCTTGAGAAAGAAGGCTTCATTGGGTGGGATAAAGTCAGAAACATTCCATATGCCATACGGCTTCCGATCTGGGTAGTACTTAACAGGAAGGGTCATCAGAGAGCTGCCCGAGATACTCAGAAGCTCCAGGTGGTCTACTCTTGCGGGAACAGAGAGTCCCGAAGTGTTCAGCAGCACATAGGTGGGTATTCCTACAAGGGAGAGAGTCCGTTACCACTGACAGTTAAGATGTCACTGCATTACAAACATATTCAAAGCAAGGATGAGTCCCAAAGATTACCTACTAGCTGTGGACAAGTGGAGGAGTCGTTTCTACATGAAACCACGCAAGACCAGAGAAACGTGGGGGATGCTGTGATTTTACAGCATTATAACTATGTTGATTCAAAGAAAAGCTACAACGGCATTAATGATGTTTAATTACACAAATATTTTTAAAGATTTACTTTTCTGTATCCTTCCAGACACTGACAGTAAAAAAAAAAGTCACAGCAAGACTGAGCCCTCTTGACTCTGAGATGATAAATATTCACAACAGCTAAGACACAGAATCAATGCAGATGTCAACTGGATCAAAAACATGTAAGTTAAAAAAAAAACCACATAAGTGCACACCACAGAATACTTCCTACCCATAACAAGGAATGGAATCCTGTCTTCTGCAACAAAGTGGCTGCACTGGAAATCATTATGGCTAGTGGGATAAGAGTCCAAAAAACGCAAATATGTTTCTCTGGGAGATGTTAACTAATACACAAAGTACAAAAAATATAATCCATATGAGCAAGATTAACATCTCAAGACCTGATTATTGCTCAAAGCCCGCGTCTACACCTTGAGAAACAGCAGCCCGCATCTACACCCTTGAGAAAGAGCAGTTCTGCTTTATTTATACTTGCTGAACCTTAGACAGCAAAGTGAAAGCAAAGCAAGATATTGTCAAAATTTAAAAAAAGAAAGAGGAAAAAGAGGGTGGATGAGGAATGTGGGCACTGGGGATGGTACTATGTTCCTAATTCTGTATTGCGAAATGCATATTTATTCACTTTATATAAATAAAATACATTAAACAAAAGACTACAAATTCAGCCAGAACTGTGGGATAGCAGGTAAAGCCACTGCCTGCACTGCCAGCAGTCCATACAGGCACAAGTGAGTCCTAACTGCTCTGCTTCTTATCTAACTCGCTCTTCATGCACCTGGAAAGTGGTAGAGGCTGGCACATAGGCTTAGGCCCCAGCACCCACATGGCACATCTCCCAGCTCCATCGTTTATGACCACCTGGGGAGTGAACCAGCAGATGGAGGTCATCTTTGTCACTCCTTTTCTCTTTGCAGTTCTGCCTTTCAAATAAACATTTAAAGACTACGAATTTTAATATATGAATAGGATGAGGCAAACAGGATATAAAGACGGCTAAACACTGGGCATTTTGATTTGAGCAAGACAGTTGCTCTCAAGTGCCAGCTGAAGTAACAGAAATGATGTGACGTTCCTACAAACATGACGATGTGTCCAAACACATTTCTATCAAAAATCATTCCCAAAAGCTATATGTTCTAGACAATTGGTGATAAAATAAATGCTACATCTAGTTTGGAATAAAAATGAGGAAGTGTAAGCTTCAAAAATTGGCAGTTATTTTGTCTCTGAGCATAGAGACCCAGGGATCTACATTTCAGCCACACAAAGCATTTATGATTTTAGTAAGAAAAACATCTCAAGAACGAGGTTACTACTTCTCAAAATCAGTGAATAACATCGGAAGCATACCCAAGTGTGTATTCCGGGGCCCACGTCACACTGGGGGGCCCAGGAACTTTAACTCCGTAAGCCCTGGAGGGGTTCTGCCCATTGGGAAGCAGGGACTAGCCAGCAGGGTGGTCCTTTTCACAGTAACAATGCCTTGTTTCTCGCTGTCCAGGAAACTGCAGAATTATACACAGCCGCAAACGCATTTTCTGCTTGTGTAGCTACTACACCACTTAGCCTCTATGCACCTACATACCTTGCACTGGCCTGCTGGCCGTCTGGGTGAAGTCCAGGGTGGGCTTTCGGGCAAAGCCAGCTCGGAAATCCACAGTGCTGAGGCCGGTGATGCGCACGGAGTGCCTTCCACTGCTGGAGGTCTGAAAATGTCGGTGGCAAACTGATCAGCAACAGCTCCAGGATGCTGCTCACACCACACACTAGTCAACACGGGACACTGCAGGGTGCTCAGTTAAGCTTCTCAACTTCTACACTTGTAATGCAAGCTTTAGACCATATCCCCCTCATGAGGACCACTCTAAAACACAACTCAGAAACACACAGAGACCAAGTATTTAGACACTGACAAACTTGACATGTGTCAGTCAAGGCTCCATGAGGGCATAAGCCCGTGTCTTATTCACTGCTGGTCACAGGCAGATGGCCAGCAAACACTACTACAGTGAATGCAGGACCACGGCTTCTCCCACAAATACCCACCAGCTTCAACTCAGAAAAGCATTTGTTTCAGCCAAGGCAAGTGCAAGAGCTGCCTGTTCTCCACACGTCTGCCAGCCTGCTTGCTCAGCTTGGCAGTGTTCTAGAAAGTGCGCATAGTCTTTAAAGATGTCGAGTGAAACATGATTTGTACTAAGAGCCCACGACCACTGAGGAACACGAATGGAAAACAGAAACAGTTAACAGATGCCATCAGCATTACTAAAAATACATAGACGCAGCAAAGACCTACCAGTCATTCGGCCACAACTTCCTAAAGGGGATGCTGGGCTCTACATGAAACGATCAACTGAGCACTGAAGTGACTATGCATGAGCAATAAAGCACTTGGATTGAGGCCACCGAATGACATAACAACATTCACATTCGCTGGACACATCCTCTATGCCCAGGCCCTTTAAATACACTGATTGATTTAATCCTCACCGCAACCTTCTAAGGGAGATACCATCATTATTGCCACTGCACAGATAAGGACATCAAGGCACCCAATTGTTGCACAGCTTGACCCAGTTTAAAGGCTCTGCTAATGCAGCAGAGGTTTACTCCAAAGCTCAGACTAAGACAGGGTGGAATGAGATTCTATCACAGCCTCTCCCAAGGGAGGGACTCGGGATCACTGACAGTTACAACTACACTTAGAGCTGTATACACATCTGTATCTACAGCCATGCTAACATCAAAACCTGTACTTAGACACGCCTGCACCTACACATGTACTTTCACATATACCTACAGCTGTATCCTACAATTATACCCACACCTACAGCCACACCTGCACCTTCACATACACTTATGAGATATCCTGTACCTACAGCAACAGCTACACCTCTACCTATAGACACACCTGCAGCTATCCCAAAACCTGTCTACGCCTACAGCCAGTTTCCCCTCCAGAAAACTCTCGGTTCCTTTGTTTAAAAATGCAGACTGCTGACCTTCAGGCTAAATGGAGTCCATCAGAATTTCTGTTCAGTGAAGCAGACAATCTGTTTAAAATAGTTGTCTATAAATTTAATACCGATATTCACAGGAATTTATTACATCAATCACCAAGATTCCATCAAAAAAGAAAATGACCCTAAAATTCCAGCATTTATTGGACACGAAAGTGAGAAAAGGCCTCACACAACAATGAGACATCACACTGATTCCAATCTCAATAACAAGAAGGCGCACACTTGGGCATCACAGCCACAACAGGACACATTAAGATGTCACACCATCAGACAGTTCCACAGAAGGGGCACCTCCAGAGCTCTGCAAACCACACAGAATTCCCTGAGTCAGCATGCCCTCATCTCACAGATCAGAGGGGTCTCATGGCACCAGCTGCCTGGACATTCCCCATGGCCACCTCAGTGGGCCTGGCTGTGCTAAGCGTAAAGGCTGAAACACACTCCACATCTCTGCCACACAAGGAGAATCAAGCACCAAAGCTGCAGCTACCCAGAGGAGACAGCAGACAGGCGCTGAGGATGGGACAAGAAGAGAGAAGGCAACAGGGCACCCCCAGAGGCATGGGTAGACCACCTGAACTCAAAAAATGCTATGGATGGTTTTAGTGTGGCTGGGTTATGTCATGCATTAAAACACAAAGTGTTCAGACAGACCAACACACAAGTCGGCAGGAGACAGAGCCCATTAGAAAGCAAATGTTCAGGAGGTGGCAATGCAGTGGGAGAAGGCTTCCTTATTTTCACAAGCAAAAGAACCAAAATGATATCATGACCTTGGCAGGGCCAAAGTCATCCAGATATTTCCGTAACTGGGTCGAGCTAAGGGCAGCCCAGTGACAGGTCTTTGGCTTCACATCCCTTCCAAATAATTTCAGCCATGTTGTTATCATTTTATATATAAGTTCACTGTTCTGCCATATTTCTACTTAATCTTTTCTATTGTGTAGATTCAACCTGTGTTTTATGTTAAAATCAGGAAGTGGCCCGCCAAAGCTCCTGTCCTCTACAGAAATCTTGAAGCACTACTCCTGCATGCAGCCAACTGACCCACAGCTTTGGCAATCAGACCAGGGAGATCCGGGGGCAGCAAAGGGGCAAGAGCACCAGGGGCATTTTTCTACACTAAATACTTGAAGGAGTTAATATGGGTCAGGAATTCTAGCAGCTGTGTTTCAAAGTCAATCTAATATCAGAATAACATTAGAAGTACATGCTGGGTTTCGCTACTACCGTGAGCCAGGAATGTTGCACTCAGGCAGATGTGGCAGGATCTGTGTCAGAAACAGCCAGCTGCATGTCACCAGACAGGAGGCTATCGAGAGTCTCTCCAAGGTGAGGCTATTCCTAGCTGCATACTGACAGCCTAAAACTACAAACAGGTGGCTGTGACCCAAGATCACAAAGAGGGAAGGTTGGAGCAGCACACTGTTAAGTACCATGGAGAGCTCCTCTGAGCCCTGGCTCTGAGCTCCCTGGTCAGCTGTGCTGCAGAAGGATGCATATACTGCTCCCCAGCTGAGAGAGGTCAAGGCCTAAAACACCTGCCTTTATGCACGGTCTCTTCAGGGCAGTAACTATATCACATTCACCACCCACAGAATATTAATGAACAGGCACTTCATATCTGTAGCTTTAATAAATGATCCAATTGCCTGGTACTGATATTTTTCCTTAGAATACACAAAGAGCAGTTCATGCCAGATTTATCAACAATTCATTTGGTTTTTCTAGACATTATAACATTCATACATTATCTTATATAATACTATATAGCATCATGAAAAAATCGAGACTCAAAGAAATAATCACCCACACAGCTTTAGACAGTTCAGTCATAAGTTTTCTTAGTTCACAGCTCTTTTGACAATAACTAAGTCTACACATGTAACTATAGGATAACAATCTGTGTATATTTTGATCCTACAATACAGAAGACAATAATATGCCCCAGGTATCTATTTGCCATTCTACTTAGCTACATATTCTTTCTGTTACGATGGAAGAGGTCACTGTGATGGTGAATTCCCCTCCCGGAAAAAGAAACCCTAATTGTTGGCGTTGTCAAATTGTTGGTGTAAGTACTTCCGTTGTGGCTTAGTTCTAGTTCCCAGCATGATGCCACCTGACGGGATACTGGGAAGAGTACATGAAGGACTTCCACAAGCCATTCTGAGAAAGCTGAAGAAAACTTCTGTAGTGTGCTGCTCATCAGTTGTGGAGCGAGTGAGCGTGTCACTTCTAGGATAGGACACAAGTAACACAACCCTTTGGCTTCACCTGTTCAATGCAAGCTCTCCAGTCCTAGAGCATTCAGCTTCTTCACTCACATTAGAGGAAGCCTGGAGAGCTTGCACTTGGGATGCTTGAGGTCAAGTCCTGCCTTCACCTCCAACCCAGCTTCGCACTAATGCGCCTGGGAAGCCCTCAGCACGCAGGCTGCTGCCACTCGTGTGGGACCTCACAAAGCTTCTGCTTAACAGCTGTTGTGGGCGTGGTGAAGCAGAACCTCCGATGGAACCGTGCACACACATGCACTCTGATTTTCAAGTAAATTTAATTTCGACAATTTAAACGTTGTGGCAGAGCCTTTATCAATGTGGGCTCTTGCGTGACTGTGCGAAGCAGAACATAACACCCCAGGGAACAGGAGCAAGGACTTGGCTTTCTCCTGGGGAGCCATAAGAATTCCTCCTGGCACTAAACATAGAAGCCACTGCTATATAATTGAATCAAAAGTTGACTGCTAGTGCTGGCTTTTAGTTCTTACTGCTAAACACTCCCAGCATTTTATAAACAGTAAATATGCCCCAAAGTCACGAGGAAAAACACAGGAACAGCTTCACGTAGATCTTCCTTTTTAAACAAAGATACAATGTACAATTTCTATATATTCAAGACAATAATGCAGCTCCTTAACCTATTTGTGTGTCAGAAAGTATTGAAGCACTTTACCAACAACTCAATGACAACAGTAACTATCTCTTCCCCACTTCCTTCAGGAAATTTAAATAATTTCTAAGGTAAAAAGGTATTAGGTAATACATCTTGAGTTCAAATACATACCCAGCTCTTTTCCAAGTATTTTTCTTCAATGATGTACCATTCTTTATTAAGAATAAGATAGTTCTAATAAAATATTTATTGAGAATCTACTGTGAGCTAAGCATTGTGCCAGACACAAAAACAAAACGATGTCAGCTGGATTTAAATATCATCATTTTATTGGGCATGTGTATTTGAAGCAGTGTGATAAAAAGGAAAAAAAGTACCCAAAGTACAAATACATAACTATATGCACACACTCATTTACACTCACACACACACAATGTACAAACACCTGTTGTTAAAAGGAAGCATTCCACCTAGTTGAAAGACTTGATACTGGAAAGCCAAAATAACGGGGAAATGTTCCAGTAAAAACACATTATAAAGCATCTCAGTAACCCCAAAAGAGTGAATTAATGCTGCACCTAGCTAATTTAATAACACACCTGGTAGAGATTTCAGGGTTATTCAAGAGACCAGCAGGTGAGAAGTGGGGGTCACACAGTCATCGTGGGTGGTCCTTGGTAAACCCGAGGCTGGATTTCGTTACCATTTCCAAACAGATTTATGCCAGTTCAGCATCATTTCTAACATGCACGCGCCATGTGGGAAATGCCAGCAGGCCCTGGCGACCAACGCTAACTATCTAAAATCAAAATATTGCCGCTAGTCTCAAGATTTCAGTATAACCGTGTAAATTCTCAAGGGACAGTTTGTGCAAATTTACTTCACGGAAGCACATCCCTCAGGCATATGGCATAATGCGTGACCACACTGACAATCCAGAGTATTCTGAGAAACATTCCACTTCAGCTGAACTCACTGGCTGCTGACAATCCTGTAATGCTTTTGAAGGCAGCTTCCTTATGGAGCAGACATTAAAATCAGGCCACAAGCGTCTCCGTGGTTCTATCTGAATTCTATTGATGTTCAAACAGAAAATTCATATTGTCTCCCAGAAACATAATCCAGATTTTGTATCTTTCCTACACGTGGAAATGTGGAGGTATCAACACTGCCTCCATTTTTAGTGACACCTTATGTTGTAGGTTACTTATCTTTCACACATCTAACCTACATCACAGGCCACCTGCATCTCGTCACACGAACGAGTGACCGAGCTCTCTGTTTAGTCCAAGTGCTCACTATGTCACAGAGAAGTCTTCCCAGGAAGACCACGAGGCAGAGAACCTGCCACTCCCAGCACATTCAAGGGCACTCCTTAGCAACGCGCCAGCTCCAGGCTGACCGTCACAACCCTTCTGCCTGTGCCCTTCATGTCATCAGGAAGGCACTCAATCCTCCCTCGCTCACATTTATAGAGTTCCTTCTCAGACACTCTCGTGTACAGTAACAAGACTTTATGTATGTGAAAAAGGAGACAATGTGTTCAGAAATAAAATGATATGAAGGAAAAGTTAACCCACGAAGGAGACCCTCGGGTGGGAGTGGGGGGAATAGCAGTGGACAGAGAGAGACTTGATGCTTGTGTTAGGGCCCCACTTGGGTGCCAATGCCACGCTGGAGTGTGTAAAGTCCATGCTTTTAATCAGCTTCCTGCCCTGTGCATTCTGGGAGGCGGCAAGGGAAGACGGAGTCCATGGGTTCCTACCACCCGAGGGAGATGCAGACGAGCTCCAGAGTCCTGGACTGGCACTGCCCAGGTCTGATGACTGCAGGCCAATCAGCAATAATGAACAACAGACAGAAAATTTCAAACTCTCTGTGTCAGCCTCTCTCAAATAAAATGGAAGTAGAAATTTAAAGACATTTTAAATGGCAATAGAAATAAGAGGAGTAAGAGAAGAGAGCATTCTGGTGGGGAAAGATCTGGAGAGGTTTGATGGAGTGCTACATGAGAGTCTAACCCTGGGGCTGGCTATGAGTCAGACTGCAGAAGGGCATCCTGGGAGAAGGGGCAGCTGGAGGCTCAGGGAGAAGGGACAGCAGGGCAGACTGCAGAAGGGCATCCTGGGAGAAGTGGCAGCTGGAGGCTGGAGGCTCAGAGACAGAGGGACAGTGCCAAATCTGGTGAGAATATAAAAGCAAGTTGAGGGAAGAGGGCCAGAAAGACTGGCTTAGGTTCAACCAGTGCACAAGTCAGATAACAGATAACCTGTTTTCCACATCTGGGAGAAAAACTGTTTGGCAACACATTCCAAAAGCCATTTTGATTCCACTGAAGGCAAAGACACTTTCCCCTGAGCAGAGTCATCAGCAGCAGCACCAGATACTCTACCAATGTGAGACCTGTCTCTCCTGTGGAAAGCACGTATGAAAAGCATGTACCATTAGCTAGACATCCTGAGGGAGTGTCAGCTCCACATCCATGTCAGTAAGTTCACCTCAATTTACTTTGCATCCACTTGACACATTCTTTGGGTGTTTCATACAGGAGCAAAAATAAACTTATTATTTCTAAGTTGTACTGTTGCTGTGAATCATCATTTGACACAGAAAGGGTGCAAAGCAGAACTGGAGGCTCTTCCACATAACACAATAATAGAACCTGCGTCTTTTTACCTTAATTATAGCACACTAAGCATAGAGATTTGTCTAAACAGAGTTCTCACTGCCTTACTGTCATCGCTTTCTGTACTCACAGACTTAAACCCTGGCACTTCCCTGCTCTGTCACCTAAAATGTGCTTAGTGTCCACGGAGTAAGTAGCAGGGAGTATGGCCAGGAGTTGACGCCAAGTTTATGCTGACTGAGTGGATGACTGAACACTCAGCAGTACCTCTACCAGAGAATGCCCCTGGCTGCCCTGGGAACACACCAAACCACCTGCAGAGAGGACTGGCCACTGCAAAGCCGAGTCCTACCAACGCACAGGAACCTGCACATGCTTCCAATTGATGGACAACTGACTGTCACTGCTCAGAAAGCAAGAATCTGCTGCTGAGGGTCAGGATTCAACCGAGGCATCTGGGGTAGGAACACTCACACTTCCTATATCCCTCCCGATCACAGTCGCACAAAGTCAACCTCAACACTAGTCTCAAGGTGGACGAGCTGGTCAAAGCAACTCTAGTTCAGCCACTTCCAATTAAATCTGAGCGCAAACGCCAACCTGAAGCGTTAAGTACTGAGCACACACTGCATGTAAGGAGGCAAGCAGACCGCACAGGCAGGATCATGTCTGGCATGTTCGTTACCAAACTCCCAGCTGCGCTTTCACATTATCCTTTCATCTATGGTTTTATTTCATGCTATTCTCTCAAAAAGAGAAATCTATATTACAGTTTCAACTTTTCCTACCAGATGGTTTATGGTTGTGAAAATAAATAACTGGAACTTACATGAGATTTCTATGTATACTTTCATTCTCTGAGCTGTGCTAGTTCATGTAGAATTTATTTTTTAAAAAAAATAGGGGTCAGCATGATGATCAACTGGTTAATCCTTCACCTGCAAACACAGGCATCAGCTCACATCCCAGTTGCTCCATTTCCTAGCTAGCTCCCTGCTTACGACCTGGAAGACAGAAGAGCATGGCCCAAGGCCTAGGAACTCAGCACCCACGTGGGAGACCTAGAAAAAGCTCCTGGCTCTTGGCTTCAGGCCAGCTCAGTTCTAGCTGTTGTAGCCATGTGGGAAGAACAGCAGTCAACAGAAGCTCTGTCTCTCCTTCTCTACATAAATCTGCCTTTACAATAAAAATACATACATAAGGAAATTCACAACACCATGAAGTCAAATATCATGCTACTGAATGGCTAATGTGTCACTGAGGAAATGAAAAAGAAAATCAAGAATTTTCTTGAAGAAAATGATGCTACTGTATGATGTGTCACTGAAGAATTTAATCAAAGAGTTTTGAAGAGCTGAAACTAACAAAAAAATCAAAATTCATGAGGTATAGTTTCCACTGATCTTTGTTGATGAAATGTGTCTCCTGTAGGCAACAAATAGATGGGTTTTGCTTTTTAATCCAGTCTTCTACTCTATGATGTTTGATTGATGGGTTTAAGCCATTTACATTCAGGGTTATATATGAATGGGTGGTAATTTGGTCCTGTTATTTTAGCAATGGGTTGTTCATTGACTTACTCTTCTGCTGTTATTTTACTGGGAAGTTCTTCACGTTTGTCTTTGGTTTTGGTGGGCATTATTCCTTTTCTCTCTCAAGAGAACATCTTTAAGTATCATTTGTAGGGCAGGTTTAAAAGAAGCATATTCTTTCTACTTCCAGACAAAGATGGACTCCCAATGAAACTGTTTACTACATCTTGACAATAGGATGCTAGACTCTCCACCATTGTCCATACCCGCAACGATGGACATATGACTGTGTATGAAAAACTATACTATAGTAATGATATAGGAGAACTCAGTGAGAGGGGAGGGAACTGAGGAGGAGATAGGTAAATCCCAGGGCCTATGGAACCATATCATAAGAGAATAATAAAAAGTAAAAAACACTGAAAAAATTTAAATATGTACATAAAACATACCTGACGGGCATCTAACAAGGGTTCCCCAGATTCCTACGGTCTCATGTCCAGGAACTCCCATAGCAGCTCTACAACCAGCATTACTACCCCTCATCTGCTTCTTAGGTAGGGAAGCTGAGTCCATGAGGAGTAAATGATCCCAGCACAGCAGGTTCTTGGTGGACAAAGGGATGCTACACAGAAGAGGGGCAACAGCCAGTCACTCTCGGCCTACTTGCCTTCTGGACACTGGGCTTACTCCTGCAGCTGCTGGGGCTGTGCACTCTGCTGTGTTCTCAGCCTCTCAGATGCAGAAAAGCGGGAATGGAGCTGGAGGGAGGTCAGAGCTCTGGCCACAGCACCTACAACACTGGGTCACATACCAACCAGTATAATGTACAACAGAGCCAGATCTGGGTCCTACAATATCCTAACTTTCTCATGTATATACTTCCATGAAATTGCCAAATGACACTGCTTTCATAGAGTGAAGGCATACCACTTAAGAGAATGCTAGGATACAATACCACTCTGTATTACAGAAGGCAAGGGGTGCAAGTCAAGGTAACAGGCAACAGCAAGGACTGCTCACTGCGTAATGGAAACTATGCTATGCATCTCACAGACACCATGGGAACAAGCCCCTGGCCCAGGGCTGTGAAGACTGGTGGAGGGTTCCTGCAGTCCCCAAGTCCCGAAGGAGGACAGCAAGGCACCAACTCCTGTTCCCACACAGGACAGCTGAGAAGCAGCAGGGTTGAGGTTCACAGCCACGCAGCTCCACACCACGGCCTACAGCCCGAGCCGCTATCAGCTGTTGGCTCCATCTGTGATTACGCTGGAAGCAGGGCTTGGACAATAAAATCAGTCTCAGATCTGATGAAAGAAAAACCATGTGGGAAACGAAGCGAATCCTTGGCCGTTGACGCTGCTCATGACCAAAATCCTGGCCGGTTCACGGCATCACAACATCATGTACAAATGCACTCTCTCTATATTGCTTTTCACTAAAAACTTCGTTAAACATCTCCATGATTCTAAGAATAAATATAAACAAACTAGTGTATACGCTTTACACAGCATGCCACCACCAATGTAAGATAATACACACAGCACACTTGGTGTAGCAACAGTACCTTCACTGTCCAGATCCCAGCTGCCGGCTCTTTGACGTTCACCACTCTGGCAGAGTTGTGGATATTCAGCAGCTCATTCAGGCCAAATCCCTTTTTTATCAGCTTCCCTGAGAGACAGACATAACGGTAACAAGTGTAATTTTTCCCGTGGCTGTGTAAGTTACCTGATTCTATACCACATAAAGCTTAGAGTGCGATCCTGAAGGGCGCTGACTTTCCACTCTGGCAAGGACACCCCATTTCCAGGATACAGGAGCACCACATGACAGACATCTGTGCCCACATCTCAAAGCACTGTTGCCTCTACATACAAAGCCTACCTGACTGTAGGATCTCCGGGCACAGTCCCAAACACCAGGGCTCTCGCGTGTTATGCCAACTCATTGTAAAGTGAGACTAACAACGCGCCCACTGGAATCAGCCCCGTGACGATCCTCAGCTACCAGGAAGCCGCGTGCAGTCACTAGAGATACTTAGACTCAACAGCTCCTTCTTTCGGAGCACACTCAGAGTCTTACTGGCAGGAGAGCCCTGGGCATCACAAAGTACAGAGAAGGCTCTCACCGGCCACAGGTGTACAGCAAGGAGGCAATTTAATGAGGTAGTGTAACACCTACTAACCTGAGATTTATCTAAATTAGAAGAAAAACAAACACACACTGAACTACAGCTTACTATTCACTTCCTTCTTGCCTCTTGAACACACTACTACTGCAAGTTGACAATGTCAGCTCTAAGTTTGCAAAGTTCAAATCCAAACTGTGGGACACACGCCCAGGAGTTTCCAAAGCAGGAAACATACGTAAGGGGCACACAGGTAAGCCACCGAGGAAGTCAAAGCTGTGGGAATCTAGCAAGAGTTTTCTGGGTTTGAAATTTCAAAGCCTGCTAGTACCATTAATGCATCCAAGAGCCCCGTGCAAGCGGATGCTTTCAGGAATTACCTGCTACTTCCTAACTCGGAGCAGGAAAGCTAGCTACTTCCTCCTCACCTAAACACATTCACAAAGGGAGAAAAGATACAACACTTCCTGAAGCCTTGGTGGAAATAAGATTTTTTAAATGATATTAATAGGTATGTACTTTTTCTTCACACAAATAGTAAAGCGGACAGTTTCTGCCCCCTCGAGTGCTCTTCCAAGCCTGTCACATTGGGATTGTCAGCCAGCAATGGAATCAGGTAAATATTATTAGACATAGTTGAGGAAGCAAATTAATACATTTTTTTCTACTGAGAATATAAACTTGATTTTAAGCCAAATTGCTTCTGTCTAACCTTATCAACAAAAGAACAGAGTGGAAAATTACAAATGGAAAGCAAGATTCACTTAAAAATAACAGAGTACAGAATCCTACAAATAAATTACTCTGAAATACTTCCATTTATATTTTGGAATATAACTTTGAATTTAAGGTAAATATTCCTCTTTGAGATAATTTCACTACAATTAAACTTAGTGGACCTTATGTTTAAATACTAAAAGATTTAGCTTCTTGAATCTCAGGTTAATTCAACCAAAAGGTTCGACTGAAACTTCTTCCCCGACCACTTCTAAAAACATTGCATTTACTCATCATCAGTAATAACCTAACAAAAGTATGGGGAAAAAACTGTGTTCCCCCCTCTGCTGTTGGTCCCACCTAAAGGATTGCGAATTTCAATCGCAGGGGAAGGACCACTCAGGGACACGGTGACCTCTCTCAGGCTGGGATCCAAAGGGATTTTCCAAGTGTTGACAGCCTGTTCCGCGTGATCCGTGGACAGGAGGTGGACTTTGGAGGCCTGCACTGCTTCTTCTACCCATTTTAACACCTGGAAGAGAGAAATGAAAGTGTGAGGGGCGTCAGGCAGCAGGGTCCAGCGGGGCGTGTGTGATGAACCCCACGACGCAGGCAGGTCCTGCACCACCGTGAGGTTTCAGACACCACCCGAGAGTCAGAACAGCATACTGATTTGTTTTTCAGATTTTTCTATTTTGGAATAAAACAATCAAAATGAGACCAGAGAATCTAAAAACAAGTAGAGTGAAACCTACAAATATATTAGGTTTTTTTTAAGTCTCAAGAGAAATGGAAAAACAATTTTTAAATCCTGTGAAAAGGAGATGTCAAATTGTGAAATCCCTTTTTCATCCACCATTTCTAGATCTGTATTATTTCTAGATGCAACTTACTAATGATACGCACTCAGATAATTACCAAATAAACTGTGTGCACATTAGGCCTACTGGTCATTACAATGATTAGTTCCTTCTTATCAATGTAATGCTTAATGTCTTCAGGAAACAAGCTTTGAGGGAAACACCCAGCATGCAGTTACCGTCACCCTGTGACAAGGCGCCAACGCCCAGTGTGAACGAGGGAAACTTCCCAGTGACAAGACACTGGTGCAAGAGCAGACGCTCCTCGTTAGCAAAGCACGCCTGCCGGGACAGGCACAGGCTGGCTGCACCGCAGCCCACCCTGCACCACGGCAACCTTTGATCCACCTCACCCTTCTCCGGTCAGGGACCCTTCACAACCACATCCCATCATAAACTACTTCTGCAGTCAGACAGAAGAGCCTCAACAGAGCTAATGTCATGCCAGTAAAAACAAAACATTACTAAAAATGCAACAGACATGGCCACGAATTAAGTAGCCAAGTAACAAATACCGCACAGTATATTTATTTTCTATAAAAAGTACTATGTCACGACATCATATTTTCTTTCTCAAAGGTAAAAGAGCAGCTGGGCTACATTTTCATACAATATGAGGCAATTATGTTCAGCACAAAGTAAATGTTTGTTTTTCTACTCTTCCAGGCAGGGGGACTTTGCAGTACGTTTTTAGTCAACAGTGACTGCTCTTCTCTTACTTACTCAACTTTCGACATTTACTATATATTACTCATTTTTCATATATCTCAAGAACCACACCTTATTTCTTTGCATGCCGAAAACTGCACGGTCACGCTCATCACACGGTACAGGTGGCCTATGGAGTAAGCTCAATGACGTTGCAGCAAAATGAAGATGATAATGGAACAAGTGCAGGAGGGTGACAGGCTGGGCGTGTGGTGTCAGGGTTAAGAGGGCACTCGGACAGCAACAGCCCAGATGGTACTGCCTGCGTCTGAGGCCCAGATCCCAGACCCACTCCCCATTCTTGCTTCCTGCCAATGCAACCCTGGGCTGGCAGTAGCAGCTTTCCCTCTACTGCTCTCCCTGGTCTCAAATAAACCAGTGTGAGAAGCATCATGAAATGACGAGAGAGCTCGCATTTGAATGTCAACACAACATTGCTGGAAGGATCCTCATAACCAAAAAAAAAAAAAAAAAAACAGAAGAACAAATGCAAGGACTGAGAACACATTTGATAAAGTTAACTGGTAACAACCAACCAGGAAGATGATTTCTGAGATCATGAAACCAGCAAAGGACAGAAAAACAAGAATGTAGACTGCTGGCTTCTAAGGGAAAAACAAAGTGTGAGAACATAAGTAGTTGGAAAGCAGACACTCCCCAGAACTGCATGGGGATTCATCATGAAATGCAGTCACATCAAGCTGAAATAGAAGGGAAGGCCATGACAGGCATCCTTTCAGCTCACAAGGCGCTCCGGCAGGGCCCCTTACAGGCACCTTTCCTTTTGTACACAGAAGCTATGATCTGTTCCTGGAAAGCGAACCCCAATGTCTATTAGCATAGATGGAAATCACTAAGTCCTGTGCATGCTTAACAACACAGACACCTTTCTAATTTAGTTGCATCTCATCAGGATAAGTGCGTTCAAATAGAAGCAGTCTATTGTTCATCTCATTTCCAAATCACCAGCATTTGAGAGCCTTTTACAAATGGATTACCACATATCATTATATTTCTTACAGGGAAAGATACAGTGCAGATTTGTGTCAGGAATCCAAAATCACTTTGAAAATAAACCTGCTGAGAAGGGAACAAATTGAAAACAGATACAACTCATTTCCCTGGAAAATATAGATGGATTACCAACACAGGACTTAAAAAGGGTTATGGCGAAATTACGGCCAATCAGTCCACTGGAGAGTTTTAAAAAAAATCTAATTGCCTGTGAGAAATTTTCTCCCAATATTGGAAATTATATTATTATGGCAAAAGGAATAAAGAGTAATGTGAGAATGTTTGGACCGCTCATTTCTATCACCAGGAACTCTCTCTTAATCACTACGGATGCTCTGCAGTACATTGTCGCTCTAATATGAAGTGAACCAATGTTTCCAAGCATCGGTGCACACACAAGGCCCCGAGGCCATCAAGTGCAGCTCCGTCTGACTGGTTTACCACTGTCATCCCCGGCCTTCACAGAACACATGGCATATGACAGTGTAATAATTAAGTAGGCAATGGAGGGAGGTATAAAATAAAAAGGTATAAATGAGAAAGGAATAAACTCAATTTGTTCAGAAGGCAGTGAGCATTTACGAGCACCCAGCTGGAGCACAAAGGACCCCTAGAATTACAGATCTGGGGCACAGCTGACGAAGCTGCCACCTGTGACACTGTCATCCCAATGAGCACAAGTGTGAGTCCTGGCTGCCTCACTTGGCAAAGCGGCAACCGATGGGCTACGCACTGGCTCCTGAATTCGACTTGGCCCAGCCCCAGCCATCACGACCAAACAAGATGCCCTGTGTCACTATGTCTTTCAGATACATAAGAACAAACCTTGAGAAAGAGTGGAAAAGGGAACAAGAGGAGGAAGAATTGGTCTGTAGGGCAAAGAGGGTCCAAGTCAGACACAACGAAGTTAAAGCCATGAAAACTCTCCTGTGGTCTCTCCCCACCAAGCACTCAGACAAAGGAGGACGCAGGACGGTAACTGGAAAAGTTCATGCAAAACGGGAAGTTTCATTTTTTTAAACCTATGCAGTTTATGTAGAATATATATTTTCATGAACTTTTCCAAGACTCCTAAATCCCCCAAATTTTTCACTAAAATAAACTCATCTTTCAGTCCCACTTTTCCACAAAGATTTTGAAATGTGTTCACACATTATCTTGTGAGAATAAATGTAAGTATGCACACATATCTCAGGGAAGAACCTTGGAACAAACGTGCTCTTGCTCTGACTGCAGGCAGCATTCAGAAGATGATCTTTCCATCTCCCCCTCCTCGTATATGCACCCGCAGCGATCAAGCACAGAACCCACGCCATCGCAGGTGATCCAGACCTGCAGTGATCAAGCACAGAACCCACGCCATCGCAGGTGATCCAGACCCGCAGTGATCAAGCACAGAACCCACGCCATCACAGGTGATCCAGACCTGCAGTGATCAAGCACAGAACCCACGCCATCACAGGTGATCCAGACCTGCAGTGATCAAGCACAGAACCCACGCCATCGCAGGTGATCCAGACCTGCAGTGATCAAGCACAGAACCCACGCCATCACAAGTGATCCAGACCTGCAGAAATCAGACTCCTCCCTGTGTCTGAGTGAGCTGGCACCCTGATCTCACCCAAACTGCCATGAGCTGTCTTTTCCAAAGGAAGATTCCACTCAAGAAAACCTTCAATCCAGTGTCACGGCTTGCAGATCTTAGGAAAGGCACCAAAGAAATGTCACCACCTGTGGCCTTCTGAGAGATTTTCCCTTGGCCATTCCCACATTTATTTCCTCTTTAGGAAATGTAAACTCATCTGGAAAATCCTACAATGCGTTTTGCATGTCAGTGGTCATAAACAAGTGGTTGTGACCCATGCTATAGTTTAGTAGTGCTCACGATGAAGCTACAGCAAATGAGAAATCATCTATGCATTGTAATTTTTTTTAAAGATTTATTTTATTTATTGCAAGGTCAGATATACAGAGAGGAGGAGAGACAGAGAGGAAGATCTTCCATCCAATGATTCACTCCCCAAGTGACCGCAATGGCCGATGCTATGCTGATCCGAAGCTGGGATCCAGGAACTTCTTCCAGGTATCCCACAAGGGTGCAGGGTCTCAAGGCTTTCCTCTACTGCTTTCCCAGGCCACAGGCAGGAAGTTGGATGGGAAGTGGAGCTGCCAGGATTAGAACCAGCGCCCATATGGGATCCTGACGGGTTCAAGGCAAGGACTTTAGCCGCTAGGCCATGCTGCCGGGCCCGCATTGTAATTTTGTTTTAAAAGATTTATTTTATTAAAAATTTTATTTAAAAGATTTATTTTATTATTTGTATTGGAAAGGCAGATATATACAAAGGAGAGACAGAGAGGAAGATATTCCATCCGATGACTCACTCCCCAAGTGAGTGCAATGGCCGATGCTATGCCGATCCGAAGCCAGGAGCCTCTTCTGGGTCTCCCACACGGGTGCAGGTTCCCAAAGCTTTGGGCCGTCCTCGACTGCTTTCCCAGGCCACAGGCAGGGAGCTGGATGGGAAGCAGGGCTGCCGGGATTAGAACCGGCGCCCATATGGGATCCCGGGCATGCAAGTTGAGGACCTTAACCACTGCCCCATCGCATTGGGCCCCGCATTGTAATTTTTTTAAAAGACTTTCTAATAGTATTAAAATTTTACCCACTGCCTACTGAGAATATGGGCTACAAAGGGTTATAAACTAGAAGGGTATTATTAGAAAGTCCGGGGTCATGATCATGAGACCAAGAACTCTTGTACCGCACACTTTCAATGAGCCAGTTGCATGAAGTGTGAATTATATCTCAATAAATCTGCATTTTCCAAAGTCTGGAGCTCGCCAGTGATTACAGAGGATAGATGAAGAGCGACTTCCAGCCCAATGAGCACCGGCAACCGGTGTAACACTAGCAAAGCTTCGCATGAACAGCCTTCCTGTGCCCAACAGCTGACAAAATAAAAGCACATGACAGGCGCTTCTCAGCATGAAATCATTCCTATTTTAAAGTACCAAAATTTATTTCTCTGATTTATCTGCACAAAATTCTCATGAGTCACAACTTCCATGTGTTATAAATGATAGAGGAAATTCAGCCTGCCAGAAAATATGTTTTATTTCAAATAATGAAAGACATAAAACACTGACTTTATCATTCCTATCTTTTATGGAATCCTTTTGCTTTGCTGGACTTTCCTTGTTTCATTCTTTTCATCTACATTTTTAGTGTGGGAAACTCTCGGTGTGTTCAGTGGTTCTACTGCAATGCGTCCTGGCTTGAAAGCAGAAGTTTAACAGTGCACCCAGACATCCGTCGGTATACTTACACATATGGTCTCATTCCTGGCTGCCCTGAAAGCAGGAAAAAGACCAAACCTACACACAAGTTCTGAGTAATCAAAACGATGCCTAGTTAGGGAGGATTCATGCAGTACCACCTCTGGCTCCTTCTCCCCAGCCAAGACCTTTATTATCTACCAACAGGTGCTCCAACGCTAACGCACATACTAACACATGCAGGCACACAAAACGCCATTGCCCATGAATGTGGAACTGCTCACCTGGAGGCCACGAGCGGCTCTGGGCACCTAGGAGCCCAAAAGGAGCTCCCTTGAAAGCAGCTGCGGAGCTGGCAAAGTCTGTGCACCTGGCACGTCATGATGGGGTCACGATGGGCAAATTCTCACCACAGGGAGTGTGAGAAACAGCTTTGCACAGAGCAACTGTTTACACCAATCAGCAAAACACTTTTTTACAAATGTCATTTCATACATGTGAACAGGGTCTTTGCAAGCGTTTGTTTTCAGTCACTAAACAGCTCAAGCAGTCCAGACGGCAACGTGTGAGCCTGCAGTAACCAAGCAGGCATCTGCCGAGGCTGCTCCCCTTGACCCTCACATTTTACTGGAAGAAGCTAAAACACAGGAGCATCAGGTTTCCACTGCACATGTAGAAATTTTATTCTCCTCTTACGTCACATGCCTAAAGAAGGTCCCCAGGACCTTTCCCAAAAGACCTCGAAATACACATTTCATTGCCAAGAACAACTTTGCAGCGAGTCTGAGATTTGGCTATTAGGCTTAGAAACTTGAATTCAACTTAGATTAGATCTATGGAGAAATAAATGATCCCTCTGAACCCAAAGGCTGACGACACTAACGGGGAGACGCCACCTCGGCTTCGGGGACAGGCTCTCCGCAGCATCCAAGTGTCTATTTAAACAGACTCACCTGCTAAGCTCCACGCTAAACATGCCACAAAACTCACCTCATTTAATCACTGCTGTAAGAATTGATATTTACTTTTCAAAGGTAACAGATATCTAGTAAGCATAAAATTAAAAAAAAAAAGGAATAGGACTCCAAATCCTATGATTTTAACAACTATGATATGACACAGGGTGACATTTTTTGAGTGCCCATTATTCTCCATTTCTATCTTCAAAAGGAACCTCAGATTCCAAATGCTGAGGGAAGAAAAAAAAGGATGAAGTGGCCAGAGGGAGAGGGACCAAGTAAGCAAAGAGACTGCTAGATTTTGGGTTGCTAAGTGCCCAGTCCTGTTCATGTCAAAGATTCCGAACATAATTTTGACTGCACAATTTTCAAATTATGTGCCGGCTTGATGGAGCCACTGAGAAAGTACATTCACTGTCACGTGTTTGTTCAGCTTCCAAACAAGAGAGCAATGATTTACAAGAATTAAACATTCAATAGAAGCCAACTGATTACATTAACCCCACACCATCAGCCATCCAATTGATTACATTAACCCGAGATTGCATTGATCCCACAATGCTGACCGACCAACTGATTAATCCTGTGCTACCAGTCATCCAGTTGATTAAATCAGTCCCACACTATCAGTTATCCAACTGATCACATCAATTCCACACTGTCAGTTATCAAGTTGGTTACATTAACCCACACTGTCAGCTGTTCAGTTGATTGCACTAACTCCGCGCTATCCCACACTAGCTCCTGACCAGTTGGTTACATTAACCCACACTGTCAGTTATCCGCTCTCTGGGCTTGGAATGGTCATCAGTGTACAGACTACAACTGTGCATCAGTTAGCAGAAACGCACACAGCCAAGAAGCCCCTAACTGCCTGTGGAGGCTTACTCATGGCCAGACGACGCGTGATGGGCGCTGCCAACACTCTAATCGCTGTCCCCATGCTTCCTGAGGATTTGCACCTGTTCTGAAAGACTCCTGATACTGTTACAGGAACGCTACCTTGGCAGTCAGTTCGTTTGCCACTAAAGGACTCTTGCATGTACCTTCACTGGACCTGTGTTGATCTTCAGATCTCATCACAGACTTCCTATTTCCAATCAGTCTCCTGGGAACTAACATCATAGCACCCTCAAAACAGGAACTGCAGAAGCTCTGCCTGGAAATGCCATGTACACAGCCTTCAGTGCACCCGCACTCAGAACTGGTGGACGTCAAAGGTCCCTTCGTTCTCCAAGGCTGCTGATGTGTAAATGCTATAAAGGAGGTAAAAGTGCAGCACCACGCACACACTAACTCTTTCCAGATCTCCTCCACCCTTCGCGAAAGATCTTTCAGTATGCGTAACAGTCTGCATTTTCCTGGTAACGTGGGAATAAAACAGGTGAACATTAGCAGTTGCCACACCTTCAGTAAGCGACAGACAAAAGCTGCTAGCTCACACGACGGAATCAGTACGGCGAGACGGCAGCTGGGAAGCACTCTACAGTCCTTAAGAGAAGACAGAAAAGCAAAGTGGGAAGTAAATGAAAGCGACAGATTAAATTACAGAAAAGTCAGACCCGTCCGCATACCAAAAGGCAATCCGGATGTCTGGAGACTGGGAAGCGAGGCGGATCAGAGGCTGAACAACCCTGTCGACACCAGTGGTGCAGGGAGGAGGAAAAGAAATATGGGAAACATCTGACCCACAGCCTGTGAGGGTCTTTGGGGGAGACACTGCGTCTATCTATCTTAAACAAAACGATCAAAGTACATTAACAACCACGAAGGAATGCAACTCCCAGATGGCCTGAAAAGGAATTTCATAGCAGGTCAATAAAACTTTCAGAACAGTCATCTGACCCAACAGGAGGTTCCATGCCAGACACACAAGTGGCACAGAATACGCCAACCTGGGGCGCTTCCAGGGGCCCTGTTCATTGCGAGCACAGCCAATCAGGGACAAGCACGTGCTCTGAACCAGCTGCAGGCAGGGTGCGGTTCGGACAGACTGCGCAGCAATGGGGAGCCACCCCAGGACAGAGTACACACCTCGCCAGCTGCAGGCAGGGCGCGGGCTCCGAAGGACTGCGCAGCAATGGGGAGCCACCCCAGGACAGAGCACACACCTCGCCAGCTGCAGGCAGGGCGCGGGCTCCGAAGGACTGCGCAGCAATGGGGAGCCACCCCAGGACAGAGCACACACCTCGCCAGCTGCAGGCAGGGCGCAGGCTCCGAAGGACTGCGCAGCAATGGGGAGCCACCCCAGAACAGAGCACACACCTCGCCAGCTGCAGGCAGGGCGCGGGCTCCGAAGGACTGCTCACCAATGGGGAGCCACCCCAGAACAGAGCATACACCTCTTTCTCAGGAACCCCTTCTATTCAAAAACAGACCCAAGGGCAGCAGAGCTATAACTCCACAAATCAAGAGTCCTTTAGAAAAAAATACAAAATTACAAGCATAAAAAGTCAGACACGTTACTTTCAGTGAGAAAATAGCTGACAGATTGGAAATTGACAAGCACCATGTATCTTACCAAATCTAGAAATTAATACCATTTTGTCATTATCTCATAAGAGTCCAAGACATTTTCTCTCTGTGAACTTCTGGCTGCCTGTTCTCTGAATTGCCTTTTCACACATGTCAAAAATTCTTAAGTTTTTTTTTCATGGAGAGACTAAAAAACAATTCTAACATAATTTACCTAAAGAAAAGCAGTTTTTCCTTATCCCAATAAATTGTCTCCCTTCCAAATCTGTTTCCCATTTCCCACCCAGCTCCCTGCTTGTGGCCTGGAAAAGCAGCAAAGGATGGCTCAAAGCCTTGTGACCCTGAGCCCGTGTGGCAGACCCAGAAGCCCCTGGCTCCTGGCTTTGGATCAGCTCAGCTCCAGCCATCACAGCCACTTGGGGAGTAAACCAGTGGATGGGAGATCTTTCTCTCTCTTCTCTTTTCAATGAAAATAAGTAAATCTTTAAAAACAAGAAAATCATATTTTACCAAACACCCATTATTTTGCCACCTGTACACTCTGATTTGGCACAGGCAGGCACTGCTTTCCCTCCATGTGCTTGCATGCTTACAACACGGCACTGCACAGGCCGCTTCCTGCCTCTCACACTACCACACGCTCAGTAACCGAGGCAGTGGGGAGAAAAAGGGCTAAGACACAAGGCATGCCCTGAAGCCCATTTTCAATGATTAAATGTGGCACTAATGAAGAACCGAAGCTTAAGGTCAGGGGGTAAATCTAAGCAATTTAAAATTGACATGTAATGATCCGTGCGCAGCCCACCTTGGGGAAAGACAACTCCAACGCCAGCTACCTCATCCAGGGACAACGTCAGACAGGTCTTCTGCAGACCATTGGGCCAGGGACTCTGCACAGTCCCTCTTGATGGGCAGGCCTCGGAACTCTGCTCCGAGCCCACGAGGGGCACGCAGGAAGCTCCTCGTAGCCCACAGAACCACCAGTGACTCTCTGGCCTCGCTTTGTGAATGGAACACTCATGGAGCCTTTCTCTTTCTGAGCTGTAATTAGTTCCTACTGTAATTAGCTACATAGTCCCTACAAACGTCTGGGTTAAAAATACTGAAGTCAGCATCTTGATTTGAGAACAATTTAAAAATACAGCTCTATAATTCAGTAAGAAATCAGATGCCTTGGCCTGAACACAAAGAAATAATACTGGCAAGAAAAGTGACTTGCAGTATTTCTCTCAGCAACCAAACAGAGAAATGGGAATATGGGCTAATTATCTAATACTTTAAACATCTAAAATATGTTGTAGTAAAATTAATGAAGTAAAATTAATCAAGACTATTAATCTATTAAAAATGAAAACCTGGAGCCTGGTGCAGTAGCCTAGCAACTAAAGTCCTCGCCTTGCAAGCGCCGGGATCCTGCATTGGCGCCAGTCTAATCCCGGCGGCCCGCTTCCCATCCAGCTCCCTGTTTGTGGCCTGGGAAAGCAGTTGAAGACTACTCAAAGCCTTTTGACCCTGCACCCACATGGGAGGCCTGGAAGAAGCTCCTGGTTCCTGGCTTTGGATTGGCTCAGCTCCGGCCATGGCAGCCACTTAAGGAGTGAATCATCAGAGGGAAGATCTTTCTCTCCACTCTTCTCTGTATATCTGACTTGCCAATAAAAATAAGTCTTTTTTAAAAAATGAAATACTTAGATATCAAGCTTTCACTTGAAAAACATCACAATAGATAATTGCATCATCAACAGGGAGAAATGTGTTATTTGTAACTTATTAAAGATATCTGTTACAGAAAACAGTACCTTATATTAACCCAAAGAGGCAATAAAAAATGTTAAGGTACTTCAAGTCACAGGAATTGGCATAAATCTTTCATTGAAAACATCTGCTTGCTTGTTTATTTAATAGGAGGACGGAGGGAAGAAGGATGGGTGGGTGGAAGAAAGGGCAAAAGTTGGAACTCACTAATTAGATCTTTAAGGTAATTGAAAGGATTTTGAGTTCTTTAATTAGACCTTTAGCATAACTGAACGGATTGCGATTTCAGAAAAGATTCCCATGGTAGTAAAATTTATACTAACACATTAGACACACAAAAACTAATTAGAAAACTATTAATAGTATTCGCATTGATGTTTCAACTCCTAGGATACCATAAATTGTAAAATATACCGTGTTTGTCAATTCAAAAGAACAAACATCTTCAACAGATCTGCAACATGCCACTTCCTGCAAATTCCATGTCAGAGTTACTGAACCGTTAAGTAACTTTAAAAGGGGGTCTCTGTTGGGGGGGGTGGGAAAATACTACATCACAGATGCCAAATTCTGCACAGACTAGGAAGGGATTCACCCGGCAAAGGTGCCATGGAGAAGGGGTGAACCCCATGGTGGAAAGGCAAGTGGTAAAAGGCTGGAAGGCCAGGCTCCCCCATGCTGGAGGCTCGAGGCAGAACTGCACAGGCAGCCAAGGCCCCAGCACTGCTTGGAGACAGAGGGAGACAACCCAACTCCAGCTCAGAAGGGAGCATCACAAAATACCTGCTGATTTACTTAGATGGCAAGAGGAAGCCAAATTACTGCAGGACTGAATTCCAACAAAAGCAACTTGGAAACCACTCAGTTGGCAGTAAGGGTCAGTTTCCAGAACAGGGACAAGGTGTGATGGGATTAATATCTGAGGAAGCTTATCTCACTGGACTGGGTGGAGAAGATGAGAAGCAACGAGAGAAGTACTGCAAAAACAGGGTGTGATGTGATGAGACTTGTGCTCTGGGGACAAAGTACATGACAAAAATCTTTCTGCACCATAACTGCATGATACAGTACATTTGTAAGATCAGCTTTGATATGGTAAACTCAATTTTCAAAAAGATACTACAGACTTTTCCTTTTTATTTGATCTGAGTTTACAAATTCAAACATATTTTCTCTACAAATACATTCCGGGCAAATAAGAGATTAATTTAAAAGTCTTAAAACAAACAAAAAATTAAACAAAAAAAAAAGCCTCAACCTTTGCAAAGGAGATTCATCCTAACTTTATCTTCAAATTCCTTAAGGCCTACCATTTCTAGCATCAAAGGAATCTCTCAGCTATTTTTCTATTTCACTGTATATTTTAGGTGTTGACTTTATTTACATTACGCAGGATTATATAAACAGATCACAGAGTATTCACATAATTCGTTTCCTCTCTCCCTTTCTGTTCTCTCTCAACCTGCCCACCATTCTTCTCCCCATTAGTTTTCTTCCAAAAGAACACACACATGTCTGAATCTCCAACTCTTAGAATCTCTATTCTGCTGTTGAAGCCAAAATACCTGGGAAGTGTAATGCTCAACTGAAAGGGGCAAAATCTGTGTGGTCTTCATTGTGGAGCCAGACAGCACCGGCAACCTGCCTTCAGACAGAATCCATTCACCCACGTTGGAAACTTACAAAGGCACATCGGTAATTAGAGTATCTTTCAGGACGGTCACAAAGCTGCGAAGGGACTGTTTTGAAACTGGCATCACCCACATGCCATAGGTTCATTTCCTTATGAAATGCACAGTGTTAGAGGAAACTGGAATCAATTTTTTCCTTAGAAGTTTTACAGATTGTAGGGTAGAAAATGTACTGAAAGTGGATAAAATTAAAGGGGATAGAGCGTTTGGCATGGAATGGGGGGTGGAGAAAAGACCTACGCACTCGTCCAAAGCTTCAGATCCATCTAGTTACAGACATGCACTCGTGGTAGGAATTCTAGTTAACAACGAAGGCAGCAGCCAATGGGCCACACCCTACGAGATCTAACTGAGAGGATTCAATACAGGAACACAGCCCTTCACCAAGTGCCATGCAATGCCATCACAGAGTGGTTTAGGTAGAAGACTTCAGGAGAAGGGGCACAAAAGGCAGAAGGCAGTTCTTAACGGGTCCAACAACAAGAGACCCAGTGTGTGCCCACGCCACACAGTGATTTCAGAAAAGCGGATCAGATTATCCACCGGTCTGCTTCAATTACATCCACGACTCCAAAGAAACACAGCTGCCAGTGCTTGATGATTTTCATACACTACGTAATGGTCTTCGTATGTCTTTGCGCAACTAAACTCTAGCCACTCTTCCCCATATGAATATGCTGGAACAATATCCACCATGTTCTGTATATCTTGGTATTTATAGAGTAACTAAGTAATGTAACTTAATTCTTAAAAATAACGAATAATCTGTTCTAATATACTGAATCCTTAATTCCTTTCATAAAATTTGCTCTGCTGGAATTTCTCTTATAAAACACTAAACCTTGTCCAAGAACAGCATTTCCATTGGTTATTATTAAAAACTTTTCATGAAGACATATTAATGTGACATGACTTTCTAATCATGACTGTTCAACTTTGTAACATTTGCTTATAAATCTTTTACCTAAATAGCCCACTTTGCATGTAATAATTTCTATTTCCTAATCCAAAGCCAGCAGTGTTTACCCTTTCAAAACAAGTGTGATTCTCTAAGTCTTTTTTGTTTTTGCAAAGCAACCAATCCATGACGTGATTAAGCACTGCTCTGACTCCCAAGTACCACACCCTTCACCTCTGCTCCATGTGCCCCATGGGTTGTGCATAAAACATGCTTGGCAGAGTGTCATCTGCTTTCCAAGGCAGAGAACGCATGATGGATTGGCTTAGTGACCTGCTAGAGACACTTTCGAATCCAACATGCTCCATGAGGGAGTTCCGTGCTAGAACTTAATTTCTCACAAATAACTAAAATTGCCGGGCAAGACACAGAAAACTGTTCAGACACGACCCAGCAGAGAAGCACGGAGCCGTTATCCTGCATGGATGAGGGACAGACAACACAGGTCCGAGCTGCCACACCACAGGGACTGGTGCTGAGGATGCTGAGGAGCCAGCACAGCCCCACAGAGGGAAGACGAAGCCTTGCAGGAGCTGCACGCTGTGCAGGCACGGCCAACCCCACAAGGCCCAGAAGGCAGCGCTCCTGGAAAAGCAAAGCACAGCGCTAAGAGGTTTGTAGGGATCCCGCAGGTCCAGCAATTACGTGAGCCGCAGGGAGAAGCTGTGTGGGCTTTCACTTGGTGAGATTAGTGAAGGACAGGCAAGAGCCTCACTATAAGCAGAAACAAGTTTACTCTAGAATTAATGTATTTTTTTTATTCTACAAAAGCTTTAAAAAAAGCTTCAGCAAAACAAGAAATCAATCAAGCCCACAAGCAGCTTACCTCCCTGTCAGTTACAGCAAGCAGGGGTTGAGGACCGGCACCCACAGTTAGAAAGTCCACAAAGTCACCAAGTTGGTGTGGCCCGCCGCAGTAACCACAGATAGCCCTCAAAATCCAATGCACTGGAGCTGACGTGGTAGAAGCAGCTCCTGGCTCCCGCACCGGACTGGCCTGCCTCTGGATGATGCAACTATCTAAGGAATGAAGCAGCAGATAAAACAAGCTCTCTCTCTAACTCTGCCTTTCAAGTAAAATAGTTAATTTAAAAAATAAATAGACTACTGATGGGCCTGGCACAGCAGCCTAGCAGCTAAAGTCTTTACCATGCACACTCCAGGATCCTGCATGGGCACCGGTTCTAATCCCATCGGCCCCGCTTCTCATCCAGCTCCCTGCCTGTGCCCTGGGGAAGCAGTCGAGGACAGCCCAAAGCCTTGGTACCCTGCACCTGCATGGGAGACCCAGAAGAGACTCTGGGCTCCCGGCTTTGAATCAGTTCAGCTCTGGCCATTGCAACTGCTTGGGAGTGAATCAGCGGACAGAATATCTTCCTCTCTGTCTCTCCTCTCTATGTACCTAACTTTCCAATGGAAAAAAAATCTTTAAAAATAAACAATAAATAGACAATTGAAACAAACTCCAAAGTGACAGAAATTAAATAAACAGTAACCCACATCAATGTTCAATGTCATTGACTTTAGGGTAGGTAAATTAAAACCATAAACACACCTTTGAGAATAACACACTGAATGTTAGCAGGCACCGAGACCAACACACGGCTGGTGGGAACGTGGAATGTAAGATCACTTTGGAAAACAGACTGGCACTTTCTTATAAACTGCAAGAATATATACACTTGTACAAGACCCAACCATTTTACTACCTAAGTATAAACACATGTTCATACAAAGAATCATGCAACAACGTTCGCAGAAGCTTTGTCCAAAACAAACAAACTCTGCAAGCAAGCGCAATGTCCAACAAGGAAAACGGGTAGACAATTTGAGGTATATCCGTGAAGTCAAATGTGCTACACAACAGGGGATGAACGAATGATACATGGATGAATTACTAAAGTATTAAACTTGCTGGAAAAAGCCAAACCCAAAAGCTTCCACTAAATGAAAGTTTAGAAAAGACTAAATTGGTCAAGACACCAAAAATAAGTCAGTACCTAACTGCAGGGATGGGGCAGAACTGAGCGCAGACAGAAAGAGCGGGCGAGGGAGAGAAAGGCCGGGGAGAGCCAGCCCTCCCATCTGCGGGTTCGCAACAGCCCAGGTGGACCAGCCAAGCCAAGAGCCAGCAGCACCCTCTGGCTCTCCCACGTGGCGGGCCGCGGTCCAAGGGCTAGGGCATCCTCACTACCTCCCAGGTGCAACGGCAGAAAGCCAGGCCAGACGCGGGCACTGCAGCACGGGCTACGGGCATCCCAGCTGGCTTTAAGCTGGCTTTAAGTCCTTTTAGAGGACTGCTTTTACGCTCATATCTGCACGTGGGAAAACAGAAATCTCCACATGACTTGTGGTCTGGCAGAAATGAATTCCATACAGTTCCATTTTTCAGTGGCAACTAGCCGTATCGGTGCATTTCGGGCCTTTTGTGGCTGCTGCTGCTGCAATTACTGCCAAGTCAAATCTGACACAGAAGTGAGCGTAGCGAAGAGCAAAAGTGGACGGTTCCAGGGGATGCTGGGGTGTGCGCTACTTGGGAGCCCCAAGGCCTGCCCCATACAAGCTCCATAAAGCCATTTCCATCCACCTGATACTCTTCTGTTATGCATGGAATCATAAACAAAGAGCAACGGCATTGGCCAACAAAGGCAGTGGGTTTCTTATTATTCTGTCAGGTGGGGAACAATGAGCTGGGAACAGTTAGAGCAGCACAAACCAGCGGATGCTGCAACCATCGCCTGTGCCCAGTGCTGCCTGCCAGGTAAGTACTGCCTTTAAAACACCACTAAAACAAAACAAAAACAAACACCAACTTCCGAGGAGTACTGATTGCACCTGGCAAACCTTCAAACACAAAACAAGTGGTTTTCCACACAAGTGCTTGGCTTTTCCACACTTTCAGGCCATACATTTCTAAAAGAGCGCGTTCTCTTGGGAAATTCTGAGTCTCAACTTCCAGGCCCCAGTTCAAACAGGAGGTATAAGATCCGAGTGAGGCGACAAAATACAAGAAGACTTCAGCAAATATTTTTGAAGCTGCAAAAACATTCAGAAAACGTTTTGGGCAGGAGTACAAACTGGCTTTTATTATACAAAAGGTGGCTATTTCTATTCAGTTTGCTTTGGCAACCACACCTGAAAATGAACATTATTCTGTATAATATTACAAAATAAATTCATACACAGCATTTGTCCAAATTCATCATGTCTTAGTCTACATTTCTAATAAAAAGGAGGGTACTATAAGAAAAAAAAAATCAGAACTCAGGAGCCAGGATAAGAATACCTACTGTAACATTTCATTATAAAATACCTGGAACTCAAGACAAGTGTGTATGCCATAAAAGAAATAAAAGATTATCAAATCACACGGGTCCTTTTGCCTGCTCCTCCTGCTCCCCCTGCTCCTCCCTGCTTCTCCTCCCTACTCCTCCCTGCTCCTGCCTGTTCCTCCTCCCTGCTCCTCCTGCTCCTCCTGCTCCTCCTGCTCCTCCTGCTCCTCCCTGCTCCTGCCTGCTCCTCCTGCTCCTCCTGCTCCTCCTGCTCCTGCCTGCTCCTCCTGCTCCTGCCTGCTCCTCCTGCTCCTCCCTGCTCCTGCCTGCTCCTCCTGCTCCTGCCTGCTCCTGCCTGCTCCTCCTGCTCCTCCCTGCTCCTCCCTGCTCCTCCTGCTCCTGCCTGCTCCTCCCTGCTTCTCCTCCCTGCTCCTCCCTGCTCCTCCTGCTCCTGCTCCTCCTGCTCCTGCCTGCTCCTGCCTGCTCCTCCCTGCTCCTGCCTGCTCCTCCTGCTCCTGCCTGCTCCTCCTGCTCCTGCCTGCTCCTCCCTGCTTCTCCTCCCTGCTCCTCCCTGCTCCTCCCTGTTCCTCCTGCTCCTCCTGCTCCTGCCTGCTCCTCCCTGCTCCTCCTGCTCCTGCCTGCTCCTCCCTGCTCCTCCTGCTCCTGCCTGCTCCTCAGCCCTACTGAGCTCCCAGGGAAGTGCTGTGCTCTTCGTTTCTGTCTAGACATGTCTCTGTTCTAATCCAAGCCTTGGTTTCTGCCAAAGACATCAAGTCTTCTCCTTACCTCTTAAAATTGTTATTGCTTTTAAAGTTGCAATCTGTTTCGTTCAGGTGAAAAGTAATTCTATAGTATGATTCCCCAGTAGGTAACTAAAAAAAGAGATTAACAACGGTTATCCTGGGCCAAAGTAGCCCTTTATCAGAAGAAAAATACTACCATGGGGCTGGCACTGGGGCTTAGTAAGCTAGTCCTTGGCCGGAGCACTGCGTCCCATATGGGTGCCAGTTTGAGTCCTGACCACTCTACTGCTCCAGCTCCCCGCCTATGGCCTAGGACAGCGAAGGTGAGTCAGGGCCTCCGGCACCTGCATCCCTCTGGGAGACACAGAGGCAGCTCCTGGCACCTGACTTTGAATCAGCTCACTTCTGGTTGTTGTAGCCATGTGGGGAGTGAATTCGCAGAAGGAAGACCCCTCTCTGTGTCTCTCCTACCTTTTCTCTCTGTAAATCAGCCTCTCGAATAGAAATGAATAAATTTTTAAAAAGACAGACCCTAGCATGTTCTCTCCTTGATGACACAAGTGTAAGGGTAGCATGCTATTGCCCAGGAAAAGCTCGTGGCGCTCTGCCTGCCTTCCTTCCCCGTGTCCTCTGACATCCCCGGCACACGGCTCTACGGTGTGTGTGCTGCGGGCAGGGATGCTTCAGACACGCAGTTACCGAGCCTCTGAAACGCCCAGATTGGAGGATTCTTCATGATGTGAAAGCTTCACAAACTACAAATAGCTCTCAGAACATCACTGTGTAATCTCAAAACTGTGACAGTGCGACCGTTCATCAATCCCTATGTAACAGCATAGGCACAGGGCGCCATTTCACATACACCCACTGGGCCATTCTGTCACAGGCTCGTGCTTTCTGCAAACAACAAGCTTCAAAAGGAATCCTTTAACATTCAGTATATAAAATCCCATGAGACTCCACAGAAATGGCTCTACTGAATCCTACTTTTCTTGGCACTGCTCCATTGCCGTTTCTCACAACCCCAGCTCACAGGAACACGACCTGCAGCCTCGCACAAGCAGCCCTGGGTCTGAATTCTCACACTCCAGCCAAGGGCATGGCTCTTCTCACACGGCAGACGGCGAACACAAGGCCAGCAGGAACAGCCAGCCGCCAGTCTACGAGGTCTTCTGCCACCAGCTGGCCGCCTCTTCCCTGGACTGTCACTTCATTGTCCTGGGTTTCAGTTTATTCCTACACTAGCGAGTTTAACTTCCCTTCCTACTGGGAACTTCTCAGCGTAAAGCATGGAGATGTCTTCTTCACCCCAGAGCCCCTCCTGCAAGACCCCCGACCTCCCACGGCCCGTCCAAAAGCCAGGTTACACGGAGCATCACATTGCCGATTCCCACTCCTCTCCAGGCCCACAGGCTGGACACCAAGGCCACCGTGAGAATGACACCAAAACACACAGTACGGAGCACTGGCCCTACAGGTGCTCCACGAGGGGGGCTCTTTAGTGATGGTGGTACAATTTTTACTCTTAAATAACAAGTCAATTCTTTGCCTTTAAGCTATTTTATTGCTAATTATAATATGAAGATGAAAACAATGATGCATGATGGGAAAGTGGAAATGTTGAAGAATACAGAGAAAAATCTTTGGTAGCTCAGAGTCGTTTCCCCCTTTGTAAAGGTGAGGATCATGGAAGTACTCTCCCTGTTGAGCCCTCTGAAGGTCACAGGCAGGGAGCCTCCAGGCTGGCCCTCCTTTCCTGATCACCCAGCACCAGGACACGGGGTCTCCAGGCTGGCCCTCCCTGCGCGGATCACCCAACACCAGGACACGGGGTCTCCAGGCTGCATCCCTCCCTTCCTGATCACCCAGCACGAGGACACGGGGTCTCCAGGCTGGCCCTCCCTTCCCGGATCACCCAGCACCAGGACACAGGGTCTCCAGGCTGGCCCTCCCTTCCCGGATCACCCAGCACCAGGACACGGGGTCTCCAGGCTGCAGCCCCCACTTCCTGGATCGCCCAGCACCAGGACACGGGGTCTCCAGGCTGGAGCTCCCTTCCACCCCAGAGGAGCTTCCAAATTTTCTTGCACTCTCCCTGCAGTCCCAGGCCCACAGGAAGGAGCTGTCTTTGAGAGCTCAAGGGGATTCTGATAGTTTGCACCAAGCCAGAACCTGAGAGGCCATTCTAAGCCAGGTCTCCATAACTCTCACGCCCCAGTTTTCCATTATAAACAGAGGAGAAGGTAATACTTTCTGGTACGTTCTAAGCCCAACAACCCATGAGGTAGATAGTACCATTAGCCCCCGTCCACAGAAAAGGAAACTTAGTCACAGGAAATTATCAGCCTGAGTGACACGCCCAGTATGTGCTCACGACACAGGACGCTTCTGTGCGTATCCATTCCCTACCCTTCCTCATCAGGCTTCACGCCCCGGGATGTGGACTGCTGTAGTAGGCCCTGGTCTCATGCAGCCTCCAGCTAGAACTGGGTAAACACAGAGCCCCAGCCCAGGGAGCGGAGCAGAGCTCACAGACACGCCTCTGAACACACAGCTTCTACTCGCTGGTCCAGGCCACAGCCGCTGCCGGCTCATCAAGCTGTCACCTGGTGCTGGTCCCCAGCAGAGGGACCTCAGCTGCTAGACGCCTGGTGCTCCCCGCAGCCCTGCCCAGACCATGAGAAGCTGCCACCCCAACTGATCTTTCCCACCCCAACCAATCTTTCCCTTCCCCCTCTGAGCTAACCAATCATTTTCCACTAGGATAATTCCTCATATCCTACCCTTGTCTTAGATAGCATTTGTGAAAATGTTGGCATGTACAAGGATAACAGCAATCTGCCAGGCTGCAATGTGTCCAGAAAAAATGTTTTGGGTGGAGAGAGGAGCTGCTGGAGAACATGAGTAAAGAAAGGTGGGGGGCCCAGCGTGGTGGCCTAGCAGCTAAAAACCTCGCCCTTGAGCGTGTTGGGATCCCATATGGGAGCTGCTTCTAATCCTAGCACTCCACTTCCCATCCAGCTCCGTTTGTGACCCAGGAGGGCAGGCAAGGATGGCCCAGGAGGGCGGTCAAGGACAGCCCAGGGCCTTGCTCCCATGTGGGAGACCTGGAGGAAGTTCCTGACTCTTGGCTTTGGATTGGTACTGCACCGTCAATTGTGGTCACTTGGGGTGTGAATCATCAGACGGAAGACCTTCCTCTGTGTCTCTCCTCCTCCTTGTTTATCTGACTTTGCAATAAAAATAAATAAATCTTTTTTTTAAAAGGTGGGGAACAGGATGGGGAAATCCAAGCCAAGTGAACTACATACACGGCGATGGGTCCTATTGTGTTGGCCTGTGTGACACAGGGACACGGGTGATGGGTCCTATTGTGTTGGCCTGTTTGACACAGGGACACGGGCGATGGGTCCTATTGTGTTAGCCTATGTGACACAGGGACACGAGCCCTGTGGCAACCTGGAGGCTGCAAAGCCAGACTCAACCTCACACCAGCAGCAGCACTAATTAGACCAAGAGATCATCAGCCAGCTCACAAATCAATGAAGGCCTCAGACCCGAATGGCTCTGTTCTTTTTCTGTCTTCGAAGGTGAATTAAGTACATCCTAGAGATGTGTTTTAACTTGTGTTTCCAAACTCTAACACCATATGGTGATTTATAGACTGCTGAAGCCTGGCCAACAGACTTTCCTCACTTTGGCTTCCCTTTTATGTGAAAGAAAGATGAATGGTACCGAGACTGCGCACTTAATCAGCCTTGGGGGGAACAGGAGGAAGGGAGGCTGAGCACCACGTCGGCTCAAGAGCAAGTTATACCAAACGCACTCCTTCAGGTGAAGAGACGGATGTGCTCCTCTAAGAGGGCAAAGCACATGAAATATTTCTTTTGGATAAGATGAAAAAAATCAGCACACGCAGGGCCATCAGTAATTCTTGCGATTATTAAAGGTGTAAATGCCATTAGAGCATCTTTTTCCCCTACAATTTACAAAGTTTATAAGTAGAATTTAGAACTATCAAAAAGGAGAAATAACTAACTCACATATCCAAAATTCTGCAAGTCCAATTTTACCACTATTCATAAAATCTTCCACACGGTGGCTTTCTTTAAGGAGCTAACGGCCTTGCACATTTGGGTATACAATCCCCATACTTTTCTTCAACGTAAGAAAGAAAACCCCCAATCTTCTCCTGGATTCTCCTACTCAAATTGATCTCCCAGCAGCAAGCTGACTGAACAAGTGAATCCAGGGGCTCCTACATATGAGACAAGGGCATTTAATTTAAGCAGCCTCTTAACTGCCAGGCCAAATCCTTGCCTGGAGTGAAAACCTGGTAGCTAAGAGACCTACCAGGCCATTTCGCTGCAGACAAAAATGTGGCATAGACAACGTGCTGCCGCAAGTGAAATCACCTCTTAGGGTTCTGTTATCCCCTACCAGCGAGTTCCTGGGTCCAGTCCTGGCTCACTCAGCTTCCTGGGTGATGGCAGGCAATAGTCCAAACGCTTGGGAAATCAGGATGGCGCCCCCGGCCTCATCCCTGGCTGTTGTGGGGATCTGGGGAGTGAACCAGGGGATCAAAGACCTCTCTCTCCCTCCCTCCCTGTGTCCCTCACTCCATCTCCCTCTCTCTTTCTCTGTTTCTCCTCTGCTGTTACACTGACTTCCCAATAAGTAAACTCTGTAAAAAGACAAAGACAGCTACTCATGAAATCAGCAGAACCTGTAAGATAAAGTGAACATGTCCACCAAATTTGCATTTTGTCCATTCAGAAGTTTATCTTTCTGCTGCTCTGTTCCTAGAAAATGGAATGAGGGCTAAACACACACACAGACAAATGTCACTGTGATTGGGGACAAGGCACAGGAACAAAACGAAGAATGAGTCACACCACTCAGACCCATCTCAAAGGCTCTGCTAGAAAAACATCCAGATTTCCTTACAAGCTCAGTTAGAGTTTATTATTGATAACCATGTACTTACTTAGTCATGGCTTTTAACCTTTACCTCTTTGATACTTATCATTAGAATTTTGCTCAACAACTAACATTCTCATTTTCCTATAGGAAAGTCTCATGTTATCAGCTAAATGAAAGTTACTCATCATCAATATAAAGTAGTTCAAAAATTACAAAAAAATTTTACTCAAACTAAATCCAATTTTAAAACATTTATGTTTATGATTTGTCACAAAAATATAACACAACTTGGAAATTAGTACTAAATAAATCTGTGTTCCCACATAAGTTGAATGCCTTTATTAAACTCAGGCAGTTCTACAATAAATCCTGCTTAGAATTGCTTTTGCCTTTAAGTGTCCAACAGCTGAAGAAGTGGTGCTCCAATTATCTATATGTTGTGATAATCAATAATGGCAATAAAACACAAAGTCATAAAACACAAAATATACAAATAAAGCAAAATGTACCATTGTTTCTGAAACAAAAATACCATTAAACAAAATACCAGAAAACAAAAATACCATTGTTTCTGAAAGAGGAAAAATGTAAATTTTTTTAAATCAAAACTGTCACAATCTGGGTAGGCTTTATGAAACTGACCTCGTTAACTTGTTTCTTGTCTAGGTGGAACACTTGGCCAGAGCTCGTAGAGGCAATTTCTTCATACACTTTATACCCGATGTGACTCCTGTCGTCACAGTCTCCAGTGAGCACAAACACCACCTGGGATGGTCATAACGAGAGCGCGTATCAAGGCATTCCAGAAATCAATACATATTTATTGAGAAGCTCTAGAGTGAACATATTATTTTGGCGAGAGGGACATGAGCACATTGATATTCATATATAGAGTGCCTGGCCACAAACACTGTTTAACAGGAGCTCACACACAGCAGGCTTACTTCACCTTCCACAAGTTTAGGCTACGAGCTGTGGGAGCGCCAGGGAGGCCGTGGCAGTGCCAGCGAGGCCGTGGCAGTGCTGTGTAACACAGCAGCCTCTGTGCTCAGACCCCGTGCGGAAGGATCTTTAGGTTGGCCCCACAGCACGAGGTAAAACAGTCATACTACAAGTCCTGAGCCCAAAGTCGAGGATTGTTGTGCACACCGTTTGATCTCAAGGATCCCAGCCATGGCCACAAGAAGGACAAGCCTAAAGGACCTGCAATCAGAGAAGGGAGCTAAGACACTTCAGAGGAAAAACCAGGGAGCCACAGAGACCCCGGAGAAGCCCAATCCACACTACTCCCCCACATGGCAAAGTGAGGAACGCTAGCCCAGATCACGTGAGGAATTGCTGTTTCAACCAGAGTGTGAGCACGTGTGTTACACAGCTACACCTAACTGACCCAGGCAAGACCCCTCCTGGGAGGCGACAAGGGCAATCCATGCCTCTTGTTTTACAGAGGTAAACATGGCAACGGGCACCATCTTTCTACGGAAGAACCAGCACGCAAACGCCATGTACAACATCACACAAATATTTCACCTGTTTGAATCAAATGGGACAGATGTAGACACGCAGTCGTAAGACCTGTCATTTAAGACGCAGAGAACACCAAGATGCAGGCAGGGCAGCTGGGGGCACTGTCGTCCATCACACAGGGACCAGCTGAGGGCTGTAAGCATTGTCATTTACCACACAAGCAGCGAGTGGACAGGCACCCTCTGACAAGACTTGGGGCTGACATCTCACCTGGGACTGCTTCTGTTGGATGAGCTGCAGCACCTCATGTGTGAGTCGGTAATCCTTGGACCGGGCGTCAGTGAAAACATAGATGAAAGAGCCAGGAAGAGAAATTTCCAAGGCAATTTTGATAGCCCCAATACTCATTTCTGGACAGTCACCTCCACCCTGTTAACAGAGGGGAAAAAAGCACAGTATCTCATCAATGGAAAGCAAAGTGCTGCCACACACCTGCCATAGCAGGGAAGGGGGCGGACTCACCTGTGAACACATCCAGGGCGGGGTCTGGGGCTGGGCCCTCTGCACTCCCCCACCCCCCGTCCTGTACCACTCCTTCCAGCTTCTGCTGGACTCCACATTCTCATTCTCACGCGACTTCAGTCTTCCTACACACCCGTAATTTCTGTGCTGTATTTTCTACTTCAGTAGGCTCAACATAGTTTCAAAAGCAAAATCAGTCCCCATCCCAAAAGAATTCTTATCACATATTTTTCATAATTACATGGACTTGTACCTGAAATTGTCAGCATGCCATATTTATTGCTTTGACTGTTATATTCTGGATTTTAGGATTATATCCCACTTATGTTTCCAGGTCATCACTATTCTTCAAAAACTTCTAAAACTCAGAATTTAGATAATCACTTCATGTGTGAATATTAATGTTCAAATTTTCTTCTAATATTTTATATATATTCAGACATATACACACTCAAATGGTACTTCAAAAATTTCATATAAAATAGAATTGAAAGAGAAGTGTATCTGGGTATCAAAGCAACTGAAATTCATAGTTTTTCATAATACCTGTTTTCCATACGTGAACCAATTCTTTCCTTACAGCACACACAGAATGCACTGGCAAGCAACATGACTTGAGCAATCAGTAATGATGAACGCCCACACAATGCCTAATTCCAAGAAGGGAGTCAAGTATTTTCTCCATCAGGAGCATGTAGAACAAGAGATCAAAGCAGGGTAATGTGGGCTCATCGGAGTTCTCTAGGTTGTAAACACAAGCAACGGACAGCTCCGTCAAAGACCCAGATGGCCTTTGCCATGAAACTCTGGAGACTCCACAAGACTCGCATGGCGCTCCTCCAGGCTCCAGCCTGATTCTGACCCAGACCTCCTGAGCACCACGCGTCTAACTGGGGTGGAAGCACCAAGCACTCTGGAGCCTTGCTGACCCAACGACCTTCTCCAGCACTGGATTCCAATCCAGACTAGCAATCTTAGGACACCATCCACTAACTGGCTTGAACAGAGCATCAACTATTCAATACTGGGTGACGATGGCTCAATGGCTAATTCTTCACATTGCAAGTGCCAAGATCCCATACGGGTGCCCGTTAGTGTCCAAGCTGCTTCACTTCCCATCCAGCTCCCTAACTGTGGCCTGGAAAAGCAGCAGTGGAGAACAGCCCAAAATCTTGGGGACCCTACATTCATGAAGCTCCTGACCTTGGATCGGCTCAGTTCTGGCCATTGCAGCCATTCAAGGAGTGAACCAGTGGATTGCAAATCTTTCTCCCTGTCTCTCCTTCTCTCTGTAAAACTTATCAGTCTTGGCAGTAAAAATAAACACATTTTTAAAAACTACCTTAAAAACATACAATCACTTAATATTATGTCACTTTCTCAATTATGAGAGGATAAAAGTTGTAGACACTCAAACTTCACTTTGGAAAGATATCAGCTAAACAATTTTTACATGTGACCAACTCTAACACACATTCTTGGTTACTCAAGAAAAATCATACTTCTGTTACACATTCAAGGGTTTAAACAAAAACACTGACCAGGAATCACATTAGTTTATCTATTCCGTAAGCACTGGTTGAATGACACAAGTCTTTTTTTTGTTGTTGTTTAAAGATTTATTTTTATTATTACAAAGTCAGATATACAGAGAGGAGGAGAGACAGAGGGGAAGATCTTCCATCTGATGATTCACTCCCCAAGTGAGCACAACGGCCGGAGCTGCACCAATCCAAACTCAGGAACCAGGAACCTCTTTCGGGTCTCCCACATGGGTGCAGGGTCCCCCACATGGGTGCAGGGTCCCAAAGCTTTGGGCCATCCTTAACTGATTTCCCAGGCCACAAGCAGGGAGCTGGATGGAAAGTGGAGCTGCCAGGATTAGAACCGGCGCCCACATGGGATCCCGGCGCGTTTAAGGCAAGGACTTTAGCCGCTAGGCCACACCGCCGGGCCCAGTGTTTAGTTTTTAAGCCAAACATTAGAACAGCTAAGAAATCTCCAGGTATGTGTTGGGACTGAGATGGATGGCAGGCCACATAGTGAGTGGAGGACACACTCAGAGCTGCCTGCCTTCCATGTAAATACAAAGAGGACTGGTTCACACCTGGCACGCAGGCCTCCCTGGGCAGGACTGGTTCACACCTGGCACGCAGGCCTCCCTGGGCATCACCCATGAGCAGACTCTGGGGACCACTAGACCACTGCCTCCAGATAACCGCATCCTATTGGAATCCCACCAGAGCAAAGGTCAGCTGAGTGTCACAACTGAATTCTACCCTAAAAAGAGCAGGTCCTGAAGAGAAATTGCTGACTTCATTTAATCATTTTTTAACCAATAAGTTTGGGTTTTTAATTATTATTTTAAGATACAGTTCCATAGGCTCTCAGATTTCTCTTCTTCCCTCCCCAAAATCCTCTCCCCTCTGGTTTCCCCTTTATTATTACAATAATATAGCCCTAAAAGAGTCCATCATTCTGCTATTTAAGTGTATTCTGACATTGTGGGTACAGACAATGGCACAGTCCAGCAACCTGTTGTCAAGGTATATTTAACAGTTTCATTGGGGATCCATCTTTGATTTGAAAGAAGAGATGCATACTGCATTGTATCTTCACATCCAGATATGGTAGCCTCTATTACACAGTTTCTATACATCCCCTTAAGTGAAAAGTCATAAAACAAAACAATAGGAAATTTACAACATGAAGCTAAATAACATGCAACTGAATGATGAATGTGTCACTAAAGAAAGATAATTAAAAACCCCCTTGAAGGGAATGATTCTACTATATGACCTGCGTGTCACTGAAGTAACAAGAAAAAAACTTTGAACAAAATAAAAGCAAAAATATCTAAACCCATGAGATGTTTCATAAACACTATTCAAAGAGAGATTTACAACATCAAGTACTTACAAAAAATAAAACTATTTCAAATAAATGATCTAATAATGCAGCTCAAGGACTTGTAATCTGCTAACCAGAATAGCAATGACCAAGAGCAAAACAAGAGACAGAGGCCAAACAAATATCACTAATATCTCCCCCACAAAGAAGCAAAAGCCTGAGGAAGATATCAAGAAAATGGGGCAGAAAGAATCTTAAAAGCTTGTTACAAAGCTTCTTAATACAGGAGCCCAAGGAATTTAACGAATATGTCACACAGGAAATAGCAACACTGAAATAAATCAAGCTAAAATATTAAAAATGAAAGACACAATGGAGTTAATTGAAAATTCAGTGGAAAGCCTCAATAACAGAATGAGCAAGGCAGAACAAAGAATCTCAGAATTGGAAGATGTTTGCTTCATCAAAGAGGAAACATTCAAAAAGCTGGAAGAGGAACTGAGTCAAACTAAGAAAAGTATTCAAACATTAAAGGGCACTTTTAAAAGGCCAAATACAAGAATTACGGGAGCTCTAGCAAGGCACAGAAAGAGAAGTTGTATTTAACATGTATTCAATGAAATAATAAAGGAAAACTTCCTTAATCTGGAGAAATAATTAGGAAACAAAATGCAGGAAGGGAACACAACTCCCAATAGAGTTGACTAATGACGACCTTGGCCACGACACATGATAATCGAGCTCTCTTCAGGTGGATGCAGGGAAAAGATCTTTAAACACGCACATGAAAAAGAAAACACCAATGAACATATAGAGGAACCCTATCAGACTCACAGGCCAGAAGAGAATGCAATGACATGTTCCAGATTCTAAGGGGAAACAAATGCCAGCCCAGAATAACTTACCCAACAAAGCTTTCCTTTGTCTTTGAAAATGAAATAAAATTCTTCCATAGTAAAGAAAATCTCAAATAATTCACCTCTCCCATTTAACAATGTTCTCTTAACAGAGAAAAGGAATAGCACTTCCCCAAATCAAAGGCCAATGTGGAGACCACCCCAATAGAAATGACAAAAGTAGATTAAATTAAAACGAACAAGCCATTACAAAACTGACAGGACCAAATTACTACACCGTGGTATTAACCCTAAATTTAAATGGCCTAAACTCATCAATCAAGCATCACAGGTTAGCGGGCTGGGTCAAACAACAAAACCCATCTATCTTTGCCTACTGAAGACACATCTTGTCAACAAAGACACACAGAAATTGCAAGTGAAAGGATGGAAAAAGATATTCCAGATCAATGAAAAAGAAAAACACACTGGTATAGCCAATGTTACATCAGATAATAGAGACTTTGATGTGAATATTTAAAGAGATGCTGCTGATCAAAGGATCTACCCAGCAAGAAGAGATTACTAGCTTTTTTTTATCATTATTTTTCATTTTTTTCATTTTTAATTTTACTTGTTTTTTTTTTGCTAGTCTAAAACTTTTGTTCATCTTAAAAAAAACGGCTCCTTCTTGCTGAACTCTGTAGTTTTTTAGCTTCAATTTCATTTATTTTTGCTGTGATTTTTATCAATCCAATAACTTTGAATACAGTAACTTGAACCCACATATGGATAGCATTCTCAGGGTCTGTAACTGCCTCCTCCCTCTCCTGAGACACAGAGCTCGGGATCACAGCACCCACAGGACAGGCTGGGGTGAGCGGAAGCGGCTCGCACAGACACAATCAGACCACAGGCTGCACTGGTATTTCTTTAGCTTTAGTTCTTTGATTTTTGTGGAGAAACTCAAAGAAACCCAAAAAAATGAAAAATATCAAGTAAAATTGAGATATTTTAGCATTTCATGTGTCAGAAGCCTGTCCTGAATCTGCACAATATCCCTTAGGAGGGACTTGCTTAATTCATCTTTTCCAGTCACAAAAATGAGAGCATTCTTGATAACAAAAACCTCCCATGAATTTCATATCCATCAACTATTATATACTACTTACAATTTGTTCTAAGGGACATATCTTTTCCTAGAACAGTGTCTTAAAATTGCTACCTTTCTGCTTATACGGTAAAGCCACCTGTCTAAATGGGTTCTGACAAGATAAATCTGTTCTTTTTCCAGAAAGCTAAACTGGCATATCCTTACAAATGCTCTTGAATGTCTGAGTAAATTCTAATAATTTTTAAAAAGAATTATCTATTTATTTGACAGGTAGAGTTACAAAAGGAGGGGAAGCGTGGGAGAGAGGGTGAGGGGAGGGAGAGGGGGAAGAATGGATGAATGACGACAGAGAAAGACAGAGGAAAGAGGAAAACGGAGATGTCTTCCATCCACTGATTCACTCTCACAATGGCCCTGAGGCCACCGCTGACCAAAGCCCAAGCCAGGAGCTTCTTCCGAGTGTCTTACGTAAGCAGCAGGGTCCCTCACTCACTGCCTTCCCAGGAGTATCAACAGGGAACTGCACTGGAAGCAAAGCAGGCCACTCCCTAAACGGTGATCACATGGGATGCCCTACCTGCTGCCTCACAGCACCAGCCCCTGGCTTTCTAGCGACTTTAAATCATAACAATTAGGATGATCTGTAAGAAAGATGCTTTAGATCTACACTAAATTACTAACTACCAGCTAGTCCTGGGTGGCTATTGAGCATGTGAAATATTGCTGACACACACATGCACACATATACAAAAACCGGATTTTAAAATTTCACCTTACTTAGCTGAAAGTAGAAAAAAGAGCAGTGCTAAGGTTTTATATTTATGGCATTTTGGAATGACAGCACGGTATCTATACTGAGGCATTATTAGAACTTTAGCTGCTTTTTAGAAGTTACATAAGTGAGTCACAAGATTACACTGTTGAACAGCACTACGCTAGAATTATACATCTGAGTTAGTTATGTAGACTGCTCACTACAAGGCTGCTTCTTTGGTCTAAAAACGTTTTTGTTTTAGTTTTATTTGAGAAGTAAAGAATCATACACAGAGCTCTTATCCAATGGGTCACTGCTCCAATGTCCACAGCCAGGACTGGGCCAGGCAGGAGCCAGAGGCTGCAACCAGACCAGGTTTCCCACACAGGTAGCAGGAATTCGACCACTTCAGTCATCACCAAGTACTTCTCAGGGCGCTCCTCAGGAAGAAGCCAGAAGCAGAAGCAGGGCTGGACCACGAAGCCACTCTCTGATGTGGAAGGCAGGCACCCCAGGCGGCAACAACTACTTGGACAAACGCCACTTACGATGCTTGGTGAGCTTCGCTTCTTGAAAGAAATAGAGGCAAAATCCACATTGCTTTAATTTTAAAATGTGCAGAATCCAGATATAACTTATGCAAAAACACATGAGGCACTGACTGTCTATGTTCTTAGACAGCTAAGTAAATTGTATCCACAATATACATGGATGCACACCGCGCCTGTCCAATCGGCTCATCTTCCAGGGCGGCTGGGGCACCCTGACAATCGGCTCATCTTCCAGGGCGGCTGGGGCACCCTGACACCCCGGCTACGACTACCCGTTTACACAGTAGGCTGCCTTGCTCAGCCTCAGACGTGTGCAGGAGTTTAAGACTGGAATAAAGTTAAATGTGACTGAGGTCCACTTCCAAACTTTAGAAAGCAGCTAAGCAGTGTGTGTTTTCACATGGATACTAAATGGAGGGAGAGTGTGACAGCCGTCTGCAAAACGTGATGCAGCGATCCGAGCAGGGGAGCTCGGCTTTCATAAAAACCTCAGGGCAACAGCGGTTGTTATTTAATACCTGCTGAAGCATTTACTTAGTGGAGGGTTAAGCCTGTGATTATGAAGGAAACTGAAAGTAGAACAATGCAGAAATTAAAAGAAAAAGAGGAAGGAGCAAAGATGGGGTCGGATGGGAAGTTTCACGCGCTAAAACTACGCACGTGAGACACATGAAACAGGCTCCACATTCCCAAAGGGTCTCCGGCCTCGGTGTTCTTACCGAGCACGAGGTGTATTAATTCCCTGGACTCCTTTGCCGAGCCAAGCGCTGGACAGCACTGTCACACGCAGCGTGACACCCGCTCTTCCCAGCCGATGCGGTAAGGTCATTCTGATGTATCTACTGACAGAGCACTAACTCTTGAAAACCCTTCTCGGGGTTACACAAGTAGTAAGTCAGGGTGAGGAACCTGAAGTCAAGACGCCTTGCCCGAGCGCTGAGGCCTGTCCCGCCAAGCCACCCTGAGGACCTTGCTTTGGAATGAAGGAAACACCAGGCTTCTGGACAGCCGCGGACAAGTGTCCATCCCATCCTGTCTCAGTTGCTGAGCTGCACTGCAATTTCTATTTCCTCTCTCAGATCCCAGGATTCCGAAGAACAAGCTAGTCATTCCATCCTTGTTTTGTGAACAAATGTTGAACAAATGAACAGTGGCTAAATGGGTGAGAGAGACTATGCAAAGCACGCTGGGCCCAAGCTGGCCCAGCTCACACCACGGCGTCATTCCAGAGCGAATTCCACAATTCCAAAGTTTTCTTAGTTGGGAAAACCTTGAAATGCACGCATGGATTTTTCGTAAGAATCATTTTAGGTGAACTTTTCAACAGGCCCTGACGTATCTCCCACGTGACACCCCGAGTAACTCGATCTAGCCCAACCCTTCCCTCTGGGTTAACACTTAACAGGTGAAAGAAATCAAACATAGCAATGTAAACACATCTCCTTTCAGCACACAATCACACACACACACAGAGAAATGGGAGGAGAAGGAAGACCGGACTACACAATGCACCAAATCAGAAAATCCCTGGATTAGGCATTAGTCAGTATCAGACTTATTTGTGTTTTTATTTGAACTCTGAAACACAACTAGCAGGTATCAGTCGGTCCACTCTCAGTGTTTCTGGTATAATCTTATCTTCATATCTGTGCTGGTATCTATAATTCAGTAAATTCTCAAAGACACTTGAGGAGGAAAGATGTGAACTGAAAAGGCAAACAAAATTTTTTTAAAAAAATAAACATGTGATTCTTCATAGTAAATGTGGTTTCTGGAATGCAAAAGAAGAAATTCTAACCTTCACCCTCAGCATTGCAGTGATAATTAGGTTGAAAACACGAATTCCTAGACAGCAAGATTAAGGATGATTAGAACTCCTATCAGTAAGGGAAGTAATAAAACACAGACTGTCACATTATCTTTTCTAAATGCAAGCCTGTGTGGGAGCAGGGCTGGAATAAACTGAACCTTTAATTCTGAGGAGCTGGGGAGAAACGAGAACCCTGTCCTGAACTCAGTGGGAAAATGTCCGTCAGACGCAGATACAGGACCGGGAACGCCAGCCTCGCAGCAGGCACCGCTCCCTGCCACATGATTCGCCCTCCACTGACCCCACTTCCGTTTCGCTCGTTTCCAATGAACTTGCCCTGACATCAGGTTCCCAGACACATCAAACTCCTAACAATCAAAGAAACTTGTCTCTACCAAGCTTTTGCTCAAGTATAATTTGCCCTCAACATGCAACAGTTACGTATGCAATTCTGTTTTCTCTCTCAGAACAGTTTCCCAATTTATGACCAAGGAAATGTCAACGTCATGTAGAAACTATTCTACATTACACTGTCTGTTATTTAGTGCTGTCTTCCAAGCATAAAGCAAATGAGGATGGCGGAGAGCGCACCAGTGGGGGTCCCAAGCCTCAACCCTAAGATGTCACAGCCCACCACGCTGCCCGCTGTGACATAGGGGTCACCGGACACACACAGGGCGAAGGGGGAGCTCTGTATGCTTGGAATAGTGAAGCACTAATGTTCACTAATGTTTAAGAGATACATTCATTTTGCTGAGGAAAGATCGGCCCAGAATTCATAACCGAATTCTTTACTTTCCTACTATGAAGTAAAAATAAGGAAAAAAATTATATTGTTAATCTGGTTCAGTAATCAGTTAATCTGGTTAGTAAGGCTTTAAGGAAGGTGCTTAAACCAATATTTAGAAGGAAAGCAGCAAAACAAAGAAACTGACTTTAGCACTCAGCATCCTGTTCTGATACCAGTCTCGCCTCTTGCCAGTCTGGTGACCTGAGATGTGTTCCCTACCATCTCCATTTTGTTTTCTTGCTTGCTAACAGCAATGATACGGAGACAATGACATTAACACACAAGACATTTACAAGGCATTTGTCCCATGACAACTGCACACCTCACAAATGCCACAACATTTCAGGAGTATTTCCCTTTGAAGAGCTTACGCTGCTCGAGGCAGGCATCGCAGGAGCTAACACTTACCAGCTCGTACTCGGACCGGACAATGCAGTGTTCTGGAAGCAATCTCACGGACTGAGTACACTCCTTACACACTTTTTTCCCTAATTTAAATACAGACCAGTCTTTTAAACTGACATTTGTGTGGCAACTGCATACTGAGAATACTTCAGTGAGACAAAAACTGCTTTTGGAAGCTGAATCACAACTAATACCAAAGTGGAAAATCAAATCTTGGTAATTGGACAGTGTATCGACATCTATGTTTAGAATGCTTTTTCTTTTCTTCTTTAAAACTGTGCTTACTGAGTTTGTTTGAAATAGAGACTGCCCCCATCCACTGGTCACTTCTCCACTGCCCAGAACAGCAGCATCTCGGCCCTGAAAGGGCCAGGAGCTCAGCACAGCACTCCCACACTGATGGTGAGCATGCCTCTCGGAGTGCATATAGGCAGGAAGCTGGACTGGAAGCAGAGCCAGGGCTGGACATCAGGGGCGTATGTCCTGAACATGCACCTGACCAAGTAAAGCTTTGCTCCTAATTTATTTATTTCACTATTTAACTGCTTCAGTTTTTTTCATAATTTATAGTTTACGCTTTAATTCCTATGGAAGAATTCTCTATAAATCCAGAAAGACAAAAAGCATCCTTTCACATAGTAGTATGATTTATAATATCAGAATTCAAAGCATATTCAAATTGGCCCAGTAAATTCTTCTTCTAAATCCGCACTACCTTGTCTCTCCCTTGTCAGCTGTCTGCCTATCTGAGCGTGGAACTGCACATGTGCCTAGGCGGAGACCTGCCTTCCGCAGCAGGCATGGTTCCCTCGGCCCCGCCTGCCGCTGCCCAAGCACACATTCTCCCACCGCACACGGCAATGACTGGGCCTCGTTCCCGCCTTCTGCGCACCTCCATCTGATCAGCAAACTTCTTCCACACAGCTCAACTCTTCCTCCTTTTTCTTAAAGTCCTTTTATTATTACAAGCCTTCCCAAAATTAAATCATGTAAGAAGTTTCAGTGTGGGGACCAACCATATCTACAAAAGTTAGAACTGCAATTCCACTATTACAAAAATATCTTAGTGGAATTTTTTACATATCAAACATATGATTAATATGCTTTTTGTTCTTTAAAACATTTAAGAGGCTTGAAAGCATATCATTGCCAACACCATTTTATAAAACTCCACCAGCTTATAGTTCCTTACAAAGAATGTGACCCAAGACAGGACTTTGCACAGCGTATTTACAAGGATATTAATTTCCCAGGGCTCCATGTGACCTGAACACCACTGGTCATCATTTGTCTTCCTTTATTTCCCCCAGAGAGAAAGTTCAGTTGCTTTGCAAGTCACCTCGTTCTAGTCCAGAAAAGGATAAAGGGAAAGGAAATTCATGTGATAAATTCAGTGATCTGAGTTTACTTATTTTGGGGGGTTGTTAACTTTTGCTTGGAAAATTTTAGCTTGCTTTGGCTCCATTAAAAAAATCTCTATGAGAAAACAGCTGAGGCTACTCTGATCTTAATGAATGGTTATCTAATTCACTTCAAGCCAGATTTAACATTTTGGCCTTCAAAATCAATATAAATGTGAAACAGTTTTTAAAGTTTTCTTTTTAAAAATAAATCCAAATTAATTGTAATGGGGCAGCAATCTTTGGAGCTCTTGCTATGGCACCGGAGGAACTAATGAAAGACCCAGAGTTTATGCCACAATGTCTTGAACTTGCAGAACACTTTCTCATACCAATATATGAAAAGTAAAAAACAAAGAACAAAAAACAAAACCTAGTCTTTGGTTTGGTGTTTAGTGCAGCAGTAGCATCGAGTTGTTTCATAGTGCTTACTAAATGAACATGTTCACCATTAAATTAAGAATAATTCACTAAGAACCGTGACAGTGAAAACCTCTCCGGAGTATCCCCAGTGCCTGTGATAGTGCCCAGTGTTGAATGAAGCAAGGAGTAAATATTTTGCTTTCTCCCCGGCCGGTTGCTGTATTTCAGATCCGGTATATAATGAGGTCTACCCAGAGCAGACTCCAGACAAAGAGACTCAGCTTTCACAACATGAGAGAAAGAAGAAAAAAAGATTATTTTCTTGAACAGGGATGGAATTACATGACCGTGTAGACTGCCTGTACCAGATGCTGGGTAGGAAGTTAATGGCTTACAGGTCAAGAGATACATGGAGCAAGCAGGGTGAGGTCATTCCATAAGCAGGGGGCAGGAAGCGAGGAAGTGCCAGTGAGTGGCTGGGCACATGGGGGATGCAGGGATTCACATCCCAGCCACATTTCCAGGAATTCAGCACAGCTGTCTTCCAGCAGAAAGGCAGACTGAGCACAGCAACTTCCTTCCCACAGTCGGTTCTGTGCTCACCACCAGAACTGCCTCACCTCCTCTCCTGCATTCAATTCATTACTTCCTATTAATCTCATTTTTTAAATGATTTGAGAGGCATAGGACAGGGGCAAGGAGACACAGGGAGGTGGGGAGAGAGAGACAGACAAAGAGTGGTGAATTATCTTCCATCCACTGTTTCACTCTGAGTGCCCACAATGGCTATAACTGGGGCAGGATGAATCTAGGCGCCTGGAACTCAATTCAAATCTCCCCCATGGAAGGCAGAAATTCATCTACTTGAGCCAGTACTGCCTCTTCTTAAAGAATGAGTGACACTGGGACTTGAACCATACACCCTGAAAGGGGATGTAGGTGGTCCAGCTGGCATTTTATCCTCTCTGCCCAATGTGCAGCCCTCCTGTGCCAGCTGCAGCCTGGTTCCCACACCCTGCGCTCTGTGCCCAGCGCCCTGCAGTTTCTTTTGCCCTCACAGGAATGAATGAGTTCGAGGTCTCTGGACCTCTGCTCCATTCTCTCCCCTCATCCATCCTCCCGGGGAAGCTCCATCCTTCCCTGGTTGCTGTGTGGTAATGCTGGGGTTCCAGGCTCTTTGTGTCACATCTGCTCACAGGGTTGTGTGGTTGGTCTCACCTCTCTCCCAAGGACCGGAAGCAATCACGGAGGACAGAAGATGTTACATGGAGGCAAATTTGAGAAAACCAGAAACATTTACTATTGCTTGTTTTTCCCTTATGATTCTTTTGGGGCTTATTCTGAGTGGGGACTTGGACATTTAAAGTCAAAGGTAATTTTTTTTAAAGATACATTCATCTATTGGAAAGTCAGATATACAGAGAGGAGGACAGACAGAGAGGAAGATCTTCCATCCCATGATTCACTCCCCAAGTGAGCGCAACGGCCGATGCTATGCCAATCCGAAGCCAGGAGCCAGGAACTTCCTCCGGGCATCCCACACGGGTGCAGGGTCCCAAAGCTTTTGGGCCGTCCTCGACTGCCTTCCCAGGCCACAAGCAGGGAGCTGAATGGAAAGTGGAGCTGCCGGGATTAGAACCGGCGCCCACATGGGATCCCGGCACGTCCAAGGCGAAGACCCTAGCCGCTAGGCCATGCCGCCGGGCCCAAAGGTAAATTTTTTTTAAGTCGACTTATTATTTGAAAGTATTACAAAGAGAGGAAACGAGAGGAGAGAGAGGAGGAGGATGGGGAAGAGAGGAGACAGAGAAACAGAAAGAGAAGCGGGAAGAAGGGGAGCAGGGAAAGAGAGGGAGAGGGGGAGAAGGAGGAGAGAAGGAGGAGAGAGGGGAGAGAAGGAGGAGAGAGGGAGAGAAGGAGGAGAGAGGGGGGAAGGAGGAGAGGGGGAGAGAAGGAGGAGAGAAGGAGGAGAGAGGGAGAGAAGGAGGAGAGAGGGAGAGAAGGAGGAGAGAGGGAGAGAAGGAGGAGAGAGGGAGAGAAGGAGGAGAGAGGGAGAGAAGGAGGAGAGAAGGAGGAGAGAGGGAGAGAAGGAGGAGAGAAGGAGGAGAGAGGGGAGAAGGAGGAGAGAGGGGAGAAGGAGGAGAGAGGGAGAGAAGGAGGAGAGAAGGAGGAGAGAGGGAGAGAAGGAGGAGAGAAGGAGGAGAGAAGGAGAGAAGGAGGAGAGAAGGAGGAGAGAGGGGAGAAGGAGGAGAGAGGGAGAGAAGGAGGAGAGAGGGAGAGAAGGAGGAGAGAGGGAGAGAAGGAGGAGAGAGGGAGAGAAGGAGGAGAGAGGGAGAGAAGGAGGAGAGAAGGAGGAGAGAGGGGAGAAGGAGGAGAGAGGGGAGAAGGAGGAGAGAGGGGAGAAGGAGGAGAGAGGGAGAGAAGGAGGAGAGAGGGAGAGAAGGAGGAGAGAGGGAGGAGAGAGGGAGGAGAGAAGGAGGAGAGAGGGGAGAAGGAGGAGAGAGGGAGAGAAGGAGGAGAGAGGGAGGAGAGAAGGAGGAGAGAGGGGAGAAGGAGGAGAGAGGGGAGAAGGAGGAGAGAGGGGAGGAGGAGGAGAGGGGGAGAGAAGGAGGAGAGAGGGAGAGAAGGAGGAGAGAGGGAGAGAAGAAGGAGAGAGGGAGAGAAGGAGGAGAGAAGGAGGAGAGAGGGGAGAAGGAGGAGAGAGGGGAGAAGGAGGAGAGAGGGAGGGGGAAGGAGAGGGGGAGAAACGTCTTCCACCTGTGGTTCTCTCCCCGACCTGTGGCGATGTCCGGGCTGGGTCAGGCCGAAGCAGGAGCTAACTGGGTGTCCTACAAGGGCAGCAGGGATCCAAGCCCCTGCGTCACATTCTGCTGCTTTCCCCAAGTTATTAACAGACAGCTGGAAATGACAGGACATGAACCGGTGCCCAAAATGCCAACATTGCAGGTAGGGGCTTTACGCACAATCCCACAACCCCAGTCTCACTTTCAACATGTACAACTGAGCATCAACTTCTCTACTGAAACAAAAATAACACTTTTTAAAAAACAGGAACAAAATTACAAAAAGAGAGTGTCAGTCCCAACCAAGGTCCTACAAGCTCTGCCAATCCGCCCATTGAGTGGCAGGGCTCAAGTCATCAGGAGGGGAGAATTTTATCTTTGAGTGTGTCCTCAAACTGCAAGGATGGATGCCTGTTACAGGTCACAGTTAAGCGTGCAGAGAAGCCATGCTGTCAGAAGGCTCACTCAAACGCTTTAGGCCCACCCCTGCTGACTTCAAATAACTCCATTTTTAAAAATTTTCTGCAAGAGAAAGCAGGAAGACACATGTTGGCAAATACTAATTGTCCTTATTCACACAGGTTCACGGTGTAATCTCTGTCCCAACACAGAGAGGGGAAGAAGAGAAGCTAGCATTCCATGTTCCACCCCACAGCGCCCGGTCACCGCCAGCTCCCAGAATGGGCAGACCGTTCCTTGTTCCCGCAGGACATGGCGGCGTGGACCCCGCACAGTTGTTGTCAGGACAAGAAGCGATAAAAATGAACAAGAAACAGAAACTATTGGGTTTTTCCCCTACTGCCTGCTGGGTACGGTAACTTACCCACAACCAAGTGAGAATCACCATGCTGAGGTAAGAGCTCAAAAATAAACACTGGGCACAAAAAGGGATAAATTAAGAAAGTCCAGCCATAGGACCTCCCTAACTCACTTGCCCCTGCAGCAGAAGAGGCAGGCGCCAGGCACAGCTGCTCGCCACTTTGCCCTGGCGCCTCTTCCTGCTGGCTTCCTTCTGTTTGCCCTAAGCATTTCACCCTTTCCAGATTTCCATTTGATTCCAGTGGACTCTGAAGATGCATCACCACTCTAACTTAAATGAAAATTTTTGCATAGGGCTTTATTTTCAAAATAAGAATTGTCATCAAAAAACAAAACTCTATTCTGTAACCTCATTTAATACACTTAAACTGTGGTCAGATAATGCAGTCATCCCCTCTCTGGCTGACCACAGGTCAAAGAACTGTGGCAGCTGTGGTACCAGGCCATTCCCACATGCCCCTCATAAGCCAGCTACCAGCAGTTGAAAAGAATGAGAAGAAGTAACCAAAAAGTCGATAGTAAATAGTGGCATGGGCCACAGAGCGGCAGCCTCCACGCAGCAGAGTCAGCACTGAGTGGATCTGGGAACTGTCTCCCAGCAGCAACAAGGAGAAGGTGGCTGCAATCTCACTACCACGATGTTTGCACAACAATTAAAGCACTGACTCCTGCCAAGTGCGCAAACTATGTTCACAGTAGTAAATAAATAATAAATACAGCCCAGCATATAAAAATCACCTTGGTTACACAATTGCTGGTGCCAGGGAGAATCGGTCATCATTGCACAGGTTTCTAAGTGAATAGTGTTGAGGCTTCAGGGACCAAGCTTTCTCTCCATCCCAGCTCTCTCTCTCCATCCCAGCTCTCTCTCCATCCCAGCTCTCTCTCTCCAACCCAGCTCTCTCTCTCCAACCCAGCTCTCTCCATCCCAGCTCTCTCTCTCCATCCCAGCTCTCTCTCCATCCCAGCTCTCTCTCCATCCCAGCCCTCTGAGCTGCAGCGGGAAAGCAGCTCTGGGGAGGGTGGCAATGAGGCTGCGCTTCTGAACCCAGGCTGCACTTGGCCTGTGGCTAATGCCCAAATCATTCAGGACTCAGATGCAGAAAACAAGCAGCACGTACAGGGCCCCTTAAACCTAACAGTGCAGATGACCATGGCTCCTCTCCACCCAACAGAAATGAAATTGAAACCGAACACTCACCTGAACATAGAGTTCTCGAAGTTCAAACTGAAATTTCTTGGGGTCTGTGGTAATCGTCACTGGGCCAATTTCTGAAAAGATAAAAGCAGAACAGGTCAATTAAGAGCAGCCAATGCTGTGTACCGCAATGTTATCGATCCATAAGGAATCAGCCAAATGGGAGCCAGCACCACGGCACTGCAGGTGGTCTCTGCCTGCACTGCCACGCATCCCACATGGGTGCTGATTCGAGTCCTGGCTATTCCAGTTCTGATCCAGTTTCCTGCTATGGCTTTAGAAAGCAGCAGAGGATGGCCCAAGTGCTCAGGTCCTGAACTCGTGCGAGTCCTGAAACAAACTTCTGCCTTTGCACTGGCCCAGCTTCAGCCCTTGTGGCCTTCTGGGAGTGAAGCAGCAAATGAAGATCTCTTTGCATATCTACCTTTCAAATAAAAATAAAATACATCTTCAAAAAAATAGCAAAATAATAGACTCGGCTTTGGTTTTGGTAAAGATTTATTTATTTACTGGAAAGACAGATACAGAGAAAGACACATCTTCTACCAGCTGGTTCACTCCCTCAAATGGCCAGGGCTGGACTAAGCCAACACCAAGAACCTGAGACCCCAGTCAGGCCTCCACGTGGGTGCAGGGGGAGGGCGGCAGTACTGCAGGTGAAACCTGTATTGGAATGCCCGGGATCGGGCCCGCCTCTGCTTCTGACCAGGTCCCCACTGACGCACACTACACTACGGGAGGCAGCTGCTGCTCTGTGGGACAGCTGGAGCTCCCCGCTCCTGGCCCAGGCCTGGCCTGACTCCAGCTGCTGCAGGTATCTGGGGAGTGCGCCAGTGGATGGGAGCTCAGTCCATCTATATCTCATACTGATTCTCAAATACATAAGAAATGTCTTAAAACAAAAAAACAAAGCTTTTTGTGAGTCTGGGTAATTAATTTCACCACACAACATCCACAGATTTCAATAACAGTACTAAGTTAAACTTTCCTAATAAAAAATTTGAAACCCCAAGTGCTCTGACATTCATGAGATTCTGAGAACCAACATGACACCACCAAATGGAAAGTTCCACACCTGACCTCATGCAATGGGTCTAAGCACACTACAAATATGCAATAAAATTAAATCAGGTATAGGGCCTCAGGTTCAAGTACTGGTTACTCCACTTCTAATTTAACTCCCTGCTAATGTGACTGGAAAAGCCAGTGGAAAATGGCCCACATTATTTGGGCCCCTGCCACCCACATGTGTGACCTGGAGGAAGCTCCTGGCTCCTAAGTTGGGCCCGCCCAGCCTAGAGGAAAATAACTCTCCCTCCTCCACCCCTTTCTCTTCTGTAGCTCTGCCTTTTAAATAAATAAGTCTTTAAAAATAAAAAAAAATTAAATCAGGGTATGCATATGTTATATATAAAATATGAATGAATTCCATGTTTACACTGGAGGTGCATTCCGCAGGACAGCTCATTTTGTAAATATTCTAACATCTGAAAGATACAAAATTCAAAACACTTTCTGCCACAAACATTTTGGATAAGATGTGTGTGTGTACATATATAAAATCGGATCAACACACACACATATAGGTATCATATGTATGTATTCCATTTTGAAATCTCTGGTGGATGTTTCCTGTCTTGCATAATAAGGATATAGCCTGCATTCAAAATTATAATGAGCAAATACAATACAAAATTCTATAAAGATGCTTAGCATTCAGCTTTTATAAAATGTGTTCTGGCTTCAACAGCATGCTGCTAAAAAAGAACTTTTTAACTTCAAAGGATAGTAATTAATTACCCAGAACCTTCCATAATTTGCCACATATGGTACAAACACAGACTGCAGGATTTTTGAAGTAACTGACGTGAACTGGAAAGGAGGCACAATTTTCTATAATCCATGTAATTTTTCCTGGAAGTTACAGAGGGGATGGAGAAATTAAATCGAGAACGGCCCATGACTTCACTGCAGATTAGATCCCTTGCAGTTTGCAAAAGGTGAGGCCAGGCAACTGGAGAAACTGTGTGAGAATGCAAACATCTGTGTTCCGTACAAAGAAGGCAGAACGGCCATCAGCTGTATGAAGTCACATCCCCAGGATATGGAAGCCTACTCCATCAAGACTAAACAAAGGAATGCAAAACAGCAAAGAGCGTTCCAGGCACTTACAGACTGCCATATAAATCGTCAGCAGCATTACCAAGCCAATCTTCCATGTTCCTACATGGCATTCTGGTGAAAGAGACATAACCCGAAAACCGAGAAGTTGAAAGGAATACAGGAACACGAAGGGAAATGTACAAATGCAGACAGGCAAGAACATTCTTCATCATCATCAGAGCTCTGGATACAGCACTGGACACAGGTCTGCTCTTCAAGAGTCAGGATAGGACTGAGTGGCCTCATTCTAACTAACCAGATACCCACACATACACCTGCTTTCAACAAAATCTCTCCAAAAGCTCAGCAATAACCATTTTCTGGACATCACTCTGCACAGCTGTGATAAAGCATTTATTAATGATGAGAAACAAAGACCCAGGAGGGTCCGCATGCCTACCTGCTATTTCCCTCCAGCTTCCCAACTCTAATTGCATGATTGGACTATTTGGACTATTTGGACTATTTGGACTATCACGCCTTCAGCCAGCCTCTTCACTCAGCAGAGCCCTGTGCCAGCTCTGTCATTAGCGACTTCCTCTTCTCTTTCACTCATCCCCTGCCAAGCCTTTGATGACTTTCAGCAGGTACAACTCTGTCCTCTCCTCCTGTCTGCACATGGTCCTCTGGAGCTGCTTACAATCCAGGTCCTCCTCTACTCTTCCAAACCTCAAACCACTCCAAGGCCCCTCAGCATCTCCGTCCCACGCCCTCCATCTGCACCTGCCAGTCTCCAAGGCCCCTCAGCATCTCCGTCCCACGCCCTCCATCTGCACCTGTCAGTCTCCAAGGCCCCTCAGCATCTCCGTCCCACACCCTCCATCTGCACCTGTCAGTCTCCAAGGCCCCTCAGCATCTCCGTCCCACGCCCTCCATCTGCACCTGTCAGTCTCCAAGGCCCCTCAGCATCTCCGTCCCACGCCCTCCATCTGCACCTGCCAGTCTCCAAGGACCCTCAGCATCTCCGTCCCACACCCTCCATCTGCACCTGCCAGTCTCCAAGGCCCCTCAGCATCTCCGTCCCACGCCCTCCATCTGCACCTGTCAGTCTCCAAGGCCCCTCAGCATCTCCATCCCACGCCCTCCATCTGTACCTGTCAGTCTCCAAGGCCCCTCAGCATCTCCGTCCCACGCCCTCCATCTGCACCTGTCAGTCTCCAAGGTCCCTCAGCATCGCCTCCCCTTCCGGTGGCCGTCCCCACACCCTCCAACTGCACCTGCCAGTCTCCAAGGCCCCATTTCAATCCCATCTACTTGTGCACTTTGTCTTCTCTAACTTCCTTTAACAGCTTGATTGCACTGCTTGTAACAGAAATACAGGCCAGCAGTATCATGTTGGTTAACTTGCATTCAGTTTGTCTACTTCTTTACAAACCATCCATCCTCTACTGAAAAAAAAATCAAATAGAATCGAATAGCTAAAAAGGGCATTAGAGAGCATGTGGCTCAACCCCCTTTTCTTTAGACAAGAACAACTGAAAACTTGAGCTGTAACTGAAGAGCTGGTACAGAGGTTAAAGCAGAGATCTGATAACATCCCTACACTGCACACGAACTCTCCCACTTTCCATGGCTCTCTAGTCTATGAACTGCACAATACCTCCACTGAACTTGGGGTCCTTTCCTTCGGGACATGGACAGGCAGGGCCACATTCAGGGTCCCTCACTGGATGCACACAACACCAGAACCTACTGTCAGGTCACCAGCTATTGACCTTAATCGGCTGAAGAATATTATCCTTCTTGCCTAACAAACACTATAATTAACACGAAGTCTCACCAGAAAATTCCTTCTCAAATCTATTTTTAAAACATATGGAACACTTAAAATACGTGCTTGCCACTGGTAGCAAAGACATGAACAAACATGAACCCTTTCCTCAAAGCTCCAACAGCCTAGTGGAAAAGATAAAAATGCAGATACGTAATTACAGAACTAGAGGCACCAAAAGGGTAGTTTGGGGATAATAGTCAACGGAGTCTTGATTTTCCAGAAAGAACTAAAGCAGATTGTAAGAAGGCTAAGTTCTGGATTCCAAATTAGAAACAAGTTCTTTATTCTCACAAATTTTATCTTAACTCCTATATATCAAGGTCACAAGGTATTGTCATATTTATCAAATAATTACCTATACCATGCATATAAGGATCTTCAACAAATTCACAGAAATGCAATTATTAAAAATTATGCATACATTCCAAAGAATGTATGTACTGAAATACCCTTCTCTTTGTACTGCATTTCTCCATGAACTACCTGAAGTCTCATCATAGTTACAAGGCCACGCAACTCCAACACTCTGACGACAGCAGCTCTTGCTTGGGCCTCTGCGGCAGGTGTGGCAGATACGATAGGATGCACAGAAACTCAGCTCCCATCCAACACGAAGACCACATACCTGAACATGACAGCAAGCAGCCAGACAGGCCACAGATGAACCTGGGCTCTGAGTTAGCTCCCCCAACTCTCAGCACCTTGAGGCAATCAACTGCCTCCGTGTACACACTTCCGGACACAGCGAGAGGAGAAGGGGACCAAGGGCCTCAGGTGTTTGATTTCCTGTTCCTTCACTGTACCACAGAGCCTCCATACACGGCTGAAGATCAAGCTGGGACATGAGTGATGACATGGAATCCTCGTCAGTTTCCCGTGAATCAAAATGCTACGTTACTTTAATTAAACTACTGATACAGATGATCAAACGGAAAATTTCCCACACGCACCTTATTTTTAAAAACCAAAGGAATATTCTGATAACATGCAACCTTGCAAACCTAAGAAACATATCTACTCAGGAAACTACTTTGGATAAAAAAAAAAGTCTGAAGCTCTGAGGAAGTCTTGTGTCCTTTGCAATAATTTATCACATGGCTTGGATTTATTTCCAGCACCTCAGCCATTGTCCTCCTAATCTAAATTGCTAGACTGTACTTGAGAAAATAATGGAACAAAATTCACAATGTAATATTTTCTTTCAGCACTTCATTTGGCAAGATCAATATCCAGTCCCTGGCTTCCTTTTTCCTTTCCATGAGCACATTTCTGCTCCCTGCAGTTTTCCCACTTGAGTCAAAGCAGTTTCTTCCTGATAACAAGACAATCGGCTGGGCTTTGCTAAGGTCTGCAGAATTTGATAAGTGTTCATGTCTTCCTTGTTCTTCTTAGCATAAGAGGGTACCTCAAAAGTTTGTGGAAAACAGAATTCAAATTCAAGTTTGTTTTGGTGCAAGCATATTTATGTGCAAAGTCAGTACAAATATGCATAAATAAAATCTTGAAGTTCATTTCTGAATACAATTTTTTAGATTCTTTAAAAAACTTAGACTAATAATTAGCTTTACATTTAGGGTTTCAATTTAATCTGCAACACATTGTCTCCAGATTTCCCCATTCTCACTCAATTATAACACTGCTGTCCAGCACCATTGTTCAATTATCTGCATCTAAATGGCAAAAGCAGAGCCCTTTCCGGAGTTTGCAGGAGCCAGCCCAAGCTTTCCTCAGGACTCATTAACTGGGCACATTTCCAGTCACATCAGGACATCTTGGAGACTACTTTAAGGCCCTCCATGGCTGTTACATCAATAAACTTGGAATCTGTGATGAAGTGAGGCACCCCTATTAATATTAAATGACACTATTTTGTTACACTAAGACGCTGTTCATTCACTAACCAGCTATGTGACACCTTTATACACACACATTCAACCAAGAGCAGACAGCGTGTGTATAACACACGTTCCCTCCACTTCAGAGTCTGCATGACTGGGTGTGCACCCAAAGCACACAACTGAGCATACCACACGGTGTTGACACAGGAAGCAAAGCACACCTTCATAACGGATGAGCAGGAGTGGCAATGCTTAGACTGGACACTGCCAGGGCAGCAGCAGGCTCTCTGACAGACAGATGGGACTTCTCGTTTAACATCTACAAAAATTCAGCCTCTCAGTTTCATAAAGTATTTCAAAAAGTTCATAATAAAATGGAATCAACAGCATGAGTTCAGGTTTGATGCAAAAAGCTATATACATTTTTGTAATATGTACTCACATGCATTATGAAAAAATGGCAAATAAACCTCACACTTCACTTTCTACTTTTTGCTATACACTTTACACATGATCCTAAGACCAAAATGGTATTTTTTTTAAATTTTGAATTATGTGGTACAGTTTCGTATAGGCTGGATTCCCTCCCAAACTCCTACTCTGGAGAAATTTTCCCCATTTTACTACAATGGTGTAGTCTTTCATAAGGAATCATAATTCTGTCAGTCTCTTATTTAAGTGTACCCTGACATTGTTGGTACAATGTCAGACAGTCCAGCATCCCAATGTCTACTCATGTCCAACAGTTTCACTGGGAATCCATCTTTCGTCTGAAACCAGGGATGCATGTTCCATTATACCCCCACATCTGTATAAGGTAGACCCCAGTATTCCATCACTATACATTACCATAAGTGGGAAGTCATGAAACAAGGTCAACAACTGGTATGAGTTAGAACAGCCACAATAACAACATCAACAACAAATTACAGCACCATGAAAAAATAACGCGCCACTGAGTAACCAACACATGGGCGACAAAAAGGAAACACAAAAATTTGTTGGGAAAAATGATGCCACCATGTAATCCATGAGCCAGTAATGAATTTGACAAGAGAAAAGAATTTATTTGGAATAAACAAAACTGAAATAAAAAACATCAAAACACATGGGAAACGGCCAAAAAAGCAAGCAAACAAAAAACAGTATGGATCAGATTATTGAAGTTACACTTTCCATGTTGGTTTCCTTATATAAGAGAACATATGGTATTTGTTCTTTTGTGATTGACTCATTTCACTGAGCATAATCGTCTCTAGTTGGGACCACCTGGTAGTAAATGGTATAATTTCATTCTTTTTAATAACTGAATAATAGTCCATGGAGTAGATGCACCACGGTTTCTTTAACCACTCTTCTTTGGACTCACATCTGGATTGCTTCCATGTCTTTGCTATTGTGGATTATGCTGCTGCAAATATAGGATTACAGATCCCCTTCTCATATGCAGATTTCAATTCTATTGGGTATATTCCTAGCAGCGGGATAGCTAGGTCATATGGCAGATTTATTTGCAATTCTCCAAGCACTCTCCATACCGATTTCCACAGTGGCTGTACTAGCCTGCACTCCCACTAGCAGTGAGGGAGGGTGTCTTTCTCCCCACCTCCACGTCAGCAGTTGTTGTTAGTTGAGTTCTGAATGTGGGCCAGTCTCACTGGGGTTACGTGGTACTTCAACGTGGTTTTCATTTGTATTTCTCTGATGGCTAAGGAGCCTGAGCATCTTTTCATATGTTTGTTAGCCATTTGAATCTGTTTTTCTGAAAAACGTCTGTTCATTTTCTTTGCCCATTTTGTTACAGGGTGTTTTGTTGTGTTTTTTGCTGTCCCTGGGTTTCTGAAGCTCTTTGTAAATCCTGGATTTTAGTCCCCTATCCTTGTGTAGTGTGCAAAAATTTTCTCCCATTCTGTTGGTTGCTTCTTTGTTAATTGTTTCCTTTGCTATACATAAAATGGCATTTTTAACATCAAAAATAATCATTGATATGACACAAACGCTATTTTACATCAAACTTAATAAAGAAGCTTTCAAAGATTTCAGAATATTTTGAAAGCAAACAAAATACACTTTATATTCAAGAACATTTTGAAATTAAACTCAGAATATTCATCTAGGGAAATATGCTCTAAGTTTTAGGGCAGAAATACTGGAATTCATTTCAGAGTTTAAATCATTCTGTAACAACATTCTTCCAAATAAATCTACTCATCAGAGATTTTTAAGAAAAATTATGAAGTAAGTAAGTAAAAGGTTGGTGAAGAACCAAGAAATTATGTCTGCAAGTGCAGACATCAACAATCGCCAATGCTTGCAGAGACGCCCGCACTGGGGAGGGCACAGAGACTCCGTGCTGACGACTTCCAGAGCAGCCCAGGCAAAGGAGCAGCCACGACCACGTGTGCAGGGGACACCAAACCCAGAGGAAACCGCTGATCTGCATGGGAAGCGGGGACACTGAACACACAACTGATACATGCGGATAAGGTTCTCTCCCAATACTTGTGTTAGTTCAACCACCTAAAGTATTTGTAGAGATCATTCAAATATAAAAGGAAAAAAAATTAGCATCACTGCATTCCAGGAAAATACAAGGAACATGCAGTCACAATGAAAGAAATACAAACAGAAAATGTGAAGTTTGCAATGTTCTCATGGAATTATTACCTAGATCATCGTCACGGCAAACCGGAAACATCCGTACTGCTGGCAAGAAATACGTGGATACAATTTTTGTGAAATTTACTCTGGCTAACTGAAGCATAGGTACTGTAAGCCTCTGCAGAATTGCATATCATCATTTCCTATTTTGCTGTAAAAGACACAGGGAAGGGGGTGCCGTGTGGTAGCCTAGCAACTGAAGTCCTCGTCTTGCCCATATGGGCGCCGGTTCTAATCCCGGCAGCCCCGCTTCCCATCCAGCTCCCTGCCTGTGGCCTGGGAAAGCAGTCGAGGACGGCCCAAAGCTATGGGACCCTGCACCTGTGTGGGAGACCTGGAAGAGTTCCTGGCTCCTGGCTTCGGATTGGCTCAGCTCCAGCCGTTGTGGCCGCTTGGGGAATCAATCAACAGACAGAAGATCTTCCTCTCTGCCTCTCCTCCTCTCTGTATATCGATTTTCCAATAAAAATAAATAAATCTAAAAAAAACAAAAGATACTGGGGGACCTGCACTGGGCCTGGTGGCTGTCCTATGCTTAGGACATGTGCTGGTCACACTGCTGTGTCTGGGTTTGAACCTTCGCTCTGATCCCGAGTCTGCCTTTCTACAAGGCACACCCTGGTTCCGGTAGCTGGCTCCCTGCCTTTGCAAGGAAGGCCTGCACTGAGCTGCCAGCTCCTAGCTCTGGACTCGGAAAGACACAGCCATTGTGAACGACCAGAATGAACCAGCACAAGACTGTCTCTAACTTTCAAATAAATTAAGTAAAACTAAGACACCAATACGATTAGGTTATCAATAAGTAGAAAAGGCTAAACACTCGATGCTTTGAAAAATACTGGCACAAGTGCTTCTATGTAATGTTCAATTACATTAAAAGCAAAACTTTGTAGGTAGCAGCTATCTACAAAGACACAGGTTCCGAAAGATTCTGTGGGACAAAGAGTGGTGATTGAGTACTATTCAATTTTTCAAAATTTTCAAACTATTTCACTGTTATATAAAGTAAGAAACAGGAAAAAAAACATTTTCTGAACCGAATCAAGCCTGAGGCAACGGCCATGAATTTTGACTGCACGGTTAACTCAAATAGCAGTCGTTGGGAAAAAAAGCACGGAAATACTTCTCTCAGCATTCAGAAACAACGAGGCATGAATTTGAGGCACTGTTGATGTCATCGGGTGAAAGATCTTAAACATTTGCAGTGCCACCAACACTTCACTCGTTTCGAACTGAGGTCCATTTCTCAACCATGCAGGACACGAGCCTGAGTGTCATGTGCCTCCCGTCGGTCTTCAGTGGACAAAGTACACAAGGGAATGCATGAATCAGACACCCACCAAGACACAGCGCACCCAGCGGCTGCTCGGGGCGCCTGCACCCCATGCCGCAGGGCTGCCTCCAGCCTGCCTCCCAGCAGGCACCCAGTGGTGCTGCCAGTAGTCCTGTCGCCCCATGGGACACCCAGGAGGAGGAAGACTGGGCTCCAGGCTTCGGTCTAACCCAGCCGCGGTTCCTGCAGGTATGTGGGGTGTGAACCACAAGATAGCATTATCTGTGTATTTGTGTATGTGTGTCCTTTTCTACTTTGAGATTAAACAGATTAACTTAAAAAAAAAAAAATGAAGCACTGATCAGATTTGCAACACCAAAATCTAACCATAGGCAAATTTTGGTTCTTTTTTTGTGTGTACTAGTGTTTTTTCTCTTTCCTTTTTTAGTTTTTTTAATTTTTTATTTATATGCAGGAGTGACTTTTATTATTTCCACACTGTTGCAATGATGTGTCTATTCCTATATACATATTTTCTGTTGCTTGAATATCTAAATATGAAACATTACATAACTAAATACTGAACATAAACCTGAATCAACTTGAGTATCCACTTTAAATATAAATGCTTGCAAAATGAGCGAGCTCACAATATTCACTTTTGTAACTGAAAGCATCCCAGTTTCAGAACTTGTCCCAAAGTCTTTGTGGTTAATAAAGTGAATTATTTTGTTTAATTAGACACATGGTTTTAGATTTACACCGAAGGCATTTCAAGCTAAGCCAGAACCCACACAAGGGAGTGGCACTCACTGACGGCCAGCACCCACGGAACTCCACCCGCTGCCTCCCTCACCGATGGAGCACAGGGCCCCCCGGCCTCGCTGCCAGGCCCCACGACGCTCTGAGGAACACTCCTGTTACCTGACTTTAATAGCTGAACTCACAAGGGCAGACACTGCCTCTCTGGTACAATCTGTACTGGAACCAAAATGCAACAATTCACATGTGTCCGACAGGCGCCCATTAATAACAATTAGCAGAGACACTGAAAGGGGAGTTGGCCAAGTGAAGCTGCCGACCAAACCAACCAAACGACACGACACTGCTGGGCTGACTGCTGATCCTGAGCTCCCAGCGAGGATGAGAGGCCTCGGGAAGACGTCCGTGTGACTTACAGCCGCTCACTCGCACGGCTGCATTCACTAAGTGCTTGCGCTGCTTCCCACAGGCAGCTGTTCTACTGATTAAAGAGCACGGTCTGGAGTCAAGGCTCCGGCTCAGGCTGGTTTTTCATTTGCACAAGTCCCTCGTTCTCAATGACTTTCACCATCCTTATTGACCAAGCAGGGTAACGGTGATACCAACAGAGTCCTGCTAAGAATTCAGCGAGGACAGCCTGCTTGGTATAATGGGAAGCGTGCACACAGTCAATGCCACCTAGATCATCGTTCTGGCAGCTGCAGAATTTCTGACTGAATCTAAGTACGTGGACCCATTCTATGTTCACCACCTCTAACTACACAGACACACACATGCAAGGAACTGGGACAGCCTCTGGCCTGCAGCCAGCGGATGCCACTGCTGCTACATGGACCCATTTTGGTAGATGCAACTCACCTCTGGCTCAGTGCAATGATGAGTTGAGTTTGCTCCCAGTTTAGTGCTAGCTCAGTCTGCCCAAACTCTGCCTCCCTACACAAAACGGCGCCCAATGCAGCTCTGGTGGAAGTCAAGTCTGTGAAACCATCCTGTTCCCAAACTCCACTGCTCGGTCTCTTTCCTGGTCGAATCCAGCAAATCAGCAAGATGGGCGGTTCTTTGCCTGGATTCACCTGCTGAGCTCCCAGTGAACTCTCCTTCCCACCTGGCTGCTGGAGGAGCTCCAGCCACCAGTGGAAGTACGTCCACCACCTGCTGACTGCTGCTGGGTTACCTGCAAAACCACACCATTGTCTTCCCTGCTTTCTCACATCTGTTGGTTTCCAGGTGCCCCCTGCCATTGGTAATTCCTCTCCTGTTTTCTGGAACGTGCCATCTCTGCTTCACCAGGCAGGTGCTTCTCCGTCTATTTAAACATGTCTTTACCCTATCACGCCATCTTGTTTCTCCCTTAGTCTTTAAATGTCACAATTTCCACTTTATGAAAAACTCCTGAACATGCATGCCTTTCTACTTGCTGCAGTGATCTACCATTTTCTCTGGAATCTGCTTAAACTCTGGGTATTTCCTGTTTCCTCGAGTCTCTCACGTCTCTCCTCTTGTCTGGAGCTCTGCTGTGTTCAGCAGGGTTTGTCCCTTCCTGTCCTCCCGCCAGCATTTCCCGATTTCTGTGTCGCTTCCACTTTCCTCAGCTGTTTCTTCCTTGAGTCTCTTCCCCGCTCACCTACATTTTTTCTTCTGAGTTCTTCTGTACCTGGTTTGTGCTAATTCGTCAGAGATCCACCTGCTTCTTTAAGGGTTTGTTACTTTTAAATCAACGGCACAAAGTCCTGCAACAGTTTGTCTCTTTCATAGCCATAACCTTTCCCTGCTGCTACTGCTGCTGTTCCATTATTGTCTTGTGAGCTTTTCTGGCTTCTCACCTACACTTGGTCCTCTGGGGGAGCTCTCGGGCCAATCTTTCTTGTATCAGTTAGTACTGGAACTGGCCAATTTTTCATCACCAGAAATCTGCCAGAGGTGCCCATGGAATAGAGTTCAGATCCATGTTCCAGGCTAACAGCAATTTTTCTCATGATGTAGAATTTTGCTTGTTTTTCATATCCCCTTCGCCATTGGACACTGGACTGGAGACAAGATGCCTACTCAGAGTGTGGCCTGTGTCTTCATGTGGTCAGTCCATCTCCATCAGTTTAGAACCAAACACATTAGCAAAACGAAGCTTATACAACACGCCTCCCATGTGTGGCCCTGGTCTTCAACAGCGGGTCATTTTCACCATATATATATATACATAAACACATATATACATACTTATGTATATGTATATATAAATGTGAACTTATATGTGTATATATGTGAGTATTTGAAAGTTATAGAAAGGGCAGTTCAATTGAGATCTTCCATCCACTAGTTCACTCCCCAGATGGCTGAAATTGCCAGTAATAGGTCAGGACAAAGCCAACAGTTTAACTCTGCTCCCAAATGGATGGCAGGGGCCAAAATACTCTAACAAACTTTTCACTGTTTTTCCCAGGCCACCAGTAGGGAGCTGGACAGAAAGTGAAGCAGCTGGGATTTGAGCCATGGCCCACAAGGGATGCCAGGTTTCATGTAGTGGCTCAGGTCGCTAAACCCCCATGTAGACCCTTCCACGGCTGCCTTTCGACTCCCCTCCTGTCCACCACCATGCCCCAAGTCCACCCGTCTGAGCAGACATACCTCCTTCAGGAAAAACCTGGGGTTTTATAGATATCATTTCACAAAACACAGTTGTTCACATTTTTTGTTTTTCCACTTATCTTGTTGCTTTGCACAGTTTGTGGAAAGAAGGGATAATGTGACTTTACCACATTCAAATTAGAAGTCCTAGTCTAAATTCTTTAATTTTCAGATTTAACTATTGCATTTCTTCAAAATTCATGTATTGTATGCTCAGAAATGAAGCTGAAAGTCCTAGAAGTAATAACAGCCATCCACTTTGTGCCTGGTATGGCCCATGCACACGTGGTATACTCCCAAAACCAGCAGCATGCTAGGTGTGCTATGTGCATTTCACAAACGTCTGGCAGTACCCGGATTTCAGTCCAAATGGCTCTGTGGGCGCAGGATCTGAACCACACTCCAGCAAATTCCCACGCCTCAAAGATCACGTTGAAATGTTTACTGTAGAACAAAGTAAATCCTGACTGATTAGCCAAAAGCATTATGTCTTTGTTTAGGAACTCAAATTCCTTTAGTGTCCAGCAAATACAGTGTACACCACTGCTTCCATCCAGGAGGGAAACTTGTGCACCAGAAACGGTTGCGTGTTACTGAGCAGGGATGGGCTCTGTAAACTATAAGCCACAATATCCACCATAACATAACCAATATGTTGTTTGGTCTTATCCCCTAAGCAACTGCCCAAACACTACTATAAATACGGCTGCCAATGGATTTGACAGATTAATGTTGATACATCACCTACCTAAAAAAAAATAAACTTAGAATAAACATAAATAACAGATGATAATTCAAGTGACAAACAATTTGGAAGCATGATTACAAAGTTTCAGTTTGGGCAGAAGTAACCACAGCTAGTTCATACCCATCTCAGGCTGGCTACCCACATGGAACACCGGGTGCGTGGCACACCTCAAACATGGCTGCGGTCCGCAGCAACACAGACATACGTTACCACAATCCTCTTTCCAAAAAGGGAAACTCTGCACAAATATCTACTTTTTTCATAATAATACTTAAGTTTGTAACAGATACCTTCTAAAGATAACAAAGGCAAGACCCCAGCACACTGTATTTTGAGACAAGACTTGTTAAAGCAACCTATGCTATCGGCAGTGTGAACATGGGTATGTTACCAGTCTCGGAGCTGCAGTGGTCTAACAGACTAGGAAACGCCTCTGCTCCATATTTGTGTAACATTTCCTAACACACAGCAGACATCCACTATTCACCTAAGCACAGCATTGTGAACAATTTGTTTCCAAGTTCTGTTACATGAAGATCAATATAGTCATAGTGATTAAATGCTAACAGTTTTTCCCAGGATACCAGCCTGATGATTTGTGAATAAATCTTTCTTTACACAAAAGGAGTGTCATGGTCACTTCTTCATCCTTCTGAGTGTTATCACTGTTGGAAGATGCCCTCTGATCACTTCAGAGATCTCTGCTGGTGAACACAAGTATGTGCCTAAAGATGTCTCTATTAACACTTAAGAAATGAAGAATGAAGGACAAGATGCAGGCTTCAGAGATGGGCACGGACACAGCAGTTAGGAGACCATTCCTGTCACCCACATCCCATGCTAGACGGCCCAGACCGAGTCCAAGTTCTGATCCATATCCCAGCTTCCTCTTAATGCAAACCATGACAGGCAGCAAATGACGGCTTCAGGAGCTGGGTCCTTGTCACTCAAGTGAAAGATCTATCATGCAGGCACCAATTCCAGTCCTGGCTGCTGCACTTCCAATCCAGCTCTTTGCTTATGGTCTGGGAAAGCCATGGAGGACGGCCAAGTCCTTGGGGCCCAACACCCACATGGGAAACCTAGGAGAAGCTCGTGGTTCCTGGCTTCAGATTAGCTCTAGCCACTGTGGCCATTTGGGTAGTGAATCAGCAGAAGACCTCACTATCCTCTGTAAATCCACCTTTCAGACTTAAAAAAGGCGCTTTTTAAAAGCAGGCCGCAGAACACAAACACGGACAGCAGTTCTGGCGTTGTGGTTGACTAGCTGCCACCAGTTCGTCAGAGTTGCGGAGGCTCGTCTCCTCTGTGAGATTCCAACCAATCAGCTGGAATTGAAATGGACACAGCATGGAAATCCACGTACATAGCAGGCATTTAATAAAAGTGAGCTCCTCCTTCCATGAGCCCCTCCCGGAATACGCATGGCTCCATTTGTGTTGGCATCGATGTGCATGCCCACCAGCTCCTGGGAGCCAGCCAGAGCTCGGCACGACACGTGAGTACTGCTTACCAACTTCCTCCTGAGAGACTGTGAGTGACTCCCAAGGACAGTGGGTTTGATTGGGTCACACAATATGAGAATTGTTTTTTCAAGCTCTGATTCCAAAAAGCCTACAATTTAGAAGATAATCATCAACCGAGTCATTACAAGCAGGACTGTGTGAGATAAAAGGTGTGCAAAGCCATGAGAGTTCGGAGAAAGAGAGGATGCATTAGTTTGACCAATGCAGTGTAAGCCGGGTGGGCACACACAGGGTGTTGCAAGGAAAGACGGCCATGGCTCCAATCCTGCTAAGCCTCTCACTGGCCACACAGGACACTGTGTAGATCACTCCAGCTGCACAGCCACCTGTACAACACTCACCTCATCCCCTTTAGACCATGCCTTCCCGGGGTTGTGGAGCGGACTGAGCAAGCTGACGTCAAGAGGCCAGCACCCAGTGCGTGCATATTCATGATCTGAGTTGCCAGTGGGCACAGTTTTACAGACTCTACCTTGGTCAAAGCTATGCCCTATCAGTCCCCTGCAGAACGTTTATGAGGACAAATGAACAAAAACAGACTTGCCCCTCCGTTCCAAGGTGCTCAGATACGTGTGAAAGAAATAAAATGAACAGAGTAGACACTTGTATTAGAAAAGCAATAAAAAATGTAGCAACATACTTGACAGCACCATGAATCAAGGTAATGTGATTACTCATCTCTGGAAGCCTGGATTGTTTCAGCTCTGAATTCAAAGTGCTGCTTCTTGTTTAAATTTCAGTTCTTAAATTAGAAATAAAAAAGAAATGAAGAAAGACACAGCTCCTTTGGGTGGTTTATTTTTCCAGAACAGGATATTGTATTTCAGTTCTATCTTCTGGCACGCAGTTATGTGAATAGCTCAATGGGCTGGCTTGGATGTCATTCAAACCACAAAGCCAAGAAACGTCTCCTGGGAAGCTCATGACCGGCTGCTCATAAAAATAAGCAACTGTGCCAGAAATTTGCGGGCAGTGTCGACTGGAGGCAACAGATTTGGGGCAACATCAAATCTGTACTCCACCAAAACAACCAGAACAACAGAGTACCCATGGACATGATGGCTGTGAAATTAAATGTATGGATGATGTACCCTTTAATTGCTTCCATTTCTTTAATACTTTGAACCTTGGTTTCCATCCCATTGCCTAGAATATAACAAGAAGTTCATGAAAATATCAGTGTATAGATTTAGAATTTGCTCATAGGAGCAGGTACTTGGAGCGGAGGGCAAGCCACCTGCAGGGGAACCCATACCGCATTTCAGGCTGCCTGGATTTAAGTCTCAGTCTCACCTTCCACTCCAGCTTCCTGCAGCAACACCAGGGAGTAGCATGTAATGACAAAGGTCTACCACCATGTGGCAGACACGAGTTGAATCTCTGACTCATGACTGGCCGGACTCCATCCTGGTTGTTGTGGGATTTAAGAATTGACACAGTGAATGGGGAAATATCTTGTTGTCTCTCTGACTCCCTTGTTTCTCTCTGACTTTCAAACAAATCAATCAATCAATCCATCAATCAATTTACGGGGCAGGCACTTTGGCGTGGCAGTTTAAATCACCCACATGGCACAGTAACATCCCACATGAGCACCAGTTTGAATCCTGGCTGCTCCACTTCCTATCCAGTTTCCAACACACCTAAAAAAGCAGTGGGAGATGCCCCAAGCACTTGGGTGCCTACAAGCCACACGAGAGAGCAAAACGAAGCTGCCGACTTCATAGCCCTGACCACTGCAGCCATCTAGGGAGTGAACCAGCAGAGGGAACATCTCTCAGCAATTCTCCTTCAAATAAATAAATCATTAAAAATATAAAATTAAAGCTAAAGCTGATCCTTATATTTATTTTAAAAATTAAACTTTGTAATCGCAATAAGAACATTTTCCATTAAAATTTTTTCTCAAAATAAGAATGCATTGTTCTGAAGAATTTACTATGTCCAATCAAAATTTTAATTTTAGTGGGGGGAGGGATTCTTACTATTCAGGAGCACACAATGGAATAAAACACTTCACATGGGCCATCATTTTTTAAGTAATTTTTAAATGACATTCATTCCCTAGAGAAGTACTTACAATGTGTTAAAAATGGAAAATATAAAACTCACATATAAACTCTATTTGAGAGAGGAAAGTTAAAGGAGATTAGCAAGGAAGCAAATGAAATATGCCAAATTCTTAGCAGTGAGACTCTTGGAATCCCACCAATTTTATATTGTCTTTGATACTTTTACTGTTCCCACATTTTCTCCAAAAAGCCTGAATTGCTCCCATAAACACACACAAGATTCTGAACCTGAAGTACTCTCAAGAGCCACCCTGGCCTCCACAGGGATGCTCTCCATCCAGAAAGCACACATGGGAGGAAGGTGGCCTCTTGAGCAAGAATCTGGCTTACCTGATGCATGAAGTGCTGCCTGCAACCCTGGTGCCATGGTTCTTCCTAAGCCTGCTTCAACAGCAGACTGAGAGCAGATGACAGAGTTTGACCTTGCAACTCAGATAAAACTTGGCGCTAACTTCACAGTTTGTCTCCATGAAGGCAACCTACTACCATCGGAGAACGCAGTCCTTCACAGTGGCTGTCTACAAGGGGTGCCGAAACCCGGCAAAGGTGTGCAGCAATACCCAGGGGGACAAACCGGTGCTGCCTTATGGCAGGCACTTATAATCCATGTGCTTTAGCATCAACAGAACTGGAAGAGCACACACATGATTTATGATGCAATATACATATATTACAGGTACATGTCAATATTTTTATCACTACAGGTGCCTGACTTCAAGACTTTGAAAATTAGATAATCTTAGCTAAAATGTCTCTAATATTTATCCGAGCAAATATTTATCTGGAAAAAGGCAACAGATGGTCCCTATCAGTTGGCGTTTACAGCAAGCACTTCATTGTATGGAAACATCACATATTCTTTTGACACCGTTTCCCACAAAGTGTTCTCCAATGACTCAGACGCATTTGGCTAATGGCCTTCCGCTCAATTTTAATCATAATCAATCCCCTAGAGCCCAAAGCCACACAGTCTAACAGACACCAAAAGTTCAAGTAGACTTTTCAAACTTGCGTTTTAAAGTTTACTACATGTAGTCTTGTTTGAATCAAAGGGCACAATTTCAAAGAATGACAGATTAAACTACTGGGAATTAAATTGTAAATCCCAGTATGAGAAACATGAACGGGGGCTGGATAATGCTAATCAGATGGACACAGCATCATTCCACCTGGAACCCTGCATGCCAGACACTTCTAATTCTTCTGCATCAAGAAAACGGAGCAAGTGTCCTCTGGTGAGGTGTTCCTGGTGAGGGGAGGGCTGACCCAAAGTGGGAAGCATACTCCCAAGCCAGCCCTGTGCCTCTGACAAAGCACCAACACTTCTCCAGTTGGCACACTGGTCAGGCCCTAGGCACGGGTTCTAGAAACTTCTGCCTTCATTTCAAACTTCACTGTCCTTTCTTCCTTCCTGATATTTCCTTTATTTATTTCCAGCTCTTGTTTTTTTCTTCTCCTGTGCTTTGCCATAAGAAGTCATGTTAAAAATGCAGCATGACATGCCACATTGTTAGTCACAAGTCACGATGGCAGGCAGGAGTTCTTAACACTCAGTTCTGTTACTGACTCCGTCCCTGGGTGAGCACCCACTAGTGAGATGCAATTCTCTTGCTTGCTTTGAAAGTTTCTTGATACTTGGGGCAGTTCTTTGTTAGACTGCTTCTTTCTCCAAAAACAATGGAAGACTAACATTTTCAAAGTTAAACATTTAAAAAGAAAAACTATAAGGAGTTACATGAAAATTACTATGATCAAAAAATTGAACGTAAAATAACTAAAAATATAGGAAAAACAGCCAATTAGGATGTTTTCTTTCAATTTCTAATTAAAACTTTTTTAAAGGTTTATTTTTATTGGAAAGGCAGATATACTGAGAGGAGGAGAGACAGAGAGGAAGATCTTCCATTTGATGGTTCACTCCCCAAGCAGCCGCAACGGCTGGAGCTGAGCTGAGCTGAAGCCAGGAGCCAGGAGCCAGGAGCCTCTTCCAGGTCTCCCACACCGGTGCAGGGTCCCAAAGCTTAGGGCCATCCTCAACTGCTTTCCCAGGCCACAAGCAGGGAGCTGGATGGGAAGTGGGGCTGCCGGGATTAGAACCGGTACCCATATAGGATCCCGGTGCATTTAAGGTGAGGACTTTAACCACTACGCTATCGTGCCGGGCACTAATTAAAACATTTTAATTTATGACCAAAAAAACTAAAAGAGACAGATATATGCAGCATCAAGTAAGAAACTATAACTAAAAATGTTAAATAGAAAAATGTCCTTTTTTCAAGTATAGTTCATGCCACTTTGGAGAAAAAAGACTCAATAGATAAGAACAAATCGATTTTAGGGATAATCTACTGAAAAGAGCAGCAACTCCTGGAAAGTCTATGAGGATTGCTCACCTTCAATTTAATTCAGGAAAACGTCCCAGATGGTTCTGAATATTCAGACAACGATGTGACGGCATGTGGGTTGGAAAAACATACGTATACATCACCCAGTAGCAACTCACTATCCATCCAGGAATCCTCTAAACACCTTGATTTCAACAAAAATTCCTCAAATTACTCAAAACCAGTAAGATGGAAATATTAGTGCATCCAGTTAGTGTAGACTGTGTATTTACATTGTTGAAAACGGTGTTAAAGTTGATATGAGTACTGATCTAACCCTGGTCACTGAGTAATCATTTAAATTCTTATATTAAATAACCAGAATTTAGCCAGTTTCACACTTTCTCATTCATCACTAATGCGAGATCACTAACCAAAACAGCCAAAAATCTTAAAAGCAGCAGAAACTGTAAGATATCAAGAACGGGGACAACTCAGGTGTATCCCACTCTACCAAGGTGCTACTGGAGGGCTCTGCCCACCACACCCTCCAACGGAGAAGACCCCACAAAGTGCCGGGTCTGGAGCGAGCCACAGTCACGCCAGGAGTGACAACAGGCAACCAGGGAGCAGCCCTGCCCTCAGCAGGAAGACGACTCAGTCACTGCATGATTGAAGACAGCAGGGCCAGCACAGCAGCCTACCTGAACGTGCTGGGATCCCATGGGGCACCAACTCTAACCCCGGCAGTCCCGCTTCCCATCCAGCTCCCTGACTGTGGCCTGGGAAAGCAGTTGAGGACGGCCCAAAGCCTTGGGACCCTGCACCCACATGAGAGACCCAGAAGAACTCCAGGCTCCTGGCTTTGGATCAGCATGGTACTGGCTGTTGCAAACACTTGGGGAGTGAATCAACAGATGCAAGATCTTCCTCTGTCTCTCCTCTCAGTATATCTGCCTTTCCAATAAATATAAATAAATCTTAAAAAAAAAAAAAAAGACTGCAGAGCAAGACAGTGAAGCCTTTCTAATGAGGTACAGCGTGATGGAGTGAGTCCACACTGATACTCAGAGTACTCAAAGGCTCTGGAGGAGACCGACTCTAAGGATGCCATGGTGGGGCTTAGGACGATCAGAGAACTGACTGGTTGACCCATTCTGGAAACCAAACCTGCAGACAGGCCAGCCAGGGAAGACAGGGAGATAGTCCACCCTGTGAGGGGAAGGAGGACGCAGGTTTCCAGAAAAGTGCAAACAGCAACTGTGCTTATGCTCCAAGAAGCAGCTGGGCCCAGCCAAGTGCAGGAGATGGAAGCCACTACAGCTGCACACTGGCCCCGCAGCCACAGGAGACTCACAACCTTAGGGCAGGGACTGTGCTTAAGCCTGGTTCAACTGTCCTGCAGCCTCTGAATCTGTGACCCAAAACCGCTTATTGTGGCTCCACACAGAACGTCACTTTGGGGCCTTTTTATACTAAACACTGTGATGTCACAACAACTTTGTTGATCACAGGGCTGACACAGTCACAATTTGTGAAATGCGACATGTGCGCAGAAGCACCCGTGTGGGCCAGCGACTTCCAGGAGTTTAGAACAAGCCGCTATTCGCAATCACCTTGCGTGCACAAGCCTCCAATGTCTCGTGAAATCCTCGGGGACTTCAGTGTGGCCTGCTGTCACCTAGGCAAGCCCTGCCCGAGCCCCACCATCACCCTCACCTTACCACCTCACGTGCCCCTTCCTGAGACCGCCTCTCTGTTACTGCATCACAGTCACCCCTGATGGTGCCGTGTCCCTTCACTCTGCATGTCCACCGCCGCAAGATCCCACTTCCCCAGCTCTGCACGGCCCCTCCACGGCTGCCCACCAGCCCTCCACGGCCGCTCACCGCCCCAGGATCCCACTTCCCCAACTCTGCACGGCCCCTCCACGGTTGCCCACCAGCCCTCCATGGCCGCTCACTGCCCCAGGATCCCACTTCCCCAACTCTGCACGGCCCCTCCACGGCTGCCCACCAGCCCTCCACCGCCGCTCACTGCTCCAAGATCCCACTTCCTAGCTCTGCACAGCCCCTCCACGGCCGCCCACCAGCCCTCCACGGCCGCCCACCAGCCCTCCACGGCTGCCCACCAGCCCTCCATGGCCGCTCACCGCCCCAGGATCCCACTTCCCCAACTCTGCACGGCCCCTCCACGGCTGCCCACCAGCCCTCCATGGCCGCTCACCGCCCCAGGATCCCACTTCCCCAACTCTGCACGGCCCCTCCACGGCTGCCCACCAGCCCTCCACCGCCGCTCACTGCTCCAAGATCCCACTTCCTAGCTCTGCACAGCCCCTCCACGGCTGCCCACCAGCCCTCCACGGCTGCCCACCGGCCCAGGATCCCAGTGCTTCCCCACTTGACTCCAGGCCCACTCCTCATTGCTGCTCCTGCTGCATCATCAGGCACCTTGCATATAACGGTTTCAGAAACATCACTCAATCAACCCAAACATGCTTTATTCAGATCAATGCACAATTCTCTGACGGCCCACCATGTGTCCGGCACTATTCAATACTCTGAAGACAGAACAGTGGTGGTGGGATGGGAAGTGACAACAGCATTCCCTCTTCGGCATGTGAAGAGAGGTCTAAGCCATAGCATCAAGAACGCAACCCCAGGCCCCGAGACCCTCAAAACGAACCCTTGCCACTTTGCACCCCATCTGTCTCCTAGCTACCCACAATGCAGACCCAAGGGTGTACCCAATCCCAGGCACTCACCCTAAAGCGGCTTCCAAATGCCTGAAGTTCTGACACCTCAGCCGCCTCATCGGGACATGATGAGTCACTGCTTTCTACCCAATATTGACCACTGGCTTTTCCACACAATGTTCCAAACTGGCATACAAAAGTCAGCTATCTAAAAAGTCTGTGATGGACAGGTTGAAGAGAAAATACTTAGTCTATTTTTCTATATTCACTAACCAGACACACATGAGGAAACAGAAGGGAACATGATACTGAAGATGCTTCCAAGCTGTGGGTGAGATTTGGTTACGGGATCCCGGGCACCTCTTGCCTTTTCAGTCTCGCAAACTGAGAGCAGCCCCTCGCAGTCCCACCAGGCACTACCCTTGAACAAGGAAGCTGTCACCTGACCGCCAGCGTTGCCTCTGTTGCTCCCAAGGACTGTCCCTAGCTTGTTCTGCCAGGACACTCAACCCTCCACCCTGAAAAGAGTCCCATTCCCACAGGCATGCTCCACGTCCCAACCAAAATGAGAAATTTTCCTGGCTAAGACAAAAGAATTTCTCACTTTAATGATTGAGTCCATGAATTCTTGTCTGGATCCTCAGCCTGGGCCCATTCATTACACGGTCTCATGGGTACAATACTGCTAAGGAAAACAAACAAATCAAACAGCTGCAGAATCATATAAAACAGTAAATATTTCTTAGCAAGGACTTCTGGGAGGCTGCGAATCTTAAGTGGCCAAACTGTGAGAGGCGGCACTGTGGACACAGCAACGGCCTGAACGGGAAGGCTCTCTCACAAGCCAAGCCAGAAAGCAAAGCCTCGGGCACCACTGTGGGTTACAGTCACAGCCAGGGTCACACGCCACAGGGAGGGTCACGGGCTGGACTCAGCGTCACAGATTACAAATTACTGTCATGGACGATAGTCACTGTCATAGATCACTGTCCAGGCATTTTTAAAGAACAAAAATGTGCAACATAAATATATGCATTGTATATAAAACGTGTGTGTGTGTGTGATCTACAATACAGCTGGCCAAAGCTGCTGGCTCTGATGCGGAGGTCCAGCCCTCTTTGCTGCTTTCACCACTGAACAGCAAAGCTGCCTCCACAGCAAATGATCTACATAATGCAAACAGTCATCGGTAAAACTGCTGTCCGAACCAGCACCTCCCTGCACCCGCCGAGCCTCCTCAAGTGAGAGTCCCAGAGGTCAGACAAGGAAAAGAATCCTGTCTGCGACCCGGTCATCTGCGGTCCTCTTAATCAAAAGAGAAGACTAACTTAATGTGCAAACAATCCAAAGACAAATTTTACACGAAGACCTAAACCTCAGAACTTGACAAGTTTCTCACACAACTTAATTATGGTAAAACATTGAAACGTCCTCTGCCTACGCAGTAGGATCTATGGAATAGGACTAGAGTTAACTGAACCATCTCTAGAACGCAGTTCCTCAATGTTAAATAGATAATACATCTGGCGGAACAGCCTACCACTAAACATAAACACGTATTAATCTCTTGTTGTACAACGGCTTCAGGCATGATTTTCTTGCCTAACCAACAAAATCACTCACTTTCTCTCTTTTGGCAAAGAACGCAGAATGCTCACCCTCTGTGAACCCTAAATTGTGCAAGTTATTCAATAAATAGTAAGCACAACAATATAATTAAGAAATAACTCCTAGGAAACAATAAGTAAGAAAGAAAATAAATTTCTTTATTTCTAAGTGAATCCCCAGTGGGTAACAAACATCAGTGACACCAAATTTGTTTTCCACTGACAATGCTAAGTTATTTGAGAGAGGCATAAAAGTCAGATTTTCAATTAAACTCAAGTAGAACTCGGAGAAATTTCTCAAAAAGTTCAATTCTGTTTGTATGTTACTAAATTCTAATCTATTGTGTAAACCATCATACACAGGGAAACAGTTGCACGTCCCGTGTTCCCAGTATGAGTATTTTATAGTATACAGATACTCCAGTGGTGCCACCAGTTAACACACCCACATCCCATGTCAAAGTGTTGGTTCCATCCCTGGATCCTCTAACTCTGATCCAACTTCATGCAAGTTTCTGGGAAGGCAATGGATGACAGCCCAGGAACTTGGGTCACTGCCATTCACATGGAAGACTCGGATGGAGTTCCTGCCTCACAGCTTCAGCCTGCCCCCCGCCCCTTGGCAGCTGCAGGCAGCTGCGGGGTGAACCAGCAGCCAGATCAACAGCTCTCAGTCTGTCTCAGTCTCTCTCTTTCCCTGTCTCCTTCCCTCCATCTTTTCCTTCTTCCTCCCCCCTCGCTCCCTCTGTAGATCCGCCTTTGAAAAAACATTTTGGAAAATGTTTAGAAAAGAGAGAATAAATCATCCAATTTAGAGACTTACTGTCATCAGCAATTGATTCAAAAGAAAAGCCAGCAAAATTCTTACTTTAAAGGACTCGATTTCAAGGCCTTTCTCACTGCAAAGTTTCCAAGGTCTCTCTTGAAGTGAGAGGTGAAATGTGGCAGTCTGCATATAAGGCTTCTCTTTACCCTTCTGGAATTCAGGTTCTCACCAAGGGATTTCAGCAGTGGATTAAAAACATGACACAACTGTGTGCGTGCCAGGTAAACCGAACAGCGTTACATATGCTGCTATCAAAAACCCCTCCACAGTCTCTCTGTCACCTTGGAATACACCTCGTATCCTATTTAAGCATCCATTTCTTCTCCTTCTCTAAGACAAGTCTAAATTTAGCTTTGTGGTTCCTTTTGTTCCTGTTTTCAGTGCGGTGTTCCGTTAGTATCAACTCAAGGGAAACCAAATACAGCACGGTGAAATGATGTAACTGATAGCAAATTCAGGGCTCAAGTTAAAATAAAAAATGCGCAAGAATCCAGAACCCTGTTACGTGACATAGCAAGCTTATTTGCATACATAATTTACAATCTATGCTTACCATCATGATATACAAAACACCTATACACATTGATTCCCTCACGGGAGTCAACCCTCTGAAACTGGAATACAGCGCCACCTGCTGGCCCTCTCGGATCCACGTGCTCAATCACTGGTAGGCTGGCTGGCGAGCAGGCTCAACTCCACGTTGACTCAAAAACAAGCTCAAGCCTTCACGGTTGTATACTCTACGAGAGCAACTAGGGTTCCATTTTTGCTTGAAAATTTCCATAAGTAAAAAGTGATGGAAAGCACTGTTACTGTGCTGCTTCCCTTCAAAACAATGCCACTTCAGCCTGTCCTTCCTTGCCTTTAATGATCAAAGAAACGTTAAGAGAAGCCAACAGAACCAGCTCATGTTTTCACATGTTCATCAGGCAGTGAGATGAAATCTCAAATTTAACTTACTCTCTTCCCACATACCCAATTGTCCATCTTAGTGAGGAAACCAAAATGACATAGATATATATCCATTATCCATTCATTCATAAATATAACCTGACCACCTACAGGAGTCCAGCCCTCCGTAGCCCGGGACAGCAGACGTGAGCACACGGAGCTTGCAGAACAGTGCAGACACCAAAGCGGAGTGAGTGTTTATGCAAGCCGTCGCCATCACTTCTCTAGGACACAGTGAAGTCACCAGGAAATGCTCTCACAAGCAAAACATGTGAAGCTCAATTCCCACACACTCACAGCCGCTCACAATAGCAGTCTGTAAAAATTCAATCCTGCAACTTTGGACATCATAGGCCCCACACTTCCTCACTTTCAGAAACACGGAGTTAGGTCTTATTCCCATTATACTGAACACGCTGTAGGAGACAGAAGGGAAAGCCACACGTATATGCGAGCCATGCAATCAGCAAGATCGCCACAATTAACAAGGAAGCACGTAGAACTAGTCTAGAATCAAGACAGCGGAACAGGCTAAGGACACATGGAAACAAACGGGGAATCATTAGCCAGGGTGAAGCCGAGAGGGCACATTCCAGGAACTAGGGAGACATGCGGATGGCAGAGGGGCACCTGGGCTGAGACATGGGAAAGCAGCGAGCACGATGCTGTGGTGTTGCAGTGAGCAGACACTCCAGTGGCAATCAGCAGCCAGAACTCCACCAGCAGCCAGGTGGGAAGCAGAGTTCATCTGCAGCACAACAGGTGAACCCAGACAAAGGACCGCCTGTCCTGATGATTTGTTTGATTCGACCAGAAGCAGGACAGAGCAGTAGATCAAAGCAGGCAGTGCAAGAACAGGGCAGATTTCACAGTGTTTCCGTGGGACTGTGCTTGCACTACGCTGGGAGCAAACGCATTTCTGCCTCAGTGCATTGCACCAACGTGGCATCCTACAGGTTCCACCCAAATAGGTCCAGGGAGCTCCCAGACCTAACAGCCAGTAGAACTCCACCAGCGGCAATCGGGCCATTTTGTACAGTGAGGCAAAGGCTAAAACTGAAGAGACAAAAGTGAGCTGCGTATGCACTGAGCTGGGGACAAACTGACTTCCAGCATGGTGCATTGCACCAGCCCGTCAGAAAAAACAATACCGACTGTGGCATCCTACAGGTCAAAATAGTTCTGGGTTGCAATCAGACCTAACAGCCACAGGTTCTGGCAAGATCAGCACCAACAACAACCTCGTTATTTAGCACACCTGGTGTCTCCCTAATCCTGGAAACTGCTCAGACCAAAAGTGGGAGAAAAGTTGCAGACAATGGTGCATCCACAGCACGGGATCACAGGAGGTGGAGACCGGAGAGCCAGGAGCGGGGGCTTTGGAGACCACGGTGGAGGCCAAACACGGAACTGGCTGCAGGGAGTGACACAAGTGACTGCGAACAAAGAACGGGACACCAACCGCAACAAGCAAACTTCAATCCTAGGCCTGTGGTGACACAGCTTAGAAACCCGCCCTGAAGAGAGGAATCCACTCACCGGAATGGCAACAACCAAGAGCAAAAGAAGAGACAGAGGCAAAAGAATGTTACTGAAGACTCCTACAAAGGGACAGAAGCCTTTGCCAACGTCAGAGTTAACCGAGGAATACGTCAAGCAATGGGAGATACAGAATTCAGAAAACCCATTATAAGCTTATTACCAACAATGAGAAGCACATGCAAGAGTTCAAGGAATTTAAGAAATATGTCACACAGGAAATAGCAACACTGAAGCAAAATCAAGTTAAAGGATGCAATGAAGCAAATTAAAATTCCCATGGAAAGTTTCCATAACAGAATGAGTGAGGCAGAAGAAAGAATCTCAGAATTAGAAGATATTTCCTGTCACAATGGGAAACAATCAAAAAGCTGGACGCAGAGCTGGGTCAAACTAAAAAAAAAAAAAAATTCAAGACTTAAAGGGCACTATTAAAAGGCCAAATGTAAGAGTTAAGGGAGTTCCAGAAGGTGCAGAACGAGAAGCTGGATTTTAAAATGTATTCAATGAAATAATAAAGGAAAATTACCCTAATCTGGGGAAAAGAATTGGGAAACAACATCCAGGAGGGGCACAGAACTCCCAACAAGGCTGGCCAAAAGCGATCTTCACCACGACACATGATAAGCTCTTTCAATCGACCTTAAGAAAAAGATCCTTAAATGTGCACATGAAAAATCAATGACATATGCAGAAATGGCAATCAGACTCACAGGCGATTTCTCACAGGAAACTCGAGAGGCAAGAAGAGAATGGAGTGACATATTCCAGATTCTCAAAGCAAAAAATTGTTGGCCCAGGATAACTTACCAAGCAGAGCTTTCTTTTGTCTTTGAAAATGAAATAAAATTCTTGACCACAGTGAGGAAAAGAATATGCCTCTTCTAAACCTGCCCTACAAATAATTCATAAATATGTTCTATTGATAGAGTAAGGGAACAGCAGCCACCAAAACCAAAGGCAAATGGAAGAACATCCCAGTAAAATGACAACAGAAGACTATATTAATGAACAACCCATTGCTAAGATGACAGGACCAAATTACCATCTATTCATATTAACCCTGAATGCAAATGGCTTAAACCCATCAATCAAATGTCATAGATTAGTAGATTGGATTAAAATAACTACCCCATCTGTTTTCTACAGAAGACATATCTCATCCACAAAGATAAGCAGAGTATCTCATGAATTTTGATGTTTTTCATTTAAAAAAATAAATTTAATTCTTCCTTGTCCTAGGTCATACTGTAGCATCATTTTCTTTAAGAAGGTTCTTCATTTTCTTTTTCATTTCTTCAGTGACACATTATTCATTCAGTAGCATGTTATTTAACTTCATGGCATTGTAAATTTCTATTTTTCTTCCTGTTGTTGAGTTTGTACTATGACTTTTCATTTAAGGGGATGTATGGTAACTGTGTAAAGGAGCTTATCATATATCCAGATGTGAGGGCACAATGCAGTATGCATTTCTACTTCCAGATCAAAGATAGACTCCCAATGAAACTGTTTACTGTATCTTGACAATAGGATGCTGGACTCTCTGCCTTTGTCCATGTCCACAATGATGGACTTATGTTGTTTATGGAGAATTACACTGTCATAATGATACACAGTAAATCAGTGTTGGGGGAAAGGACTTGGGAGAGGGGTAAATCCCACAGCCTATAAAACTGTATCATAAAATATTAATGGAAAAAAAATATATTAAGGGAAGCTAGATGTGCTTCACTAACTGTGACAAATATACAAATACGACATGCTAATATGAGAATTAGGAGAAAGGATATAGGGAAACTGTTTCACTAGCCTATAAGTTTTGTTTTCAAATCTTAAAACTTCCCAAAAATACATTTTAATTCACCAATAAGCACATACTATGTATTAAAAAAATAAAGATTTAGCTTGCCAGCAGTCTTTCAATACTTTGTCTCACTTGCAATTATCCCATTACTACCTTATGTTCAATTGAGTGTTTCCCAACTTTAGCATCTGTGATCAATACTGATCTTTACAAAGCAGGCTTCATCTATACAAAATAAATAATACTTGACATTTTCCCCTCTCAGATTCCCAATGTTTTGTGCTGTGTAAGATGGTTAGCTCGCAAATGTGAAGAAATTAGAAGTATTTCTAGTAAAAAATCTAATTTTCTTGGAGACACATATGACAATCCAGATTTTTGGTTAAAGGGGTAACTGCAATTAGCCAAAATTGTATTTATCTTCCCATTCCAATTGGCTTAGTAAGATAGTACACATTTTTCAATATGCGCTGCCCACGGATGTAAGCATGTAAATGGCATGTAAATGGCATGGGGATGCTGTGTGTGCTGTGCGCTTTGTCAGGGCCAGCACTGGAGCTAGTAGATAAAGCCATCCGTAATGCTGGTTTCCAATCTGAGCAATATCAGTTCATGTCCTGGCTGCTCCACTTCTAACACAACCCCTTGATTATAGCCTTAGAAAGCAGTGGAAAATGTTTCAAGTTACTTGGGTCGCTGCCACGCACGTGCGACCTGGAGGAAGCTCCTGGCCCCGTCTGGCTCACCACTGGTTGCTGTGGCCATTTGGGCAGTGAACCAGCAGGTGGAAACCGCTCTCTCTCCCTTGCAGTCTATAAGCCTGACTTGCTACGTAACCAGCTAGTTAGCTGTTTGTTTCTTCAGAATGTTATGAGATCACTCGTTACTCCTGATATAAAGACATGGAAACGAAACAAACAGACCAGACCCACAAATAAACTCCTAGATACACACAAAACAATGACACTGAGCTCGTGACAACTGAAGCACACTCCATGACAGACTGCACTTGTCTGCGACTGGGGTGGGGGTGGGCATTTGAATAAGCAAATGCAGATGTTGAGGGGAAAACGTTTAAATTTGACACTGCCCTTTGCTAAGAGACTTGCCAAATGTTTTCCATAAGCAATGCTGAAATGTCTGAACATTTTTATAAAGCCACCACCCAGACGAACTTTCATAAACGGAATTTGCCAATTTATTAATAATGAGGTTACATAGTTGATATTTCTGAGCTGTGTTTCTTTGTACCAATTTTATTAACCATAAAAAAGTTTTAATAATAATAATGGTGATCTTCCTGGTGCACATCTGAGCACATACCCACGTGGGTTGAGGCTACCCCACTGCCACTCGGAGGCCACTGTTACACTGGAGCATAAGCCTTCGCCGGGCAGAAGCAGCTCACTGGACTACACAGAAACTAGGGGCCATCTATGCAAGTGTGTGCAAAAATGCCTGGAAGTGTGTACTCACTGTCAGATAGAAAAAAACCACTCCTCAAACAGAATATGGATGGAGTTTTATATTTGAGTTCCACCTTCAGTCATGATTGTGACATCCATGAATCTCTGAATCAGCAAAAAACTATTTTTCCAATTATCACTTGTCACTGACAGTACGCCTCGCCTTTCTCTTCGCAAACTCTGTGCAAAATACACAGTTATGCAGACCATTAAGAGCTTAAATTTAGGGCCTGGTGTGGTAGCCTAGAGGCTAAAGTCCTCACCTTGCACATGCCGAGATCCCATATGGGCGCCGATTCTAATCCTGGCAGCCCCACTTCCCACCCAGCTCCCTGCTTGTGGCCTGGGAAAGCAGTCGAGGACGGCTCCAAGCGTTGGAACCCTGCACCCACATGGGAGACCCGGAAGAAGCTCCTAGCACAGATTAATTAAGCTCCAGCTGTTGCAGCCACTTGGGGAGTGAATCAGCAGACGGAAAATCTTCCTGTCTCTCGTCCTCTCTGTATTTCTGACTTTCCAATAAAAATAAATAAATCTTTAAAAGAAAGAACTTGAATTTAGCTATAATACAGCTTCCCATGGAAACAATAAACCTCAGCCATCAATGGACAATGTCCCAGATGAAAGGAGCCAGTTTTATTACATGGTCACAGTGCCTGCTCTGCTGACTTCACGCAGTAGTGCGAGCAAGGCTGCCATGACACCAAGTGCCAGGCGGTCACTCTGGGGGCCGGCGCTGCGACACAGTGTCCAGCCACCACCCGAGACAGTGCTTCAAGTCCCAGCTGCTCCACTTCCAGATCAGCTTCCCCTGCAGTCATTCGGAGGCTGGCAGAGGACGGTGACTCGTGCCTGGGCCCCTGCCGTCCACACAGGAGACCTGGACTAACGGCCTGAGCACCGCCTGGCCCAGCCCTGGCTGCTGTGCCCACTGGGGAGTAAGCCTGCAAACGGAACATCCCTCTCCCCTCTCCTCCTATCTCTCTCTCTCCCTCTCTCTCTCTCTCATCCTCTTTGGAATTCTGCCTTTCAAGTAAAATAAGTAAACCTTTTAAAAACAAAAGTAATTCTTTTGCTATTACCAATAAACTTGGAAAAGAAAATATCAATCATGACCTGCGTCTTCAAGTTTTTCTGTTTCCTCACCCAAGACAAGTAGCAGCCAGCAGCAGCAGACACACGCCAACACACAGATCGGACAGCGCTACCGGACAGCAAGGACAGCGTAAGCATGGCCTACACTCTGCAGACGACAGTCTGGAGTCTCGGGTGGGCAGTGGTAGGAGACGCTGCTGATTCAAAAAGCACCTCGAGTCTTTCAAGTCATGAGTAGCCGACAATAATTCGCCAAATCCGGTAGGTGCATTTGGAATTGAAACTCTTCCGTAGGACTTCAGTACCGGCTGATGCCGGCACTATATATATAAAAACCACGTGAAGACGCTGCTTGCTGCTGTGCCCAGAAATGCCAGCTGTACAGGGCTAAGCATCCCCACTCCTCAGCATCATTCTTACCCGGATCACATAACACTGCATCCAGAATGCAGCGGAGAAATTTCAGGAATATTTATTATACACGATAACAAGGATTCTGTAAGTGTATATTGTCTAAGAATTTCTAGTAATTTTATATATATGCTTGCATGTGTTTGTGTACGTAATATTATACCATACCACACGTAACGCCTGAGAATTTCTGCTGAGATGCACAAGGGTGTTTTGAAAGTTGACAGGAGGGCTGGGCCTGTGCTGGCTCAAGTACCAGCTGCTCCATCTTTTATGATCCAGTTCCCTGTTAATGTGCCGGGGAGAGCAGCAGCAGGTGACCCAGGGCCTAGGACCCTGCACCCATGTGGGAGCCTCGGAGAAGGGACCCAGACTCCCGGTTCGGCCGAGCCCAGTGCTAGCCACTCCCATCTGGGGAGCAAACCAGCAGATGGAAGACCAGCGACTGTCTCTCACTCTGTTTCTCTCTCTCTCTCTCTCTCTCTCTCTCTATATATATATATATATATATATATACGTATGTATGTATGTATGCCTTTCAAATAAATATTTTTTAAAGATTTATTTATTTATTTTTATTGGAAAATCAGATAAACAGAGGAAAAGAGATAGAGAGGAAGATCTTTTGTCCACTAATGCAAGCAACTGCAACGGCCAGAGCTCAGCCGATCTGAAGCCAGAAGTCAGGAGCCAGGAGCCTCTCCTGGGTCTCCCACGTGGTTGCAGGGTCCCAAAGCTTTGGGCCTTCCTCGACTGTTTTCCCAGGCCACAAGCAGGGAGCTGGATGGAAAGCAGGGATGCCAAGATTAGAACCGGCGCCCATATGGGACCCCGGTATGTACAAGGTGAGGACTTTAGCCACTAGGCTACCACACCAGGCCCTCAAATAATTTTTTTAATTCATGAAAAAAGGAATTAAAGTACAACTTAAAATCCATGCAGTTTTTGTTATAAAACACAACTCCTTGAGTTTTGTGAAGTTCCTTTATGTTTAATCACATGGATATACAAACACACTGACTATAAATGGAATAATTTTACTAATGAGTATCTCAACAATTCTTATTAATAAAATAAGTCAAAATGGAATGTTTTAAGGTGAACTTTAAGCTTACTGATTGATCATCGGTTAAGCTGTCTGCATCCCACATCAGAGTACGTGACTGGGGCACCGAGTCAGGCCCCCAACGGCAGCTTCCTATTAACACAGGCCCGGGAGTCGGCGGCAGTGGCTCCAGTCACTGACTTTCTGCCACCCGTCTGGGAGACCTGGCCTGAGTTCCTGGCTCCTAGCTTCAGTCCCAGCCCATTAGGGCATTTGGGCAAAGAAAACTGCCACAGTTTGTTTTCCAGAAAACCACGTCTATAAAATGGGGTTATTACTATGGTGAAGAGAAACCTTTGGTGTCTGGCTCATGTTCAGACATACGCTAAGAAAGCAAGATGTTGACAAAGTGCTCATCTGTCCTTCGGGAAAACGATGCCAGGGCTAGTGCTGCTGCAAGGTCGAATGCCCTCCGCCGAAAGGCGACTGCCCCTTCCAGTCCTCGCATCACAGGGACGAGTGGTCTGGTCTAAATTACTAGCTCTCCATTCCAAACAGCTAACCCATTACGTACTGCCTATTGCATTTCCCTTCTGCATCCTGCACACTCCTCCGAGTTGCCCAAAGACACATGTTAGAAGCCATCACGTCGTTAACCATGAGAGAAGGAAACACGGGCCTGCCAGACCTTTCATATTACTCACATGCCTGGGAACACACTTCCAAGGAGCTCCTTCTCCACATTTAACCAGCTTACAAATAGCAGCACATACGCAAAATGCAGGGCTAGGCTTCTCACTCAGGTACAACCCCGTATGTCGCACCACAACCCATCACAAAATGTGATGCACAGTCTGTGACAAAACCAGACGACACATGCTCACCGCTCACCCACACAGACGCTGGAAAGACTGCAGGTTTCATAAAGTGACTCCTCAATTAGTTCATTATTTTGATGTTTAACACAAAGTAAAGCCTTGGCTCTATATCCAAAAATTAGATCAGCTTTCTATACCATAACATTTTTAAAGGGGCACAGCTAACATAATAATGTTTCCAACATATTTACTTTTTCAGAAAATGAGTAAAGCTAGGTCACTTGATTTCTGATCGCCTCTGCTTTAAATTGCAAACACAAAAGTCTTCTTGCCATAGCAGAGTCCACAGAGGACCCAGTACACAGATCACAAATTCACAAACACGAACAAAGCGACAGCAAAGAGGAACGCAGGGCTCACTCCCACGAACTCCAGCAGCACCAGACGGCTCATCTAGGAGTTCCCTAATCCTCACACCGAGCCGGCCAAGGGCAGCCTTTTGGCCACAAAGTCTTTCTTTCCAAAGTGCGTGGGGATGAGCAATGCGCACGTGTGTGAATCCGTGAAGTGTCTGTGTGTACCTCCGGGACTACAGAAAGCCCACGGAGACACAGGTGTCTGGCACAAGCTGGTTAAGCCTCAGCCGGGGATGCCCACGGCCCACAATTACAGGGCCTAGGTCAAGTTCTGGCTTCTGCTCTGGCTTCTCAGGATGTGCACCCCTGGGGCCTACCAGTGATGATTCAAGTTCCTGCTGTCCACATGAGAGACACAAATGAGTTTCAGTTTTTAATTCCTTTATTTTTGTTTATTTGAAAGGCAGAGTTACAGAGGATCTTCCACCCTCTGGCTCATTCCGCAGAGCTTATCCAGGCCACAGGGCTTCTTCCAGGTGTCTCAAGTGGGCACAAAGGCCCAAGCACGTGGGCCACTGTTTCCCCAGGCACGTTAGCAGGGAGCTGGATCAAAAGCGGGGCAGGATGGACCCAGAGCTATGCCTGTATGTGATGCTGGCATCAAAGCAGATGCACTATTTGCTAACAGCCTCTAGAATTCAATTTTTGATTCTTGGCCTCAGCCTGGCACAAGCTTGGCTGCTGAAAGCATTTTGGAAGTGAATCAAAGTATGCAAAAGTCTTAATTTTTCTCTATGTGTGTGTGTGTATCTGTCTATCTCACCTATCTTTCAAATAATTTTTTAAACGTTTAAAAGTTTTGGTACAAAAAACGTAGGTCCATCCACAATCCTGCACAGCATCCATTTCTGAGAGATTTTTTTGAAGCCCTCTCCAAGTTAGGTGAACACATATAAACATGTTACAGTGTTGTGGTACGCAGTGGAGCGTTGCGCTCACCCCCTTTGACTGGGCAGTCTGCATGTTCCGCGAGCTATCTGCTGAACGTAAAACAGCTCAGCAGAGCTGCCCTCTTCCATGCAACGATCAGAAACGGGAGCGGCAAGACCAAGCCCTCTGAGCAGACTCTCCAGCGCCAAATGTGACTCGTCTCTGCAAGTGCTCAGCCTTCTCCAAAAGGGAGCAGTCAGCCTGAGATGGTAAGCTTCAGATCACTCAGGGGCTTTAAGTTCTTTGATAGTGGAAATAAGGACTTTATTTCCACAGAAAACCTATTTATGTATAGACTTCAATACAATGAGTTCCAACCTTTAACCTTTTTACTCATTACTACTGCAATCATAAATTCTTGTAAATTAAAGCAACCTCAAAATCAAAGACATAACTTTTAAGTTTTTTCACCATTGAGGAAAAACTCCAATGTTTCCACTGCTGAAATGTCAGGGGAAAAAATTACAAGACAGGAAATGAGAGAGAGAAAACTCTCCCGACAAAGCTATCCCAGGCGTGGCCGTCCTGCGCACACCAGACACGGCCAGTCAAGCCGACGGTGCGGGAACACGGTGCGCGCCTCCCAGCTGCGCCGGAAAGACCACCTCAGCACAAACCCGGATGGCACGAAGCGTTCAATTTTCAAATTAAAAAATAAAAAGGCTCTAAGAAGCAAGCCAGTTTGTGACAACGCAGGAAGCAATGTCGGCACGCTGGGGGATGCTGCTGGGCGGCACGGCACCTGCTGGGGCAGTACAAACCTGAGGCAGGTCCTCCCGCAGGTCGGCCCAGGAATGGGGACCCTGGGCTCCCACCTGGCAGAATCCACCACCCCTCTGGCTCTGCAATGACATTCTGTCTAACCACTGTCATGTAATAATAAAGCATTTATAATTTCCGAAGGGAAAATATTTAAATTTTTTAGCCTGTCTACTTGAAAGTTAGAATTGGGAATGCAAGACTGTCGCTTGCCTCTTTATTCTTTAGGTTGGAACGCCAACTAAAAGACACTTTGAGGAAATATAATACAAAACAACATGAATTCTACAACAAATGAAAAATATTTATGTCTTTACAATTAAAAAAAAAGAGAGAGATGATTCTATTTCACATGTTCCCAGTCTAGGTTAGTAAGTGAAACTTCAATAAAATCATTGTGAATTTCAGGAAAATCTGCCATCAGAATCATACTTTCTCCACTAAAAACCTAATTAAAAGACATTAGGTCCAGAATTCCTTCCAAATTCTTACATCAGCCATTTCCTAACTAAACCATTACAAGCCAATGGGGAAATAGTATAACTCGTAAGGAAAAAAAAGTCAACAGGCATTACTTGAATAGCAGGGGTCTGCAGCCAGCCTGACACTCTAACCTCCTGTTAAGTTGAAAGAGGCAGCATTAGGGAGACCGCAACAAAGGAATTCTCTACATTCAGGACAGAAAGCAATTACGACATAAGTAAGAATTTCTGCAGTCAGGTCAAAGTAAGGACACATTTAAGACCTACCCTAAGGTAGGAAGAATAGACAGAAAGTGGGGACAAGGAGAACTGGTTGGCACTAACAGAGCCCATCTTGCCAGCACACAAAAGCCTTAGGCTCAAATTCTAAAATCCACAAACATTGTAATATTTATCAGACCATTGGCTGGAGTCACACCTGACATTCTGCAGGAGGTAGTTTGAAGTAAACCAGGCGTTCTCTCACTTTAGTCAATGAAGTGCTCTCAAGATGTTTGAAAGAAGAAAAAAAGATACTGCAGTTAGAATAATAAGCATTGCAGAAGCCTGTCAAGCAACACAGGACGCGTACTGGACGAACCGGAACCAAGATGGCCGCAGCCACTACACACAAGACGGCGTGTCAGGAAGCAGACACACAAGTGACAGGGCTGTTAGCATTGCTTGTGACACTCCACGGCAATCACTGGGTGACTACTTGGGAATTACCACATTTAACCTTGATTAAAAGCACGGAGTATACGCAAGGCGCTTGTTCGGCTTTCTCAATTTTTTCAGGAAAATAAAATCAGTGGCTTGCAAACTCTTTGGAACCTCTTAGAGGCCTGGAGAGAACAAATAAAAATGACCTCCTTTCTGTACCGTCTACACACATGAGACTGTATGGGGAATATTTCAGATACAAAGACAACTGACTCTTGCTGACAGATAACTGAAAGAGCCGAGAAGAATCCGAAGACAACCACGTGACAGCCAAGAGGCAGGGATGAACGCTGGCTCAATTCTGGAATCCTGGCTTACGAAGGGAACCTGGACACAACCTCTTCCCTTCGGAGACAGCTGAGCTGAAGCTTTCCCTACCTAACTTCACACTAACTGCTAAGAGGGAATAGAACTGCCTTAAAGAAACAAAGAAAATGCTGGCATAAACGGCCTCTGACGTGTAAGGAAAGTTACCAACAACTAGAACCTAAATGACCCTCAGTTCTCTGGTCCCTCCCAAGCACTTTTTCTGCTTGGTCTTCTTCCTGCCTGTTTTTTAAATGTTGGACGGACATCATTTGTTCTAGATTTGCTTTTCAATTCCCTTTTATTCTCTCACCACAAATCTGTCAGGAAGATAAAACTGCCTGGAGGGATTAAAAAAAAGTGCTATCGAAAAGGAAAAATAAGTGAACTCTTTCAGCATAAATGACCAGATGGTACCTAAGGCCCACAACTCAGCGTTCATTGCTGGCTCTCCGGACACAAGTTACTATGGTGGTGGAAGTAAAAACACGCGTGTAAGTGCATAGTGTGTACAGAGATTAAGTTTGAAGACAATACATCTCTTTTCTTTCTTATCCTGCCATATTTACTCATCAAAGTCATTTCCGCCTTATTTTCTTGGTTCTGCAATTCAATTAAAAGGTCAGTCTTCCCCACACAGCTCCTTTAGAGAACAGCCAAGGGCACCAAGAAGCTGACTTTCCTCCTCCGAGGGGCTGGAGCAGACAGCAACCAGACTCCAGCAGCCAGAGGCAAACACTCAAAAACAGCAACTTGAACCACGCGACGTAGCAGATGCCTTCCTTTCTGCGCTCTTGTCCCTGGGCCACACAAGCATCTATCTCACCTCCTTTCCCATCCGCTTATAAATATCTCAAATTCCTCCAGTTAAGAAGCACCAAAACATCAACACACCTCTCCACTCCCTTCACTCTCCACTACTGTGCATCTCTCTACAGACAAAATACCGGTCCTCCGACCATCTCTGCTGAAGCCTCAGGCGCAGTCAAATCTGTCTTCCGTCAACCCCTCCCCCAAACAGCTCTGAGCCAGGTCACTGGAGGCCTTGATGACGCCTGTGTCTCACACAGGCACTTCTCCACCACCACTGGGTACTTCCAATCCACTCTTCCAATCTGGGGTGAGCGATCCAACACTGTCCTGCTCTCCCTCCCTCTTTTATCACTGGCTCTGAGTCTCTTGGTCACAGATTCACTCTACCTTAGCAAGTCAATCCTACGCCATGTTACGTAACTTTCCCTGTAGGTGACCTTGTCCCCGCACTGGCTTCAGTTACAGCTTAAACCACAGTAACTCACAGGTGTGCGTCACCTAAGGCAGCTTCCTCACGACCTCGTGTATCACGGCGTTTAGTCTTTTTCACCAAAACATTTCTAAATCATCTACAGCTCAATGTACTACAAGGAAAGCCTAAGATTTTCTCTTTGCAGAGAACCAGTCTGTGTCCATTCAGTTGCACAACACAAACACTGAGAAGACACCACAACTGGCACCACCCCTAGTCACGCATGTCCCAACCCCAAACCACCAGCAACTTCTGCCCTTTCTACCCAGTCAACAGATCAGGAAATCTTTCTACACATGATCTCCTCACCCACAACCCTAGCCCAAGATCTTGGTATCCTTCGTCTCTTAAAGGACCCAGACTAGACCGAACTGCTGAGAGTCTGTACCATTCCTCAAAGGTACCAGAGTGCTTTTCTCTGAGATGTAAGCATGACTACATCATTAACCAATCACAGCCCAGCCCAATGACTTTCCACTGCTCTTACGACAGAGCTGAAACTCCTCAACACTATCAAATCCTACCCGTCCTGCTTTCTTCCTCCTGCTCCCCCCCCCCCCCCGTTCTCTCCACACCTCTGAGCTTCACTGTCATACTCCTTAGGAGCCCCCCTTTACTCCTTTCCCTGAATTACCCTTCTTTCCTTTGGCTCACTTCTCTTTGTCCTTGGCATGTAGTCCAACCTTCACTCTCTTGGGAAGTCTTCACTGAATTCCCCCCAACTAGTTCATACTCCCTAAGTTGCATTTCATATTTTCAACTGCTTAATTTGACTATTTAATCCATTTCCGTCTCTGCACAAGGCTGACTGCCCGTGGGGGAAGGGACTGCGTCTGTTTCTGTTTTTCAGGGATTTGAGTGCCAAGCAAGTACTTTGCATGGTGCAGAAGCTCAATATTTGCTGAATAAAGAAGCAAATGATCAAACTAGAAACTCAGAACCACTAGAACCACCTGCGGTTGTGAGGACTTGCATGAAAGAAATGGAGAAAGGATGTATCCAGCCACTGGGGCTGCTATTTTTCCAAAACATTTATATTTCTTAACACACAAATAACAACATCTTAACCAACTGACTTTTCTTTCTGTTTCAACACTCATCACTGACATGAATCACTCTGAATCATTAACCAAACCCTGACTATGCAAGTGCTATGCAGTAACCGCATACAGTTTTCTTCTGGGAAGGGGTTTGTTGTTCTAATCCGTTTGACTCCAAGGGTGCTAAGGTGAGGGGTGGGGGCAAGTGTTTCCTATATATTAAATACTGCATCAGTGCTATGACACTGTGCCTGTTGGCTTTGATGTTTTGTTTTAAATGCACTCAAGTCAGCTCATCTTTTATTTTTTGCAATCTTTTAAAAAGCGACAAAACTTAGAGTAATGGCCCAAGTGAAAATACTTTCCTGATATAATTACTAGAAAGAGTGGTTTATTTTCTTAGTTGCCTCATTATTTGTTTTCTGAAAGATATTCTACAAAACTTGCAGAGACATTATCAGAAATATGTGTCTCAAACGAACGCAGCCTAACATCACACTGAATTCAATAACAGGCCCTTAATTCCTCTTTAATGTAACAATATACAAATAGTGAGATAATTCAAAAATTGGATGTGGTTAATTCAAAAGCTTTAGTCATGAACATTCTACTGAAAGATCTAAATCACTGTGAGACAATTTAAGTATGAAATTAAACATTTTAAGTTCTTTGTAACATACTTCTTCTCATTTAGTAAGTATACCTTATATATTAGGTGCTTATATTTAATTTTCAAAGCAACCTGAAAAATATGGTATAGAATAAATACTTAGTCATATTTACAGAAGGAAAATTGAAGTGTGGAAATATGTGAGACATTGACTAGGGGATTACTAATACAATTTAAAATAAGATGGCACACAATGACACCACCAAAATTACACATTTAGCCAATCAGCAAATATCTAGTGAGTGCCTTCTATGCAGTCGGTCTCGGCAGCCAACAGTGGGCAAGCCATAGGACGCAACTCTCGCCAATGCTACTTCCGAGAGGGAGAAAAAGCCAGTGTCGCACTTGGAAAGGCAAACCCTAAACCACGGGCCCTTCGAGCAGCTATTTTGGGGTTAGAGGGATGGGAAATCCCCATCCATCTTGTATGCTCCAGGCGTGGCCATCTGCATGACCTACAATGTCACAGGGACTCTTTCTGTGAACTTGAAACAATTGGGACAGAGCCCACCCTCGGGAAACTCCCACGAAGAGCTGCAGAGTCTAACTGGGCTCCCAAAGGCTCCTCATTCCTGCCTGGCCTGCATCCTTGGCATGAGGGCGCTCCATTTAGTGTGTCACTACAAGGTCATCTCAACAGTCAAACTCCCGAGCTGTAACATAGCCAACCCGAGGACACAGTTCCTTGGGGAAAAAAGGCTTCTCTTGCAAAGAGATTTTGAAATACCTTCTTGTTTCTTTTAGGTTCCAGAGACTATATGAAGTAACATGATAAAAATGTACATTTCTTGGACAGTGAACAAACTGAAGTACTTGGACTGGCCACAGAAGGTGACAAGTAAGGCAAAGACATCATAGCTCCCGTCACTGTTGTCAGTTACCAAAGGGAAGAAAGCTCGCCAGCCCAGCCCCCCAGCCTACCCTGCTGTAGGCGGGGCAGCCCCCCAGCCTACCCTGCTGTGGGCGCGGCAGCCCCCCAGCCTACCCTGCTGTGGGTGGGGCAGCCCCCCAGCCCACCCAGTGCTGTGCAGCGGGGCAGCCCCCCAGCCTGCCCTGCTGTGGGCGGGGCAGCCCCCCAGCCTATCCAGCGCTGTGCAGCGGGGCAGCCCCCCGGCCTACCCTGCTGTGGGCGGGGCAGCCCCCCGGCCCACCCAGCACTGTGCAGCGGGGCAGCCCCCCGGCCCACCCAGCTCTGTGCAGCGCGGCAGCCCCCCGGCCCACCCAGCGCTGTGCAGCGCGGCAGCCCCCCGGCCCACCCAGCGCTGTGCAGCGCGGCAATAGGACACTCACTCAGGTGTTCTCTCAGCTCTGCCGCAGCAGGTCACAGCCTGCTCCCTCCAAGGGACAGCCAAGACTTCAGCTACTCCCAGAACTAGTCAGGGGATGCCAGCAGGGAACAGAAACAATTCCAAAACTGATAGAAGGACTCCAAAAGTTAAAGTTGTAATCTAAGAACGTCTCCTTTATCGCTTCTCGGCCTTTTGGCTAAGATCAAGTGTAGAATGTCTCCTTTAAATATAATGCAAGCCTTTCATCATCCTTACAAATATACCACATTTTGGCAACATTCTCACAACATTTTCTCAAAGCAGCACTCTATAGCACACAATAAAACCCAGCGACATTCCTAACCTGGGTCTGAGGGGGCAACTTCAGTGACACAGCGGCTAATTTCTCAACAATCTAAGTTTTCTCCTATCAGAGGGAGAAGACAAAAAATAGCAAGAAAATTTATCGAATAAGGATAAAACACTGGATAATTGAGCAAGCTGCGACATTGCCCAGAGCTGTCTGCTAAGCAGGAAGTTGTGCAGAAATCAAGTAACAGCAAAGATAAATGAGCATCACCAGAGTCAGAAACGATCAGTATGTGGAATACAGTGATACAACTCACAGAAGCAGAGCTAACAGCTGAATCTTCCACTAGTGAAAATGGACTCAGTGGTCTGTACCACCACTCACGCGCACACCCATCGCACTGGCCACACCTCCCCTGACGGCGCAGGCACGATGCCCAGCTGACAGGAGACGGGGCAGTCCTCACCTCTCTCTGACCTGAGGAATGCCCCTCCACGCCTGCGACAGTCCTCAAAATGCCTTTCCACCTTGTTAATTGCCAATTCCAACATTTTCTATGGATCTCCTGATATTCATTACTATTTAACCATTAAAATAACTCTGAAAGACTTGGATTGTTTTCCTACTGAAGGACCTGTGACAGAATAATCCTGCTCCTCTCCCCAGCAAGATGTCCACAAGCCTCTCCTGGAAGCCTGGGAACCTGTTACTTCCCGGGATGAAGGGACTGCCCAGAGGCTCTTCAAATGGGAAAATTATTCTGGCTTTGCGATGTGGTCCAGGGGCCTGGCAAGAGGATCAGAGTGAGAGAAGACGCTGTGGCATGGAAGCTGACTGAGGCAGCAGCCACTCCAGGAGTGGTGGAGAGGTGCATGTGGCAAGCAGCCCTGGTATGGTCCCGGCAGGGACGGGGAGGAAGGGCACACTGCCCTAGCACCTCTGGCACTCCCAGAACTGCAAGACAGGAAGTTAGCATTGTTTCACATCACTAAGCTTGTGGTAGTTCATTACAGCTACAAGCCAGTCGCTGCAATACTGCTCCATCAAGATCTGTAAACCTACCAGTCATGCTGCAGGCGACATAACAGTCGGAACCTGTGTCCACGCAAACCAAGGAAAAGTCCCAAGCCTGCAGGAACTGCTGGCTCCTCTTATGTGCTGGTTATTCATTCTTGGGTCTAGATGCTGAAAATGTTGCTATAAAACAATGTGCTATTAGTTAATATTTATAAAACTATTATTAAACGGTATTGAGGCCATGTATTGTAAAAGCTCCGGCGTGGTGAAGATGTAGTCGGCTGATCAGGCCCAGCCACAGAGGAGTACTTGCTAGGCAATCAGCAAGCTCCCCGGGGTCACCATTTGTCATTTCCATACCTAACAATGTACAGAACACACAAAGAAGATTCAGAGCCTGAATGGCTAAAGTTTATTTTTCCATACTGTATCCTCCTAAAGATAAGATGCTTAAGTGCCAAACATACTGCTAACTCAAGCAGTTCTACCTGGAACATTTGGGATAACGATTTTCTGCTAGCAGGATGCCTTGAACAGATGTCTGCATAACTGGGCAGGGCGTCAGCCCGCTGTCACCTGCAGCGCTCACGCCCCACACACAGCTGCGGCAGGAATGCGGTTCGTGGCTGCAGGTCTGCTGAGAGCTTGACACAGTGCAAGTACAACTGTCCATAGCAACGTGGTGACGCATCCTGCCAAGAGCCCCATCAGTCTCAGCACCACGCCCCTCCGAGAGGTGTCCTGTTCAAACAAGCTTCCCTGAGGACTCACTGAGGCCACACGTTCCTACGTCAGCTCGCTCCTACGTGAGTTTCCTGGGCACTTGCTGATCATCCCGCTCACCTCTGCACTCAGAAGGAATCCCCATGCACTGCCCCCAGCCCACCTCTGCACTCAGCGCTCAGAAGGAGGCCCGGTGCACTGACCTCCCAGCCCCCTGCACCGGCCCACCTCTGCACTCAGCGCTCAGAAGGAAGCCCACCTCTGCACTCAGCGCTCAGAAGGAAGCCGGGTGCACTCTCCCCCGCCCCTGTCTGCACCTTGGAAGCATGTCCTGCAGCAAAGTCGGGGACTTCACGTGACTCTGCTTCAGCCACTTAGGACTGCCCTGTGCGTTTACCATGTGTGCAACTGACACCACTCCAGCAGAGAACATGAACTCAACCGACATGCATCCGAATGTAGCAAACAATCCCTCAGAAAACAGCAGGTTAGCTTTACACAAACCCAGAAATACACTCTTGGGCGATAAGCAATTCAAAAAATACTGAATAGAACCAACAAATGAGGCATTAAAGAACGAGAAAGAAAAGAGCTCATCTGCTTCTAAGCGCTTATTCCCAAAGAAGAGGTTCTGTTAAATGTCACTGGTAATGCCCCAAGACGAAGAACTCTTTTCTATTTTCCTTGACTACAAAATAGGAAAACTACACAAGACCTCCGGTCAATGGTTTGGTTTATGAGCCACAGAACAAAGTGGTTATTGACAAAATGAGAAAACTACTAGGAAAACAAGTTGGCATCCTGTCTGTCAAAACAACAGAGAGCCCTAAGCAGGATGGACAAAGTGAACTTTGAAGGCCGAGGAATACCAGCAGGTGCCTCTTCCTGCCAGAGCAGTGCCTAGGGGTCAGGAGCGACGGTCCAAGAGGGTGCGAGGAACTCCACCTCGGGCAGGCCAGAAGCCTGGGCGTGCTGGCAGAGCGAGCGCAGGCGGTCTGGACAGGATAACGTGGGAGGCGCACATTTGGTAAGAGGAATGATGACAGTAAACAATGCCAGACCTCATATAGCATACCAGTCTCTAAGGAAAGGGGGCGGGGAGACGGAGAGAAGAGGAAAGGCTGTGTGTCATGCTCAGGACCCCAGAGGAAAGCGAAGCCATACCCTCCTGCTTCCTGTCAACCCTTCCCAGAGGCCAGCTGGGGATGGGTGGAGCATTTTCCTTGTTTGGCACAAAGGAGGCAACAACCGACAACCAGCAATGCAACGCCTCGGGCCAGAGATGGCAAAGTCCTTCCTGAGCACGACAAAGCTCCACTGGAAAGCACCGCCCTGAACAGGAGACAGCCAAGACCTTCCTGCTCCCAGCTCTGCGCCCAGTGTTCTGTAAGCTGGGGTCCCGCTAGCTAAACAAGGTGCCTGTTGGCAGAAAACCAGCTCACGGCTGAGTCACAGCAGGTCCACATGGTGACAAAGCCCTGCTCTTTCCACCGATCATGATAAAGCTGTGCTTCCAATGCCAAGCAGGATCAGAGAACTCGGCAAGCACTCGGCCCCATCACAGGCTACAGAAAAGGGGGCAAACACGGGGCTGACGGAGTCACTGTTTGCCTTGGCGACGAGCGTGTTGCTGGTGACCAGGGCAGATTAGCAGCTGTATTACAGAGAACACAGGAAGGGTTGATTAGGAAGCGGAACAGTCACATAGGTTTTCACATGTGCTTTCAATCAATCAGACAATGGGGCAGGCACCGTTACGCAGGGCCTACACACAGTACTTGGGACACCTGTGACCCCACATCGGAGGACCTGCTACTAGTCCTGCCCACTCTGCACCCCATCTTGCTCCCCATTATAATGCCTCTGCAGACGTTGGTTCAATTCCGTGGGGGCCTATCACCTACTGGATGGACTTCTGCACTCCTGGCTTCAGCCTGGCCAAGACTCTTGTAGTGAACAAGACTGTTCACCTGGGGAGTGAACCAATGGTTGCGTGATGTCCTGCAATTCCTCTTGCTCTCTTTCAAATAAATAAAACAAACAAACAAATAAATAAATTCAATGATGAGGGGATGCATTCTGAAGGGACTGTTGAGTTCAATTTGGTTTGGGGCAGACCAGCGGACGAGTACATGAGGCGTGTGTCAGAGAGGACAGGGTGACTGCAAGTGCCAGCACAGACTTCGCAAGAATCTTGGAGAATGAGACCAAAGAAGGTGTTCTTTCCCAGAAAGAGCAATCTGACAAGGCCTTGAGGACAGGCTTTCCAAGCCCAACAGCACAGCAAGCTTTCAGCAACTGAGAACATCAACACCACAGCGTGGAGCTGATGATACACCACTAAGCAGCGAACCCAGACCCTGCGCGGGTGCTCCGCATGAACCCACAGCAGCTGAGAGGAGCAAGTTAGACTGTCTGGCATCAGCCAGAGCAGAGCTCCAAGCACGTTTAAAATCTGAACAAGGCACACGCAGTGTGATCGCAAGCACAGGACACACAGCAGGAACAAAGCAGTGGTGCCCCTTGTCCCTTTAGATCCCGCCCGTGCACGTGGCACCAGCCAGGCAAGACACACAGTGGTGCCTCCATTGCATGGCGTGTGCAAGGAGCCTGCCTGGTGCAGTGTGGGATCTCCAAGACGCAGCAACGAGCGCACTAGACAGGCTTGGGACTTCACCTCATCGGGCATTCTCTGCCACGCCACACCGAGAGGATGGGCATTTCAGTACATGACCAGAGCTGTGCTGAGCTGCAAAGACCATGATGCCACCTTCAACCCCTGCGCCCCTAGCTAGCTGGCCCAGGGGCTGTTGCACAAACTACCTCGCATGTATGGAGATCCAAACAGCTCACAGACTCCTCACACCCCTTGCCTCCACCCTCCTAACAGAAAATCTGCTCACCCACCTGGCCATTCTGGGGACAGGCGACCAAGGATGCTCAAGTCCAGTAATGCCCAGCAAGGTGTTACTGCAATACCTGCCTGGTCCCTCTTCCTGGACATCAGTGGTAGAAAAGCAAAGTGAATTTCAGTCTCATAAACGTAACCTTTGGGAATTTTAATAAAAGCTAAATAAGATTTCAGACTTCTCAGAAATTTTTATTTTCAATTTTTTGTTTTATTATGTAAGTATTAATAAGGCAAACAAAAACGGCAGAAAGTTCCCTGCTTTCTTCAAATTAAGCATGAACATTTTTAATGAATACATGGCTTGAACAGCTTCATTTCCTGACTGTAATGTTGAAAAAAATCCTCATTAAAAAAGAGAAACTGCATGTGGGGGCAACATGACGTTCTCACAAAATGGAACAAAAGCGCTGTTCTTCTCGGGGCAGACTGGGACACACCCACACACAGCTAAGCGAACTCGGGAAATGTTTCGGTGGGAGTCCAGTACCCTGCAAGGCACTTCAGCAACACTCAGGAAAATACCATGTTGAAGGGAGAAAAATTACAATGCCTTCCTGTCAAAGCCCGCTCTAGGCTATGGGCTAATTAAAACAATATGCCAGGACTCCCAGCAAAACTCCAGCCTAGGTATGTTTACAGATTAACAGTACATCTTCTCTGGGTCACGTTCACAAGCCCAACATGTCTCTCTCTCTCTCTCCCTCTCTCTCCCTCTCTCTCTCTCTCTCTCTCCCTCTCTCTCCCTCTCTCTCTCTCTCTCTCACACACACACATACACACACACACACGAAACCCCTAAGGAGTCTAGGCCAGTGTTGATATGCACGCTCTGTTGTCTTGGTTTTTGTTTGGTTTGAGAAGAAATGACAGGAGAGACGAAGGTTGGGCCCAGTGCCGTCCACACATGTGCACAGATGTGTTCAATTAAACACTTACGATGCCTCCTAAATCAACCCATGGACGAAGCTAGTCCTCTCCTTCTGCTAAGCTGGCGCTGCGGCACGCCAAAACTTCACATTACTGCTTGAAGTCTTCTCAACAAAAGATAGTTTAACATATTGCAAACTCGCCATGCTATTAACCTAAGATTTACATAATTCGTGAGTTATGGAATACAGGAAAGAGCAAAGTAAAGTGATTTTTAACTTAGACAACCCTGCTAATTTGGGGATTAGCATTTGGGGATGGGCAGGAGAGATATTTATGATCAATTCTAGCAGTTTCTGAATCAAAACACTAGAACATGAATTCTAAGTACCATGTCTGTGCTGTTGGCCTTTAAGTTGTCTGACTTCACTAAGCTTTACTATGTTACCTGTAATATGATAAAAAAAAGATAAGTAAACATATAAAACCTAAAAATATTACACATATATTTACAGTATGGTCCAATAAATAAAGCTAACTCACACCACCAACAAACACATGTGGCCAGCACCAAGGCAAAGCATGCTAATCCTCTGCCTGCACCACTGGCATCCCATATGGGTGCTGGTTCAAGTCCCAGATGCTCCACTTCTGACCCAGCTCCCTGCTAATCCACTGGGAAAGCAGCGGAGGATGGCTCAAGTCCTTGGGCACTGCACCAATGTGGGAGACCCAGAAGCAGTTGAGCTCTCTCACTTGCTCTGTCTATCCCCCACTCTCATAACTCTTTCAAATTGCCGGAGTCCAGCTCCAGCTGAGTTCAGAACTCAAGAAGGGTGCGTGGAACAGATGTAGAGAAAATAAAAGGACCACTACAATTCCAGGACTCCGGCATCAAATAAATAAATAAATACTTAAGGAAAAAATGCAAGCTCAATGGATGTTCATTCCATACCAGCATTTGCTCCTTTCACCCCAAGATATTTCCACATTCTGTTCAGAAAGAATAAGCACTTGCCAAGGAAAGCTGGAAAAACAGCGCTGCAGTGTTGGGGCTCTCAGGGTTTCTGTCTTCCTTATTCCCATGCCAGTGATTGTGTCCCCAGCACACTTTTCTGAGCTGGCCGTGGGCGTGGGCCAAGCAGCACTCCCGGGCACAAACGTGTGCCTCTGCCCGCCTGCAGGCTCCCATTCATGGTAGCGAGAGTCTGTTGTGCCCACTCTGCCAGCCCAGAGCCAAGGACAAGGTCATGATGGAGTTCACCGCGGCCTCTGTCAAGGCCAGCCCCCACCCCTCTCACTCCTGAGATGCAGTACGGCAGATCCCCAGGAGGCAGGCCACTCTGCTTCGTATGTGCACCCCACACTCTCCTCTTCCACTCTCAACTCATGGTTCACACGCACAAGTATGCCGACAGATTCACAATGAAGGCACACCACTGTAGCTGGCTAAAATCTATTAAAATAAAGATAATGGGAAAATCTGGAAAAGCAGGCATCTCTTGTTACCCCTTCACTGTACAATCAAGTTTCCCAAACCTGGGGGTAAAAATGCCCTCTAAACTCTGCTGCCAAGTGCAACAGCCGGGGAAACCCAGGACAGGATATGTCAGCTCTAACCACAAGCAGGAAATTAGACTTACTATGGCCCAGACCTAGGGACTGTGCAGGAAACTCAATCGATTTAATTCGGTTCTGCCATGTTTGATTTATGTAACGGCTTCATGTAGGCTGAGGACCTGGAAATGTGTCCCTCTTCACAGAGTTGTGCCATTAATAATCTGCAGATTTGAATCTGCGGTTAAGTGCATTTTTAAGAGGGTATTTGCAGCTAGCAAAGGTTTACACGATGATACACGGCAGTTGCTGGAACCAGACTGAGGCTCAGAACAGATTCCCAATGAAGCCAGAGAGGCAACACGTAAGAGAAGCCCAGATACAGCAGAGAAAGCCAAGACACCATTTTAGAATGCCAAGCCCTTTGCCTATTTGCACTTTCTTTGAAACCAATTAGGACTGCTTGCTACGGCCAAACAGTGAGCCCTCTACAAAGAAAGCAATGATAGAGTTCTAGACAATCAACATCAATCGGGAAGTGGGGGAGCCAAAAACACAGTAACAGCGACGCAGAGAGAACATGGAAGAATAAAAGTGAAGCCCAAACACGGTTTTTGCATTTCCATGGAAAACTTCGTGTCAGGGAAGACGCTTTCTGGGCCTCCAACTTGGAAACTAAAACAGGCTTCTTTGGAGTCTGATAAAATAGCAACACAATGTCAGAAAATGGCAATGCATTCTTCTAAATGATCTCAGAATGTTGGGCAGATGTCTTTTCATCAGTCTGTGTAGAATTCCTCAAAGATGTGCAGCATTTTACCAATGCAGAAAAAAGAAAAGTAGCCTGCCATCAGAGCTGGTAAGTGGAGACAGAACCAACCAGCAGGTCACCTAATCCACAGAACAGACCCTTCTCCAGGGAACAGTATCCTTGCTTCATTTTCAGTATTTTTTTTTCTTGAAAGAGTTACACGCAGGCAGGCAGATCTCCACCTGTTGGCTCAGCCCTGGGATGGCCATGGCAGCTGGAGCGGGGCCGGAGCAGCAAAAGCCCCAGTTCTTGAGTCACTGTCTGAAGCTCTCCCAGGATCAGCAGGGAACTGAACCCAAGTGCAGCATCCTGGACACAGCCAGTGTTCCTGGGAATGCCAGCACCCCAGGCAGCAGCTTAACATGCACAGCACAACACAGATCCAAAGTAGACTAAGTTACAAATAGAATCCTTCAAATCTGATTTTATCCCACCAGAATCAACTGTCTTAAGATTTCTTCATGTTAAGGATGGGTTTCATTTTTTAGGATCAGTTTGCTGTCAGCCATAAATAGGAACATACTACACCTGTCACACTGCAGAAACATCTTTTCTACTTGGCCTTCAAAACAGAACCCTTGGAGTCCTGAGGCAAGGTGAAAAAATAAGGTCAAGTTTGATTTTAGCTATCTGCTCTGAGAAATATACTAACACACACACACACACACGCACTGGGAGCAAGCATTTCCCATTTCTCATGTCTGATACGAGGTTCTTGCTGAAGTCGGCCCTGGAGACAGCAGCCACTCAAGGGCCTCTGACCCGCCGGGTGTGCAGACTGCATTTCCCAGCTTTGGTCCTAGTCCAGTTACAGCCATCACAGGCATCTAGGGACTGGGCCAGCGCACAGGGAAGAGCTGCGCTCTCTCTCTTTTACTCATTAACAAAAAAAAACAAAAAAAACCAGGGATATGGGCCATGACTTAGTCCAATGTGTTTCCTCTATTAGCAAACTGGACTTTGAGGAAAATCAGTGGTTTGAAGCTGGTTTGACACATTCTTCCCACAAACCTAACAACTGAACAAAAATAGAAAAGCAAAAATGCAATCCTGCTGTACTTTCCTTTAACAAAATGGTCACCAAAGAGGAAAAACCAAACCATAATCTACATGCATCAAAAGTAGAAAGGGTGAGTAGAAAAACCTCTCCAATTCTTCAGTGAAATCCCCAACCGTTACTCTAAAAACTCTATCTGGACAACATCCACACCTGTTACCAAGCAACTGCATTCCCAGATGTTAATGCAGGAGCAATGAAAACATACTTGCACAAGAATGCTCCTAAGAACCCCAAACCAGAAGTCACCTGACAGTGCAGCCGAGAGCGCGCAAGCCAAATGCGGTCTGTTCACAGAACCGAGTATGAGCCCTTAACGTAGAAGGGATAGACACCGGCAATGCTCAGAGGTCACACCCAAAGCAAAGCACACTTCAGGATGTCCCCTTTCAGGGTCCCATGCAGGCGCCACACCACGGGGCTGCCCACACAGGGAGGGACGCCCAGGAGAGGGATGGAGCAGGCAGGAACACAGAAACACTCCATCTCACAAACATGCACCCGGACAAGCATGTTTTACAACATGTGGAATGCACCACAATTCATGCAACATCCAAATTATAAGACAGCAGGCCAAGTGGACAGTCCAAGAAAAAGATGCGGGAACCCGTGACGGAGGAGTGACGCCTGCTCACCACTGCAGGGGGTCACAGGTTCAGAAATTCCCACCAAGTCAGCCCAACTGCTGCTTTCCTGCCTAGAAACCTAGCTGGGGTCCGAAGGTAGAACTCTCCAAACCCACCACTAAATGCCCAGAGGTACAGAGGGAAAAACGGAAGACAAGGCAAGGCACAGCTTGGAGTAAACGGGGGCTCTTCAGAGATAACAACCCAGGTCCCTGCAGGAGGCCCTGCCGCCACCACTCCCCAACCACAGACTGGGGCCAAAGATTTAAAACAAGCAGAGTTCATCCCCCAAAGGGGCTCTTCCTGTGATTGCATGGGGGAGGGCCAGGGAGGAATGAAACCTTGAATAAAAGATTTAAGAAAAAAACAGATTAGGACCAAAAGTTCACTTTCCCTCACTGCCTAGGAACAGAGTGAAAGCTGCCAGGATAAATCGGGGCAAGCAGACGTCACGGGAAGATCACCTCTGAGAGCAGGGATGGTGCTAAGTTAGAGATCCGAAAGCCATGGGACTAGGAAAACCCAAATGGGTAAGGAAATCCTAGCCATGTTTTATCAAGGCCTTTAGGTAAACAGTTAGTGCCTACATACAGCCAGCTACAGCCCCTCTCATGCTCCACTCCCCCAACCCAAGAAAACCACACAGAACGTTCAATTTATCCAGGCCTGAAAGGGCAGCTGAACAGCAAAGAGTCCTCCCACAGGGGAGGCAAAGAACTCACAGCACCCACTTCACAGCCAGCTGGAGGGGAGGGAGCTGCCCACACCCAACAGGAGCCACAGGTAAGGAGAGACCACAGGGGACAGAACTTCACCTGCTGGAGGACAGGTGATGCCACGTCACAAGGCGAGAAACACCGAGACAGCAGAGCCCTGGGTGGCAGGCTGTAGGATCAGGGAGAGCGAAGGAGTGACCAGGAAGTGCCCGAGAAGCACCACAAGGCTGCACGAGGACACAGCTCCCACACGCCTCACTCCCACCTCCCTCTGCTCTGTCCTTCTCCTGACATGGAGGAAAAGACAGAAATGAAGGCAGGGAAAAGGCACGGGCTTTGGGAACCACACAAAGGAACACTACAACTTAACCCTGGAGTCGCAGATTTCATTCTTACATTGAATCAGAAAGCTAAGAGCAAGACACGTGGCACTCTCCTGGACTTGGAGCTGCACACTTTGAAAGGTAATGTGGTCTCCATTCCTAACAGTAAACAACATGCAGCATTGACGGAAAGCAGCAATTACTGCAGAAGTCTGTGAAGTGATGTAAAAATCAAGCATTCTGGGAGGGATAAAAGGAGAACAAACACCCCAGACAGCCACTTGTACAACCACACACACACCTTTCACGCATGACACCTCCAACACACCTGCAGGCACGGCACACAAACACACAAACACACAACACATGCAACATGCCTGTGAGTGGAGTGTGAATCAAAGCAAACACAGGTCTCTTTACCAATCACATTTATGTGGCTTAACTTTTTTCTGTAGCTAAAATAAGTCTCCTTAAGGATGAAACTTGCTCTGTTTGAGGTTTCTGTCCGGGATGCGTTGTTTCAGTAGAGTCCTTTTCACTGAGTGAAGGTGGCACACACAGTTAATGCAGATGCCAGGGTCGTACACCGGAAGGGCACACTGCTCCCACACCAGGGAAGTCTGCTGACAGTGGCTGAAGCAGAAGACTGGGCCCTGAGCACAAATGAACTAAAATGCAGACAGGAGCCACATCAGTTTTCCCTGACTGCTACCAGCATGATGGAGACAAAATTCATGAAAACCTCCAAGAAGAAAACTGGAGTGAACTCACACAGAGGAAAACGACAAACTAGACCTAATAACAAACAGGAGACACCAGTGGCATACCACCTACTAAACCATACGCCCTGAGCCACAATCAGGGTGACACATAAATACAACAGATTCCCCAGAGTTCCATGTCAGTGTAATGAACAATCCATAGACCCTGAGGGGACAGCCATCCGCCCCTGTGAGTGGCATTGTCCATTACCCATGGAGTACAACGAGGTGGAGAAACACAGCTGACCTCTTTCAACAACCTTGGAGCTTTCCCCAGTCCTGCCTAATAAACACAGGTTAATGACTGCCCCAATGAATAAGCCCCTTTCAGGAGAGAGACGGCTCACGAATCACTAACACCTGAGTTATCCAGGGGAGGAGGCGGTCCCAGCACGCCCACGCCTCAGGCTACACTCATAATCAATTAGCTACATCAAATCCCCTTTTGTTTCCCTCCAGTGATGACCACCTGGTTACCTGACTCCTGTATCCCTGCCCCACCTGGCCCCCATCCAGAATTCCAGAATTCCAGGCCCTTCCCAGACCCCTGGGGCCACCTCCCTGCAGGTGACCACTCCAGAGCACCCTCAGCAAACAGCAGAGAGCAGGGTACCACTCACTGGGTCAACACAGACCCACCTGCCTCTGAGCCAGCACCTATCCTTGGCATCAGGAACCTGAACAGATTCTTTACTGAATTTTGGTTATTTCTACTTTTTTTTCAAAACATTAGTAATTTGTGAAATGGAGAATATCTAAGAAGCGACCGACCATTTGCCTTCGATCACACTCTCCCTCACGTCACCTTTGCTTCAAACGTGGTCGAGCTGCCTCCCTCCCAAGCTTCATCCCAGATTGACTGTTGGTCCATTAACTCATCCTAATTCTGAATGTTTTCTCCAATACTGTAAATTTCTGAATTCTCTGAAAGTGTTTTTACTGACACGTAATGCTTAAGAAATTCAGCCACATTCCCACCAGCATTTCCAATCACAACTTCACCAGCTGACCTGCTATGCCATTCCTCGTACCCAAGCCCAACCAAGAGCACTGTCAGGAGTCACGGAGCACTGCCGAAAGGAATCACATGAACACTGGAACGAGAGTCATCACCAGGTGACAACACTCAACCCCAAGTGCAACCAACACTTTTCTCTCTCCACTTTTCATTACCTCAAACCCGTGAGTGCAAACTTCAGACTCTCCTTCCCAGAACTATATTCCCTACTTTTTCCCTACTCATTCTCAGCTGAGGGGAAAAGGAAACTTCAGCCACGAACACTGTCCACAGCCTCTTCATCATCTCTGTGTCCATTCTTCCCACCCCCCACAGCAAATGGACAACACTTTCATGTTGCTCCTCCCTCCCAACACCTCGCCCTCCCGTGTCCCCTGCAGCCCGCCCCGTCCCTCCTGCATCCCGTGCAGCCCAGTCCCTCCTCATCCCTCCTGCATCCCGTGCAGCCCGCCCTGTCCCTCCTGCATCCCATGCAGCCCGCCCCATCCCTCCTGCATCCCGTGCAGCCCAGTCCCTCCTCATCCCTCCTGCATCCCGTGCAGCCCGCCCCGTCCCTCCTGCATCCCGTGCAGCCCAGTCCCTCCTCATCCCTCCCGCATCCCGTGCAGCCCGCCCCGTCCCTCCCAGTCCCAGGCATCCATCAATCTCATCTTGCATTTCCTGCATCACCTCCTCCTCCACTGCAGACCCTGATCCTGCCGCTTCTGTAAAGCCTTTACTTAGAAGTCCCTCCGCCTCTGAGTAACAACTCACCTCCCAGTAGACTTCCTTGAGGGGAGAAAACACAGGTCCTTGTCTGGCAGCTTCAGCCCTGCGGTCATTCCACAGCACGAGACTGAAAGCATGCCTTGTGGTGGACAGCAACTCACCCACCAACATAGCCACCTCGACTCCCGTCAGCAAGCCCTTCACACCATCTCTCCCCACGCTCCCCATCTAAGAGCTGTACCCCCACACTCTGCTTGAACTGCATTTTCTTCTTGCCTTGAAACTTGTTTGGATGAAATGATTCGTTTTGCTTCATGGGTGCACCCATTGCCACCACAGGAAACTGTCCACAGCTCAAACTCCACTCTTAACACTTAGCTGAGGCTCATTATCACACATTCTACAGTGTACTGAATATGACCATACTAGGGAGACCACACGCAACTCAACATGCATCTGTGAGGATGCTCTGTGATTCAAGCAATAGAGAAAATGCTATTTTTTAAAAAGATTTATTTATTTTTATTGCAAAGATATACAGAGAGGAGGAGAGACAGAGAGGAAAATATTCCGTCCAATGATTCACTCCCCAAGTGACTGCAACAGCCGGTGCTATGCCGATCCAAAGTCAGGAGCCAGGAACCTCCTCCAGGTCTCCCACGCGGATGCAGGGTCCCAAGGCTTTGAGCCATCCTCCATTGCTTTCCCAGGCCACAGCAGGGAGCTGGATGGGAGGGGAAGCCGCCGGGACTAGAACCAATACCCATATGGGATCCTGGTACGTTCAAGGCAAGGATTTTAGCCACTAGGCCACCACGCCAGGCCCGAGCAAATGGTATTTATGCCATGTTTAACCACAGGTGACTCTGCAGCCCTTACACTGCAGGTGCTGTCCAGATGCACGCGAGCTCTGCATCCTGGTCTCTGCATCGTCCTTGGTTCTGCCTTCCTCCTTGGGTTGGCTTCTCCAGTGAGGTGGCCCAGAGCCTCCCTCACAAACAACACACAAAAACCCAATCCCTTCAGCCTGGAGGAGATATGCTCCCAACCAGGACTTGTACGGACTCTATTTGGACTTGGACTCTATTTGGCTTCACTCACCAGCATCATGAGGACCCAGCTCGGATGAGCGTCTGACCAGGCGGGGCCATCCAACACCCCCTAGTACGATCCTGTGCCTGCAAGTCCCTTTGCCTTTTGTTTGCTGCTCTACCAGCTGGATTTTTGAATCCAGTAGTGCCTGCTAAGTGGTGGCTCTTGAAGGGAAGCAAGTGCCAATCACTGCTGGGCACCAAAGGACAAAGCAGAGTAAGTGCAGCCAGAGAAACCACCTGCAGGGCAGAGTGGATCAGCGCCAAGATGAAATCCCTGGGCACAGGGAGCTACTGCTTCTTCAAAGCACCACGTGGCTTCTCTGTCTCTCCTCTCTGTATACCCGCCTTTCCAATAAAAATAAAATAAATCTTAAAAAAATATATATATATATTTGACATATATTATCTGAAAAAAAAAATCTAAATCAGGGGCCAGTGCTGTGACACAGTGGGTGGGCTGCCCCCTGCAATGCTGGCATCCCACGAGGGTGCCATTTGGAGACTGGGGTTCTCCCTGAAAATGTGACTAAGAAAGCAGTGGAGATGGCCCAGGTGCTTGGGCCCCTGCAGGACATGTGAGCCCCAGAAGTGGTGCCCAACTGTGGCCTGGCCCGGCCCAGATCAGTGGTTGTTGCCGGTTGGGGAGGGAATCAGCAGATAAAGCCCTGTTTCTCTTCTCTCTGTAACTGGCTTTCAAAAAAATAAATCTAAAAAAAAAAAGCAAAGCATTCTTTGCTTTCATTAGTATTTCTCCCAACACAGACCCTGTCCAGCCTCACACACTAGCCCTCCGACCAACGCCGATGAGAAACAGTTGTGGCCACTGTGTAATCTCTTGCCATTCCTCTCCACTTCTCCCCTCTATAAAATCCACTAGAAGCCACTTCCCTGCCAGAGACTCCTGCAGAAACAGCCACAACTGTCTATATACACACTGCTGGAATGGGAGCTTCCTCTTACCAAGAAGTGGGGTGCCTCCCGTCCCTTCTAGTCTGGATTGGCCTTGTTACTTGCTTTGGCCAACACAGTACGGCAAAAGTGAGAGTGTACCAGTCTCAAGTATAGACTCAAGAGGCTTTACAGGACTGGTGCTGTGCCAGCTGCTTCCCATGTGGGTGCCAGCTCGAGTCCTGGCTGCTCCACTTCTGATCCAGCTCCCTGCTACTTTGCCCCAAGATGCAGAGGGACATGACCCAAATACTTGGCCTTCTGGCCCACAAGGGGAGACCCGCAAGCAGCTTGGGGTTCCCAGATTGGGTCCATCCAAGTACCAGCCACTGTGACCATCTAGGACTGAATCAGAGGAAAGCTGGTCTCTCCCACACCCACCTCTGCACCTTGCAGCCCTACCTCTCTAAACACTGACTGAATGGGGGGCAGGCCGATTGACCCCTTCTGTGAAACCTGTTCCTGGCCAAGGGTGCATGGATTAGAAATAGCCCTCTGGACAAGGTCTGCATCTTCCATGAAGTTTTGACAAGACTGTGATCGGTACATGAAAGGTGAGGAATAATACAAAAAGTGGAAACTGTATTTCCCCGCTCCGCCTTCATGTTGCATTCAAAGGATTATTCTTCGCGGCCTGTAACTGGAACGTGGCGTTTTTCCTTGCTAAGGGCTATCCACATCAGCGTGGCACGCCACCCGGAGGGGTTTTATTTTCCTTCTGATAGCCATCTTTCAACAAGTCTAGCTACAAGTGAATGAGACCAGCATTTCCACAGCCAACAACTGTGGCTCACGCCTGTACTTGCTCACTTCCATTCCCCCATACGCTCCTTCCATTTCTATCGTGACTGAATCGTGTAATAAAAATTAATGCCTCGATTTAAACGACTGATACGAAATGCAATGCATTGAGCCTGCTGGCACACACAATGTTCCACCTCATCACCACATTCGTCAGGAGTAATTAGCATCCCCGGGGATGAATTAAACTGTACACATGCAACGTGTGGAGATGCCTTCATCCCAGCAGGAACACCGTGCTCCGTCCTTTCCTCCCACTCAGCCTGGGTTTTGAGTTTCAGCAGCTCTGAAAACTGAACTCTCTCTCCGGGGCACCCAGATGCGGCAAGGCCCAGCAGCAGGCTGCAGGCTCTTCCCACCCCACACTCACCAGCGCCCTGTTGTCTCTCCTCCACACTGCCCCCAAGGCCTCTGCAGGTTCTTAAACACCTCAATCAAGTTGCTACATAAAATGGAAAAGTGAAAATATGTAACATTAAATTTTCAAAATTCCACAAGTGTTCCTGGCATATCTAGATAATTGAGGCCAGTGGGCCTCTGGTGAATTTACTGGCAAGCTTGCATATCATCAATTTCTCTCTTTCATGTGCAAGCTACACAAACTCAATGTTAATGTGCTGTAATTTAACTTCACATATGGATAATTTAAAATTTAAAAGTCTTAAATCAGACCAATATCAATGAACCACTAGTAACTTAATCTAGCAACTCTGAATTTAGTAAGTTAAATTATGCTGTTTATGTTAAGCACATTAGTCATTAATTTTTATATATATATATTTTTGAGTTTTTGGTTTAATTTCAATTCGAATCTAAAACTACAAAATACATTGTAAAATCTACCTTTATCAAAAAACAAACAAGGCTATTCAGACCTCAAAATACATATTGATCCTTTAAGTCCCTGAGTGTCAGATTTCCGTTACTAGAGCAAAATACTAGAAGAGGTTTGGTGGGCTCATGGTTTTGGAGGCTCAGAGCCCAAGCTCCGGCAGCTGCATTGGGCTGGTATTCGGTGGGGACACTTGCTGGCAGGGTACCCCACAACACGACCAGCACACGTGCCAGCCTTCCCTCACGAAGCCCCCAAGACCCGCCTGCGGGGCCTCCCCTCCCCACTCCGGCAAGGCTCTGCTTCTACATCATCCGCATTCGGGCCCTCAGCACCATCAATCCAGGACTCGAATGCACTCAGCGACCACATCCTGTTCAAACCACACCACTTGGCTTGACTATTTTTTAATTGCTTGTCTAAATTCTGTATTTTTTTTTCATCTGCCAGACTGCTAGTTTCCTGTTCCTTTACAGTATGTTCCTGCTTTCCTTATTTCTTTAAAGACAAAATCCTAGTTTACAACCTGCCTCACTACTCCAAGCCCGGAAGCTTCTGCGAGTCTGATTCTCAGCTTTTGGCTCCTAGATTCCTCGCTCCAGGCAGGAAGTGGCTGCCTACTCCTGCTGGCGGACGCTGCAGCCCATGGGACAGCCCTAGAGTGGCACGCTGCAGCCCACGGGATGGCCCTGGAGTGACACGGGATGGCCCTGGGGTGACACGCTGCGTCCCACGGGACGGCCCTGCAGTGACACAGGACTGCCAAGCAGTGGCACGCTGCAGCCCACGGCACGGCCCTGGGGTGACACGCTGCAGCCCACAGCACGGCCCTGCAGTAACACGGGACGGCCCAGCAGTGACACGCTGCAGCCCACAGGACGGCCCTGGAGTGACACGCTGCATCCCACAGGACGGCCCTGCAGTGACATGCTGCAGCCCACGGGACGGCCCTGGAGTGACACGGGACGACCCTGCAGTGACACACTGCATCCCACAGGACGGCCCTGCAGTGACACACTGCAGCCCACGGGACGACCCTGGAGTGACACAGGAAGGCCCTGCAGTGACACGCTGCAGCCCACGGGACGGCCCAGCAGTGACACGGGACGGCCCTGCAGTGACACACTGCAGCCCACGGCACGGCCCTGCAGTGACACGCTGCAGCCCACAGGACGGCCCTGGAGTGGCACGGGACGGCCCTGCAGTGGCACAGGACAGCCCTGCAGTGGCACGCTGCAGCCCACGGGACGGCCCTGGAATGACATGCTGCAGCCCACGGGACGGCCCTGGAGTGACACGCTGCAGCCCACGGGACGGCCCAGCAGTGACATGCTGCAGCCCACAGGACAGCCCTGGGGTGACACGCTGCAGCCCACGGGACGGCCCAGCAGTGACATGCTGCAGCCCATAGGACAGCCCTGGGGTGACACGCTGCAGCCCACGGGACGGCCCTGGAGTGGCACACTGCAGCCCACGGGACGGCCCTGGAGTGACACGCTGTGTCCCACGGGACGGCCCTGGAGTGGCACACTGCAGCCCACGGGACGGCCCTGGAGTGACACGCTGCGTCCCATGGGACAGCCCTGGAGTGGCACACTGCAGCCCACGGGACGGCCCTGGAGTGACACGGGACAGCCCAGCAGTGACATGCTGCAGCCCACGGGACGGCCCTGGAGTGGCACGCTGCAGCCCACGGGACGGCCCAGCAGTGACACGGGACAGCCCTGGAGTGACACGCTGCGTCCCACAGGACGGCCCTGCAGTGACACACTGCAGCCCACGGGACGACCCTTGGGTGACACGCTGCAGCCCACGGGACGGCCCAGCAGTGACACGCTGCAGCCCACGTGACGGCCCTGGAGTGGCACGGACGGCCCTGCAGTGACACGCTGCAGCCCACGGGACGGCCCAGCAGTGACATGGGACAGCCCAGCAGTGACATGCTGCAGCCCACGGGACGGCCCTGCAGTGGCACGCTGCAGCCCACGGGACGGCCCAGCAGTGACACGGGACGGCCCTGGAGTGACACGCTGCGTCCCACAGGACGGCCCTGCAGTGACACGCTGCAGCCCACGGGACGACCCTTGGGTGACACGCTGCAGCCCACGAGACGGCCCTGGGGTGACACGCTGCAGCCCACGGGATGGCCCTGGAGTGGCACGGACGGCCCTGCAGTGACACGCTGCAGCCCACGGGACGGCCCAGCAGTGACACGCTGCAGCCCACAGGAAGGCCCTGGGGTGACACGGGACGGCCTGAGTCCTACAGTGGAAGTGGCTTCAGAACTTTCAAGTTCTCCCTGCCCTCTGAGACTTGTGCAGGATCAAGTCTTGCAATGTTTCTTTTCAGACTGTGCTGGTTCCATATTTTCAGCAACAGAACTGATCTGAGTATTACTGTCTTTCCAGAAATAGGATGTGCCCTTGCTGCCTTGCCTCATGAAGGAGAACTTAGCCTAGGTGCTGGGTCCTAGAACATATTTTATCGCTCACCTGAAAAAAATGACTTACACTACCAGTTACATGCAAGGATTCTTCAAAAACCTCTCAGGAAACAGAATTAAAAGGCAAATTTATTTGAGCATACACAGACTTGAACTCTGTGCAAATTTTTTTCATGATATATTTTCTATTAATTTTCTATTAATCTTTGGAGACCCTATGAATATATTATTTCAAACTTTTGCATCCAAATACTCACCTTTAATTCCACAAACTTTGAGGTTCTCAAGCATAGATATTCCTCATATTAAGTTAAACCATCTTTTATAACTTGAGCTTTTAATTCTAAAGTGAAGAATACTACTAGCCTTACAACACACAAAAAAGCGTGCACAATCGGGCAACACGGAGAATGAAAAGTGACTGGGACTTCGCACCCTCACAGCCTCACTCGTCTGTCCAGTGGGGATCCAAGGCCCAACCTCCTTAGGATGGAAACAGACGACACCGTGACCCTTGGCAGTGGATTTTTTTTTCTAAGAACTTGAAGTTTCCTTCCTTCTACAACTGATCACCAGTGGCAGAGTCTCCAGTGAAAGACACTGCTGCTGGTTATTTTCATAAGGCATTCAGAAAGAGCTGCCCTCAGCTGATGGCAGAACCTGAGCCGCTCTCAGCAGGCAGAAGGAGGCCCTGGGAAACCCCCAGCCTGCCTCCACCTTCAGCTTATTTCCACCACCCTCCAGGGCACCTTGTTCAGCAGCCAAAGCCTCCCGCTGATAGCGTGCCTCTGGCGGATGCCTGCCAGCGCCTGATGCCTGCCAGCGCCTGAGCCCAGCACCACCTCTGGAATTTTCCTGGGGTCTAAGGTCACCTGTCTCTGGCAGCCTGGTGGTGCTGATGCTGCTTCCCGTGCCTGCCCTGTATCTGCCCTCCTACACATGGTGCAGAGAAAGCAACTGCTCCGTGTCCAATCAGGCCGCCAGTGTCCCAGAGCTTGGGGCAAAGGGACTCCCTGACCAGCACTGCCTTTCCCAGATTCTCCTCTGCTCTCAAACTCTCGCAGGGACCTTGAATCTTTGGGCTCTGAAACCTGAGAGCACACAGAGCTGGACAAGGGAGCCAGGGAAAAAAGTAAGAAGGAGACAAAAACGCAAACACAGCTTTGCAAATCTCAAAGTTTTAAGTCAACACTTGGAATCTTGACCTTGATGACAGCTGAATCTCATCTGTGCACACAATCACAGCCTCAGCTCTCAGACTGCTTCTGCCTAGGGCTGGCAGCTTGGTATAGCACACCAATCCTCTACCCGCGGTGCAGCATCCCATATGGATGACAGCTCCTGTCCTGGATGCTGCACTTCCCATCCAGCTCCCTGTTTACAGCCTGAGAAAGCAGCAGGAGATGGTTCAAGTCCACCCACATTAAAGACCTGCAAGAAGCTCCTGGCTATGGCTCAGCCCATGGCCTTTGTGGCCATCTGGGAGGTGAACCAGCAGACAGAAAAACTTTCTCTTTGTCTCTCCTTCTGTATGCAACACTTTGAGACAGAAATAACATAAATCTTGGCACCCAGAGCAATGGCTCAATTGGTTAAACCTCCCATTACAGTCTAAGGATCCCATGGGGTGCCAGTTCATAAACCAGCTGCTCCACTTCCCATCCAGCCTCCTGCTTGTGGCCTGAAGTCTTGGGAACCTATACCCAAGGTGGAGACCCAGAAGAAGCTTCTGGCTCCTGGCTTCAGATTGGCTCAACTCTGCCCAATGTGGGCATCTGTGGAGTGAACCAGTGGGCAGAAAATTTTTCTATTTCTCCTTCTTCTCTCTGTAAATCTGCCATTCCAATTTAAAAACAAACAAACAAAAAAAAACCCAAAAAGCAAAAACCTTTAAAACAGATAAAAATTAAAAATAAAATAAGCCTAAAAACCAAAAATGTTCTTTCTGCTACGATTAGTCTATTGACCAACTTTCGGCCCCATCAGCACTTGGTAAGAGCCATTAACTACCATTGCTGAAGTTTCAGGATTAACCTAAGAGCAATCAGTCAGCCAGTCAATCTCTCTCTCTCTCTCTCTCTCTCTCTCTCTCTCTCTCTCTCTCACACACACACACACACACACACACACACACACACACACTCTATTCCCTTTCCCAAAGGTGCAAGGATATGCCGTCCAGGGCCCCCTGAGGCAGCCTCCACCCCAAGAGCTCCGTGCAGACGCTCCCCTCCTGAGATCCACAGGCACGGCTCACCGCAGGAGCCATCCGGGAAGTCCTGCAACACTTCAGGCAGCCTCCTTCCCAGGTACTGACCGCAGCTTCTCCTTTCTCCCCCTGGAAAGAGGGGAGCCCACTGTTCCACAACACCACTCAGCCCTCTGCCCCGACCGTAGAGTACGCAAGGCTGCTAAGTGTGAATTCCAGGCCCCACCGCTGCTGAAGGCGGATAGCACGCCCGCTGCACGCCGTCCACAGGGTGACGGGCCGGCAAATGGTCCTCTGCATGGTCAGTTCTAAAAGTCAGAAAAAAGTAACCCAAAATGTATGGTTAGAAACCATAAAAATTATTAAAAGTTCAGGTTTGTACCAAGGTATCCACCTCTGAGACTGCCAAAACTGACGTATGTAAACAAACATTTTCATGTGCCCAGTTCGCTTTCACAGAACATCTTTCCCTACTACAAAAACAATAGTTTGGGCCCAGAGTGGTAGCCTAGTAGCTGGAATCCTCACCTGGAACGCGCCAGGATCCCATATGGGTGCCAGTTCTAATACCGGCAGCCCCACTTTCCATCCAGCTCCCTGTTTGTGGCCTGGGAAAGCAGTTGAGGACGGCCCAAAGCCTTGGGACCCTGCACCCGCGTGGAGACCTGGAAGAGCTCCTGGCTCCTGACTTTGGATCGGCATAGCACTGGCTGTTGCAGTCACTTGGGGAGTGAATCGTTGGACGGAAGATCTTCCTCTCTGTCTCTCCTCCTCTCTGTGTATCTGACTTTGCAATAAAAATAAAGGGAAGGCAGGTGGAGAGTGGGAGGAGCTGAGGTCCGACCCCTGCAGGAAGCTTTGCAGGGCCTGACCGACAGCCCGGCCAACGACTGCAGAGCTCCCGCCAGCTCCTGCGGCAAAGCAGGCAGCGGACGGGCAGCTGCAGAACCAGCACCAAGTCCAGCCGCCCGGTCCACAAAGCGCCAATCTGCTTCAGAACGAGCTGGACATGGCCGCAGGCTGTGTCCCTGAGGGATCTAGTTCATTTCCTTACAACATGATAACAGTACAATTACCAAGGGCACTAAGGGCCGGGATGTGAGCAGTGCTCAAGGCCAGTCTCAAATTCCACCCCTTTTTAATATTCAGTGGGACTCCACCCTGGACATCCTCCAAAAGGCTAACCTTGCTGGAGGAACTTTCGCTGGGGGATTTGTCTTTGAAGGGTTTTACCTCCCTAGCATGGGATTTTTCTGGTTTAGGCTATTGGTGCATTCTCTCACTCTCAGCTTCCTGCCTTGTTTCTTGAGTGTGACTTTGGCTTGATCTCAGTAAGTGCTTTTTTCCCATGCTTCTTCACACCTCCACCCTGAATTGCCACACGTGGAGGGAAGGAGCTGGAGTGTGCCCAGCCTCACAGCCCACGAGCAGCTGAATCACCACTTCCCTCTCCTATGCCTTCTGCGAAGCATCTGCCCGTTCACAATCCCATCCCCAGCTAACAGCACTCTAAGCCAGCAAGACCACGGGGTGAGCCTGACACCAGTCCCTATCAGAGGTACACAGAGTGCTACTGCAGCTGCTAGTTAACAACTCCACCGAACTAGCACAATCATCACGAAAGGCAGTATGGGGAGTCCTCAGAGTGCTGGAAACTTACCCCAACAAAACGAAAGCCCACGGGACAGTTATCTGTCCCACTGTGTCGACTGCAGCTCACTTCACAATAGCCAGGATATGGCCATCAACACACAGCTGAATAAAGAAAATCTAATGTACACTATGAAATACTACTCAGCCATAAAGAGAGCGAAACCATGCCTTTTGCAACAAAACAGGGCAACTGGAAATCCTTAGGCTAAGTGAGATATGCCTGTCCCAAAAAGAAACTATTTTTCTCTGATAAGCAGCAGCTAACATGGAATATAAAAAAATACACAGCAATTTAATGGTTACTTCGGGATATGGCTCTTGTTTCAGCCCGTGTTTATACCCCAGTGGAACTGTGGTCATCCTACTTTCATGGTGACACAATTAACCCTACGTCTCTTCAGGACCAACAGAGTGGCACAGCATATTAATCTTCCATCTGCAGGTCCAGCACCCCGTGTGAGCGCCAATTCATGTCCTCTACTGTCCAGCACCCTGCTTCTGGCCCAGTCCTGCCCCTGCACCCACAGGGGACACCAAGAGGAAGATTTTGGCTTCTGGCTCCTGGTTTTAGATTGGCCCCGCTCTGGCCGTTGCGGCCTTTTGGGGGTAAACCACTGTATGGAAGAACTATCTCACTATTTCTCCCCCTCTCCTTCTGGCAAATTTTCAATTAAAATTTTTTTATTTATAAAATTTATTTTTGTTGGAAATTCAGATCAAATTTATAAAGAAAAGGACAGAAAAATCGTCCATCTGCTGGTTCACTCCCCAAGTGGCCACAACTGCCAGAGATGAGCTAATCCAAAGCCAGGAGCTTATTCCAGGTCTCCCATGCGGGTGCAGGGTCCCAAGGCATTGGACCATCCTCAACTGCTTTCCCAGGCCACAAGCAGGGAGCAGGATGGAAAGTGGAGCAGCCAGGAAATGAACCATGCCAATATGGGATCCCCAGCACTTGCAAAAGGTGAGGATTTAAATATTGAGCCATTATGCAGGTCCCCAAGAATAGATTTTTAAAAATACATGTCTTTGGGCCCAGCGGCATGGCCTAGCGGCTAAAGTCCTCACCTTGAACACCTGGGATCCCATATGGGCGCCAGTTCTAATACCAGCAGTTCCACTTCCCATCCAGCTCCCTGCTTGTGGCCTGGGAAAGCAGTCGAGGACGGCCCAAAGCTTTGGGACTCTGCACCTGTGTGGGATACCCAGAAGAAGTTCCTGGATCCTGGCTTCAGATTGGCATAGCATCGGCCATTGCACTCGCTTGGGGAGTGAATCATCAGATGGAAGATCTTTCTGTCTCTCCTCTCTGTATATCTGACTTTCCAATAAGTAAATAAAAATCTTTAAAAAGAAAAAGTCTTTGTATAAACTGATGAGGGGAGGAGTACTGAGAGGACACGGGGGCGTGAAGGAAGGGTAGTTGCCTTCTGGGATCCACACCTATGGAATGCACAAAATTTGTTCTCTTTATGTTAATTAACAACTACAAATTACTGAATGTCAATTATTGTATTATGACAAAGGACAGATGGGACCAGAATTGTGGTGTAGCAAAAAAAGCTGCCACTTGCCATGCCATCCTGTATGGGTGCTGGGTTGAGTCCAGCTGCTCCACTTTCGATCCTATTCCCTACTACGTACCCGGGAAATCGGCAGCAGATGACCCAAGCGCTTGAGCCCCTGCACCGTGTGGAAGACCCAGAGCCCCTGGCTTCTGTCTGCCCAGCACAAGATGTTGTGGCCACTCACAAAGTGAACCAGAAGATAGAAACTCTTTCACTCTTTCTCTGTAACTCAATCTTTAAAAAGAAAAAAGAGATACACAGATGAATAAATCATATTCCGTGCCTTCACAACTCAGTGGATTTAAATTTAGGTTTTATTGTAAATACTGAAGCACTTACAGTAAAATTCCCATTTTGCTCTTCATGAAAAGAAGGTGCCATCCGGACTCTGAATGACAGCCGCTGAAACTGTTAAGATGTTTCTTTTCATGATAAGTTCCATCGGCTCAGGGATTTCCCTACCTCCCTATTCTCTCTCACCCCCTCCCTACAATAATATAGTCCTTCAACAACAGTTTAATTCTATTTTAAAGAGCTGGCCCCAAACACCGGAACTGCACCAGGAGCTTGTTCTGGCCCGTGAGGACAGCAGTCCAAGCACTTGGGCCATCTTCTGCCGCTTACCCAGGCACATTAGCAGGGAGCTGGATGGGAAGTGGAACAGCCAGAACTTGATATGTGGTGCAGGCAACCGCAGCCAGTGGCTCAACTTTCTAAGCCACAGTGTCAGCCTCAAAAATCCTGTTTTTAAGTAGACTGTTTCTACTAAACCTCCCTTAAGCTAGGAAACATACTAGAAAGCACCCCTTCCTCCTGACCCTCCATTCTCTGGTCAGAATGGAGACTAATAACCAATGCATCATAATGTCGGTCCTAACATTCCAGCAAGTGGGGCCAGCAGGAAGGGCAGCTGAGTTCAACGCTCCCAGAAGCCACAGTTCTCCCGGCGGGTGCTGAGCACTCCGTCCCAGCTGCCGCTAAACCCACAAAGCTCCGTCCACAAGCAAGGAGGAAACAGGCAAGGGACAATACCCGCAGGTGTTTACAATCCCAGACAGCACAGGTTCCGGCCACGTCGTGTTTACATGTGTGCACTTCCCCCCAGTATAGCCACAGCCTTGCACGGCAGAAATCTCCAGCCATGGCCCTTCTGTTCTGTCCCAGCAGTCCCAAGGAGTCCCCGGGGTTAGCCTGAAGGCACAGTATTGAAAGGAGCAATGCCCAGCTTTAGATGCATGTCCCCATGTTAACAGTCCCGGGCAAGCCACTTCACCTCTCTCAATCTTCAAAGTCAAAACACACACACACACACACACTCATTCTGTCACTCACTCACTCACTCACTCAAGATGCCCAGCAAGTCCAGGTGCTTCAGCTGTGGAGCTCGGGTTAGTTCTTTAAAGAGCAGGAGGAAGACAACAGAAGGTGTAAGGATAAGGAAGAGGAGGAGGAGCAACAAAAGGAGGAAAGGGAAGGAAGATAGTGGAAGGGTTCTTTCCAGCATCGAAGTCCTAAGTACAGAAATTTTAAGCCTCTAGTTTCAATAGCTCACCAATAATTAAACTTAATCTTTTTTTCTGAGAAGTCCTAAGCCAGTGATTTTCTCGGAATGTTGAGTGTAAGTGAAAGAGAAACAAATTCATTTTCAGATCCAACCAAGTTGGGAACCTGGAGGACGCTCGTCAGGGCAGCCCTAGAGAACATATGTGGGCACCTTGCAACACGTCCAGTTACTGCCCAGGTGCCACACTGCCTGTGGGCTGAGATGTGGGCAGGAGACAGATGTCGCCCTTTACACAGCTGCCCCTCCTGCCCACACTGCAGATAAGGAAACCTTCATCACACGTGGCTGATCATTTTCATGAACGCTTCCCCTCCAGTTCTCACGTCCATAAAAACCCCTAGGTAACCAAAACGCAAGGAACATATTAACACACGCAGACTTGCAAATCTGCTTCCATGGGACTCCGAGAAGATGGCAGTGACCCTCAGCGGAGGGCGGGGAAGGCTGCTTGCGGAAAATAACATTTATTCGTTTACTCAATCATGTACCCAGCAAATACACTTCAGCATTCTGCCAATTAGCCAATACCATTTAATGAGTTAGAAACACATCAATGACCAAGACAGGGGAAGCAAGATTTAAAAGCACATTATCATGTACATATACAAATATATGTAGTATGACTTTATGACAGTTGAGCTGCCGTTGTCCAGTGGAGAGCAGCCTGGGGCAGGTGGAAACAACTTGAGAGAGCATGGAAACAGACAGTGAACTTCAAGCATCTGAGCGGAGACATGACAACTCAGCGCAAAGGCCCCGAGACAAGCAAGTCAGACTCCCACACACCTGAGCCGCGGTGGAGCTTCCCAAGCCAGCATCAAGACGTGACTTACTCCAATCTTCCTGAAAACGTCTAGATCAAGAAGACTTCAGAAAGACACCAAATAATACCCAGACATTGTGGCTTCACAGCACGCCCAGTAAAGACTGACCAAAGAACAGAGAAAAAAGATTACAAACCACTGCAGAAAGCGGGTATTTAAGTCTGTCTAGTAACCAGGTGGGTCTGAGACAGCCGTTAAGGGGGAGGGTGTTCAGCCCAGTGGCTGAGTACCGGGAGGTTGCCCACATCCCACCCTGGAGGGTCTGGACTGCCCGTGACTGCTGCCACCATGCTGGGAGCAGCCACAGCTCCAGGAACCGGAGCCCTCATCGCCTTGCCAGCTCTGCTCGGCAGCCCGGGCCCAGCCTGGGACGACAGGCCCCTGCGAGATGCCATCTTCTATGTTGTCTTTCTCTCAGTTTTAAAAACCCAACGGGAGGAGCAGAGGGGAAAGGGTCTCCCAGGCAGCACAGGATCTTTCTGGACTTCTGCTATTTCTTAATGAAATCTGCATTTTATTGGCTCTCTACTTGGCATAGTATTAAAAAAGAAGCACCATCTCCCACATTCATCTTCCACGAACCACTGTCTCCCCAGGATCCCTAGCTCCCATGTAACTCTCCCCATTTAAAATAAAATGTCTCAGCATCACAAAGAAGGTAAACAGCACTTTACTAAATGGCATGATTTAAGAGTAAAATTTCTTAAGAGTAAAATAATTTTCTTAAAATGAAAATTGTTTAAACAATTTAAATTCCTCCCCAAAGATAATAACACTTCTCTCTATAACTGCTACCAAGAGTTCTGCTCCTATCCTAGACGGAACCTGAGCTTACGATATTTTCTGATGAAATATTTTCATTAGAAATTTACAAGCCGAGTCTCCTAGGAAGACTTGGAGGGTTTTGGCTCTTTTTTGAGTAGTAATTGCTGAGTTCGCTGCTATGGCTTGAACTGTGTCTCCCAAAAGAGCCTAAGTGTAACTCCACCCCCACCCCACCCAGCTCCAACTGTCTTCCTGTCTGCAGACAGGGCTGTTCAGGTGCTCGTCACAGTGAGGATGCTGTGTGACAACGCAGGCTGAGGCCAGGACGGTCCACGTGCAAGCCAGGGGACAGCCGAGAATCCCAGCAGCCCCACAGCGTGGGGCAGAAGTCGGCCTCACAAGCCCTCCACAGCACCAGCGGGGGACGGCCACCACTCTGCCTAGGCACAACTGTGAGACGACAAGCTGCTGTAGCTGAGCTGATGCAGAGCATAGCTTTGCTAAGGTTATAGCATCAAGCAACACCGTGGGCCCTGGGCACCCACAGTTACCAGAACTGGAGGTGAAATGGAAAGCTCCCTTCCTCAGGCAACCCTGGGCATCGGTAACAGCTTCAGGTGCTGCACACAGAAGATGAGGCCCCATCACGCACAGCTCCTTTCTGAAGCTCGCCTGAGGTGAAGCATGGACAATCCCTATTCCAGTGCCTGGAGCACATGAGGAATAAAGTAGGTGGGAGTTGCTACCATCAGAGGCAAAACGACAGGATCTAGTCATGGGCAGAGAGGCCTGTGACCACAAGGGCACCTGCCTAACCGAGGCTCTTTAAAGAGTGTATTAATGTAACATCCAACTCAATTTCTGCAGCCTAGAATTCATAAATTCCACCTCCATCTTCATCTTGACTTCCTTTTCCACACAAGCCAAGCACCATGATGGATCACTTCCCTGCTAACCCTGCTGCGCATGTAAAACCCCAGCCTGCCAGCGTACTACAGCCAGCTCTGACCCTGTGACCTAGCAGCTCGGCCCTCTCCAGACACTACCCTTCTCAACCATACGCGACGACACTTATTCAGCGAGATCACGGTCCTTGAGCAGTCTGGCAGCCAACCTCAGGGACCAAGCTCAGGCTGCAGGAGGCCCCTGCTGGAAACCACACAACATTCAGGCATTTACACACCCACCTTCCAAACCACAACCCGTCCCACAAAACCTCCCGTGGGCCCACAGTCAGCCTTGACTCCAAAACGTCCACGGTTCTTCTAAAATCTCCTATCCTTTAACCACATCCCTCTTCAACAAGTCACCTCTTTTCTGGTCTCTGCGGTGTGCGGGTGAGGGGTGGGGGTGCCCACCAGACTCCTACCTATCACCCTCGACTCAGGACCCACCCATGGTCTGCTTCTCCCCAGCAACTGATCCATCCTCACACCCCAATCCTTTTCTCCAAAGCCGTCCAGTCTCTCTTCGGCACTGCAGCCTTTTAGTTGCTCCAACAGTACCCGACAACTCTTGCTGTGTCAGTGGCCGCTCTGTTTGAAATCCCAGGGAGGAATGTCTGCAGAGAAGTCATCGTGTGTGACAGACTGAGCTAGTTTTTTTGACATCTGCCCTTTTAATCAACCTCCCTATGAATACAGTATTGTTTCCCGAGACTGAAGACCACATATTAAGTCCCTGGTGGAGTGGGGCTACCACTCAGAGCCCCACTTTCACCCACACTGCTCGTTTAATACAGCAGCCTGGATTCAACCATCCCTTCTCTCACCCACGACTTCAGCCTTCTGCCTATACAACTCAAACTCTTTTTTTAGCATAGTAGTAGTCAGCCTTTACTTTCAGGAAACTTATAAATGGGCAGCGCAATATCTCCTGCTTAACACTCAATTTCAGATTTCCGAAAGCTGTGTTATTCTGTCTTCCTGGGTGCTTCTGCCAGAGTCCTTCTGACAACTTCCCTTCTTGGGACCACTTGCGTGAATGCTGGCGTTCTCAGCTCTAGCCCGTCTGCTCCGTCCACACACACTCCTGGGATGACCTCATTCAGTCTTTGGCTGTCATTGATTTAGGTTCCCAGCGGTCAGGACAGCTCCTTAGCACTATTTATACTAACGCTGGCTCATGGGAATGCTGGGGAGTGACACCTGCCGACAGACAGGCCACCCAAACAAATCCGCAGGAGGCGACGTTTGCTCTGATATGTTCACCATCATGGACTAGTATCTGGCTCTCAGACTCGCCAACTCAACTCGACTGTCAGAATATTTTAAACAAGAAAGACTGATATGCACAATTGGTATGCCAAAATGTGAGTTAGCAGAGTGGAATATAACTGGCAAATCTGACGGATACCCCTGTCTGACCAAAGCCTTCTCTTCCCATCAGGAAAGTGTACCAGAGGACTCTTTAGGGAGGCTGGGATCAAAGCAAGACCCAAATATGTGATGACATCATTACATATTTGTAAGAATAAACACTGAATCCATCACCATAGCTGGACTCCTGCTGAAGGGTGGGCTGGTAATCCAAGGGTAGAATGAATTCAACTTTGAGCCCTAGTTAGAAATTGCTTAACTCTGCTCCAGTCTGTTTAAGCATAACTTCCCCTACGCTGAAGTCTATTTGCATGGCTCTTTTCCACTGTCCACCTCAAGCACTTTGTGCTGTTACTGATTTGGGGCAACTTAATGACTAGGGGCCTACTGTAAGACTCACCAGCCTGGGAGGAACTACTCTTCCCACTGTGAGGTTTCATATTCCTTCCCCAGAAGGCAACCAATCATATGTCCCTTTTTCTATGTTCTTTAGACCAAGTCCAGTCTATCAGACACTTGCAAGAGACAGGGCACAACCCACACCAGCATCGCTATCCATCTGTGGTCTCGCTCTCCGCCTTAAACAGTCGCCAGGTTTCAATTATGCGCAAAAGAAAGGCGTAGGGCTCCTCCTCAATGATAGACTGCAGGGCTGGGAGCCATTTTCTGAAAAGGGGCATTTGGATATCCAGAATATCTACAAAGTTCTCAATTTAAAAGTTAGCCTGCTATAGTCGTTTGAATTTTGAGTCCCACCTGTGGCTGCCTCAAGCCGGGCCAGACCAAATAACTGCACGGGCTGCCTCACACAACCCACACCTGATCTAGTCTAAGCTAATCATGCCCAATGCCCAAGGCCCCAGGCCTGAACCAGCTGGGTTCAACCGCCACCTTTTCACTGCAGCATATGTGGGAGTCTCGCCTGAGTTCAGGGCCCAGGTCATGGTCAAAGTAGAGCATATGTAAGAACCAGGAAGTCTGACAACAAGCTGATGAAGATGTGAAACCAGAACCTTCAGACACTTTCATAATGGGGTACAAACACTTTGGAAGGTTCTCAAACAATTCAACATAGAATTATCATAACCTAGCAATTCCCTTCCTGGCAGATACCCAAGAGAAACGAACCATACAGCCTCACAGAAACATTCATAACAGCATGATGTGTAAGACTGATGTGAAAACACCCAAATGCCCATAATATTTTATATGAAATTTAGTTGAAGTTGTTGCACACACAATATCAATGAACCTTCAACCTCGAAAGCCACAACCATGAGCTATCACGTGGACAGAGTCCACACCTAGACACGCCACAGAGATGGACAAGCGGACCAGCGGCTGGGAGCCGGGCAGAGGAGAAGCAGGGAAAAAGCAAGGGGTGTGTGTGTGGGGGTGCCTTCTGGAGGTACCAGAATGTTCCAAAATCAACAGCAGTTACAGCGCCTGTCTGTGAGCACACCGAAAGCCACCTACCTGCACATTCTAAGTGGATGAATTACGTAGTCTGGGAACTGCATCGCAATGATAGCGCAGTAACAATGGCTCCACCCACTGTGAGGACCGCAGCCCCCTTAACCCACCGCGGCTGACAAAAACACTGCACGTCCTTTCCATCCTCCCGACTCGCTTCTGGAACCTCCTTCTAGACCTGGCAGGACCCGCAATACAATTCATTCTAATCATTTCTCATATCACTTCCAAATACGATAGACCAGTTTCCACCAATGGCTTGAGATAATCTGTGTAGTCCACCTACAGCAACATGGTTTCAGCAGCGTTTTTAGGACGGTCTCAGAGAAAACTTTCTACTTCACACTGTAGCCAACTTGAGCTTTGTCCCTGTAAAACAACAGATGCAGTCTATGCCAGACAAAGCCTGCAAGTGACACCTGGCACCTTGAACCGATTGAAACATCCTAGCCTAGCTCGTGTCAGCAAAACACAGCTCGCCCGTTCCATTTTCCGGCACGCACCTCTCTGATGGATGCAGAAACACCGAATACCTGTGTCTAGCCCAGAACAGGACCCGCTATCGCCTTCATCACTGGAAGAACACGAAAATCTCAGGAGGGCCGACCTAGCATTCCACAGCTGAAACTGGTTATCCCCAAATAAGGCGCGGCAAGCACGTGAACTTCTCCAGGTTGGCCCAAGACACGGGAAAGAGGAGAGAGAGTGTGAGAGAGTGGGGGGGGGGGGGGGGGTCTCCGGGTCGCGCTCCCCCGGTGCAGAGCCGGGCTCCCCTGGTGCAGAGCCGCGCTCCCCCGGTGCAGAGCCGGGCTCCCCCGGTGCAGAGCCGGGCTCCCCCGGTGCAGAGCCGGGCTCCCCCGGTGCAGAGCCGGGCTCCCCTGGTGCAGAGCCGGGCTCAAGTGTCCCACGAGAGCAGAGCTTCCAGAGCCGGCCGCCTGGTGCTCGGCGTGGGCAGCAGCCTGCGCTAAGGGCGCCCCAGGTGGACCCTGGGCTTCCCACCCGGGGCGCAGCTGAACCCCTCGCTCCGTGGGGGTCGCGAGTGGGGCGACTGAAGTAGTGTGGTTCCAACTACCTTCCAAGGACGGGACAGCCCGAATCACACCGGAGCGCGGACCCGCGCCCCCTCCAGGTGTGGGGACCCCGCGCAGGCTTCCCTCCCGCCCGGCTGCAGAGCCGGGCGCCTCTTTTGTTGCCTCCGCGCGCAGCCGCGCCTCGAGACTCCGAGCCAGGAAAGCGCCGCGGCGTCGCCCCCCTCACCTGGGTCGTGGAAGGGCACCAGGGCGAAGTTGTAGAGCGGTCTCTTGGGCCTTTTCAGAGACGTCTCCAGGATCTTGGAGGCCCCTTCGATGACCTGGACGAGGTCGTCGTACATGGAGCCCGTCACGTCGAACACAAAAGCCAGCGTGGAAGCGCCCTCGGGGACGTCCTGGGCGCCGGCCTCGGGGCTCGCATCCCCGGCGAGCGCGGAGCCCAGCAGGGCCAGCAGGAGCGCGGCCGCCTCCCCGCGGCTCATCGCGCCGGCCGCCTTCTGCCTCCCCGGAGCGCGCGGATGGCGCGGGCGGATGGCGCGGGTGGAGCGCGGGGAGCGCGGGGAGCCGAGGGCGCGCGAGCCGGCGAGCTCCGAAAGCCTAGGCGCGCGCGGGCCGGGCGCGGCGCGGGGCGTTGTGCGGCCGGCGCGCGGAGCCCAGCGCCCGGCAGCCTGAGCCGCCGCGGCCGCCCCGCCCCCTGCGCCTCGCGCCGCCCCCGGCAGCCCGGCCCCCGGCAGCCCGGCCGAGCCTCCGCGCCCGCCCCTCCGCCCCGCCGACCGTCCCGGCGCCGCGCGACGCCGGCGTCCCCACCCCGCTGCAGCCCCGGCGGCCCCGCACCCCCGACCCGGGGACCCCCGGAGCCCGAGCACGAAGGGAACGGCCTGATCCGCCAGGGGCGCCCCGGGCTCCGCCTGAGGAGAAAGCTGCCGGCCGAGGACCCGGGCTCCGGGACGGCAGCTGAGGGCCAGACGGGCTGAGGGCGTGAGGGGCAACCTCCCTGAGGCGCGGGAGCTCCGGGGGCAGGCGGGGGGTGCCCCTCTTAGGTGCCCTGGGGAGGCGGGCGACCCGGTCCCTCTGAGGGTTCGCCCTTCCTGTGCCCCTTTTGAACAAAGAGTTTCCACCAGAAAGGAGCCTCTCTCTGGACTCGGGGCCACGGGGCGATGATGAGGCCGCCAGGACCGGATGTCCCTGTCCGACCGCGTGTGGGTCCTGTCAGGCCCGCAGCTAGTGGAGTCTCTGAGACGCGCAGTGCGTAGACGCCCGGCGTGCCCGCCTTGTCTAATCCACGCGGACCTCCTGTGGCACAACACGTGATAACACCACCTTCCACGTCACCTGACTTCCCCACGCCTTTGGGTATAAAGCTGTACATGGGTTAACAAGGATTCAATCATCTATGGTGGTCCTTGCACATTGGTGTTCAAACCTTCCATGTTCTTAGCGCTTGCTGCCTACATTGAGAGGAGGGTTCGAATCTCCACCATGGTGTTTTTCTCAGCTGCTGTGTCTAGTTCCACGAGTGTGTGTGTGTGTACTCGGTGCGTAGCATTTAGGTGCATAGCCGTGCACACACCTGGATCAGTGTCAAAGCGCTATCCTGAGTAGGACCTTTGTTTTGGAAAACTCTTGGACATCAACATAGCCGTCCCTGCTTCCTTTCAATCAGTGGTGGTTTTCTGCCTTCACCTTTAATCTGTCAGTCTTTACATATAAAGTGTGAGTCCTGTGGTAGCCACAGTCTTGCCTCCCGCCTTTCTTTTGGACTCAACAGTTAGGACTCTGCCTATTTTGTTAACTTGTTTAGACCATTTATACTCAGTGAGATTATGGGTATGGTTTAATTTAGATCTGTCATCTTGACGTTTGCTTTATATTTAGCCTGGCTTTTGCTTCTTCCCTTTCCCTGTTTCTCTGCCTTATTTTGGTTATTTACATATCTCTCTTGCTGTGGCCTGCCACCCACATGGGAGACCCAGAAGAAGCCCTGACCCCTGGTCCACTGCATGGAAGATCTTTCTCCCCATCTCTTAAATCTGATTTTCAAATAAATATGTAAATCTTTTTTTAATTGAAAAATTTTGATGATTATTTCTTCAAAATTTTTTTGCCACCTACCTCCTTTGGGAATCCCAACTACATGTAAAAATAGTCTCTTAAAGTAATTCCATAACCCACTAATATTCTGCTCTTTTTAAAAAAAATTTGCTTTTTTGTGTTTCATTTGCAGTAGTTTCCATAGCTGTTTCTTCAGGCTTGCTGGTTATTCTTCTCTGCTGTCTAATATACCACTTGTCCTGTTGAGTGTATTTTTCATCTCAGACATTGCAGTTTTCATCTCTAGAAATCTCACTTGGATTCTTCTATATCTTTCATGTCTCATTTTAAGTATATGAAAAATAGTTATAAAACTAGTTACAGGGCCCGGTGGCATGGCGTAGTGGCTAAAGTCCTCGCCTTGAACGCCTGGGATCCCATATGGGCACTGGTTCTAATCCCAGCAGTTCCACTTCCCATCCAGCTCCCTGCCTGTGGCCTGGGAAAGCAGTCGAGGACGGCCCAAAGCCCTGGGACCCTGCATCCATGTGGGAGACCCGGAAGAAGTTCCTGGATCCTGGCTTTGGATAAGCATAGCACCGGCCGTTGCGCTCACTTGGGGAGTGAATCATCGGACGGAAGATCTTCCTCTCTGTTTCTCCTCCTCTCTGTATATCTGACTTTCCAATAAATAAAAATAAATCTTAAAAAAAAACAAGTTACATTAATGACATTTTCAGTCATGTCTAATATGTATGTCAGTTATGGGTAAGTTTGGAAGTCTTTCCTCCTACTTATGGGTTATATTTCTTTTTAGGGAGTTTCATAATCTGAATATCAGACACAGAATTTTACCATATTGGATATTAAATATAAATATTTTGAACTTTGTTCTGCGAGTTATCTAGAAACAGTTTAGCATCGGGTAAGTGAAGCTAAAGCAGCATTTAGTCTGAGAAAGACCCTTTTGTGTCTTGTTCACAAGGAAGGCTTTCTGCAGCCTTGCCGATGGGAGCAGACGGTGTGTTCCCATTGCTGGGTGAGAATGGGAAGCCACCTTGCACACTTCCAACAAGTCCCTTCCTGGACCTTGACTAGTGGCCTAGTGTGCTTGTTGCTGGTCCTGAGAGGGGGTGCCCTGCAGCTCTCTGCAGTCCATCTTCAGAGCCTTCCGCTCCTCTCTGCTGCAGACTCCAGTCTCCCTGAACTTGGACTCAGCTCCATGCACCTGTGGTCAGTGAAGAATGCTTGTAGGGCTCACCGCCTTTGTTTCTCATCCTTCCAGGATGGCTGTCTTTTCTGACTTAAGATAAAATGAAATAATGCTTATGACACATTCGGCCCACGTCTTGGCAGTCAAATTAGCATTCGGTAAGAAGTAAGTATTATTATCACTATATATTTATTTCAGGATTCAGCATTAAGAGTTTCACCATGCATGGAACAAAACCTTATAGAAAGGCTGCTGATTTCTCTCTGCATCACACTTCTTTTATAGCTTCACTACCTGAAGCAAGGATTGGTGGCACTTAAGGTGTTTAAGGAACCCAGGGAACCGTGACTGGGAAAGAAGGTGACCCAAGAAAGGAATATTTAATGCTTAAAGACATTTTTACCTCCGTAGAAATATATAGAGAATCAGGAAAGGGCATAAAAAGTTAATGAAATAAGATTGAAAGGTGAAAACTAAAAACTGCGAAAAAAAATGAAGCTTTTGAAAACTTCAGGGTTTTTTTTCATATTTTTCTTGAACCTTTTGAAGATCCATGGCATTCATGATTTCAAGTGCTTTGCATGAAGCTAAGTGTATCTCTCCGGCCTTCTATACGCTTTGTGAGGCAGCCCCTTGCCCGGGGCTCTGTGAGAATCCAAAATGCATATCTCCACTTTTCTCTCACAGAATTGAACACACGACTTGAGCCGTGAGAGAGTCCTCCGTGCCTCCCTTGTTCTTCGTCTTCAGTCTCAGGCTCAACAACTTATGCAAATTCTCATCGTTTATGCCTTATTTCTGAAAGAAAAGGAGACATATGAGAAGCTACCATTTTAAAAAGCTATCCAGCACATTTATAAGCAAAGTAGGTGCAGAAGGCCTGTCTCCGATTCAGTGCTCCCCCCTTGAAATTCTTCCACCTGCCGAGAGGAGACTGTGCATGCCGGTGTTTTATATCACCTGGCTGCTTACAGCACCCGCACACTGGACCCGATACATCGTAGCTCAGAAGAGGGCTGCCTTAGTGAGGAGAGAGCAGAGCGGGAGAGGGGTGCTCATGTGCACACACTCCCCAGTAAGCTGCCGCCTGCTGACCGTAAGTGGCTGCCTCCAGGTCCTCGGTGATCTCCCTGAACTGGCTGTGTATGGAATGAGGCCCAGGGTTGTTTTGTATTCACTTTAGCACATGTCTACGCAAGCAGGCTTCCTATTACCAGTGAGTGTAAGTGTGGTACCAGCCACAAAACTTTACACCTGACACCGCTATCATTCTATTTTTTTTTTAAGTTGCATTATTTTTCTCTTCTTTCTGTTAGCAAGGCAATAAAAAAGGACAGAAACCAATTGTGTTGTAACTGGAAAATTAATTACATCAAATATTCTCTTGTACTAATCAAGTTACAAGTCTGGAATGGCCTATAGGAAACAGATGTTTACATTCCTGTTCTGCTTTGGTCCTAATGTCAAGAGAAGCAGCACAGAGTAATCATGGTGTAGTGCGTCGGAGGGCGCACAGCCTGGGTCAGCAGCGGGGGCAGAGGGAGGAAGGACCAGGGCCATCCTCCAGCTGCCTGCGACACAATTCCCATCATGAGGAGCAGACGGAAAGCAAGCTGTCTGTGAACTGGGAGTTGGAAGAAGACGCAAGCAGCCTGTGTCCCGGGGTCTGTCCAGCAGGACCTCCCTGCTGGCCCCTCGGGAGCCCCTGTTGTCTAAGGCTCCCTGTGATCTGCATAAAGCTCTCTGCTGCCAACACACCGGCCCAAATAAAGCCCAGAGACCTACAGGCTGACCTCAGGCTATTTCGGAAAAAGTCTCCTGGAGCGAGATTGACATCTGAATGGGGAGAAAGATTAGGGTCAAGAATGCCCCACTTCACTTTCCTGGGGAAGAAAAGTCAAATAAGATAAAACACGCCGTCACTAACAGGCTTGCAGGTGTCTCTCAGCCCTTCTCTCCGGCAGCTAGGATTGCAATGTCAAGTGTTGACTCTAGAACCTTCGTTTCACAGAGCAGACTGAGGTCCAGAGCGACTTGGCCCAGACCCCACAGAGGACACTGGCATCTATTTGGGCTTGTTATGGTCATTCCTCCAACTCACTAATGAACTAGTCCTTTCGGTGCTTACTCTGCACCCACTTGAAATGTGGTCACATTTAATCAGTCCCAAAGAAGGCTGCTGATGTCATACCCAGCCCTCACGGGAGAAGCTCACACGGGGTCAGCTCGTCCGTCTGTGGTTCCCTCACCTGCTTCTCCCTTTGCCTCTGATCCATATGCTCCCTATTGCACAGTAAAACAAAAATTTAATAGCAAAGCTTTGAAATATGCGATTAGGGATACAGTACATTATGATCATATCATTAATATGAACCAGACACCACAGTGATCTTTATAGGAAAAAAGAGAGAAGGTACTGTATTTTGGTTTCTTTGCTCTGTGAATTATCCATAGTTATTGAGCGTGACTAATCTTTCCCGACCTCTGAACATTTTCTGAGCTTTCTCCCTTACTATTCACAAATACAAATCAACTGTATATTTTTCTTGCACTGTCATGAATTCATTCAGAATAAGGACGGTATCATTAATTTTCATAAACATAGTGGGATTTTTTTTTCATTTTTATGCAAGAGGAATTCAATGTTCCTATCATGAACTGTTGAGTTTATCATGACTAACAATAACTGCCACCAGACTACATCAAACACGCTTTAGCACATATGTGAATTTTTGAACATGAACACACACTAACATCTGCAGCAAGCTGGCAAAGCCAATATCTGTAAGATCATTTCAAAGCTGAGTAAACTTGGAATGGCAAGCATTTGCTCAAGATAATATCACTGGTACGTGGTTCAGCTAGGAGGGAAACTTGGGTCTTTTGGGAGACTAATACAATCCATTATCATGAGCCAAAATAATTACATTGGCCTGAACGTTTCTTTAAAAAAAATCTACAGAGAAAGTTAATAATTCTAAAAAGTTGCTTAAGTCATTTTGTTTAGGTAAAACATCATTACTCACCCGAGTGGATCACCAAAGGGCTGTGGAAAGTAGGAAAATTTATCAGAATGCATCTAAAAGTCAAAACTTCTCAAGAAAGAGCCATTAGAAGCCATCTAGTCCTTGGCTTGATTATCTGAAGGAAACGCCCACTGCTACCTGCAGCTACCAAGTGCTCCAAACAAGAGTAAGCCAGAGTCAACACGAAGTTCCATGCTGACGACTGAATAATCAGCCACGGAAAGGTGGAGATAACCCATGTTTTGTTTTCACTCCTTTTGCAGGCCCTCTCATGTTGTCCAAATGGTGATTCTCCTAGGTCAAGGTTTTTATTACGTGCACAAAGAATCCAAGGATTAAAGGAGGAAGAGTCTTTGAAAATCAGAAAAGCACCTACTATTCTAGACAGCTGGGACTTCGGCCCAATTTGAAGGAATAGAAGATGACATTCTAACTTCCTATCTTACATTCCAACATTCAGTAACTCACTTTATCAGAATAGTTTTCCTTATATTTCTTCTAGACTAATTTGAGCCTCTTTCTTCTTGTTCTGTTTTCAGAAGGACCACAGCTGTTCAAAGCAGTGGAAAAAAAGAGCAAGGCGTCGGCTTCTGTGATCTGTGATCGCCGGCTGAAGCCACGCCTTCTGCCTGCAGTTTAATAATTCGGTCGTCTTGACCAATGGCAGTCGATAATTTCAGTCTTCTGAAGTAAGGATATACAGCAAGAAAACTAGTCTTCTTTCTTTCCTCTTTAATTTTCAGTGTATACATACCCAGTTAAAAATCAAGATCTTTTTCTAAAGTGAAAAGTAGAGCCCAGAGGGACAGAACAAACCTGTGATGGATTGGAATATCCCAGTACGCACTCGTGTTTCACTTTCTGTGGGCACAGGTGGACCCCCCACACAAACACACAAATACCGACAGAGATGTTGGTGTGTGTGTGTGTGTGTGTGAGTCATCACGTACGTGTGTCTCCTTGCCGCCTGCCAGGAGAGCCCAGAGATAAGGATACTCCAAGGCAACGAACACACTGAGTGTCCAAGTCTTGATTTCTGAGGCCAACTTCCAATAAAAAGGAGGGACAGTTGTCTCTAAGGTTTAGATATGCAATAAACAACATGACCCCAGAGTACCTTACAAGGGTTCGACATGAAAAACATTCCATAAAGTTGATAATAAAACACATGCATGACATGGAATATGTCAAAGTGAGAATTACAATTGAAGTAACTCTCAGTAATGAAAGAATAATTTAGGCAATCAAATAAATCATGTGGTGTTAAATTAGAATCAAAACTGAAATATGCAGAGTCCATGAGGACATAGTGAGCAACAGGAGAAAAATCTTCCATGTTAAACAACTCTTAGCGCGTGTAGTGGAGATGGAAAACAAATACACTCCCATTTTGTGTGGACCACACATTGTGACCTGTCCCCAATGGCCATTGGGAGCGAAGCAGGCAGGACACACAGAGACACCTGACACCCCAACTGTACTCTAGACAGCAGCAGTGGTCCTGCTCCAACCACCCAGGTGATGCTGTGTCCTGGACGTGAGAGAGGCCAGAAAGGCACAGACGGACATAGAGAAATATACAGAAAATACGGGGCTTAGTGAACACTACTATTTTTCACTAATTACATGGATTTGCTTTACCAATATAAGCTGTGCTAGCAATAGGGGAAATCGGATATGGGAAAGTACATTTTAATTGTGTTTCACAACTTTTTTGTACTCTAAAACTGTAAAATTTAAAATGGTACATGTGATATTTTTGATTAAATAAATGGCAGGAAGAAGTCACTATTGTAAAGCTCCTTTGAATGAAGCAGAAACATGTTAATATCAGGAAGTATAAAAATGGGGTGAATGCTTGGGACATGTGCACATCACGGCAGAGGGCCTGGGTTCGAGACTAGCCTCCGCTTCCAATGCCAGCTTCCCTGTTCTTGAGGAGCTCCAGGTGCTGGCTTTAGTACTTGGATCCTGCATTCACCTGGGAGACCCACATTCAGTTCCCAGCTCCTGGCTCCAGCCTGGGACAATCCCAGCCAGAGTTAGTGTCTAGGGCATCAACCAGAAGATGGGTGCTTGGTGTCTGTCTGCTTCTCTCTCCACTGCTGGGTATGCATCTGCCTCGCAGATAAATTATAAATCAATTGAAGCATTAAAAAAAAAAAAAAAAAAAGACCATACAGGGCCCAGCACAGTAACCTAGTGGCTAAAGTCTTCACCTCACATGCGCTGGGATCCCATATGAGTACCGGTTCTAATTCCGGAAACCCCATTTCCACATTTCCACCCAGCTCCCTGCTTGTGGCCTGAGAAAGCAGTCAAGGACGGCCCAAAACCTTGGGACACCACACCCATGTGGGAGACCTAAGAGAAGCTCCTGGCTCCTGGCTTCAAATCAGCTCAGCTCCAGCCACTGCAGCCACTTGAAGAATGAATCATTGGATGGACGATCTCCCTCTTTCTCTCCCTCTGTGGGTATCTGACTTTGCAATAAAAAATATAAATTTTAAAAAATAGATGCAATTGCTTTTTATTAGTCATGCATCACCCATATAATGAAATAAATAATTGAGAGTCATTCATAAGAGAACTTTACCTTCAGAATAAAGTCTTACACTAGAAAACAGAACGCCTGAAGCAGATTCTGTTGGACTTATTGGAAACCAGACCAAGGGTACTATTAGCATGAAGCAGCATGGCATGTGTGTTCTAAGACAGCAATCCATTGTTGCTCCTTGCCACAGGGAAATTGTGGCTGCTACAGCAAGGCTTACAAGGATAGTGCTGGGTCACTGAAACTCTGCAAGTGGGAGAGATTCATGACTATCTTTTAAAAAACTATCTACAATAAATTACAATTGCCTAATTAGAAAAAATGGCCCAGGAGACTGACTTCAGTAGTATGTGGCTCACTTAGCCCTGGGCTTGGGACAGGATGGTGCCCAGGTCAAGGTGAACCCAAACCTTCGCTAGAAACTCGGCTGCCCGGATCTGGTTACTGGGGCAGATCAAGTGTGTCCTCCATGGAGCACTCACCGCCTTCACAAAGCAGCCAAGGCATCTGAGCAGAGGCAAAGCGAGTGGACTGCACCTCAGGCCGGACGGAGGCCAGCGCTGAGATGCGATGGGCGACCTTCGGAAGGCCTTCCGCTCACGCTACAGCTAATCGGAAGATTTGCTTTCCTGCAACAGTGAAAGCTCCTCAGCAAACGTCTTCTGCCAGGATTTATAGGTTGGCCGCAGAACGTAAACATCACAAGTGCACCGGGAAGGTTTTCATCCCTGCATTCTGTCGTTTATGCCTTAAGGTTGATTTTCTAGAAACAAGCGCACAGAGAACTATTGGCAGCATTAAGAATCACTCAGCCATCCCGCAAAGGGCATTCCTTGATGCTAAATATTTAGCTATGTACTAAAAACTGACAGGATAAAATTAGAAACACATTTAACAGATGTGAAAAAAATGGGCACTGGGCCAGCTATTCAAACTACGGAGTTTGCTGTCAGCCTGCGTGAGTGACATCGCTGTGCGCCACAACTGACGGACGAGACCCTCAGACCCGCACCCGCTCTGCCTGAACTCCACCTTTAAATAAACCAGGTAGTCTTTTTTGACTATAGTTCCGTAAAGTGGCTTGCTTAATTCAACCAGCGAATGATAAATAATAATTTTCCTAACCTAGCTTTTCACAAATTCAATCCAGCCAAACATCTTGACCAATACTAAGCCCGAAACTCCTCCGCAGAAAGTCCCAAACTGTGGAGATTAACCTTACTGACTAAGGGGCACCCTAAAACTGCCGGAGAGACCAGAAAGCATGTTGTATAAGGCGTCATCTTTCAGCTTTCTAAGGGGAGCAACTATGTACAGAAATGACTACATCCTAAACGGGCACGTTTCACGCTATCCTTGTCCTCCATTCCAACCCCACACTTGTATATGTTCGGTCAACCTACGTTTTCTTAAGTTTTTTTTATATAAATAGTCACTGAGGAGCCTCTGCAAAGGGAAACGGGGACACAGAAAGCTCGTAAGCCTTCGGCCACCAGCAACACACACACACTAGTTCTTACAGAGAAATGTTAGTCATCAATGCTATGGCTTGCCTCTGCTCTGAGCTCATCCTTGCTTGATGAAGATGTTAGAAAGTGTGAGAAGGAATATTGCCCCCTGCTGGCGGGTCCCTGGAGTGACCACCTCGCTGTGCTTTGTGCTTCTGACCTAGGGCTACCCTCCACATCAACAGATCCGGGAGTGCTTGAGTCAGATCTGAAAGTCACTCTGAAACAGTGCCAACAAACGAGTAGTCAGGACTGACTGTTTCAAAAACTCAGCTGTCCTCCGGAGCTGCACAACCGTGCACACTCAACGGATGGCCGAAGCTTGTCTTGCTGGACAGCAGTCTGGTTATCCAAAACTGCGAGTTCCCGCGCATGGCATGTCTCTGAAATGTTGCCCTTCCTTGTCCATCTTTGTTGGCTGCCGATGGGGTGTTAGTTCCCTCCAGTTGACACCTCCGTGGTGGTATGAGATTTGGAACTGTGACTGTCTTGGCTATTTGTATAAAGTCTCAGCTCCAGATGACCCCTTCTTGCACGGCTTGAGCGGCATTGTCAAACACAGTTCCCGGTTGGTTAAGGTGATTGCAGGCGTGCCTGTCAGGAGTTCCTCCCCACGCTGGCAGAAAGCGGCGCAGGCTGAGTGGGCACGCGCCCACGTCCCCTTCGGGTTGCGGAAGGAGCGAGCACCGAGCCCTGAACAGGAGGCTCCACTCCTACATGTTTAATACATGTTGCTGAATGGATAAATGAGCCAGCCCACCCTGTTTGTGGTATTTAATTAAATTCAGCCTGTTTTCCAATGCAATGCTTATGGTAGAATGTGGCATATTGCAGAATAGGACAGGCATGGAATTGAATCCGCGCGGGAGGAAGTCTGCTAAGCTCTCCATGCTACATCTGCCCCTTCACCCCACCGCACAGCGTCAGAAAGGTAACACTTTCCGTGTTATGTAGGGACCATATATGACGGGACGTGCCAAGTGTGAACTTTAAAAAAATCAATGCTATTGAGCAAAATTGGCTGAGATCCATTTTGAGAAGAGAAGAAAGAGAACCTGTGGTAGTCTCACTGTTGAGACTCCCCTCCCAGGAACTGGAATGTGTTTCTAGAAGCTGCCAGCTGTGCCTGCCTCAGACATGGTCCTAATCGGACTGTGTTTCTAGAAGCTGCCACGCTGTGCCTGCCTCAGACATGGTCCAGAGCTCCAGAGAGCTAGCCCGCCCTACAGCAGGCAATGGGGGACTTCTTTCACTGGCAAGAATTTTCCAACTAGGAAAGACAGATAGTTACAACATGTACCATTACATCCATGGCTTACAGATTTCAAAATACGTTAGCCAACACATTTCCACTTCAGTCTCACATCAGGCCCCACTTTAATTGCAGGTCTCGTGGGAAGGGGAGAAGCAGAGAGCTGGTGGACCTGTTTGAGAGCCAGAAGGCCCGTGTTCTCATTTGCCTGGCCATGACCCGACACTATGTGCTCCTGGGAGCTGCGGCAACATGCTCACCGGTGCTCACCAACTCCTTTGGGCATCGCTTCCTGGCACCAGGTCTTCCCTGGCTCTGTGGGCTTGCAGACGACCAGCTGCAAGACAGAACAGAGTCTGGAGTCCTTGACCTCCTGTTTTTGCTGTTGCAAGTGACTAATGATAAGTCCCGTGCTGAGTTATTCCGGAAGTTTCGTAGAGCCGACTGCCCTCGTGGTGTTTTTAACAATGCTAGGATGCTCTCGGCTTATTTTCAACATGAAAGATGCTCCAGCGAGTGTGAGTGAAATGGAAAAGTTGAAGCTCTCGTCTGGAGGGATGCAGACTCCACGTCTCCATTAGAAACAGCTGTGTCTGTGATGCATCTATTGACATTCTTGTGGCGCTGCCAGGGCGAGCTGGTGGCCAGCTGTCCTCATCGTATTTTAATTAGAGGCTCCCACCCCAGGAGGGAGGGTCTGTGCAAAGATGTGCACCACCTGCCTGCAGCTGTCCGGGACCAGCCCTGGCTCCCAGTGCAGCCCCTCACGCTACACGGACAGCCCCACAGCTCTCCGGTGGCACCCATCTGGCAGTCCTGGGCTTTGAAGAGGGCTGGAGGCAACATGAAGGGTGTATGTTTTTATGAAGAGAAGGCTCATCTTTTCAACAGATGCACCAAAGGATTTGTTGTACAGAAAATGGGCAAGGCCGATAAGCTGTGGACAGAAACCCCTTTAAATTCACTTTGGCCTGAAGTAACAACTGCTTCCTATCTTCAAAATCAGTGCGGGAAGACCTCTGGGGATAAAAATGTGGGAAAGAAAAGTTAACTCCAAATAGTCTGTTAGCAGGCAATATGTGAAAAATCACTTAAAGAAAAACAGATTATAAAATACAAAACTTTATCACCAATTTAGAAAACATTACAATTTTGCCTTCTTTAATACACTAACTCACGTAGGAAGAACCTTCTGGAAGAGGATTTTAGAATGACGGATGTCATCCTCCAATCTAATCACCTATGTGATTATGTCCAAAAAGAAGCACCTTTCTAATCTTAGTAAGTCACGATTTATGAGTTAGCTGGCTATGATTCGCCTCCACCTCCTGCCCTGCTGGTTGCCTTCCTATGGGCCATGGGAAGCAGCCAGTCCGAACCTTGTCCATCTTCTCTCTGCCTCACAGTGTAGATTCAGAGACAGCATTCTGGATTTACCATGCCCAACACCAAACTGTGACGTGGTCTTGGGCCCAGGCAACACTGCCACTCTCCCAACCCAACAAGCAGTCTCCTTCCCTCCTCTTGCTCCCTGGGCTTCCTTGAGGCACCTCATCCTGGCTCAGCCCTCCACCTTGGCATCACTGCCTCCCTGTGTGCCTCTTCCCTGCCCCACAGATGCAGAGCAACGGCAGCACCAAGAGCTGACAGTTCCAGGGGGAGAGAGGTCAGAGCGAGCGTGCCTGACACACCAGCCAAGGAAATGGGCATCTTGGGTGGGCTGCACCAATCTCTCCCATCTTACCACCCCACCTTCCTTCAATGCCTTCTCACTGCTTTCTCTTACAAAACTCTCGATATACTGCTTTAAGGAGCCCATAGATTTCAGACAAAAACACCCTTAGTTAAAGACACCCTGAGTCCAGTCATGTCACCTCCTCCAGTTTAACAACTTTCAGGAAGAGGAACAAACGCCTGGGAAAAGGGGGCTGAAAAGTATCTATCTTATTCCCCACCCCTTTGCTCCCAAAGGAATAAGTAAACCTTTAGGTGAGAGGGAGGGGGTGACAGAGGCAGCTTTGGTGGAAGCAGGAAGCATGGCACAGCAAGTCCGTGTTCATCACAAAATGGCATTTCTGAGTTCCATGTGACTCTTCTAGTGAAAGCCTGGTTTCTTATCCCTATGGATTTATTTAGTACAGTAATGGTGCCCAAAATGTACTGCTTCCAAGAAGTTAACTCTACCATAAAATTCAAAAACTCGTTTTTTTCAATGCCTGAGGCACTGTTTCCATAGCTTATTCAGGCCAATGTTGGTGCCGACACAGAACAGCAACATGAAAGCTCAAAATGCAATAAGGTTCATTTATTCTGAGGAAAACTCATTTAGCGTGTTGGAGTTGCACACTAGCCCCCACAGGCGGAGACGTCTCACAGCAGAAAGACTCACATCTACTATGTAATGAGGACAAGTTAACCATTTGTTCTGAATTCTACCCTATTTCTCTATTGTGCCAAATCTAACAAAATTCAAGGTCAAGCATTTTAAAGCTTTCTAAACATCTCTCCTGCACAAAGGCTCCCTGAGCCAAGTGGCGGTTTCTGACCCCTGGTGCTAGGTTCTTGTCAATGACACTCAGCAATTTGATGCCACGGTCAGTCCTTGTAGTGAAGTAACGGAGCTGGGCCAGAGGCCAGATGACGTGCAAGGTGCTAACTTTCAGAGGAGTGGGAAACAGGAGAAACAAAGGCAGAAGGTCTGAAGCTACAGAGTATACATTAACCACTTTTTTACGACACCCAGGCTAGTGTTTGGAACATGAATTAATGAATGGACATAATCCATTTAAGTAGATTCTGAAACCCAGACAGGCAAGTGTAAAAGCTACCTTCTTTAGAAATGAAGAATAAGAAAATGAACTATGGCCTCTTAAAAGAAAAGTGAGGGATGGGCCTTTAGCATAAAGGTTAAGATGCTGCATAACTCGCACTCACACTCCATGATGGAGCACCTGACTCGTGTCCCAGCTCCACTTCCAACCCAGCTCCACTTCCAACCCAGCTCCACTGCCAACCCAGCTCCACTGCCAACCCAGCTCCACTTCCAACCCAGCTCCACTTCCAACCCAGCTCCACTTCCAACCCAGCTCCACCCTCCTGCTAATGTGAAGTCTGGGACAGAAGACAACACTGATGTCTCAGTGCTTCCTCTCTGCTTCTGTGCCTTTCAAATGAACAAAATGATGTTCATGGGAATGTGGATTAGCAGAGGGAAGACGTATGGACCTTCCTCAAAAAACTAAAAACAGAGCTACCATGTGGGGCAGTCTTATTACCGAGTGTATATCCAAAGGAAATGAAATCAACCAAATACACATTAACATTCCCATGCTTGTTGCATTTCTATTCATGATAGCCAAGAAATGGAGCCAACCTGAGTGTCCATTCACTGCAGAGTGGACAATGGAATGCTAAGCAGCAACGAAGAAACAAAATCCCGCCCTCTGTATCAATGGGATGCAACTGGAGGTCATTACAGCAAGGGAAGTAAGAAAGGCACATTTCCCCTACTCCTATTTGAGAAAGGTGATGCTGTAGAAGTTGAGAATAGTGGCTACCAGAGGCTGGGGAGGGTGATGGGGAGAAAGATGTGGATAAGTTCATCCACATTCGGCCACAGTTACGTAGGGAGATGGAGGCCGAGCAGGGTGACTACTAGCAATGACCATGTTCCGTCCATTTCAGAACACTTACAAGAAAGAATTCGGAATGTTTTCACTGCAGAGAAATGATATACACGTGAGGACATAGACATGTTTACCCTGATTTGAACAATGCACATGTATACTACACACAGCACTCCATACATCCTTACCTCAATAGAAACTCAATTGAAACTCTCCTCCACAGTTATCGAATTAAAGGTCATCAGCTTCTCAAAACCATATCTTAACTAGCTCCAACATTTCTCCCAGACAAGATACAAAAACGAGCTGGCAGTGGCCATGCTCACGATGGCCGTTTGGAGATTATCAATCACAATAGATGCTGAGAAGAAAAGGCAGGCGTTAGGACAAGTTCATGCTTCTCAAATCCTGTGTTCCCAAAAATGCCCTAGATGAGATTTTTGTGTGGTTATACATTGATAAAGAACAGCAGGAAGTGTAAGTACTTGCTGACCTGAAGCCCCTGAGTCAGAGGTCAAATTCTTGCAGGGTCTCTGCACTAGCATAGTTAAGGAAGCCGTGAGTTCCTGAAAGCTCGAAGTGAACCCATGACATACTTTCTCCAGCAAACGTTGCTCAACGGATGCTCTAGGAGATAAGCAAGCAGTGCAAAATTGACAAGTGTTTAATCTTTGTTCAGTGTTCACACAGGTCTCTACATATATCAACGAGTTCTTCTATTTACGCAGTCTCTCTGAGCCTCAGCATACCCTAAGGATCTTGAAATAGTGATAAACAGTGTTTTGGGTAAATGCTGAGTTTTGTTTTAAACTGCCATGGAGAGTTTTCTCTTCGGGATGATCAATAAGACAATGATGGTGAGTCCTTGGCACAAGGACAAGCCCTCGGGGGTTAACGCTGAAACAAGCATTAAGAGCAAGTATTTGTGTTTAAGAAGAAATGTACAAACTGCCAATCTCCTTACCGCTCAAGTGACACTGAGAACTGGCAGGGAAGATGTTCAAACACAGGCCCGAGGGCCCAGCAGGTCAGAGTGTGCACCGCGGCTCCTCTGTTCAGTGACCACAGCTAAGTTATCTTCTCTCTGATCCCCAAAGAAGTGCTTTTGGGGTCACGGAGACTTAGTGTTTGTAAAGCACCTCATGTGACACAATCCACAGTGAACATTCAATACACAAAGTGGTAAATCCAGCGGGGCGGACTTGAGCCAATGCGGCCTCATGTCCAAGAACCCCGTGAATTCCTTACTGTAGATGACTCACACTTGTTATCCAGTCATTTGCTATCCTGCTATGTATGTACTTGAGAAATGCCTATATTGCTAAAGGAAAAGTACATAGCTAATTTTAAAAAAATAGTGTGTTTTTTGAAAGGTAAAACGACATGCATGGAGTGACAGGGAGAAGGCAAAGCGACCCAGGTCTCGTGGTGCGTGCAGGGCCCCAAAGACTTGAGCCATCCTTGCTGCCTCCTCTCAGGACTTCAAAGAGCAGGAACTGGAGACAGCAATGCAACTCACTTCTCTCCATTGTGTGTGGGCATCTTAGCTACTAGGACAAATGCTTGTTCTCAATTTTTTAATTAAAAAAAATTTTAATTTCCTATTAAGAATATGTACCCCAAACTGAGAAAAGGTGGATGGAAAGTCCTTTCAATATCATTTATATTGAAAATTCAGTCAAGATGCTGCCTTGGACAATGTCATTATCTAGTTTACATTTGCTAATAATTAAAGGCACAGAGTTAACGCATTCCTATGACATTTGGATACAGTAGAAACGCAGGCCGTGTCTGCCGTGTGGGACAGATCATCCCAAAGGTTGTGGTTCATGCCCTCTAGGACGCTAACCAGACTCAGCCTTACACCGACAACCCTTGATTAATTGCTTATAAATCCTTAAGTTCTAAAATGTTTGTTAAGCCAGTCTCAACATCTTACCTGATTCTCTCTTTAACAAATGAGCTGACTAAAATCTGTAACACACATTCATTCTATATTTGCATGGAACTCCTGGTCTTAATTTTCTGCAGATTATGTTAGCAAGCCTGAGAAAGTTTAGGAGAAAAAATAACGCTCATTAATGTGTTGCAAACTGAAAAAAAAATTTCGTTAGCATTGTGAGTTGCTATAATCCAACTCACATGTTATACCAATTTTCTTTCTATGTCTTCGTGATACCTGAATCATCTAGTGCTCGGGCCTTTGGTAGGAATGAGTGCAGTTGCCACGTGCTGTGGCAAGACAAGCTGGCGGGAGTTCTGACATCCCTGGCTGAACTGTATCACAAATGAATTCAAACCACTGTAACGATGGCTCCCCCTCTGCGGCTTCTCCAGGCTTCATTAGTGATCAGAGATACGGCTCCTGTTCCCACATGCCCATAATACCTGGCTAGCTTCACACACCTGAAACACAGCCCCATTGCGGTGTTCCTGCCCACACGAGAGCACAAACAAGGCTGGATTCCAAAGCAGGCTTATTGGGATAAGCTATGCTGCTCCTTGTTGAGATGTAATACTCGTCAACACTGAGAACAGTTGGCAACGTTCAGGGCCAGATTTCTGCTTAGTTTGTGAGCACCATAAGCCGTCTGAACCACCATAGGCTCACGTGCCAGAGAAGATCAGTGGAACAGAATAGAAATCCCCAAAGTGAGCCTACACATACGCAGCCACCTAATCTTCAACAAGAAAACTGAAACAATCCAAGGAAAAAGCTTGGTCTTATCAACAAATACTGTTGGGACAATTGGATAGTAGCCAGTAGAGGTAAGACGCAAGACCCCCACCTCTCACCTTATACAAAAATCAGCTCCAAATGGGTTAAAGACCCAAATCTGCACTCAGAAACCATCAGACCATTAGTACTGGGAAAGACGTCTTAGGATAATCACCAAAGTCAAAACGAACAAATGGACTACATTAAACTAAGAAGCTTCTGTCCAGCCAAGGAAAGGCCAACAAAGCAAAGAGCGACCAAGAGAGTGGGAGAAAATGTTTGACACAACATGATGAATAAGGGACTACTACCCCGGGTTTACAAACAGCTTCAGAAATTCAACAACAGCAAAATAAACAACCCTGTTAAGAAAAGGGTGACAGAAGTGAGTAGGCATTTTTCTAAAGAACAAATTCAAATGGCTAATTGACATGTGAAAAAATGCTCATGATCCCTAGCTACTAGGGAAACACAAATAATCACACTGAGGTTCCACCTAACTCCAGTGAGATTGGCCTACATTCGGAAATCTACTAACAAGACTTGCTGGTGGAAATGTAGGCCAGTGCAGCCACAATGGAAGTCAGTACCCAGAGTGTTTAGACAACTGAAAAGCGACCCGCCATTTGACCCAGCTATCCCACTCCTGAAGTAAAATCTGCGTAGGAGAAAGTGAAATGGTCGTAATGGCAAAGACATGGAAATAATCCAGATGCCCATCAAAAGAGAAATGGATAAAGGAACGGTGGTATGTCTACTCCGTGGAATACCAAGCAACCATTGCAAAGAATGAAATTGTACCATTTTCAACAAAATGGCTCCAACTGGAGGCCACAATGCTCAGCGAAACAAGCCAATCCCTAAAGAACAGTGTGTTCTCTCGGCATATTCATGCAAAATGCAAACGGAAATGATGTGTAGGTGAACATGTGTACGCACATATTCTCCTGGGTGAACGGCGTGATGAGGCCTAGCGCAGCAGGGAGTGGAGTGTCATTATGGTACACACCTTTACTCCTGAATAAAAGGAACAGCTGGACACACCTCAAGCTTTTCTGCCTTTGTCCATACCTACAATGCCAGGGTGCACATAATAGAATGTCAAGATTGTTACTAAAGGACAGTAGTAATATGGGGGAAATGGAGGGAGGAGAAGGTGGGGAGGGAAAAAGGAGAACTGAGGGATCCCTATGCCTACAAAACTATGTTCTGGAAAGTAATAAAATAATTAAAAAAAAAAAAAGAAAGAAGTTTTGACAATTCAGATTTGAGGATAAGTCACAGTGTGATGACCCAGATTTGCAAGGATAGAAAATGTCAGAATATATGATGAATCCAGTTAGTTCACAATAGAAGAGATGTAAAACGGGGATTCTTACCTTTACAAAAGGGAAAATAATTCATAAAAGTCCCGTTAGGGAGAAAGCCCTAAGCCCCTTGTCTTCTCTTATCGTCTCAACTGCTAAAGCCACATGGTGGACAATGCACAAGCAGGGGTCCCTGACACACATCCCCTTCTCGGGAGGAGCTTCTCTCCTGCAGAAGGAAGAGGCGGCCTGGCTCAACGCTCTGAGCCGGCAAGCCGGTGCAGGTTCCTGAGAGGCCACACCGAACAGCCACGATGGACCAGGGACGGGCTGGGCTGAAGCCAGGAGAGCTTCTGTGTCTCTTTCAAGGGTGCCAAGGCACGAGGACTTGAGCCATCTTCCACTGCTTTGCCAGGCCATGTGCAGGGAGCTGGATTGAAAGTGGAGCAGCTGGGGCTTAGCCAGCACCCATATGGAATGCCAGCTTTGCAGGAAGTAGCTTAGTTGTCTATGTCACAATGTCAGCCCCAATCTAAAGAGATGTGCCTACTGCAAGGCTAGCCTAGTCCAGCCTCCATTTTCTAACAGGCTTTAAGGCAATGAGTCCTCTCCGTGATGTACACAAACACAACTCACTTAACTTCCTTACCTAGAGAATGGGAACAAGTTGCTGCTGCAGCATCCATTTTACAGGTGAAACGGCAGGCTTCATTTAAAGCATCTGACATGCTAACTCATATTTAGTCCTCACGCAGGAAGGAACAGTTGTTTTTAGTGTTAAAGACATGGGATAGAAAGGCTTTTGAGTTGAAGGAGAATTTTTACATAATTAGTTTTTAAACTCTTTCTTCAAAATTGTGTGTATGACCTTTTTGACCAATGCAACTCACTTGCAACTTCAAGACAATGCACCTAGAATTGAGATTAAAGTCTAGTTTTCACCAAAACCTCTCTTCAGCATGTTTTGTCTAAAGGATACTTAGAAGTTGAGGATAATACAAATCTGCAAAGTTCTAAAGTCAGAAGCGATATCATATGCCAAGGATTCTAATTTTCTATTTTCATACTTGATTTCAAAAGCATGAATGAATTTTCATTCCTTTTACCAGGGAAGCAAACAGAACGAGGAAGTGCAGTGACCTGCTCACAACCACAAAGCATGGGAACTCTACTGGAGGTGTGAAGGCAGGACATAATTAGCTTTAACGGGTTTGAAATCCTGGCATGAGACTGCAGGTGCAGAGTCAGGCTGCAGGTGATGGAAGTGATGCAGTGCAGGGGAGTCAGGCTGCAGGTGATGGGAAGTGATGTGCTGCAGGTGGGGAGGCAGGCTGCAGGCAATGGGAAGTGATGCAGTGCAGGGGAGTCAGGCTGCAGGTGATGGAAGTGATGCAGTGCAGGGGAGTCAGGCTGCAGGTGATGGAAGTGATGCAGTGCAGGGGAGTCAGGCTGCAGGTGATGGGAAGTGATGCAGTGCAGGTGCAGAGTCAGGCTGCAGGTGATGGAAGTGATGCAGTGCAGGTGGGGAGGCAGGCTGCAGGTGATGGGAAGTGATGTGCTGCAGGTGGGGAGGCAGGCTGCAGGTGATGGAAGATGCATGGCGAGTGCAGGATGCAGTGAGTTGCAGGGGAGGCTGATGCAGGTGATGGAAGTGATGCAGTGCAGGTGCCAGGTGTGATGAGGTCAGGCGTGCAGGTGATGGAAGTGATGCAGTGCAGGTGGGGAGGCAGGCTGCAGGTGATGGAAGTGATGCAGTGCAGGTGCAGGAGTGCAGGCTGCAGGTGATGGAAGTGATGCAGTGCAGGTGGGGAGGCAGGCTGCAGGTGATGGAAGTGATGTGCTGCAGGTGGGGAGGCAGGCTGCAGGTGATGGAAGTGATGCAGTGCGGGGGAGTCAGGCTGCAGGTGATGGAAGTGATGCGGTGCAGGGGAGTCAGGCTGCAGGTGATGGAAGTGATGTGCTGCAGGTGGGGAGTCAGGCTGCAGGTGATGGAAGTGATGCAGTGCTTGGGAGGCAGGCTGCAGGTGATGGAAGTGATGCAGTGCAGGGGAGTCAGGCTGCAGGTGATGGAAGTGATGTGCTGCAGGTGGTGGTGTACAGATGTGAATCTAAGCAGTAGGTGCTGAGCCAGGGTGAGCAGAGGCACCTGGTTCACTGACACTGGACTGGAGGAAGAGAAGTAGGACTCACACATCTGGTGTGAGAGAGAAAGGTAGCCTGGAAGAGGGGGTGCTTTGCTGAAGTAGAGAACCAAGCAGGATGGACCACCACTGCCTTCTTGGCCCTGGCTCTGTCTCCCAAGGTGTTTGGTCCATAGAGTCTCAACAGAAGCCCAAGAGAAACTGAAAATGGTAGCAAAGTCCATGGGGTGGGGGCACTGCCAGGTCCTACAGGAAGTCTGAGAGAAGAGGACCCATTCACACTTTGGGGGGCAAGCTCCAGGCAAAGCATGCCATTCCCCCGTCTGTTGGTGGGGAGGCAGATTTTCTCTCTAGGAGGAATGTCAAGGAAGCTCTGAGAATGTTCCTAAAGGAAAGCAGGACGCCCATAGCGACGAGTATCCCCTCCTGCCAGGACCCATACTGGCTGGCAGCACCCACCAAGGCATTTTCATCCTGGTGCAAAAGCCAGGCTTGGTGAGGCCACGTTCTATGCAGGGCATTCTAGAAGGCTCGGTGAGTCCATACCTGAAGCAGAACATTATAGAAGGCTCAGTGAGTTTATATCCAAGTCAGGACATTATAGAAGGCTCAGAGAGGCCATACCCAAAACAGGGCAAAATAAAGAGCCTGGTGAGTTTATACCCAAGTAAGGACATTTTAGAAGGCTCGGTGAGTCCAAACCCAAGTTAGGACCTTCTAGAAGGCTTGGTAAGTCCATAGTAGGGTCAGGACATTCTAGAGGGCTTGATGAAGCCACACCCAAGTCAGGATATTCTAGAAGGCTTAGTGAGGCTGTTCCCAAGGCAGCTTATTCTAAAAGGCTTGGTCTGTCCACAGCAGAGTCAAGACATCCAGAGGGTTTGGTAAGACTGTACCAGAGGCAGAGTTCTAGTGGCACATCTTGCCCTCACAGTCCTCCCTTTTATCCCTAATCTGAGGAGAAAGAAAGCAGTCTGAGAACCTGTTCTAAAATTCCAGAAGTGGTACCCACACCATCAGACTTGATGGCTCTAGGCAGTGGGCAGGGGAACTCCCTGTGTACCCCAGTTCCCACAGCCCTTTGAGGGTGTGTAGCATCAGCCCTGTTGTTCTCTGGCTCCAGATGAAGATCCGGAGAGACAAGCAGAGGGCCTGGAGGCTCAGGGGCTGCTCAGACAGCCAACAGAGAGAAAAGCTGTGTGCCTTTACTCTTGGAAGCAACAAAGAGGCTAAAATAAAGCAGAACTGGGTACCCTCAAAGGTATCTGGCATCCCTTCGCAGAGATCAAATCAACAGAAACTACCAGTACTAGACAGACACATGAGGGCTAAACCTGAATGAGTATTCTTCTAAATCCCGCGTTATTCCAGCATCACCATCTACAGACTGCCAGAAGCAGTCTGTGAAAAAATAAATACATAAACAACAGTGTGACATGATAAAAGAGCTGGGCAGACTGAGCCTGCATCTTGAGTTCACAGACTGCTGGTCCTGGGGGCAGGGAGGAGAGGTCACATTCTACAGTAGGCAAAAGTCCGAGACCAAGGTTGAAGCCTGCAGGCAAGGGTCCACAGCCGGGCTATGGCCCAAAGCCACTGGACTGTGAGCTTCAAGATATCCTTGAGAAAGTCACATGCTGATGTTTGTATTTGGACCGTACTGTTGCCCCTGAATATCAAGCATTGGTTGGTTAACATCAGCATGCAGATGTAGCTATCAATGTCTGTGCCACATCAATTCTTGTAATTTGATTCCCCAGGCAGTTTCAATTAAAGATTGAGGTAGTGGACCTTCTAGGTCAACCTCCTCAACCTCCTTCCCCAGCGAAGGGGGCTCCCCTCTGGCCACCCACTTCGGTAGCGATTATCTTGTGTCTGTTGCTTTTTCTTATTTCTTCATTGCACGCCAGCTCCCTCTCAAAGCTTGATAATGCCGCTGTGGGCGGCAGCACCTGGGTGTTATTGGAATGCAGAGCCCCAGGCCCCACCTGCAGTCTTCTAAATACAACCTGCATTTTATCTAGCCCATGAGGAGGCTTGGCCATTTCAATTCTGAGACACAAGACTGTACACTATGATGTTGTCACCAGCCAGGGGCCCAAATTTCTCTCCCTCCCCATTCAGTGACTTGTGGCAGGCACATTAGAACACATGGGAGTCTTGGATCTGATGAGAGGTGGAAGAAAGTTCCAAAGGAAATTAAAAACAGAGTTGGTAAGAGAGCCCATGTGGTCCCATCCTGCTGTACCTGCTTCCGGTGTGCTGTCTAAAAGATCACTGCAAAGGCTGGCGTCAAGGGGGTTTTCCTGTTTTTGAAGAGCTTTGTGGCTTCAGGTCATTCATCTATTTGGGGTTAATTTTCATACACGGGTTAACACAAGGCTCCAGTTTCGTTCTTTTGCTTGTGCAAATCCAGTCTTCCGGGCACCGCCTGAGGCAAGCACTCGCTTTTCCCATGCGTGCGTGTCCACTGCACGTTTGGATGACTCTCTGGGCCCTCCACTGTGTCCCTGCAATACGTCAGACTGCGTGCCAGCATCATGTAGTTTTGATGACATATTTTTACATCAGGGTGTGTGATGGTTTTTTACTGTGTTTTTCTTTCTCAATATTGCTTTAATTCTGCAGGATTTTTATGATTCCATAAACATTTTAGGATTTTTTTTCCTATTAGGAAATTGCAAAAAAGTTTATGTAATGTGGAATTATTGGTTATATTGTCCACGCACTTTGGAAAAGCCCTTTTATATTTTTGTGATTTGAATTCTGACAGGCCTTGTGTTAAGTCAGGGCATGGCTTTGGTGATACAGGTATCTTAACAATATGGATCATTCCAATTCATGAACATAGCCATCTTTCCATGTAAGAGAAAAGAAAAAATAGGAAGAAATGTTTGTAAACCACATCTGATAAGGGGTTACAATATACAAAATTTATATAACTTTTACAGTTCAACAGCAGAAAACCCACAACCCAACTTTAAAAAATGGGCAATAACTTAAACAGACATTTCTCAAAAAGAAATGGTCAACAGATAGGTAGGTATATGAAAAGGTGCCTGCAATAACTGATTATCAGAGAATTATAAACCAGTACAATATAATGCATCACCTCACATCCTTTCACATGGCTATTGTTAAGAACGTAAACACTGGCAGAGTTATGGAGAAAAGCATTCCCACACAAAGATGTTAGGAATGGACATTGCTTTGGCCACTATCAAAAGCAGAGTGGAAGTTTCTAAAGAAACTGAAAATGGAGCTGCCATGTGGCCCCACATTTTCTCTTCTGGGTACATACCCAGTGGAGACAAAATGACTAGTCTGACCTCCTAAGTTCATTGCAGCATTACTTACAATAGTCCCACAGGGAAAGCATCCCAGTGTCTACCAGTGGAGGAGTGGGTAAAGGAAGCGTGGTATGCATGTGAGTGGGGGAGGGAATGAGGAGATGCAGGCCAGAAGATACAAGGAATCAGACCTGGAGGAGGAATGCTTCTAGACAGCCAATTAGCAACACAAGGTTCGGAGTTACTAAAGTTGCATGGCATTTGGGATTGTTATTAAGTAAGTAGATTTTAACTATCATTGTCACAAAAAACGAACTATGTGAGATGACAGCTCATTTGCTTCATGGTACTAACCATTTTACTATATATATCCCAATTCATCAAGCCGTGAACCTCAACTATACATAAGAGTTTCTTAAAGTATTCTATTTAACTTAAATTTCACCAACTACAAAGTGTCAGCAAAAGAAGTCTTGGATGAAGTTCAAAGAATAAAGTTTTCAAAGGATTAGTCTCAAACACTCAAATAAGACTACGGGTTGGTTAAATTCATGGGAGTCAGTGGGAATAGTGAGCACGGCAGCCAGGATGCTATCAAGGATGGTGCATTTCTGAAGTGAGTGGTAAGCAAAACTACAATCACCCCGTGTTTATGTGTTCAGTAAGTTGAGAATCCTCAAGAAGACATTTCAACAATCATTAATTCACCCACTAAGCATGAGTGCCAGGCAGGTTCTGGAGAATGTAAACAATACATGGCCCCAAGGGACTCAGAGACGCACTGGATAAGGCAGTCACTCCTTCAGCAAATATTTACTGTTACCAGCCACTGTTGTGAAACGCTGGAGATACAATAGTGAGAAAGAAAAAATAAGCCAGGGAAGAAAAGAGGTGACACATGAGGTAAATAAGTAAGGTGTCTATGGGTGGGGCTAAGAAAACAGCAGTGAGTCAAGACTGGCAGTGTGGAGGAGTGTTGTCATTCTGAGTGGCCAGGATGAGGCCGGGACTGTGGGCAAAGGAACACGTGGTGTGCGAGCCTGCAAGGGGCTCTCTGCAAGCCTGCTGCCCAAGAATTCAAAGGCTTTCCTCTACACGACCACCAAGGAGGCCAACGGGGGAAGGATGGCTGCAGGCAGGTGACGCAGGCCAGTGAGACTGGGTCCTGAGGGCCACCTCTCCTGTAAGCAGCGTAGCTCTTCCAGCCCTCTTTACTGCCCTAAGGTTCCGGAACCCTGCGTTTCACCCATCTGGGCTTCCCGAAGGCAAAGGAAGACAGCATGACACCGGCACTGAGGTCGCTCTTACTGGCTTCTCTTATGTCTCTGAAAGTCTGCTCGATCCTTTGAAGACTCAAGCTTTAAAGACACAAAACTAATTTCTCAAAGGACTTGAACAGTCACAAGTGAGAGTCTTGGAGGTAACAGTCTGAAGTGCAATGAATGTGAATTTCAGACTTTTAAATGCTGAGTCATGAGTCTCAGGACCCATTCTCACTTCCTTTCTAAGAGAGGGTACTAACCAGGATCCTAAACCCACAGGTATTTACATTTTAAACATCTAACCACAAGGTGGAGATCTAAAGCAAAGATGATTTGTCACAGCAGCACTCAGAACGTGTATAAGATTAGATGAACATGTCAGAATGCGCTAGAAATTGACTTATGTTTTAAGCTGCAAGGAGACGGTGCTAGCTGCATCCATATTCTTTCATATTAGAGGCATGTGTTTGAGTCCTGGGCAGCCCCCGACAGGTGCAATTGGGAACATCAGTCTATCAGAAACATCAACGTTCAGATCTAAAACAGGAGACCACTATGGTCACATCACTTGATCACAAACGAATTCAACAGTTCTCATGTCGCTACAGCCCATCTTTGCTGCCCTGAGCCTGGCAGCACCACAGCACTGATCCTGTAGTCTCTTGGAGTCTTCTTGCCTTTGGAGATGGCACTGACTTAGCGAATGAGGCTCTCGTGCCTGCAGAAAATTCACATCTCTTTTGCAGATGTGTGGGTTGTATCATCTTTCCTCCTTAAGCACCAATGTCCCTTAAGCTTACTCATCTCAAAGTTTGTTTCAAAAGAATCAACTAAATATCTTCCTATTGAAGCAAATAATTACAAACCCGAGCTAGACACTAAATGGAAAACCTAATCTGACCTTTGCTTTTCAGTCTACTTCCATACGCTCTCACTGACCCTAGAGAGCAGACAGCAGAGGAAATTAAATTAATCAGTGTCAAGCACAGCAAAAACCCTTGCAGAATTCCTTCCAGCTCTTCTGCTATCTTTTATTGTAACAAAAGAATCCTTTTCGTGGACATTGTTTTTTTTCTCTTGGTTTACTGAGGTTCTGAAATTCCAGTCTTCAAAGTTTTAAAGGTTTTTGCTGCCATTACCATAGGGAATCTTAACCACTTGCGCCACCGCACCGGGCCCTACCATAGGGAATCTAAAAAGGCAACCACAAGCTCCAGTATGGCCCTCAGCTCCTGGTGGGAAGTTCCCCTCCATCCTTGTCGCTGTTCCCCACGACGCCCTCCTGGACAGCCAGCTGAAGACGGCTCTAAGTTCACGACGCCCTCCTGGACAGCCGGCTGAGGACAGCTCTAAGTTGTTTATGTGAACAGACATCAAAGAGGGGATGCTGGGCTGAACCCAAGAGACCTTTGATCCTGTACACCTTGATTTAGAAACCAAACCCCAGCTCTGTCAACATTAAGACAGGTCTCTTCCGCTGTTTTCCACTCCGGAAATGCCCAACCTTAGGATTTCCGCTTCCTGTGCGGCTGGACTCACAGGTGGAGACCCAGGGAAACAGGAGACGTCTTACATCTCCCACAACAGCAAGGAGAAATGCAGTGCAGATGTGGCCTGTTGACATGACTCTCCAGGGAACAGGGTAATGGGTAACAGGGCACTCACTGAGTAACACAGGGGTCTCACACTCATGTGTGTCGGCACCCACAGAGGGCTTGTGAAATGTGCCTTGCTGGGCCTGTCCCCCCCGACCGTCCAGCTCTGTGAGTCCAGTGTGACGTCAGAGAATGGGCTCTCAGGCGACGCTGCGTATGCTGAGCTGAGGGCCACATCGCTGCTAGGGGTAATTCAGAGGAACACAGGGAAACACTTTGAATCCTGGGAAATCCTGGAATCTTGTTTTAAAGCTCTGGTGAGGCAAGAGTGAAGCACAGGGCTTAGAATACCAAGTTTTAAACCTTGAAAACATACAACTTTTATTTGTCAGTTATACTTCAATAAAGCTGCTTCAAAACTAGTTCATGGGCCACATAAAGTTTTACTGGATCTGGGGAGGGTGGAATGCCTCCGTTGTGCATAACATTTGGCTTTAGCTCTCACTGCCGTTAACGGTAGCTTCAAGATGGACTGAGCTTTCTATAAAAGTAAGTCCAGCGTCAGGGATCATAATTTGTACCAGACAGGGGAAAAACTCCATGCTCCAAAAATGAAGCTGAAATGATGTTCTTCCCAGCAGTTCCCCACCTTTTGCAATGTAAAAGAAACAGCTTCAAAGACATTAGAATCTACACATGCCGCTAAGACCCAAGTTGGGAAAGTCGGACCAGCTTCCACATGATACAACCGGCAATTCTGTAACTTATATTGCTAGAATCAATGAAAGCAAAGAGAGGTAAAGAGTGAGGGGCCACAGGGACTACACAAGATAAAACAATGGTGAGGTGAAGGAAATGTTTGTTCTAAAACACACACGTGAGAGGTGAGCCCCCAGCAGCAAGACACGAGCCCCTCGCGATGTCTTGTAAGCCCTTTCACAGGCTGGCCCTGGGAAATTATCAAAGCCAAATATATTGTTTAAGGAAAAGAAGCTTAGTGCTACGCAAAAGAGGACAGCCCTGTGAGATGGACGACATGGAGCCCGGCGGCCACTGCCGCTAATCCCGCTCAGCTCACTTGGCTCGTCTGTGACTTGATGAACGAAACTCGCTGGTGGCTGCAGTCCACCGGCATTTAGACTTCACGCACCGCAGCAGGCTCATTCAGGTCCGCATTCCAGCCCCGCCCCTGCTCCCCAGCCACTGAGCTTACTTGTCAGCACCCCATCTTGTCGCCGTGGCTGACACCACGTGGGAAGACGGCCACTGAAGGGCGAAGGCAGTTGGAAAAACACAGGCCACAGAAGTCAGACTGCGGCGCAATCTCACGCGCTCTCGGTCTTCCTTTCGGAACAAAAACAACTCCCGTCACATGAAGAGTGGAGCGCAGTATGTTTTAGATTTTTATTCTGCTGCTTCGCTCTCCGAATGGACACAACACCAAGAACTGAGCTGATCCCAAGCCAGGAGCTTTCTCTGGTTCTCCCATGTGGGGGCAGGCCCAAGAACTCGAGCCATCCTCCACTTTTCTCAAAGGTCATAAGCAGGGAGTTGGAGCAGCCAGAATGTAAACCAGGGCCCATATGGGATGCTGGGGCTGGCAGGTGGAGGATGAGCCTGTTGAGCTGCAGTGCTGGTCCATAGAGGGAGTATTTTCAAAGAATATATACTGAGCTCCATTCACTCTTTTTAAACTTTGTTTAGGTATTTCTTTGAGAGACAGAAAGAAAAAGACAGGGAGTTCCCACCCACAGAGGTGAAGCTGGGAGCAGGAACCTGTGGGTAGCTGGAGGCTGATGACCCGTCACTGGGGCCGCCTCCCAGGTTGCACATTGGCAGGACGCTGGATGGGAAGCTGCCTGGCTGGCACCTGACCCAGGCTCAATGTCGTAGCTTCACCTGCTGCTCCACAGGCCCACCCATCAGAACACTCAATCACAATTTATTACAGGAATGAAGACATACTGTGTTACACTGACAGAACTACCAATCCTTGACTTTCAGTTCAGTCATGTGGCAGGCTGCCTGGGACGGTTCCACTCTCCCAGCCTCCTCCAGCTAACTTCCAGAGTGTGTCCTCAATGTCATCAAGCCCTCTTTCCCTCCTGTCCGTCTGGAAAACCTTCCCTTTGCATTTTAGTCTGCAGGTCTCTGGAGCCTAGCCTGACTCTCCGGATGGGCTAACCCCTTCCCAACATCTTCCGTGCTCTAGCCCTGTTCCTCTCCCCCACGACCCTATGGTCCTGCTGTAGTCACTTCCATCTCTCCCCCACGGTGTGAGTCAGAGCCAGTCCTGACGGGGCAAACCTGAGCCAACATCCACAAGAGGGAGCCAGAAGTCAGGGATTGGAGGCCAGGATCAGCCCCGGCTGCAAGAGCTCAGCCAAGCAATGAAGGAAAGGAGTGAGAACAGGTCAGTTGGAGGGACACAGGTGGAAACTCTGCCACACACTGGGGGCCCGAGACTCGCGCTTTCCTAAGACAGTCCTGGCATGCAGGGCAGCAAGCCAACTGAGGCCCCGTCAGGGCTGTTTATACGCCCAGTGGGTGGATGGCCAGCCATCTGGGAAGATGGAGGTCGAACGCCTCTTCCTGCGAGGGGAAGCAGGGGTCTTGGCCCAGCTCTGATGGCGGCGCTGGAAGTCCTGGAGGAGCGAAGCTTTAGGGAGGAGCAGCTGTGGAGCACCAAGGCAGAGGACAACACACACCCACAGCTCCGGCCGCCGGGGAAGGGCCCAGGAGCACCCACTAGGTTATTCAGCAAATAGGAGGGTGCTTTTAGGAAGGTGTGTAAAGGTGGCAAAGACGAGTCTGTCTTGGTGTAAACGTTTCTGAAACCCATGCTTCCACGGGGTCTTCAAAAGCTTCATACAAAATGAGGAACGTGTCGAGTTAAAAATTTTTTTGCAGCACAATAAACACTTATAATATTTTGTATTTGTTATCTAAAAATGTTGCTTGCTGTGCTGGAGGCACACACCTTCTGCCCGCTGATGCCCTCCCCAGCAGCCAGGGCCCTTCCAGAGAGAAGCCTTCCTTGCAGGCCTCCCCTGTGCTGGCAGGGACCCTGCTCAGCACGTCATCCCTGCTGCTGTCCCTGGTCTGCCGGGACTCAAAGCCAGGTGCAGCCATGAGGGACACATGAGTCCCACTGCGGGAAATAGCCACCCAACTCTTATTTTTTTTTTATTCCATTTTCCACAAACCCATGTAAGTAATTTCGCATATATTGCATGCCTCCCGTGTCCCAAGCACTGTGCCCAGCCCCACAGCAGGCGGTGGAGGAGAATCTCCAAACACAAGAGGGCAGAAGTGCAAACAGAGCCTGCATCCGAAGTTGCTAATCTGGCTGTTCCACTGAAGAAAATGCTAAAGACAAGAATGGCATCTGAACCAAAGGAAGGGGCAGAGTGTCAGTGGGAGGACGGGAGGAGCAGCACCGGCGGGCTTTGGGCCTCCCAGCTGAGACTCAGGCTGTGGCACACTGCGGTACCGGGGTTCCTGCTCCACTCCACTCCCCACTGTGGCTTGCTGCTAGTGCAGGTCCTGGGCGGCAGCAGGTGAGGCACTCCTGCCCCCTAGTGGCAGTGCTGGTGCGCATTCCTGGCTCTTGGTCCTAGCCCTTTGCAGAACACGTCTTTAATGCACTTGGGGAATGAACCAGGGGATGCAAGCGCTTTCTCCTCTCTCTCTCTCTCTCTCTCACACACACACAAACCCACAGAAATGTTTTTTAAAAAGAGAAGAGAGCTGGTGTTGCATAACCAGTTAAGCTCTGCCAACCCAGTGGTGCCAGTTTGAGTCCTGCTTTCCCCACTTCTAATCTAGCTCCCTACTCACGGCTGGGAGAATCAGTAGAGGATGGTCCAAGTACTGGGCCCCTGCACTCACGGGGGTGACCAGGAAGAAGCTCCTGGGTCCTAGCTGGAAAATGGACAGGTGAGGCAGAGGAGATGGAGCCCAAAGGGGCAGGAGAAGAGGAACTGAGTGAACCAGCTGAGGCGAGAGGAATCTTGGGTACAAATTCGCCTCTGGGCTGCAGCAAGGCACAATGGCCAACAACACACAGTAACTTTTCATTTTCCTCTCACAGTTTTAGATTTAATCTGCTCTGAGAGGAGTGTTTTTTTTTAACTGGGCAGCTTTTCTTCTTCTCTCACTGTATTTCCTCTCCGTTTTTTCTGACTCGGTGAACATTGAAGATCTCCTTGGGGCTTATGAACCAAAGGAGGAGGCGGGAGCAGAAGCTGAGCTTACTTCGGCGGCAGAAGCCGCGCGCTGTTGCAGGTTCCCCGGCTTCATATACTTCATCTGTGCCGCAGGACCGCTCCGAAGGCACGAACCATCCTTTTATTTCTCCGGGGGAGAATGCTTACCCACACACAGCTAAATGAAACGCTGTTTGTCTTGCTGAGGCTCCCTTGGATGTTATGCAATAGAGGAAGCCGCTTGCTGCTTTGGGGCACGTATGATCTTGCCGGTGTCCACGTGGTCCTCCCCTGCGGGCTCAGAGCTGCCTCTGGCCGAGTTTCTGAGGATCTGTCGGCGGGATTCTTGGGGCCACTTGCCGGAGGAAGTTCAGTCTCGCATCCTCCTTGGCCGGTCTGCTCTGGGAAGGACTCGGTCCAGCCAAGCGGAAGGACGCCCTCATTGTCTCTTCACACTCCAGTTTCCCTGATGCGGAGGCGCTGTGAGAACTGGGCAAGCACTGACTTCACGGAGGCCTTTGTTTTTCCTGGAGTGCGGAAGGCTCTGAAGCCCGAAGCTAAGAAAAGTCCGAGAACTTCTCCAAGTACAGGGTGTTCGTCAGGATTGGTGGTGACAGCTTGGAGTTTATTTTGCTGCTTTAGCTCTGCTATTCTCAGAGCATCCTAAACATGTTTTCTGAAACTTCATCACAAACAACGATGAATGCTGCGTCTCCCGTGACAGCCCCATGCTAGTGAGCCCCAGTTCACAACCTTAATCAGATAAAAAAGATATCAGAGGAACATTCCCTGTAAAAGCCACAGAATTACAAAATAGGGCGGCATGATGAGTGAGCAGTCAGCGTGTCCTGTCACTTCACAGAGGGCGCGATTTGTGTGTGGTGACATTCAGAGGAGACCATCCAGAACTGGGCCCGGGCCTGTGATCCCGAAGGCCAAGGCTGCGTTGGAGAGCGTGCTCGCTTACTGCACAGCTTCCCTCCCGAGGCTGCACCTTAGAAAGAAATGCACTTCATACTGTTCACATGTATTTCCTCCAGCTTTTCCAAGCAGGTGTTTTTGTTAGCTCACTGTGGCTTTTTTCCTCAAACATTTAGCATGAAAGCAAGGCGCAGGAGCTTCCCGTTAGACTCAGTCGCGCTGCATCTGAGCCTTCGGATCTCCTGCGTCTTAGCTGGCTTGGCTTTCCCGCTTGAAACATTTAAACATTAGGTTTCATTACTAGCTCTTAAAGCTTTGTCTTGTTTGACCATGAAAGACTGAATGAAATCTAACACCCAACAGCGGGGGATATAACTGGAAAATGGACAGTTTTGCAAAGATGCACAGCATTCCTTGGAATGTCCTAGGAGATATGGATTTCTTGATTGTGAGCTATCCAATGCCTTCTCTAAGCTCGCCCATCAAGGTGTCTTTCCTGGTGTCCTTACTCCAGGAGTAGCTCTGCTCATCCCCTGGGGTATTTGAAGACAGTAAATCCTTACTCATTCAGTTGGGAAAATGAGGCTCATTAGAGGGATGGTTTTCTTTCTCCAGGTTAGTTGCATCTCCAAAGGATTAATACAAGTGAACATTTACTACGTTCGAATCTATTTCATATTCCTGGCAAGTTCATTAAAAATAAACATTGACATGCCTTCACCCAGCAAGCTCTGACTGCTGGTGAGTAAGAGGCCTTAGGTCTGGCATAACCATACTGTCTTCACAAGAAGGAAGAGTGTGATTTTATAATAGAGGGTGTTTATCCAAGGAAGGAAAGGGAGGAAAAAGGTTCAAGTTATGGGAAGGCAAAGATTCTATATTACACGTATTAACTGTGACTACAAAGAGTATCGGTGCCTTCTATCCAAAAGTGTGTCGTTGGAAATGTCACAGTCCATGATTACTTTTCTGCAACCTAGCTATGTATTTCATCAAAACATCTCACTTATGTAATACAAGTTTCCAAATAGTGACTCACGGCCACCTGTTGTTGTGGGAGCCCAGTGATGTGCAGACCTCTTATTCAGAGTTAGTGATGCCCTCTGGATCCACTTGATTCTCTGCCATTGTCAGCCAATCCACTTTATGCCTTTAGCCCATAAAGCTTCCGAATTCCCTTCAGCTCCCGCTGCAGCAGAAACAGAGCCCCCCGTGGGAAAAGACAACATCCCCTCCCCAGGCCCAGGATAACCCGAGTCAGCAGTGAACACATTAGCGAGACACAATCGCTGGTTTATGCAGTAATTCCAGCTGGCCGCTGAACATGAGGCATCCTCTAATTCCTCCATTGTTTAAAGATTCATTTAACTTATCTGCCAAGTCGACATGAGAGACGAAGCGATGAAATCATGAGTTGATCCGTCCAACCAGCATAACTCCCATTTTTTAAATAAAGTGAAATATGCAGGTAGACATTTTGATGTATACAAAATGACTAAAGTTAATTATCTCAAAAAATTTTATTGACCTGTGGAATAGCTTTACCTTGCAAAGGTAAAACAAATGTGTTCCTGTACCACTTTCACCAAACTAAAGAAAAAAAAAAATCATGCTTTCCCCTCCCCCCAAAAAACTAAATACTTAAAGGCGAAGGAGCTCGGCGAGTCCCTAGGACGCGTCTTCCCTGACTGAGGTCATCACAGGTCAGCGGCTTGTCTGTGGCTAGTGAGAAGCAGACCACAGTCAAGGGGCTCTGTTCCCATCCTGTGGGGCAGAATTTGCTATGATTCTACTGCCCTTCCCTTCGCTCCACTGTCCAGTCTATGTCCCATTCCTTAGATGTCTCATCTTTTCTTGTCTATGCTATCTTAAGCCAAAGTGTGGTCATGACATATCATTAGAGGTTGCCTAACAAAGGTGACCTCTGATCAGATTCCTCGGGAGATCCTTGGACAAACAAAGCATCCTGTCAGGAGGCCAGTTCAGGACTCAGCAGGCAGGTGTGCACCGGGAGTCTGCGGCTGTCCTCCAAGACTTGTTCTCTCTCTCGGTCACTGATAAATGGACAATTTGACACTACTGGGCAAAGACTAATTCTTAATGAATTTACCTAAGAAAAGTCTTCTCCAGAAATAAAGATATTTTTATAGACAATAGCTCCAAAAAAAGGCACAAAAGACAATAGAAAATACTGATCCCTATTCCCGCTAGCCAAGGATAAGATTTCCAGGGTGTTCACATTTTAAAACTGGCTTTGGAGAGGTCACCAAGGCTTGGAGGTGTGAAGCAATTAACATCTGAAGTGCAGGGTGGGGCACTGGGCCTCCGTCTCCTCGTCCAGCAGATCCCAGAGGAGCCCCTTCCTGAGCCTAGCAGTGCTGGCTCGGTGTCAGCCTCACGGGCTTTCTGAGGCAGTGCCCTCCAGGATTCCTGTGAGCTCAGCCTGGCCTCAGGCCCGCGCGGCCATCCTCGCTGGGCCCCCTCGCGCCTCAGCCCTGACCTTGCAGTAACCCCAGCAGGAGCTCTGCTCTTCCCTTCGCAACTTCACAAGTGACGGCCAGGCTTCTGCCTGCGCACCAGGACCATGTCCCTCGCCTTGCTGAAGCAGAGAAAACAGATGCCACCGGGTGGAAATTGTGCTTAGGTTTCAGGATTTCTTATTAGGACAGCGCTTCTTGTACATTCCACGGGTCCTGTCCCATCCCTTGCCATTGCGCACCTGAGCGGAAGAGTGGACGCTGCTTGCGACACACAGGTCATCTTTAGGGACGTGATTTTAAATGGCATCACGGTGTAAATAGGAATGAAGCAGAAAATAAAACAGAGAATGAGAATTTTGGCCACATCACACCATTTTAAACATTCTAATTCTAAATGTGCCTACTCAGCGTGGAGAGGGCAGACACAGCCAGAGTGGATTTTCTCCAAGTTCCGGCTGACTGGTCTGGTGTTGGAAGCTCAGTCTCCTGCCTCGTTTTCAAGATCTATTTATGTATACAAAGGGAGGGAGCGCCATAGGCAGAGAGCAACCTTCCATCTGCTGGCTCACTCCCCCAATGGCCACAGTAGCCAGGCTGGGTCAGGTGAAGCCAGGAACTTGAAACTCCACCCGTGTCTTGCGGTTGTCATGGGCCCAGGCACGTGGACCATCTTCTGCTGTGTTCCCAGGCGCACTAGCAGGTAGGTGGAACAGAAGTGGAGCAGCCAGGACTGCAACATGGACTCACGTGGGATGTCCAGGTCACGAGAGGTGGCTTAACCCACTGCCGTAACGTGGCAGCCCTTGAGGCTGCGTTTAAAAAGTTATGTTGAACAAGATCTGCTTCTGAATGCTTTCTATCCACACGAAAGGTCACCTTCATCCCCAGGACAAGTTTGACAGTGTAAACATAAGGCATTGCGTCCCGTAGACGAGCATGGAGCGCAGTCCCCAGAAAGTGGGAAACGGTGACGACCACCTGAACAGGAGTGTGAGAGCAGCTGCCTGCCGCCTGTGCCCCCTGCTGTCGGGGCGGGGCGCGGGGAGGATGTGTGCTCCCCCTTCACCTTGAAAACGTGTTTGTTTTGGTCTGTTGTTGCTTCCTCCGCTGCTTCCTACCGAACGTGTCAGCATCCGCCGCATCCGCGTGTCAGTGCTTCAGGGACTCATTTAGCTGCGGCATTGTCCCCACTTCCTGTGACGCTGAGCGCTTCTGTGTAAGTTGTAAACAAGCACACCTAGCCCTGCCCTTGCATCCCCTTCAACGATTAACTCCATATGCTCAGGTAAGACACTTAACTACGCTTTATCATAAAAAAAAAAAATCTGCATTGTCTGTGTTCCATGCTGCAAGTCTCAAAGCAGCTGGAGGAAGACATGAAATCGATGCGTTAATCCAATCTATCACACTTCTGAACCCAGGGTTCTTTGGCAACTCCAGTTTGTTTGCTGTGTTTCTGGTAATTTCCCCTACTTGGAACCCTTATTATCATATGTTAGTTATTCTGAATTGACTCTTGTTGTTTATTATTGTGTTTTTTAACTTTTAGTTCTGCTTTTCAGGAAATGCTGCTATTTTTTTCCTAATCTTCTGGTTGAATTTTTGTTTATTTTGTTGTCATACATTTAGTTTCTAAGATCTCTGTTCTGTCACCTTTTTCACTACGCCCTGTTCTTTTTGCCTGTACAGGCAGCATTCTTTTGTCTCCAATGTTGTTGAAATAACAGTTCCTTTGAAGTTTTCTCCTTGCATCATCTCCAACAAAAGCTTAGATAGTTCAATGGGGTTTCTTTATTCCTGTTTTATCCCGAGCCTCTGCTGGAGAGGGCAAGCTTTCTCCAAGTACGTGAAGGAAAATGCCACAAAGGCTCCATTCCCACATCCCCAGGTACAGGCTCCTTCCTGACTCTGAATTTGGGCCAATCTTCTGACTTCTTCCAGCCGGTGCAATTCATCAGACACAACTGTGCGCTCATTCTAAGCCCCAAGAAATCTTGTGTGCTTCTGATCGTCTCGCTCTCCCAGAGCGAGGACTACACAAAGTGGAGCCACGCTGTTCCAAGAGTTCCAGCCAAGTCCACCCAACGTCAGCCAAGGCCAGCTAACCCCCCGACAGAAGGGCAGCTCCACTCAGGAGCAAGCTGACCAGTCTGGGAAAGAGCCATACTCAAGTGTGTCCCTGGGATCTTGCGGGGTTTCTCCAGCACTTGCTGGGGCAACGAACACCTGGCTACACAGAGGTAGTTAATAGCTGGATGTAGAAGATCTCGAACAGTCAACGGGGAGTTCAGATTTATAGGATGAAGTGGAAATTCCTGAAGGGTCTTAACAGACGAGAAACACAATCTAATTTGCATTTTAGAAAAATACAATCTCTTGCAGAAATCTCAGTAAGAGATGACGACTGCCCAGATGAAGATATGTCACCAGGGTGGCAAGAAGACTCATACTAGAAACGGCAAAGAGCGGGAATGCTAGTTGGTGGTGACTAACTGGCGGTGGCAGGGAAGTGGGGAGGGAAGCTCTGACAGGTGCAATTCTGTGGAATGACCTGGGGACCAGGCTCAGGGAGCAGATGGGTTCCGTGCAGCTTTGCTCTTCTGGATGTCACTGAAGTCCTATGGAGCACTCAGGCACAGGGTAGGCCAGTGCCTTTTCTGCAGGTCTAGCGCCCAGGGACACCATGGGCCACGGATGACGAAGGGAGTTGTATGTTTGGATGGGAACACTCTGGGGACGTGTGCATTGAGAAGCACCCCAAGATGGCACCCTGGGGACGGACAACATTTTAGGTGCCTGCTGAGGGGGAAAGGTCTACAGAATTCAGGGAAACTGTGGCATCTCTGAGCCACAGGAAACTTCCAAAGAGAAAAGAAACCACAGCATGCTTGATGTGAGCTGTGTCTGCCACAGGCAACTGGTCAGCTTTCAGGATCAGGAAGGGGTCCAGGCCTCGGGACGCCACACTGCACTAACAAGTATGAAGTAAATTTTCGAACTCAGTAATTTGATATCAGGAAATCCCCGTGAACCTGACAACTGAGTATCTCTGAAAACACCTGGAAGAGTCCTCTGAAAGGCTGTGGGTCACACTTGCGTTTTGTGACATCTAAGAGGGAATGGAGGGTTATTCCTAACCTCCCTGTGAGCTTGTGCTCAGGTCAGGTGGCCACCCTGGGGAGCACCAGAACAGATGCTCCCTGCACACAAAGGTCATGTCTCTCCCGTGCAGGGCACTTGGGTGGTCGGATTATTTATAACTTGTCATTGGCGTCAGCAGGTTTTTAAAACAAGCTAGGAAGCCTGGGGGCCAAGCATGCAAGGACTTGAAGGAGCCAGCCTGTGTCTGATCTCCTGGTACGCTGGCTGCATCTTAAGCTGGCCCATTCAGAGGCTGGCAATCAGGCAGCTCTGGTCTGCTCTGTGTGGGGTGGGGGCAGTGGTGGGCTGGTTTTACTTTGTTTAGAACACAGTCTGGACACTCCATGAGCGTCCCTCTGTCAAGGAGGAGACCACGGCTGGTGTTTAGAACTCATTCGAGTAACGCCATCTCTAACCAGCACAGTAAAGACAGTGGGCGGCGAGCTGTCAAAGTGAGCTGCTCAGGTTCCTCTGAGATCTCGGGAAGGAGGGAGAGCAGTGGCTGCGGTCGCTGGGCAAGCCACTGCATCCTTTTGGAGCTGAGGGTGGGTGGGCTTTGGCTTCAGGGCCTGCTCCCTTAGCAGAGCCTCATCTTCCAGTGACAGAGCTAGGGCCCTTGTTGGAGTGGGGCCTGGGTTGAAGGAGTGCCTCAACTCCCTCTCTCCCCTTGAGGACTAAGGGATGTTGCAGGGGACCCATAAACACCTTGTCACCCCATCCCACCCTATGCCTTGCTGCATATCTGAGCCTCCTCCACAGTGCAGGTGCACATTCTCTGTGAAGAAATTATCAACGCATGATCTACAACAAAGCTTTGATCTACCTAGCAAGTCAAAATAGCTCACTGGAACAAAGCAGAGAGCAATTGAATGCTAAGTGGTGCTGTACTCACCCCAGGTACCCGAGGGCTCAGCAAGTGAGCAAGCTCTCAGCTTGGGCAAGGTGGCTTTCTCAGCATGCATGCTCAGGGTCAGGACACAGGGAGCGCAGGCGGCCCAGACAAATGAGTGTGATATTTAGGCTTGGCACAGTACCTGAGGGCTGAAGCAGGAAATAAAGGAGAGCAGTTAGGGGTGGAGAACCCATCAGCATGCTCAATGTGAACTGCACTTGGACCCAGGTCTGAGTGCATTATGACTGTATGCCTGGCTTAACCGCTTAAAGAACTGCACAAGTTCCATAGTTACTTCAGAGCAGAGGTTAGAAACGTTAGAGAAGGGGTGTGCTGGGTGTTGGAGCACAGCGAGTTAAGCTGGGACTAAGCTGGGGCTTGGGATACCCACATACGGTGCTGGAATCCTGGCTTAAGTGCTGGGTGCTCTGCTTCTCTTCGGCTTCTTCTGCCGCTTCGGCTTCTTCTCCTCCTTCTTCTTTTCTTCTTCTTGTTATTATTATTATTTTATGAGATATTTTCTTAGTCTCTGGAATTTCTTCTTCTTCCTTCTAAATCTCCCTCTCCCAACATATTTCCCCTATACTATTATAACAGTATAGTCCTTCATAAACAGTCCTAAGTCCATCATTCTGTTATTTAAATGTGTCCTGACATTGTAGGCACGGATAGTGACAGAGAGTCCAGCATCCTATTGTCAGATATATTTTACAGTTTCTCTGGGAGTCCATCTTTGAACTGGAAGTAGAGATGTGTACTGTTTTCTGCTTATGACACAGCTCCCTGCTATGGCACCCAGGAAGTAGCAGGTGGTAGTCCCAGTACTGAGTGCCTGATGCCTACTGCGATGGAATTCCTAACTAGCCTGGCTCAGGTTGTTGTGGGCATCTGGGGAGGGATCCAGCAGGTGGAAAATCGATTTCCCTCTGTCTCAGTCTACCCTGTCCTACCAAATCTCTTCTTTTCAAATAACAAATAAATTTGTGAAAGAAAGAAAGAAAGAAAGAAAGAAAGAAAGAAAGAAAGAAAGAAAGAAAGAAAGAAAGAAAGAAAGAAAGCTGCTAAATGAGAAGTGTGGCAGCAAGGCTGTGGGGCGGCAGCAGCTTCAGGCCCGGCCTCAGTGCAGGAGCTCACCTCATCTTGCTCTGAGACAGTTTAAGGTGAAGCTGCCTACAGTAGATTTTGCTGTAAAGAAATATTGTTTTTAACTAAGTTAAATGCTTTCAAGTTTGGCCAGGACCCGAGGAGCTGCACAGCCCTTGTTAGGCAACCTGGGGCTTGGAGATTGCATTAGCAGGGGGCCCTGGAGAGAGGTGGGCAAGGACGAGTTCCTCCGGCCCTGGTGTGTGTGCCGGCCGTCCTGGGGGACCTCGCTGAGGCCTTGGTGTGCCGCGCACGAGCCACAGGAAAAGCTGTTGTCTCATATTGAGTCTGTTTTCTAACAGCGAATCTTGAGAAACAAAATGCATCGTGTTTGAAGTGTTGCTGCCCTTTGCAACTCTGACACAAAGCAATCTCCTTTGATGTACCCACAAATCAAACCCTGCTGAAGAAGAGTATTTGGCCTTGGCATCTGAAATATTGAATAATTTTACAACCAAGCCATTTTAGCATCAGAAACCTATTTGGATAGCATCTGCCTGTGCCTGGAGCTGAGCCCTACAGAGCACGTGAGGGAAACCGAGTCACGGCGACAGCCCCAGGGGACGGCCAGGCCCTGTGAGCTCTGCACATGGCAGCCCCGCAGGTCTGCTCTGGCACCTTCTGCCTGTCCAGACTGCTTGCCTGCCTTCCCCCCCAGAAGGGGAGCCTGTAGAGGGAGCTGTACCATGGCGCTCTGGCCGATCCCACCGCTCTCTCACTGTGGCCGGCTCCTGGCCAACACGCAGTCATCTGGCCTGGGGTGGAGCCCGAGAATCCGCATCCTGAACCAGCCCCAGGTGTCCGCCACAGTACCCAGTTTCAGGGATGAGTAGGCGCTCATTCAGCCATTTTCAAAGGCTCGTTTATTTTTTCCTTCTAGTTTAAAGGTAACTGTAATTTGTGGTTGCTTTTCATGTAAGTTTTTTCAATGACAGCAAAAATGCACCCCTCTAAGAAATCATAAGGAATCAAACGTCGATGCTAGCAGCCTGATGTGAAGTGAAGTGGATCTCCCAGAAAGATCTTAGTCACTCCTAACCCAGGAGCCTCAGAACGGGATCTCTGGAAATTGACCAAATTCTGGGTGGGATGAGGCAGGCAGGGGGAACTCATCCTGGAGTGAGGTGGGCCCTTCACGCACTGTTGTTCCTCATCAACTCAAAACGAAAGACATGACCCACACACAGATCCACGGCAGCATGAAGACAGACAGTGTGTGGCGCACAAGCCAAGGGGTGCCAAGGCTCGGCAGTGACTGCCGGCAGCTGTGAGTGGAGGGGTCTGGATGTGAGCTGAGACACACAGCCCTCCACATTCACTTCTAAGGAATTCTAAGAGAAGAGGAAGTGAAAGACAAGAGTGCCTCGAAAGAAAGAAATGGCCGGGGGGCGGGGCAGATAAAGGAGACTTAAAAGAGAATTTATGGATGCTTAGGGAATTTATTATGAATAATCTTTTTTTTAAAGATTTATTTTTATTATTTTGTTATTGGAAAGGTGGATTACAGAGAGGAGAGACAGAGAGGAAGATCTTCCATCCGATGACTCACTCCCCAAGTGAGCGCAACGGGTCGATACTACGCCGATCCGAAGCCAGGAGCCTCTTCCGGGTCTCCCACGCGGGTGCAGGGTCCCAAAGCTTTGGGCCGTCCTTGACTGCTTTCCCAGGCCACAGGCAGGGAGCTGGAAGGGAAGTGGGGCTGCCGGGATTAGAACCGGCGCCCATATGGGATCCCGGGCGTGCAAGGCGAGGACCTTTAACCACTTGCGCCACCGCGCAGGGCCCTATTATGAATAATCTTAACCCACAGGGGCTGCACCTAACCTTTCAGGAGGAAGGTTACACAGATCACACTGTGATCCCAAGGTTACCCTTCCTGGGAACAGATCACACTGTGATCCCAAGGTTACCCTTCATGGGAACAGATCACACTGTGATCCCAAGGTTACCCTTCATGGGAACAGATCACACTGTGATCCCAAGGTTACCCCTCATGGGAACAGATCACACTCTGATCCCAAGGTTACCCTTTTATGGGAACAGATCACACTGTGATCCCAAGGTTACCCTTCATGGGAACAGATCACACTGCGATCCCAAGGTTACCCTTTTATGGGAACAGATCACACTGTGATCCCAAGGTTACCCTTCATGGGAACAGATCACACTGCGATCCCAAGGTTACCCCTCATGGGAACAGATCACACTGTGATCCCAAGGTTACCCTTTTATGGGAACAGATCACACTGTGATCCCAAGGTTACCCCTCATGGGAACAGATCACACTGCGATCCCAAGGTTACCCTTTTCTGGGAATAGATCACACTGTGATCCCACCCACGCAGCAGGAAGTCCCAGCAACATGGCTGTGCTTTTAAGAAAGTCCTACGACATCGGCGAACGTGTAAAACGGAAACACCGATGATAACACTTCTCCATAGAGGCTGGCATGAGGATGGCAGGGACCTCAGAAATGTCAGAAAAAGTCAGTGGTGACCATTCCTGGAGAGCAGAAGCAGAGTCTAGACAGTTTCTAGTTTTTCTCCAGCCTCCTTGGACTCTACAGAATTGCTGTCTTTGTGAGCGTAGGCAAGTGCCCCCTTGACTGGCACCGAGAAACAAGTAATTGAGCTTGGTTACATAAAAACAATGTAGAAACGGGAGCAACCATTGAGAAGGGCTCAGGGTGGCCAAGCCCAGGACATGGGGCACCAGGACTCCTCTACTAAAACAAAGCAGTTGAATAACTGTATGAAATCCGTTTTCCCAATGGACTCCTTTAAGCTGCGACATTATGACAGTGACAGAATACCTGGGAATTTACCGTTATGGTGTAGCGGCGATTGGAAGATGCCTTTTGCAAATGGAGTGTGGTCTGCCAACCTCATACACTCCGTGGGGTCTGGTGGGCAGCGCTGGTCTTGCCATGTTGGACGTGCAATGTGGTCCTGTCCACTGCCAGGGCCTCTGCTTCTCACTCCTTCCTGATCCTCATCCTCCACACCCTGCCAGAGATGTTCCTGTCTGCAACATACCGGGTCCAACACTGTGCTGAGTCCAGTTTGATTTCACTACTTATCAGAACGACAGGCTCACCTAAACACCTTACAATTAGCCTTTTCATTCACAGATGATCTATTACAAACACCACCTTTTTTTTTTAAATTCCCTTGTGGCCCTAAAATTCTGATTCCATCAGGACAGTTTCCTTGAGGGATGAAAATACGAGGGTGCTTTAAAGCATTCCTGTGAAGTGGAATTAAAAGCTCAGTTTATTAGCTGCAAATACTTTTGAGGTCCTTGCATTGTCTTTTCATCATACGTGTTTCCCAGTGCCTTCATGATGCCTGAGCCTCATGCTCATCAGCAGGTACCTAACTGCTAGGTTCATAGCTTGGATGGTCTCGCCTGACTGGTGTGGCTGATGGCAACCAGCTCTGGACTTCAGGGTGACCTAGAGTGCCATGGACCGTCCGTGAGCTGCGTCACGTCCGCCACTGAGTGTGTTACTGAGGGAGAGAGAAAAGAGGTTCTTTGGAGTCAGCCTCATCAAGATCTCCAGCGCTATTTTGGTACAGTGCCTTGCAGCGAGTTTTAAGCACGCATAAATGTGTTCCCTTATTCATGACTGTCACATGGTGAGGAGTCATTCTTGTCCCAAGAAAGAAAAGCAGTGGCAATTCAGTCACACAGTTGCCAGGATGCTTTTAAAGTAGTTATGTAAAAGGAAGATACGAAAGAAATCAAATTTCCCAGGGCTGCTCGTCTGCTGTCAGGGGCAGCTGGTGTTGAGGCTAACACAGGGCCCAGGTGCTGGTGCGTGACCAGAAACATGCAGCACTTTGCTTTCGCTTACACGTAAGCTGCCTCATCCCTAGGAGACTTAACTAAGAGACTAGCATGACATACTTGCCCTTTCCTCTATTCCTACACCCCAGAAGCCATTCAGAGGGTGTGACAGGAGCAGCTTCTGCAGCGTGGCACTGAAAGGTCATCCCTGAAGGACCATTGCAAGGCGAGGACCAAGTCGCTCAGTTTTCATAGGGGTGAACTAGATGTTAACCTGCAATGAGTTCAAAGAAGCTACTAGAAGGCAGACTGCACACATTCCAAATACCACATTTTCCTGAATTTTATTGTGTGTGTAGGGAAGCATATATTATTTTCAAAATGTTATCTCCAATTTCATAATTTCTGTCCTAGAAAAACAAAAACAGAAAAAATGGGAGCAATGATGTGGAACACAAATGCTGACCTGCTAATATTCGAACCCCAGGCTCTGGAGAGCATCACCGGTTGCATCATAACCAGGCAGGGATGCTTTGAGCGACATCTAGCAAAGCCAGGCTCATCCAGTTTCAGCAAGTCCTGGATCTTTTTGCCCCTTTACAATTAATTGTTTTTTTAATTTAACTGTTTCATAGATATTGTACATATTCTGGGTGGGTATCATGGGATGTTTCCATACATAAATATATAATATGCTGCATAATGTTCACATCAGGGTAAATATTACCTCTCACCTCACAAATGCCTCTCATTTCTTCATGGCAAAATCATTCAAAACTCTTATTATAGCTTTTTCTTAAACATCATTGTGACATACAGTCAGCAGACTGTACCAGGACCCCTGACTTTCTCACTTCCATCTAATTACAGCCCCGTAGCCAGTGCCCAACCCTACCCCGTTCCTGACTCCTGTCCTCCCCAGGCTCTGCAACCACTCTTCTGGGAGATCCACTTCTCTGGATTCCACGTGCGAGTGGGATTCTGGGGTCATCCTTGTTCTCAGAGTCAGTGATACACTAGCAGGCATTGTAGGCTAACTTGGCAATACGAAGAACAAGCAGCCAGCACCCTCCAGAGCCCCCGGGAGGGCAGAGGCACGGGACAGCAGCCGTACTGAGCTCGGGGACACAGGACACAGGCCAAGCAGGTCCTGCCATTCCTGGTGGCTTCCTGGGCTCTGTGCCCAAAGGCTGCTAACACTTCTGTTTGCATCAGGGAGGCTGACAGAAATGAAAACAGAGGAAACAAGCGAGGAGGGGTGACGCAGGTGACCCCTTCTGTCATTCATCTCAACCAGGAGTCGGGAATGGGACATAGTCCACACTCACCGTCAGGTGGGACTCAAAGCAGGAGACTTACTTCCCAACTAAGCGGACATCCGTGACGTTGCTGAACCCTTGAAGAGCTGGGTCAATAACTCGGCCAGTTTGCCCTTTTCCTGTGTAGATCCTGGTCTTCCTGTGACCCCACAGCAACTTCCAGCTGCATCTCCACGTGCACCTGGGCTCAGTGTGAGGGTTCCTGCCCTGTGCCAAGCCTGGGCCCAGTGTGAGGGCTCCTGCCCTGTGCCGAGGTCAGGCTCAGTGTGAGGGCTCGTGCCCTGTGCCAAGCCCGGGCCCAGTGTGAGGGTTCCTGCCCTGTGCCGAGGCCAGGCTCAGTGTGAGGGCTCGTGCCCTGTGCCAAGCCCGGGCCCAGTGTGAGGGCTCCTGCCTTGTGCTCAGTGTGAGGGCTCCTGCCCTGTGCCCAGTGTGAGGGTTCCTGCCTTGTACCGAGGCCAGGCTCAGTGTGAGGGTTCCTGCCCTGTGCCAAGCCCGGGCCCAGTGTGAGGGTTCCTGCCCTGTGCCGAGGCCAGGCTCAGTGTGAGGGCTCGTGCCCTGTGCTGAGCCCATGTCTCTCTAATGGAAATGCTAGCCAGGCATTACTTCAGAACAGACACAGGCTGCTGCCTAAGAGGATGTGATGAGCAGTTCAGTCTTGGGCTATGGAGAATCCCTGATTTTATTTTATGGAATCAATTAGTGACATCCAGATCACCTTCAGCAGTCACCGTTCACCAAGCAGTAGAAGCAGGTGGCTTCCGGGGTTCACAGACAGCTTCCGCCTCACTAACTTACCTGTGTCTTCTGTAGTTTTGGTACAAGGTTGTGGTGGGCAGCCTGAGAGATGGCCCTGGGGGATTATCCCCTGGGTGGCCTTGGTTGGGTCTGACTTAGAGCTTTAACCGGTGGAATGACTTGCAGGACCAGGTTATACAGTGTCTGTGCCTCCTGTCTTGCCCCTCCCATGCCTCTCGTTCTCTGAAGCCTGTAATTTGGGGGCTCAGCACATGACACCCAAAAGTGTGGCACTTTGGCTTGCTGAGTATTTTAAGCTAAAAGATGAGGAGGTCTCAGATATGAAACTCCCACACGCCCTTCTCCAAGGGAGTCGTGGAGACAGAACCCCTCTTCCCCAAGGTAGGACACAGAGCTCCCGTGCCCAGGCCAGAGTGAGCCCCAAGAAGGCGCCTCTCCCCTTCTCCCTCGACGACCTTCACTCCAGAAGGTAATTCCTGTTTGGAATCACCTATGCAGCCTTTCACAAGTCTCTCCCCTGGGCCACGCCAGGCTCCGAGGGCCAGCCCAGGCCCCAGTGTCTGCAGGCCACACCAAAGTCCCACAAAAGTAGAGAACACACAGAAAAATGGGTTTGAAGCTTCCTCTTGGGGTTCTAAGAAAATCGGCCTGGACTAAAGATAGGGTACAGCTTCACTTGAGTTCATTTTTTTTCTTTTTTTTTCCTTCTGTGATATTTATTATTTCCAAATTCTCTCAAAGGTTTTGTTCCGAGGATTCAAGGTTACAGATCAGCCTCTCATCCGAGAACACATTCCTTTTGAATCAAGTCACTTCCTTTCTGTCTGGCACCCACTGGACGTGAGGAGTGCAAGTGCCACCAGCTGGAAGGCACTGTGCTCCAGGCTTCCTGTCAGCACCTCGGAGTTATCAGGTGCCGTTCCATTCAGGTTTAGAAAAACAATTGCTGTTCCCTTGCCAAAAACTGGCTGGGGGACCAACACAGAAAACAGGCACACAGTGTTTAAAATAGCACTGATGGATAGCTGCCTCCTCGCCTTTTATTCTTTTGGCCTTTTATTTTTTAAGAGGAAGGAAGAAATTGGTGGCAGAATGAAGTGTTAGTCTCGGGCCTTAGTGCAAGCGTTCTTGCGAAGCAATGGTTCTTAGCTGCTTCACAGAAGGTTCGCTGCTGTCTGGCTGTCCTGACCTTGACCCCGGCGCTTCTGCCCTTTCTCTCACACACGCTTCCTACACTGGGTATTTCGCGAAACAGTTCATCTGGCAGCCCACACTGCCCACGCAAGAGGAAACACTGAGTCTGGCTCACACCAACAGGTGAAGCTGCTGCTGTGTTAGTTTGATTTGGCATTGGAAGGCTCTTAGTCAGACTAGTTGCTGCAGTGGCCAGTCCCCGAGGCCAGTCGCACCCTCCCGAGTCGGTGGGAAACAGCTTCTATCCCAGGGATGTCTGTTTTCCATCCTTCATGAACAGGGATAGCTGAGCGGGCTTTTCCATAGCACTCTCCTTGAACAAACACCAACTTCCACATTCCTGCTCTTGCACGCTGCCCAGCTCCTGCCCGCCAGCCGAGTCTCTCCGTGCTGCCCGCCCCACAACCCAGGAATCGGAGAACTCACCTCCACCCGGGAAGTGGGCGCGGCCCCCTTCTGCATGCATTCCTCAGGTCTCACACACGTGCCAGAGGCGAGCTAAGGCTGCTGAGCTCATCCGAGCGATTCAAGCTAAGAGAGCAACCAAATGCCGATTTCCAGATTTTTCTAAATGCAGAAGAGGAGGGAAGAGCTCTCTCTTTCTGAACTTCAAGAACAAAATGAAAATAAATTTCAAAAGAAGGAAGTTTTAATGAAAGAAAGTAGATGGGGAAATACATAAAAATGAGGGTGGTGTCCCTTTGAGGCTACCTCAAAATAAGACGAGGGCCCGGCGGTGTGGCCTAGTGGCTAAAGTCCTCACCTTGAACACACCAGGATCCCATATGGGCACCAGTTCTAATCCCGGCAGCTCCACTTCCCATCCAGCTCCCTGCCTGTGGCCTGGGAAAGCAGTCGAGGACGGCCCAAAGCCTTGGGACCCTGCACCTGTGTGGGAGACCTGGAGGAGGTTCCTGGCTCCTGGCTTCAGATTGGTGCAGCACCGGCCATTGTAGTCACTTGGGGAGTGAAATAGCAGACAGAAGATCTTCCTCTTTGTATATCTGACTTTGCAATAAACATAAATAAATCTTAAAAAAAAAAAAAAAGAATGAGAAGAACAAAGTCTAGAAAAGAACCACACAGAGCCTTGTGAAGCTGGTCAGGAGGGCCTCGGGCTCTTCAGCCTCACCCCCAGCAGGTGCAAAACGAGACACAAAGCCAAGCGCAATCCTGCCACCTACTGCCTGGCAGCAGATGCCTGTTTGATGGAGACATGACTCCATTCCAATACTCAAGGTCATTGCTAGGACACAAATCCTCATTTACAGAAAGGTGGGATTGAAGCCCCTGAAATGCAGCAAGGTGGCGTTGACAAACAGCAAACATTGTGCTTGGCTTAACCTGGTGAGTAACTAAAAGTAGTCAGGGTTTCTGACATGTCGGTCTGATAAGGAGCTAAGCCAGGGAACCCCTTGGTAAGGCATTCCCACTGATGGCAGCCCTCAGCAACACTGTGTGCAGGCAGCCTCGCCCACTATGCTCCCACTGGTCTCTCAATGGCAAGTTTCCTCTATTCCACAAGGCAGTGGGGCCTGTGGAGGCTGCAGTGGGAGGCTGGTAAGAAGCACGGCCAGGCTTTCTGTGTTCCAGGCTTCCTGAGCCCTGCTGTCAAGAAAGGCCAGGATTGCAGAGGACACTTGGTCTCCTCAGAGGCAGAACCTTCTCCCTTGACTCAGCGTTGACAGCAGAAGCCCCGGTGGGTGAGGCCTGCTGTCAGCCTCAGCTCATGTTCCTCTGTGGAGCGGAGGAGCCCTGCTCCTGTGCCCCAGGATCCTTGGCTCTCACAGCAGGAAGCAGCACTGCGGGCGGCCAGGCTGGCAACGTGCTCTCCTGCCCGGGACTCGGGCAGTTGCCTTGACTGGAACATGCAGCCACTTGGAAAGGACTGATTGACAGGTGCTGGTGAAGAGCCCAGCCTGTCATCAGGAAAGCATGGACCCAAGTTCTTTTTTGCTCAGAAAAAGCTTCATCTCTCCAACTTTCCATGTGGGGCTGCTATGAAGACAAAACATGGTCATATATGTAAAGAATTTAGGGCACCACTGAATACCACTCATTTTTGATAGTTAGCAACGAGCACGACGTGTGTGTTTTACAATCAGTGGGCTTCCATTCCTGACAGCATCCCCCTGCTTGCCTTTCGCTCCCTGCTGCAGGATGAATTGCCCCTCCTCCCCGTCCGCAGGGCCCCTGACCATACTGGTCTTGGCTGTACTGGCCTATTATGACTCCAAGGACCAAGGACCGCTTGAGGACAGAGGGCACACAGCCTGCGTCCCAGGGCTACAGTGGCTGAAGGGGAGAGTTTGATGTGGGAGACAAGCCTGTCCAAAAGCTGAAGGTGGCTTGGTGAAGCAAGTGATGGTAGCCCTCGGATATGGAAGAGAGAGACTGGCAAATCTTGAGGTGTCTACTTGAAGCTTCAATGTGATCAGCGAGAGCCAGTCTGAAGGTGGACGGGTCCTAGTTCAAGAGAGGGAGGTGTGCCGTGGGTTCACAGGGAAGGAAATGAACGAGATGATTCACTTACCAACCACATTCCAAAAAAACACAAAGCTCTTTACACTTTCCAGCAGATAGCAATACACTTCTCAAGAAGTCCAGCTGTGCAACGACTTGGCGTGTTTTCTTTCCACCGTTCTGGTATAGTTCCGATTGCATTCAAGGAATTAACAACGCTTCCAAGTTTCAAACAGCTGTTAGTACCTGTACAATAGAAGGTAGGAAAATGATATCAAATATTAGTCTGCTGGCGAGGGTGGTTAACAGCACAATTAGAAAACATGGTGCCTACTGTCAAAGTGCGAACATCTCAGGTGAAATTATGAATGAGCAGAATCTTTTTTCACATTATTGTTATTATTTTATGATACAGTTCCAAAGGCTCTGGGATTTTCCTTCCCCTCTCCCCAAATCCCTTCCCCCTCACTGGGATCTATATCACTACGATAGTACAGTTCTTTATAAACAGAAGTCACGAGGCGAACCTTTCAGATGCTCTGTCTTCAGGAGCCTTGAATTCTTAACTCTACTTTCTTCCAACCATGGTGAATGTGTAACTCTTTTGACCTCTTTAGAATTTTATCTAAACTGCTTACTGTTTGATAATCTTTAGGTCTTGCATACACCAAATTGAAATTCAAAGTATATACACTTGTATCCTTGAATCACAGATTATTTTTTTAAGTGGGTAACACCATTGTTTCCACACTAATATCATTTTTGTTCCTGTACCTGGGGTCAGGTGAGAAACAGAGGGAGAAGGCCCACCCAGCCTCCCACCCATCCCAGGTCCCCGACGTGGGGCATGCTCCGAGGGTCCTGCTCAAGCAGTTTTGATAGTTCAACAGGTCTGAATTGCTGCCAACCTCGCCATTCCAACTGTGATGAACTCTATTCAGAATCCACTGGCTGACACAGTCTCTTCATGGCTGGGGTTCTGAAATCAGCAGTTCAGTTGGAGGGCTCCCCAGAGAAACTTTGTCTGAGGTGATCCCAGACCCAGGAATCACAGGGTTTTTTCTCGAGTGTTTTCTTATTGTGTAGATTGAATTATCATTAACCTACATATCCACTTCCAAGGTCTCATGGGATTTGATTTTAAAACCTTGGTAAACATTCTTTATTATCAAAACAACACCACTCCTACATTATCTACTGGGTGGGTTATATTTCTGCAAGGTTTATGTTACTTCACAGTAGCTTTCTTGGTACGCACCAGGAAAAGGAGGGTAGAATGGGTGGTGCCTAAGCGACAGAAAGTTGTTGGGAGAAACCCAGGTCTTCTCATAGCTGCAAAGAACAGTGCTCAAAGTGCCCAGCCTTCCCTAGCCTTCGTCCTGGTCCTGCCTGATAAAGCAAGCCCAAGAGCACCCAAACAGTGCGTGTTCTTCCACTGGAGGACAGCCAGTTACCCTGCGACCAAATTCCTGTTTACTAGGTAGTGAGTGTGGGAGCCAAGTGGCTGCCAGTAGCTGTGAAGGCAGTGAGAACAGAGCCGAGGCCAGCACCAGGAGCCTCAAGGTCGGAGATTCCACAGCGTACAGTGCAGCTCAAAAACGGCCTGTCTGTGCGGAGGAGAGGGGCTGAGGGGAACTCGGCAGGGCTGGCAAAACACTGGCGGGAGTGGAACCCTACTGTTCCCCATTTACTCTTTTTGTGAGTCAACTTCTTTCAAAATTTACTTTCAGGAAAGTTAGGATTGCCTATGTGGGAAGCCAAAGTTTGTTCCATTCTGCTCATATTTTACACAGAGAATCAAGGCCGGAAGAACAGTTTCTGGGGCAAAATCCTGTGCCTCCAAGAAGCATCTGGAAGGGCAGCAGGCTGGTTCAGCCCTGTTTTGTGAAGCTATTTGTATTCAGAACTTGGGTAATTTCTAGCCAAGGGGTAGAGCAAGAACTATCAAACCTTTCAAGTTTGCCTGGACCCCCAGATACTGTGCTATCCCAGAACATTCCAGAAGGAAGTGCTTCTTGTTTAAAAAATTAAATGTATTTATTTTATTATTTGTTGATGCAGTTGCTTAGGCTCTGGGATTTCCCCTCCTGTCCTGAAATCCCCACTCCCCCACTGGTTTCTCCTCTGTCATTACAATAGCGTAGTCCTTCACACAGTCCTAAGTCTATCATTCTGCTTTTTAAGCATATCCTGACATTTAAAGTATGCACAATAGCAGCTCTACTTCCAAATCAAAGATGAACTGCCAATGAAACTGTTAAATGTATCTCGACAACAGGATGCAGGATTCCCTGCTTGCTGGTGTTTTAACAGTTTTATTTACTTACTGGAAAGGCAGAGTGAAAGAGTCAGAGGGAGAGATGGGGAAGATACAACCATCACGCGCCAGCTCATGCCCCGAATGCCCACAGCAGCTGAGCTGGGACACTGAAGGTGGGAGCCAGGAGTGCCCGCGGTGTCAACAGGGGCCTCAAGGACTCATTGGCAGGAAGCCTGGTCAGGCATGGAGGAAGGACTCACCTCAATAGGGGACACGGCACCCCAAGTGGCAGCTTAGCCCACAGCACCAAAGTGCCCAAAGAGCATTTACTTTTATTGGGAAGTAGATTTGCACAGAGAAGGAGAGACAGAAAGATCTTTCATCTGCTGATTCACTTCCCAAGTGGCCACAACGGCCAGAGCTGAGCCAATTCAAAGCCAGGAGCCAGGAGCTTCTTTTGGGTCTCACACACAGGTGCAGGGTCCCAAGGTTTTGGGCCATCTTCAAGTGCTTTCCCAGGCCACAAGCAGGGAGCTGGATGGGAAGTGGAGCAGCTGGGATATAAACCAGCACCCATATGGGATCCTAGTGCATGCAAGGTAAGGACTTTAGACACTAGACTATTGTGCCAGGCCCAGCATACCCTTTTTAAAAACACATTTATTTTTAAAGTAGAGTGATGAAAAAGGAGGAAAGAAGAAACACACACACATACATGTACACACACACACATGTACACACACACACAGCCCTTGCTAGTGCCCTTAACGTCCAGGGATGGGCCAGGCTGAGGCCAGGAACGGGAGTGTCATCTGAGTCTCCCACATGGATTGTAGCAAATCAAGTATTTAGGCCATTATCTGGTGGTTGTCAGGCTCCTTAACAGGAAGGTGGCTTGGAAGCAGAGATGGGACTTGAACCAGACATTCCAATATGGCATATGGTGTTCCTATGTCCTACAGACAGCAGCTTAACCTGTTGGATCATAAAGCCTACCTTGAGAACTTACCCAGAAATTCTAGTTCTGAGATTCTTTCTTCTGCCTCCTTCATTCTATTTTGGAGACTCTCCATTGTGCTTTTAATTTGTTCCACTGTATTCTTCATTTCTGGTGTATCAACTTTCATTTGATTCATTCCCTATGTGATATATTGTTTAAATTCCTTGAACGCCTGCTTTACGTGCTTCTTGTTGTTAATAATAAGCTTTATAACAAGTGTTTTGAATTCTGTATCCCCTATTTTCTCGATGTCTTCCTAGTTAATCCTGAGGTTGGCAAAGGGTTTTGCTTCTTTGCAGGGGAGTCTTCAGTAATATTCTTTGTGCCTGTCTCTTCTTTTGCTCTTGGTTATTGTACTTCTGGTTAGCAGAGTCTTCCCCTTGGGACAGATTTCCAAGCTGTGTCACCCATACATCTACAGCTTGGTTTTACTTATTTTGGTCAGTACCCGGTTCTTTGCAGTCACTTGAGCCTCTCCCTCCAGTGAGTTCCAGGTTTGGGCTCTTATGTTAAACTTCCACTATGGACTGCACAGCCCAGCTCCTGGCTCACCACGCTCCACCACCTGGGATCCTGCACTATTGTTGCATCGTAGTCTGTACAACTTTTCTCCCAGTTCTGGTCACACAGTTCCCAGGATGATAGTGCATGCTCAGCTCACTGTTGTCCCTGCAGGGTCAAAGCCTTTGCCACACTGTGCAAAATGGCATCTGATGTGAAACTCATGGAGTTTTTGATCTGCTGGCCGTTAGGTCTGGGGGCTACCTGAGCCTATTTTGGGTGGAACCTTAATGATGCCATGTCATTACAATTCACTGAACCAGAAATGAATTTACTTCCAGCTCAGTATATGCACAGTCCTGTCCCATAGCTATTGCCTCCCTATACAAAAATGCACACGAATTGGCTCTGGTGGGGGTTGGGGTTGTGAAATCCACCCTGTTCCTGCACCTCCCGTTTGGGATCTGCTGCTCTGTCTCTGCTCCTGGTCAAATCAAATAGACCAGCAGGATGGGCAGTTCTTTGGGTTCACCTCTTGAGTTCCCAGTGAACTCTTCCCACCTGGTTGCTGGTGGAGTTCCGGCCACCAGTGGAGTTCAGATCGCCACTTGCCTAGTGCCACTGGAGAATCAGCAGCACCACACTGTCATCTCTGTCAGTATCCAGGTATTCCTCTGCTGTCAGTCTGTCCTCTCCTGTTTCCTGGAAGGTGCCCTCTCAGCTTCACCCTGGCTAATGTTTCTCTGTTTATTTAAATGTGTCCCCACCCTATTCTGCCATCTTGAACTACTATCATTTAACAATACTGTTACATTATCTACAATTAAGAAAGTTACATTTCTTCTGTGAACACATTTGATATCAGGATTTTTAAAAATGAAATATTAGATATGTCAAGAACATTAGGGACATGGAGATGAAATTTTGCTGGGAGATGAAATGTTAAAGAAAACTCATACTGAACACTGAAATTAAAGAATACAAATAGTGTGTGCAAGTAAAGAATTTTTAAAAATACAGTGTAATCTTTAGCAACAGATTTACTGATGCAGAAGAAAGAATGAGCTGGAAGACAAATGTCTTTGAAATATCTCAGACAAAACAAAAATAAGAAAAAAAATCAGAAAAACTGTTCAGAATTTATGGGATACCATCCAGTGACCAAATGTACATTTCTGGGGGCATTCCTGAAAGAATGAAAAAGCCTAATGACTTAGAAAATTCGTTTAGTGAAACAGTAGCAGAAAATTTCCCCAAATTTGGAGAAGGATATGGACATTAAAGTGTAGAAAACCCTAACAAACATGATCAGAGAAGATCTTCACCAGGACGCCTTGTATTTAAACTTCTAAAAGTAAAAGGAAAGATACCAAAATGTGTAAGGGAGAAACACCAGATTGGCTTTTCAGGGTTTCCAATCAGAGTGACAGTAAGTTTCACATCAGGAACCTATAAGCTAATAGAGAATAAAGATGTATTCAAGTTCTTGGGGGAGAGAATACCAGCCCAGAACGCTATATCCAGCTCTCACTCTAAATGAGGGTGAATGTCCAGGTCCACAGGGGAAATAATACCAGCCCAGAAGGCTTTACCCAGCTCTCACTTGTAAATGAAGGTGAAATAAAGACCTGCCAAGACAAACAAAAGTTGAAAAAAGCTTGTTACAGCCAGACAGCCTTGCAAATGATACTTGAGAATGTGTGGCACAGAAACGGGATAATCAGTAACAGCACAAAGAGATCCACAACAAACAGAAAGAACATTTATGGAAAAACGGCAGATGAAGTTACTACTTAGCAAGGAAAAAAAGCTGAAAGTATAAAGATTAAATTCTCCACTGAGGACAGATCAGATGAATAGATTAAAAAAACAAGAAACAACAACAAACACAGATTGAAAGTGAAAAAATGTGGAAAAAAACATTCTATGCAAATAGAAATTTAAATATCTCAGTATCAGACAAATTATAGTTTTAAGCAGAAACTGCTAAGAAAAACAGAGGAATTATGTAGTGATGAAGGGATCAGTTGAACAGGAAGCTGTATCATAGCAAACATTTGCACCCAATGCCAGGGCACTCAGCTATTTAAAATAAATGTTAATGGATCTACATGGAGACACAAGCTTCAATACAATAATAATGGGAGGCATCAATACCCACCTTCGTCAATGGATGTATCAGTTAGAAAAAAAACTCAACAAATAATCAACAAAGTTGCATTACACTGTTGGTCCAATGCATCCATTGATATCTACGGAACATACAGTCCCACGGCTGCAGATCACATACCTTTTCATCGGTGCAAAGGTGGAGGAGATCTAAATTATAAAGCAGACTCAAGAAGGAGATGTGACAGTGGATATCACAGAATTTAAAATAATAATCAAGAATTACCTCAAATAGCTATATGTCAACAAATTCATAAATCTAGAAAAAATAGATATATTTCTGGACACATGTAGTCTCTCAGAATCGATGATGAAGACATATAAAACCCAAAAAGGATGCCCACTTTCACCATTGTTTTTCAACATAGTGCCAGAAGTATTAATCAGAACCACTAGGCAATAAAAAGAAATCAAAGGACTACAAGCTGAGACAGAAGAAATCAAATTTCCATGATTGAAAACCAAAAGGCTCCACTAAGAGGTTGGTGGAATTCACAAGAAAGTTCAGAAAAGTTGCAGTATATAAAATCAACACACAAAAACCAACAGCATGTATACACATAAACAGTGTTATGGCTGAAAAAGAGCTTATAATAATATCATTATAATATATATCATTATATATTATATCATTCACAATATAATAATATCATTATATATTATATCATTCACAATATAATAATATCATTCACAATACTAATTGTTATAAATATCGTTCACAAATTAAATACCCTAGAATAAGTTTAACCAAGGATGTGAAAGATATCTACTATAATTACAAAACATCAGGGAAAGAAATAGAAGAAGATACACACAAAAAAAGGAAAAAATCTTCTATGTTTTTGGACTGGAAGAAGGAACACAATCAAAATGTCCACTCTACCCCAAAATTCATAGATTCAATGCAACCCAACCGAAATCCCAAGACATTATTTTAGATCTAGCAGAAGGTATTCAAAAATTCATATGGAAACACAATAGAACCTTGAATAATAAAAACAAATTTGGGGCATCATAATATCTGATTTCAAGATGTATCACGGGCCCGGCGTGGTGGCGCAAGTGGTTAAGGTCCTTGCCTAGCACGCCTGGGATCCCATATGGGCGCAGGTTCTATCCCGGCAGCCCCGCTTCCCATCCAGCTCCCTGCCTGTGGCCTGAGAAAGCAGTGGAGGATGGCCCAAAGCTTTGGGACCCTGCACCTGTGTGGGAGACCCGGAAGAGGCTCCTGGCTTCGGATTGGCATAGCATCGGCTGTTGCGCTCACTTGGGGAGTGAATCATCGGAAGGAAGATCTTCCTCTCTGTCTCTCCTCTCTGTATATCTGCCTTTCCAATAAAAAATAATAAAAATAAATCTTTAAAAAAATAAAAAGATGTATCACCATGCAGGTATAATCCAGTGAGTCTGCTATTGGCACAAAACAGATGTGTGGATTAATAAGACGGAATAGAAATTGCAGAAATAAATCTAGGCATCTACAACCAATTAATCTTTGACAAATGAGCTAAAATCACTCCTTGGAAACAGGACAACATCTTTGATAAACAGTGTTGGGGAAATTGTATCTCCACATGCAGAAGTAAGAAATAAGACCTGACATCTTATACAAAAATCAGCAGAGAGTGTATCAAGGAACTAAACCCAGGATCTGAAACCGTAAAATCACCAGAGAAAAACTGGAGGGAAACACTGCAAGACATTGGTAGGATAAGAACTTCTTTGGTAAAACCCCAGAAGACAGGCAATACAAACTAGGACAAATGGCATCGTATCAACTAGGGAACTTATGCACAGCAAAGGAAATACTCAACAAAGAGACAACCAAATGAATGAAAGAAGGTATCTGTGAACCATACATCTAATAAAGGAGTAATAGCCAGGATCTGTAAAGAGTTCAAGAAATTCAACAAGAATAAAACATACAATCCAGTTAAGAAACAAGCAAAGGATAAGAACGGGACATTTTAAAAGGATGAAATACAGATGGGCAAGAGACATGACAAAATGATCTGGATCACCAGCCATCAGGAAAATGAAAATCAAGCTATGCTGAAGTTTCATCTCACCCCAGTGAGAATGGCTACAACCCAAATATCAAAGAAGAAAGGCTGCTGGCAGGGCTGTCGAGAAAAGGTGCCCTAATCCACTGTTGGTGTGAGCATGAACTACAACAGCCATCATGGAAGACGGTTTGGCGATTGTCCAGAGATCTGAAAATAAATCTACCATATGACCCAGCTACTCCACTCCCAAGGAGATACTCAAAGTCAATGAAGAGTTATCCGTACTCCTATGTCTACAGCAGCTCAATTCACATGGCCAAAATATGGATCAACCCAGAGTTCCATCAACTGTGGACTAGATAAAGAAAATATGATACATATTCAGGTTGGAACACTACTCAGCTATAAATATAATGGAATCCTGGCTTGTGCAACAAACAGATGCAGCTGGAGACCAGTATGCTAAGTGAAATAAGCCAGAGTCAAAACTACAAGAATACATATTCTCCTCCGATTGCTTTTAGCTAATATATGAAGTACAGACGCAAAAAAAAATTTGTATCAAGCTCAGCTGACACCTGTGACTTGGCTGTGGGGTGTAACTCCAGTCTACATTCCCGCAGACGACAGCCTGTATATATCTGACTTGTACAGCTCCTTGCTGAGAGCAGCACCAAAGCTGATTACAAAGTAAAGTCAAAGTATGTTATCACAAAAATTAGATGGAAAAAGGAAAGGAAGGAAGAGGGAGAGAAGAAAATATAGTTGAATTCTTGGAAGCATATCTACGAAATTAATGAAATCTGTTCTCTACCTATTAATGAATAAAATGTAATTTTTTTTTTTAAAAAAAAAGGACGTTAATCAGAAGATCTGGGAACCCAGCGAGGTACAAAGAGTTTCATTCCTTGAACATAGTATGAACAGGTCTACTCAAGACATGGCGTTAAGAATGTCTTTTATACCGAAAGCTAGGGCACATGGAGACAGACCTTTGTCAGGCAGCCATGGAAGGACCAGTATGTCTGAAGCTTTTTATAGGGTGGTGGGGTCCATAGCCTAAACTAAACTAAACCTAAACTAAAAGAGCTTACAAAACTAATAGAGGTGTCTCACTGCGACCCCCACCCCCGTTCCCCGCAAAGCAGTGCAGAGGCACGCAGCTGATCCGTGTTCTGCTGCTACCAGAAGTGACCAGAGCTGAAGTGGGGGGCAGCTGTTGGGCAAGAGGGGACCCTGTATCCTACAGCTGCGGGAGCCCTGGGAAGGTGCAGGGCATCTCCGATGCTGGGAAAAGCAAGCAAGCAGATTCTTGCCCAGCACCTCCAGCAAGGAGTCAGTCTGCACAGGCACCTTAATTAAGGCCTGCGGAGACCCGCTTTGGGCTCCACACAGTAAGTCAGTCATTTCGGATGGTTTGAAGTCACTAAGTTTGTGGTGATTTGTTGCAGCAACTCTGAAAAACGCATGCTAGGGAGAAGCAGTGATGGTGGAGAAGGTGTGAGGGAACCCATCAACGCAGATAAGGGGCCACGAGGGTAGAGAAGAGAGGAAGAAATTTCCAAAATAACAGATCATGGGGGTGGTACAGTGGCACAACAGATTAATTCTCTGCCTTGCAGTGCTGGCATCCCATATGCCAAGAGCCCCAGCTATTCCACTTCCAACCTAGCTCCCTGCATATGGACTGGAAAAAGACCAGAGGGTGGCCCGAGTCCTTGGGACCCAGACCCATGTGGAAGACCTGGAATAATCTGCTGGCTCCTGGCTCCTGCTTTGGAGCCTCTCAAATGTTGCAATTGTGGCCATTTGGGAAGTAAATCAGCAGACAAAAGATTCACTCTCTGTAAATCTGCCTTTCAAACAAAAAATAACAGTAATACATAAATCTTGGAAAAAAAGATTATGGATAAAATCAAGGAAAAGGTAAGCTCAATTATTAAAAGAGCCACAACGTGAACCCTACGATATTAAGGTAGAAGCAGGGCACGTGGTGCCAAAGCAGCTGTCTGGATAGGCAAGCCGTTGGGCCAGGACCCCTACGGCTGAAAGCAGAACTCAGCACACACTCCAGAGAGGAGCTCTGATTTCTAATTCTCCTTGGGAAATTGGACTAATCCAGATCCTTGCTTCAGAACAGCAGTAGCTTCAAAAATGTTTTTTCTTTTTAGAGTTTAACTATTTCTTTTCAAACACAAATTCCTTACCAACTAATGGTTACAATGAGAGCACACTCTTCTTAAATTTCAGCTTCCCCAGAGATCACGTAGAGTTTCCAAACTCTCACCACGAAATGAGGAAGAGAACCACACCTACTTGTGGGGCCTGGGGGCTTCAGTGACGTGCGACTTGTACAGCAAGTCCCACAATGCTAGCCACTTTGCTTCTTGCCATTTTCTACCTGGGACAATACTGTCTCATATAACGCCATTAACATTAACAGGAAGCTTAGTTCAGGCAGTTAGCTGGTTTGAACAGTTGCTGCAGCATTTTTCCCTCTGCCTCTTACTTCGAACAATAATTGACAACAAATGCATGCTTTTTCATTATGCTTTGGCTGAGTAATATGACCAGCTTTGCCAGGAATTCTAATCAGCAAGAGCAAGTGGCTTTGGAGCGGGATGATGAGCTGCTAGAACAGTGTGATCTAAAAGCGTGCAATAATGAGATTCATTAACCTCGGAGATGTTGCCAAGCAGAGCTACTATTTATAATTCGTACCTTGACATTGGACTCTGCAGATGACTCAAGAGGTAGTGACCTGAAAAAATGAGCACTAGAAAAGAGCCTCTGCCCTTGTGTCACTGAGCAGGGTTGTTGTATTCACCTCTGCTTCTACAATCTGAATTGTACATTGAAATGTACACCTTACATGTGACCCAGGTGTAAAATTTGTCCTGATCTTTCTTCCTACTAGGGGTTGGAGTGTGTGCCGCTATCCTATGGTCACATAAAGGTATACAGCGTATCCCATCCTTACTGGCTAGCTGCAGGTAATAGACTCCTAGGGCAACAGGGAACTGATGAACTTGATAAATATTCTAATCAGAAAATGCTCTGAAAACTGCTTATACTGAAGTTTTGTTTATTGCTGTCTAGAAGTTAAGATATGTGAGTGCATATTTATAAAAGGTATGCATATTTATGCATAAGTGAAAACAATGAATAACAAAATTTCTCAAATTCTTTAGTTTTTAAGAATGCTTCAGTTATTTTTACTTACATACACCATTCAAATTTTACTGAATAAGTCATGAACTATTTGTAATATTTGATAAGCACCACAAATACAAATTCTGGAGACCATGGGACTCTACCTGAAACTTCGCCAGGCTTTTCTCACCAACACTCCATTGGTAGACATCACATGCCTGGATTTCACAATGATGCCTATTTATGTCAGTAGTTTCAGTACTAGGTAAGTGTGTGGCCACTTGTACATGAATGCACGGACTGTTGAACAAATAAACGGAGGATTACATGAATAAAGTGATAATTAAGGGAGGGCATAGACAAGACGCTGCCTTTCTGAGGAGCTCGAAGGATTGGACACAAATGGTGGCTGTGATGCCTTTAATGATGAGTGTGCTTGCACGATGGCACTGGGCATGAGAAGCCACAACACATTGGCCTCTGCAAAACCAAGCAGGTCGTCCAAATGCTCATTTGAGAGCTTTCTTTGGGCACAGATCTCTGGGTGTGTGTTTAAATCAAAGGGCGCTTTTTCAGTCTGATCCTTTGGTATTCTCCTTTGCTAGCTCATTTCTTCTCATGTTTTCTTTATGGCAAGAACGAATTACTGTACCAAAGCCTTTAACCAGCACTCTCAATTTATGATTAGAGTTTGAACTTGATGCTTGAGAACATGAAAAATGAAGAAGCCAAATAAAATAGTTCATTAATGGAATGATATTATGCTGGCCACTTAGGGAGCTGGTTCCTGGTTTCTGAATATGTGACTTGAGAATGTAGTGTCAGACAGTTAATTCCCTTCAAAATTCATATTCAATAATTCCTAAGTGATTATGGGCTATTTCAGAGCAGATATAAAGAGCCCGATGGTTAGGTCTGATCTGCCTCCTTCACTCACTTAGTGATAGTTCTGAAACACACAGGAATTGCCTTTTGTACTTAATTTCCTAAGCTGCAGATGTCATTTGTGCTACAGAAGTAGTAAAGGCCAGGAAGTGACCAGGAAGTGACCAGTGTCCTTGGGCAAATGAAGGATGGGGGTGGATTCATGAGAGAGGGAGGTATCGGTGAGATGGAGAGCAAAATAGGAAACAATTTTTTTCTGTAAACTGTAAGCCTAGATTTCTAATTCTTCTTCAAGGAAAAGCAAGTAATTTGAGTTGTTTTTAATTTCTTTTTCAGTAAAAAGGTCTTTTTAATGTTAGAAGAGTTTCATACTCACTGAACAGTGGCAAAAGCACTCTTTCTTTACTTTTTAAAAATATTATTAATTATTTTTATTTTTGATCATTTTTACATAGTTGATTAGGGTGATTAGGGTCAAAGGCTACACAGGAAGGTGGGTGAGATTGCCTTTTCCACATTCTCTTGTTTTCCTTCCTGTATCTGGAGGAAGAGGAAAGACAAGGATAGAAGCCACACCCAGGCTCCCAAACTCCTCTGCACACTGGGATGGAGGACAGCCACCTGATGCCATCCCAGGGTCCCTGATGCGGCTCATGCTCTGAGGGTCCTGCTCGTGAGGTTTCGATACTTCAACAGTTCTGAATTACTGCTGATCGCGCCACTGCAAGACAATGAAATCTCTCTAGAATCCACTGGCTGACATAGTCCACCTTAGAGTCTCCGTTTCCCCAGTTATTCACTGCCAACACTTGGCTGGGGTAGTTGATTGATTGATTCGTTCTGTCTCCATCCTCTGCTGTGGTACCAGGTGTCTTCTGTAGGTTCCAATGGACTGCCATGTCCTCCATGTGCGCCTGGATATCCTGTCCACTGCTCCATTTAAGACACTGAGGAGTCCTAGTTCTGACACATGCACTCCACAGCCAGACCATGGAACCTGCAATTCTCTCCATGGTTGGGATTCTGAGTCCAGCAATTCAGTTAGGGGGGTGCGGAATCCCCAGAGAAACTTCATCTGAGGTGATCCAGACCTGATTCTTGTGTGTGCTTGCCAATACTGGGCTGGCACAGTCCATCACCCCAATCAGCCCATGCACATGATGGTGGTTGCAATTGTTGGATCAGTTCTGTCTCCAGCCCTGTCTTTTACACAAACCAATGAGTGCTGCAGCCAGCCCAATCCTGCCACCACGCACTCAGCCTTCATGTACACTAGTGGGAGGCTGCAGCCTAGTCAGAGCAACCACAATAACCCCCCAGGCCTGCCCCCTGTCCTGGTTCCGGTGCTTGCCATTATGTACAACAGACTGATCCAGTTTATCCTACATCCAATTCAGCTCTCATACATGTCATTGGGCATTGTAGCTTAGTTTAACCCAACCAGCCCCACTGTCTAGCATATACTCCTGCCAGTGGGTGCCACTCTGTGTCTACCCATGCCTGCCCCAGTCCTGGTTCTCTTGCTCACCAGGGGGAGTGGTAACCCAAATGGTTCACTGTAACCCAAGGTGTTTACTGTTTCCTTCCTGGGTCCACTCTACTCTCCAGGTGGTTCTGCAGTTTAGCTTGACATAATTTGCCCCCAGTGCCAGCATCTGCCAGCTGATGCTGTGGCAAAGCCCATCTAACCCACACTCACTCTGATTTATGCAGGCACCAACAGGAACAGTCAACTAGCCTGGTTTGCCCCGATCCAGTCCACATGAGACCCCAGGTGCTGTAGCCCTGCCCGGCCTGATCTACCCCCATCCCAACTCACGTTCTCCAATGAGAGTGGTGGTCCACCAGGGGAGTCCCCCATAGCTCCCCTACCAGCTTTGCCTCTTCTGCCCCTGGGTCTCACATGTGCTGGTTGGGTGCTGCAACCCATCTGGTGTGGCCTGCCTCTCCCAGCATTTGCCAGTAGGTGCTGTAGCCTGGTTGGGCCAGGCCCACCCCCACTTCCAGCTCATGGTGGGGTTACAGCCCATCCAGCCCCCTAGTCCTGACCTTCATGTGAACTGGCTGTGTTGTGACCCAACCTGGCCTGACCCACATTCCATTCTGGTGCTCAGATTTGCCAGCAGGTGATATGAACTGTTCCATCACGGTTCACCCCCGATCTGCGCCAACTGTATGTCAGTGGGTACCATTCAACGGTCTTGTCTGGGCTGCTCCCTATCGTGATTCTTGCACTCACTTGCAGGAACAGTGTCTCAACAGAGGAGTTCCCCAAGCTCCATCATCAGAACCTCTCCCAATGCCAGGTCTTGCACACATCGGTGAGTCCATGAGCTAGCCTTACTTAGTCTACCTCCTGTCCTAGCAGAAACAGTGGCCTTTCCTGACCAGCCTTCACCCATTCTGGTTTTTACTGTTGGGTGTTATGACTGGCACAGCCAAACCTGGTCCACACCCAGTCACAGCTCACACATGGCTCATCAGGGGCAGAGACCTAGCCTCGTCCGTCCTACACCTACCTTGGTTCACACAAGCACCAGTGGATGCTGGAGTCTAACCCAGTCTGGCACACCCAAAATCCAGTCCATACTTGTGCCGAGGGACACTGCAGCCATGCCCAGGCTAGATAGCAGCCTCCACTCTGGCCTTTGCACTAACCAGTGGGAACCACAACCCAGCCAGAGCATCCGCTCTGCTCCCCAACCAGGCCTGTTCCCAGCCCTAGATCTTGTGTGTGTCAGTGGTTGCTCTGACCCAGCTGGGCTTAGCCCTTCCCCTTGGCCTGTGCCTTTGGTGGCTTCCTTACCCAGCAGAGGGCCAGAAGGGCCATACTTCTGCTCTGAAGTGCTTTCACAAAGCCATGATCCCCTTGGTGAGGGGCCCTTGGTCTCCTTGTCTTGTATTAGTCTGCTCTTAACACTAGTGCATCAGGGGATAAATTTTACCTGAGTTTGAGAAGGATGCTACTCCCAGCCCCAGCAGGAAGCATCGCTTCAGGCAGCTTGCGGCTCACCTCTGACCCTGGGCTTCCCTGGTACTGTCTCATGACCTGGCCAGAGTTGTGGTTCTGGAGCGTGAGACCACAGGACTAAGCGCTACTCTGCGATCAGAGAACATGCCACTGGCCACACGTTGGCAGTAGGACAGCACCAAGGATATTCACTGTGGGCACCTTGCTGTGCCAGTGTGGGCTGAGTCTCTCACTGTAAAGTTACCTCCTTGTTCCTTTTCTGCACCCAGCACCACCGTTGCATGGTGTGCACTCCCTCTTCCATGTATGTACGTCATCACTCATGGAAAATAATTTATGTCTTGGGTTATAATCCCCAAATTATTATTTCTCTTAAATTTCATTTTTGGAGTCGAAGAGGAGCTCACAGTTCCCAGGGCTCCCTGAGGCCTTTGCAAGTGGCCCGTGAGACTGGCTTGAGAGAGGCTCCTGGTGCCCATGCCCCTGCACACATCACGCAGGGGCACTTTACAAGGCATGTGGAAAACAGGACTGAGAGAGAAGCTTGTTTTACTAAAACGTTCTTCTGAATCCATACACCTGCCTGGTCTCTAAAGGGCTGACAGAAAAGACATATCAAGACAACACTATGTATGGATTTCAACTTTGTTTTGCACCAAAATTATCTCTCAATTCCATTCTTGCGTAGGCTTCCTGCAGTGTCTTTGCATTTGGTTCATAATCGGGCAACCAGGACGTTTCTATTAGGGTAGGAAACCGTTGCTCAGCCTTCTGTTCAAGGACATCACAAACAGATGTCAAGAGCCCTTGACCCTGGACACGCCTGGCTCTCCCCTGCAGTCTAGCGGCAGCAGGAAGTGGGTGAGACAGGTGTGCGTCTCCTGGACAGACAAGAGCAGTGCTTGCACGGACCTCCCACCCCTCCACCTATTTTCAGTCTGTTTGAGACATGGATTTAAGATTCCAGTGCCATGCCAATGCCCCTGACACACACATCCGTATTCCCAAAACCAGAAGATAAAGTATCCTTTGTTGGGATGGCTGTACTTTTTAAAGCAGGTCAGCAATTGCAGAAGCACAGCTTAATATAACCTACCTCTATGCAAAAACAGTTTTTAGACCAACTTCTGTAACAAACAACCTTGGCAGTGGAGCAGATTAGCACAGAGGACTTAGACTTCTCACATGCACAGCCCGGCTCTGGCACCGCCGACTGGCACACTCCACGCAGTCCCGTGGGGCAAGAGGCGCCTGCCATGCACAAGGTCACTGCCGACTGGCACACTCCACGCAGACCTGTGGGGCAGGAGAGAGAGGCGCCTGCCGTGCACAAGGTCACTGCCGACTGGCACACTCCTCGCAGTCCCGTGGGGAGAGAGGCGCCTGCAGTGTGTTGGGGACTGACTTGGGCTCAGGAGTAGATCTTACTTCCTCCACATCTCCTCAGCCCGGGCCAGTGTGTGGTCCACTGGTCTCCTCTACATGCAGTGGGCACTGGGAAATTCCTGATGCCCAGCAGAATAAAACAGGGTGACCCACGGAGCACCTCCCGTGCTACAGCTGCTGACGTGACTTCCCTGCAGTGAACGTGGATTACAGCTTTGGCCTTTGCCTTCTCTCCCCACTCCTCTCATCCCCAGCCCAAACCCTGCTTCCTCTGCACAAGAGTGGGTGTTTCTCAAGTCTCTCTCCTCAGTCCATGGGGTCCCCAGAACTCCTGCCTGTTCCTGGCCCTCCTCAGCTGCAGCCACGTCCATGTCCCCATTCAGATGTCTCTCCTGATGGATGGGTGGCATGTCCGCTGAGATGATACAAGCATACGGAAGGCTGAGCTCACCGCCTTCCCCCTAAGTCCCACTCAGGGCCATGTCCTGTCAAGTCAGGGAATGGACCAACTCTAACTGCAGTCGGGTGGCCTACTACACACACTTGTTCTTTCACATGTCATGGAACACCCATGCCTCTTGTCTGTCCCCTCTGGACAGCCCTTCTGTCTCTTCTTTCCTCACCCTCATAGCTGAGTGCCCTTAGATTTTTACTATCGTTCATGTAGATTTTGTAAGAGCACCTGACCAATGTGACTCTCTTAAAACACGTTCACCCTAACCCCCTCCCACAAGCAGCAGAGCTGTAATTTCAGATGCGATTTGGACAGCTGCCTTCCCACCTGAAGGTGCTCGCTGCACTACATGTGACAAAAGCTGTGACTCTTCTCTCAAAGGCAAAAGCAAGACAGAGTAGCCAACCTGGACTCGGGTGCCCCTTCTCATGGGGCTTCCTGCCTCGTCAATCGCCAGGAAACTGAACAGAAGCGGTGCACAAGCCTGAGTGTCAGTGGAAGAGAGTGATAAGGACTGAAGTGTCAATCAGGGCCAGCCAGTGGCAGGACGCTGTGCAGCCCCAAGGCAGAGAGCAGCAGCACTGCCGGAGGCAAAGACAAGCCCTGAAGCCCACCAGCCAAGGGTGGCCGAGCAGGGAGTCACACCCACAGCTGGCCCTGTTGACGGATCTCCAGGCCTGGCTGTCTGGGAAGATCACAGAAAGCATGGGCAGCCCCAATGCCACACCTTGGACACAGTGAATTCAAAGAAAATTCCAGACGAATCCAGGTAAATCCAATGCACATGCCCCTATCTGCATTAGACCAAGAATCTCCACAATCTAAATACAGTGGTTGGAGGCAGAATTTGAAAGAAAATCCACTTCAGAAGCAGGGAGGGAAACAATTAAGATTTTTTTTTTAATTTTTAAGCATTTATTTATTTTTATTGGAAAGTTGGATATACAGAGAGGAGGAGAGACAGAGAGGAAGATCTCCCATCTGCTGTTTCACTCCCCAAGTGGCCGCATCAGCCGGAGCTCCACCAATTTGACAAAGCCAGGAGCCAGGAGCCAGGAGCCTCTCCCAGGTCTTCCATGTGGGAGTCCCAAGGCTTTGGGCCATCCTTGACTTCTTTCCCAGGCCACAAGCAGGGAGCAGAATGGGAAGTGGGGCAGCCAGGATACAAACTGGGGGCCATATGGGATTCTGGCTCATGCAAGGTGAGGAATTCAGCCACTAGGCTACCATGAGGGGCCCTATGATCACTTTCATATTTATTTCTCATTCTTTAGACTATGGAGGCAAGACAGAAGCCACAGCACTGGGGTCTGCTTTGGCTTTTGGGGCAATGTTCCACCTGCCAGCGCAGTCACCTCCAGGCTGCAGGCCGAGACCTCTGAGCAAAAATCTCAGCCCACAGAGCTGTGCAGCAGCACTGCCAGCATAAACTGCTACTGTCGATAAAGAGCTCTAACAGTGCTGTAAGGGGTGGGCGTCAGGCCTGGTGAGGTGAAGGTCCTGGAGTGCCACAGCAGAGTGTGTGGATGACACTCCTGCTAGAGCACACGCTGGGGGGCAGCTGGCGGTGGCTCAGGTGGCTGCCGCAGTCAGCTGGGGAATGAACCAGGGGATGGCAGCTTTTTATGCCACTCTCTAATGGTCTCTCTGCCTCCCAAATTAAATAAGCAACTAACTGTGTATCAGTTGAGATTATATTACATTGAAGCCATGAACTAGCAGTGCATTTCTCCAGTAAAAATATGGAGGTGGAGTGGGCTGGGCTGGTTTGGGGTCCCACAGGACAAAATACAAAGCCCTCATTATCAAGTTCACCTCATCATCCAAGATGGCTCCAACGTGCGTCAGAAGCAGAGGAGGAAGGAGGCAGCTCTGCTGCGAAGAAGGGAGGACAGATATCGCAGGATGATGGACGACAAAGTCAAGTTCAAATAACTTACTCTCTTCCCTGTACCTGCTATTGAATTTAGTCTCTCTTTTCTACATTTCTTCAGAATTAAAGAGAATATAAAATAATTCATTCCCACAACAGAATTATAATCTATGATAATTCTGCTTGCTTGTTTTATTAATAGAGCATGTTTGTTTATTTATAATAGAATATATGCTTTAAACAAAATACTGAGAATAAGTCCACAGGGACACATTTTCAAATATGGAAAACCAAATAAACCTGACTGCAAGATCATGCACAAATACAAGTTGGATTGTCCATCTTCCTGCATATGTCTCTCACTTCTGTGTGACCCTTTTCACAACAACACTCTGTTTTTTTAATTGCTCCAAACTCAATTTCTTAAATAAAGCAAATATTAGTCACAAAAAGTATATAAACCTTTCCATATATGAGAGAATGTGGGTGCTCCAGGTCTATTATTTAACTCTATCCGGCAATTCTGATTTAGCTAATTTAATAGCTGCTTCACACAAAGCACTCTGTTGTATTAAGTGGGAGCCAATGCCAGAGTTGAGGTTCAGAAGTCTTAGATTTTCATAAGCAAATTCGGATAAATAAAATCCTGGCAAAAATATTTTCACATATCAAAAATGATAAGCACCATAACTATGGAAATGCAGGAGAGTTACAACTATCTTGGCATTTTCAATCACACATTATTGACGTCATCGCCTTTATCAGCTTGGAATGTGAAGGTGATTATCTCTCCTGATAGCTCAGTCGGATCTTTCCCTTCGGGAGCCACTGTTGGCTCTGAACTGTGTAAATTTAAGGCTTGTCAGGCCAAAGGGGTCAGTTTTAGCTCCAAATTAGCGAGCGTAGAGAAGCAGAAAGTCCAAGGAGCCCACCAGCTGGTGACACAGTAGCAGCCATCACTGTGACCTCCCTGTGGATGAGCAGAGTCCCTTGCGGGCCGTGTCCCAAGTTGCTCCAGTCACAGTCATGGCATCCCACAGTGTAACCCCAAGCCTGGCTCTGTTCACCATGAATAGCTTCCTAAATGCTCCCAGTGTGCTCCAGCAGTGTGCAAATCCTGCTGCAAGCTTGGGAAACCAGGGCTACACACTGCTTAGGAGTGTTTGCAGGCCTTTCCGTCATCGGGCTCGAGTTGGCATCAGCTCTGCATGATGCAATGTCCTGGTGACAATGACAGCTACGCTCAGTGTCTATGTTTTGGTACATTAGCTAGATTTTTATGCCTTCTTGTTAAAGTCTACCACAAGTCAAGATGTTACACAACATTTGCAATGGTTGGCAAAGCTACAGAGTGAATGAGATAAGCTACAAGGATCAGCCTTTTCAATATGCTTGACTTTATGGGATTAAAACATAATTCGAAGCCTCTATGAGCGTTTATGTTATACTCCCACTGTGTCATTTTACTTTATCTTGTTTCTCACATAAGTGTTGCTACTAGCAGTAAATCAAACAGTAATAACGCATAATGTATTTCTAAAAACTGATAGCCAGGTAATCTTTTAGGAATCTCTAACACGTCTCATTTGGAGAAATAAACACATCCATCTGTGTATCTCATGGTTATCGCCAGCTTTCTTTGAAGGCCTGTGTTCCAGTCCAGTATGTTTTATGGTTGAATACTGAACTATCAGAACTGCCAATAGTTCTGGTGAGCACTGATTTAAGTACCAGAGTTCAAGCAGGTGGCATTAACCAGAGAATTAACAATCAGCCAGAAAGGGCCATGGCGCAAAGACTCGATGGGGCTGTCCTTCTCTGTGGTTACTCTTGCTTCCTGCCAGAGTCACAGTGGAGAAAGCAGGTGAAACAAAAGCAGGTATTACAGACAATAGCATGATGTTCTTCCCAGGAGATGAATATGTTAGACAGGTGGATCATTTGAATGAAAAATAACATTTCAATGTTTCTTTTACATGAAAACTTTATTAAAACAGCTCTTCCCACACTAGTCAAAAAGCCATCTTGTTTATTTTATTCTCTAGAGAAACATGGGTGTCAAAACTAAAGGAACTACGAGGCCAGCGTTGTGCCATAATGGCCAAAGCCACAACTTGGAATACTAGCATTGCATGGGGCACCTGTTCAAGTCCCAGTGGCTCCATTTCCAAACTTTAGCTCCTGTTAATGGCTTTGGAAAAGCAGCAGAAAATGTCCAAAGTGCTTGGGTCTCTGCATCCATGTGAGAGAGCCCGAAGAAGCTCCTGGCTTTGTCCCAGTTCTGCCCTGGCCATGGTGGCTGCTTGGTGCTGGTGGTGTCGGGGGTGAACCAGCAGATGGTGGCTTTATAGCAGCAGGTTGACTGTTGCATCACAATACCAGGCCATCTAATACTTTGAGTAGAATTTCCTATAGGTTACCGAATCCTTCTTGTGAAAATGTTTTCTTCTATTGGATTCCATGACACAAAATCCTGCAGGTTTTCCTTTAGAATTACCAGCTGCTTTATGATCAAATTCTACCCACCTGTTGTCCCTCTGTTCATGCCTCGGGCCCCTTGGCCCATCAGGGGCATTTGGAGGACACTGCACGCTTGTCAACGCACCCAGCTCTTACCACACTCTTCTACCTGAACCCAGACCATCCCCACAGTCTACCGAACATTCCATGTGAATTGCTGGTAGGCTCTCAAACTTAATGAGCCTGAAATATTACCCTCTACAAAACTAACAGCCAAAGCCAGGTATTCCTTCAGCTCTCAATAAGTCAGAACACTGTTATCACCATTTATTCCACAGCTCACACCAGGGCTTCCTTTCCCGACATTCTCTCACTCCTGATTCCTCCAGGGCTGCCTGATTCGGTCTCCACACGGAGAACATGCTTTGGCGCTTCTTGGGTAACTACTTGATTATCTGTGCCTCAGTTTCAGTATGTGTACAGTGGCCCAGTGGCCTGTATTGCACTGTCTACTGAGCTGCGGGAACTCACGATCAACGTGTGAGCAGGTGTTGGAGGTTAGGACCACGTGGCTGTTTGAGACCAACATTCCTGTAGAGCACGATGCTAAAGTCTGGACTAAACATTAAAACACTGTTTTCTGAAGCAGTATGGCAAGAACAAAAGCTTGACAGAGCTCAGAGGAGAGACGCCTCGAGGCAGTCCTAGCAGTCTGTGCCTGCTTTGTGGCAAAAGCTCAACCAGAAGTGTCACTGCCACTGAGCAGACGGTGAGGAGAGAACCCCAAAGGCAGAGTGCCCCGAGAGCGGCTGTGACTGGGCATCTCTGTCCTGAGCAATGTTTGTGCGTACAAGGCTTCAGTCAGCCAAGGTAAGGCTAAACGAAAAACCAAACTGACATTTCAACTGGTGCCCACTCCAGGAAAGAAACAAACCTAACCATGGTGACTATCTGCTTTTTAAAAGTTAAAACAGGAAAACAAACAAACAAAAAAAACCCTCAATGCTCTTCTGTCTTCTGAAGAACTTAACACAATCCAGAGTCTACACTAAACTGCAACATGTCGAGGACCTGGTCCAAAACAACAAGGAAACAGAAAAATGAAAATCATGTCCTGAAGAAAAGACAGTCAGAGCAGACTGTTAAAGTTTCTTTTTCTTTTTCCATTTCTGCTTGTTTATTTCAAAGGCAGAAAAGAGAGAGAGGGAGAGAAAGAGGAGGATGGAGGGAAGGAAGGAAAGAAGGAGGGAGGAGACATTTTCATCAGCTGGTTCATTTCCCAAATGCGACAGCTGGGATGGTCAGAGGGATGTATCAGAACACTCCAAAAGTCTGTGGGAAAATATGAAAAGCCACAATACAAAATCAACAACAGGAAGAAAAATAGAAATGTGCGATGCCGTGAAGTTAAATAACATGCTGCTAGATATAATGGTCTCCATGACAGTTACTCTACATCCCTTAAATGAAAAGCCACAAAACAAAAGCAACAACAGGAAGAAAGAAAGAAATTAACGACACCATGAAATTAAATAACATGCTACTGAATGACTAATGCGTTGCTGAAAAAATGAAAAAGGAAATAAAAAACTTTCCTGAAGAAAATGATGCTACTGTATGATCTATGAGTCACTGAAAAATTTAATAAGAAGAAAGTGTTTTGAAGAGCTGAAACTAATAACAACAAAATAATCAAAATCCATGAGATATAGTTTCCACTGATTTTTGTTGGTGAAATGTGAAAATAGATGGGTTTGTTTTTTAATCCAGTCTACTAATCTATGACATTTGATTGAGCTTAAGCCATTTACAATCAGGGTTAATACGGCTTTTCATTTAAGGGATGTACAGTACCTGTGTAATGGAGACTATCATATCCAGATGTGAGGATACAATGCAGTATGCATCTCTACTTCCAGATCAAGATGGACTCCCAATGAGACTGTCTACTATATGACAATAAGATGATGGATTCTCTGCCATTGTCCATGCCCACAATAATGGACATATGACTGTGTATGAAGAATTATACTTTAGTAATGATATAGGGGAACTCAGTGAGCGTGGGGGGGGGGCGGAATTTGGGGAGGAGATAAGGAAAATTCCAGGGTCTATGGAACTGTACCATAAAATGATGATGATGATGATAATAATAATAATAATAATAAAAGATTTAAAACAGCTCCACTTCCCATCCAGCTCCCTGCTTGTGGCCTGGGAAAGCAGTCGAAGACGGCCCTAAGCCTCGGGACCCTGCACCCATGTGGGAGACCCGGAAGAAGTTCCTGGATCCTGGTTTCGGATTGGCATAGAATTGGCTGTTGCGCTCACTTGGGGAGTGAATCATCGGACGGAAGATCTTCCTCTCTGTCTCTCCTCCTCTCTGTATATCTGACTTTCCAATAAATAAATAAATCTTAAAAAAAAAAAACCCAAAAAACAAAAAAACCTCTGTACCAAAATAGATTACCTTTTAACTCTGTGTCTCTGCTGAGCTTTATAAAAAATCCTTGTATTTGTGAAAAGCACAGTAATAAAAGGCTATTTGTAGCATCTTGGTGTTAAGCAAAACCAGTAATATTTTGAAAATATTTTAATTAAAAATATGGAAATTATAAACTGGAAAATACATTTTTAGTGACTTTTTCTCTGCCCAAAATTTTCCCAAAAGAAACAATCCACGGGAAATGCTAATAGTGTCTAAGTGCTGTAAGTGCATTCTGCATTGTTCTTGGAGCCACGGTGTCTTTCCTGGGTAACAACAGTCTCCTAGCAGGCCTCTCCCTTCACTTGAGTCTCTTCATCTCTACACAGCTGCCAGGAGGACACCGTGAAAGTGCAAACCCAGATGCGCTGATTCCCTTCCTTAAAATGCACTTGTGCCTTCTGGCTCCCGACAGAGACCATCTCCCCGTCTCCAAGGCCTGGGTCCACCGGGCCTCTGCTCCACGGCCCACGCAGCCTGTGCTTGGTGTCCTGTCTGGGATGTTCTTCCTCAAGATGGAGCTGACGGATCCTCTCTCCTCTCTTGCATGCTGGCTGCCTTCCCAGGCAGGCCCTGATCAGAGTGAGCGTTCATGATTCTTGCTCTGAGCAGACGTTAAGCATTCTGCCTGTGATATCCAGACGACCAAGCGGCAGAGCTGACCCAGAGCCCAGTTGTCCGTGAGCTTTTTCACAGCTCCAAGTGGGTAGCAGGAGATTTCCGTGATGTCTACTCTCCTGGAATTTTCCATCTAGAACAGGGAACTGGAGTAACAGCTGCTTCCAACACCAGGAAATCCCCACACGTGTTCTCTCGGCATTTTCCCTAGGTTGCAGACTGCTCATCAGCCAGGATTACCTCCCACATGCAGTCTGCCATTACGCCTTTTCTACTGTGCCTCCAGTCCCTGTGGCCTGCTGTCTTAACTCCCTGAAGCCCGGCAGCGGGGAGGGGGCCTGGGAGTGAGGGGGTGGTCCTGAAGCTCTCTCTCCCTTGCCCACACCCTGCTGCACCTGCTCTCACTCCCTTCTCTCGGGCTTGGCTCACCCACGCCTTCCTCTGCACTGGCTTCAGCTCCTTGCTTTCCACCACCAGCCTGTGGTTTTGCAGTAAGCTTCCAAGGCATGCTATTCGCCCTGTATTATAGAAAAGTCTCGAGCATTTCCCTTCCCTTTGCCCCTCTGCTGTGAGCCCCTTGAAGATAGGCACCCCACCTCTCCATCCTGTCTTTCTCACAAGTTTTGCCCGGTGGCTGCATATGCTGCTTAGCAAATGTCTATTGGATGGACGGGTTGAGAGGTGGGTGTGAGTGCTGGATGGCAGCATTTAATATACAACATGCTCCCAACATGATCACATAAGCTCTCTCCAACATAGGGACGCTAGATGACCCTGTTTCCAACAGGAACCCACAGCCAGATGGCAGATGGAGCCAGGGTTTATCCAACTCAGCTGTGAGGCCCTTTCACTTCAGAGAGTTTGGTCTTTAGGGGGAACCATTCGCTACTGAGAGCAAACTTCAGGATTCCAGAAGGTTTCAAGTGGCAGTGATAACACAGGAAGCCCAGGGCCTAGAAACTGAGAAAATCAGTTTAGTTTCCAATGCCGCTGCAGGGCAGCTGTGGGCCTCCAGTCCCAGAAGGAGCCCCGTGGTCCCGGGGGTTCGTCTCATGAGGCTGGCTGAATCACAGAGCTCTCCCTCCACTCTTCCCGACCACTGGGGAGCCCTGGCCCAGTTTGCCCCTTACCTGGCTTCTACAAAGCAAGGGCTTCATGAATGGCAGTCACTTTGTGGACACAGTAAGCATCACTGGCCACAATTGTGCAAGCACAACTGGGGGAGAATGCACAGGGTCAGGCACTTCGGGGTCAAGACTCCACCAGGATGACAGGGGTCAGGACTCTACCTAGGACCACAGGGGTCAGAACTCCACCTGGGACAACAGGGGACAAGACTGTACCTGGAATGACAAGGTCAAGATTCGACCTGGGACAACAGGAGTCAAGACTCCACCTGGGACGACAGGGGTCACACTCCACCTGGGACGACAGGGGTCACACTCCACCTGGGACGATAGGGGTCAAGACTCCACGTGGGATGACAGGGGTCAGGACTCCACGTGGGACGACAGGGGTCACACTCCACCTGGGACGACAGGGGTCACACTCCACCTGGGACGACAGGGGTCACACTCCACCTGGGATGACAGGGGTTATGACTCCACGTGGGACAACAGGGGTCACACTCCACCTGGGACGACAGGGGTCACACTCCACCTGGGACGACAGGGGTCACACTCCACCTGGGACGACAGGGGTCACACTCCACCTGGGATGACAGGGGTCACACTCCACCTGGGACGATAGGGGTCAAGACTCCACGTGGGATGACAGGGGTCAGGACTCCATGTGGGACAGGGCATATCCCGGACGACAGGGTCAGACCACTGGACGAGGGTCAGACTCCACTGGATGACAGGGCAGGACCATGGGACGACAGGGGTCACATTCCACCTGGGACGACAGGGGTCAGGACTCCACGTGGGATGACAGCAGCCTGTACCACGGTGCCTGGACGCCAATGTCCTGCACACTCCGGGTGCAGCGCTTGATGGTCTGTGTCATGCTGTGCCCACCCGGGAAACTTCAACTGCCTTCCTGATTCCTGACTTGGACCTGGCCCAGCCTCTGCTCTTGCAGGCACTTGAGGAGAGAACCAGCATATGGGAGCGAATTCACGGTCCCTTCACCTCCAAAATAAATAAATACACAAATTCAAAAGGCACAGCACACGTCCTCACTCTCAGTGAAATGAAATACTTCTGAGTCTGGCTTTCCTACTATCAAAGAAGATATGTAATTTCCATGCAAATCCCAGGGGTTAAACTATTAGAACACATATTAGCTTCTCCCTGCAGTTGTACCTAGATAACAAAATTTCTCTGAGGGCAAAGTACCCAACCTCCAGACCTCTGCTAAATGTGAGCTCAGCCACCTGGTGTTCTCAGGCCGTGGGAGATGGTACTGTGGCAGAGCACATCAGGCCTCTGCCATGTTGCCGACATCCTACACGGCACTGATTCAAGACCCAGCTTCTCCACTTCTGCTTTAATGCACCTGGGAAAGCAGTGGAAGGCGGCCCAAGTACCTGAACCCCAGCAACCATGTGGGAGACCTGGAAGAAGCTCCAGACTCCTGGCTTCAGCCTGGCACAGCCCAAGCAGTTGCAGCTGTCCGTAAGGTAAACTGGTGGATGCAAAGTCTCTCTGTGTGTTTCTCCCTCACTCTTTACTCTCTTTTAAATAAATTACATATGTATATATATATATATGCATATATATTTATATAATAAAATCCAAGTGCATGGAAACAAGGGCCCTACTTGAAAATGCGGTTGTAATATTTGCTTTCCAGGAAGCTGTGAAGGCACCGTAGGCAAATCCATCCCCTGTAAGGTTTGCATAACTCTCAGGTTTCTGAAATTACATGAAGGCTGCTCCTTGTTAACATTCCACCTGCATGACCCTACTGAAAGATAAAATGCCCAGAAATACAGTTCAGATCTCACTTGGCTTTTGCTCAGGAATCTAGGCAGCTCCCAGTACCTGGATGGGTTCAGAACCTGTGGGCCGCGTGTTGCGAGGGAAGGCAGCACCCATGCCCAGGAAATAGAGTTGCAGCACAGAGCCGGGTGGCTGGCTTGTCTGCACTGTGGCCAGCTGTGACTGAGTCACGCTCAGCGGCTGTGACTAATGAGGCTGCGTCCTGCTGGAGGGCTCTGCTGCCCCTCAGCTGACCGGGTCTACCCAGCAGAGGCAGCTCTGTTATCCCCCCACAGCAGCCTGGTCCACCTCAGGGGCCTCCTGCAGGCCTGTCCAGGAGCCCTGAGCTCTGTACCCTTGCTGAAGTCATGTCATGGGTCCAGTCTCCGTCCAAGCATGTAAGACATGGAGCTGTTTTCATGGAACCTCCATGTTGAACAGGCTTGAGACAACGTCCATTTCTCCAGCCCTTCCTGTCGCCTTGACCGCTCCCACAGCTGAGTGTGCAGTGATGTGGGCTTGTGGGCATGCTTGTCAGACAGAATAGTTCTCTGATGGCTTCATAGGAAGTGAAGCTGCACAGAACAGCACGGAGGCACAGGACCAGGGCCGGCAGCAGAGGCTGCACACGGCCACTTCCTGGGATGCCAGGGGGAAGCGCTGGGTCGTGCTGCTTCATACCAGCCCTGGAGGGCCTCTGGGCTGCTGCTCACATCCACCCCATGTCTGAGACTGGATTGAGGCCTGAAGAAGAGGCAGGCCAATCCACAGACCCAAGAAGACCTGTCAGGGCGTCAGCCCCACTCGCCAAGCCAAAGAAGGCCACTGCCGAAAAGGGGAGGAGGTACAATATAAGGGGAGCTGAGGCTGGCCGGGTCAGGGCGAGCTGCTGCTGCAGGTGCCATGCGGGGTGCCTGTGCATCAAGTGTTAGGAGAACGCAGCATCTAGGTCTGCCATCTTTAGGGTTTGTTGTTTGCACGTGGGACCCTGTGTTGCTGTTTGGGGCTGCTATGGGGCACTGACAGGAGGGCTGTAAGGCTGTGCTGATGAGCTCCTTTGCAGGGACTTGCTCTTGGCTTCGGAAGAGGTTGCTAGCTGCCCTTGAGGGAAGGGGCCAGCAGGGAGGTGGCAGGACGCCCCACGGGTGCGTTTCATGCTGGTGCACACAGACTGCAGTGACCTGCTCACGTGCCGTTGGTGCGTCAACCTTTCACGGGTTTGCTTGGGCTCGTAAAATTGGAAGTATAAAAATAAGCAACTAGGGTGATCATAAAACAGCTAACTGGGCTGCGGAGCCGAGCAGAGACTGAACTCCGATAGTTGCCTGGCAAGTTGAAGGTGTGCAGCTGCAATCCTGAATCACGTACCGGGGATATGCACTCTCAGAACTGTGTCTGAATCACGTACCAGGGATATGCACTCTCAGAACTGTGTCGGGAAGCAGCTCCATCACCGTGAGGATATCATAATGACAGCTGCCGTGTCTGCATTAATGCCATCTCTTAGGACTGCTATCATGGGTGTGTCCTTTCATCAGCAAACCATTGCACATGGCCTGGGACTGCACATGTGTTCTCTGGTTCTAAGAATCAACAGCATTGAGGGCCTGGTGTAGTGGTACAGCAAGCCATGCCTCCACCTGCAGTTCCAGCAACCCCCAATAGGCACCAGTTCATGGCTCCTTGGTAATACACCGGGGAAAGCAGCAGAATACATAACAAATAATAAATAGACTTTTAAAAACTGAACTTTATCCATTCGTAACATTTTTGAGGATTTTCTTCTTCTTAGGGAGATTTAGTAGCACCAGGTGCTGCAATGACCCCTCCTTGTTTTAAGCTACGCTGGACAAACCTGGACGTCCAGCTCTGCACTTCCAGGGGCCTCTGCAGCCCTTGGTTGGCTAGTCCATCACCAGGCATGGTCTCCAAGCTTCCCTCTGAGCTGTGATCCATCTGCTGAAAACACTCTCCCATGGGTTTTTGTGTGGCCAAGATGAAACATCTCCTTGCCATTTGAACAACTCCCCTAACAACACACACTGAGTATTTTGAAATGTGTTGGGACCTATGAATTCCTTTAATAAAGAATTAATTCCCCACCTGTCCTGCCACTCTTCCTGACACGGGGCTCTCCTGAATTCCGCACTGACACGCCGCGCTGCGTGGCTCAGGCTCCGTCCAGCTGTACTCGGGTTGTGACCTCCCTGCATGCCCTCTCCTCCCTGTCCTGGTTAAGCCTTGTTTTTCTGGCTGGTGTCCAACACTGCGCAGGCAAATTATTTCCTTGACAACCATAGCCCTAAGCAAATTATTTCAACCTCTTCCTTATTGCATGGCTTGCTTACTTGCTTGCTATAACATTTCAAAATATTCCTATGTGCCATCAGGTAAGCTGAACCTGAATTTATAGAACGAGCTGGAAGCAGAGCAAGCCAGTGGTAAACTACTGGAACAGTTGAAAGAGGTAAACAGCAAATGTGTCTGACGAGGGAGGAGTTCAGCCAAAAGGACAACCCGAGAGCCAGAACAAGTGACTCCCCAAGGTCACAACTCTATGTTTAGAAAAAGAGTGGCTACAGATGCCAAGGAAGTGGAAAGTATTGCTCACATTTGAAGACATTTAGTTTTATTAATTCACAAATAGGTGCCAAACGCTAACTCCCTAATAGGAAAGAGGTCCACTTCAAGGTTGTCAACAGGACACCGGAAACTGGGTCACGAGTCCTCCCTGGGCGTCGGTGTGCGCACCAGCGGAGCTGAGCGTGGCTCAGCTGCAGCCCACACCGCAGCGCCTGGATTCAATCCCAGCTGCTCTGCTTCTTCCCAGCTTCCTGCCACTATGCATGTGATGGCTCAGGTGACCGGGAGGCCTGAACTGCATTCCTGGCTTACGCAGCCCCGACTGTTGTGGCAGCTGGGAAGCGGACTGGCAGAGGAAAGATCACCATTGTTCTCTCTCCTTTTTTGTCTTTCAAATAAAATGGCACGGAAAAAAGTGTCCTCTTGAGAATATGTCTCAATAAAACAAAGGCACAAAATTTTTGGAGTAAAATTTAAAATAGTTACTGAGAAAATTTCAAGGTAAAGAAAATGCCTCATTGCTTTCAATTTTCAAAGAATCTTCAATTCTGTGGCCTTCCCAAATGAAAACATCTTTCCAAATTTTAATTTGTATGTTCCCAGTGGTAAGGGACCATACGTTGTGTGACTACAGAACGGTCAGCAAGGTCAGCAGGAGATGGTGCAGCGAGAGAGCAGGCGCCCTGCGGTGTCTGAGTCCGTCTGAGGTCGGCCAAGGGCAGCTTCCCACCGCCCCGCCCAGCCTACTCTCCTTGTTACCTATGGGACTGTGGGACTTGGGGTGTGACTAAACCCAAGGGGAATTGGAGTGCTGGGTCCCCAGGTGGGCGGAACAGCGGGAGAAGGTTTAATGGAGCTTCACTCAGTTTGCTCAGGAGAGCTGAGAGGCCTGTGAACGGAGGTTGATGTGGGGGAAGGCTAGGGGGCAGGAGGCAAACAAGAAGATACAGCCGCAGAAGGGGAATGTAGGCAGGCCTGCTCGGGGTGGGGATTTTCTCTGAGCAATCAAAGTGAAAGTGAGGGCGTGATTGAAGCTGCAGCCCCAGGGGCAAAGTGATTTTGAGGATAATCATGTCAAAATAAAGTCAGAGAAATGAATGTCAGACTTGGTCCAAAAAAAAAAAGAACCCCACAGAGTTCAACTGTCCCACTCACTTCACTCGCTTCATTTCCTGCCCTCCTAGCCCACAGGCAGAAAAGCCGGGTGCCTCCATGCCATCCGAGCCTGGGCACGCCACCAGGGCTGTCAGGAGGGCTTCAGGCTTTGGTGCTGCCACAGCCGTGCCATGGCCCACCCCCAAGGGAAGGCAGCTGCCTCTCCCCAGGCCTGCTGGTGTCTGAACTCTCGGCGCTCAGGGAGGGAATGCCATCCCATGTCTGGGCAGCTGGGCAGCAGCGGAAGCTCAGCTGGGCAACGTCATGGGCACTGCTGGCTGGAGAGCCTTCCAGCTGCTCCTCCGACCACAGCAGACCTGACCTGCGTGCTCCAGGCCAGCAGAGAGCCTCGCCCTTGGGTGGTGCCATTTAGTTCTTCACATTTTTTGATGACTTCTTAAAATGTGTGTTCCTTGGCCTGGCTTCCAGCTTCAAACCAGCCCAGCTCTTGCAGAGCGAATGGAAGAGTTCTCTGTCTTGTTCCACCCTTCTCTAACTGAACTTCAATAAAAATAGAATAAATCCTTTAACTTTTTTGTATTTAAAAATGGGTGTCTCCATATGTTATTTTGTTTTAGAAATAAGTTTTTAAAAAAATTATTAATTGACCTGAAAAGCAGAATTATAGAAAAAGAGAGAGAGGAAGAGACAGGACAACCTTCCACCTGCTGGTTCACTGCCCCAAATGGGCACAATGACGAGGGCTATGCCAGGTCAAAGCAGGATCTTGGCGCTTCATCAGGGTCTCGCAGGCGGGTGCAGGGACCAGACCCTTGGGTTGACCTCGACTGCTTTCCCAAGCGCATCAGCAGGGAGCTGGATCAGAAGCAGGGGCAGCTGGGGTTCAAACCAGAATGGATGTGGGAGGCTGGTCGTCACCTCATCCACAGCACCAGACCCAGATTTTTTTTTAATTTAGATCTTTTTGCTTTATTTATTTTTAAAAAATATTCTTGGACACTTATTTTCTTGTTAGAGTAATATTAATACAAAGAGAACAGAGTTGTTGTAGTCCATGACACAATTCTTAACCATATAAACATAATCCCCTCTCCTCCCTCCCCTTCTCCTTCCCTGCCTGCTTGCTTCCTTTCTTTCTCTTGTTTTGGAGATAACATTTTTAATTAGCATTATAGTCAAGGGCTTAATATTCCACTAAATAAACAGACCAGCTAGTAAAATGACCCTTGTTTGGCAGAATAAAGGCATGGCCTATAGAGAAATGGACCATTTCATCCACACACAAGAACACATAATAAGCACAGACTGTTGTAACTGTCTGATCTGACTCCTATTCAGACCCTACTGTGCATGCTGCCCATTGCATTTCAAAGTCTCCTGCTGATGAAGGCCTGTGGGAGAACCCTCCTCGCCTTGGCACGGAGGAACCTGAGGCTTCTCCTCTGGCGGGGTCCTGCCTTAACACCTCCTGCCAGAATGGGCCACGTGTCCCGAGCACCGAACCACCACGCAGACCTCCTCAGCGCCTCCTGAAGGCACTCCTCACCGTTATTTCTCCTTCCAGGTCTTTCTCTGCTTTCTCACCTCCCCCACTGTGCTGTCCGGCTAGTGAAGGTGGCCCATTACCTGAAGACACTGTTACTCAGCACAGCACAGATGGGGAGAGCAAGCGTTCACCCGAGGGGTGGACAAGAAGCCCACTCGTTTGCATCCAGAAGGAAAACTGGGCCACTCAGCACATGCAGGAACAGGACACTGAAGCCGCAGGCTACCCTCCTGCCCAGGAGAGGAGGTGACTGTTAGGGAGAGATTTGGGAGTGTGATGGAACAGCTCAGGTTCCCTGATAGCTCCCAGAGATAGAATGTCCAGTTCTCTTAAAAAATAAGAATGTGATGTTTGCCTGACCCCTTGTAGAGGATTGCAAAGGCCTGCTCCCCCTAGGTAGCTGGTCCCTAGCTTCCTCTCTCTGCAAGGGGCTGGGACCCAAATGGGGGACTCTCACACACTGGCCCCTGCGGAACTCTTGAGAGAACCACTCCTTAGCCTTGACCTAGAATAGACCTTGCTTGTTGTAATTGCATTTGGCTGTATACAATGACACCTCGAGTTGGCTCTTTAAATAAAAATAATCACCTGTAAGGTAGAGCTACAGAGAGCGAGGGAGAGATAAAAAGAGAACCTTCTATCCACTGGACTATTCCCCAAGTGGTTACAATGGCTGGGGTTTGGCCAGACGGTGCCAACAGCCAGGGTCCTTATCCAGGTCTTCCAAAGATGTGAGCCAACCTGTGATGGTTTCCCCGTCCTTCCAGCAGGGAGCTGAATGGGAAGCAGAGCAGCTAGGACATGAACTGGTGCCCATGTGGGATGCTGGTGCTGCAGACAGCAGCTTAACTTTTTATGCCACAACTCCGGGAGCTTGGAGTTGGCTCTTTAACTCAACCTCTCTCTCACCTCCATTCTGGACATTTCCTTGACCCACTACTTTGCTCCTGATGGGTTTGCATTGTGGCCCAGCCCAAAGACTATACTTTCAGGGATCATTTCTATAGTTGTTAACTAGAGAAGTTTTTCTGATCGTGTGGCCCAGCCCCTACGACAACTTACCATCCCTCGCCCACAGCTACACCCTGAGCCCAGTGGCACAGCCCCTCTTGGTTGTAAAATGGGAAACCTCCCTGGGAGGCCCTAGGTTAAGCACAGAGATGATCATCCAATCTTCTCATGCAGGAAATTAATGCTAGAAGCAGGAGCCTATTTATTTGTGCATATACCATGAAGGATGTGAAAGAATGATAACGAGTACACACAGCATGCTTCTGTGTTTTGGAAGCGAGATCCAACGTTATCTGAGTGCACAAGAACAGCCTGGTGCGATCCGCAGAGAGCTCTGATTTCCCTGTGGTCCTGCACACGTCAGAATCACGCTGCTATTTTTTAGCACTATGTGCTCAAGTAATACAGTTTCTAAAACCACTCAGAAGAAATAAGCCTAAGATAGTGTAGCTGCAATACAAAAATCATGAATATTGAACCCAGAAGAAATGCTCCCAGGATCATCCAATTTGATCAGATGCATTTCTCTCTGTTTCCTGCTTCAGTGCTGTTCACAAAAGCTGCCTGTCACTCCACCTCAGCAAGCAAGAGAGAAGCTAAACTCTGAGGGCCTGGCACTGACTATCCAAGCCAGGAGATGGAGTTACAAAGACACCGCCGCCATGGTCCTGGATGAGCAGGAAGGGGGCTGTGCATGTGGGAACAGTCAGTGTCTACACTGTCCCTGGGACTCCTGCACCGCAGACCAGCCAATCTCAGAGGATGTAGAGAGATTCCCGTGTGCCACCTGGGAAGTGTCGGGTTGGGGAAAGCAACGGGCAATCTCTTCACACTCATCCTCACAGCATTTCAACAAGTGGAAATTGATGCCTGGAGTATGCGCTTTCAGTTTCTGTACTCACTGGTACACCAAAGAAAAGATGCCCCCAGAGCCCACAGGCACCAGATGGGCTCTCTCATGGCAGCACACAGTGTGCACCTCGTTCTGAACGCACAGTATGTATGACCACACTGGGTGGGTCTTGGGATTTCCAACCTCATGTTCAGCTTCTGGCTTAGTCCTCAAAATCCCCAGGGCTTCACATGCCATCATCTAGCCTCTTCAAGATTCAGGTGTGAGATCCCTCTGCAGCAAAACATGGCCAGAGCCAGCTAGCTGTGGTTGGTAAATGATCATGTGTCCAAAGCATCCGAATAGAGGAGACCAGGCTGCTTGAGAAGGATAGCAAACAGTTTTCCAGCAAAGAAACCCCCAAGATGGGAGTGTCAGCGTATTGCACACATTTGAGATAAGAGGGAAAAAGGCTTATTTTTCTAAACAAAAACTAGTCAGATACAACAGATTCATTGAGATGGAAAGCTAATGGTATACCAGCTCCAAAAGAAATAGGTTATTTCTAAAAAAAATTTGAAGTTTTTGGTTCCCTGTAAAATTAAGCAGCAAAATTAAGTACTAGAATTCCTATGAATTCCCTGCCCCCAGGCACACAGCCTCCCCAATACCTGCTTTTCCCCCACGCTTCAAACTGAGAGCTTGTCACATGACACACCCTTGTCACTCAGTGCACACTTCACAGGAGGTCTCATCCCCGTGCTGATGACACAGTCACGACATGCAGCCCCTATCCTGGTGCCATCTGTGGGGTTTCACTGTCGTGGACTCTTCTGTACCTGTCCACCCCTCTCCCCAGCCCGACCCAGAACCCACGGGTCATTTTGCTGTCTGCGTTGTGACACCTGCTCCGGAACGTTCCAGTCAGGATACACACTTAGCAGATAGGACATTCAACTCCCCTTCCCCCATGCCTCTTCCTGGCTTCAGGCATCATTGCTCTGACATCACCTTTTGACTTTACCATGCCATGGTTTCCAGTGTACAGGCAGAGTTTGTGTTTTACGAATGGGTGAGTCCTTGCTGGGCTACATCAGGCCTGGGTTCAAGTGCCAGCTCTGCTTGGCTTTGCCAGGGACCTTGGAGAAGTCCAATAATGTCTGAGACGAGGGACTCCTGAGCATAAAGACTGAACTGTGTGGAAGGCGATTTGGCCTGACCGTGTGGCCAACAGGGTGCCCCAGGCTGGGCAGAGACACACTGACCCCATCAAAGGCTCCACTGAAACAAAGCCCAAGTGTTAAAGAAGTACATGCCAGCTGGGAGGCCACTAAGCTACAGGTAATGGAAGGAAACACATGACAAAGTCGCTCTGGGATCCTAACACATATTCAGATTGTGTCTGTGCACTGGGTCAGCAAAAATGCTGTCCATAAGAAGTATGATCTGGGCTATGGTGCAGTCCTAACAGGGAATGCCTCTCCCAAGTGTTTGTGAGCAAGAGGAAACAGGATATGAATGCATTGGCTATGCACTGACCATATGCAAAGGAGGCAAAGGGAACAGCCAGGAAAGCCTGTGTGAGCTCACCTCTGGGTGCTTTGTGCAGTTGCACTATCCGGGATTTCAGAAGAAAGCTCTAGAACTGAGTGCACTGTTTACAAGGCATGGATAGAGGTTGGTGTAGGTCTCCGGGGCCAACCCTTCAAGTAGTCCACGCCAGCAGGAAGGGGAACAAAGCGGTTTCCTGAACGTGGGGAGAGGGCACTGCATGCCAAGGGGGCTTAAGAGGGAGTGAACTGAAGAGGCTTTCAGGGGCAAGGGAGCCTTGGGCGCCAGCCAGCAAGGTGACAGAAGCGGGCATTGGTCCTCCTTCTGCTCTACCTGCACTTTCTCTGAGGGACCTACAGACTAGATGGATATCAGGGTATTTTCCCTTACATGTTCTGTGTGTGTCATTCTTCGCAGAGAATTGTGGGAAGAATAAAAGATGTGTGAATCAGAAGAGGATGGGAAAGAAGCATAGGGGAATAAGGAGAAATCTCAGAAAGTAGCACGAGGAGTGATACTGGATGCCGCGGACCCAGAGGACCAACCATGGCGGTGGAAGCACACGGCCTCGAGCGCCATGGCCCCAGCTGCATACTGTCCTGCCCATCAAAGACAAACAGCAATGGAAAGTCCGCTTTTTCAGGGTGTTTCAGAGCAGACTCCCACTGCCGCTCTGGCACACAATCAGCCAAGATGTAAACACCATGCCCCTCCCACCTCTGATCCAGAAGCGCCTGCCTGCAAACCCTAATGCAGGTTCACGTGGCCGACCAGAGCCAGTGTGGGGCAGATCTCACCAGTGAGAGCAGGTTGGGTACAAGTAGCCATCCAAGATGCCACCTGCAGTCTCTTGTCACCTGCACGCAGGTGAAATGAGAACCCCAGCGACCTAGGGGTACGACGTAGCTCTGACCTCAACAGGTCCAACAGAGCGAGAGACACAGATCCAGAGCCCACCCGTGTGGAAGAACTGCCTGTCCTCCTGTGACGGCGCCAATCCCCACAGCTTCATCTGCCCAAGCCAGCGGAGGTCCCCTGAGCTCCTACTGCCATCACGCTCTGGGCTGGGCCGTGCCTCTCCTCACCCTGCGGCCACTGCCAGCAGCCACAGGAACAGGAATGCTGACCTTCGTCCCCAGCTGCAGCTCTGACCCAAGAGTCCAGCAGCACCCCATGCAGGGCCCTGGCGTCTGGCTGGCATCTCAGGTACCTCACTAAAAGGGCAGCAGGGAGCCTGGGGTCCCAAAGCACGTGTTCAGAGGCAATCAAGAGTGATTCCGACTCTGCTTCTTGTCCTGAGGCTCCTTCAGCAAACACCTGTGACTTGATGTTACCAGGAGCATGTGTGAAAGGAGCGTAATTACCAATAAACGAGAGCACATTTCATCAGCAAACATCCAGAGAGCTGTGTAAATTGTTACCATGGGTTATCAGCTGGAAGTCACCTCTAGTGATTGCAAGACTTAATTTTTCCCCCTTTTTTATTATTAATATTTTGTGGCACAGTTCCACAGGTTCTGGGCTATCTCTTAACCCATTCCCAAATCCCTTTCTCCCCCGAATGATTCACCCTATATTATTACAATAGTAATAGTTCTTCATAAACAGTCATAAGTCCATCATTGTGGGTATGGACAATGGCAGAGAGTCCATTATTGTATTGTCAAGATATATTTAGGTCTCATTGGAAGTCTATCTGGAAGTAGAGATGCATGCTGCATTGTACCCTCACATCTGGATATGATAGTCTCCATTACACAGGTACTGTACATCCCTTAAATGAAAAGCCGCAAAACAAATCAACAACAGGAAGAGAAAAGGAGATTTACTATGCCATGAGGTTAAATAACATGCTACTCTATGACTAATGTGTTGCTCTTTCTACACCTTATGGAACTCCCATATCTCTTATATTTGGCTTTTTAATAGTGTCCCTTAATTCTTGAATTCGTTTTTTAGCTTGACCCAGCTCTGCTTTCAGCTTTTTTGATTGCTTCACCATTGTACCAAGAAATATCTTCCAATTCTGAGATTTTTTTTTTCTGCCTCACTCATTCTGTTATGGGGACTTTCCATGAGATTTTTAATTTGCTCTATTGCATCCTTCATTCCCAATAATTTGGCTTGATTTTGTTTCAGTGTTGCTATTTCCTGTGTGACATGTTTCATAAATTCACTGAACTCCTATATGTGCTTCTTGTTGATAAAAGGCTTTATAGTGAGTTTTTTTGAATTCTGTATCTACCATTTCTTTTATGTATTCTTCATTTAATTCTGAGGTTGGCAAAGACTTTCGCCCCTTTGCAGGACAATCTTCAGTAATATTCATTGTGCCTTTGTCTCTTCTGCTCTTGGTCATTGTATTTCTGGTTATCAGATTCTTCTCTTTAGGTCAAGTTTCTAAGATGTGTCACCACAGATCTACAGTTTGATTTTACTTACTGCAGTTGGTACCCAGTTCTTTGCAGTCACTTGTGCTACTGTCTCTAGCGAGTTTCAGATCTGGGCTCTTGTGTTGGTCTTCCATGATGATCTCCAAAGCCCCCAGCTAATAATGGGTCACCACTCTCCACCTCCTATGATCCTGTGCTGTGGCTGCACTGTTGTCTACAACCTTTCTCCCATTTCTGTCCCAAGCAGTTCACAGGATTAGGGAGACACCAGATGTCCTAAATAACGAGGTTGTTGCCACATTGTACAAAATGGTGCCTAATTGCCACTGGTGGAGTTCTGGTTCTGCTGGCCATTAAGTCTGGGGCTACCCAGATCTATTTCGGGTGAAATCTGTAGAATGCTATATCAGTGCAATGCACTGTGCCAGAGATGAGTTTGCTCCCAGCTCAGTCCATGCTCAGTCTCTCCAAAGCCATTGCCTCCCTACACAAAATGACACCCAATTCGGTTCTGGTAGGGGTCTGGGCTGTGAAATCCACCCATTTCCTGCACTACCTGTACTGGATCTACTGTTATGTCTTTGCTCCTGGTTGAATCATGCAGTTCAGCAGGATGGGCAGTTCTTTGTCTGGCTTCACCTACTGAGTTCCGGGTGAATTCTCCTTCCCACCTGACTGTTGCTGGAGCTCCAGCCCTGGTGGAGCTCTGATCACCACCTGCTGACTGTCACTGGAGTGTCTGGTCACTGCAATACCATACCATTGACTGTGTTGCTTTCCCGTGTCCATCAGTCTCCAGGTGCCCCTCTGCTGTTGACCTGTCCTCTTCTATTTCCAGGAGTGTGCCCTCTCTGCTTCACCCTGGCTAATGATTCTCCATCTGTTTCAATGTGTGCTTATCTTATTCTGCCGTCTTGACTTTCCCAGCCCTAAAATCATTTAAGACAAGTTGGAGAAGTACATTGTGCAATATTTTGCCTAGTGCAAGTTTTCTGCTAAGGAAAGCAACTTAAGTAATTTCTGTTGCATCATTTATATGCAATCAGGAGTCTGTTCTTCAAGGATATATAAAAATAGCATAAATGTGAGAGCTGGCAGAGACTTTAGACATCTCTATTTAATTTGTAAGCAAGGAGACCTTTTTAAGGTAAATCTTATATGCGCCACCAACATATCTAGAGCAGAAGAGGACATTTGCTATTGGTACAGCTTTATAGGGGCACACTTTTGTTAAACACTCTAGTCACAGAACAAACACTATTTTTGGATCTTTGGAACATCGCTTCTTTCAGTACCTTCTCTGCAACTATCACAGATAAATCAACAGAAATGGTGATAACTGTTTTGTAACTGCCTTTCTCACAACCTTAGGATATTCTTTAAGTAGAGTGCAAGAAGCTTAATTCTAAAGTTAAAACAAGTTAGTAGCATTAGCGACACCAATGTTGTCAACAAGCTGTGGTCCTCAAAGAATTAAAAGGTGCACCCCTCTCTACCACACACACACACACACACACAAACACACACACTTTAGTAATAGCTGCGATACACACAGCAGTGTTTGTAACTAAAAGCAGTGCCCTTTCTTTCTGGGCACACACCTCAGTCACAGTTGCCAGACTTCTTGGTGCCCAGGCATATGTGCCCTGCTGGTGAGGTGTGAGAGCTGATATGCACCACCTCTGCACCTGGTACCTGTCAATCTCTCCAGCTGACTGCCACGGAAGGTCTCCATAGCTGCACTGCTGGAGGGTCCCATAACAGACCTCCTATAGATCTGCAGTGCCCTTCCTAGGATTGGACTAGCAAGAGAGAAGCCCTTCTTATTCAGCAACAGCATTGTCATTGCAACCAGCATTACTTAGCCTCACTAGCTACCATTGCAGCCAGCGTAAACATGGAGACAGTGATCTAAGCAAGTAATTACCGAACCCCTGAAGCACCTGTTGGGAATCCAAAGCTGAGATCCAAATTTCTTTATAAAGTCATGACTCCCTGGCAGCAGAGCAGAGAAAGTTGTCTCAGAGCCACTGGAAAGCTAGCAGGGCTGTTGGTAAACAGGGAGAAACCCAACCTGATTTTCATTTCTGCAGTGGTGTGAGGGCTGAGCGCAGGTTGTACCCAGCTGACCCCACCACAGCATCCAGAGGCCGAAGGCAGAATGGAGCCTCTCCTTCTTCCATTGCATCCACAACAGGCCCTTCCCTATCACTTCATTCCCAGTGAACTGGCCAAGGTCACAGGGGAAGCTGTGGGCTGGCAGAGTGACAAGGTCCAAGTTCAAGACTCACATAGACTTCTTTCCAGCCTTGTGAACTCGGGAAGATCACCAAATCCCTTTAGCAAAATTGACATGAGGGGAGCCAGTGCTGTGGCATGTCAGGCCAATCTTTTGTCTGTGATGTCAGCATCCTGAAACAGTGCGGCTCATGACCCAGTGACTCCACTCAATGCAGCTCCCTGCTATGGCATGGGAAGGTGGTAGGGAAGAACCCAAGAGCGGGGGTCCCTGGATTCACAGATGAAGTTCCTGGTTCAGATTGGCCCAGCTCTGGCCATGGAAACCATCTGGGGAGTGAGCCAGCGAATGGAAGATCTAGCTTTCTCTTCTCTGTGTGATTCTGCCTTTCATATATAAAATAAATAAATCCGTGTTGTTGTTTAAAAAAGCAGATTAAAAGATTCACATGAGGTCATTGTGAACAACAAATATGATCAAGCAAAGGAAAGCACTCTAGAAAACGTGAGGCAGTACAGAAAATGAACACAATCACCGTTACCAAGGGCCCTGGAGCACTCAGGGGCCTCCTCACCCCACGGGCATCACAGTGTCCAAGGCAGGAGAGGCAGCGTGAGAAGCCACAGCTTCACTGTTACCAAGGGCCCTGGAGCACTCAGGGGCCTCCTCACCCCACGGGCATCACAGTGTCCAAGGCAGGAGAGGCAGCGTGAGGAGCCACAGCTTCACCGTTACCAAGGGCCCTGGAGCACTCGGGGGCCTCCTCACCCCACAGGCATCACAGTGTCCAAGGCAGGAGAGGCAGCGTGAGGAGCCACAGCTTCACCGTTACCAAGGGCCCTGGAGCACTCAGGGGCCTCCTCACCCCACGGGCATCACAGTGTCCAAGGCAGGAGAGGCAGCGTGAGGAGCCATAGCCTCTGTTCTGTTTTGGAGTTGTAAATTATGTTTCCTTGCAGGTGCCTTAGTTTCCTCACTTACAAAGCAGGCAGACTTTCCAGAGCAGGCTCTGCTCTCTATGCCAAGGCCAAATGAAATACAGGACACCCTGTAAACTTTGCATTGATGTAAACACCAAGTAGAACTCCAGCATAAGCTGGTCTCATACGATATGTACGGGGCATCCTGTGTTTTTAGCAGCTAAACCAGGCTTCACTGGATTTTATTCACTCACATTCTATGACGGTGGCAGTCACCATCCAGGACGCAATGAGCAAAGCACACATAAATCCTCACTGTGCAGTTGAGCCTTTTGATGTCATGACAAAACATCACCAATGGGCAATTGGTAAATGTCACACACTTAAGTCTTGGAACAAGGCACTGGCACATGGAGTCCCTGGTGAGAGCTGGCTCTGCTTCCAAGGCAGTGCCATGGTGCTGCCTTCTCCAAGCAGGAGTGCAGGCGATCCCTGGGCAAGCATGTCGGGCTGTCCTTCCAAACTCCCAAACAGGAGCCCTCATCCTGCTCCACCTCCTTACTTACCTCCCCAGGCACCCCCCTCCTGCTCTCTCACACCGGTGGCTGGGTTTGGAGGGACATGTCCATTTAAGCGACAGTGCATATCTCTCACAAGAGCTTCCCTTTGTAAAAGCACCCTTCTCTGTTACACCACCCACTTAGCACCACACTGGGCTGCTGAAGGTTAAGGACAAGATAATGTGCAGAGGAGCTTCATGAGTGCACTTCAAAAATTCACAGAACTCAAAAAAGAATGGATTTTAGTTCTCAAGGCATTTGGAAATACATACTTTTTCATAGCATGCAATTTTCTGCCAGCTTTTGGGAGACTCCTTGTGTTACCAGCTAATGTATTAACTGTGCTTCCACTCCATTGTAGGCAGTTACATTATCACATGTGCAAACCACTCACCTGCAGGCAGCAGGGTCAGAATGGACTTGGCCAGTGAGAGGTCCTCACAGAGGACACGACGCCCAGCCTTGAGCACGGTCAGCATTCAGGAAAATGCAGAGGAATGTGCAGGACTCCTGCGGGATGACAACAGTTTAAAGCTCCAAGTGGGAACAGGTACTCCTTCCCCGTCCAAGGCTGGGGACACTCAATTTGCTACCACTCAATTGCAGGGGGATTGCAAGATTCCCATGTGAGGACCAGTGCTGTGGCCTGGTATGGTCAGCGCTGCTTGCGAGGCCAGCATCCCGTAGGAGAGCCAGCTCCCCCTCTTCCTGCTCTGCTTCCCATCTGGCCCTCTGCTGTGCTCCTGGGAAAACTGCTGAAAATGTGCACATCCTTGGGTTCCTGTGGCCACAGGAGAGACCCGGAGGGAGTTTCTGGCTCCTGGCCTCAGCTTGTCCCAGCCCTGGCAGTGTGGGCCAACTTCTCTGTGTTGCTCTTTCAAATAAATAAATACATCTTTAATATATTCTCATTATTTCCACATAGAGTCCTACCTCCCACTCAATTTTATTCTTCTTTCCTCCTTGTTCCCCCTCCTTGCCTTCCTCCTACTCTCCCTCCCTCTCTCCCTCTCTCCCTTCCTACCTTCTGACAAGAATGGTTGACAATAAGCTGCTTCTTGCCCAGCTCGAGAAACACTTAGCTCTGTAACGCAGAACCCTGCAGGGAGAAGGCAGAGTGTGTGAACACACAATGCAGAGGAGGAGAGGCCGTGGTGATAGGACCTGAGCTGGAGCAGTTCCAGCAGGGACAGAGCAGAGACAGCGTTCTGCAAGCACCTGGCACAGCTTCCCCCTGGCTCGGTGTGGGGAAGCTGCCACAGCACAGGTCCTCCAGTAGGGAGAGCAAGATCAAGCAGGTGTCCCAAGTCTGACCCAAACCAGAAACTCGTCAGCAACCCAGAGAGTGCTCAGCAGTGGCCCCCAAAACATACCTACCTCCTACCTCCTTACTGGGAAGAGAGGACTTGCAACTGTGATTAAATTAGAGATCGCAGGGCAAGATCATTCCAGCAGATTCCAGTCCCAAGCCCAGTGACATGGGTCCTCATTAGAGAAGAGGCATGGGGTGATGTGACAGGGACAGCAGGAAAGGTGCCAGCTGCTAGAAGAGCAAGCGGGGAGGCACTCCCACTGGGAGGGTTTCCTGGCCACACACACACAGAGCTGTGGACGGGTGCGCCCTGTCAGCCTCTTGACAGAGGACTGGTGGCCTGCGCAGTGTGCAAACACACATTGTGTGGTTCTAAGTCACCCAGGAATTAGTCAGCAGCCACAGAGAAGAAGCCCTGACTTATACACACTCCCCAGTGAGCATTTGGTTACAGTCAAGATGCTGTTACTCTCCCATTTTATTTTGAAGAAGTATTCATTGGAAAGTCAGAGTTAAAGAAAGAGGAGATGGGGAATGAGATATTTCATTCCCTGGTTTATTCTTTAGGAGGCTGAAGCCAAGAGCTAGTAGCTTCGTTCAGGTCTCCCACAGGATGCAGGGACCCAAGGACTTGGGCTATCTCTCACTGCTTTCCCAGGTCATTAGCAAGGAGCTGGACTGGAAATAGAGCAGAATGGGATGCCTAGTCACAGGCAGTGGTTTAACCCCTCACCCAATGCTGGCTCCACTGGCTCCATTTTATGGATGAGGAAAACAAGATGCTAGCATCAAGAGACTCTGAGCACCCATGTTCTTGCCCAGAGGCTCTGCATCTCAGGTGTGCCCTACCCACCTGCTGAGGGTGTCCCTCTCTCAGTGACACTAACTGAATTTGAGATAAACATGCAGGCTCCGACAGGTGCACTGGAGAAGGGGCCCTGGAAGAGGCTGCGCAGGGGCCCGGGGATGAGACTGTGCTGGCCTCTGGATGCACAGGCACGGGGGCCCAGGGTCTGTGCTTCCTGATGACTCTGTGCTTCCCTAGCCCTCCCCAACATGCCCTCCTCTCCCCCATGGACTACCTGGACCAGGAAGCAGCTTCCTGCCATGAGCACACCTCTGCCCCGGCTGAGGAACACAGCAGGCAAGGAGACCACAGGAGCAGAGCTGGGCAAGCAGTTCACTCAGAGTGATCCCCATGATCACAGCCCCGCCACACAGACACACGTGACACCCCTCAGCTGTCAGCAGCCCTCATGGGAGCATACACCCCCTCGGCTGTCTGAGGGCAGCCTACCTGGGGGCATGCAGAGTCGCCACCAGCAGGGAAGGGGTTAGTGTGTGGGGAGGTGGGTGGAAGCAGTACTCCAAGGTCAGGTTAAGGGCAGGCACTGGGCCCAGGGCTCGGATCCTCACTGAAGCCACCCAGCTCCACATCCGGGATGGGCTAGAGCCCTGGCTTGTCCCTGGACCCCAGCTTCCTGTCTGCATGAGCCCTGCGAGGCAGCTAGAGGCGGCTGAAGGTGTGAGTTCCTCCTGATGCGGGAGACCTGCCTATGGGGAGCACCCAGGGCATGGGCGCTCCCACATTCTCCCTGCATCTCAAGCATATATGTATTTATAAAGAGCAGTCAAAAGGCAGACTGTTGTGGAAAGAGATAACCTAAACCCTGCCGGAGTCCTGCTCCAGCGGAGTTCGGAACTCGCGAAGGGTGCGTGGATGAGGCGCAAAGAAAGAGAGAGAAAGAAAGAGACGGACCACTAGTAACTCTTCATCATCATAATGGACCACGCACAAAAGCTGTCCGCTTTATTTATACAAAATCAGTCAAACTCTGGCTCAGACTTTTTACGTCATGGTCAAGTGGGTGTTTCCAAAGATAACTCTGCCATTTGTTTCACCTAAGGCTAGAATGTTAACCAACTGGTGCCTGGCTAGGAAAAGGTTTTCAATAGATGATGCATATCAGTCAGTAGCACATTCCTACCACAATTGGTCTTGAGATAGTCAAGGGAGGAAGGGGCCTAAAAGATCAAAGAAGAAGGAAAGAATAGATTCCCACTACACCTGAAGGCAGAACTCCCTTGATTAGCATAGGATCAAAAGGGGAGTTAGTACCCTTGGTTAGCATATCGCCACAGGATGCAGCCCTAACAGCGATAATAGCTCTTTGGCTAAAAACGGCACTAGCAACATTAGCTTCTAAGTTCCTATTGACGTTTAACAGTAACTCCGCAGAGGCAGGCAATGCCTAAATAGATTACAGAATTCTCAGTGGGGTTGTCTGGTGTCCATGCAAAGGGAGGCAGAGCCACATTCAGGTGTTGTAGAGACATCCGCCAGGCCTTGCCACACAGCGGGAAGTTCCTTGCAACCTTGCCTGCAATGGAGCCACGCTCTTCACACCTTCCTGTCTTCCACCCCCATCACACGGACTCCAGCAAAACCCAGTCCTCAAGACAGGTGCAAGGAGCCAGTCAGCTCCTCTGATGAACCACTGGTTAAGCCTTCTTCCTGCTTAACCCAGTTGCCCCGGCTAACCACTTTCAGTCCACACACACATTTTATGCCACAAGAAAAAATGCCATTGTGACAGGAACCCCTAATTAAATGTCAAGGGAGAACATCTTTCTGGACTCATGAAGGGATCTGAAATATTCCAGGTGCAAAGATGCTGTAAACACAGAAGCAGCGATAAGAGTCATTTGTAAACACTTGCTTGGGGATAAAGCAAATGCTTTCACATTTAAAAAATGCTGTTCCTTGGTGATCAAAACTACTGGATTGCAGTTAAGGAAGACTTCCCCAGAGAACAGACATCTTCAATGCTAATCAAGACACTAATCTTGGGCCCTGCGTGGTGGCGCAAGCGGTTAAGGTCCTCGCCTTGCATGCCCGGGATCCCATATGGGCGCTGGTTCTAATCCCGGCGGCCCCGCTTCCCTTCCAGCTCCCTGCCTGTGGCCCGGGAAAGCAGTGGAGGACGGCCCAAAGCTTTGGGACCCTGCACCTGTGTGGGAGACCCGGAAGAGGCTCCTGGCTTCGGATCTGCATAGCATCGGCCTTTGCGCTCACTTAGGGAGTGAATCATCGGAAGGAAGATCTTCTTCTCTGTCTCTCCTCTCTGTATATCCGCCTTTCCAATAAAAAAAAATAATAAAAATAAATCTTTAAAAAAAATGAAAGTTCCACAAATCTGCCAAGGTATGCTTTCTTCAATTTTTCTGTAGAGCTGGTTACATTTGCTTTTTTTTGAAAATTGACCTACAATATTTTCTCAAAGTCAAATTTTTAGGTAGGCAATTATTTTAAATACTTGTTACTAAATTATTTGCTAATGAAAAAAATTTGTTCCGAAAAGCATGTTTCTAATAACAAGGGCTGTTCATCCTTTAGGAAGCTGATTGAGTTGATTCTGATGTTCCGTTTCACTAAGAAAAGCACTTGAGTGTTGTGAAGTCTTTAAAATGTGCCCAGAAATTCTTTGCCACTCCACGTTTTAAGCAGCGAAACCTGGGGCAGGCATTTGGTGTGGCAGCTAGGACACCCATGGCCCATGCAGGCAGCATTCCTGATGATTTGCCTGATGTTAGAATCAGATCCATAAGTTATAAGTGTAAGCCCACATGAAAAGTGAACTACATGCCAGTCACTATTCTTGTGCAAAATAAATTCTACCTGTCAAGGAAACCGTTGGAAGACATGGGAGTTAAGGAACCAGCACTCAGTTCCACCACCTATCCCTGCACTCCAAGTAAACCTGATTGCTATGATGTCAGCACCTCCCGCTGTGATGTCAGCACCTCCTGCTGTGATGTCAGCACCTCCCACTGTGATGTCAGCATCTCCCGCTGTGATGTCAGCATCTCTCGCTATGATGTCAGCATCTCCTGCTGTGATGTCAGCACCTCCCACTGTGATGTCAGCATGGCTGCTCTCATGTCAGCACAGCTGCTGTGGTTCAGCAAGGCAGAGCAGAGCACAGCTGGACAGATGAGTACAAGTCAGCCTCATCACTCATTAACGCTTATCTCTACCCAGTGCTGAATTTCTCTCTGTGGACTGTTACTGTGGAGTAACAGACACATTGGCAGAAAATTCTCATGGCAAATTAACATGACAGCAGCAACGGTGAAATCAATGCTGAGATAAGAAAACCACAAATGCTCAGGCTAGTGCCTACAGAGCCACGTGCTTTGCAAAAATGAATATTAATGCATTTATGATTACATTATTTTTATAATTAAGCACTGATCAATTTTTTAAAGAGAAAAAATCTTAAGAGAACTATGCCACTCTGAATATTTTAGTTATTACACTTTAAATTCAGTATCATAGAGTTTGGGCAACGGATGCCCAAAACTGGCCAGATCTTCATTATTATCTAATGCAGAATGGGACTCAAGGGTCTCTTACAGTTAGCAACTCAGCTTCAAACATAAGCTAGACCTTGTGAGTGGGTTAGAAACAAAAATATGCCCACCTACACGTAAGGTTCCTTAGAAGAGGAGTAAAACAACTGTGAGGACAAATCAAAAAGTTTGTGGCAAAACGGTTTTAAAGGTTGGATTTATAGTGCATGAAGCACGGTGTTTTCATAGTAAACATTTCCCAGGAGCTTTCGGAAGTCCCTTGTCCCTAAAGCACAGAGGTGGCGCAAGGCGGGTATGGGGTTAAGAGACTCAAATCCTACCCCTGGGTGTTAGCTTTGACCTACTCACCTGACCTTGGAGGCACCCGCTGGGTGCTCGGGTGGGCATGGAGGTGATCACCCAGGGCCTGGAGATCTTGCAAGAGAACTGGGAACATCACACGCACTTAGCTAAGTCTCGGAGATTCCTCTGCAGCCAACAGAAGGGGATGCACTAAGACTTCACTCTCCCTGAATCCTCTGTGGAGCGGAGGGAAGCCCTCACTACCAGATCAGCGCATCCCTGGCTCAGACTCACAGTGCCTTCCACAGCAGGGCCGAGCCAGGCTGAAGCCAGAAGTCCAGAGTCAATCTGGGCCTCCCGTGTGGTGCTGCACACTGCTGCTTCCCACGGTGTGTGCTAGCACTAAGCCCTTGGCCAGGCACACAGAAATCAGACATGTGGCCCTCAGACAGCAGCCAAACCCCTCAAGCAAACACCTAACTCACCTCTTCTTCAAACATTTGAGAGAAAGAAAGACACACAGAACTCTGCTGTGTTGCTTTACTCTCCAAACGCTGGCAATAAGTGGGGAGGGGCCAGGCTGGAACCAGGAGCCAGGAACTCCATCCGGGTCACCCACGTGGCTAGCAGGAACCCAGTGGTGTGAGCCATCACTACTGCTTCAAAGGGTATACATTAGCAGGAAGCTGGAATTGGGAATGGTGCTGATACAGATTGTGAGCATCTTAACACTGACTGTAGATGAATAATACATCAGCACACCTTCCTAAGCTTTCGCTGAGTATTCACGATGTGGTCCAGTTCCTGCTGCAATGGATAGGAGATGTACTTCTCCCCTGGAGGGAGTCGTGCCAGTGAATGCTCAGAATGGACATACAATGATGCCAATAGCAGCATATCAGTGAACACACCCCAAGCCAGGGAACCGCCCCTGCACTGTAGGGGCAGGGAGCTGTGAGATCAGTCTGGGGCTAAAACAGCAGCATTTCTACCTGCAAAAGGGTTTGCCTGGGTCAACACGCCACTGCCAAAGCAAAAAACAGGACCTGTGATCCCAGGCTGGGGAGAGCAGAGTCCAGAGGCAGGGAGCTGGTCAGTCCCTGGCCCAGCATAGCGTTCAGCTTCTCGGAGGGGCGGAGAGGACTCAGCCCCTGCTCACTGCTGTGGACACAACTGGGGAGGGTCTGGGAAGGCAACTCTTGCCATTTCCCTCCCTACTGCCCCAAGGAGATAGAGATGAGTGATGGTGGAGAGTTTTCTGAAGACAACCGGGCTCTCATTCAGGGGTACAGCTGACATGGCAGCTGCCAAGGGCTGAGGTGTCGCGACAGCTGCCCACGCCTCCCTCCAGCCACACTGGGTCGGCGGTGATCCTCAGACTGCAGCCGGCACACTGCAGTGGGTCTGTACTGACCCGAGTTCCTGCCACCTTAGCCGGTTTACCCTTGAGGCCAGGCTGCCGCTCCAAGGAAACCCCCCCGCAGAGGACTGGGGGTGGTGGCCGGGGATGCCTCGGAGATCCCAGCCTGCAGTGAGGGGATCTTTCCTGGGCTCCCGAGTCCAGCCACCACACTTTGACCATGACATGGTGTCCCAGTCGGCCCGCAGTGCTTCTGGGCATGCTCTGTTGGAGGGACGGTGTGTAGAAGCAGAGAAACCCTCACTGCCCTCTGCCTTCTGACTTTCAACTGCCCCGGGATGGGCAGAGGCGAGCAGGCAGTTGGTGAAGAGAGCTGCGAGAAGGCCCTTCAGGCTGCAGGAGGGCAGGTGGACAGAGGACTCCAGGGAAACACAGCATCCCAGGGGACACCTTCACTCGCCCCTGGGTTGCACACACCACAGCATCCTCATCTTAGGAGAGTGGCATCTTGATGACCGCTCTGTAAGACGGAAGTCAGGTTGTCAGAATCGCAGACTTACGTTGCTCCAAGAGTCCAGTGGGTGCTCGGGACGCAGAGGGCATGGGCCTGGGTGGTGGAATGTGCCAGAAACAGAGTGACCATTGGGCTGAGTGAGCAAGGTTGAGTGCAGCCATAATCTGTCAGAGGGGTTCTCAGCCACTCCTACCAGCTTGAAGCCAGCAGTGTGTGGCCTCAAGGGCCGTGGGAAGCCTACTTGGACCCCGTCCTTCTCTCAGTCCCTATGCCTGGGACCCCAGGAAGCACCCTCAAGGGGCTCTTGACCAAGGCTGAGCTAAGAGGGGCCCTGCAGGTCTGCGCTCCTGGGTCTGGGATGATCTCCCACTTGGCACCTGGGAGCCTTCACTGGTGTGATACGGAATGGCCTCTGTCACCATTCACCTCGTCACACCCGCAGGCAAGCTGGTCAGTGTCCTGCCAGCAGCTGGGCCTCAGGAGGGAACCAGAATTTGTGTCTGCATGATCTCGTTAAAGAAAGTCTGCTTGTCACATGCGGAATTTAAATCTTGCTGGCAAGTTCTCACACCATCTATTGGCTGGGAGATTCTCCCAACCATCTCAGAAATGATCCTAGGGGTGTGTGAATCAAAAAAAAAAAAAAAAAAAAAGTACAGCCATCAGCTTCTTGAACTTAACCTACATGTACTCAAATAAAGCAACTGCTTAAACCCAACAAAAATGAACAAAAACAAGGAACCAAACTTTCAAACGCACGAAGGAAGAGAGCAGACATCTCTCCTAAGAAGATACACAAGCAGCCAATAAGCAACCAAAAAGATGTGCAACAGTAATCATTAGAGGAACAGATCTGAACCCCAGGAGGCACTGCCTCGCACCCACTCAGAACCTGCCACTCGCTGGCGAGGCCAGGGAGCAAGTGCAGCGTGCGGCTGCTGTTAGAGCAGACGCAAAGTGGTGCAGCTGCCGTAGAATGGAACATAGCAACTGCTAAAAACAGACGGAACTGCCAAGCGACCCAAAGGTCCTGCTTCTTTGTGGTGTGTCATCAGGAGACCCAAAAGCAGGGACCTGGCCCAGCGTGTGTACACTTGTTCTCACACTGCTAGAAGGGGACGGACTCTCCAATGTCCCCACACATCTGCTCTTGGTATGTTCATGTAGCGGAAAACTAGCCCTAAAAGGGAAGGACGAGTTGACACGCATGGCAGCACAAACTCTGCGGATGTCTTGCTAAGGGGATGGAGCCCAAAGCCCGGGCAAGCAGGATTCCTCCGCACCTGGAGGAGGCACAGGAGCATTGCCAGCAGGTGGCAGGGTGGCGAGGCCACGAAGGAGGGAATTTCAGAATGGTGATGGCTGCATGACAACAGGAAGGTTGTTGCTGGCCCTACACTGAGCACCTCCAAATAGCCAGACTTGAGTAACTGCATTTCATGTGGCCGTGGTCTGACTTTCAACAAGCTCAGGTACGCTGGTAATGTGCATTTTTATTTTCCTCAGTAATATTTTGTTGCCCACCATTTTTTTAACATTGGGATTGCCATTTTGTTTTTACCTTGCAAGCTGGATTTTTATTAAATTAAGATAAAACCTGTATCTGTTTTAGCAGAGCAAATGTTTGACTGACATGCTATTGTAAACCAAAGGTTGTCAAAAAATGTCTATAAATAGACAAGCAGTAAATACTGGAGACTCTGTGGGTGCCGCCATCTGTGCCAGCGCTTGGCATTGCTGCAGCAGTGTGGAGGTCGCGGGAGCCTACCCAACGCAGCGCAGTGCAGCACAGCGCAGCATGCGGGATCCAGCCCATCCCGGTGAGTATGCTTACAAGAGCAGGCAGCTTGGAGCTGGACCGCAAGCTGTGTGTGTTGATCCTGGTCTAAACTTTAAGACACGCACTCATACACACATCCACAACCCTGTGTGTGCACATGGTGGTTTTACAAAGGGACACCATCGCATTGTGTTGCCAGACTGATCTGAGACCACTGGGCACCCTGGGGGTGGGCTGCTGGAGGCTTTGAAATTGTCTGACAGTCACAGATTCTCAACCATTAGATCCAGAAGCGCAGAAAGGTATTGTAGCTCTGATGATGGTCTGTGAGGCCGCCACACCTCAGCTTCTCTGAACCCTGATGCAGCCGGAGCGATGCCAACATCCACAGCGGGACTGCTGCTCCCAGGGAAGAAGACTTTACCAAGAGGTCAAACTCAGCATCCCCCTCTGTCTAAAAACTCAAGATGCATGTCATCTTTCTCACCCCTGCATTTCATTTAGCATCATTTTGTAAAGTGCTGGTTGATCCTGAAAGTGTCACATTTTAGACCATTTTTGTCATGGAATGGGGAGATGTATGACCATATGGGCTGCCTCACCACTGCAGGTTTGCAGCACTGGGCTTGTCTTCAAGGAAACCAGGGAGTTGACTGACCTGCTGCCGGGAGTGTCGGCTTTGAGAAATCCACTTTATCTCCTGCCTTCATGCAGGAGTTGCTGATTTACCTGGGTTTTTAAAAGGAAGTTAAAATTGCTAAGAATGGGCACCCTCTGCCTGCGTCCTTCTCTAGGCAAGTGCCCACGACGGGGAAGATTGAGGGCACAAGAGAAAGCCAGAAGATACAGCCGCGAGGTGAAGCCAGTGATCAGCAACAAAGTCAAGGAGATGCATGTCTACCATGGCTTACATTTGAAATTTACAGAGTTAGAAATCAGGGCAGTGCATTAGGGGGGCAAGAGGAGGAGAGAGGGGCCCAGACGAGCAGAGCTGTCATAGTACTGAAAGACATCACACATCACACCAGACTCCTGGCAGGGACTCTGAGCCAAGTCGAGTTTCAAGTATGCCCGATGTCCTCAACCTCTGCGTAGCTCTGAGTGGACCACAGCCTCGTGCTTTTCCCGAAATGATCTTGGGGTCCACAGCAGCCAGCCAGGCAATCGCCTGCCAACAAACAGAGCCATGGAAACAGCAGTGGCCTTTGTGTCCACTGGCCCGTGTCCTCAAAAAAGTCAACATGGAACTGAAAGCAAACAAGCACTATGCCAAAATTTTCTTTTAAAAATAGCAGTAGCAGGCTTTTGACACACATTATGACTTTTCATATTCTATGTGTTCTTCAGAGGGAATCTCCACTTTTTCATTGTTTTCCAACAGTAAGAGAGGAATTCTTAAAAACTCAACAAGTTCATTTCCTGGAATAATTATATCTTGATGCATCGACTTGGAAAGATTTTTGACCGACTGTCCACAAAGTGCTGTTACAAATCAGTGGAAATCATTAACCACATTTTTAAAGGTCAGCACAAGTGTCAAAGACTTTAACTTGATATTCATTAGTAAAGGAGAGAAGTAAACAGAGATTGCACAGCCAACTCAAAGAATTTAAAGAACTACAAACCCACATGCAGCAAATAAATACCAAAACAAATTTAGACAGAAACACAAACATGTTCTGGGAACGGGACAGTGGAAATCTGTTCATTTGTGACAACTTGTCAGTCTGTCCAAATCACAGCTGAAAAACAGCCTGGGTTAAAACGCAGCTCTACATCCCTGGAGTGTTTCTGATACCATCCCAAATTCAATACCAAGGACTAAGATGCTGCTGAGCGATGTGGAAGTCGGGAGGCCCAGAGACTGTTCTGACAGCTGAGACTCCTTCCTCTTCTTCAAGTTCTCCTCCAAGCAGCTGAGAATCCATGACCTAGAGGCCCAATGACCCAGAGTTCCATTCACAGGGTACCGAGTGCTCTCTAAGCTGCCTCAGAGATTTAGATTTGCAATATAATGCAATGATGTCATTGTGAAAGACCAATGTGTGCGTGCGTGTGCTAAAGTCTGTGCCTTGGTCAACAACCACAGCCTCACCCATTCCAGCCTACCCATTTTAGCAAACACTGTGACTGGAAGGTGGTCATTCACTCCGTGATTGCCCGAGAGATTGCAGTGCCCTGAATGCCAGATAGTTACCATTTATCCAGTTACAGAAAATGCTGGCCAGCCCCTGCTCTGAGCTAAACAGAGGACAGACATTACCTCTGAGGCCCAGCGCAATGGCTCAGTAGCTAAATCCTTGCCTTGCAAGTGCTGGCACCCATATGGACACTTATTCATGGCTCAGCTACTCCACTTCCCACCCAGCTCCCTGCTTGTGGCCTAGGAAAGCCTTAGGATCCTGCACCTATGTGGGAGACCCAAGAGAAGCTCCTGGCTCCTGGCTTCCGATTGGCTCAGCTCCGACTGTTGTGGCCACTTAGGAAGTAAACCAGTGGACAGATCTTTTTCTCTGTATCTCCTCTCTGTAAATCTACCTTTTCACTAAAAATAAATAAATCTTTTTTAAAAAAGAAAAGGAAATTAGCTCTGATTAATAGTGTCAGGAATTATCTTGCTTTGAATAGTCATCTCTATTGCCTATACCTTGATTATGGATGAGACAAAAATGTAAAAGACGGAGCTCTGTTGAGCAGAGAAAAGCATGCCTCTGCCTCTCACACTGGGGTAGGGGGACAGCAGGGGACAGTGGGGCTCAGGGGGTCTGGACAAAGGCCAAGGGACGTGCATCCTCACAGACCTGCTGGAGGGCTCAGGCAGCAAGTGAGGGGGCAGCAGGGCAGTCAGAAGTGAGAGAGCTGCAAAGCCCAGGCACAGCCTCCAGGGTGGAAGGAGGAGCCAACAGGGCCAGGATGGAAAGAAAACTCCACCGATCTCACAGCCATGCCAAGCAGGGATCTAGAGAAAGAGGAAATGGGCAAAGATGGGACCGACTGCCGAGTCAGCACTACAGAGCTGGCATGGCCTGCCCATGGAGAAACACTCAACTCAGACACAAGTAGGCCTAAGCAGGGGAGCTGTTCCAAAACAGGGGAAGGACCCAGAGTTCAGAGTAGTCAGCATAAGGGGTGGGAGACACAGGGAGGCACCCATCCAGAACACCTGCAAGTGAGCAGAGCAGGCAGTCTGAAGACACAGCGGTGTGAATGGACGCCTTCTTTGGGAGAAAACAGAACGTGTGTGTGTGTGTGTGTGTGTGTACGTGAACATGTGTGTTTGATTGGGTGTGCGTGATCGTGTGTGTGTGTGTGTGTGTGTGTGTGTGTGTGTGTGTGTGTGTGCCGCCACAGCCAAAAGCTCAGCTGTCTCACAGAGTTACTGAGCAAGCAAATGAAAGCCCTTTATGACCTGAGAAGCCCCACGGTGATACTAAGCATTCATCAGACACAAACTCTTCCCCGCTGGTGACTTCTCAGAACAATGGAAAGGGGCAGCTGAGTGGAGCCACACCCGGAGAAGCCGGAGAAGACTCCTGCAGCCTTACACCTGTGGTTCCAGGAACTGAGCACTGACGCCAGGGGCCAGCCCACACTGTATTCCCCTTCCAACTGCGTCATGAATTTAGTAACACCCAGAGAAGTCCAAAACCCAAACTTTTTTTCACATTCAGGCATAGGGAAAGCAAGTTCTGAGAAATACCACCATCAAGAAAAGAAACATGTGCTGTGCTTTGGACAGATCAGTTTTTAATGTTTTTTTTTTTAAATACCAGGAAGCTAAACAGTTGATAGCTAATAGCTATTAAAGTAATTAAAATGTGCAGTTGCCAAAATAAATAAAACTCAGTAATTAGAGGATTGCCTGATGCCCTAGACACTCTGTGTGAACATTTCCTTCTTGTCCAGGTGCAAGCAGTCTCTGGAGTTAGGAACCCTCCTGGGTGCTGCCGCGGTTTCTCTCCCTGAGCAGCAGCGGTTATCTTGTGAAGATGTCATCTCCACCTGGTTGGCTCAACCAGCCCTGGATAGGCTGCCCTTATCTTCCCAGTGCTTTGAATAATCTAGAAGCAATGCCACTAAAATCATGCTTTCATCTCTTAAAGGAAAAATTCAGAACTCAGAAATCAACTATGGCTTTGAATCTGTGGCAAAGTTAGAATACAGGCCACAAAAAAGGCAAGATATACAACAAATTTCAGTCAAGATGGAAAATGAAGAAACCCCAGAAATTCACCCATATAGCTACAACCAACTAAACTTCAGCCAACAAGCTAACATCAGTCTTTGGGGAAAGAAGGCTGCATTCAACAGTGCTGGGATAATTGGATCTGGAACAAGACCACTACCTCACACTTCACACAAGAGCCAACTCCCAGTGGGCAGGGACCTAAAGATACAACCTGATCACAAGGAATTGTTTGAGAAGAGCATCAGGGAAACTCTGCAAGGCATTGGAATAGTCAGACTTTGAAAAGGCCACAAGGAAAATAAGTAGTAAAAGCAAAAACAGGCAAATGGGACTACATCAAGCTAAAAGCACGTGCCCTGCAAAAGAAACACTCAACAAAGTGAAGAGGCAGCCAAGAGAACGAGAGAAAATATTTGCAAACTAAACAAACGATAGGGGATTAATATCCAGGATCTATAAAAATCTCAAGAAATTCAACAGCTAAACAAGTAATCCAGTTAAGAAGTGGGCAAAGGACTTGAACAGGCAGTTTTCAGATTGTGAACAGACATCTGAATAAATGCCCAACTTTACTCACCATCAGGGAAATGCAAATAAAACCAACACGAGGTACTAGCTCTCCCAGCAGGAAGGGCTATGATCCAAAAATCAAAAAATAGTAAATGCTGGCAGGGACATGGAGAAAAAGGTACCTCAGGCCACTGTTGGTAGGAATGTAAACTAGTACAATCATTAGAGAAGACAGTCTTGAAATTCTTCAACGATTTGAAAATAGATCCATTCAACTCCTGGAAATTCACTCAAAGGAAAAGAAATCTGCATATGAAAGACTTTTTAAAAGGATTTGATTTTTTATTGCAAAGTCAGATATACAGAAAGGAGGAGAGACAGAGAGGAAGATCTTCTGTCCATTGATTCACTCCCCAAGCAGCCGCAATAGCCGGAGCTGTACTAATCTGAAGCCAGAAGCCCAGAGTCTCTTCTGGGTCTCCCACGCGGGTGCAAGGTCCCAGGGCTTTGGGCCGTCCTCGACTGCTTTCCCAGGCCACAGGCAGGGAGCTGGAAGGGAAGCGGGGCCACTGGGATTAGAACTGGTACCCATATGGGATCCTGGCCTGTGCAAGACTTTAGATGCCAGGCTACTGCACTGGGCCCTGATAGACTTTTTTATACCCCTGTGTTTATTGCAACTCAGTTCACAATAGCTAAGATATGGATCTGAGCCAGAAGTCAATCAACTGATAACTGGATTTAAAAATGTGATACACATACACTACTTGGAACACTACTTAGCAAAAAATAAAAGTCCTGTGTTTTGCCACAAAATGGATGCAACCAGGAACCATTATACTTAATGGAATAAACCAGTCCCCAAAAGACAAAAACCGTACGTTTCTTTTGACATGTAGTAGTCAGTATGGAATGTCCATGGATGAGACGGGTATCTTGAGATTTGGCTATTTGGTTGGGCCTTGGCACTGTCCTGTGGAACTCTTTGTACTTGCTGAGTATTGTACTTGCAGTCCACTAAGCCTGTGGTTATAAAGTGGACTGAAACAGAGACTGGTACATATTTTTTAAAAAGGAAATAAGGGGGGATTAAGGAAGAAAGAGAGAAAGGGAAGGGATTATGGTTACGTTTTTAGAGTCAGGCCTATGAAAAACATGAGATACATTCTCTGTACAGTAGTAAATTTTTAAATGCAAAAAAATATGGAAATTTGAAGTTTAAACATTTAACATGTTTTACTGTTTTTATCACCACCTGAAGATTCATGGTATTTGTAAGCTTTGAAAAGATTTTTAGATACACATTAAATAAACTTAAATCCATATTTCTTCATTCCTTTTAGAACAAATTAAGGATCATTTTATTTAAATCCACCTTAGTTTAAGTGAGGCGGCTCCGGGTCAGAAGCCTTTTACAAAACCACCCAATACAACACTGGCTCTCACGTATTCAGCATGTGCTGAATTTCCCAGGCTGCCATCTTCCCAGCCGTGCGTGTCCTCCGCCTCTCCTGAAGGCATGCCCCTGACAGCAGGTACTGGCAGGTGCTGGCAGGCGGGGAGGCACAGACAGTCCCTGAGACGCGTGAGCCTCAGGTGGATGAGCGTCACAGGGACAGAGTCCAAAATAGTATGTGCCTGTCATTCTGGAACCAAAACAATGACTCAAGAGAGAACTCCTTCCCGAGGGACAAATTACCCCATCAGCACGAAGTGACACTGTCAGGAGATTGTTGGAGAAGATCTTTTTAAAAAACCTATTTCCAGGGAATCACCTTGACATGAAAATTATAAAGTTAAATGATATCTGTAACAAGGAACCAAGCAGTGTTTCCTAGACAATAGCCTTCGCTCCTGCGTAGGTTCATGGAACTCCACACAGGCACCAGGACAGGGCTGGACTGCAGCACCTGTGGAAGTGGAACAGTGACCTCACAGGAGCCTGGGGAGACGGGGCTGTCCCCAGGGAGGAGTAGAGAGCTACTCCTCGGGCACACACCTGCTGTAGAGACAGGCACGAGAGACACAAACTCAGGACACACAGAGTGCTGGGGTTTGCTGGGGGCTGTGTCCTGGTGTGCCTTGATAATGACCAGAAACGGCGCTCTGTGGCGACCAGAGGAAAGATCTGCTCTGCACCTCTGTCCTGGCCAGGGCACTTCCTCCTGTTCCCTGGCATGTTGCTGCGTCACCCCCACCTGCTTCCACTGTCACATGTGCTTGCTCCTTGTCTGTGTCTGCGTCTGCGTCTCAATGTCCCTCCCCTTCACAGGATGTTAGTCTCTGGACTAACATCCACATGGTGCTCCATGACTCATCCTGACTTGGTTGCACCTGCACTTTCTTTTCAAAAGAGTATGTGATTGTGATTTGTCCCCAAAGCTTTTGTCCCTGGAATAAAGAGGGTGGAAACTTAATCCAACTATGAGGTGGGGACATCAGACAAGTGGCCGCCAGAGTGGACTGAGTTGTGGAGGTCCAGTCCCAGGATGGAATCCTGCTGGCTCTGTAAGAGGCTGCACACATACGCGTGCACCCCTGAGGACTCCAGCAGCCACCAGCCAGCCCCAGAGGTGGCACCCGTTGGCTCCTTCACTCTTGGGTGGTGAGCCTCCAGAAAACTCTTTCTTCTCTCAAGTTGGCCTTAATCAAACCAGCTTTACGGTAATCGTGTGAAGCTGATTTGCTTTCCTTACACACAGGAGGAGAAAGAAAAGCCGTGTACACAGGCACGTGCCTCCAAAGTGTGTGCATTAGTTGCAATGAAGAGAAAAGATGAGTGAGCCTGCCGAAGATGCCAAGAATTGACCGGCGTCCACGAGCTGTCGCACTGCTGCCCGCAAGGAAGTCTGTTGGGTGGGCACGGTCATCAGGTGTGTGCCTCAGCATGGAAAAGGCTGAGGCCTTCCCCGCACGCACGTGTGGGACCGTCCTTGCGGGCACACGGAACTGCAGGAGAGCAGCAGCTCTGCCATCCTCCCCCTTCATCCGCCTTTTTCCAGCAGACTCTGAGCACAACCTGTATGGTAGAGATGTGGGAAGACAGCCCAAAGAGGCGCTTGCAGGAGGCAGGCAAACGGGACAGCAGGGCACAGCTTGAGGCAAAGCAGCGTGGCCAGGCTGCCTGGTCACAGAAGAGAAGCCCTTTGCCATGGTCTACTGAAGACCCCAACCACATAAGCTCGGCCGCTCTCCCTTCTGGCTGGAGGGAAAAGGTATGCAAATTCTCATGAGCCAGGAGACAGAACAGAACTACTCTGCTGGGGGATGCAGGCATCCTACCTACAGACTAAATACTGCCTTCTTCAGCACTGTTCACAATGATAGAAATGCTAGCTAAGTTGCCACCTACAGTGCCAGAATCCCTTATGGGAGTTAGGTTGAGTCTGGTTGCTCCATTTCCAATCCAGCTCCTTACTAACGTGCCTGGAAAAGCAAGGACACTCAGGTGCCCACATGGGAGACCTGGAAGAAGTTCCTGGCTCCTGGCTTTTGGTCCCAGCCTAGCCCAGCCGCAGCCATGGCAGCCAGTGGATGGAAGATCTTTCTCTCTGGTCTCTGCCTCTCTCTCACTCTTTCGCTGTCTTCCCCTCTCTAATTTTGCCTTTCAAATAAATAAGACATTTCAAAGATTAGACATTTCTAATATTGTAGTAAATGATCAGCTAAATTTGAGATTACCTTTACAGAAATATGCTGTTATTAAAATATGGTAGCTGTGTGAACTTGGGGTGGTCATCTGGCCTCTCTCTTCCCTCAGTCACTTTCTACGTCAAAGGGAAACGGACCCTTCCTGCCCAGCTATGTGATGCTACTACAACAAGGCTGTTGGCAGCCACCGCTCCACTGGCACAAAGAGCCCCTGGGAGGAAATTCTTCCTGATTCTTGGCCTTCTGAAGAAGCGGACGGTTGAAGGAAGTAGGAGAATGAAAGCAAGGGCTCGGGAAACAGTGCCGCGCCAAGAAATGACAAGTTAGAATTACTTTCCCTCATAGATGAAGAAAGTGGCATTCAGAGGCAGAAGTCACAGAGGAGACTCCCTAGGTGGGGATGAGTGCCTAGCCCTGAAAGAAACCCAGCTCTGCTGGGGCCCACCTTGGACTGCCCCGGGCACAGAGCGGGGCCTGACTCCCTCAGGGCACAGAGCGGGGCCTGACTGCCCCGGACACAGAGCGGGCCTGACTGCCCCGGGCACAGAGCATGGCCTGACTCCCCTTGGTGCAGAGCATGGTCTGACTCCCCTGGGCACAGAGCGGGGCCTGACTGCCCCGGACACAGAGCGGGCCTGACTCCCTGGGCACACAGCATGGTCTGACTCCCCAGGGCACAGAGCATGGTCTGACTCCCCTGGGCACACAGCAGGATCTGACTCCCTGGGCACAGAGCATGGTCTGACTTCCCCGGGCACACAGCATGGTCTGACTCCCCAGGGCACAGAGCATGGTCTGACTCCCCTGGGCACAGAGTGGGACCTGACTCTGGGCACAGAGCATGGTCTGACTCCCCTAGGGCACAGAACATGGTCTGACTCCCCGGGGTACAGGGCATGGTCTGACTCCCCGGGGCACAGAACATGGTCTGACTCCCCGGGGCACAGGGCATGGTCTGACTCCCTGGGGCACAAGGCATGGTCTGACTCCCCCAGGCACAGGGCATGGTCTGACTCCCCCGGGCACAGAGCGGGGCCTGTTTTCCCTGGGGCACAGAGCGGGGCCTGACTCTCCTCCCACTGCTACACTCTGAACAAAGTCTCCCTGCCCCTTCCTGCCCCCAGCCTGGGCACTGGCTCTTCCCTCTTGTCCTCTCTCCCACAATTGCCATGGCTTGCCCTTGCCTTCTCATTTCTTCTCTTTCCTAACTCTGGCCTTTCAACTGCCATGTCTTTCCTAGAACCATCATCTTTCTAGAAGGCCTCGGTCATATTTGCAGCCTCCATGCCTGTCTCAAACCCTTCCCTTCTGGCCTCTGCCCACAGCAACACCTCTTAATTTGCACCCTCTACAACATTCTTGACAGCCTGAGAGTTCCCTGAGTTCAGCTGGCCGCTCACACAGATGCTGGGCAAACCCTGGTTGTCAGCTGAGTGGGTGCAGCCTAAGTAAGAGCTGCCAGTTTGCAACTGGCACCCACAGTTGGTGGGGAGCAGGAATGGGGACTGAGCCTCTGCCCATGCCATCTGCAAGCAGTGCCAGAGCCATACTGGACCAGCAGGCCCCAAGCTGGGCTTCACAGTAGAAATGCTTCCTCGATGGGTGTGTCTGCCCATGCCATCTGCAGGCAGTGCCAGAGCCATACTGGACCAGCAGGCCCCAAGCTGGGCTTCACAGTAGAAATGCTTCCTCGATGGGTGTGGGACCCCCACTCCACACAGGTGCCTGGCGTCAGAAATGAGGGCACAAGAGGAGAAACTGAGTCTAGGTGAGGACTGTGCTCTCCTTCCTCAGGAGGACCAGCTACCCTGACAGTGGGAAGAAGGCTGTGGACATGGGAGTATCTTTACAGAAAATTGATGGCCACGTGGAAAGGGGAATGGCCCAGCCAAGCATGCCAATCACTGTACTGGACCAGCTCCATATTTGGTCCTCTTGTATCTTGTGGGCTTAAAGACTAAATGACAAAGGAATACTTACTGATGACAAGACAAACAGAGAACAGAAAACCAGTTGGATAGCAAAGTGGTTATTCAAAACGGATTCAATAGAGCCAATCCCTGCAGGTGAGCCTCAATGAAAATCACATACACAGGAAAAAATGGAGTTCAGAACAGGTGAAATTAACTTCCCAGAGGCCAGGGGAGTGATCGCATATGGCAGTGCTGGTGACAGTGAGGGGACAAGAAGGCAGCTCTGAGTGCAGGGGACACGCTTTGTGTCGGTTTGGATGGTGGCTGGACGGGTGCTTGTGGAGGTAAACATCCTTGATCGGGATTCTTCAGATCACTGCTCGTTATATAATCCTTTCCTCACCAGAGGATGACTGAGCAAGATCATCTGGGCGTGGAAGATTATATATTGCAGTGCACATACCACACACACGTACACACACACGGTCTTTCCAAAGCCCATGAAAATGTGCATTATGTATCAAATTGTTCCTTCCATGAACATTTTGAACATGCTGAGATTCAAAGACTTGCAGTTAGACTGAAAGAAGAATTCTACCAGATAGTCCAAAGTGTCACATAACAAGGAAATGGTTTAGCAGGGTTTGGTGGCCGGCGCACACAGCGTAGTCAATCAAGGGCAAAACTAGCATTTGGGAAAACGTGGTTTAAGATTGGGCAAGCTACTAGGCCTTCTTCGTAGTGCTCAGGCCACCCGCGGGGCTGTGGTCATCGTCCTTCAGTGTTTTGTCATAAATGGGTATGATTCCTGAGAAAAAGAACTGCATCTTGGCGTTGACCTGTGAGGGAAGCCCAAGAGCTGAGGGATCAAAAAGGAAAAAAAAAAAAAAAAAAAGACCAGCGAACAGAGGTATTCTGTACACATGCACAGGCTGATGCCAGGGCGGCAGGAGGAAGCCCCAAGTGCCTGTGGACTGTGTCCTAACACCCGGAGCAACTTTCTAAACAGCAGTGCTCCTATAAACTGCCCCAGAAGGTGAGGCATGGATCAAACAATAACCAGAGGACTTCCCGGGGAACTCAGAGGAAACTGTGTGAGCCAGCAGGTAGGGAAGGCATTCCCCAGGCTACACCTGTGACCCCGTGTCTCTGCAGCTACCAGGAGTCTGCAAGCAAGCCTGAAGCAGCCCATTCTCGCAGGGCACAGACCCGACAACCAGAGGGGCTTCACTCTGGCATCTGCGGGTCCGAGCACCACACCAAGCCTCCACCCAAGCACACAAGGCGCCATGCTCCCGGGGGCAAAGGAGGGACACACACAAGGCACCACGCTCCCAGGGGCACAGGGGGACATGAACAAGGTGCCACGCTCCTGAGGGTGGGCACAGGAGGGACACACACAGGGCACCACGCTCCCAAGGGCACAGGTGGGACACACACAAGGCACCACGCTCCCGAGGGTGGGCACAGGAGGGACACACACAGGGCACCACGCTCCCGAGGACACAGGAGGGACACACACAAGGCACCACGCTCCTGAGGGTGGGTACAGGAGGGACACACACAGGGCACCACGCTCCCAAGGACACAGGAGGGACACACACAAGGCACCACGCTCCCGAGGACACAGGAGGGACACACACAAGGCACCACGCTCCTGAGGGTGGGCACAGGAGGGACACACACAAGGCACCATGCTCCAGAGGGTGGGCACAGGAGGGACACACACAGGGCACCACGCTCCCGAGGGTGAGCACAGAGCACAGGAATCTATAGATGATGGTTCTCTTGCACACCCATAGTTGAGACTGCAAGTATCTTTGTATACGCTTCTTCCTTTTGTAAAGCAATCAGTACCACGTCTCTACTCCATCATGTGGGTAGTAACTGAATGACTACAAAGGCACCCTCTCCGGTACACGGTAGGAGCACTGGCACAGCACGGACTTCACTCTCACCAGCATCTCAAATGCACCTGCCTTCTTGCACCACACGCAACTTTCAAATTATTGTCTCCCACCTCCACTGGCATAGGGTTTTCATGATTAGTGATGTTTTACAGATGTAATAAGTAGTAGTAGAGCTCAGAGTCATTTCCAACAACATTCCTTTCATGATTAGTAAGACTAGACTCTTTAAAGAAATATTTGGAAAAAAAGCATAGAGTGACCCACGTGTAATCCCACCCTTCAGTTTGTCCTCCCACAGTCTGCGACTGCCTGAGACAAAGGGACCCTGACTTCACAGGGAGAGCCCAGTCTTCCCAAGCCTCAGGGGTCCACCTGCCCCAGGGCCAGTCCCAGGGTCCACCTGCCCCAGGGCCAGTCCCAGGGGTCCACCTGCCCCAGGGCCAGTCCCAGGGTCCACCTGCCCCAGGGCCAGTCCCAGGGTCCACCTGCCCCAGGGCCAGTCCCAGGGGTCCACCTGCCCCAGGGCCAGTCCCAGGGTCCACCTGCCCCAGGGCCAGTCCCAGGGTCCACCTGCCCCAGGGCCAGTCCCAGGGGTCCACCTGCCCCAGGGCCAGTCCCAGGGGTCCACCTGCCCCAGGGCCAGTCCCAGGGTCCACCTGCCCCAGGGCCAGTCCCAGGGTCCACCTGCCCCAGGGCCAGTCCCAGGGGTCCACCTGCCCCAGGGCCAGTCCCAGGGTCCACCTGCCCCAGGGCCAGTCCCAGGGTCCACCTGCCCCAGGGCCAGTCCCAGGGTCCACCTGCCCCAGGGCCAGTCCCAGGGGTCCACCTGCCCCAGGGCCAGTCCCAGGGGTCCACCTGCCCCAGGGCCAGTCCCAGCCTTCCCGCCAGCCACCTTGTGCTGTGCTCTCACTTCCTTCCCATTATCCAGCCTCACTTCCTCTCAGGACACGTTGCTCCCCCATGGCCACAGTCCTTGCAAACGTTTTCCATTGACCCACAGTGGACAACTTGGCCATAAAGTGCTCACAGAACAGGTGCGCCAATGCCTACAATGAGAACATTGCGTTCAGATTGCCAACAGTGTCACCTCTGTATTTACCAGCTTTTTCATCAGGAATGTGTAGTATTCACATATTTATTTTTAAATGCTCATTGCTTGCACTAGTTGGGTTTTCGTCACATCACAAGGATGCGGGATCCCACACACTTGGGAATCCTCTGCTCTGTCCCAGGCACATCAACAGGAAACTGGAGAAGTGCAGCATACAAGCCATTGCCTGGAGCTCATATGGGGTACTCACATGCAAGCAGTGGCTTCACCCGCTGCAGCAGAATACTGGTCCCATGTTAAAAAAACAAAAAAGTACCTTGATCTACAGTAACAGGAAGAATATGAGTAGAGAGAAAGGAAAGAAAGGCTATTTTCCCAAACCAAGGGTGGGAATCTTTTTTCCTGCCAAGGGCCATTTGAATATTTTCAGCATCATTCACAGGCCATATAAAATTATCAGCTTAAAAATTGACCTGCTATAGATTCATTGAATTTCAAGTGCCACCTGTAGTTGCCTTGGCAAGGCCAGATCAAGTGGTTTCACGGGTCTCCTATAACCATAGTCCCTTTGTTCTTAAAGAAGGAACCACCCCCCCACCCCCAGTCTTCACTTCTGTTTAACTGGTACCAAGCCGCGGCTCAGGTGACATGAAAGCACAGAGCTGCAATTGCACAGCCTTGGGGTGGGCCACTGTGAGGGCCCTGCTTTCCTAAGTGAGCAGCTGGGGTGAGGGACGTGCACAGGGGGCCCCCTTTGAAGCAACTAGTGTTGGACCTTCCACACGCTCTTCACCTGGGTCCTCAAACCCCCAGGAGCTGTGACTGCAAACGCGAGGGCGTGATCACAGCAGCGCAGGCCGGAGTCCACAGGCACGTGGGCCACGTTACAGGCCTTCTCGGGCCCTCTGTGTGTGCTTTGCATGTTAACTATGCTTCAAGGTGCAAGTGACAACCAGAGAAAGGTGACCAGAGTTCCCACAGAGCAGCTGACCTCAACGCAACCCCAGGCAAGCCTGCCCGCCCTGTCCAATCCCGCCTGGGACCTGGTGGGGCTCCCCTTCCATTCCCCATTCTGCACCCCTGTGGGCGGGAGGCCCACCGCGCAGTGACCAGGTGTAATGCCTGCAAAAACTAGGATTGCTGATGACTGTTAGGTGTAATTATTGAAGGAAAAAAACCCTGACACCTCAGTTTCAAGTTCAAACTGTATATTTAAAAATATACATATTCCAAGTGCTGTATGGAAAACCATGGATCCTTACACACGAATGACTCCATAAGGAGAAAAAAATGATAGCTGTCAGAGATGGTTATTACTAAAATCAGAGCAGGGAGTCCAGCACCCTTAAAAAGTCATACAGAGGGAATACAATTTTGGGAGCAAACACAATCATTTTTAACAGAACATAAAAGGAACCCTCATTAGTCAAGTCCCATGGAGATGACCTTATAAATAACTGAGCTGAAGTTCAAAATCATGACGTTCATCACAGAGGCCTCGTGGGTGACACCAGGACGGGCTGTCACCCACACCTCAGTCCCAGGAGGGGAGATAGGAGCCAGGGGCAGTGACCCACATGGAAGGCTGGACAGCACAGTGTGGCCCAGGGCCAAGGCTTGTCAGGAGAGAAAGGCAGGCTGGCACAGGCCATGACAGCAGAGACGGGATCCAGCTGTACTCAGTGGCCTTGGGGCCGTGTGCCCTTGCCAAAGACAGAGTGAGCTGGACTAGGTCCAAGGGTGAACGCAGACACAGATCACGGCCTGGTGTCCATGCAACAAGAGGGGAAACCCACAGCTGGAGGCCAAAGGTCAAGTGTGGGCCACACCTAGGCAGGCACAGGCCTGTGTGGCCAGCTGGGCTCTGCCTGAGCGGGAGGGCCCTGGACGCGTGGCCAGGGGAAGGGAAGAGGGAGAGCTAAGCCTCAGGAGCGTCCTGATCCCTGTGCAACTCCAAAGGATGCCATGGCATGTGAAGCCTGGCAGTTCCTCTGGGCGATGCAGGCATGTTGGCATCTGGGCCATTTGAACACAGTGCTCTGTCCACCTCTCCTCTGCCTGCTGACCCCTGTGCCTGGCCAATGTACTGGCCAGGAGGACAATGCTCGTTGCAGAGTGCCAGTCCCAGCAGGTGGAAGGGCACTGGGCTGGGCCCCAAACCCCGACCTGGCTGTCCATCAGAGGGTGGGGTTCTCAAGGCAGCCAGGAGAAGCACGTAGAAATGTGCACAGAGAGCATGACGGCTTTCCTGCGAGGAACGTTTTCCCAGTATTTTACCATCCTTTGAACAAAACCTCAACTCCTGACACAGCCTCCCAAACCCTGGATAACCCAGACCTACCCAGCTCCCAGACACCTCTTCCCCTGCCCATCAAACAAGGCCTGAATGCGCCATTCTACAGAGCTCTCAACAGAAGACCTAGCCATGTTTCATCTTATTTCACTAATTCCTTTAAAAAGTCTGCCTTATTCTAACAAGATTGAACATGGCTTTATCACTGTCTAATCAGCACTATCAACAAATGTGGTCACACAGCCATTCCAACAAGCCTTGATGAAGAGCTGTGGTTTGACTGCAACATCCCACAGATGGCTACCCCGTGTCATCCACACACCTGTCATCCTTAAGGTCTGAGGGTGACCAGGAGAGGGGACCGTCAGCGTGAGGTCCCAGAGGGCAGACGTAAACACCTCCACCCATGTCCACGGGCACAGCACCTGCCCTGCAAACTGTGATCACTCTCACAGAGCCACACAGCCAGCCTTCTTTGCAAACGGGCATTGTAGGGAGGCTGTGCTGTGTTGTGTTTTGTTTTGAATTGCAGCGCTTGCCATTGGGGACAGCTGGGTTCCCACTGCGCTCTGCACAGCCTCCAGGGCATGCTGTGACATTTCAGCAATTCCAGGGGACAGTGCAGAGGATGCAGACTCCAGGGTCCCAACACAGCAACCTCTGAACACCTTGTGGTTCGGCCTCAACTTGGGCTTAACCAGCTGCCGGGTGACCTGGAATGGCGCCCTCTGCTGGGGTGGGAGAGGAGAGGCTTCATCCCCCTCCCCGCCGGGGAGATAAGAGCCTGCAGTGGTCACCACCACCTCTTTTTGCACAGCAGACAGCTTCCTCTCTGAGCCTGCAGTGCACTGTGGTCCTTGGAGGGTCAGCCCTTTTCAGGCATGGGTCATTTCTCTTGAAGCCAGCAAATTGTAGAAGCATTGGTAAGATGCAGGTTTTCCAAAGGAGTTACTTTTTGGAAGAAAGCATAGCAAGAGACGGCTCCCTGCACTGCTGGCCAAGATTGCAGCAAGCTGGAGCTAGGAGCCAGGGAGATCCCTTCCATGGCATGGAGGGCAGGCACCCGATCCCGGGGCCTTCCATTGCTGCAACGAGGGATCTCAGCAGGCAGGTGGATCAGAAACAGAGCAGTCCAGGCTTATAGCAGGGCTCCCACAAGGGATGCTCCCGGCTGGGGTCCCCAGCCCCTCCAGTGAAGTCCCTTTGGCAAAAGACTTAAACCATGGGGGCTGCGAGCTCCGTGAGCCGAGGCTGACTCTCGTCCTTCTGACCCACACATGCCTTTCGTGTCTGAGAACATCTTCCTCCAGTCACAACCGTCTTCCGTCTAGAGCCAGTTCTCCGAAGCTGTCCCCCTCTGCGCAGCACTGCCTCGCCTGCATCCCTTACACTCCTGTGTGTTGGCTCTGCTCCTTTCCAACTCCAGGATTCCACACGTGGCTGTGGCCCTGCCCAGCTGGCCCCTTCCTCGTCGCCCCTGGTGGACTCTAACTCGGCCTGCAGCTCCCAGCAAGCACCCCCACTTGCTGATGCGGCTGTGTTTTCATTCCATGCGCTGTGCTCTCCATATCTGTCTGCGCGCTGAGAAGGCATGCTCCCACCGCCTGGGCACGCACCGCTGCCTCCAGGCTGGAGCGCAGAGCCTGGGGCTCGCTCAGGCTGGGCAGTATGCTGTGTGCAGACAGGCATCCACCTTTGAAGGCATGGCATGGCAATGATAATGCCTGATAACCTAGTCATGCTTACATAATACACTGACATATTTTGGCTACGTTGGCTAAAATGTATTCCCAAGAGGACTTCAGAAAGTTTGTGAAACGGAATTTAAAAATAGATTCATTTTGGCACAAAAAGTTTTGCATTCCACATAGAATTATCATCAGACATTTACTGGCGAATGCATACCTTGGGGGAACTCCGTGTGTTTTCAATTCTCACACTGTTAAGGTTGATTTTACCTGTTCTACTTTACTTTTTGCAAATGCAGTTGCTAGAATATTTTAACTACAGTAAGTGCCAAGGGTGCCACTCTCAAACTCAACCTTCCTAAACTTAAGCTCATTCTGTTCAAACAGGCCTGCCAGGCACCACAGCACAGGGCCTGGCGTCAGGTTCACCTCAGCACAGGGCCTGGCACTGGGTACACCTCAGCGCAGGGCCTGGCACCGGGTACACCTCAGCGCAGGGCCTGGCTTGGGTACACCTCAGCGCAGGGCCTGGTATTGAGAACCGAGGTCTGTGACCATCTGTCTCTGCTAAGCTCATTAATGAAGTGGGCATGGCCATGAGCGCCCAGTGCTTCCTGGCACCTGTGTCCTCTCAGCTTCTCGGTCACAGACCCTCGCCGGGGGAGGCAGCAGCCAGGCTCTCCTGTGAACTGCACACTGACCCAGAAGGAGGAGCAGCACTTAGTCATGACAGGAGCACGGGACCCAGGGCTGCCCTGCCAGGCGGATCAGGTGACCACTGGAAGAGGGCAGCTTGACACTGGCCAGCCCAAAGGGTGAGGCCATGCCCAGGTTCCTGCCACACACACCCCACTTCATGGGGCACGGGTCACTGACTCCCTGGCAGCACAGGCTGTCTTCCCCAGGAACACTGGGAAGGGAAAGCGCCACTTTGCTAATCCCTAGTGGCACCAAGCTCCAGGTCTCCCTTGCTTTCTCCTTTTGCCACACACACTCAGAGGGACAGCCCTGTCCTCAGAGGTGTCACCCTCTGCTCGAGGTTTTCTCAAGGACGTACAAAGGGCACCGGACTGTTGGCTAATAATTTCAGAATCATTGAGACAAGCGGTGGGATGTCCATCAGATGATTTCAAGAGCAACAGCTGTGTGAGTCATGGTGCAGTGTCCCTGTGCCAAGGCTGCCTTCACTCCAGGAAGTCTTCGAGAAATCGTAAAACCCAAAAGCCATGTTAGTCCCCAGGGGCTCTCACCAATCCAGACCCATCTCTGTTCACCTAGCCAAGAGGAACAGACACAATTTTAGAATACAATTACAGGAAGGAACATAACTCTGTTAAAAACAAACAAACAAGCAAACAGAATTGAGGCACGTAGGAAAGGTGCTTGAGTCAGTGGCCCAGAGCCGGGACAGTCGGCATCAAAACAAATTATTGTCGGCTCAGCTAGTAACCCACAGAATAAACACACATCGCCGAGTCGCCCTGAGATAACTAGACGAGAGAGACAGATTTTCCTCCCAGAAGAGAACACACAAGACAAGGAGGACAGGGCAACCAGGAGAACAACACACAAGCCACCGCCCCGGGAGACCGCAGGCGAACGCCCAAGGCAGCAGGCCGAAGCGTGAGAAGCAACAGAACGCTCGCAGGATGGCATATCGCGTGCCCTCACGTGCTTACACACCGGGAAATGACAGTGCGAGGGGAGAATCCCAGCAGACCCCAGGGTGGCCGAGATGGCGGTGGACCTCCCACCCGCAACACAGCACACAGAGAGCTGGAGCTGCTCCTGTGCTGCTCTTTGACTCTGAGAATAACAGGCCAAGGGACAGCTTGTCAAGGAAGAAGCCAGCAAAAGTGTCAAGGTCGTGAGAGACAGGAAACACTAAGGAAACCACAGGTCAGAAGGAGCTAAGATGAATGATGACCAAGTGACGCGTGAGAGTCAAAACTGGATTGAGGAACTGGAGCGAAAGACGGGCAATCCTAATAGTCAGTGCTTGAGGTACCAACCGTCACTGAAGCTGGCTTTCTGGCTCTGACAGTCGCCCTATAGTTGTACAAGATGCTAGCAGGTGGAGGACGTGGACAAAGAACGCACAGGAACTCTAATTGTTTGCACCTTTCATGTCCATCAGAAATCATTCCAGGGATAAGCAAGACAGCCAACCTGACACCCCTCCCTCTGCGACAAGGGACTGAAACTAGGGAAGAACAGCAGCAGTGTCTGAGGCGGGCACGGCCGGGCAGTGGGCTTGTGGCCAAGGTGTTGGGAAGAACAGAGCTCCTGAGGCCATCCTAAGACACAGCCTCTACTACCCTGACTCACAGTGACTGGCAGTGAGCAGGGGGTCCCCACCAGTCCCTGCTCAGACTCTGGACCCCTAAAGCATTTGCTGCCTACTAGGTCTAAAGCTGCAGGCAGTCCTCTGTCCAGCTTGAAAAGCTGCCTGGGTACCAGCCTGTCTCTTCGCCCTGCAGCAAGAGCTTAGTCCTGCTGCACCTTCCCTAGCAGGATACTGACCACGCTGCTCCATCCTGACACTCCCTGGGGCCTGGGAAGCAGGTGGGCAGCTCAGCTGACCTGGCCCTGCAAACCAATAAGGTTGCTCCAGCCGACCTCCCGAGTCCCCAGGAAGCAGTGCAGCAGGCTGACCTCAGGAGCTGCGCCTGCTGAAGCCCTCCGACCCAGGCAGCCCCGCCCACATGACCTGACCCTGGGAAGCCTGTCTGGCCCAACCCAGCCTTCAAAGGCTCCCCAGAGTCGCCCCTGCAGCCTAGGCCCTTGATGGGTCCTCTGTCCGGGTCCCCTGGGCAGCCTGGCCCAAGGGAGGCCTTAAGACGCTGGCAGGCTGTTACAGGCTGTTCAGCACTCAGCTGGGTGTAGGATGTGGTTCTACCCACAGTAAGGCCCCCAGCAGCTGACAAGTGCCTGTACTCACTGGGCACACTACACCCTAAACTTCCAGCAAACCTGCTCTGCCTAAGAGAGCTGCGTCCCAGAGTGCAAGCTCAGGTCCTTGAGAAACCAGGGGCATTGCCAGTGCTGACCGCAGCTAAAGGCACAAGGACATAGAGGGACAGGACTACCAGCAACCAGAACACCACCAACAGGCCAGCTGACAGCCCAGGACACATCACCAACAAAAGCCTGTCAAATTGTCAGCGGAAGCTGACATGCTAGGCGCACAGACACTAGCATCGGGACAGCAAAGAGACAAGTACATCGCTTCTGCCGAACGCAGGAACTGCAGCCCATGCAGACCAAGGGAGCCTGTGGATCTCCTCAAAAAGAGTGTAAAATAGCAACTTGAAGGAAGCAGTGAGATTCAAAGAAATATAGACAGAAAATCTGACGAAACCAGGAAGATTATTCATGATAAGGATAAGAAATTTAGCAAAGAGTTGGAGCATCAGAAAGGACCAATCTGACATGTTGGTGTAGAAGAACTCAATAAATGGAATTGAAATAGACTAGAGAGGGCAGGGACTGGGGAGCAGTGGGAAGCCTGCCTGGGGTTGAGTCCTCCTCCATTTGCAAGCCAGATCTGCACCAAGGCGCACCCTGTGGACAGACGAATGTTTGGGCTCCTACTGTGGGAGGCACAGCTGGAGTCCCAGGCTCTTGGCCGAGATATGGCTGTCATGGGCATTTGCAGAGAAAACTAAGATAGCAGATCTGTTTAAATTTCTTCCCCACCCTTTTCTCCTCTGCCTCCTTCCCCCTCTTTCTCACTTGCTCTTCCTTTCAAATAAAAAAAAAAAAATTAATGAGTTTTTAAAAACAGCAGAGAATCTTAACAGAATAGATTAGGCAGAAGAAATAATTTCTGAACATAACTGAAGGAATATTGTTTAGAGATAACAGTCTCTGAAAGAAAAAGGAGAAAATGAAGGAGGAAAGGAAAAATGATAAAAAGCATTTGAGACTTAAGGAACAGCATTAAACACGCAAGCTGATGTTGGCAGCACGCTGCTGCAGAAAAGGAGGGGAAAGGCAGAGAAATCTATCCTTGGGCTAGTATCGTAGTGCAGGTGAAGCTACTGCCTGCAACACCAGTGTCCATCTCACACTGAGTCCATCCTTGACTGCTCCACTTCTCACCCAGCGCCCTGCTAATGCCCCTAGCAAAATCAGCAGATGGCCCCAGTACGTGGGTCCTGTATCCACATGGGAGATCTGGAAGGAGCCCCAGACTCCTGGCTTTGGCCTGGTCCAGCCTGGCTGCCATGGCCATTTGGGCAGTGAGGCAGCAGACAGATCTCTCTCTCTCTCTTTCCCTCCCTTCTTCCCTCCCTCCCTCTGTGTAACTCTAACTTTCAAATAAATAAATAAATATTTTCTAAAAAAAGATTCAAAGCTATCAAATGATCATCTTTCTTCTGGAAATATCCCCAAAGGAAATATAATCCACAAAGGAAAGTCATGTGTACCACCATGCTTATTACAGCTCAATTCACAGTAACTCAGATATGGACTCCAGTCAGGTGTCCGTCAACGGAGGACTGGGAGAAGAAAATGTGGTGTATATTCGTGATGGAATACTGCTTAGCCATAAAAATGAAATCTTGTCTTATGCAACCAAGTGGATTCAAATGAAGACTATGGCGCTTGGTGAAATAACTCAGACCCAGGAGGACAAACGTCCTGCTTCCCTGATTTGTGGTAGCTAACACAGAGAGTACAAAAGTCTTCATGTGTATGAGTGAAATTGGTATTTTGTGATTTGCTTATTCTTTCTGACCTTTGTTTATATTGCAGCAGAACAGTGGTCTTGCTATGTTTTACTGGTAGAACTCTTTATTTAAAAGAACAGTAGCCTGTGATGATAAAAAAGCAATGTGTGTTATCACAAAAAACTGAAAAGGAAGGAAGGGAAGGGGTAAAGGGAGAGAGCAAAGTGCCATTATATCCTTGGATATAAAAACCAGACTGGCTGATGGACTTTTCAAAAAGACTCAGTGGTATGCCGTCCACAGGAAACTCACTTCACTGGCAAGCACACACAGACCGGAAGGGAAGGGAATAAATACAGACTCCATGCGAACCAGAGCCAGGAGCAAGCCAACGTGGCTTTTCTTACATATGACATTAACTTTAAGTTAAATAAATAGATAAATAATTTTAAAATTCTCTAAAGATAAATAAACAGCCGAGTGATGCAGCTCGCGGAACTAGAGAAGAAACCTCAGAGTTAGTAAATGAAAAAGATCAGAACAGAAATAAATAACAATTTAAAAATATAGAACAGGTCAAGGAAAGGAAATGTGATGGTTTAAAGGATGAGCAAAATTAACAAACCTTTTGCTAAACTAGCCCAGAAAAAAGAGAGATTAAAAACCCAAACAAATAAAACCAGAAAGGAAAAAGAAAACATTACCAGAGATGCTATGGAAATAAAGATCACTCAGGGCCACGAGCAGCTACGTCTACAAATTTCAAGAAACAGATGCAACTTTGAGCACACACAAACTTCTAAAATTGAATCACGAGGGCAGAGAAAACATGAGCAGATCTACAACACGTAGATGAAATCCTTCCTGCAAATTCTCCCAACAGAGAGAATAAGACTCAGGGTTAGGCGGCCCTTCATGGCTGAACCCCACTAAGCTGATAAGGAAGAGTCAACTGCCAAATCTTCTAAACACGTCGAAGGGAGAGATACTCTCCAGGCTCCGCTGACAAGGCCAACGTTATCTCAACACCAAGCCTGACGTGGGCAACTTAAAAAAGGGTCCGGGTCCCAGCACGACTCCTGAGGCGGGCTTCCTGCTAACACACGGCCTGGCAGGCAACAGGAAATGGCTGCTGTCCACATGGAAGACCCAAGTTGAATTTTCTGTTCTTGGCTTCAGTTGGGCCAAACCTGGTCACTGTGGGCATTCAGAGAGGAAATTAGAAGGTGAGAGTGTTGGGGTGTGTGTGTGTATTAGAAGGTGAGAGTGTTGGGGTATGTATTACAAGGTGAGGGTGTTGGGGTGTGTGTGTGTGTGTGTATTACAAGGTGAGGGTGTTGGGGTGTGTGTGTGTGTGTGTATTACAAGGTGAGGGTGTTGGGGTGTGTGTGTGTGTGTGTATTACAAGGTGAGGGTGTTGGGGGGTGTGTGTGTGTATTACAAGGTGAGGGTGTTGGGGTGGGTGTATGTGTGTATTACAAGGTGAGGGTGTTGGGGTGTGTGTGTGTGTATTACAAGGTGAGGGTGTTGGGGTGGGTGTATGTGTGTATTACAAGGTGAGGGTGTTGGGGTGTGTGTGTGTGTGTGTATTACAAGGTGAGGGTGTTGGGGTGGGTGTGTGTGTGTGTATTACAAGGTGAGGGTGTTGGGGTGTGTGTGTGTGTATTACAAGGTGAGGGTGTTGGGGTGGGTGTATGTGTGTATTAGAAGGTGAGAGTGTTTATGTATGTGTGTGTACCATCATTTTTTGTTTCAAATAAATACACACATCTTTTGTTAAAAAAAAAAAAAAACTAGAAACTGGGCACAGCGCAATAGCCTAGCAGCTAAAGTTCTGGCCTTGCATGCACCAGGATTGCATACTCAACGCTGGTTCTAATTCCATTGCGGCTGCTTGGGGAGTGAATCAACGGATGGAAGATCTTCCTCTCTACCTCTTCTCTTCTCTGTATGTTTGACTTTCCCATAAATATAAAATAAAATCTTTTTTAAAAAGTAGAAACTTCTGGGCCCGGCGCGGTGGCGCAAATGGTTAAGGTCCTCGCCTAGCACGCCCGGGATCCCATATGGGCGCTGGTTCTAATCCCGGCAGCCCCGCTTCCTTTCCAGCTCCCTGCCTGTGGCCTGGGAAAGCAGTCGAGGACGGTCCAAAGCTTTGGGACCCTGCACCCGCGTGGGAGGCCCGGAAGAGGCTCCTGGCTTTGGATCAGCATAGTATCGGCCGTTGCGCTCACTTGGGGAGTGAATCATCGGACGGAAGATCTTCCTCTCTGTCTCTCCTCTCTGTATATCTGCCTTTCCAATGAAAACATAATAAAAATAAATCTTTAAAAAAAAAAAGTAGAAACTTCTACTGTTCTATATGTTGCACAGCAGAAAAACTGTGATTGACTATAATTAATTAGATATTCATAAAAGCTAATAGAATTCAGAATGTTTCAAATACAAAGATGTGATCAGTGTCTGAAATGACACATATGCCAATTACTCTGATCTGATCATTGCCTGTTGTGTATTGAAATGTCGTACCATATCCTTTAAACACAGAATTAATGTGCCAATTGAAATAAGTTTTGAACTCATTTCAGGTTCAAAAGTTTTAAAAATGGACATTAAGATTTAATGGGCGATTGAATTCTAACCCCAAATGTGATAGAAGATATTAAAAGTTCTAAAGATTAGTATATCTTGGGCCCAGTGGCGTGGCCTAGCAGCTAAAGCCCTCGCCTTGAAAGCTCAGGATCCCATATGGGCATTGGTTCTAATCCCGGCAGCTCCGCTTCCCATCCAGCTCCCTGCTTGTGGCCTGGGAAAGTGGTTGAGGACGGCCCAAAGCCTTGGGACCCTGCACCCATGTGGGAGACCCGGAAGAAAATCTTGGATCCTGGCTTCGGATCGGCATAGCATCGGCCGTTGCGCTCACTTGGGCAGTGAATCATCGGACGGAAGATCTTCCTCTCTGTCTCTCCTTCTCTCTGTATATCTGACTTTCCAATAAATAAATAAATATTTTTAAAAAAAGATTAATATATCTAACTAAATAAATTTTCAACACTTCAAATAATAAACCTTAAAGACAAAACAGTGTTATCACCAGGCAGCAAAGTATATCCAGCAAACAAAATCTTAGGGGCTGCTTCATAGAATTAAGTTTATGCAGAAAGGATTACAAATTGATATCAATTATGAAAATAAAAGCTCATTTGAGAAAAACGAATCCTGATACTCCACAGACAAGTAATGACCCAGAATATGGAGCCAATGCTCATCCACGCTTGTGATGAAAGAGAATCAATCAAAACGAGATGACAACATTTTCACTTAACAACTACAAAAAGTACACTAACAAACCCCGACGAGGACGACCATCAGAAGTCCAGGACAGCCAGGCCCGCACCAGTCCTGCCTCCCAGTCAGCTGTGGATCCGCATCAGCAGCGGTCTCTAGGGAGAGCAGGGATTTCCCCAGAGTGCAATCCAACACACAGCTTCCTTCACTGAGAACAAGGCACAGCTGAGACTGTGGCACGAGCGCCTAGCCTCCTCACGGACTCAGGAGAGTGCGGGAGGACCCAAGTCCACCCGCCATGCAGGGACAGCAACGCGGCTGACCACACAAGGGTCCTCGGCTCTTCTTTCCTGGACAGGGGATTCACTGGAAAGCATTGTGCCAAGGAGGGATTTGCTATGACTTAGATTTTACCAGCGGCATCCCCATCCCTGCCTTGAAAGACACTGATGGGTCCAAGTCAGACACCATGGCGATGATGTGAATTACAAGACATGGAATGTGTTTCGAAGCAGGAGGCAGTAGAATTTCCTGACAGGTTGAACAGGCAAACAAACAAGTCAGGATTGGTGCTGTGGCATTAGCAGGAAGGCAGCTGCCCAAAGCAGCAGCATCCCATTTGGATACCAGCTCAGTCCACTTCTGACCCACCTCCCTGCTGATAGTCTGGGGAAAGCAGAGGACAACGGCTCAGTGTTGGACCTGCTACCCGCACGGGAGACTTGGCTGGAATCCCAGGCTCCTGCGTTGGCATTGGCCTAGTCACTAGGGGGTGAACCAGTGCATGGAAGAGGTCAATCCCTGTCTCTCCCTCTCTCTATATAACTCTTCCAAAATAAATCTTGTTTTAAAAAAAGACAAAAGCAGGACAACAGTATTTCACCCACTGTGGCTGGGAGGCTGAGAGCAAGCACTGAGATGCCAAGGCTGGCGCAGGTCCCGAGGGAGGAAGGTCAGGAGCTCAACTTTGAGTCGGAGGCTTGGGAGGTGCAGGCAGGTGGATGGAAAAGGGGGCCGGCAGTTGACAGGCTTAGGTTAACACCTCCCTTCTTCCCTGTCTTTCAGCCTCTTGGGACTAAACATGGCTTTGTCCAGTCAATCCTTTCAAGAACTTCTACCACAGTAAAACTTCAACGTGCTCCTGAATAGAAATGACCAACAGTCGTTGGCTGAAGTCTGGATAACACTGTTCCTGCTACAAGCTGAGGGGGCTAACTGGCTCAAGCCTGCATAGCAGCAGTGGGACAGTGTTGGTTTTAGAGCAGCTGTCTGCCCCAGGCTTCCCCCAGAGACTCTCCTGTCCCCGTGCTGGCCTGCCCCTGGAGACACTGGCTCCCACAGGCAGCGCAGCAGGCACAGGCAGGAGACACTGCCCAACCCCATACGTCCAAGTTCTTACAAAGAACTTCAGCATGTCTTTCCCCTGAAGTCCTTTGCAATGTGATGGGCAACAGACAGCTTCCACTTCCCACTCCAGTTCCAATACCCAAGCTGTTAAAATGGAAGTTTTAAAAATCCACCAATAGTTATTTTTTTTAATTTATTTTTATTATTTTTTCATTGGAAAGGCGGATATACAGAGAGGAGAGACAGAGAGGAAGATCTTCCACCAATAGTATCACCACTACCTGCCGGACACACAAAACCACCCGTCTGATCAGAAATTACGAATCAGTAGGAGAGGGCAGCCTGTGTTTGAACAGGAATTCTAAGGCAGCTCTTGGAACTTTCTCAAACGCCAGCGTGTCCTTCGCCCAGCAGCTTGTCCATCAAGCGTCCTTTTTAAGGCAGTCTCGCGTTCTTGCCCCAGTGGAGGAAAACACCAGACCCTCCCACGGGGCTGCCAGCTGGGAAGTGTCACAGGCCACTGCACTCCACAAGGAGCTCTCCTGCTAACAAAAGGCCCCTTCCTTTGGACCCGTTCATGCGGGTAGCGTGGGTGGTCCCCAGGGCTCTCTCTGTCTCCCAGTTTGATTAAACTGGGAATTAGTCTGCGCTCATGGCAACCGAGAGTAGCAGGTGGTCGACTGCAGGAACATGAGTCCCTAGATCCATCATGAAACACAAACATCCCTCAACACACATGCCAGGGGCTTCCCGGACAGCTCCACGGACGTGCACAGAGCCGATCACGGAGGCGATTCCCAGCTCCCAGGGCCAGCGGCTGCTGCTGGCGGCTACCAGTCTCACTGCAGACTAAAAGTCAAACACACTCCTCCCAAAAATACAAGCGAACCCAGCAGAGGGAAGATATGTGTGCAAAATGCGGTAGAGCCATTACAGAAGACTCTGGACTTTCCATCAAGGACTAAAAATAGATCTTCCCTCTGATCCAGCTGTCTCATGGCTGGAGCTGTAAATCATTACACTATGAGATATTTGCATGTGGCCAAGGTATAGCATCAATGTAGGAGTGCCTGATGTATGTGTGGACGAGTGTGCAATGCACACAGTGCAATATTATTCAGCCACAAAAAAATGAAATCCTATAATTAGCAGCAACAAAGGCATACATGAAAATAAGCCAGACACAGCAAGCCAACTATCACACGTTCTCCCTTACGGAGGGAAGTTAAACCTGAGGAGTGAATTAAAGACAGAGCAGGGATCACTAGAGGCAGGGAAAGTAAGAAAGTGAGGCAGACAAAAAGGTAAACCCCTCACAGTGAGCACAGCACACTGGGGCTAATGGGGAGCAGCATGCAGGCTGCAGCCCTGAAGCAACGTCAGGGAGAGAAGGTGACACCCACGCTCGGGCACCCCACACACACGCCAACAGTCTGGTGCCACTCACCCTCAGGTCACACACACACACTACAGTTCCTGCATGGCACAGTCTGGTACCACTCACCCTCAGGTCACACACACACACTACAGTTCCTGCATGGCACAGTCTGGTACCACTCACCCTCAGGTCACACACACACACACACACACACACACACACACACACACTACAGTCCCTGCATGGCACAGTCTGGTACCACTCACCCTCAGGTCACACACACACACTACAGTTCCTGCGTGGCACAGTCTGGTACCACTCACCCTCAGGTCACACACACACTACAGTTCCTGCGTGGCACAGTCTGGTACCACTCACCCTCAGGTCACACACACACACTACAGTTCCTGCGTGGCACAGTCTGGTACCACTCACCCTCAGGTCACACACACACACTACAGTTCCTGCGTGGCACAGTCTGGTGCCACTCACCCTCAGGTCACACACACACACTACAGTTCCTGCATGGCACAGTCTGGTACCACTCACCCTCAGGTCACACACACACACTACAGTTCCTGCGTGGCACAGTCTGGTACCACTCACCCTCAGGTCACACACACACACTACAGTTCCTGCGTGGCACAGTCTGGTACCACTCACCCTCAGGTCACACACACACACTACAGTTCCTGCGTGGCACAGTCTGGTACCACTCACCCTCAGGTCACACACACACTACAGTTCCTGCATGGCACAGTCTGGTACCACTCACCCTCAGGTCACACACACACACACACACACACACTACAGTTCCTGCGTGGCACAGTCTGGTACCACTCACCCTCAGGTCACACACACACACTACAGTCCCTGACATGCTGTACTCTACCCGATGAAGATATGTACCTATCAAGTGTCTATCAAAATGACTTTTTAATGTTTAAGTGGGGTGTGACTATTAAAATGTTAGGTCTTTACACATTAAATACATGTATTGCCTTGCTATACTGCATTTCATAAATAAGCACAATGAAAGCCAATTTTGAAAATATAAACCAAAAGCCATAGCAGTTGATCTTCATAAAACAAAAAAGAAATGATTTCCCCTCTTGATTCTACACTCCTTGAGGGTGGTGCCATTTACTGAAGATAATAACAACAAATGTCATAATGATAGCTGGTATTTATAAAGTGCTACTTTGTGACAATATTGGTTTACCATTGTTGTGTAACCGACTACCACAAGCCGGGTGGCCTGACAGCACCTTTTACTAGCTGACAGACCAGAAGTCCAGGCCCGCTCAGCACAGCACTCAGCGGAAATTCAGGGCCAACCAGCTGGGCTCTCTCAGAGGAGTCTGAGAAGAACCAACCTTGTCTTTTAATTTTAATAAAGCTCCCATCTGCTGGTCCCTCTGCCAATGTTCAAACAGCTGGGGTTGGAACCGGCCAAGCTAGGAACCTGAAACACCAGGTCTGCCCAGTGGGTGGGAAGGACCCAGAGCTTGAGGCTTCACCTGCTACCCTTCCGGGTGTGGATTAGCAAGGAGCTGGAGTCAGATGCAAACCTGACATTTAAACCCCGGGGACTCCAATACAGGACACAAATCTCCCAGGCATAACTGCTCCACAGACACCTGGTCACAAGAGTTCATTTTTACTCCTCTGTGTTGTTGACTGAACTCTAACTACTCACGGTTGCAGAACTCCTGTCAGCTCTGGCTGGCCATCAGTCAGAGTCTTAGTGCCCCACAACTGCCACCTGCTTCCTGCCCTGGCCCCCGGTATCATCAGGTCCTCCTTAGGCTTGGGGTAGTCCTCACTTGTCAGGGGGTTCCTGTGCATACAGGAAGCTTGTGTGGACAAGGCCAATGGGGCCACGCAGCACAGCCCAGGCATCACAAGCTCCAGGGATCAGGCAGGACCTCTGTGTGGGTCACCTAAGGAACCTGCTGAGCACGGAGGCAGGTGATTCAAGTGCTTAACCATCCCTATTCAGCAGTTGTCATGACAACTCTGCCAAGCAGAATCTGTCATCATTCTCATCTTACAGATGAAGAACAGCGGGGTTATTTGTCACAGTCTCCCAGGCAGGAACTGGCAGGGTGTGGAGCTCACCTCTGGCAGCCTGGCTTCAGAACACTCTCTCCCAGCCTCTAGTCTACTCAATGAGCTACCTCTAGAGTTAGCAAGTACAGGAAGACGTGCACTGGGTGTGGGTTTAGGAGACAAAGCTAAGGCTGAGCACTTTGAGCATGGCTTGTTAAGGTGCTTGTTAGAGAGGTCTCAGAATGTCACAGACGCAGGTCTCAGAGAACTGCAGGTGCCTGAGACTCCCCAACACTAAACCACATCTTTTCAGACCTCAGCTATCGGTGAGCAAGAATGCTGGAACTGTCAACACTGGACGCCAAGGTGGACCTGAGGCCATACCTTAGATGGCCCTGGCGCTCAGTCACCTTCCCCCAAAGCCAGCCTGGCTGTGGCCCAAGGTGAACATCGGCCATCACATGGGGTGATGCAAGATGCCAATCTGAATTCTAGGAACATATGAGAGGAGAAGAATCGGAAAGGTCGAATGACCAAGGGCCTGAGCAGGGCCTAAAGGCCTCCTTCCTGTCATGCCGGCCACTGGATCCCCGTGTACATCTATTCTCTGCTTGCTTTGCCTGCAGTGACACCAAGATAAGACTGGATCTGAAACCAGAGACTGAAGATCCAGTTTCAGCTCTATTTCTTACACGATAACCAACAAGCCCCTTAATTTCTGAATCTTATGCATTCCATCTGTAAAATGAAAACAATAATACCTACCTCACAGGATTTCAGGAAGAATACTGCTCAAATGGATCATCATCCCTTTGAGAGATTATAAACTTGCAGTCTGAATGTGTGTGTTGTTAGTGCACCTGGTTCACTGAGGAATGGACAGAGGAAAGGGCAGGGAGCGTGCAGTCCCTTGCAGAGCCCATTTCCCCAGCACAAAGGTTTCCTATGAGCACCAGGAGGTGGACAAACCAGGTGCTACTCGCTGGCCCGTGCCAGGCACTGCATGTCACAAAATAAAACACACAGTTTCTGAATTACAATGGCTCAACTTCACTGTGATGGAACAAAAATGAAGCACTTCTGGTAAAGAGCCTACTTGGAGTGTTGTCTCTGGGCTGCTGATGGTGTCCCATCCTGACTCCAGACTGCTGCATTATAAAGCAGGTCATGCCCGGGTCACAGGGGAAACAGCAAAAATCTACACAGAAAGGCATAGAGAGCTAGAGGGAGAAGTTTCCATCTTCTGGTTCACTCCCCAAATGCCTGCAACATCTGTGGCTAGGCCAGACCAGAGCTGGGCACACAGAGCTCAACCCAGGTCCCCCATGTAGGTGGCAGGAAGCCAACTACTTGAGCACTGCCTGCCAGGGCGTGCATCCGCAGGAAGCTGCAGCGGAGCCATTGTGGATCTAAGACACAGGCAGTTCAAGTCTCAGCTCAGCTGCTGCCACACCCCCCCACTGCAAGCAACAAGCATCCCCCACCGTGAGCAGCTCAGCTGCTGCCACACCCCCCCACTGCAAGCAACAAGCATCCCCCACCGTGAGCAGCTCAGCTGCTGCCACACCCCCCACTGCAAGCAACAAGCATCCCCCACCGTGAGCAGCTCAGCTGCTGCCACACTCCCCCACTGCAAGCAACAAGCATCCCCCACCGTGAGCAGCTCAGCTGCTGCCACACCCCCCCACTGCAAGCAACAAGCATCCCCCACCGTGAGCAGCTCAGCTGCTGCCACACCCCCCCACTGCAAGCAACAAGCATCCCCCACCGTGAGCAGCTCAGCTGCTGCCACACTCACCCCCACTGCAAGCAACAAGCATCCCCCACCGTGAGCAGCTCAGCTGCTGCCACACTCACCCCCACTGCAAGCAACAAGCATCCCCCACCGTGAGCAGCTCAGCTGCTGCCACACTCACCCCCACTGCAAGCAACAAGCATCCCCCACCGTGAGCAGCTCAGCTGCTGCCACACTCACCTCCACTGCAAGCAACAAGCATCCCCCACCTTGAGCAGCTCAGCTGCTGCCACACTCACCCCCACTGCAAGCAACAAGCATCCCCCACCGTGAGCAGCTCAGCTGCTGCCACACTCACCCCCACTGCAAGCAACAAGCATCCCCCACCGTGAGCAGCTTTGACATTGTTTCATGTTTTCACACTCCACCATCTGTGTTTGGGTCGTGAAATACTCAACACTTTATTAGGAAACAGACTTGTGTTGGATGGTGTAACCTAACCATAGGCTCATGTGAGTGTAATCAGTATGATCCAGGCAGGCTCAGCCATGTGGTGTAGAAGATCGGATCTGTCTGAGGGGACTATTGGACTAAAACCCCCAAATAAGTTGAAGTGGGTGTACACACTCATAGAATCAAAAGGACTGTTGGCAGAGGAAGAAATGGAGGCAAAGACAATCATTGTCTAGGAGGTAAAGCTGAAAGTCCAATGCAAATAGCCTGGGGCTTCGTTCCAAACCACATGGAAGTGTCAGAGAGACACATCCCAGTTGATCAGCAGATTATGCTGCTTGAACAAATACTGAAACTTTCTCGCATCTACTTAGATAGAATGCCAAAATGTCCCCTCAGCTTTTGTCAACAGTCAGTTGTATCAACTCACGTGGTCTGGCCAGCCCCTAAGCGGTGGTCTCATCCACAGCCAAGCAGCAAGAAGTTTCCTGCCCACAGGACCTCCCAACACCTTGATCCTGTCTTGACACTGAGCAGAGAGCTCAGCCAAGCCCACACAGACTTCTGAGCTGCAGAGCTGACAGCCAGGTTGTGTTAAGGAGGAATCCACGCTCACTTGTTACACTTCGTTTGTTTCCACAATGTGGTTACTGGAAAGCTTTAAGAAAGTCAACTTTAGAGCACATTAACATAAAAACAATGATCACGGTTTATCAACTTCTGGGAAGCCACCCACTGCCAACAGCAGATGATGGAAAATAGCAGAGTGTAGGTAGCTTACGTGGAGTTTCACGGGGACCAACATCATCACCATCAATGGCAGGAATGTGAGGAAAGCTAACTGCCCTGCCAGGAGGCTGATTAGCCCTGCAAAATAATGCAAGCCAGTAGACCAGTTTGGTTGCCCAATATTGACCCTCAAGACCAGTCCCTGCATGATCTGCAACAGCACACCAAGCAGCTCACCAGGGGGCCGCCTTGAGTTGACAGAACTCTGACCATCACTCACCAAGAAGTTCAGGAGAGATGGTGTCCACACACACACACACACACACACACACACAGAGCAGTTACCACACAGGCCTGATAGACTAAAATACCAAGTGTTATCAATGTGAACACAGGTTGAGATATTGTCATGGTCCCCAGGAATCATCTAGCCAGGAGCATCCTTAATCCACTTGACGACAGCTACCTCACTTTAACATCACAAACACTCCGACTCCTTGTGGATGCTAAAACAGATTCAAAAACTGAAATCAGAGGATTGGGTAGAGGGTGGCCAACCAAGAAGCCACTGATCTGAACTGACGAAGGGCGCAAGGATGGGGCGAGCTGTGAGGAAAACAGGAGGGATGGAACCTGCTGGCCTCCCACGTAGCTTTATTTGTTCAAAGATTCTTTCACTTATTTGGAAGGCAGAGTTGCAAAGACAGGAAGAGACAGAGTTCCCATCCCTGGCTCACTCCCTACATGGCACCATCAGCAGGGGTAGGCCAGGCCAAAGCCAGGATGGTGAGGTTACATCTGGGTCTCCCCTGGGAGTGCAAAGGTGCCAGAAGTTGGGCCATTCCACTGCTTCCCCAGGCTATAGCCTGGAAGCTGGATAGGAAATGGAGTGTCTGGGACTTGACCTGGTACCCATGCGGGATGCTGGCATGGCAAGTGGAGACTTAACCCACCACACCACAACACTGGCCCTACCCACACCTCTGAGGAAGTTCTCAGGTTTTTCTGAGTTTGAATTTGTAGATTCTACTGCCAGCAATTATTGTGAACAAGTAACATCATCTTAACATGTACACAGCTCAGCTTTCTTCTTTCTCACTTCGGGCTTCCCACGATTTAATTTTCAGTGTGTCTTTAAAAAAAAAAAGATTATTCATTTATTTATTTAAAAAGCAGGGAGGGCAGTTTTTGTTGGCCTTTCTTCACCCAATTGAGAAGGGCAGTTCCCCTGGGGAAGGCGGGCACAAAGAACGTGAGCTGAACGTGAGCTTTTGCCCACCCTGTCCATGAGGCAATGGATGACCCACCTGCTACTAAGCTCCTTGCGACCACGGCCGCCTGGCTCCACCGACACACAGGAGTGCCCAGCATGCTGTCCAGCTTGTTCCCTGATGCATAAATATGACTCCAGGGGGCCTAGTCTGTGCCATCTAAGGGGCAGCCTGCGCCATGGCCACGGGAATGCTGCAGGTCCTGCTAAATTCGTAGGGTTCCTGGAAGCCCAAGAGCTGTTGATTGGTCCCATCCACACAGTTACACAGGATGGTCCCATCTACATAGCCGCACAGGAACAGGTGCAGGAGAGTGGGCGGGCACTGGCTGCCCCACTGAAGCCCCACATTTTCCATCCCATGGTGTCTCCTGAGCAGCTAGAAGGGCTCCTCACCTTGCTTGAGGAATACGTGCAGATTTTGTCAAAAGCTCGCTGGCCAGATCTCACTGCCTCTGTGCCAGCACAGGTCGGCCTCGTGGCTCCAGGAGACACCAGTGTGCCTTCACGAAGATTTGTCAGAGAGCAGCAGGAGCGACTGTCAGTAGCTCCCCTCCAGTGGGACGCCCACCCTTGCAGCTAGCGCCAGTCTCAAGCACAGAACCCAGATGAAAGCTGAGCCAAGCATGGCCAGAGGAAGCCCCGGGGCTCGTGTTCGCGAAATCTCCCCTCACATTCCGCATGCCATCCTCAGAGTGACCCTGCTGGGGGATTCTATTTTGCATGAATACATTCAAAGATTTCTTAAAACTCGGACAAAAAAGTAGCATTAAAAAATACTTGGATATCCAGTTCTGGATATACGCATCATTCATTCATTCATTCATTCATTCATTTCTCCAAGCCTGGAAGGTAGGGAGTTCGCCTGGTTTGTCATGGATGCATGCCCAGACACAGCATGGAAGCTCCACGGATACTGGTCAAATAAACTCCCTCACCACACACCTAGTACATGCCTCCTGTGGGCCGCTCCCAGGAACCTAATTAGCTGAAAGGAAAGGACATTTGAAGTGTAAAGACATCACTTCAAGTTCACTTGATGCCTTTGGACAGTCCCCTGATGGCAGTGGTTAGAGGAACACCACCAGCTCAAGATGCCAAGTCCTAAGATGCATACTCAGGTGAAGAGGTGACAGCCAGAAAGATATGTGGGGCAAAGGGAAGGTGCAGGCGGAGGTGACAGCTGTGAGAAGGCTGGAATGGACGGGTTAACATGCTAAGGGTGTCTACCCAGACAAGACCACGGCTCTCTGTGAAGCCACACACCCACCACATTCTGAGCAGGCTCACACTGAGCTGTTCTGCTCCAGTGCCCACATGGAGACTCCCTGCCTCCCTGCAGCTTGGCCATGCATGGCGTCCAGCTGTAAAACCTTACACTCGGGCCTGGTAGCATAGCCAGTTAAGTCTCCGCTTACAATCAGCATCCCACATGAGTAGCAGTTTGAGTCTTGGCTGCTCCACTTCCCACCTAGCTCCCTGCTTATGGCCTGGGAAAGCAACAGAATATGGCCCAAGTCCACCTAGGAGACCCAAAGGAAGTGCCAGGTTTTTGGCTTCAGACCAGCCCATTTTGGCCTTTGTAACCACTTGGGGGGTAAGCCAGCAAATGCAAGATCCCTTTTTCTTTGTTTCTCTTTCTCTCTGTGTGTTAATCTGCCTTTCAAATAAAAATAAATAAATATTTGCTATTAAGTGTCACACTCAGCATGGCTGCAACTCTCCCCTCCACGGAGCTGCCTCTGGTTCCTGAAGAACAGAACTGTCTTGGCGCAAGCTGATCGACATGAACGGCTTGTGTGTTTGTGCCTGGCCCAGTTCTTTGCCAGATCAAACTCTTGCTATTTGTTCGTTGTTTAGTAACATGCTTAGGTAAGCACTGCCCCCCAAAAAACAAAAAGGAAGAAGAAAGAAAAATTCCACCTCACACTACCTTGGGCTATTTGAAACGTAGAGCTAGAGAAAAACCAAGATGAGGAATGGCACGGGAATTAACTGCCAGGAGATCAATGTCCAGAACTTGCAAGCAGAACCGCCCGTCCAGACAAAAGGGCCCATGTAGCTGAGCAATTCCCTCAACAGAATTCTTAAGACCGAAAGAAATCCAAAGCTGAGCTTGAAAGAGTCACTTTCTGAGAGGCAGCATGAGGACTTTGTGCAATGAATCAGTTCACCAGCTTACAAAGCTGTAATTCACATAGTTCAAGTCCCACCTTTCTGTGTGGGACGCCCATGATGAGCACGCCCACTGCACAGCTCGCAGGCAGCCGTCTGTAAATGGAAAATTCCACTGCAGGTGCCCCTGGACCTGGGGGGGGGGGGCAGCTCTCCGGGGCTGGGCAACAGCTTCCCTGAGTCTCAGTCTTGGCCGGCCATCTGGTGGGATCAGGTTGCTGTAAGTAGTGACTGGCAGGTGCCTGTCTGGCTGGGGAGGGATGGCAGGGAGGTAGGGGGCGGGGAGCTCAGCTGACTCTCTTATCAGGGGCACGTGGGTTCACCTGCATTGTTTACCGTTCCTAGGGGACCGTCTCCGGAAGGTTTTATTAACTCAACTATTTATTAATTTATTAATCAGGCCCCAAGCACTGAGCTGGAACAGCTGATGACCTCTGGCCTGCCCTCCCGGGGTCTAACCCCGCAGTGGTGGACACAGAGGTGAGATGTGGCTGACCTGACTCAACCACGGAGGGCGCCAGAAGGAGGGGCAGAATTCACGAGAACCCAAGATTGTGTTTGACAAATGCTAAGCTGCACAGAGGGACACCTGCAGAGCAGGCAGCAGCGTGACGCAGGGTAAGGGCGCAGTAGCCATTCCTCAACTAGGCTTAAAAAGGACATTTGAAAACCACCTAAGGCTTTACCAGGAATGTTGAGGGGTTGAATCTAGAAAGGACAATAAATGAATGAATAGAACCCAAGTCTCACCATCATCAGGTAACCCACTCACCAACCACGCAAAGTGTGGGGCGGCTCCAGTTTCATCCAGAAGGGCCAAGGTAACCACGACACCCCAAGACACCCCTGTGGCCTACCTCACAGGAAGCAATTCCAAAAGCAGAGCCAAGCAGAGCCAGCTCTTAGCACCCCTGCCGGCGGCGTCCTCACGTCTACGTGGCCTGGTTCATTCCTGATGCCCTGAGCCATGAACACTCCACTCCTCCCCCTCCAGCTCGCCTGCTCTCCGCGACTTCTAGTTAAAACCACCCGAAAGGTCCCTTGTGCGCAAGACCCTGGGCCAGCCAAAGCACTGCCCGACCACAGCTGGGGCAGCTCCCATGGCAACCGCTGTGTCACAGCTCGGGCAACAGGCTCGGAGAGGCTGTGAGGGGCACGGTCCCCAGCCTGCACCCCCAACCCCAGTGGATTCCTTGTGGGTTCCAACGGGGTGTCTGCGGTTTGCTGCAAAGCATGTCTGTGATGGGAAGAGCCAGGGAAAGGCGCAGGCCTCTGCTTGGCCTGTGTGAAGGCAGGAAGCGTGACCACTGCCCCCAGTTGCACCCCCAGGAACCTTCCACACACTCCGAAGTCTCCCCACCTCCACGTGTTCTCCCTCTCTCCACCAATGAAGATGCTGAGCGGGAGACTTTCAGAGCTGTTATTCTTAAGGAGAACATGAACCACGCTACAGCACAGGCCACTCAGTGAGAGACTGGCCGCCACACTCCTCCCCACCCTTCGCTAAGAGTCACCCAGACCCTCCCGGAGCGGCAGACATCAGCAAAGTAGAAGGTTCTGTAGATTTAGCAGATGTGAGGGCGAGCTGTAGTGTATGGCTGTGTCCTCATGTCTAACACGATCCCCTGGCTCCAGGAATCACACACGTGTGCCCTCGGAGATCACTGCAGACAGGGGAGGCTGTGGGGTGCATGGGAGCAGGAGGTGCCTGCTGCCAGCACGGGCTGGGCTGAGCAGTCTGAGCCACCAGGAGGGTGTCTCTGAGGCAGCGACTGCTAACCAGGCCCTGAGTTCTGACAGGTCAGCCTTCCAGGCAATGAAAGCCTTCAGGTAGACAGAAGCCCAACATCGCCCAGCCCTGCCATGCCCGCACAACCCTGGCCGGTGCAGCCTGGGCCACAGGCTGGGGTATGAGCTGGGCTCTCCCCATGCCTCCCGGAGGATGGCCCTGCGACAGTGCTGCTGTGGGCCAGCCCAGCAGAGGGACAGCCTGTTGATTAACCCAGCAGAGCTGGCACATAGAAGACAGTGCAGGCTGTCAACCACAGGGTCCCTGGGGACTTGGCTGCTTCCTGGGGAAGCTGGGCACTCATTCCTGCGGCCTGCGCTGCTATCCCCCGCCCTAGGACACTCAGCCCCACAGCCTGGCTCAGGTCAGTGGAGTACTAAGTCATCATTTTTCAAGTCACCAAGTACAAGCTAAAACACAGATCTCTCCACCCCCAAAACCCCTGAAGGCCTAGACCCCGGCCCAAACCCGGGGGAGACAAGCAGTGACACGTGGTTGTGTGTCAGGGACGCCCACACGTGCAGGCTCGGAGTGGACACACCTCCCTCGCCTCAGCCCCTCAGGATCCAGGCAGGTGGGCTCGCCCGGGGTAAAGGCCTCCTTGCCCTGGCCCGGCCTCCCATGCCCCAGCAAGCATGAGGGGCTGTGCCTGTGTGCTCCCAAGACGCCACCAGAGACCCTGCTGAGGAAAACTGTCCAAATGCCTCGACATCGGTGCTGCCCAGTATCGACCAGTGGGCTTCTTCCTGAGCTGTGCTGCAGGCCGCACTCGGCCCTACGGCCTTGGCCGCTACAGGTACACACAAGGACGGAACACCATTCCATAACACATCATCTTACATACCTCACTTTGGGCGAGTAACTAAATTGTTTTATGCCCCCATTTCCTTATCTGTGGGAACCTCTGTGACGCACACTGTTCAGATGGTCTCCAAGGTCTTGGGCACTTCTCAGTGCTCTTGTTTCTGGAAAGGAGGGCAGCCTCCACGCAGAAATCTCAACAGTAGACAGACACACAAAAGAGGGGGAGGAAGGAAAAAAATATCTAATGAAGTGTATTTTTATTTTTCCTCTCTTGTGGGCTTGATTTGCCATGTATTTAGAAGTTGGTCACCTGCACTGACTGAAACTATAGTTCTAGAATTTTCTTCCTTGTTTTACGAGGCTTTGACATCAGGGTTCAGTTTGTCTCTGAAAATGAGTGGGAATCCACTGGATCCTTCTCTGTTCTGGAAGACATTACTGAGTTCTGACTACTCGTTAACCATTCTGTGGGGTTCTCCCACGAAACCATTCAGGCTTATCATGGAGGAAAGAGCTTTTTAAGAAATCTAATGTCTCAAAAACAGACAGGACCATTCAAAATGTTTTTTCTTCCCACGATGGTTTTCTGAATTTGTGTTTTTTAAGAAACATGCACATTTCCCATCAATTGCCAAAACTGTTGGCATCCAACTGTTGAAAGGTCCATGTCAGACACCTGGCCGAGCCGTTAGGGCACTGTCTGTGAGGCCCAAGTCCAACCAGAGATCTTAGACCAAGTCCCGGCTCTGCTTCACGGTGGAACTGCCCCCCAGCTCACCCAGCCAGCAGCAGGGCAGGGCTCAGGTACCCAGGTGGGACACCTGCCCCCCAGCTCACCCGGCCAGCAGCAGGGCAGGGCTCAGGTACCCAGGTGGGACACCTGCTCTGAGTTCTGGCTCCTGCCTCTGGCCTGGACCAGTCCAGCTGCTATGGGCTTTGGGGCGATAAACCAGCAGAGGGGAGTTTTGTCTCTGTGTTTCTTGGATATCTGATTTTTAAAATTAAAACAGGTACACACAAACATGGCAGATAACATTGTACATTTTTCTGAATATTTTCTTAGTACAGAGTATAAAGCTGATTGTGTAGAGGAATTACTGTGATTATCTTAACCCTTCATATACCAATCTCTGGAGCATCACCCTTGTAACTCGCTCCCTCCCTTGCCTGGCCTGCTCTGGGCCTCAGCCCCAGGAAGATGCCCAGGTGAGCCTGGTGGGGGCAGGGGACTCACCAAAAGAGTCAGGCCCTTCTGTCTGGAGCCTGCATTTCCCACGGGAGGGGGAGCTGAGAGCAGAGGGAGCCAGTCCAACAGTTGGAACCTGCAGTCCCGGAGGGGCAAGACATAGGTGCCTGCAGAGGGTCTCAAGTCTCCAGGTGAGCGATGAGCTGCACCCGTGCAGGAGGCTGCCTGTGGCCTAGGGAACCACCCAACGGCGACTCTCAGAGCTCGTCCAGAGCAGGCAGCTGTTCCCATGTCCACTCATTCAGGACGACACCCAGTAGAGTGACCAGAAAGACCTGACCTGAGGAGAGGGGCAAGGTCAGCCCTCCAAAGCACAGCTCGGCCCCCACCAGGTAAATCCTAAAGGCAAGAGCAAAGAACCCACACCTCTGCCAGTCACACAGCTGGCTCCCGGAGCCAGCCTCAGCAGCGGTGACCAAAGTCCCCGACCAATCACACCTTGCCCACCTGCCAGTTGCTAGGGCTGCTGTGACAAAGAACCACAGACATGTATGAGCTCACGGATCTGAAGGCCGGAACTTCCAGCTCAAGGTACTGGCAGGTGTGTGCCTTGTGAGGACAGAGGGAAGGGAAGGGGCTGCCTAGGTCTCCTTCGGTGATCTGTCATGGCGGCTTCTCCTTGTGTCTCTGGATGTGGAGTAGTGTGTGTGTATGTGTGTGTGAGAGAGGCTAAACTTTCCTCTTTCTAAGGACACCAGTCCACTCCAACAGTCTTACTTCCACTCAGTTACCTCCATAAAAACCCTGTTTTCAAATAAGGTCACATTCCAGGGCACTGAAGATGAAAACATTATTCAGTTACTTAAAGTCAATGACAGCAAACCTTACAAATAAGCTGGGGGCTGGAGGGGAAGGGGCATATCAAGTGCAAAAGATGCAAATATGAGAATGAGAGTAAACCCCCATTATAGACAATGAAGCCAAGAGACACTGAAGGAGTAAAACTGTCGAGCTACAGTTCTCAGTACATACAAGTAAAGGGGCAGCTGTCATAGCAGTGGGTTAAGCCACCATCTGTGAGGTCAACACCCCAGATGAGCCCCAGCCTGAGAGCCAGCTCCCTGTTAATGCTTGCAGGAAGGCAGTGAAAGGAGGGCCAAGTGGCCACCTGCTCCCACCTGGAGTACCAGGCTTCTGGCTTTGGGTTGGCACCACCCTGACTGTTGCAGTCATCTGGGGAGTGAACCAGCAGATGGAAGATTTCTCTCTCTGTACATAACTCTGCCTTGCAAATAGGTATTAACTATATACATGCATGTAAAATACTTTTTCAAACACATAAAGGCTGAATTTTTCAATAACAAACCTACCCTTCAAGAAATATTAAAGAAAAATCCTTCAGGCAGAAGAAAAATAGCCCAGTAGAAATCAAGACCTGCCACAGGAATGAGCAGCACCCCAGGTGGGCAGCACCGCAGGTGGGCAGCACCGCAGGTGGGCAGCACCCCAGGTGGGCACTGCAGGGTCCTCCTGCCCATTGTCACCCGGCTCCTGTACCATCTGGAAACAGAACTGAGACCAGGCTAAGCTGCAGTGCGCCACTTCTGCACATCCTAACAGTAAACCTTATTCATTCAATAGTCACATGCATGGATTCTGTACTGTATTCCAGACCCTGGGGATCAGGTGGGCAAGGCAGACAGCATCATTTGATAAAAGCATCATACTCATCTTTTATTTATTCCCTTAATTTGTATATATGAAAGCATAGTATTATATATTACTTATATACATAGTATTGTAGATTATATATTTCATATTATATTATGAAAGCATAACATTGTATTCATAATGTAGTTTGCCATTGTTTTGTGTACTTTTTAAAAATAGATTTATTTTTATTTAAGAGGCAGAATTGGGCCCAGCGCGGTGGCGCAGTGGTTAAGGTCCTCGCCTTGCACGCCCGGGATCCCATATGGGCGCCGGTTCTAATCCCGGCAGCCCCACTTCCCTTCCAGCTCCCTGCCTGTGGCCCGGGAAAGCAGTCGAGGACGGCCCAAAGCTTTGGGACCCTGCACCCGCGTGGGAGACCCGGAAGAGGCTCCTGGCTTCGGATCGGCATAGCATTGGCCGTTGAGCTCACTTGGGGAGTGAATCATCGGATGGAAGATCTTCCTCTCTGTCTCTCCTCTCTGTATATCTGCCTTTCCAATGAAAACATAATAAAAATAAATCTTAAAAAAAAAAAAGAGGCAGAATTACAGGGAAGGGACAGATCTACTAGTTTACTCCCCACATGGTTGCAATAGCCAGAGCTGAGCCAATCTGAAGCCAGGAGCCAGAAGTTTCTTCCACATTTCTCATGCGGGTGCAGCATCTCAAGGGTTTCAACCATCCTCTTTCGCTTTCCCAGGCCATAAGTAGGGAGTTGGATGGGAAGTGGAGCAGCCAGGACAACAACAAGCACTCTTACAGGATGCCAGTGCTGCAGGCGGAGGATTAGCCTGTTGAGCTATCACACCCTATTTGTATGCTTTGTAAGAAAGGCTCATTTACTTGAAAGTCAAAGCTGCAGAGAGGAAGACACAGTGAGGGAAAAACTTTCATTGTGTGGTTCATTTGCTAGATGGTCACAACGGCCTGGGCTGGGCCAGGCTGAAGCCAGGAGCCTCATTCAGGCCTCCCACAGGGGTGGCTGCCGTCTCCCACTGCTTGTCACAGACCATTACAGAAGTGGAGCAGCAGGGATACCAATTGGTGCCCTCATGGGGAGCAGGTGTCACAGACAGAGGCTTAACACACTATGCCACAACGCCTCCAGACTACAAAAACTCCATTTGACTGTTCCAGTTATCCTTGTGATTCAAAGGCTGAATACAGTAATCCAGTTAATAAAGGCCTTGGTCGTTACTGCGACATTTGCAAAGTGACCTGTCCTCAGCTGAAATCCAACAGCCAGCAGAGCTAGGGGAGCAGAGCAGTCAGTAGGAGCCTCTCTCAGGGCCAGAAATAGCTGCGTGGAGAGTGAGCCATGCTAAGCAAGCAAGGCTGCCCCGGGTCTGCTCCTCATGTGTCTGCCCACCCTTCACTTTCCGCCCCAGGCTGAAGCAGCATGAGCAAGTGCCAGAACGAGTACACAGCCTGCCCACGGGACAAAATTCATCTCTCTCCTTTATAAACCAGCCAGTCTCCTCCCTGTAGCTCTTCCTTTCCAGTAACTGTGAGCTATACACCTGCTGACTGGCTCTGGCGAAGGCCTGCCGAGCGTCAGGTGCAGCCAGGACCCCGCTCCCCTCTGCCTTGGGAGACGAAGGCTCATCCCTGGAGCCGGTGCTCAGATGGCAAGTAGCCCTCCATGTGTCCGTGTCTTCCTGTGGGAGTCCTCGCAGCCAGCAGCAGGACTGCAGGGGTGAATGAGCTTGACGTGCGACAGTCGAAGGCCTGCACCATCACGGCGTTCTGCTCAGAGCCTCGTGGACACAGGTGGAGACTGCCCTGGCGCCCAGTCCCAGGGTGTGCTCTGCAGACTCAGTTAAAGGCCGCACCGTGTGCGGTTGCTCCTCTGAGCGGCTCCCGGTGCACTCAGGTAACGGATTTTGGTGTGACCTTAGCGGCCAAAGGCCACCGTGTACACCACCTGCTGACTCTGTAGCTGACTATGACAAATAATAGTCAAAATTCTACTTCTGAGACAAACATGTCGCTAAACTACCACGCGGTTCAGCTCAAAGCACCCCCTTCTGAGGTAAGCCGTGTCTGCCCTCCCGGCTGCTTCCGCACCGCCATCTTTGTTGGCGCAGGCAGACCTCAAGGATGGTCGCCCCTGCACGTGTCTGGACATGCCCCTGGCTCTCTGGCTTCTCCTGCAATCCGGCTGGCTGGGTCAGCAGAACAGCATCAAAGCAGGTTGCATAGCAGCAAAAACCACCACTTCTGAGTGTTCTGCCCAGAGCTTATAGGGTAAAACGGGACAGATGAGCTGAGACGGAACAGGACAGAGGCCAGAACTTCCGTGCCAGGGCCAGACTCCCGAGGCACGGCGCGCATGCAGAGGGCCAGGCTCACCAAGCACCACAGCAGATGGCTTCAACCCCAGACCCATGGCTCCTCTCAGGCCTGGTGTGGGCAGGGCTGACTGGCCCCTAGGGGCTTCACCAGAGGCGGTGCTGTCCCTCCACCACCCGAGGCATGCCCCCTCCCACCTGTGCTCACATGTCACTGTCCCACCTCCCTCCACCTCCCACCCCGCTGCATCTCCCGTGTGCAGTTCTTGGCGCTGTGCCTGCCCTGTATCCTCCTGCATGGCAGTGGTCATCTGGGCTTAGGGGCCTCCCTGGCAGGCTCACTGCAAGCCCTCGGCCCTGCCATCTCAGCCTCACTCAACCCGTGTGCCACTGGGACAGCTGGGAAACCGTGGGTAGCAGGAGGCAGGAGACACCAGCCTGAGACAGGGCTGGGAGAGGCGCCCTGCAGCAGGGGTCACAAGGCAGTCACTTCCACTTCCAGCCCCACAGGGACGATGACACCAGCTGAAGACAACCCAGTTCCCCACCCCGGAACTAACTCTGAGCACAAGCTCCCTCTCACAGTTGCTCCCTGCTGGGTGCACTAACCCCAGGGACGCGCCCTCACCCCGTGCTCGTTCACACTGCCCTCCTGCACCTGTGAGGTCCCAGGAGCCCTGCCTCTGCGTTACTCCACACCTAAGGGAAATGGGGATGTGAGTGTGGGGGAGGCCTGGGCCTGAATCCCAGCTTTGTCAGCAGCCCCAGGTCTGCCTGTCGGTAGCAGTCACAGCCTTGCCAGCGTTTGTTGACCACGCACCTGGCCTGTAGGAAGTCTCAGCCTGGAGAATGAAGAGGACTGGTTAAAGTTAGTCACAGACCTCCCAAACCTGCCTTGGGTTTGAACCCTGAATGAATGAATGCCAGGAAATAAGGAAGCAGCCCAGGTGCCCGTGAACTTGGATGGGAGGACGAGAGCAGACGCCATAAAGCATGGCTGTGCCTGTGTGGGTAAAGCAGGAGGCGCAGGGAACGGAGGGACCCTAGCAGTCCAGTGCTCAACGTTCCCATTTACTCGTTTGAGAACTGCGTACCTCTCCCTGCATGCATTCCCATGGTGGAGTGTGTGTCCTCTGGTGAGAGTGAGCACGGATTTCCTCTTTGCACACTAGGCACTACGCATACACACACTTGCTCCTCAGCCACTGCCGCCTTCAGGACAGTCCAGCTAGTCAGTGCTGTGAGGGTGGCCTACAGTGAGAATCTAGAAGTGGGCTCTCTCCCCACGCTAGCAGCATTCCACCCGAGCCCGCTCCATGTGCGAGCAGCCGGTCCCAGAGCACAGGCTGCTGTCTCGCCGGCACTGATTATAGGCTGTGTTCTGTGTTTCCATGGCTCGTCGTGTCTATAGGAGGCACAAACACGTTGTACACACCACGGCTGTGAGACAGGCTTTGCGCATCCTGCTCTGAGCGTGTCCACACAGGCGAGGCTCAACTGTGAGAGGTGCTAGCTCTGAGGTTTCCAGTGCACCTGCACCTTCCACCACGTCAACCTGCAATGGAGCAGAACCTGTCGGAAGGCAAGGAGCATGTGCGTGGCTGTCCCCCGAGCAGACAGAGCTGCATTTCCCCGGGTGGCACGTCCCCCTGGCCCTGGAGGAGCAGCTCTCTCTCCAGGACAGCCATGAGGCCTCCTGTTCATCATAAAACCCGAGATGAAGAAGAGAGAGCTGTGCTACAAGCTCCAAACCTGCAGACTTTGGTGGTTCTGCAGGATGTGGAAATTCCTTGTGGGAGGAATCACAAAACAGCAAGCCAGGAGGCTCAGGGCCCAGAGATGTCAGATGCCAAAGGCTGGGAGGAGCACAGTTCTATCCTCTGCCAGTGAGGCCGCCTGTGTCGGGGCTGTCACTCCTCTGACAAGCCCACACTACTCTCAAGCTACTGGGGATTAGAAGAGACTGGGTGTCCCAGGCTTGGCCAAAGTAAAGCCAACATGAAAGTGAAGACAACAGAGCTGGTCCCCTGGAACTCACTGGGCTGGGAGAGGTGCCACGGAGGCAGAGGAGGCTCCGGCATGTGCAGGTGAGCACCTGCCCTGCTTCCTGCACCCACCACTCCCTACAGGTGAGGTGGCATGAAGAAACACGAAACCATGTTGATTCAGTGCCAGCCAGTTCACTTGGGGAGCAGGTGGTCTCTGCCAAGATGCCCTGCAAATAATATGGGTGGTAATCACAGGAACACATATTGAACCCCCGCCAGGGTCCACCAGGGCTTTCTGCAAGGCAGCAGCATGCCCACCCTGCCAGGGGGCACCGAGGCTTCCTGCAAAGCAGCAGCATGCCCACCCTGCCAGGGGCCACTGGGGCTTTCTGCAAGGCAGCAGTGTGCCCACCCTGCCAGGGGCCACCGGGGCTTTCTGCAAGGCAGCAGTGTGCCCACCCTGCCAGGGGCCACCGGGGCTTTCTGCAACGCAGCAGTGTGCTCACCCACTGCTATCCAGGGCTTTGTCAAAGAGCTCAGGGATGCACTGTGGAAAATTTTTAAAAACTATGCCTTGGCTTTCCAAATGTTTGCACCAAAACAAACTTCTGTTCCCATTTTCCCCAAAACATTTTACCAAGTGCCCACGCCTTCCATTATCTGGTCCTCCGCATTGAGCCCTTGTTAATGATCCTGGGCCATGGGTAAGGAAAACAGGCTTGCAGCAAGGAAAGGTGTCGCCCAATCTCAAACCGCTGGTTCCAGGAACCGTATTTTCAACTTCATGCTTTCTTGTAGAATAACTGCTGGCACCATTCAAATGCAGTTAAAATGAAACAGAGCTAGTAACTGCCCGATGCACTGTGTGTGGCCAGTGGTAACTGTACCAGCACTGACTGCAGAGCCCTCCCAGCACAGCTAAAAGGCCAAGCTGATGGTGCTACGCTAAGTTCTAGACGCCTCACTTCCGATCCAGCTCCCCACCAACACACCGTGGAAAAGCAGTGTTTGTCATCTGGACGGCCTGCCGCACAGCGGTCATCTGGAGGGTCAGATGGCCCATGTGTTACGTGTCCCTTTGACAAGGCTACAGTCCCCAGTTACTCAGAGGTGATGAAGATGGCTTGTAGACACGGTCCAAGTCCAGAATCAATTGACTCTGAGGAAGGGTGGTTACTTTGAGTCATCTGGGTGGGTCTGATTCAATCAGTTGAAAGTTCTTCAGAGCCAAGTGAGGTCTCCTGGAGGAGGACAAAATGGCACCTGTGGACTGCAGGCTCAGGCCAGGCCAGGGAGCCCAGCTGACACAGCCCCTTGCAGGCCCCACAACCACCTACAGCAAATCCCCTAAGACACGTCCCCTGCTGGACCGGACAGAGGCAGTGTCAGTGCTGGTGATGCTGCTGTTTCATCATACAAGTTGTAGCTTTCCAATATTCTGTCCCATTGACCCCAGATCCGGAGACTTACTGCTTGGTTCAGAAAAATTTTAGAAAAAGAAAAGCAGAGCCTGGTATAGTAGCCTAGTGGCCAAAGTCCTTGCCTTGCATGCACCAGGGTCCCATATAGGTGCTGGTTCTAATCCCGGCAGCCCTGCTTACCAGCAAGCCTCAGACCCCACGACATGACATTTCCCCCTCGATGCCCCCTGCCAAGCTGAAGGACAGTACATCTGGGAGCTTCTATGACTCCATCACCACTCTGCTCCCCCAGCTCCTGTGAGAGTTACCCGGCCAGCTCCTACCCTGCACAAAAAGGGTACCATGCTTCCTGTGCTCACGGGGCGGATGACAGAGACGAGAGAGCACCATTCCTCCCTCTTCTCCTGTCACCTCCACACCTCACTTCACTCAGCCCTGGCGGCATCCTTGCAGCTGAAGTTTGTCAAAGAAGACGACTCTACCCCACCCTAAACTTGACTCCAACTCATGAACTCCTGAGCACCTCCCCATTCTCCTCCAGTGGGTCTGCTGGGTCTCTCTGAGACACCCATGGCACCTGTGCCACCTTTCTGATGGAAGCAGGCAGAGAGCGGAGGTCACCAACCCCTCCCCACGCCCCCACCTACTCCACTCACATGCCCCCTTGCTCCTGCTTTATTCTGTGGACATCCATTCTTTCCATAAAACCACTGCCCAGAACCAGCCCTGGTTGAAAATATCCAATATGGCTGCCGGCGGCAACACTTTGATCACCTGTAGCTCATTATAGCAAAGTTGTAATGGTTAACACTGTTACTCCATGACTCTTCTGAGACTTGCAAGCAAAAAATAGCAAGAAATCAGGGCCCAGCACAATAACCTAGTGGCTAAAATCTTCGCCTTGCACGTGTCTGGATCCCATACGGGTTCCAGTTCTAATGCCAGCAGCCCTGCTTTCCATCCAGCTCCCTGCCTGTGACCTGGGAAGGCAATCAGAGATGACCCAAAGGCTTGAGACCCTGCATCTGTGTGGGAGACCCGGAAGAGGCTCCTGGCTTCAGATCCGCTAAGCTCTGGCCATTGCAGCTATTTGGAGAGTGAATCAATGGACAAAGATCTTCCTGTCTCTCCTCTTTTCTGTATATCTCACTTAGTAATCAGAATAAATCTTAAAACAAAAAAAGGGCAAGAAGTCACACCTCACTGGTATGGATAATCAATCCCCGCCCTGAATACTCAATGCTTCCAGATCACAGAGGGGTCAGCCCCCTGTGCTGGGGGCAGCTCGCCCGGAGCACACCCACACTCCCTCCAACGGACCTCAGTGCTCTGCTAACCTTGACTCTCTCCTGGGCCAAAGAACCTGGACCCAACACCTTCAACACTGCCTCCGAGGAAGCGTGTCTGTCTCATTTTGTGCTGAGATGCTAGAAGCGATTTTAACAGATTTCCCTCGTGTCCGCCGCTCAGGCCTGTGTGTCACCACTTGTTCTTCCCTCCTTGAACCGACACCATCTGCCACCACAGCCACCCTGTTGTGGCCCTCGGGTTCTCACACCTTCGCCTTCCTGTCTTACAGCTCTCCAGAGCAAGCGCCTCCATCCCAGTCTTGTCTCAGCTGACCCGTCCTCCAGGTTCTTGTCCAGGTCCCCGGTGACCTCCACATCGCCCATGTCACCCAGGCCGATGGCCACGCAATGCTGAGTCCCTGAGCAAGGCTTCGTGGTTTCCTGCCACCCACACGGAGCTGCCTCCTGAGCCTCCCCACCTCTGCCAGCCCCTCTGCTTCTCCCCTACACTTGTGGCGCCTCTGGTCCAGCCTGTGACTCTGGATCCTGACACTTCCCGCCAGCTGAGTGCAGACCCCTGACGCTGCCTCAGCAAGGATGACCAGAGGCAGAAACTGGGCGGGTGGGGGGACAGATGGGACTCCCGCGGTCAGCTCTTCACCCACCCCCAGGCAGAGGGCCTTCCCAGAGGGAGAGCAGCACACAGAAGCACGCAGAGCCAGCCTTCACGTTCGACCCTCGAGCTTCCTCCCCGAGCCCTGGAATCCCTCCATTCTCCTTGGAGAGCAAAATTCCCCAAACCACCTCTCCTCTATTTCACGCCAGGCCCTTACTCGGGAGGGAAGTTCCGCTTTATGCCGCTTTGTACATACTGTCTTTTGCATAAAATACTTCTTTTCTTCCGTCATTCCCCTCTCATTCACCTGCCCATTCACACTGGCCCTGACAACTTCATTTTTCAATACAAAAGAGCAAGAACACACAGTCTGTAACAAGCACTTGGCATTTGTGCACATAAACAATAGCAAAAATTACATTTATTTCATCCTGTTTTGCTTTGCAACAGCCTATTACCACACCACATTTCCAAACAAAAGCTAGTTTCCATAGGAAGGAAAAACAAATTAAGTCAGACAATGCGGACAGGAGTCACACCGGCAAGATTTGGATTTGAAGTCATGCATAACTTTCCCAAAGACACTGGTGTTTGCTGGCACAGGGCTATTTTTAAACCTGAGCATGACATTTAAACTTCTATGGAGACAAAACTATAGATCTATAAACAAAACAAACAATACAGCAGTCCCTCCCTGATGGAACCCTGGATGAGTTTCTTCGGAGCCGCTTCCCAAATGTGAGTGACGAACCTTAGCCAGTGTTTTAGAACAGGTTGGAGCCCAAGCTCCCAGGAGGGAGTTCATGACAGGTGAATTAAAATTAGCTTCTCAGAGCCTTCCCCACCAGTGATAAACTGTTGTGAGCAACGCGGCTCAAACAAAGCCCATACTTCTGCTTGGGTTATGAATTATGTATTTGTGACCTTTATCCAGAACCAGACATCGCCTTATTACTGTCTCCTCCGAGAAGTATGTCTCGTAATGAGTTCTGGGGCAGTCTTTCCCTGTGTCTGTGAGGGTGATAAAGATCGGAAGTGACATTATTAGATAGATCGATTCGGGTCAATGTTCCCAGGACTGTAAATCTGTAACCAGGAAGTATCAATGTGTGTTAGCAGATGTGAGACTGCTCAGAGACTGCTGTGATCGCGTCGTTCAGCCAGACACACAGGGAGCGACCCCAGATCAGCCACTGTCCTGCTCTGGAGACAGAGGTGCTCAGGAGAGGGAGAAACCTGGCCTCAATACCTCCCCCATTGCTGGCTGGCTTTACAGCTAAGGTGCCTCTCAGGCCAACAGTGGCATTAGTGAGCTGCTGCAAGGGCAGGGACGCAGGGTCCCGGTGACAGCACTGACGGGGAGGTCCACCTGTGCTTCCATCTCCGCTGCACGTGGGGCCAACAACGGGACTTCAGACAAGCTGATTTCATCCTTAGCTTCGATCTCTACTTCTGCAAACAAGCTGTTTGCACATGGTTTGGACTTAACGGTGCGAATGGAGGTCCAGGCCCCGGCTTTTCCTGAGTGGGCATTTCTGTAGTAGACAACATGGAAGGATTCCACCAGACAGTCACTCACTCACACACACCCCCATATGTCACCTCTGCAGGGGCAGAAGATGGCCAGGCCGTGGGCGTTCCACAGGCGCCCCCCACCTGTAATGTGTGCTGTGGCAGAAATCCCAGGGACAAATGCTCTTGAGCCAAACGAAATCTTTAAGCCTTTCTGTAACAAACTAAGGCCTACGCATTCCTAAAAGCAGATTTGGGTTGAAAAGTTCTGTTGATTCACTAGAGCTTACAGCCGTGGGCGAGGGCAAAGGAAGTGGTGATCTCAACTGACGGGCAGTGACCAAGGGGGGGGACACAAGGAGAGGAGGAGGGAGCCCGAGCAAGCACTGCTCCTCAGAGTGTGGGGGCTGCACGGTAAGGTCAGGGCAAGGCCGGGCCAGTGGGCACAGGGGCATGCCCCCCAAGGGCACATCTCTTCCTGACATGATGTCCAGGGGTCAGTGAGTTACTCCTGGCTGAGTAATTCACAGGAACAAATCCTAACAGGTTTAACGATTTAATTACACAATGTTTCCAGAAGACAACGTGGTGAGCATAAAGTTCTGTGCACGGCCTGACACCAAAGACACTGATGACTGCTTTCTCAGCCATGGCTGGATTTGGCCACTCACAATTTAAAATTCTGTACACATCCAAAAAGTAAAAGTTAAGGACAAACGACCAACTGGAAGAAAGTTCAAGAAGACAACACCATGAGTCATTAACACTAATGCAAAAAGCACTTTATAAATAAAATTTTTAAATGGTGACATAGAAATGTAAGCAAAGGAAAGATAGAGGGAATTGGCAGAAGAGCCAACATGCACCTCACCATCACTCAAACCACGCTAGCAGAAACAGTCGGACCACGGTACTCACGGGTCGGCAAAGGTGCTCCTACACATCTACCTACAGAACACATCGCTACGAGCATGGACGTGACAACAGCAATCCTGGCTGCGTGCAGCTTAAAAAACCAATCAAAGATTTAAAGATCTAACAAGTAAAATATTCTAACAAAATAACCATGGTTGTATATAGCCGTTTATACTCAAAATGCAATATTCGTAATAGTAAAAACAAAAAAACTTGTAAGCTAAAATATGTTATGTCTGTTTAACAGAGCTGCAAGCAGTCACAAAAATGAGAAAATAAACTATAAAAGTTTGTACAGTACTCTTTCATAAAGAACAAAAGAGAAGAAAGGGAGGAAGGGAGAAAGGAAGAGAGGAGGGGTGGAGGGGGGACGAAAGGAGGAATCTGAATAGCAAAATTTGACGTGATTTTTAAAAATTATTTTACTTTATAAAATTGTCTGTACTGTTTATAATGTATATACTTAACAGTGATAACTTTTAAACTATTTTCAAAGGAAAAAGAAATCATGCAAACATCGCAGTGGTTAAGACACTCACGGGCCAGGAGGGGCACCGGCCCACTGCTGGGGCGCCAGCCAGGACGCCTTGTCCACACTGTAGCACCTGGGCAGCCTGTCCTGCCGCAGCGTCCTGCTCAGCGGCACACTGCAAGGTAGCGGGGTGAGGCTCCCGCAGGACGGGCCTGGCACCCACGTGGAAGGCCTGGGCTGCGCTCCTGGCTCCAGGCTTGGCCCATCCCAGCCGTGGCTGCTGTGGGCGCTGACCAAGTGAGGCAGTGTAGAAAATCACCACTGCCCGCTCCCTCTTTCTCTCACTCTCTCCCCTTCTCTCCCTCATTCTGCCTCTCAAATAATTCTTTAATTAAAATCATAGATTTTTTAAAAAAGAATAACTGGAGGGAAAAAGTTAAAATCAGAAAATTACACCCTGCCAAATGTTTGGAGAAAAAAAAGCGACTTTAATAATCTTATGTCTAGCAAATATGTTATTGTGGAAAATGTGATTTCAAATAAATTTCACTGCTTGTATTCATGGGAATGTTAAGAAAGTGATCAGGAAAATCCTGTGAACACTGCATGAATAAATTTCTGCAAAGTATTTCTAGCTTCTCCCAGGGTCCTTGTGGGTAAGGTGGTGAGGGTGAACCTAAGTGTTCCACATTTTCTGAACTATTCAGACATACAAATGCCTTCAGGTCAGTGGGGCCAACGTGTAGGTGGCCCCTCGCGTGGGACAGTAGGAATTTCCAAGTGGCCTTTCAGTATTTCTGCTCAAAAGTAACACGACAGTACATTCACATGTAGATGGCATCCAGCTGGGAGACAACAGAAAAACAAAAGTCAAGGCTGAAAAGCACCTTGAGTTCTGGGAAGGCGGGAGCCATGGAGGACCCTGCTCCTTGGGTGTCCACAGGCAGTGACCTGCCAAAGTGGCCGGGGTTTGTGCTGAGGGGGATTTCCAGGGCACCCAAGGAATGGGGGAGAGCCCCTGGCAAGCACCCAAGAGTTCCTTGGAGCAGCCAGACCACCAGACAGGCAAGGAGAGCAGCAGGACAGACTTCAGTTAGAGCCAGAGCGTTGCACACATCAGTATGCAAGCAGGGTCCCTGGTCCCACATTACTATGCCCTGGACCTCGCCAGGGAAGCTCTGGCAGCCGGGTTCTCTGAGAGGCAGCCTCATTGCAGAATTCCTCCCTCCCACGCTCTCCATCACTTGTCTCCATCACCAGAGATGAAGCTTCTCTCTCAGCAGTTCCTGTGTGGGGCTGATTGCTGGGTGACGTCACTGTGTCTGTTAACAAGGGGTCCCCCGATTGCCACACTCAGGCATGTCCTGCCATGGATCACTGCTGTGTGCTTATTTTATAAGGCAAACTTTACCTTCCACTGTGAGGCTAGAAAAGCAGCCAGGTGACACAGAAGCAGCTCAGGATAGATGGATTCTTGAAGAAGGAACGGGTTAGATGGGGTCTAACAGTAACAACGTGGCAGCCAAGAAAACCCAGCAGCTTCCGGACTCCACACTAGGACCACGTAAAGGAACGAAGGGGAAGGGTCATGGACATGATCTGCCCATTGCCTTGTGGGTACCAGAGGATCCCCAGGTAGTATCCATTCCTCCTTACAGCTTGTGAAGGGAGGGAGGTATAGAAGCCTCACTGCACTGCTAGCTGCAGCAAACTCCTTTGCCCACAGCCATCCCAATGCAACTTGCCGACCACCTGCCCCCATTCGTAAGATGGAATCTTCACACCTTGAGTCTGGGCTGGATTTGCTTTATACAAAAGAATGTGACCCAAGTGACTCCTCGCCAGTTCTGAACTCCTCAGGACCTGCCTCATTCATCCCCACATGAACAAGCCCGGACCGCTCAGCCTAGACCAGAGCAGCGTGCAACCTGCAGACTGACTTTAGCCACCACAGAGTTCAGCAAGCACCAGCTAGCCCTTCCATGATCACCCAGATATCCTATCTGGTTCTCCTCTTTGGGCGGCTCACTATGCAGCCATAGTTCTACAATATAGTATTAGCCAAAATTTTTTTTCTTTTTTAAAAAATTTATTATTTATTGGAAATGCAGATTTATAGAGAGAAGGAAAGACAGAAAGAAAGACTTTCCATCCATCTGCTGGCTCATTCTTCAAGTGGCCACAGTGGCCAGAGCTGAGCTGATCCAAAGCTAGGAGCCAGGAGTCTCTTCCAGGCTCTCATGTGGATACAGGGTCCCAAGACTTGGGGCCGTCCTCGACTACTTTTCCAGGCCATAAGCAGAGAGCAGCAAAGGAAGTGGAGCAGCCGGGATACAACCCGTTACCCATGTGTCTTGCCTGCTGCACCTGCTTTGGGCAGCAGCTCCCACTACTGCTCATGAAGACACACACCTAGCTCCTGGTGCCCACTCCCGGGTTTTCAGCTTAATCCCTCTGCCTGCCTGGTCTGCAGCACGCAAGGCTCTGCTCAGCCTCGGAGGGCTCACCCTGGCCTGCCTGTCAGTCTCTCTCAAGGCCACATCTGTAGCAGATCCCTTCTCGTATTCCTTCCTAACTAACACCGAATTCTCAGATGGTGACCTCTCACACCTGCCTCTTTCCTCAAGATGTGGCAGGATGCATCTGCCAGATTCTTCCAGTACCAGCACCAGTCCTTCATGATGCAAGGAAGATTCAACCTCACACTCTATGACAGATTGGGTCAGAAATTTCTAATTCCATGATATAACATAGAAGAGAAAACAAAAGCTGATTAAACAAACCAGAAAACCACAAAATGATGGGGCTGACATGATGGTTCAATTGGCTAATCCTCTGCCTGCAAGCACCAGCATCTCATATTGGCAATGGTTCATGTCCCACCTGTTCCACTTCCCATCTAGCTCCCGTCTTATGACCTGGAAAACCAACAGATAACGAATGGTCCAAGTCCTTGGGACCCTGCACCTGTGTGGGAGACCAGGAAGAAGCTCTTGGCTTTGGATTAGCTCAGCTCTGACCACTGTGGCCATTTTGGGAGTAAACTAGCTGATAGAAGATCCACTGTAAATCCGTAAATCTGCCTTTCCAAAAATAAATGTAGATTTTTTAAAGCACAAAATGTTAGCAACTTCAAACGGCATGAAGTCCCCTGAATCAATCCATGGAGCAGTTCTAGTTGACTAGCAGCTGAACACAGTCCTTTCCATCTGCGGCTTGACCCTCTTCTGAAAACCTGAGTGGGATTTTTTTCAATTTGAGGAGAGAGACTGTCCTTCTTCTGGTTCATTCCCCAATGGCCACAGCAAGCAGGGCTGGGCCAGGCTGAATCCAGGAACCCAGGAGCCGCTCCCAAGCTTCTGCGTGGGCGGTAGGAAGCCAAGGGTCTGAACTATTGCATGTCATCTACTAGAATGAAGTTAGAATTGAGAGAAGAGCCAGAACTCAAGCACAGGCACTCCAATATGGGATGCGCGCACTGCAACAGCATCTCAGCACTGCTCCAAACGCCCACCTGTGAGGTGGTGGCTGTTGCTTTTAAAGATGTTTTTAAACACTGGGGCCGGCATTGTGGCATAGTAGGTTTGGCCTCTGCTTGCCATATGACTATCAGTTCAACTCCAAGCCGCTCCACTTCCAATCTTACCCCCTGCTAATGCACCTGGGAAAGCAGCAGAGGATGGGCAAGTACATGGGATGCTGCACCCACACAGGAGACTAGACGCTTCTGGCTCCTTGCTCAGTCTGGTCCAGACCTGGTCACCACGGCCACTTGGAGAACAGACCAGCAGATGGAAGACAGTCTCTCTCTCTCTCGCTCTAACTCTGCCTTTCAAATAAACAAATAAGTCCCAATTGCTCTGCTTCAGATCCAGCCATGCTGACATGCCTGTGAATGCAGCAAATGATGGGCCAAGTATAGGGCCACTTGCACTCATGGGCGACCCCGGTGCAGTTCCAGGCTCCTGGCTTCTCCTCGCCCAGCCCTGGCTACTGAGGCCATCTGTGGAGTGAACCAGTAGATGGAAAATCTCTTTCTCTGTGTGTTTCTCCCTCTCTTTATCACACCTTTCAAATAAATAAAAATAAATCTGAAAAAACAAAAAGAGTTAGGCCGGAGCAGCTAAAGTCCTTGCTTTGCACGTGCTCGGATCCCATATGGGCGCTGGGTCTAATCCCAGTGGTCCCACTTCCCATCCAGCTCCCTGCTTGTGGCCTGGGAAAGCAGTCGAGGATGGCCCAAAGCTTGGGACCCTGCACACACGGGAGACCTTGAAGAAGCTCCTGGTTCCTGGCTTCAGATCAGATCAGATCAGCTCTGGCTTTCGCAGCCACTCGGGGAATGAATCAGTGGACAGAAGATCTTCCTCTAGGTCTCTCTTCCTCTCAGTATATCTGATTTTCCAATAAAAATAAATAAATCTTAAAAAAAGTAAAGACTTGAAAAAAAAAGAGTTGACTGAAAACACCGCCCCTCCTTGTGCACACCAGTGTCACCCTGCTCAAACTCGGCCCCTTGAGGCCCACTTGCACATTAGACTTGCAGAACAGCAGAAAAGATCAACTTCTTGTTCAATTTCTGGAATTTGTAGCAGCAACAGGAAATTGAGACGGCTCCAGATGGAGGGAAACACTTAAATAAAGCCATCGGGGCGGCCCACAAGCCCGAGTGCGACATCTCCATTGTAGGGAAAGCTAGCGACAAGGCCACATCAGACCACACGGAGACCCAGGACCCACAGAAAGCCGCCTTCATGACCCCCAAGCCAGGGGCCAGACTGCTGAGCGTTCCAGTCGACCGTCCAGCTGGGAGGAAGGAGTGTACCAGGGCGAGCCAAGCCATAACCCGTGCAGATGTAAACCAGAACTTGGAGCTGAAGCCAGGCTCCTGTGGTGGCCAGCACAAACCCCAACAGAACAGGCTGTCCTCCCAGGCACAGAACACTTTCCACAGGGCCACGTGACACTCGCAACTCTGGGCATGAGGTCCCTGCCCAGGGTTAGCTAGGGTGTGAGCAACTCAGGAAGGACTCGGCCAACCACCAGCCAGCCAAGATGGCTGCAGAAGCCACTAGCGTGGGTGCAGCCCACGCCGCGGGTCACATGGCAGCACAGCCTCCCAGACAGGGAACTGCTGAGGTTGGCGAGAGACAGCCTGTCCAGCCCCGTGCAAGATCTGCCACAGCTCGTGCAGTCTGTGGAGCCGAGAAAAGAGAATCGCACCTGAGCAGCTCTGACCGACTTCCCTGGGTCTTTGCTCCCCACCCAGAAAGCTTCCACGCCCTAGCCTGGGGAGCTACCTGAAAAAGCAGAAATGGCAGTTAGGACAGTAACCTGGTGGGCAGGGCCTGCGACCTGACCAAGAAGGATGCAGACTGAGAATGCTCCTGCGGGCAGGAGGGCATCTCAACAGTAAAGAATAGGGGTGACAAAAATGCATTACTGAAATTCTGAGCAACATAGTCGATGGAACTGGCTCTGTGGCATAGCAAGCTAAACCTCTGTCTGCAACACTAGTATCTTATTTGGGTGCCAGTTCAAGTCCCAGCTCCACTTCCAATCCAGTTCCCTGCTAATGGCCTAGGAAAGCAGCAGAGGATGGCCCAAAACTTTGGACTCCTATCCAACCTGGGAGATCCTGAAGAAGCTCCTAACCTCGTATCAGTTCAGCTCCAACCACTGCAGCCATTTGGGAAGTGAGCCAGGGGACAGAAGATGTTTGTCTCTCCTCTCTGTAAATCTGACTTCAGTCTGAGATCAGCAGTAACCGATGCCACTGGCCTGACATTCACCAAGATCAAATCAGCAGAGCGCCAGTTTGTGACAAGTGGTGGGAGAGACGGCCCAGAGTCAGGGCCCACTCTGAGCTGATGAGTTACTCCAGAGGAAAGAATGGAAACACAGAAGCCACTGAGTCAAAGGTCACCTGGACGTGACACAAAGGCTTCAGAGGGCTGACCTCTGTGGCCACAAGGAGGTGACGGCGGGAGATGTGAACCCAGGCTGTTCTCAGCAGACCGGCTCCTTCTGGGTAGAGTATTTCCTGCATGGGTTTGATGCTTCTGTTTTATGTGGGAGAGAAAGGAAGCAGTTACCTGCAGTCACCGGCGCTCACGAGGCTGGGGAAAGGAAGCACGGGCACTGAGCCACATGGCTCCAGCCCCGCCCCTCCTCTACCAGCTGCCTGCAAGTACCACTGGGTGCCCAGGGCAGTACAGCAGGGAGCGCATCAGCACCAGGCTAGGACATCGTGCTGACTGCTGCTCCGCACGGCATAATTTACGGATCCAGTCGACACAGCAAGTGTTCAGCATGACCACCACTACTGTTTTCTCTCCTAGCTGTGCTCTGTGATTGCATGTGTAACAATAGAGACCCATGGAAGGGTAGTCGAATACAACCTGTGCCAGCGGCACCAGCATCCATATCAGGAGTGCCGGTTCAAGTCCAGGCTACTCTAGCTCCAATCCAGCTCCCTGGTAATGCATCTGGGAAAGCGGCCGAGTGTGGCCCCAGGGTTTGAGGGAGACCTGGATGAGTCCTAAGCTCCAGGTCAGCCTGATTCAGACCTGACTATTGCAACCACGTAGGGACAGAATCAGCGATGGAAGATCCATCTGTCTGTATCATTCTGCCTTTCAAACGTAAAACAAATCTTCAGAAAGAAAACCTGACACCCGCGTGGCAAGTTTAAGTTAATTAGGTTAACTAGACCTACTGGTTATAGGGTTGGAGGGTCCTTAGACATCCTTTGGCAAAGCTGAAATGTGCACAGCGCTGCCTCCTTCCCCCCATGCCGATCCCTGCTCATTGCTGGGTGCTGCTGAACTCTCATCCCGCCTGCAGCAGCACTATCCCTCAGGAAGATGAAGGGAAAATTTAAAATCCATGTTTAATTTATCAAGGGCCAGCCCTTGTTCCAGTGCTCAGAGGCCCTGGGACATGCATTTCTGTCTGTGGAGAGTCCTTCAGTGCGCCAGCATGGGCATGCGCAGAGCCGTGGAGGAGCACATGCGGCTCAGGCTGCTGTACTTGCTGGGACAGGACCTCTTCGGCGCCTGTCAGTCTGTGCCAGTTCCATTCAGGTCCTACTTTGGGGATGGAGGTGAAAGCCTGTGACAGAACTTGGGAGCAGCATCAGGGAACACACTGGGGTGGGGGAGGGACGGAGGCACGCAGGCTTCCGTGCAGGGCCCCAGGGAGATGCAGTGATGAAGGGGTGCAGCAGAGGCTGGGGTCTGCCATGGAGGCGGGGTTCACCCTGCACACCCTCCCAGAGCTCAGCAGGGAAAGGTGGGGAGGGATGTCTCTAGCTGTGGCCTCCCCGCATACTTGGTCAGTCCCAGGCACCTGTTCAGGGCACAGCATCACAAGCTCTCCTACCGAACCAGGGCCAGGCCTCTGCACTGTGGCCCACACTACACTCACACTTAGCTGAGGTGGCTGCCCCTAATGGCTCTGCTGCACCCCCTAAAGGGGCTAGTCATTTATAGAGACAAAGAAGCAAGTCTACAACCATGCTTAAGTTGCTTCCAAACGACACAGTCAGTGGGTGTGGACACCACTTGGCGAGTGTAGACCAACATGCATGTCACTGAGTGTCCTCCTCACTGGAGACTCCAGGACCATGAGGGGTATGCCAGCCTTGGTGCTCCCTGGCCAGGGGGCTCAGGAAACCAGACCTAGGGTTGGCTCTAGAATTCACCATTAGAATAATGCCAGCTTTTCCACACACACACACAAAAACCTTTCAAATACAGTTACTATAACCCTGAAGTAAATTGCTAACTGTTATTTACCGCCTGACAGCCTCGAGCCTTCCTTGGAGGCAGGCATGACTTACGCCCTGCCTTCCATGGCCAGAAGCAGGAGCTTGGCAAGCTTACGGGATCCTGGAGGAGGAGGAGATGCAGTTCGAACCAGTGTCTCCCCAGGCCACTGTCCTCCTGGGGTTGGAGCTCTTTGCACCACAGAGACACAGGGGAGGACAGACACAAAGGGGCCCCTGGGGCAGTGGCTTGGCAGTAGCTTGGCATCGTTCGGGTCCCATTCAAAATTGGCAGCTTCTGGGGCGTCTTCCCAGCAAGCTGCACCCCAACAGGTGTTCCCCATGTACATCAGCTGGGGCCTCGGGATCCCTGCCCTTCACTGCCCACAGGCCAGGCCACCCCCAAAGCCAACGAAGGTGACACACAGACCCTTGTTGACTCAAACCCGCCTGTTTGGGGAAGTCTGCAACACAGCCAATCGCCAGCACAGACCTGGGAAAAGTCCTTCCTCCGAGTTCTCACAGATAGAAACTTCCCTGGGGCCTGCCTTCCTCAGCTAAGCCAGAGGAGTGGGGCAGGACACTGGGAGGCACGAGGACCCACTATCTTCCTCAGTCCTCTTCCCACCAGGGGCTCAAGCCTGCAATCTCACCATTCAAATTTAATGACTTGCATAAAAGCATGAATGCCTATTAATTTTTCAGCACCCCTGGAAGGGATAACAAGTTCGTGTTTTTGATTTTATTCTTACTATACAAGTAGATAGGAACAGAAAGTGACCCTAACATAAGGTAACTTTCCCAAACAGAAAAAAATTCAGTGTTTTGGACCAACTTGGTTATCAGCCTTTCAATGGAGAGATTAGTGTATGTCCAAGTTCAAGGCTCCATAACGCAGTTAAACATCATAGCAATAGCACATTCTACACACAGCAGAAACGTGCATCTTCTGTACTCTGGCATTCCAGAAAGTACTTGGTATTGAAGGAGCCAGGGGTCCCCGGTGGTGCACGCCCTCTGCTTGGGGAGATGCCTGCTATCCACCCAACGGTTTGACAGGTGTCACCTTCTCTCCCCTCTGATGTATTCTGTCTCTGCCCATGGTGCTGCTGTGGGCATGTCCATCTCGGGCCACATGTACTCACCCATTCACAAAACACAGCTGACATGCTGTTCTGCTCCTCCTCCCAACACACACTCCTGACCGTCACAGCATGCTGGCGGATAGCACAGCCTGCTGAGGGACCCTCGGAGGCTGACGTAGATGGCCCCACAGCTTGCTGTCCTCCTGGGCCTTCCCCTCAGAGGGAGATTCAGTAGAATGAAAGAAAGGAAGGAAGAAAAGGAAAGGAAAGGAAAGGAAAGGAAAGGAAAGGAAAGGAAAGGAAAGGAAAGGAAAGGAAAGGAAAGGAAAGGAAAGGAAAGGAAAGGAAAGGAAAAAGAAAAGAAAAGAAAAGAAAAGAAAAGAAAGAAAGAAAGAAAGAAAGAAAGAAAGAAAGAAAGAAAGAAAGAAAGAAAGAAAGAAAGAAAGAAAAATGTAATAACAGCTGGACACTTAGGTACACGGTGATGAAGTATGAGGGCTGGATACTTCCAGAAGGAGGTGATTTCTGAAGTTAAAGAAGCAGTGGAAACTTGCCAGGTAGACGGTGAAGGAAACTCAAGAGTGCTGCTGGCTCCTTTTTTTGGCCTGAACTATAATCTCCCTCCCCCAGGGAAACCCAGCGAAGACCGCCCAGCCAGTTCTTTACGGGGACAGCTGCGGTTTTAAAGCCCACTGGACACTCCCAGGAGGATGGGCTGGGTTCACTACTAAGGTGTTCAACGGGCAGTGTGCAGAAGGGTGACACCAGAGGCCCTGTCACATAAGGTACTGCAGCCTCTGTGGTAGCCGTCACTCTGGGAACCAAGCGCTTGCCCCCACAGGGGGAACATGGGAGAGGGGCCGAGGCCTCTTGCCTGCAGCTGTGTGAGCAGGTACTCCTGGGACCAAGTCCCCCAACCCAAGTGAGCCCAGCTGAGCCTGCAGGGACCTCGGCTGCTGTCAGATCCTGAAGTCCAGTCCCATGCACTCTAAGAGAAAGGAAACACTTGTTTCAAGACACTAACATTTATAGCGCTTTGTTTCACAGCTGCAGCTAACAAACACTGTTTCCCACTGTGTTAACTTTATCATGTTAGGAATGAAAACAGAAAACAGTGAAATACATGGTCGTTAACTTATTTTAAAACAGGAGGAGGATGGCCTAGTGGATAAAACCTTGCCTTGCTCTACTTCCATTCCAGCTCCCTGCTTGTGGCCTGGGAAGGGAGTACATGATGGCCCAAAACCTTGGGACCCTGCACCCATGAGGGAGACTCGAAAGAAGCTTCTGCCTCCTGGCCTGGGATTGGCTCAGCTCTGGTCATTGTCGCCACTTGGGGAATTAACCAGTAGATGGAAGGTTTTTCTGTATCTCCCTTTCTCTGTAAAGCTATATTTCCAAGAAAAGAAAAATAAGTAAATCTTAAAAATAATAATAAGCAAGAGGAGTAGGCAGGTGTTTTGTTGAAAAAGTAAGGATGCACAGGCTGCCCCCAGAGCCTGGGGCCACGGCCACGGCCATGGCCCTGGGTATCTGCTGCTAAGGCTAGACCAGGCAGCAGTCCGGCCATGGCCACGTCCCTGGGTATCTGCTGCTAAGGCTAGACCAGGCAGCAGTCCGGCCATGGCCACGTCCCTGGGTATCTGCTGCTAAGGCTAGACCAGGCAGCAGTCTGGCCATGGCCCTGGGTATCTGCTGCTAAGGCTAGACGAGGCAGCAGTCTGGCCATGGCCCTGGGTATCTGCTGCTAAGGCTAGACCAGGCAGCAGTCTGGCCATGGCCCTGGGTATCTGCTGCTAAGGCTAGACCAGGCAGCAGTCCGGCCATGGCCACGTCCCTGGGTATCTGCTGCTAAGGCTAGACCAGGCAGCAGTCCGGCCAAGGCCACGTCCCCAGGTATCTCCTGCCTGTAGAGACTTCATTGGGGTAATGGCTGGGGCTGTGTGTGTCTCTTCTTGGTCTAGGGGCTGGCCTGACTATTGAGCCAATCCCCACCCCCTGCTGATTTCAGTCTGAAAGATCTCAGGAGCATTACTGTTCTCCCTCCTGCCACTCTGCCCCCAGGACTGTGTGCCAGGTACAACTCTCCTACGGAGAGCTCAGACTCTGATGGGGCAAGAGTGCCTGGAAAGGAAAGTTAACAAAAATAAGCTTGAAAGCTGCTGGTATTGTTTTATGTTTCATTTGTATTTATTTATTTGAGCAGTGGAGAGAGAGAAAGGAAAGTGAGAGGTGCAGGGGCTCTTGTCTGCTGATCACTCCTTGAAAGCCCACCAAAGCCAGCAGTCAGGCACTGTTAGAAGTCTCCCAGTGTGTGCAGGAGGCCAGCCCCCTGAGCTGTCTGCACTGCCTCCCAGGCTCTGCACTGGCAGGAGGCAAGACCCAGGAACCTGGATGTGGGAGGCAGGTGCGGGAAGGCCAGGCTCCAGCTGGTGCTTAGGAATAGAGGTTACTGGGTACCGCAGGACTCTGGGCATTGGGTTTTGTGCTCACGCTCCTCTAAGGGACCACAAAAAGCTCCACGCTGCTCAGGAACACACACTGACCCACTCATGTCCCTCACCCAGCAGTCCCTGGGCACAGGTGTGTGCAGGCTTGTGAGGGGAGCTGAGCATCACATGAGGTCGCTCACAACTCCCCCCGACCCGGCTAGCATAGAGCAAAGCTCACGGCATCCCTGCACTGCAGCAGAAAGGGCAGGGCAGGCAGATTTAAAACCTGGGTTCGGAGTCCTCTTCCGTCCAGCTCCATCCGAGAGCCGTTCACCAACCTCCTGCTTCAGAGAAGCTAGCTCCTGCTGCGCCACAGAATTTATGGAACCGAATGCTAACTCTTGGAAAAAATACAAATCCCCCTAAAATCCAGAGGTCATGTTCTTGTCTTCTGCTGCGTGACTGACAAGACCAGCAGGTTAGTAGTTTAGTCTTAGTAGTTAGTAGCAGCTACCACCTAGTGAGCACGAAGGGACTTGGAAAAGTTCACTGAAAAGGAACTTCAGTCAGAAGTTGATCCTGGTGCAAAAAGATGTTTGGAAATCCAGGCCAAGCTTCTTGCTCAGACACATTTTTCACAACTTTCTGACGACCCTTCCTTCAAGGTGTCTGTCGGCCACACATCACTTTTACCTGCCAGCATCTCCTTTCATGGGTGGGCAGGACTGAGCCGCACACTGTGGGGCCAAGGTCAGAGGACTTGAACGCAGCCAGCAGCAACACAGGGGAACGGGAGAGCCAGCACCCCGCCCCACCTCCAAGCCCGGGTGAGGAAGGCCCGCCGGCGTGGAAAACCCTGACCAGGTTGGGTTTGGAACGCGCTTGTTTACTGTTTGACCTTGGAACGAATGGACTGGGAACTTCCTGGTAACACCCATGACCTTCCAAACATACAGTGCCTCCAACCTCTCTGCCTGTGCTATTGTGTGGGAGTCTGAAAACAAGCTTTGAGGCACTGGGCAAAGCACCCACCATACCAACAACCAGGAGTTCCTGGAAATACAGTCAGGGGAGGGAGGGGAAGATACTGGCCCAGCTGTCAAAGCAGGAAACTCATTGGGGTGATCTCGGGGTGCAACACACCATGTCATGGCTGGTTCCTCCCTGTAATTGTCCCCCGTGGGTTCCAGGCCACCCTGGAAGTGGTTGAGAAAGGTTCCTGTCCACTGCTCAGGCACCAGGCCCATAGTGCTACCCAGAAACACACAGCAGCTAGGGCTCAGAATTTTGTGCAATTTTAAAAGGGTGAGTTTGAATCACCATGAGACAGGGTCTGGGGCCTGGCAGTGGCCTTGAGCATCCAAGATTAAGCAGTATGGCCTGCACACGATGGTAGGGACCTTCAAGCAGTGTGGGGGACAAAGTGTCTCCTCTGGAAGACTTGGGGAGCTCAACACCCAGCGTGTGCTCTGTGGGAGAGGAGGATAGTGGGGGACCCCAGGGCCTCCAGCCTGTGAGGAATGGGAAACCTTGGGCAGGGGTTGTGCTGGGGGAACACAGCCTGCCACGGGAATGCCACAGAAGCCTCATCGCATAGCTGAGTCATTGTCTGAAGCAAGTCACAAAAGCTACAGGGAAGGAGGTGACAAGCAAGGCTTGTGCCAACACTCATCACAAACCCATTGTCGCCTCTTCAGACACAGCCAGCAGTCAGATGCCAGGAAAGTCACAGCCTGGGTCAGCATCTGAGGACAAGGCACGGTGCCAACAGCCCCTCCTGCAGGAGGCAGTCCCCGGCCCTGCATCTGAGACAAGAAACAAAAAAGCCAAAGCACACGAGGCAGCAGGTGGAAGCCCAAGGCACAGCTCATCAACCGCACAGAGGGGTGGCCCAGCTTCCGGAGGGTGCTAAGGCTGTGCGACAAGGGAAGCAGGGACACAGAGCCATAGGAACCCTGGCCGGCGGTCAGAATGCCTCCCAAGGAAAAGCAAACTCAAGCTGGACTTGGGTAGTTAAAGCAGAGACAAGGACAATGTCAAGGAAATTCCAGCAGCTTATTTTGAAAACAGCAAAAGCCAGCATTCGAGGAGGGCCTGAACAGCACAGCCATGTGCCTTCAGCTACCTTCTCAGCCCTTTGCCCTCAGAAGCAATGAGAATCGCCTTGCGGAGCGAGGAGCCAGGGAGCCAGTCCTGGCTGAGCAAGTGGTGGAGCCCGGGGCGGCCAACGGCCATGGGAGCTGGCGTCAGAGCACCACACGTCAAGTGGAACTCATCTACTCAACAACCACCACTGCACCAGAAATATTTCCTAGCAGAGTCAACCCCCACCAATCCCACTGCTCCCCCAAGCCAGAGCAGCCTGGGCTGAGGACTCATCCAATGGCTTTCAACCTCTCCTTGGTGGCCGGCCCCCTCCAGAGCCTGCAGGGCCTGTGACACCTGCACACAGGATCGATCACAAAAACAGGGCCAAGGCTGAGGCATAGCAACAAACCACCGCCCACAAAGCCAGCATCCCACACGGGCACTGGTGTCCAATCCAGCTCCCTGCACATGAGCCTGGGAAAGCAGCAGAAAGTGGCCCAAGGCCTGGGTCCCTGCACCCAGATGGGAGACCTGGATGGAGCTCCAAGCTCATGGCTTTGGGCTGGCCCAGTCTCAGCCATTGCAGCTATTTAAGGTGTGAGCTAGCGGATGGAAAATTTCTCTTTCTCATTCTTTCTCTGTCTCTCCATCTCTCTCTGCAACTCTGTCTTTCAAATAAATAAACATCTTTTAAATACAATAGAAAAATGTTCAATCAAACCTTTTTTAAAGATTTTTTTCTTTAAAAGATTTCAGGACTGATCAGAATATGCAATCTGCCTCGTAGTTCTCAGTCATCACACAAGGTCCTTCACACAGGCTCCACCTGCTGAGACCCAGCAGCTCCTCTGCATCACAGGTGGCACGCTGCCTGCCTTCTTCCAACTCCTGCGCCCTTCCCTGCTGCTCACAAGAGCAAGTGTGTGCAGTATTTTAGATACCATCCTGTGCTTCCCCCCAGGTGTTTCCTCAACAAGGAGAGAGTACAATTAGCCGTCAGGCTTGCTGACAAGTCACTCCTCTGGTTCTCAGCAGCCTCTGTGCTTCTCTTTGATCCTCCCTGCTAAGCGTCTCTAAGAAGTGACCTCAGGCGTGTCACAACACGCCTGGGTGAGGCTCCCAGGGAGCGGGGTCTGCAACCTGCATGGCTTGACCTGAAGCCATCTGTGCCCAATTGCTGGAGTCGTGGCACCTCAGACTCCACTGGACAGAAGCTGAAAAGCCTTGGCCTTGTGCCGCATCTGCTTGATGTCCCAGGAAACTGCTGCCATCTGCGATTTTCTGCTACCAAGACACCCCTTCCCCCACCACCACCCAGCTGTGCACAGATGCGACCAGGAGTCCAAGGAACTCCACCTCCCAGCTGCTGCCATAGCTGCCAGCCTCCCACAGCACAGATTCCTCTGCTCCTAGTCCCCTGGTCCCTTGCCATTCCTCCTTTGCTCCAGTATTAATCAGGTCACTCTCCACTTAGAGGATCCTGTCTGTTAACGCCGCAATTAGCTTGCTTCAAACTGATGCGACAAGATGTGGAGCTGGGTGAGTAAATGCAAGTCCCTGGCTGAAACGCCTGCAGTCGAGCTCTGCACCATGCAAACTGAAGTGGAAGGACAGCCATGGAGAACCAGTCCTGCCGGGGCGTTCCTAAGTCGCTGCTCCTGCTGCTGGACACAGGCTACTCCTCTGCACCCTCCACCAGTCCCTCCTCCAGTGTGAGGCCTTTTGAGCCACGCGTCACTACAGCTGTTAGTCAAGGCGTAACTGACATACCCCCAAGCTTCACTCAGCTCTAAGTGTGTGACCACTCCTTGGTAGGAAACCTCAGGGCCATGTGGCCGCACTGCCTCCCAGCCTGAAGACTGTTCCAGAAGTCTGCCAGTGTCTGGTGTCTTCCTGGTGTCGGGTCTCATCCCTCACTCCCCCGCCTTCCAGCCCTGAGGGTGATGCCCTCGTTCTCTAGGATTACGCACTGGCAGACACTGAGCCCCCTGCCCCCCAGAGCACATCCGCACTTGGCAATGCCCTCAACTCCCGACTCACGCACCTGCAGATGTCAATGAGGCCTCCCACCCCAGACGGCCCCATGCGCCCTGAGGATGATGCCCATGGAGCCCCCCACCCCGCACACAGCCCACAGAAACCCTGCCGACTCTGTAGATGCATCCAGGTCCCCATGACTGCTTCCCGCACTGGGCTCAACCTCCACACCCACCCGGGACCCCTTCACGCGCTGGGCTCAGACCTCCACACCCACCCGGGACCCCTTCACGTGCTGGGCTCAGACTTCCACACCCACCCGGGACCCCTTCACGCGCTGGGCTCAACCACCACACCCACCCCAGGACCCCTTCACGTGCTGGGCTCAGACCTCCACACTCACCTGGGACCCCTTCACACACTGGGCTCAACCTCCACACTCACCTGGGACCCCTTCATATGCTGGGCTCAACCTCCACACCCACCCCGGGACCCCTGAAAGAGCCCCAGTCCTGTTCTCCTGCTCCTTATGCTCCAAACACCATGTAGCAGTTAGAGAGTCTTTTAAACCCTAACTCAGATGCTGTCCACCAACTCAAGGCCCTCAGAGAGACCTGGCCCCAGGCACCAACGTCACCTGCTGCCCAGCACCCTCCCGGTCCCTGGCGCTCTTGGAGCTCCATGCCTCCTCCTCCAGCCATCCCTCTGCTTCTGCCTCCCAGGCCTCCAAACCTTGACCAAGAATCCCCCAGAAAATCCCAAGTGCCTCTGGCTCCTGTCCTTATCTCCCACGAATCGGCTCAACCCTCACCCCTGACACCTGGCTGGTCCCCTGGCCTGGCCTAGCTCTGCCCGTCTCCTTGGTCCTGCTCTGCTTCTCTCTCTCTCTCTCTTTCTCTTCATGGAATTTTCCACCCTTTGACCTGATGAGATGCTTCTGGGTTTAACACAAGTGAGCCAAGAGGCCAGAGGAGAGCTAGGAAGAGCATGGCCCTGCCCAGATGGGAGGCTTGAGGGGAAGGGTACAGGACATGGAAACAGGCTGACCAGGTGGAACAAAGCTGAGCCACAGGGCACCTGGCATTTGCTGTGCTGGCCCCACAAGCCCAGGGGACAGAGCAGGATGCAAACCCAGCCCCACCAGGATGCTGGCTTGCTCCCCTGGAAGCAGGCAAGCTCAGATCCCTGCTTTACATCTGTCCTTACCAAGTTGATCCTATAGACACCAGGGATGGAAACAGCAAAGAAAAGTGTGCAGAGCTGAGGAGAAAACCCAGGGAGGGCCCTTCACTACATCCTAGGATAAAACGTTTTTACAAACAAGGCAAAAACAGTACAAACTGTAAAACTTGCATATTTGCTAATAGATGTGAAGTGTGATGTGTAGACTAGGAGAGAAAAAGTGGGGTGCCTCCCAGTGAGGGATGCTGGCCACCCTCCTGGCTTTGCAGGGGTGTGAGTGTCCCTGCAGTTGGGTGGGGTGCCTCCCAGCGAGGGAAGCTGGCCACCCTCATAGCTTTGCAGAGGTGTCAGTGTCCAGTTGGGCAGGGTCCTTTGGAGGAACGGCCCCAAGGACCTATGTGAATGGGAACCTGTGAGCCAGCAGGACTCTGCAGCCCTGGCCATCAGCACCAAGAGGGTGAGACATCATTCCAAGGTCTGTCAGCAAGAAGACAGGAAAGGAGTTGTGATATCACAAGGTGGAGTCATCAAAACATGAAGTTCAAAGACAGTTGGGAATGCAAGGAAAGAGCAAACTGGGCACTAACTACCCTGGTTTCCAGAACAATACAACATGCTGCTCATCAGCTTAAACACACCTACTGCACCCAAAAAAAGACTTACTCGGAACAAATTCCTACACAGAGCCACACAACTCCACCGCCCCAGGAAGGAGACCTTGCCTCTCCATTCTTGAATCAGGTCGCTGGGAACGGGTGGTAGGAGAACTGCTTTGTCAGCAGGTGCAGCCTCTGGAGGAGCCAGGCTGGCCAGCTGGCCACAACATGGGGCAGCCCCATGGCTAGCCTGCAATCAGCTGCCAGCCAGCACCCTGTCCACATGCCTGGTGTCCACAGAGATCAGCCCAGCTGACAGATGTCCACACACTAACCCAAGGGCGATCCTATGTGCAAACCACACTTTTGGGGGTGACAATTTTTACACAGCAAGCACCACCATCTTCGGAGCCAGGACTCCTGAGCCAAGAGAGATAGTAAGGGGTTCGGACAGAGTGGCACCATCCTTGTGCCTGCTTCGTACCCTAAAGATGTAACAGTTCCCAGATCCTGGGTGAAGTGTGGCATTAGGAACCTGGGAGTCAGTTTGTGTGTTGTTGGATTATTCGGACTCCTTGAAATGCACCCCAGTTGCTAAAGGAATCCGGGCTTTTTTCCCTCCATGGTTCCCAGGTGTACACACACACAAATGTAACGGAAGCAGTCACAGCCTGAGATCTGCTCCCTGCCTCAGTTTTCGCTGGCACAACCACACAGACATGGGCGTGTGTGGCTTCCCCGCCAGTCTCTGACCTGGGGAGCTGTGGTGACTCAGAAGCTTGGGCACGCCTGGCTCTACAGCTGAATGTCAATAAGAGTGAGAGAAAACATCAACCCTCCATTGATCAGAACTCCAGAAACATTTTCCTTCATGAAAAGCATGGCCTGCTTCTCAGGGTCAGCCGCCTGGGATGGAGATCCGGCTTCATCCCCAGATCCAGTCTGGGCTGACGCAAGCCCACGTTCTCAGACCTGGTCCTCATGGGGGCAGGACGCCGCTGGCCTCGACAGAGAAATGTCGTCACTGAAGACGAGGCTGAAACAGGTTATTACCATCATCTTCCTTTCACCAAGATCCTATTCTCACTGCGCGTCCATCCAGCAGTGCTGAGCACATGGGGACAGAATGCTGAGTTTCAATTTTGCTGTAATACATTCCTGAGACCAGACAGTCCTCGCACACCAAGAGGGTGTGGGCATACATGGGTACTGAAAACAGCATGTGCCAAGCCAGACTGCCAGTGCTCCATGGCCCCACTGTGGCTACAGAGTGTCCTGTACCTGGAAGCTGTCCAGGCAGAGCCCCAACTTCAAATGAACCTGTTTGCTCTAACCTCCACCACCAAGTGAAAGAAAGAGTGAGAGCGCGACCCAACACCTTGGGGGAAGTGTGAGCCAGCCAGTCCACTTCCTGGGTGGCTCCAAGGCTGCCCACAGAGGCAAGGGGTGCGGTCCGGAGCCACCATCACCCAGACAGGAAGTGATAAGATGAGTACTGGAGTCCAGAGAGGACTTGTGATGGACCTTGTGTGAACAGAAATGCTCCGACATGAGCCGGGCACACAGACAAGGCAGCACAGCAGCCAAGGCCACTCAGGGCTGACAGTGACTCAACGACATTCACAGAGCAGCAGGGCTGACCCTCCAACCTGCTCAGGTACCAACTACACAGACAAGCCCCTCTCTCCAGCCACTTTGGCCGTGACCATGAATGACGACACAGTTTCTTCATGAGGGTTTAGTCTTTGTCTTTGTTTCAACACGGCAGAGTGTTCAGCAAAAACCACTTAACCCAGGACTTGTGAAGGAAAAATTAAAGAAAAAATAAAATTAACACTGACAGCACAAGTGTTAACAAATATCCTTAACTTACATCTGGTGTTTTTCTGAAGACTTCATAGATTTTAAATCATTCAAAAGTATGCCACCTTTATGAAAATCAATGTCATTATTCCCATTTTACAGATGTAGAGATTGATGCGGGAGGCAGAGCTGGTGAATGGGAGCCCTGGGATGTGACCCCTGGAGACTGTATGCTGAGCTGGGGCTCTTAACCCCTAACTGATGCTGGTCTTCAGGACACGAGACAAGCAACAAAGCAGAGCACACACAGCCACCATGCCCACAGCCACCATGCCCACGGCCACCCAACCTACGGCCACCCAACCCACGGCCATCAAGTCCACAGCCACCATGCCCACAGCCACCCAACCCACGGCCACCCAACCCACAGCCATCAAGTCCACAGTCACCCAACCCACGGCCATCAAGTCCACAGCCACCATGCCCATAGCCACCAAGCACAGCCACCACACCTATAGCACCACGCCCACAGGCACAAACACAAAATGGAAGGGTGAAAGGATACATGGGCCCCGTTCTCTCTCAGGAAGGACTGTCATGTTAATTCTTGGAGTCAAACACACAAGAAAATTCTCACACAATACATCATCCCCCAAATAATCCAGGGAAAAGTAGATGGTGGCAGGAACAGGCATTGTCAGGAGCCCAGTGCCCCACAGCTCACGGCTCCACTAGCACCTGGGAGTGTTGGCTCCGTAACAAGAGACCTGGCGCATCTGCTCGGACTGGACAGTGGGTCCACTGAGCAACCTCTCAGAGGACAGCATGAGCTCAGGATTGTAGCAGGGTGCATGTGACTTCATCTTCCCAGGCAGGCAACAGGACACCGCAGAAAGAAAGCCACAAGGAGGTGGGAAGAGGCCTGCAGGCCCACAGCCATCCCCGTCCCGGCAGCAGACATACAGAGGCAAGGACCACAGCGCCCATCCAGGGTAGCAACTCAAGCACTTGGACGGGAGAGCTCTGTGTGGCCTGACCACAGCCTTGGCAACATATAAACTCCAAGCACAAGTTTAGGGAGCAGAGCTGGAGGCCAACACAAGCACAGAGGGAGAAGGCAGTCTATATCCAGCGCCAAGCCACAGCCTCAGGCTGGGGCCCACAAAATGTGGCCCCAGGGCCTGAAGCTAGGTCACCCCGATCCTCAGCACGGACTAGACCTATGGTGCAGGAAGCCAGGCCAGCGGTGCGGTGCAGAGCACTGCCTTCCCAGCTCAGCTGCACAGTGTACTCACAGCAGAAGCTGGACGGCACACCAAGTGGCCTTGGATGAACAGCTGGCTCACTCCTGCCAGAGAAAACAGCGTTGCCAGGACTGCAAAATGCTTGTGAAAAACAGCACAGAATGGAGCATTCCCTGTGGGCACTGGTTCAAGTCCCAGCTGCTCCACTTCCCATCCAGCTCCCTGCTTGTGGCCTAGGAAAGCAGTGGAGGAATGCACGAGTCCTTGGGCCTTGTACCCACATGGGAGACCTGGAGGAGGCTTCGGATCTTGGCTTTGGGTTGGCTCGGCTCTGGCTATTTCAGCCACTTGGGGAATGAACCAGTGGATGAAAGATCTCTCTCTCCTTTCTGTAAATCTTCCGAGTAAAAATAGAAACTAAAACAAAATGAAATAAAATGGAAATCCATGCACAGCTTGTTCATAATGTATATTTCCAGGAACTTTTTCTAGAAAAACCCTTATCTGCATGGATTTCAAAATTATGGCAACAAAGCCAATGTTTATATTTTTAAGACTTAGCTGGACAAAAAAGCAAAAAGAGAAAGACTTAAATCAGAAGTCAGATTCATGTGAAAGGAGCTGGCCAGGAATCGTGATCTGGAGTCTTCTTGGCTCAGGCCAGTGGGGACAAGCACTGGCCTTGCCTGCTCACCATGCAGAGGGATGGGGGTGACATTCCCTTCTGCTCTGAGGCCCCCTGCCAACAGGTGTCTGCCTGGCCAGGAAGGTGACAGGAATCAGGACACACTAGACAAACTTTCAAGCCGGGCAGCCGGAAGAGAGCTCTTGTGTGAGAGATTAGATTTGCATGTGATGACATGGACAGGAAATTGGCAGGCATACTCAGAAGCAAACATGGGTTAGTCATTCAGCCATTCCTTTAGGCTGCAGGCGTATTATGAAGATAAATTACGGCCTCCTGAAATGTGCCTGCGAAATCAAAGGACCCTTGTATAAGCCAGGATGGAGGAAATGCCAGTGTGTTACAGCAGGAGTCATTAGGTGCGTGAGCTAAGCTATGTCAATAGCCCGTGCAGCAAGAGTAAATGCATCCTCACTAAGTACTAGGGTAGGCTCTGTGTCCTGTGATTGAAAAGCCATGACCAGACACAAGCCGTATGTTCATGACTGCCTGACTACACTTCATGTTAGCAGTGGTGCTTCCATTAATTCTTGGGTCTTGTACATAGTTGGGCTGTGAAGTTTGGAGGTAGTTCTTAAACATAGCTAAAAACTTATTGTCAAGCAAATCATTATTGAGTCCTTTTTAGACTATTCTTAAAGGTTTATTTATTTAGGCCCAGCGGCATGGCCTAGCAGCTAAAGCCCTCGCTTTAAATGCGCCGGGATCCCATATGGGCGCTGGTTCTAATCCCGGCAGCTCCACTTCCCATCTAGCTCCCTGCTTGTGGCCTGGGAAAGCAGTTGAGGACGGCCCAAAGCCTTGGGACCCTGCACCCATGTGGGAGACCCAGAAGAAGTTCCTGGTTCCCGGCTCCGGACCGGCCGGCACAGCACCGGCCAATTTGGGGAGTGAATCGTTGGACGGAAGATCTTCCCCTCTGTCTCTCCTTCTCTCTGTATATCTGACTGTGTAATAAAAAGTAAAGAAATCTTAAAAAAAAAAAAAAAGGTTTATTTATTTGAAAGTTAGTGTTCAAGACAGGCAGAGAGAGTGTGTCTCCCTACTCCTGTCCATCCTCCGAATGGCTGCAATGGCCAGGGCTGAGCCAAGCCACAGCTGGGAACCTGTAACTTCATCTAGGTTTTCCACGTGAGTTGCGGGTCCATCACCATCCACTACTTTTGCAGACACATTAGCAGGGAACTTGATTGAAAGTAGAGCAGCCAAGATTCCAACCGGCACTTAAATGAGCTGCCAGCATTGCGGGTGATGGCTTAACCCACTGAGCCGTGACATCTGTCACTGACTTCATTCTAAGTGATCAATATAAGACAATTACTAAGGTAAAAGGTTATTCCTTAGTCACCAAGTGAAACCCATTTTACAGGGTGGATAGATTTGTGGTTTGCATTTGCCAAAAACTTCTGGGAGAATTTCATCACGTTTGCCATCCAAGTTGAGCTACCATGAGTTAATTCAATCTTTAGAGCAATTATCTCATTCGATCCTCACAATTTCAGGATAAATATCATGAGCTCATTGGACAGATGAAGGCACATAGGCTTGGGAAAACCAGCTGCCAACGTGTCAAACCAGGCTCGTAAGCTTTGTCACCATAGCTGTTTTGGAGAGGCAAGGCAGTAAGGAGAGCTCCTGCCCACTGGCTCATTCCCATGATTCCCATGATGGCTACAACAGCTAGGGTGGGATAGAAGCCGACACCAGGAGCCAGGACCACCACCCAGGTCTCCCAGGTGGGTGGCAGGAACCCAGTGACTTGGGCCATCACCACCTTGCCTTAGGATGTGCCATAGCAGGAAGCTGGTGTCACAAGTAGGGCCAGGACTTGAACCAAAAGCACTCTGATGTGGGACATGGGAGGTCAGATGCTTTGACCTGTAGGAGCAGCAGCATCAGACGGAAGGTGAACAGTTGAATTCAGCAGAGTAAGAACTTGCTTGTTCCAGAAAATTCAGAAGGGACATTCCACCTACCTCGTGTTGCCCTGGAACATCCATAGTGACTGACAGCTGGGTGATCAGACCTGGAATAAGTAGGACCGGTGTCAAGCAGGAGCAGGGGTGATGGGGAAGGGAGGAGAGGGTAGACCCCTCACCCCAAAGGGGAGCAGAAAGAAGCCATCAGGGAAGCAGTTTCAGAGGGTCACATACCCTGAAGCCATGACGCAGACTCATTCTTGGCTCCCCAGGACCAAATGCAATCCTCATGCCTGTGTCAAGTGCCCCTCCCACAGAGGGGCCACTGCCCCTGTCCCCTTGCTGGTTAGGATCTTAGTGACTTGACCAAGGCTTCCTAGGACTGCCCTCCACAGCCAGATGTTCTGCAGGTTCTGCATGCTAAAACATGGCCTTGAATTTGAGCAGCCACCTACTGCTACTGCCCACCAGAGACACCCCAAGCCTTCCAACCTAGGGAACCCGGGACTCGTGCAGGTTAAGGAGCGGGGCTTGTCGCCTTGCAGTAAGGTGCTGGAAGGAGTCTGAAGCCCCTCAGGGAGGCGTGGAGACCACAGAGAGCCTGGCATCTGGAAGGAGTTCAGGGGCATCGCCTAGCAAGGGCCTAAAGGGGCAGCCATCGCTGTGACCACGCCTTGGCCAGTCAGTGGTATCCAGGGCAAAGAGCACAAATCACCAGAGACATGGGACATGGGGAGAAAATACTAGAATTTCTACATAAAATGTCTACTTCATTTTCCGAAAAAAAAAAAAAAATTTGTTCTAAAATGGAGGTGACATGTTAGTAGAATAATGCCGTAAGTAATTTATAAACAAATACATAGGTAAAAGTATAAACTCCAGGGTTCCGTTACACACAGGATTTTATTGGTGGGGCCCCACTGTTTTTTAAGATGTGGAATCAATTCATCGGGCATTGCCCACAGAGAGACTCACAGGGTTTGAACCACCTTGTGGAGAGTTTCTCAAACGATGGGGGTAGTGTTTCAGGTTTTTAAGAACTTTTGGGAATCGTCTGGGAAGGTTTTAAAACATTTTGTTTTTTACTTAAAAAACAGCTGGTCAGAGAGACAAAAATGTTCTACCCCTTGGCTCATGTCCCCCAGAGGCCTGAAGCAGCAAGAGCCGGGTCGTGCTGAACGGGGAGCCTAGAACCCAGCCCAAAGACCCAAGCCACCACCTGCTGCCGCCCAGGGTATCATCAGGATGCCGGAGTCAGTAAGAGCTAGGGCTGGACCCTGGGCACTCTGATGTGGGATGTGTGCCCCAGTAATGTCCTCGTTGCTGCCAGACCAATGACAACCTCTCCGGTGCCTTTCTAAAGACGCAGGTCACAGGACTCCACCCCTTTTTGTACCAATCCAGTAGGCTGACAGCAGGATTTTAAAAATCTACATTCTTAACAAACAACCAAGAAGAAATCTTCCCCATGAGGTCTTAGCAAGCATACCACAGTGCTCTAAGCATCTCTCCCTGGCCCTCCTGCTTCGTGACCTTCAGTTCTTCCACAGGTATTAGAGCCGAGGCGATGCAGGAATTCTTATGTGGGAACATCCATACGCTGGTCATGAGTGGGAGACCCGGAGGAACAAAATAACGCTGAAAGCAACCAGGAGAAATCCAGCCACTTCTCCTTGCTTGCCACCTGAAACCCTCACCACCACCCCATACCAGTTTGGCACCACAGAAATAGTGTTTGTGGGCCCGGCACGGTGGCCTAGTGGCTAAAGTCCTTGCCTTGAATGCACCAGGATCCCATATGGACACCAGATCATGTCCTGACAACCCTACTTTCCATCCAGCTCCCTGCCTGTGGCCTGGGAAAGCAGTAAAGGACGGCCCATAAGCCTTGGGACCCTGCATCAGTGTGGGAGACCCAGAAGAGGCTCCAGGCTACTGGCTCAGCTCCTGCCATTGTGGCCACTTGGGGAGAATATCAGCAGATGGAAGATCTTTCCTATCTCTCCTCCTCTCTATATATCTGACTTTCTAATGAAAATGAAATAAATCTAAAAAATAAAAGAGAGAGAGAGAGAGAAAGAAAGAAAGAAAGAGAGTTTGCAAGGTTAAGCAAGTTTCTCCTCATTTTCAGCTGCTTCCTCCAAGACCTAAAGAAGCCTAGAGGGAGAAGTCTTCCACGGCCCCGTTGGTACAGGGAGAATTCATGTTATGGAACTCACCCAACTGAGCCCACCCGGGATTCCTGACTCTCAAGAGTCATGAGAAAATAAGTGGCAGCAACACACACACACACACACACACACACCAGCACTTCTAGGACCTGCCTCTAAGACCACATAACTAACTCCTGCCCTACCACCACCACCGAGATCTGGCTTCACCAGGAAGCCTGTGGTGAACACCACAACGTTTGACTTACATTCCTTCATCGGCAGCTCCAAAATGGACATTAAGTACTAGCCCACCTGACCCATCCCACGGCTGTCCTGGATCCACTCACAAGGGGCTGGGATGTGCAGGCAGGAAGCCATTGCTACTCTCTGTCCCTCCTGCTAGACCGTTCCGACGCTGGACACTGGTCAGGCTTGTGCTGCAGTGCCACTGCTGAGCGCTGCCAGCCGGAGGGCACTGGGCCTCCATGGACTGGCTCTGGGGCAGAAGCTTTGCACCACAGCTGCTGATCCAAAATCGGCCTGAGAGGGCTGTGTTTTCCAAGCACATTTTGTGAAAATTCACCCTGATAGCTGCAAACACGTAAGAATACAAGGGATTTGGCTCTGGGGCCAGGATGTGACACAGTGAGCTATCTGAGATGCCAGCATCCCATACAGTTGCAGTTCAAGTCCCGACTGCTCCAGTTCCCAACCAACTCCTACTAATTCACCTGGGAAAGCAATGGAAGATGGCCCAAATTCTTGGGTCCCCGCACCCACATGGGAGACCCAGGTAAAGCTCCAGGCTCTTGCTTCAGCCTGGTGACAGCCCTGGCCATTAAGAACATTTGGGGGAATGAACCAGCAACTGGGAGAGCATGCTCTGTCTTTCCCTCTCTGTAACTGCCCTTCAAGTAAACAAATCAACCCTTTAAAACTCAACAGAAAGGGTCTGTTGTGAGCTCATTCCTGGTGACTTCAAGCATTTCCAGTGAGTACTGGTGTCCTTTGGAGAATTCAGCCTCCACCATGCTTCACCTGCCACCCTCCAGGTGGGCTGCTGGGAAACACTACCTCTGCACGCCATAGCCCACTTCCGGCAGCTGTTGGCAAGCTGGCTGCGGCATGGGGCATGGCCTGAGGGAGATAGCAGAAGTGAGCATGTTGCTGTGCTGGAGCCTGGGTACCTGCAGCCTTCTGGCTCAGGAATTAAAGCTCTTCCCCTCCTAAAGCGATGACTGTGTGGCCCTACTTCAGTGGGCTCTCCGGCCCTGGAGAGGCCAGGGCTGCAGGGAACAGCAGAGCACAGCCGAGCTGCTTGGGTCCCTGCCACCAGGTGGGAGGCCCTGCAGAAGCCCCTGGCTCCTGCCTTCAGACAGGTCAAGCGGAGACAGTTTATGCCACTGAGGAGTCAACCAGTGGATGGAAGGTCACTCTCTTTGTCTTTCCTTCTCTGTAACTCTGCCTTTCAAATACAAATAAATAAATCTTTAGGAATCACACTTGAGGGCCCGGCATGGTAGCCTAGTGGCTCAAGTCCTTGCCGTGCATGCGCCGGGATCCCATATGGACACTGTTCATATCCTAGTGGCCCCACTTCCCATCCAGCTCCCTGCTTGTGGCTTGGGAAAGCAATAGAGGACAGCCCAAAGCCTTGGGATCCTTCACCCACCTGGGAGGCCCAGAAGAAGCTCCTGGCTCCTGGCATCAGATCAGCTTAGTTCCAGCTGTGTGACCACTTGGGGAGTGAACCAGCAAATAGAAAATCTTTCTCTCTGTATTTCCTCCTCTCTGTAAATCTGCCTTTCCAATAAAATACTAAGTAAATCTTAAAAAAGAAAAAAAAGAATCACACTTGAAGAAAATATATGACTACTGCTCCACCTTCATATATTCATCTCCCAAATCAATCTTGAGTGGATAACTATTACTTTCAATTCTTTAAGGAAAAGCTAAACCCAGGAGCTTGCAGGCCAGAATACTGTGGGCCACTGGGGTGTTGTCCATAAAGTCGTTAAAACAGCATGCTGCACAGCAGACTCCGGAGGAGGCAGGGACAGGTGGCCAGGGCCAGGAGGCAGGTACCCAAGGGCTGGAGCTCCGTGAGCCAACATGGCGCCCCACCCTGCAACGCGTCAGCCATGCAGAACCCTCTCTCCCTGTGGACTCTGCCATGGGCAGTCACAGGAACACAGGGTCCCTGCGTGAGCCGCAGGACGGCGACTCCCAGGGAACGCACCCTGCCATGCACACCACCAGTCCGTGCGTGGACTGAGGGTGCCACTGGACGCACGAAGCAGCAGAAGGCAGGAGGGCAGTAAGCCACAGGAGAAGAGCATGCCTTGCCCTGCTCCCACACGCCCAGACACAGCCAGCCCTGGTGCTGTCAAGCACACCCAGGCGACAGGAGTCTAAGCCCACTTGGGACATCGTGCCGGGCCCCTCTCAGGTGGCCTGGACCCCACAGCCCCAGGGCTGGGCAGCCCTCCTGTTTGAACTCTTTTGCAGAAGTTTCTGAGTCAGAGTACCTTTGATATGAGATATGCAGGGAGCTCGCTTCGGCGAGCTCATCAGGAGCAGAAAGCCACACGTTCCCCCCTCAATCAAGCGATGCACCTCCCCTCACCTGGGACTTGTGGTGTTGTCATGGAACCATTCCCCTTTGGGACCCCATAAGACCCCACAGGGAGGAGGGGCCTTCTGCCCACAGATGCAGAGGCCAAGATGGTAACCTCTTTCTTGCACCTGCTTCTTCTGGTCCTATGCTGGCCCTGAACGTGGCCTGTGGAGGTCTGTGATTTCCTCACCTTTTAAATAAACTTTATCACTTTGCAAGCCACAATTGTATGTTGTATTTGAAATAATTTTTAACAGAGAGGCAAGAACCTGGAAGAAGAATACTAAGCCCAGACTAAGCTACAACACCTTTAAAAACATCAACTATATGGTCATCCCTCCACAGCAAGTATACTTTAAGTCACTTTCTGGAACTCTGTATATTTCCTCTCTGCTATTTGGCATAAAATTATTCTGGGGCTCCAAATACAGCTCAGTACAAACTTTCTGCTTAAAAAGAGAACTGCAAGGGCTGGTGCTGTGGCATAACACACCAATCCTCCGCCTGTAGCACCAGAATCCATATGCGTACCTGCCTGCTCCACTTCTGATCCAGCTCTCTGGCCTACAACAGTCGCATGTGAGAGACCCAGCAGAAGTTCCTGGCTTCTGACCGGCTCAGCTCTGCCTGCTGTGGTCATCTAGTGAGTGAACCAGCAGATGCAAGGTCTCTCTCTCTGTCTCTTTCTCTATATATAATTCTGCCTTTCAAGAGAGAGAACTCCTGGGGCCAATGATGAGGCTCGGCAGCTGAGACACTGGCTGAGACGCCAGAATGCTGGGGCTCAAGCCCAGACTTGGCCCCGGGAGGCAGCAGTGACGGCCCTGGCTGCTGGGGAGCTGCCTCTCACATGGTATACCCGAGTTGAGCTCTCAGCCCCTGGCTTCAAGCTGGCCCAACCTCAGCTGCTGTGGGCATGTGGAGAGAGAACCAGAAGGTGAGGGTTCTCTCTCATGTGCGCACACTAGGCCTCTGAAGCTACTAAAAAGGTTGAAGTCTTTAAGCACATCTGCAAAGACCCTTTTCTCCAGGAAGATCATGTTGAAAGGCCCCAGGGATGAGAGCGTGGACATGGTGACACGGTGGGGGATGCCACTCTCAGCCCATTACACAGGGCCCCTCAAATGCTGGCATTCATCAGAAAGATCTGGAAGGGCCTCTGTCTCACCCAGGAAGCCTACGGTGGAGCCCAAGTCTCGGGCCACCAGCCAGCTCCCTGGCCTCAAGGCCACACCCTGAGGACAGCTGGCTCAGCGTAGCTCCTGTGGAACTTGCAGGTCAATCTGTGGGGTCTCTTGGGCAGACTCTCCTTCTGCCAAGCTGACCGAGCAGCCACAGACCCTCCTCCGGGGTGGCCATGCCTTCCCCACCCAACTCTGCCCTGGACATTCTGCAGGGACTCAGTGGGTGCTCCCATGGGAGTCTGCAAGGGAACATGTGAGAGAACTGCACTGGTCCTGGTATCTGTGCTCAGGGACCACAGCCCCCTCTCCCATTGGCAGCCTATTTCCTGGCCACTCTTCATGCTTTCTGCAGCAGAAGCCTGCCCTGGGCGGCGTCTCAGCTGGAAGGAGCGTCCACCCTCACCCTTCCAGACTTTCACTTCGGCCCACCAAATTCCAGTATCCCACTGGGTCTGTCCCCCCAGCCTTCTCTCCAATGCAGCTGGGATGCCTCCTGCCATTTCCAGCTCAACCCTCCACACGCTCTGATCCAGTGAGCCCAAGAGTGTGTGGGCAGCACCTGGTACACATGGACAGAGATCAGGGGGCAGGGTCCTGGTGCCACCAGATGCCCAGGTGCCATCTTCTGCCTTCTTGGCAGTGTCACTGTCAGATAGTCTGGTCCACTTCAAGTCCAGTCCCTGAGCTTCAGTGCAGAGTCCTCTCTCACAATCCACGTAAGCACTGGGGCCTCACGCAAGAAAAGTGTTTCCTCCTCCCCTGCCAGTGAGAGCACCGGAGCACCACAGAATTCTCACCTCGTTCCCATGACATAAACAAGTCATTGGCTGACAGAGTCAGCCTTAGTTGCCCTGATTGTTGCTGTCACCACTTGGTTGGGGTTGTTGTTTAAATTGTTCTGCCCTCCTTCCTCTGCTGTGGTACCAGATGTCCTCTGCAGGCCCCAGTGGGCTGCCGCATCCTCCATGGTCATCTGGGCCTGTCGTCCACTGCTCCATATTTTAAACTGCAGAGGATCTGTGCTGCTTTTTAAAGACAAAGCATGCTCTTGGAGGCCCAGGACCGGGTCAGTAGCATTTGTAGTATTATTGCAAAGGTGCACACCAAAAGAACCTTGAGTGTTCTCCCTGTTCTTGCTGGCTTCACAATCAACGGTTCCCTGTCAAGCATTTGGGATTACAGACCTGGAGGCCTGCAGTGTTTGTTTCAGTAAGTGCAGGGTCAAGTGAAGACGCACCCACAGCAAAGTGTATAGTCACCAGTCGACAGGCATGCAGGGTGCACCAGTGAGCCAAAGGAGGGGTGGGCGTTTCTACACAGTGACACAAGAGAACAAGGAGCCACGAGCGACCTTCGGGCGTGATGCTGAAGCCAACCCTTAAAGAGCCAACTCTGGGAACCAGCTCACTCCTTGCTCCTCTGCAAGCCAATCCAGGTCAACCCAAGTGTGCCTTCTTGTGCCTGCAAAAGTCACCGTCATTCGGTCGGTGTGTAACTACAAGCTTCCCACATGGATGATGCACCAGTTAAATAAACAGGCGGCTTCGCTTAAGCAGTTGCTGGTTTGTGAAGAGGAGAAGGAAGCCTTAGCTCCTAAAGGAGCACACTCATAAAAGGAAATCCCTGGGGCCTGCTGTGGTAGCCTAGCAGCCAAAGTCCTTGCCTTGCATGCACTGGGATCCCATATGGGCACTGATTCTAGTCCCAGAGGCCCCACTTCCCATCCAGCGCCCTGCTTGTGGCCTGGGAAGGCAGCTGAGGATGACCCAAAGGGGACCTTGCACCCGTGTAAGCTCTGGGCTCCTGGCTTCAGACTGGCTTGATTCAGCTCCAGCCGTTGCAGCCACTGGGGAGTGGACAGAAGATTTTCCTCTGTCTTTCCTCCTCTCTGTATATCTGACTTTCCAATAATAAATAAAAATAAATCTTTCTTTTTTAAAGAAAGAAAATAAAATCACTGGGGGCCTGCACGCTGGCACATGTGGCTAATCCTTTGCCTGCTGTGCTAGCATCCCACATGGCTTCTGGTTCTAGTTCCAGCTTCTCTGCTTGTGGCCTGGAAAAGCAGCTGAGGAATGCTCAGGGCCATGGGTCTTTGCACCCTATGGGATACCCAGAAGAAGCTCCTGGCTCCCAGCTTTGGACCAGGCCAGACGTGTTAACCACTGCATCCTTCTGGAGACAAGAATCAGTAGATGGAACATCTCTCTGTCTCTTTATCTCTGTAACTTTTTCAAAAGATAAAATCATATAATATTGATTCTCTTTCCTCAAAAGTAGATATGAGACAGGGGAGAGGAAGAAGAGGAGGACGACATGAGAGAGAGCTCACCTCCCCAGGGCTCCCAACTGTTACAGTTACATATGCCCACCATCCAGTCTATAATTCAGTCTGTGTCATTTATAAGAAAAGTCCTTTTATAGCAGGCCAGCTAGATAACTAACCCACTCCCCCAACAGCCCATCAGTCCGTTCCTCCTGACCCAGCTACCCCTCAACACTGGCACTGAGGATCCAGGACCAACTCATGAAACTCGGGGCACACCCCCAACCACAGTCATGGCTGGGCGGTGGGATTATTTGCCCAGGATGAACCACATTTCCCAGAATTTCCTTCCCATGTTCCTGGTTAGGGAAGGCTACAGAACTCCATCTGTGGGACTTTGGGGTAGGATGAGGGCTGGCATTTGCCCCAGCAGTTAAGATGCCAGGTGCGTCCATGTTGAAGTGCCTGGCCTGCGTCCGGCTTGTGCTCCCAGTCTCAGCTGCTCACTAACACACAGCCCGGGAGGCAGCAGGGGACGGCTCGAGCAGTGAAGTTCACAGAACCCACGTGAGACATCTGAATAAGTTCCCAGCTCCTGACTCTGGCCCCAGCTCAGCCCGTCACTGCAGGTATTCGGGGATAAACCAACAGATTGGAGATTGCTAAGAATCAAAGGTTGTGGGCCTGGCATAGTAGCTTGGTGGCTAAAGTCCTTGCCTTGCATGTGCCAAGATCCCACATGGCCGCTGATTCATGTCCTGGCTATTCCATTTCCCTTCCAGCTCCCTGCTTGTGGTCTGGGAAAGCAACAGATGACAGTGGAAGTTCTTGGGACCCTGCACCCACATGGGAGACCTGGAGCAAGCTCCTGGCTCCTGGCTTCGCATGGGCTAAGTTCCAGCTGTTGTGGCCACTTGGGCAGTGAGCCAGCAGACTGAAGATCTTCCCCTTTGTCTCTTGCGGGCAGCTCTGGCAGTTGCTTTCTATGTGAGAAACTGCAGCTGTCAGGCCCGTGAACACCCCAGAGGACCTGAGGGCAGGTCCTTCCAGGCCCTCCCTCCCAGGCCTGGGCTTGGGAACACGAGGGAGGTTGAGGCACAGCCCTGCTCTGCCCGAGAGGTTGTGCAGCACCCAAGGTTGGCATGCAGCCTGAGCTGCTCCACAGCCCCTTCAGTGCCACACATGCCAGCACCGGGTGTCTTGACTTCCCACCTTCTACTCGGGGCCCTCAGCTGGTCACTGTCAGCCACAGCAAGAGAGAGAATCACCCGCACACGACTCCATGACTCCTCAGGACACACACTTCACCCTGCCTTTCCCAGGAAAGCTAAAGACCCAATGAATGGAGTCGACACATTTGAAGCTGTGTTAAGTGCTCTCACAGGGCTGACACCCACTTGTCTGGATGCAAGAGGATTCAGTAACTCAGTATATGTGTGTTCTTAATTTTTCCCCATTTGTACAAAGACATACACATCTATCTGAAACTTAACACCTACTTCAAAACTCAAAATTTTTAAATCTCTTTTTAAAAAAATATCTCATGAATTCATCTGTGCTTCTTAAACACAGTTAGCAAACGCCATGATACAGCCTCCTGCGTCATGTTTTCCACATGAGGATGCCTGAACCACACTGGGAGCTACTGGACTCAGTCACTCAGCACCTCTCCCAGACGCAATGGTTTGCCACAGCTTCGTACAACTTTCCATTCTACACACCAGCTGGGCAGAAATGTCTGGTTGCTATGCAACCAGGTTGCTCTCAACAAGCAGAAACAGAGCCCATAGCTGGCCAACTTTAAATATATACTACACCTGGCTCTGACGTTAAAGCAAGACCTGGCTAATGGGAAGGCTATCGGCCCGGAATTCCTGTCATGATGACATGAATCCTGAACACTTTCTCTGAACTCTCAGCTGTGTCACAGGTACTTTTTCTAGTACCTTCCTTGCTACCGAGCAAGTTTCAAGTAGCATGAAACCAGCCGACTTGATGAAGCAAATCTGTCTCAAGAAGTTATTCATAAACTGGACAGCCAGATTTTGCTGAACCTCACTGGTCTTTCTCCCTTTAAAGTTTCATTTGCTGATTTATTTGAAGACAGAGTCACAGCGAATGAAGGAGACGCCAGGAGAGGGAAGGGACTGAACCGAGGGCTTCTACAATCCAGCTGCACTGCTGCTCTCAGTGGAACCCATGTACTGAATGTTCTGGAAGGACACAGTGACCACCTCAGGGAAGCACCTGTTTGCTTTGGCCCCATCTATTCTCTACAAAGAAAACTGCTGTTAGTGGTTCTCAGAAGTGGACAGAGCAGGCGGCCCTGTTCTGAGCTCAGTGTGTGCCCGAGTCCACGGAGATGCCTCGCTGGAAGGTGAGAGAGAACAGAGAAGTCACATAACTTCTCCAGGGTCGCACATCCGCAGAGCAGCAGTGTAGGATCCGGATTCAGGCTCCCATCTCCACACGCCACTCTTCCACCTCCAATGAGGTAGGTCACAAGCAGTTTAACTAGCCACCTCTGTAAACCTTCTCACAGTCACAGTACACACAGTTTATGGCCGGGTGTCCAGTCCATTCACAGCTTCTCCCCATCAGCTTTTGACAGGTTCACACTGTGGAATTACAGAGCAAACGAGAATGCCCAAGAGAACGAGGACCCGCATGGGGACCGACTTGGTCCGTGTGGGACTGGAGCTGGCTCGGCCGGCTGCACTCACGGGCATGCGGTATGTTCCAGGGGCAGGTCCCTGCCTCGCCGGGCTTTCTCGGGAGCCGCTTCCAAGAAGTGCCACTGCTGCGAGTTCATTTCTTTCCTAAAGACACATGCAGCAATGTTTAAAGGTGGGGGAGGGGGACAACACCCAAAGCATCATATCAAGACGAACAAAGAAACAGGAGACAAGCCTCGTTGCCAGCGTGACACCGTCCTCGGGAGAGCCCGCACTTCCTCAGAAGGGTTAGCGACGCTGTGGGCTGGCCCCACGCACGGGAACACGGGCTAAAAGGAAGACGCTTCTGGCAGCTGGAGGAAGAGGGAAAGAAGAGCTGGCTGCAGAGATGGGAGGTCTGGGGAGGATCTGAGATGAAATCCTACGTGTAACGTAAACTAGTCCCAGTTTTCCCTGTGAATGTGTCAGCTAATTTCACATTGTGGGAAATAAATGCCAAGTTGTTTTCATTTAGAGAACTGGCTAGCAAGTGTGCTGCTCAGAGTAATTTCCCTTTAGACTGTGATTTGAACTGGCTGATTTCGTTTCTGAAGCCTTTCTCCCCCCTCTCACCAGCGCAGGTGACACCTCTGGGTGCTGGAGACAGCTATGAAATGCACATGCCTGATGCTCACACCAGAACAGAGGAGGGGAATGAATGTGGCAGCATTCTGCAAGAGGTAGAAGTGGGGCGGGAGAGTGGGGTGCAGGAGTCTGCTAGAGAGGGCATGGTGACGCCAGGTCTTCGGATAGACTAGGCTAAGTCTCCATCTGTGATGCCAACATGCCATGTGGACACTGGTTCCTGTCCCAGCTGCTCCACTTCCAATCTAACTCCCGACTTACGGCCTGGGAAAGCAGTGGAGGATGGTCCAAGTATTTGGGTCCCTGAATCTACACGGGAAACTGAAAGAAGCTCCTGGCTTTGGATCAGCTCAGCTCAGCACTGACCATTTGGGCAGTGAACCAGCAGTTGAAAGATTCTGTCTGTCTCTCCTCTTTCTGGAACTCTGCCTTTCAAATAAAAATGAGTCCTTAAAAAATGTATGCTGGAAGATACGAGAGATGCATGTGACATGATGGCTGAGCCGCTTCTGGGGACTCTCATATCCGTGAGATTCGGGGGCCAGCCCTGGCTTGACGCATGGAGAAGAAAGCAGAGGAATTGGGATAAACCTGGTACTCGGTAGGAACCTGCGGCACTGTCATCAGGCGACAAAGGTCATGGGCTCCAACCCCCAGCTTGCTGGAGCTCTCTCTAGGAACATCTACACAGACCGTCTATCTCAGGTGATTGTTCAGGATTTAACTAGGCCTTTGCATAAAAGCAGTGGGAGTGGAGCGCACACACACGCACTATATTTGGAGCACACAGAGCAGAGATGTGCCTCTTTCGTCACTTGCTGTCACCTTGGTTACAGGACCACTCACCTCTCCTGGGAGGAGGTCCCCAAAGGGATGTTTGTTACTCTTCCTGGTGGCCCTCGTGGACCTTGCGAGCTAAACAGCCTGTAACCCAGGTGCTAACAAGAAAACACAGAGTCACCGTGATGCCGCTAAACCTCAGACAACGAGCACTCGTGTGGTCTCCACTCTGCACACAGGCCCAAGGAGCCAGGCATGCAGCCTTGAGGGGAGACTACCCTGCCACCTAACAGCCTGCTATGCAGTTCTTCAGGGTTTTCACGTTTATCGGGAAAGTTTCAAATCTGATTATAATTGTTCTAATAATTTAGAATGGAAAATGTCAAAGAGGTTTTCATTTTCCCTTGAAAAAGAACACCTTTGCTTTGTGACAATTTCAAAATTCCAGCTCCAGCTTCCTGCTGCTCAGCCCCTGGGAGGCAGCAGACGCTCAAGTGTCTGGGTCTGAGGAAACAATGGGGAAAAGCACAGAAGTTAAGGTCAAGGAAGTCAGAGGGACTCTAGGAGTACCGGATGTAGGTCTGAATGGGAGGAGGAACTGAGCCCGGAGTCTGGAGCTGTACCCAGTGAGGGATCCTGGGCTCAGAAGTTCACCAGGGCCTGGCTGAAGAAGCATTCACCTGGTCGGTGCAGAGGCTCAACTGGCTAACCCCCTACCTGCAAGTGCTGAGATCCCATATGGGTGCCAGTTCATGTCTGGCTACTCCACTTCCCTTTCAGCTCCCTGCTTGTAGCCTGGGAAAGCAACAGAGGACGGCTCAAAGCCTTGGGACCTGGATTCATGTGGGAGACCTAGAAGAGGCTCCTGGCTCCCACCTTAGCATTTGGAGAGTGAACTGGAGGATGGAAGCTCTTTCTGTCTGTCCTTCTCTCTGTAAATCTGATCTAACTTTCCAATAAAAATTTAAAAGTCTTTTTAAAAAGTCCCAGCACAGTAGCCAAGCAGCTAAAGTCCTCACCCTATATTTGCTGGGATCCTATTGGGTACTGGTTCATATCCTGGTGGCCCCGCTTCCCATCCAGCTCCCTGCTTGTGTCCTGGGAAAGCAGTGGAGGACAGCCCAAAGCCTTGGGACCCTGCACCAGCGTGGGAGACCCAGAAGAGGTTCCTGGTCCCCGGCTTCAGATCAGCTCAACACCGCTGCGGTCACTTGGGGAGTGAATCATCAGACGGAAGATCTTCCTCTCTGTCTCTCTTCCTCTCTGTATATCTGACTTTGTAATAAAATAAATAAATAAATCTTAAAAAAAAAATCTAGTGAGGAGATGGCATGATCTCCCCAAGGCTTAACAAGGACTGCTCACACGCAGGCCCTAACTCCTTTATGGGGGATGGTGGAGGCTGTCGCCCAATGGCGTGGAGTTTTGAGGCCTTTGCAGACTCTGCTCACCCACTGTCTCTGTGCCCTGTCTCTCAAGGGCTCCCAGGAAAGGTCAGAGCTAACCTCGGAAAACAGTACTGGCATATCGCACCTGATGGCTCCTCCACTCTTGGCAGGCTCACATGTGCCAAGCAAGAAGGCCCACATGGGCAGAGGAACTCGTAGAAAGCTGAAAAGTGATGTGCAATACAAGTGGCGTTTGTCAGCAGCACCCCGATCCTGGAGCACCCCAGCTGTGAACTCAGGAGGGTGTGCAAGCACCGAAGGCTTTTCGCACCTTAGCTGGTCAGGAGCAGGTGGGCTGCCCGAGGCAGCCCTTGCCATTCTCTCGGCCCATGGCCTTTCAGCAGGCTGTGCACTTCAAGAACACAGGATGGCCCACAGGCCAACTGTGGGCTCCACCCCAAAAGCAATCCACGCTACATGCTGGCAAACAAAATTATGGGAAGCCACTGGTGAGGCCCCATGCCTGTGCTAGGTGTGGTGGGGCAAACCAAGGTAACAACTGCAGAGGGAGGAACAAGGGAGGGAGAGAGGAAGGAAAGGAGGGGGAGAGAGAAAACGAGCTGTAACCCAGAAGATAGGCCACAGGAGACCACAGGAACCCAACAGAGAATCTGAACCTGCTTGCCAGCTTGAGCCTGGTTGTCAGAAAATGTTCTGGCAATGCTGCACTCAGACAGGGCTGGGCTGTCACAGCCAGGAGAGCGGCAGGAACCAGTATGAGCCGGACTTTCAGACCCTGCAGCAGGAAGGCGCCATAGCAGAGCCCAGACCCCGCCTGTTTCCCGGCCATTCTCCCAACCCTCACAGTAAATGCCCCGAGGAGGGTTCCTCCAGCACCCAGCTCCCTCAGGGCACCCAGCCTCTCTGTCCTGGGTCACAGCTAACTAGGTGCTCCTCTGAGCACCCCAGCCTGAGGCTGGTCACCTGGCAACACCCCAGGCCCCTGGGGGATTTTTTGGTATCCACTCACAGATCCGAACTAGACTGGCCTGAGCCAATTCGAAGAGGCCATCTCCTTTACACTCACCTGCCAGGACCCAGCCTGTCTGCACTGTGCCTTCTCCGGCACCTCATAAAAGCCAGGACCCAGCCTGTCTGCACTGTGCCTTCTCCGGCACCTCATAAAGCCAGGACCCAGCCTGTCTGCACTGTGCCTTCTCCGGCGCCTCATAAAGCCAGCAGCTCCACCGAGCTGGAGAAGGTAGATGAGCTACAGATATAAAAGCTACAAATACAACCCAATGTGACCATTTAACTAAATTTGTTGAAACTTTATCTTTTTACTCTGCTATCCTAAAAGGAAGTTGGGATATTAAACAGACCGAAAAACCCACTGCATTGGATATTTATTTTAAATGTTTAAAATAGACTAAAATTCTCAGTAAGTATGGGAAGAACATAATTGGATAGAATTTTTTTTTGATCAGGAGGCAGTTAAAATGAATAATTTTGGGTAAAGTTTGCTTAGTTAGTTGAAAGCCCCAGTAGCAGAGCAGGGAGCAAGGAGAGGAAGGGGGTAGAGTGAGAGAGAGAGAAAAAGATCCTCTACCTGTTCATTCACCCCCAGATGGCCCCAATGCCAGGGCTGGGCTGTGTCTGAGCAGAAGCCAGGAGCTTCTTCCAGGTCTCCCACGTGGGCGCAGGGGCCCAGGCACCTGGCCCCTCCTCTGCTGTGCTTTGTCCAGGCTATCAGCAGGGAGCTGCATTGAAGTGGAACAGCCTAGACACGAACCAGCGCCCACATGGGATACTGGCATCACAGATGGTGGCTTTAACTGCCATACCTCAATACCAACCCCAAAACCATTAATTTTTTTTTTAAAGATTTAGTTGTTTTTGTTGGAAAATCAGATACACAGAGAGGAAGAGAGACAAAGAGAAAGATCTTGCATCCACTAATTCACTGTCCAAGTGACCGCATCAGCCAGACTTGAGCCCATCCAAAGCCAGGAGCCAGGAGCTCTTCCAGGTCTCCCACGCAGGTGCAGGGTCCCAAGGCTTTGGACTGTCCTCGACTGCTTTCCCAGACCACAAGCAGGGAGCTGGATGGGAAGCGGGGCCACCAGGGCACAAACCATGCCCATATCGGATCCTGGTGCTTACAAGGCAAGGTCTTCAGCCACTAGGCTATCTCATTGGACTCAACCATTAATTTTTGATTAACAACAACAGCAGTATAATTTTTAGAACTTTGAAGGTAATAAACGAATGTTTTAATTTCAAAATAAAAACTGACTTCTGACTAGTCCGGCAAAGCAAATAAGAGGATTGGCACCAGGCAACAGCACAGCCCAGCAGGCCCGCGTGGTCTCCAGGACAGTCTTGGTTCACTGTTGTAACAGGGAATATTTTGTTAATGCTCGGGAATAACGTGGAGAAAACTTTTTGATTTCTAGAAAATATTTATTTACTTGAACCGCAGAGTTAGAGAAAGAGCAGCAGAAAGAGATCCTCAATTCACTGACCTACTTCCCAAATGGCTACAACGATTGAGGCTGGGTCAGGCCAGAGCCAGGTTCCAGCAGCTTCTTCCAGGTCCCCATGCAGCTGCAGGGGTCCAAGTACCAGGTCCATTTTCTGGCAATCTCCCAGCCATTAGCAGGGAGCTATATTAGAAACGGAACAGACTGGGCCCTGCCACGACAGCCTCGTGGCTAAGTCCTTGCCTTGATGCACCGGGATGGGTGCAGGTTCATGTCCCAGCTACTCCACGTCCCTTCCAACTCCCTGCCTCCCTGCTTGTGGCCCGGGAAAGCAACAGAGGAAGACCCAAAGCTTTGGGATCCTGCACCCACACGGGAGACCTGGAAAAAGCTCCTGGCTCCTGGTCTCAAATGGGCTCAGCTCCAGCCGTTATGGCCACTTGGGGAGTGAGCAAATGGACAGATCTTTCTGTATCTCTTCTCTCTGTATAAAAGCGCAGGGGGGGTGGGGCAAGCGTGTGGTGGCTAGGGCAGGGCTGGGCTGCAGCACCCATTGGTTTGCAGAGGAAGGAGGTCAGAACAAATTGATCAACTACCCCAGTGAAATGACACCAAGCTTCTGGGCGAATGAAGACTCTGGGTGGACTATGTCAGCCAATTGACCTTGGAAGGATTTCCTCATCCTTGGAGCGGTGATATCAACAGCATCTCAGAACTATCAAAACCACCTGAGCGGAACCCTCAGAGCACGCTCCACATCGGGGACCCTGGGATGACATAGGGTGCTGGGGAGGCTGGCCGAGGACTCTCCCATTGAACCCTTTCCTCCCTCAGATACAGGAAGAAGAAAAAGAAAATGTGTAAACAATGGTCTTGCCCCCTTTCCCTGATCTCGACCCTTCCTACCTTGATCAATTATGTAAAAATCATCAAAAATAAAATTTTAAAAATATATACCTAAAAGGTTAATAAAATAAAACTTAAAAAATCCCACATCCCACGTTGGAATGCTGGAGTTGGTAACCCACAGAAAAAGAGAGAGAGAGATGGAACAGCTGGGACTGGAACTAGCACCCATATGGGATGCCAGCACTATAGGCAGTAGTTTTACCCACTGAGTCTCAAAGCCAGCCCCTATTTGTTTTTTTTTAAAGGTGTACTTAAGAGCTGTTCATCTTTTGTTTCACTGCTTGAAAACTGTCTAACGAGTCACACAAACAACAGGAGGGTGGCACTGTGGGTGGCACAGTGGTTAAAACCACTGCCATCTCATAGGAGCGTGATTCTGAGTCCCAGCTGCCCCACTTCCAATCCAGCTTCCTGATAATGGCCTAGGAAGAGTAGCAGAAGCTGGCTCAAGTACTTGGTCCTTGTCACTCACATGGGAGACCCAGACAAAGCCCCTGGCTTTGGTTCAGTCCAGCCCAGCCATTATGGCACAGACCGGGACATAAGATCTCCCCGTCTCTCCCCCTCTGTTGTTCTGTCTCCCCTTCTCTGTAACTCTTTCAAATAAATAAACCTTTAAAAAATAATTCGAATAGAGTAGCATGCAGGTCTCTCCACAGAAACCAAGCTGTGCCAGATGCTTCTGTGAAGCCTGGCTAGGGTATTACAGGCATTCACAGCACTGGCTGAAGATGGGGGCAAGGACTCCATTCCACAGGGCTGCTGCCAGCAGCAGGGCTGGGAGGACAGGGCCATCCCAAAGAGGAGCAGGAACTGTGCTGGTGGGGAGGAGAAGCAGCTCAGAGCATGAGGGGGTGTCCTGGCCACATCACGCAACAGGCAACCAGTGTGCCTGGGCGTCATCTGGGGGCCAGGGAGGGCAGAGTGCCAACACCCTTATCAGCTTGTGCAGATGCTGGGATTCCAAGGCAGGACCTTGTTGCTACACTTGACTCTGGGACCAGGACTCCAGCAGCCTGCCCACAGGTTGCTCCGTGACAGGCCCTGCCTGAGACGCACTCCTGCCCTGGAATGCCTCTTCCCACCCAGACTCAGGCTCCACACCCTAGCCTGCATGCATCCACCCCAAATCTGTCCTGTGCAACTGAGACTGCTCCCGTGCCAACGACAACAGTTAATCTGGGCAGTTGGTGCACCCCAGCTGGGCTCTGAGGCCTCTGCCATGTGACTTTGGGAGTGAGGGAGGCTTCAGGGGAGACACATCCACAGCGGATAGGTCACATGGAACCCCTTAGATACGTCACCAACCCACAGGCCTACACAAAGAAGAGCAGTGGAGGTGTCAGTGCTGTGACATAGCAGGCTAAGGCCACAGCCTGTGGTTCTGGCATCCCACATGGGCTCCAGTTCACATCCCAGTTGCTCTACTTCTGATCCAGTCCCCTTCTATTGGCCTGGGAGGACAGCAACGGATGGCTCAAGTCCTTGGGCCCCTGCACACACGGAAGACCTGGAGGAGACTCCTGGTTCCTGGCTTTGGATCGGCTTAATTCCAGCCACTGTGGCCACTGGGGAAGTGATCCGGCGGATGGAAGCTCTCTCTAGCTCTCTGCCTTTCCCTTTCTCTGTAACTCTGATTTGCAAATAGAAATAAATAAATCTTAAAACCAAACCAAAATAATCAAAAAACAGTGGTGGGACCTGCTTAGGCATGTGTGGGAACCAGCTGGACTCAGGGGTCTCCGAGGGTCTCCACTCTCCCTAGCTCACAGCTTGAGCAGCACTAATACTTCCCGCATGCCCCCCTTTCACCTGTCTCCCACCCTAGACCTGCAGCTGCTATTATACCAGGGAATCCCAGATGGGCACTAGGCCCTCCAGGGGCCTGCTGTGGGGCTGGCACCCCTGGGCCCTGGGCAGAGTGCCCAGCAATGTAGATTTCCTGGGGGGCTGTCAGGTCAGGGGGAGCCAAGGCCTACAAGGACGAGGCAGATACATACCTTAACCATGTTCATGGTCAGCCTCCTCCTGACAGCGGGATGAACAGCATCCCAATTGGCCAGGCATCTTGCTCACTCACATTACCCGCAAACTCTAAACACCACAAACCTGCAGCTCCAGGCTGGTGCCGTGGCGCAGTGGGCAAGCCATGCCAACATGAGTACCCATCCAAATGCCAGCTGCTCCACTTTCCATCCTGCTCCCTGCTAATGTGGCAGCACATGATCCTGGCCCAAATCCTGGGGCCCTGTCACCCACATGAGAGACCCTGATGGAGTTCCAGGCTCCTGCCTTCAGCCTGGCCTGCCGCAGGCCACTGTGGTCCTTTGGTGCCTGAACCAGGCGGAAGATCTCTGTCTTTCCCTAACTCCCAAATCTGATTACCACATCAACCAACACCGGCCTGTTCCGGAAATGTATCTGGCTAGTCCTGATTTCTTGGACTTTCAGAACAAGCCCTTAGTTCCAGCTTGGTGGCAGGGACAGCAGAGTGCCCGGGCATACAGGACAAGGAGCAGGTACTACCTTTGTCACGGAGTCCCTTACAAGCACCACAGGAAATACCTGGAACCACAGGCGGCCACAAAGGCCTCAGACATTCCCAGTCATCACGCGACAAACTTGGGGAAATTCTCAAGGTATTCAGGGAAGCTAAGGGGGGCTCCAGCTCACTCCAGGTCACCCCGCTTGAGAGCTGGCCTCTCACTGCTGTCCCGATGAGCTCACTGGGCGTGGGCTGGGAGCAGACCGGTGATACCTTGGGCAAAAAGCCTAGAACCCATCACCGGCTCCACCTGCGCCTCCTCTTGGCTCCACAGCAACCACAGCAGGACACGGAGGCCGGCTGGTAGGAGTCATCAGAGGTCCTGAGTCAGTGCCTGGCCATGCCAAGGAAGAAACCCAGATCTTTCCATTTCTGTCTCTACTAAGCTCTCCCAAGTTCAAGTCCAGAATTCTAGCCACAGACTAGACACAGCTGCAAACAGACTGTCTCGGCAGGGTTTTAATTTGTATTTTTCTCAAGTTGTTTTCAACATTGCTTGGGTAAAACCCAGTGCTGGCCAGGGTGTGTGGGCAGAAGGGCGGCCATGGAGTGGTAATGGCCCCTGACTCAGCAGGTGTACCAGTCCGCTGGGTGACAGCCCCTCTGCCGACAGGACAGGCCCTGGCTCGGGGGATGAGACAACGTTCCTTCCTCTGACAGCACCCCCAGGGAGGGACGTGGGAGACTAACCTCAGACAAACCCCCCATTTGCTAACGTTGAGAAAATGCTTTACTTTAGGCTGAAATTCTCATTATTTCAGTCGTGTTTGAGCATGAATTCAATGTATTCACAGGGGAGGCTAACCAGAGGCTCTCTAGCAGAAACCCTCACATCTGCTAAACCAAACAGGCCTCAAAGAGATTTGTGGACTCGGTCAAGAACTTTCTGGGGCCCAAGAGTGTGCTACATTCTACAAAGGGCACATTTTAACCTAGGTCAGTGTACTGTGGCTCTCGGGGGGCAGGGCAGGCTAGGCCAAATCACTTCTGATAGCATCTGTTTCCCTGGCCTGCAGCAGACCTGGGGAGTTCATGCACATCCAGGCTTGCTCAAAGAGGGGCAGGTGACCACAGCGTCAGCTCCTGGAGCATCACTCTCACTCCCCCACAGAAGGCAGTATCTCTCACAGACATCGACCCTTTCCCATGAAGCAACACTGCCAACCAGCAGGAATCGGTCTCTGTACACTGAAATGTACTTCCTGTGTGACAGCCCAGACAACAGGAAATGGTGGCAGTAAGGCTAGGCCTTCTGAAACACTTCTGGGATGTATCCATAACCTGAGCTTTGCCATAACCTTGGGTTCTTGGAAAGTCTCGAAAGGGGAACGAAAGGGGAACGGAGTGCTTATCACAGGACAGCATCTCATTCCGGGAGTTCCTTTCTTTTACAGCTCAGGCAGTAAACTGATTGCCTCAAACTGTTTTCTATAAATATAACTGGAATGCTTGCCTCTGTTGTTCTCTGCTGATTGGATAAAGTACATGATGCTCACACTGGGTATCTGGGTTCCACACCACTATAATCGATCAGATCATTTGTGCTGTGCACTGGTGTGACTGAGTGATTGATTCTCCTCAGGTGGATAGCATGCTTAGGAAGCCCCGCACATGGCTGATGGGGCTGCTCTCCTTGTCCCCGTGTGGTGAACGGGACAGTCCACCAGCGTGCCGGCCATCTCAGATAGAGGGGGGCGACTTGCAGCAGCACAGCCACACCAGGTCTTCGCCTCAGCCCCAGTCGTTCCACTCCCCGGCTCCCCATTGCTGTGGCTGGGAAGGCCACCCAGAATGACCCAAACCATCAGCGTGCCTGCCACTCACGTGGGAGACCTGGGAGGAGTTCCAAGCTCCTGGCATTGGCCTAACCCAACCTTGACTCTTGCGGCCGTCTGGAAGTGAACCCGCAGATGGAGAATCTCTCTAACTAATTCAAATAAATACATCTGTTTGTTTGTTTGGTTTTAATAAGTATTTGCAACCCAAACTGGCCAGACAAATCACTACAAAATGTAATTCTTCAGGAGACTTTTGAACATCTCAAATCTTTGTCCTGGAGCCGTAATGTCTCAGTGTTCCCAGTGGTGACATCCTCTAGATAATACCAACTCCATCTCCTTTTGTTTAGGCAACAGCAGAATTCCAACTGCTGTGGGAGTTTTGATTTACATCATGGACTGACTCCAACCAGGAGATAAGCAACACTTATCTACCCCTCCCTTGAGTCTTTGAGATAAGTAGGCCTGTGGTTTCTCAAATGTCCCAGTTCAGTTGCCCTAGTCTAGAGTAGCCTCCCACTTGGTCTCCTCGTGCTGCAGGACTCTGCTCAGCCGCCTGAGAACCGCACTCCCTCAGCTATGATGGCGGAGTAGTACAGGACCTGAATTCCACATCATGGGTCCTTTTTAGAATATCAGAACCTAAAGGGGGCTAATGCATCTGGGAAAGCAGCGAGAGATGGTTCAAGACCTCAGACTCCCCCACAGCGGTGGGAGAAGCCGGGAAGCAGTTGCTGGGTCCCAGCTTGGGTCTGGCTCAGTCCTAGTGTACAGCCATTTGCAGAGTGAACCAATGCATGAAACTCATGCTCTCCCCGCCCCTCTCTCTGCCTTTCAAATAAATAAGTCTAAAAATTTTTTTGAAGTCCCTAAAGGGAAAGACTTAGTGGTGTCCACAGAGCTCCACGTTCCTAGATCAGCATCTTATCAGGTGCTGCTCTGATTAGAAGCCTCAGTCCCCCCTGAGCAGGGCTCCTGTGGCAATGAAGGCAAAAGCCCAACAGCACTCACCCCCACCTGAGCCCAAGGTCATAGCTGGGCCCAGCAGGGCCGGGCTGAGCACAGAAACTCTGCCTTCCACCACCAACAGACACTCTGCACCCCAAGGGAATGGCTTGCCCACCCTGGGAGCCTGACACCGACCCTGTCCCTCCCTCCACTACCTGTGCCTAGACCCCCACAGGGCTGGAGCACTCTCACATGAAAACTCGCTTAAAATGTCTTCTTCAACGCTGCAAAGCTGCTGCATTTCTCCTTAGGTTACTCCTCTGCTGCTTCCTACCACCTTTCCAGGCGGCGGCCTCTGAGAACAGGCGAGATCCTGCCTCCCGCTGCCCGCCGGCCCTCACACCTGCTCCCTTCCCATCACGCTCCCCCACAGCCTGCTGACCTCCCTAGAAGGCCCTGCCCTACGCACCCCAAAGACTGCCTGCAGTCTTGGATCAGGTCCTACCTCCTGTGGTCACTTTCCTGACCACTGGCTCTCCGGCCCACCAGTATGCCATCCTTCCAGAATCCCTCAACATGTCACAGCCAGATGCCCACCCCAGAGCAGGAAACCTTACTGCCATGTCTGGCACATGGCTATAATACACGTGCTCAGGGAATCAACAGACAAGCAAACACATGCAAACTTAGATGAAATTGCCGTTTTCCAGGAAAGAAACCAGCAGGGCCTTTCTTATCTTTCCCCAGTTTCTGAGGAACCACTCTGGTTTGTCCACATTCCTTCTAGGAGGAAGCCAAAACCAGAACTGTGAGAGAGGAAGCTGGAAGCTGGCCTGGCAGGCTGCTCAGCACAGCAAGGCCTTCCCGTCCCCTTGTAGGTGACTGCCAGCCCTCCCCTGGGGACACCCCGGAGGCTCTGCCCAGCCCTGAGCCAAACTGCTGACAGAGCCAGCCTGGCTCCATCACCCCGGGCAGTGCGGCACTGGCCCAGACAGGATGGCCAGCTGGGCTTTATCCACGGGCCCACCAGCTTGCTTGCTGCCCCTCTGTTTATCTCTTTTTCTTTCTTTTCTTATCTTTTTTTTTTCCTGCCCCTCTGTTTCACACCTGAAATCCTTTTCTTTTGGAAGGCAAAGCCTTGTGCTCCAGCAAGCTCTAGTAACAAATCTATAACAAATTCAATTTTAAAAATCCTCTCAAAGTGTGGTGCTTTTCTCCATATTTTCTTTTAAAAATTAAAGTGCAGAGAGAGTGTCGTGGTGCCAAGGGCTGGTGTGTCTACATCCCTCGTCAGAGGCCCTGGTTCTAGTCCCAGCTGGCTGTCACACTTCCCACCCAGCTGCTTGCTCCTTGCACGGGAGGCACCAAATGTGTCCAGGCACCACAGGGGACACCCAGATGAAGTTCCTGCCCCCAATCCTGGCACTGTGGCTCAGCCCCAGCTGTTGGGGATTCTGAGGGGTTGCCCAGTACATGGACAATGTCTCTATCACTTTGAAATAAATAATGTTCTATAAAAAATCAGGAAATGAAAGTTAGAAGCTGTCCAAAGCCAGCTCCCCCCACCTCTGTCCCCTAAGACTCCCACCTGGGCTACTGCCCACCTGGGCCACTGCACACGGCCCCAGGCTCCAGCAGAGCACATGGCCCATTACTGTGCGAGCTTCTGGAGCGGACAGACGGACAGACGGTCAGGGATGACGCCAGGTGGGAGGCCACTTCCCGACCCAGGTAACACAGGGCTTGTGACCCCGAGGGCGACCTGAGCAGCTCCTGGAGGTCTGCCAGGTTCAGGCGGCGTCCTGGGCAATGGTGCCAGGCCACACCCACCGTGGGAAAGCAGGATTCCTGTGCTAGAGGGCCGAGTCTTGCAGTGAGATTGTCAGTGTCAGACCTGTACACTGAGAATGCATTTGTTCTAGAATGTTTTTATATCCTTACTAAGGGAACCAAAATTATATTGTCTCCTGAGACAGATCAACATAACAGTAGTGTCCCCCTACCCAGCCCACCCCCGCCCCGACACACAAAGGAGTTTTAGGAAGTTATTTTCGGATTGGAAGCAGAAACCCTGAGTTTAATTGAGCACATAAGGCTTTGAAACTACAGTTGAAAACCTAGGCTATCTTGTGTCCAAGTTTTAGAATTTTAAACTTCAAATACTTTGCATTCTGAATTGCCAGTGACGCACTTATTTATTTATTTGTTATTTTTACTTTAAAGAGTTTCAGAGAGGGAGAGACAGAGAGCTCTTCCATCTGCTAGCTCACTCCCCAAATGGCTACAATGGCTGGCACTGAACCAATCCCAAACCAGGAGCCAGGAGTTTCATCAGGGTCTCCCATGTGAGTACAGGAACCCAAACACTGGGCCACCATCTGCTGCTTCCCCAGTCATATTGGTGGGGAGCTGGACTGGAAGTAGAGTACCAGGACTCAAATTGGTGACTATAAGGAATGGTGACACTGCAGACAGAGGTTTAACTTACTATACCACAGTACCAGCCAGCCACAGAATCAGCCAACCACAGTATCAACCCCATCACAGTACCAGCCAACCACAGGACCAGCCAACCACAGTACCAACCCCATCACAGTACCAGCCAACCACGGGACCAACCCCATCACAGTACCAGCCAATCACAGGACCAGCCAACCACAGTACCAACCCCATCACAGTACCAGCCAACCACAGGACCAGCCAACCACAGTACCAACCCCATCACAGTACCAGCCAACCACAGGACCAGCCAACCACAGTACCAACCCCACCACAGTACCAGCCAGCCACAGGACCAGCCAACCACAGGACCAGCCTGAAAGCACTTTTATTTTATTGCTCTTTTTTTTTTTTTTTTTTTTTTGCTGTTAGGAGCAGTAATGTATAGGCATGTAAAGGCTGCTGAAGTTGCTAGAAGTTTCCATGTTCATGGGCAAAGGCTTCCCCTCTGCAGCATCTGTAAGCTGAGGCTGTCAAGAATAACTCCCCAAAATACATCCCTCTTGGCAGGAGGCAAAGCAAGGAGAAGAGGGTAAGGAGATCGAAAAGGGGTCGTGATGGAGTCCTAGCAGAAGCCCATCAAAAGTTGAAGGTTGGCACTGCTCAGTGGCACCGGGAGCCTCGGTGGACTTTGCTAAGGCTCAGACTTGCCTTAGTGAATAGGCCGGAGAGGGCCTGTCTGTGTCGTTTTTTGGCCTGGCAGTGGAATGTGGCAACATTACTGAGAATTCTCACAGACACAAAGGGCCCTGTCTGGTCTGTGGGTTACTGTATCCACTCTCCTGCTTGTAGGACTAGGTCCCAGCAACATTCTCAGGGGCAATGCATTCTTTCTGATTGTTAAAAATATTTTTAGGTTTCTTATTTTTAGTATCTTTGGATATTGAGTCTTTAACATATTTAAAGACAAAAAAGATGAAATGACTTGAAGTTTTCCCTACATTTTCTCAGAACACTAGTGAAAACAATGATTAAAAATTTAAAAACTGGGCCTGACATGATGGCTTAATTAGCTAATCCTTCCCTTACAAGTGCTGCGATCCTGTATGAATGCTGGTTCCTGTCCCAGCCAGTCCATTTCCTATTCAACTCCCTGCTAGTGGCCTGGGAAAGCAGTTGAGGACGGCCCAAAGAATTGAAACCCTGCACCGGTGCGGGAGACCCAGAAGAGCTCCTGGCTCCTGGTTTCAAATCAACTTAGCTCTAACTCCTGCAGTCATTCGGGTAGTGAAGCAGGGGATAAAAGATCTTTCCCTGTCTCTCCTTCTCTGTAAATCTGCCTTTCCAATAAAAACAAAATAAATCTTAAAAACAAGAAAGTGGGCCTGGCAGGGTAGCTTAGTGGCTAAAGCCCTTGCCTTGCACGCACCGAGATCTTATATAGGCGCCAGTTTTAATCCCGGTAGCCCTGCTTCCCATCCAGCTCCCTGCTGTGGCCTGGGGACCCTGCACCCATGTGGGAGATCCAGAATAGCTACTGGCTTCGGATTGGCACAGTTCCAGCCGTTGCGGCCACTTGGGGAATGAATCATCAGACGGAAGATCTTGCTCTCTGTCTCTCCTCCTCTCTGTATATCCGCTTTTCCAATAAAAATAAATAAATCTTCAAAAAAAAGAAAAAGGTAAAATGGTATACGAGAGTCTCACAGAGCCTTAGGGTCCTGGTGCACTGGGGCCACAGAGCAGCCAAGCTGTGGCATGCCTGGCATCTCCTTGGCCTTAGTGGAACCCCCCTGCCCCACCAAATGCCAGAACACCCCTCCCTCCCCACACTGCCGCCTCCTGAACTCAAGACAAATGACCCTTGTTCTTCATAAACAGGCCTGTGCCCTCCAGTCTTCGCAGCAGAGCAAATGGAAATGTATGTGACAGCACTCAGGTCACCAGAACAGTGAGCAAAGTTCCCCAAGGTGCCCAGTGTCCCAAAGAACTCTGCAGCAGGATGCTAATAAGCCCTGTGGGGGCCGGTGTGGGGTACCACGGTTAGGAGTCCACTTGTAACCCCTGCATCCCATGGAAGCAGCTTGCCCTGGAAAAAGTCCACCTTAGGAAAGTGTGCCGGACAGCTGCTCTGGGCCAGGACCCAGGCAGAGGTTACAGCAAGACACCATGTGGGCTTACAGTCTGCAAGTGACAGCACCAGGCCGGGCCCTGCCCTAGGCCACCCTGCAGCCATCAGGCCCACTTCCCATGGCTGTCTTACCTGCGGTCAGCTTTCTCCCTGGGCTGGCCTGGCTCCAGGCCCGGATCTCCAGCATGCCTGTCCAGGCACTGTCCAGGATTCCCTCTCACTGGAATCATTGTGTGAGTATTCCTGGTGACTAAGAGGAGGAGGGGCGCATGCTCAGCTGCCAGCGACGACACAGTCCACCACGCTGATGGCATCACTGCTGTCTTGGAGCTGTGTCCATACCCGAGTCGCTGTGTTCTGAAAATTATATGCTGAGTGAGTGTTCTCTGTGTGACGGGAAAGACACACAAGGCTGGAAGGAGGGTTTACTGATTTGTTGGTAAAGATTTATTTGGCTGAGGAGCCAGTGCTGCAGAACAGTTAAGCTAGTGTCTCCAGAGTCAACATTTCATATGGGCACTGGTTCCAGCCCTAGCTCTACTTCCATCCAGCTCCCTACTAACGTGCCAGAAAAGGCTGTGGCGAATGGCCCAGGCACTTGACCCCTGAACCCACACAGGAGACCTAGAAGCTCCCGTGCCTGGCTATAGCCTGGCCTAGCCCTGACTACTGCAGCCATCTCGGGAGGAACCAGTGGATGGCAGCTCTCTCTCCCTCTCTCTCTCACTCTCTAGCTCTGTTTCAAATCAATCAATCAATCATTTAAGAAATGTACAGGCACAGTTAGAGAGAGGATGAAACAGAGACCTTCCATCCACTAGCTCACTCCTCAATGGCTGCCATGGACTGTCAGACCAGGAGCCAGGAGCTCCATCCAGGCCTGCCAAGGGTGGCAGGGGTCAAGCATACAGGGCATCCACCACCGGCTTCCCAGCGGCAGAGCTGGGATTTGAATCGGTGCTCCGACATGGGATGCTGACCTTGTGAGCGGTGGCTCAGCCTGCTGTAGTGTGATGCCCCTTAACTGACATTCGCCCAGGTTTCCTGATATAGACCACCAGACCCTCAGCAGAATAGGTGAACTCTCCTGCCCCCACTGTTTGGGTCTGCCCACTTCCACCACTTCTGAGGTGGTCCCTGAGTGTGGAGCGCCACAAAACCAGGTGAAGCATGGGTGGAGTGGAGCACACCATATCCCCTTGGGCGTAGTCCTGAGTTCTTTAAGACACGAGATTGGACAGGATGAGCACCTGCTTTCAAGTCACCCTCAGGTACCATCTGTGCCCTGACCTTGCTCTCTTCTCCCATCCTGTCTTGCTCCAGCTTTCCTTATCCCCATGCACTGGACAGGAAGAGCCACAAGGGGCACCTGTGCTGGTGACAGACCCTCGTCAGGCACCTCTGTGTGAGGGCCAAGCACGGAGGAGCTGTCCGCCTACGGGCCAGGGTTGTTGCTACAGTCTCAAAGATTCACCTCTCACATTTGCAAGTAAGCAAGTACCCTGTGGTGGCCAAGGGTTGCCAAGGGCATGTTGCCAAGGACATACTGGGGTTCAAAACCATGGGAGGAAAGCTTCCACCTGGACTAACTGAAAATAATGAAGGGTTCGAGTATTTATTCATCACACGCGAAGTGCTAAATATATGATTTTGGAAGGTAGGTTTTATTGCTGTCACTAAAAAACAAGGTTAGAGGGGCCATGGCAGTCCTCTGCCTGCAGTGCCAGCATCCCATCGGGGCCGGTTCTAGTCCTGGCTCTCTGCTTCCCATCCAGCTCCCTGCTAATGACCTCAGAAAGCAGCAGCAGATGGCCCTAGTCCCTGGGACCCAGAAGAAGCTCCTGGCTCCAGACCAGCCAGCTCCAGTCATTGCAGTCATTTGGAGAATGCAACAGCAGATGGAAGATCCCTCTCTCTGTGTCTCTTCCTCTTTCTCTGTAACTCCAACTTTCAAGTAAAACAAATAAATCTTAAGCAACGATAACAGTTAAACAGCACAGTCTTCTGGTAAAAGCTGCCTCAGGCAGTTGAGTGACAGCCAGGATCTGAAACCGGGCTTTCAGCTCAGCTCTTGTCACCTTCCACCGGGCTGCTTCCGGGATGTGGCAGGCACCTACCCAGGCCTCGAAGGGCAGGTGAGAGCCATGGATTGGGAAGAGGGACCTTCTGAAGCTGGATCGGGGGCTGTCTTGGGCACGGTGCCCCACACAGAACCCTTGCTGGTGCCTATACTGTCACCATAGTTATTCATTTTTTCTTATAAATATTTATTTTATGTTAACTGCAAACCAGAAAGAAAGAGAGAAAGAATCTTTCATCCACTTGTTTGCTCCCCAAATGGTGTGTTCAATCCCCTGGCCCAGGAGCCAGGAATTCTATCTGGGTCTCCTAGATGGGCGGCACAGACCCTAGCCCTTGGGCCATCTTCCACTGCTTTTCCCAGGACATTAGCAGGAAGCTAGACTGGGCGAGGGGCAGTGCGCAGGCGCTCCCGTGGGATGCCAGCATTGCAGTAGCAGCTCAATTCTCTGTGTGCCACAATGCTGATCCATCATAGTTTTCCTTCATAGTTTTTCTCTAGTAAGATCTTAGAAGAGATGACTGATTGACACTTCCATATCCAAGGGTCCCAATTCCAGAGGAGCATGGCAGGCAGGCACTGATCTCAAGAAGAGTCCTTTAGGTAACAATGGTACTTTTAGTTTATTTATATTTGAAAGACAGAGACAGAGATCTTCCATCTGCTCGTTCACTCCCCCAGTGGCCTCACTGCCCCAGGCAGGGACTGGCTGACCACATCTGTCACCAGCAGGGACCCTATTTTTGGATCTGATCACAAAAGAAGGTCTCTAGCTGAAACAGTTTGGACCCTGCCATGTGTTGGTGACTTTTGTTGACGCATTTGATTAAGGTGATGACCAGATTCAGCTTGGTGCAGACACTGCCTACACCTGCTTTTCTTATTCTCAGCTAGTAAGCTGGCTAGATGAGGGTTCCTTTAGAAGGCCCAAACTGCAGATCAAATTCAGGAGCTGACTGCAGCACTCATGACCACAGGTCCAAACAGGGAAGGCAGGAGAGGAGTCTGAGCTGTTCTGAAAAGTTGCAGTTCCTGAGCAAACTGTCTGGGAACCCCGGCTGTCAGATGAGGGAGCTGGCACTGTCCTCAGAGCTTGGGCAATGCAGGGCTTGGCCCAGCGGGGGAGGCCCACCTCCTGGTTCTCGTCCCAGCTCAGCTTCCTGCACACATGCACCCCAGGAGGTGGCAGGGAAGACTCAGTACTTCAGTTTCTGCTACTGTGTGGGAGACCTGGACTGAAGCCTAGGCTACTGGCTATGGCCTGGCCCTGCCTGGGTGTCAGCGGACATCGGTGGGTGCAAGATTTCTCTCTGCTGACTTCATCAAATCAAGAAAACATAAATAGTTGTGTCGGGTAAAATTTCTGGCATTGATGATGAAGAAAGCTAGCAAAAGCCACTGTTAAAACAGTCTGTTGGGATGATGGCAAGGAAGGACACTCAGAACTCAAGTATGCTGAAGGATGTATTTGGAGAATTCTACAATCCTTGGCTCAAAAAAAAAAAATTAAAAATCTGGGGTTGGAGTTCTGGGTCAACTGGCTAATCTTCCAACTCCAAGTGCCATCCTCCCATATGGGCGTCAGTTCATGTCCCAGCTGCTCTACTTTCCATCCAGCTCCTTGCTTATGCCCTGGGAAAGCAGTGGAGTCCTTGGGACTCTGCCCTCACATGGAAGACCCAGAAGCTCCTGACTCCTGGCTTTGGATCAGCTCAGATCCAGCCATTTGCAGCCACTTGGGGAGTGAAGCATTATATGGAAGATCCTCTCTCTGTAAATCTGCCTTCTCAATAAAAATAAATCTTAAAAAAAAAATCTGAGCTGTTTGCTCCATACTGATCAAAACCCTCTAAGGATGCCGCTGGGAGAGTGGAAAGCTCCTGAAAGGGAACACTTCTTAAGGAAGCTGTTTTGGAGAGCGGCGTCAGGCTCTCCGAGCCACACACTGCAACAGCAATTTGCAATGACCTACTTTGGAGGAAGTGAGTGTGGACGCTCTAAGATTCCCCCAACGCCTCTCATGCTTTTGGTGACACCACCACTTTCTGTTTCTGCTCTGAAGAGGTCATGAACCTTACAACCACCTGAAGGAGCCAAACCCAGAGCTGAAGACGGCCACTCCGGAGAGGCGCGCCAGGGCGCCCTGGTGGAGGTGGCTGCATTCCCAGCAGGCAAAGCACTTAGTGCCTGATGAAAAACTAGGAACCCTGACACAGCAGCTTCACCGCGTAAACAATGAGCATGAGGGGAGAGGTGGAGGACCCCTAAGCGGACGGGAACCTGCGAGACGCTGCTGCCTATCCACCCCCAGCTGCCACCACGACCACGCCCAAGGGACAGGCTGCTGGGGACAGTAAAGGAGGAGCCCCGGCTGAAATAGACACCATGGAGAAGACCTGTGAGGCTACCTGCTAACCCGGGCCCCAGCAGGCCTCTGCCAAGGAAGGCAGAGAAGGTGCCCAAGGGGCCAAGCAGAACGAGCGGCTGGCGCAGGCAAGGTTGGGCAGACTGCACAGGGTGTCCATTTTTGGCAGCTGTGTGCTTCTGGAGCTGGTATAATTTTAAACAGTTTGCTCTTTCAAATCCAGGTTCATATAACTGCAGGGTTCTGTGGGGGAGGGAGCAGAGGTCGCCAGCAGAGCTGGTGGGGGGGAAGCACGTGGCCCTGGAGTTCTAAGAGGCCTCCTTCACTGCTGCCGCGTGGCCACCACGGCCCGGCGCCTTCCTCCCCCGGGGCCTCTTCTAGCAAGGTCTAACTCCCTTGGACACAGACACCTGTAGCGCCCGCCCCCAACCACACCACCACAGGACTTGGTCACAGGGAGCCCCAGCCTTGGTCCCTCAGAACAGCTGCCTCCTCTGGGTGGTGCATTTCAGGCTGATTTCTCTGCCACTAACATTTCACCCCCTCAAAGCTAGGGTGAGCTGTGGAAAGTAACCCCATACTCAACCTTCCCTGTTCAGACTGCCCGATGCAGATGTCAGTGGCTTCTATGCTAGCTTTATTATTAGTATTCTTGCTATTTTAGATTTGCAAGGCAGCGTTGTGGGGTGGATGGGTGGGTCCCGGTCAGGAGCTTCAGCTGGGGCCCCGCCACGGGTAGTGCTGGGCCATTCACCGCCTCCTCCCCAGCAGGTTAGCAGGAAGATGGGTGGGAACAGGGTGGAGTGGCTGGGAGTTAGACAGCTGCCCAGATGGAGGTCAGCGCTACAGGCAGCAGCTTAGCCCCGGCACTGCAATGCTGTTGTCTCCCGCTAACAACTCTTTGTCCATACCCACCTGGAATACCATGAGGGTCTTTGAAAGGAAGCTTCCACACAGCTGAACACAGTTTGGCTTCAGAAAAAACTAAGGTTAAGACTAGTACTCACTGGGGGCGGCGTGTTGGCTCAATTGGCTAGTCCTCCACCTCCAAGCGCAGGCATCACATATGGGAACCGGTTCATGTCCAGGCTGCTCCACTTCCCATCCACCTTCCTGCCTGTGGCCCGGGAAGTCAGTGGAGAAAAGTTCAAAGTATTGGGACTCTGCACCCACATGGGAGACATGGAAGAAGCTCCTGGCTTTGTATCAACTTAGCTCCAGCCATCGCGCCATCTTGGGGAGTGAACCAGCAGACAGAAGCTCTCTCTCCTCTGTAAATCTGTCTTTCCAAAGAAAAAAAAAAGACTAAGACTCACGTTGTCTGAGCCCCTGAGCCCCTATTGAATTAAATCAACATATCACTATTAGCATGACTAGTTACAGCAGAGAGGAGCCACCTGGGAGAGGTGGCAGCTGTTCCTGCGCCGGGGCGCGTGGGGACGGCGGCTGGACTTGCCGGGAGCAGCTGAGCAGCACGGAGCTGCCCCATGCCTGGCCGACCCTGTGCCGTGCCCTGTAGGAGGCTGGCAGCATTGCGGGCCTGCAGACCTCTGACCCTAAGCTAGAGCGCTCGGAGGGCCTAACAAGTGTGCTGGGCACACCGCACTTGTTCCAAAGTGTCCGGGACTCTTTCCCTGCCCATTTGTTCATGGACGTCTTAACTCTGGTACCTCCAAGTGTAACTTCACCTGGAAACCGAGTAGCTGCAGGCTTAGTCAAGACAAGTGAGGTGGGCTTCCAATCCACTCGGTGTGCAAAAACAGATTCTGAGAGACTGAGATCTTCCGTCTGCTGGCTCACTCAGATGGCCAGCGGAGCTGGTCCAAAGCTGGGAGCTTCTTCCAGGTCTCCCAGGTGGGAGCGCTTGGGCCAGCCTGCGCTGCTCCCCCAGCCAGAAGCTGGGAGCTGAGTGGGAAGCTGAGCAGCCGAATGTGAACCAGCAACACACGGAAGCTTCTTGTACCATGCCCTAGCACCGGCCCTGCTGTGCCCTTTTAAATGGGGCAAGTCTGGGCAGACATGCTCACCGCCCAAACGGAGTCACCTGGCCGCAGGCAGAGCTGCCACCTGAGGCGTGACAGAGGTCTGCAGCCTGGCCCTGCACCTCTGCACTGAAGCCAGCCTCCCCGTCTGTGGAGCCACCCGTTAGTTCAAGTCACCGTGTGGCACTTGGTCATGCAGTCCTAGCAAAGCGATGGGGTGAAATACCCACCAGCCACATTCTGGGAGGGGACAGCGTGCCCACGGCAGGAGCAGGGGCAAGATGAGCCTGTGGGGGCCCGCCCTGAGGGCTGGCATCCCCTATGGCCGCCCCAGCTCTGTGCTTGCGATGGGGGAAGGCAGTGGCCCCAGTCCCGGAGGAGGCGCCCGGCTTTGACTTGGCCCCAGCAGCAAGAGGTGTAAACAGATCTTTAAAAAGTTGAAATGACCCTCAGGTAGGTTAAGTTTCCAAGTTTCAGCCCATTTTCACAGTTATGGACAGTCGGGGCAGTCTGCTCCTCAGAGGCCAACAAGGGCGGGTAAGGGTGCATCCGTGCCTCGGGGATCGCTGGGTCTTTAACAGCGGCCTGTCTTGGCTCACAAAGACCCCGCGGCCAGCGAGGCGGGGACGCCAGGTCCTCCCCACACGCCTAGAGCTCAGGCGTGTGATCGCCGCGTGGAAGGGTCTAGAACTCACGCACCTCAGCCCCTCCCCTGGGAGCCGCCCGGGACCCCGGGGCACAGGCCGGGCGCAGGCGGCGGCGCGAGGCGCAGACCAGCTTTCCCGCGGCCGCCCGGAGCGGCCCCGCTGGCGCGCCGAAGCCCGAAGCCCGGGGGCGGCCGCTGCCACGAGGCCCCGCAGCGGCCACGCCGCCATCTCCTCAGCCGCCTGGCGCGGGCCGAGCGCGCGGAGCGCCGGGGCGGGGCCGGGCGCCGGGGCGGGGCCGGACGCCGGGGCGGGGCCGGGCGGACGCCGGGCCGTGATTGGCCGGCGGGCCGGGCGGAAGCGGGCCGGGCGCACGTGCTGACGTGCCGAGTGGGCGGCCGCGCGCGGAGGTCGGGCGCTGGGCGGCGGGCGGCGGCGGAGCGCAGCAGCGGAGCGGCGGGAGCGGCAGCCGCGATCCTCGGCCGGCCCCTGCCCCGCGGACGGGCCGCGCGGTCCCCTGCCGCCTCGCGGCCCCCTGCCGCCTGCGCTCGCCCTCGGCCGCCGGCCCCGCTTGCTGCTGCCCGTCGCGGCGCCAGACATGAGCTTCCCCGTCTGCCCCGCCATGAGCCAGGTGAGGCGCGCGGGCCGGCCGCTTCCCGCCCCGGAGCGCGGGGTCCTCGGCCGGGCCGCAGTGGGCGGCGCCGCGGGCCTTTGTTCCCGCTCCGCGCTGCCCGCGTCTCGGGCCCCGGCGCGGGGCGGGGCGGCCCTGAGCGACTGCGGGGCCCGCCAATGGCGCGCGGCGGGCGCGGGGAGGGTCCCGCGGGGCGCGTGGGGCGGCCGCGTCCACGGCCCGCGTCTACCGCCCACGGCCCGCGTCTACCGCCCACGGCCCGCGTCTACCGCCCACGGCCCGCGCCCGTGCCCACGGCCCGCCACCGACGGCCCACCGGGTGGCCATTGTCCGGGGTTCCTATCCGCTTCCTCCCCGGGCCCGAGCATCTCCGGTGTAGTGTGGCTTCTCCGTTCGTGTCTCTTGGTTTCTTGCCTTTGCAAGCCGAGGTTTTGTTGTTTTCAACCGCCGCATTTCAGGGGGCAGGTGGAGGTGGTTTTGTAGCTACTTAGGTGTTTTCCTGTTGGAAGAAACATTTTCCTCTTAGATGCTGCGATAAAGTATCTGTCTCTGGGCTGCTCCGAGGTCGAGGTTGTCGGCCGTGCACCTGCTGGGGCCCTGTGCTGGGTAGAGGGCGATTCCTGGGCTTTTGTTAGCGCCGCCGAAAACACGGGAGTCTGAGCTTGGGACCTTACCACCTGCAGTGTTTGCTCTGCCCCACGTGTAGTAATTCTTGCTTTTCTTCCCCTTCGCGTGGTGCTGAGAACGAGCTTGTTGTGCTTCCTGAAGTTGGTAGTGCTGACAAGGCTGTCCCACAGCCAGGCTGAGGCGCCCTGCGAGCTGGTCTCACTTCCTCTCGCACATTGGCCTTGCATCCTGCGAATGGAGCCTCCTGAAGCCACAGCAGCTGCAGCTTCTGGAATTTGTGTGCTGTCATAGGCTTCCCCGCTTTGTCCCAGTTTCACTGTTCTGCTTCTCTGTCTTCCTGGCTGCTTGATCAGGGCATTGCCTTGCAGCCGTGTCTGCCGCGTTGGGTGCCCGGTGTTGGTGTGGTGGAGCGAGTGGCTTTGCAGTGGTGGTGGTGACCTTGGTCTTGGGAGTGGGCCTGCCTGCCTGGGAGAGCCCGAGGCCCTGAGGGCGCTGTGGAAGGTGACAGCATTAGCTTGCAGGAGCCAGTTGGGGCGAGGCCGAACTGCCTGTGTTCAGGGCTCTTGACCTGTTGAGCTGTACTCAGTGAAGCTCATTTCAGCGGGCTGCTCTCCTACGAACCTGCCTTTCTTCCACTGAAATGTGTTGTCTTGATCAGAACAGGCTGATCTGACCCGCTTCTGTTTTCTCCTTGGGTTAGTTGAAACGATGTTAAATGTCAGGTACAATTCTAAGTTTTCTGCTGTGACATGACTGAGGTACATGGCTTTTGATTGACCTTTTCAAAGGAGTTTTTTCCTCATTAGCTACTGTGCTTGGGTTTCATGAGCGAAGAAGAGTTGTAGTAAGACATATGTTTGGGGGAATGGCTTAAGACTCTTAATTCGCTTACGCTAACTTTACATATGAGTGAGGTCTTCCAACAAGATTACATGACTTATTGTGATATAAACTTGGGCTAGTTTTTGAAGTCAGCTTAATGCTGTGTTTTGAGCAATGGGTAGTAAAGAGGTGGGGCTCATTAAGAACTGAGAAACCACGCGTGTGCGTGGGACTCACTGTCCTGCTCTGACAGTGCTGAGCAGCGAGTGCTTCAGGAGTTCTGGGCCATCTAGCGCTCCATCAAGACAGGCTCAGGAATAAAGCCGGTTAATGTTGGAAGTGTGTAGGACAGGGCTTGTGGGTTCTTTTATTGTTATTTTGTTTTTGATTTTCAAAGAGGAATGCCTTTGAGCTGTGAGTCTTCCACTTGTGGAGCACAGGGAGGAGCTGCTGGCTCCACCTGTGGGCTGCCACCCCAGCGTGCACCGTACAGAAAAGATTTCCTTATTGAGCTAGCTGCTGGCCGAAAATGGTAGAAGGTTTAAAAATATGCTGTGGATAGTTTTCTGTGTCTTTGGAAAACGTTCGTTAGACTTGATTTCTCAAGAAAGGTTGAATTAGCTAACCTAGATAACCGTGTCGGTCAGACATCTGTGTTGTGTAACGGCATGGAAAGGTTTCAGTGTTGGAGTAACCCGAGCTGGGTGCTCGGGTTGTCTTAAAATGAAGCCTCAGTTATGGAGAAACTGGTTAGGATTCGGGGCTCCGGCCCCCACACTTACTGTACGCGTAGTGAGCTGAATGCATTAGAACTGGACTGGCCTCCAGTGGCTCCCCGGCTGCTGACTCGGACAGAAGTACGGGCGTGATAGCTGTGGAAGGCAAACCCCGGCGGTTTTAGGATGTCCAGCTTTTAAAGTGTGCACGTTATTTTAAGTGTCGTTACTGAATTGCAGTTTCCCGGGTTAGACTGGTGTGGCGGGCCATCTGAAGTGCGCTGGGGGCTCGGGCAGCGCCTCATCAGCTAGCCGCTCACGGCGCGTCAGGTGCTGCGGGCTGACCGAAGGGCAGGGGCCCGTGTAGGGGCAGCGCAGCTGGAGACGAGCTGGCAGGAGGAAGCTGCAGAAGCCAGGCTGTGTGGTGTGTCTGTGGAGCGGGTCCCTGTTTGGGTCCCAGTGAAGGCTGCGGGTCCCAGGGAGTGCTGTGTTGACTCACTCTGACACTGCGTGCCGCTGAAGCATGCGCACCAGCCCTGGCCGTGTGGGGAAGGACGTGAAAGATGATCAGGTTAGTTGCAGGTAAGTGAGGAGTGCTTCGGTGGTATGAGGCCTGTGCGCTTGGGATGGGCGCCGCGCTCGGCCCCGGGGAGTTTGTGCGCCTCGGTGCTGGTGGCCCGGTCTGTCCATGCTGCAGAGCTGACTGGAGTTTGTCTTTGTTACAGCTTGCGATGCGTCGCTTTCACAGAAGAAATCCCCATCTCTAGCTGTTAAGGACTTGAGCACATCAGTTCAAGCCTGTTGCTTTGGGGTCACCAGTAGAGCGAGCCACGCGTGCCTTCCCTTCGCGGCCTGTCTTCACGCCTTTGTCCCGGGGTCGCCGGCTGGCAGAAGGAGCCGTCTCGGCCTGTGTCGGCGCTGTGCTGGTGAGTGCCCTTTCTCTGAAGGAGGCGCGGGGTGCCCTCCTGGGCCTGTAATGACGGGAGTGTGTACGTGCAAGTGTTTTACCGGTGTTAAACTGTGTTGACTTGGAACTGAAATCTCCTTGTTAACTTTATTAATACATTTTGTATAGTCATTCCTTTACAGGTAAAGGGGAAATGTAACCTTTGTAAAAGCGTTAAGTTTCTATTTAATCTGAAGAAGTTAAGGGATTTAGAATATAGAAAGCTGAGGGAACAGATACAAAATCATTTTTACCTCATGTATTTCAAAACATAGTGAAAAACCACCAGGCAGATACGGCGATGGGACATTCCGGTTTTGAGTTAGGAGGGGAAGGCTGGCAGTGGCCCACAGCTACATCTGGTTATAGGTAGCTTTGCGGGACAGAGGGAAGGAAGCCGCAGGAAGCAGCCTTGGCTCTGAGGTGTCCACCATGAAGGCGTAGCACCCCAGATCCAAGGAGCTCGCTCTGCGCCAGGGTTGCCACATGCACATGGGCTTCTGCAGGCTGTGCAGTTGTTGAGCAGGATCAGGGGGTGGGCCTGCACAGGCTCTAGGCCATTTAGTGCCGGAGTTGTTCTAGCCAAGTTCAATGTGATACATTTTTTAAAGGATTTATTTATTTATTACTGAAAAGGCAGATATACAGAGAGGAGGAAAAACAGAAAGATGTGTCCACTGATTCACTCCCCTAGTGGCCACAACGGCCAGAGTCGAGCCGATCTGAAGCCAGGAGACAGGAGCCTCTTCCAGGTCTCCCAAGCAAGTGCAGGGTCCCAAGGCTTTGGGCCGTCCTTGACTGCTTTCCCAGGCCACAGGCAGGGAGCTGGATGGGAAGCAGGTTGGCCAGGGTTAGAACTGGCGTCCATATGGGATCCTGGTGCATGCCAAGGCAAGGATGTTAGCCGCTAGGCTACCACACCGGGCCCCATGATAAGATTTTTTTAAAAAAGATTTGCTTATTTAGTTATTTGAAAAGCAGAATTAGAGAAATTACCAGCAGGTTTATTCCCCAAATGACTGCATCAGCCAGGGCTAGGCCAGGTGGAATCCAGGAGTTTCTTTTGGACCTCCAACATGGATGCAGAAGCCCAAGGCCTCGGGCCATCTTCACTGCTTTTCTGGGGACATTAACAGTGAGCTGGGCTGGAAGTTAGAGCAGGCAGGACACAAACTGCAATACCTGTGGGGTGCCCGTCTGAGCCGGCGGCGTGTCTGCATGTGGGGTGCTCGTCACGCCCCAGCCCGTGGTGTTAGCTTTTGTGTGCCACTGCTAAAATAAAATGGAGAATAAAGATAGTGTGTTAGCATTTGAACTTTTAGAAACCACCATCTGTAAGTAAAATAACTCAGCTCTTTCTGCCACTTAGCTAAAATTACAAGGAAAAAATGATTCCCAATGGATATTTGATGTTTGAAGATGAGAATTTTATTGAGTCTTCTGTTGCCAAATTGAATGCCCTGAGGAAAAGTGGCCAGTTCTGTGATGTGCGCCTGCAGGTATTTCAAACCTCTTTGGAAACTTGGGGAATCGAGGATTTTTTTTTTTTTTTTTTTTTTTTTGAGGCATTTAACGAAAGGACTTTGACGTGTGTTAGCCATGGGAGGCGGCTGGCTCGTTCCCTGCCTGTGCCTGCCTCTCATGCCCGCTCTCCCGCACCTCAGGTCTGCGGCCACGAGATGCTGGCCCACAGAGCAGTGCTGGCCTGCTGCAGCCCCTACTTATTTGAAATCTTCAACAGCGACAGTGACCCTCACGGAGTTTCTCACGTGAAACTGGATGATCTCAATCCAGAGGCCGTGGAAGTCCTGCTGAACTATGCGTACACTGCTCAGTAAGTAAAGCACGAACGAGGAAGATAGCGTTAGGAAATTCCACATCTCTAAATGATTGAAGTGATTGCATTTTAAGGCCTTGGTATCATAAATATAACAAACTTCCTTTTTTTAGGTTGAAAGCGGATAAAGAATTAGTAAAAGATGTTTATTCTGCAGCAAAAAAGCTGAAGATGGACAGAGTGAAGCAGGTAGAGTATCGGTCCCCTCGGTGCAGGGGTCACTAACTCCACAGTCTGACCTTGAGGATCTATGTGGGAGTTGTCCTAAGACATTTGCTTAGTCTCTTACCCAAAAATCACGGTATGTTATTCTGGTTGGCTGAAATAGTGATGGAACAGATCACACGTGCCACTCAGAAGGCGTTCTGGCTCAAATCTTGGTCTTTTCACAGTTTTTTTGGCAGGGTGGCTGTGCCGGCGTCTGATGACATAAACTATTCTGCTTTTCCTTGTGTTCACCTCGTGCCTTCAGTCCTCGGCGCTCTGCTCTGAGCTTGCTCTCCCTCCCTTAGTCTGTGAGAAGCACTTACTGATTCCCAGCCCAAGGATGTGGGCTTCTCTGCCAAGCTCATTGGAACATAGCCCTGTGTAGCTGTTCGCACTGTGACCTGCAGCTGCCCTCCAGCCACAGTGTGTGGCTCACAAACCTGCAGTGCCTATTGGCTGGTTCTTTAAGATCTGCCGGCCTTCCCTCCTGTTACGGATTCTGCTGTTGCAGTTGCCATTCCCAAAATGATTTCCCAGTTTTCTTATGTTTTTTACAGCCTGTTTGTCTGCTGTATCTTCCCCACTTGCTTTGTGCACCTGCACACCCCTGCCCTCTGGTAGGGCCTGCTCTGGCACCGCCTCCTGGGAAGCGCAGCTCATGGCTGTAATGCCCATCACTCTCTCACCTCCAGCAGCTCAGGCGGTTGATTGTCGATGTTTGATTCCCGCTGTTAAACTGGTGGTTTTTAAATTTTTGATTCAGCTGTGCATCTTTTGATAGCGCGTGCATGCTGCTGTCAGGTAGGACTTGCTGGACAGAATGAATGTGAAGATTGACGACGTACATTTCTCTCCCAAGGTTTGTGGTGATTATTTGCTGTCTAGAATGGATATAACCAGCTGCATTTCCTACCGAAACTTTGCAAGTTGTATGGGAGACTCTCGTTTGTTGAATAAGGTCGATGCCTACATTCAGGAGCATTTGCTACAAATTTCAGAAGAGGAGGAGTTTCTTAAACTTCCACGGCTAAAGGTAGGGAGTGAAAACAGAAGCTGCTAGAAGTCGCTAGTTCCAGGCACAGTGTCTGCCCGGAGCCAGTGAGTCATGGTGCTGAAACGGGCGTTTGAGATGATAAATCTTGGCAGTGCAGTAGGCTCGGCTGCTGCTTTACTCTTACGATTTGTGTGAAATTGGTGACAAGTTTACTGAGATTGAAATTGAGGCCGGAATTGGAAGTTGCACACTGACGGCCGTGTTGTCTCCCTGACTTTAGTTGGAGGTGATGCTTGAAGAGAATGCCTGCCTGCCCAGCAACGGCAAGTTATACACAAAGGTAATCAACTGGGTGCAGCGTAGCATCTGGGAGCACGGAGACAGTCTGGAGGAGCTGCTGGAAGAGGTTAGTTGTAAAGTAAATGGGATGGAGCAATTCTTAAGAAATATTTTGCTATAACGTGAAGGATTCCCTTTCACTTTTATTTCACAACCATGACCCTGAAGAATTTAAATTTTGCTGTAGGTACCCCTAAGCTGAGAGCGGGGGGTGTCCAGGTGAGCTGACTGAACCGTTCAGTCTGGTCTTCTGCTTTCCTTTTTTATTTCTTTGCTCATTATGTGCTATTTAACTTTCTTTAAAGTGGCATGTAATTTGCTTTAGAAATGGGAGGTGGTACTGAAATTTTCTGTAGATTCTTGATTTTTCTTCACAGGTTTTTGCTTTAAGTGACAAGTAGGTAAAAGCTTCTAATGGTTGTTCCTCCCCATTGATTTATCTCCCCATAGGTTTATTAACAAAACTAGGATACCCAAGACTGAAGAGGCCGAAGAAAGCTCCAGTGTCTTGACACGCAAAGAAGCAGCGTCCTGCCCAGGCTCTCCTAAGAAAACCCGCTGTGGGCAGAGAGCCATGATGATTTAACGGTGTTTACTCCTTACAGGATTCTTCTCTTTAAGCTTTTTTTTTTCCCCCATCGGTGGTGTTCACACATGCAACCACTTATGTAACTTGGGCTACTTTTTAAAATATGCAAGAGCAACAGAGTTGATGCAGAAAATGGTAGGAATTATAAAAACACACAGGTGGGCCAGTGGGTACCCGAGTTCCAGGCTGAGGAGAACGCCCTCCCGGTGTCCTGGAAGGGGTGACACACGCTCCTGTGAGGTCCCCACCTGAGATTAGACACTGTAGCCCTTGTTAGCATCTGCCGGGGAGATAACCTCTACAACTTGCTTGGATTTTTGCATTTGTTTTTTTGTTTTTCTTGACATTGTCCGCAGGAAAGAAATGTGTTGATGCACATCAGACCATTTTTCTTCAAAGGTGTCAACCACATTGATTATTTTGTTGGAAATATGTATGCTTTACCGAGTGTATGCATATTACCGTTGGAGAGTAGGTTCCTTGAAGCCAGGGAAGCCGAGGAGGTGACCCAGTAGACTGTGTGCTTCTTGACCGGCCAGAGTCAGACGTGGAGCAGCGCAAGCAGCGCGGGGTGCCAGCGGCGTCGGGGACGGCCTGCGCACTGCGGAGCCACATGGTGTTGTGTTGCTGTCTTGCAGGTTCAGACCTTGTACTACTCAGCTCATCACAAGCTGCTTGATGGGAACCTTCTAGAAGGACAGGCTGAGGTGTTTGGCAGTGATGATGACCACATTCAGTTTGTGCAGGTACACATTGCACAGTCTGAGGTAACCTCAGCTTCAAGTTTGATTAGCGAGTCCTGTAGCATATACATTTTCCTTTAATAAAGGAAAGCAGATGACTTTCACTGATGTAACTGGACAGAAATGACACATTCTCGGGAGAAAACGTCTCTTGGAGTTCCTGGCATTTTTGCCACATGAGGAGAAATGAACAGATTAGGAAACTCCATGTGTCAGGGTTTTTTCTCCCTCGTAAAATAGGTAGGACTTAAAAGTAGGAAGAAAAAGGGCCAGTAAGACGAAGCACTTTAACAAAAAGTGTTATTTTGGTTACATTATCAAAAATAGTGTCTTGCACACACCTGACTAACGGGCAGAGTTGAGTGCTGGGGTGATGCTTCAGTGGTGGACAACTTGTTTGGATATTTCATACCCTTCTTTCTTGAGTTAGAAGTGACAAGTGAAGTCTGTATACAGTGTTCTAAACCTAAGGGTCAGTGACACGTTAGAAGGCATGTCCCCTGTCCTTACTGAGCCATCTGCCTGCACGAAGCCTTCCTGACTCTTGCTCTTGGTTGGGGGTGGGACACGGGATGGGAACAGATATTTATGGGCATTTTTAGCTTATGAACAAGGGGCATCCAGAACACGGACCAACTGCAGGTGTCCCAGAGTGATGACTCAGCCGATAAGACCCGCCAGGTGGCAGGCCCTGCCGTCACTGTGCCCTCTCCCCCTCCCTGCTTCCAGCTTGCTGCCAGCAGGATGAGTCTGCCCACTTTGAGCATCTGCATGAATGGTCCTGAAGCATTCTTTAGTTCAGCATTGGTTTGTACGGGGGTTAAGCTATAAAGCAGTGTGAATGGGCCCCAGTTACGGAAAGCGTGCGTGGGCGAGTGCAGCCGGGATGGTCATGTCCTCCCTGTGTTAGTTCACTGGGATGTCTGGCGCTGGGGACGGGCTGCATTTAATTTTGAAATGGTTGTTGTGTTTGAGCAAGTTGAGAATTTTGATTGCCTTGAATAGGGTATTTCCCTTCCTAAAGTAACCATTTTAAGCTTTTTTTGATTTATTTTTATTTGAAATACAGACTTAGAAGAGAGAGATCTTGCATGCACTGGTTCACTCCTCATATGGTCACAGTGGCTGGAGCTGAGCCTGTGTGAAGCTGAGAGCTTCATTTGGGTCTCCCATGTGGCTGTAGGGGCCCAGGGACTTGGGCTCTCCACTGCTCTCCCAGACACAAAGGGAGCTCAATGGGAAGTGGAGCGGCAGGGCTTGTGGGATGCTGATGCCTGCAGGTAGAAGACTAGCCTGTGGAGCCACAGTGCCAGCCCCTTACATTAACATGAATCCCCCTTTTTTTTAAAAAAAGACATTTATTTTTATGGGAAAGGTAGATATACAGAAAGAAGTAGATACAGAAAGATCTTCCATCCGCTGGTATGCTCCCCAAGCGGCCTCCACAGCCGGAGGATGTGAGCTGATCCAAAGCCAGGAGCTTCTCCTGGGTCTCCCACGTGGATGCAGGGTCCCAAGGCTTTGGGCCGTCCTCCACTGCTTTCCCAGGCCACAAGCAGGGAGTGGAGCAGCTGGGACATGAACTGATGCTGATAAGGGATCCTGGTGCGTGCAAGGCAAGGACATTAGCCACTAGGCTACTGTGCAGGGCCCAAGAGTACCTTTTCAGTCAGCAGAGACGGCCCAGCCAGTGACAGGCTGTGACGCTTGGCATGGGTCCACCAAGTATGGAAGGGTTAGCTTGTGCTTGCTGGGCGGGGAGGAAGGATGGGGCAGAAGTGCATAGACGTGTACGGGGAGAATGCAGCAGAGGTGAGGGGACAGACCAGGCGCTAGTGGAGCAGCTTGGGAACTCCAGAAGTTGAGCTGGCAGGTGGAGATGCACTGGACAGAGGCTGTGCTTGGTGGCCTCCCAGGCACTGCAGAAGGGAAGGCTGGGCAAGTGGGTGAAGGCGGCCAAGTGTAGGTTGACAGCCGAGGGAGAGACGGGAGTGAGTGCAAGGCACTGGTGTTGAACAAAGATGTGTATGCGTTCATGAATGTTAGGTGGACAGCTGCCTGTTCAGTGGCAGCAGTCTGGACATGTTCAGCTTCGTAACATTTTGCCTTGGACCACTCTTGTTCTCACAGCCGAGCATGTCTAGTAGATAAGCTTGTAGTACCTGAGGGCTTAATGGAAAGGCGTGAAGGCAAAGATGGGTTGTTCATACATGCACATTGATAGAAGGATATTTTGAAAACAAGGTAGAGCACAGTTTGGTTTCATAATACACTCTTACGGGTGAATTAGGGGAGACTCCTTGGGCACACAAAGGGTGAGTCAAGTGGATCTCAGTGATGGCCTACGAAGATTCAGGGAAAGCTTCCAGAATGAGTGGGCCTCTCAAGTGTGGCTTGTAGGAATGAGATGACACGAGGCCACAGGTTGAGCAGGAGCAGGACAGTTAGAATCCAGTGTCCTAAAAGCTGCCTGCACTGGGGAGGCTGTGATCAAAGGAGGTTACTGATCACTCCTGGCAGATAAGGCACGAGCTTGTTCGAGGACTCCTTGTCTCTGCAGCACCCTTCACGGTCACTCGCTCCTGCTTATAGTTCATACAGAACGGCAGGAGGGCCTTCCTCTCCTTGGCTCACTCCCCACTTGCCTGGAACGGCTGGGGCTGGGTCAGGCTTGGTACCAGGAACACCCTCCACTCTCCTCCGAGCCATCTCTGCTTCCTCTTGGCACGTGCGTTAGCAGGAGGCCAGGACTGGAGACAGACCCATGACTTGAACTTGAGGCCCTGCTCTGTGAGGTTTGGGGCGCGGTAGATCTTTTCATCTGCGTATTGTCCACAGTGACACTTGCGATCCCTCTTTTTTTTCTAATTAGAAAGTCAGACATGCAGAGAGGAAGGTCTGTCTGATGGTTCACTCTTAAGTGGCCGCAATGGCTGGAGCTGAGCTGATCCAAAGCCAGGAGCTTCTTCGGACTCTCCCACGCGGGTGCAGGGTCCCCAGGCTTTGGGCCGTCCTCGACTGCTTTCCCGGGCCACAAGCAGGGAGCTGGGTGGGAAGTGGAGCTGCTGGGACACAAACCAGCACCCATATGGGATCCTAGTACATGCAAGGCAAGGATTTAAGCCACTAGGCGACTGCACCAGGTCCTTGGGACCTGTTCTTACCAGTTGAGAGTGGATTTTATATACTTCGTAGTTCATAATAGCAGAAAAGATCGGCTATTTTATAGCAGTTTTTTTAGTATTTTTGTGACACTAGCCTGTCAGAGTTCATAGCATGGCTAATGTTTGTTTTAGCTGAGTTGCCTTAGGCAGTGCATAATTCTGAGCTGTGACAGTTCAGTCTGAAATGGCTTCAGGGGGAGGGTACCTCAAGTGGAGCTCGGATAGCCAGGGGTGGGCGCTGTCCTCTTTCCTCGTAGCACACTCGCTGAACCACCTGGGCCTAGCCTTTTAGAGCTACCAGCATCTTCCGCTTGTTCTGATAGCTTTTTGTTTCTACCCTAACGGAAAGCTTAGTGATGTGTTGTGGCCGCGGGCCCCAGGATGAGTCGTGAGGTGAAGGTGTGCATTTGGCTGCTGCTCTCGGGGCTCGTGGTTCTTCCCGTGAGTGGCCGGGGCTGTCCTGACTGGAAGGATGCCCCAGAAGCCCATCCCTCGGCAGGTGTAGGAGGTGGCGGCATTGCCCCATTTCTCCCCCATAATGCTCCTGCATGCTCTGGTGGGGGTGGTTCTCTGAACTCCCATTCTATCATTAAAGTAGCACAGAAGAAATAAGCTTTTAATGATTGTTGGAGTAGCCGCTCCTTCCCTTTCAGATGCTTTGGTAAGACTAGCTGAGCTTATGCTGGCATGGTGTAGAGGGTGGTACTACCTGTGGTTTAGTCTCATGGAGACAGTGGGTTAAGTATGTTGGCCTAGTTAATTCATACCATGCCGCGTCTGTGGGAAGGTTGTGAATGAGGTGGATTTTCGTTGGTTTTTTTCCCCTTCCCTCCACCCTCTTGTACGGCTCAGTGGACTGTAGTGTCTTTGAATGTCTCCAGCCGACCTCAGTTTCTGACTAGGGTAGTTGTGTAGTTGTGCCTTGCTCATTAGAGTGGTTTCCGTCAGTTGGAAAGTGCTGGTTCTGCAAAATGTCGCGTGCTGAGGAGTCCCACGCGGGTTTGGGCTGCGTGGTGTGCGCAGTGGCATCAGGTAGCTCAGGTACGAGGTGCCCACCTGCAGTCCCTGGGAGGTGTCTGTAGCTGCCTTTTGGTTTTGCAGAAAAAGCCGCCACGTGAGAATGGCCACAAGCAGCTCAGTGGCAGCTCCGCCGGGTGTCTGTCCTCTTCCAGCCCTAAGCATGAGTGGAAAATCGTTGCTTCGGAGAAGACCTCAAGTAAGTAGATGACAGTTGTCCGCTCTCCGTGTGTCTGTCGGGGAGTGTTGTCCGTTTAATACTCCAGTAGATTGGAGGACGAAACGCAAAAGCGGTCACATTCGGAAAGCAATAGATTGTTCCGCCCTGGGAACCAGAGACTGCGGAGTCCAGTTGAGGATCATACAGGAACCAGAGGTAGTGAACACCGCATCTCCAACATGGAACTCTTATGCTTGCAGATAACACTTACTTGTGCCTGGCTGTGCTGGATGGCATATTCTGTGTTATTTTCCTCCATGGGCGAAACAGCCCACAGAGTTCACCAACAAGTACTCCAAAACTAATTAAGAGTTTAAGTTTTGAGATGCACCCAGATGAGCTCATAGAGAAGGCCATGTCTCCTATGCAGTATGCACGCTCTGGCCTGGGGACCGCAGAGATGAACGGCCGACTCATAGCTGCAGGTAAGAGACCCCTTGTGCCTCCCAAGTGTTGACCTGGCTCAGCCTGGGATGGACATCGCCCTTGCGTGTTGCATGCTGACTTTGGGAGGGTTTGAGATGCCTTCTGTTGCTCCCCAAGGAAACAGCACATGGCCAGTAAGGTCAATGGTGATTCTGGCTTTGAAGCACTTCTGTGGATAAATTTCCTGTGTCAGTTTTCAAGGCCAGTGGCAGCTTAGTCGAATTGTCTCGCCCTCGTAGTGTTGATCCAGTAAGGCCTGGTCCTGAGGCTCATTGTGGGCGTTTTTGTGGTTCTCACTCCAGGTGGCTATAACAGAGAGGAGTGTCTGCGGACGGTGGAATGCTACGATCCGCGGACGGATCACTGGTCCTTCCTTGCGCCAATGCGCACCCCGCGAGCTCGGTTTCAGATGGCTGTGCTGATGGTAAGCATATTGTGTTGCAGAAGCAATTCCTGTTTGGCCTCACCGACCCAGGGTGGCCTAATTCCATCTTTGGCCTTGTAGGGCCGGCTGTACGTGGTGGGTGGATCCAACGGCCACTCTGATGACCTGAGTTGTGGAGAGATGTATGACCCAAACCTAGATGACTGGACTCCAGTCCCGGAGCTGAGAACAAACCGCTGCAATGCAGGAGTGTGTGCTCTCAATGGGAAGTTATACATCATCGGTGGCTCTGACCCTTACGGCCAAAAAGGACTGAAAAACTGCGATGTGTTTGACCCTGTAACAAAGGTGTGGACAAGCTGTGCTCCTCTCAACATCCGTAAGTTCATTTCTTACTTTTAAGAGTGCTGAGTACTTCACACTGGTGGGAGATGTTGTGGTAACGTCTTGATGTGACTTGATTTCACAGGTAGACACCAGTCTGCAGTCTGTGAGCTTGCTGGTTACTTGTATATAATTGGAGGTGCAGAATCTTGGAATTGTCTGAACACAGTAGAACGTTACAATCCTGAAAATAACACTTGGAGTTTAATTGCACCCATGAACGTGGCAAGGCGGGGAGCTGGAGTAGCAGTTCTTGATGGTAAGTGCTCGGCCAAGTCTGTTCTGGAATTCTGCGACATGTATCGAGCAGCAGTCATTGTGGCAGTGCAGGTGGGCATCAAGTTTACTTTTAGAACTTTTTCCTTTTTTTTTAAATTTTGAATTAAGGTTTGGAATTATAGAGGGGGAGAGAGAAAGCTTCCATCTGCCAGCTCACTCCCAGTATGATTGCGACAGCCAGGACTGGGCCAGGCTAAACCTAGGAGCCAGGAGCTTCTAGGCTTCCCACATGAGTTCAGGAGCCAAGGAGCCTGGGTCATCCTCTGCTGCTTTCCCAGGCCTCTGGCAGGGAGCTGGGTCAGAAGCGGAGCGCTAGGACTCAAACCAGCACCGCATTGCATGCCAGCACTGGCCTCTAGAAATGACTTATGCATTGCTCTAGTCAGTGCATCCAAATATTGACAAAATTTAATAAATTCTTAAGTCATTGTCCTTTATGCATCATTGTGGATTTTGAATTTCCCTTTCTTGAGAACAAAAATTTGTTTTATTTGCAAAACAAGGTAACCGGGAAATACTAGTTTTTAAAATTATATATACTCCATGCCTGTCCAGAAACAAAACCTGCGGATAAAAATAAACATTCTCCTTGATTTTTGGCTGTGGAGTGGTGATGTCTTAGCACTGGTTGTGGAATGCTAGTTCATCTGGAGAGAGCTGTGTGCAGACATAGGAGTGAGCAGCATCCTTCTCTGGGCCCTTTGAGAAGTCTTTCAGTTACCTGAAACCTGCTTCTCTAGAACTGCCTTGGGCTCTGAGTTCTGTGTGATGGATTAGCGGAAAAATCGGAAAAAGAAATCTTGGAATTTGCCACTTATTGTGGCAGTTTGCAAGCTGCCAATTCTGTCTTATTCCTTGGGTAATTGTAAGTGCCCCAGGGAACTGCCGTGGAACCCTTTAAGTTTTCCTAAGCTCTGGGTTGGCAGTTGGTATTTGTATTAAACAAGCGTGTGCCCCAACAGTAGGTAGGCATTGAATGATGACGCTGAATTACATTTTTGAAGCAGGGCAGACCTGGGCTGCCCCTTGTACACCGAGCTCCGGACTCACCCGCTTGTCTGTCTTGCAGGAAAGCTGTTTGTAGGTGGTGGCTTTGATGGTTCTCACGCCATCAGCTGTGTGGAGATGTATGACCCAGCCAGGAACGAGTGGAAGGTGATGGGGAACATGACCTCCCCCAGAAGCAACGCCGGCGTCACAACTGTGGGGAACACCATCTATGCGGTGGGAGGGTTCGATGGCAACGAGTTTCTGAATACTGTGGAAGTCTACAATCTTGAGGCAAATGAGTGGAGCCCCTACACAAAGATTTTCCAATTCTAACAAGCTTAAGACCCTCTCAAACTAACAGGCTTAGTGATGTAACTGTGTTTAGTAGAGGCACACTGGTGAATATGGAGGGCGGGTGGGAGTGAAGTTGCTAACAGCAACACAGAGCTTTTGCATATTGCATACTATTAAACATGCTGTACATACTTTGTGTTTGGAAAGGAATGCAAAGATGACGTTCTGTGTATTTTTAAGACTCGAGGTTTCTTTGGTGGTTTTTTCCTTGCTGGAAATGAGTACTGTAACAGAAACTGGATTGATTGGGCCCTCGTTTCCCGTCCCCTCTGCACCCCTGTGCCAGCGAAAGTCTACATCTCCTGGGGGACGGACACAGGGCCTCAGGACACACAGTGGGGCTTCCTCGGCCCTCTGCAGCAACTGGAACACTTGGCAAAAAGTCTTATTTAAATGAATGGTATTCTTTAATTAAAAGCTGACTTGCTACCAAATATTTACTCCTTTATTGTTGCTTCGAACCCTTCTCTGTTTTCAGCAGAAGTGTGCAGGTTGAAGCACTGCTGACTGGGCGTTCCCTACGAGCACCCAGAGTTCAGGCTTGGGCAGTGATTTTTTTTCTTTGAAACTACAGCACTGTTTGAATGTGGTTGCTGAGCAGTGAAATAACTGATAGACGAAACACTGGTTTGAATACAGCTTGTTCAAGTTCTGCCTTAAGGAGTGAGACGTGAAGAGATAGCACTTCACGCCGGTGAGGGACTTGAGCTTCCAGAGAGTTCCCCCTTTGTGTTTTTCTTTCCACTTGAAGTTGTGCTGGGTTTGTGAGTGGAGATTTCATCTGCTGGGGGGCAAGTCGTGGGTGGGATGCCATGAGGCACCTGCCGGAGGGCCCTGACATGACCGTGCCAGCAGCCCTGTCACAGACGAACGTCCAGGGTTATGCTCGTTACCAAGACCATCGAGGACGGTTTCTGGTGCCGAGGGTGAGAAGCAGCAGGATGCACGCAGGCAGCAGGATGGCTGCCGTGTCTGCTGTCCTCATGTGCCTTGTTGAGCTCTCAGAACCACCAGATGAGGACGTGCGTTTGGCACACAGTGCTTGGCCGTCTGAACCAGAAGTCGGTCAGAAGGTTTAGTTTGGCAGGTTTGGATTTGACTGATTACTTTTTATGTGACCTCTATGTATTCTGTTCCGAATAAGGAAATAAAGATTGGTTGGGGTTTTCAACAATGACCCTCGCAGTCTCTCCCTGACGTGCTGACTGCGGCGTGTTGTGTGAGCCTTTGGGATCAAGCATCCCCGTGCTGCCACTGAGGCCAGGTCGACGGTGTTGGTGGCCGGGATGTGTCGTTACTGAAAGCTGGTGGAGCCTGTGGCTAGAAGATGTGTCCCTGTTCTTCGACATGCACTTTTCTCCCTGTAGAGACAGATCATCCGCTGGTTTACTCCCCAAATGGAGCTTGGGCCTTCATGTGGGTGTAGACGCCAGGGACTTGAGCCCTTCTGCACTGCTTTGCCAAGCCACGAGCAAGGAGCTGGACGGAAAGCTGGACGGAAAGCGGAGCAGCCAGGACACAAACAAGCGTATGGGGTGTTGCCACCACAGGCAATGAGTTAGCTTGCTGTTCGCAACTGTCACTGTTAACCTTGAAACAGCTTGGGATATTGAAACAGTACAACTTGATACCTCAAATGTCTGCTGCTGGGCCTGGTTCAGTAGCCTAGTGACTAAAATCCTCCCCCTGCATGCGCCACGATCCTTAATAGGCACTGGTTCACGTTCCAGCCACCCCACTTCCATCCAGCTCCCTGCTTGAGGCCTGAAGAGCAGTCAAGGACAGCCCAAAGCCTTGGGACCCCACACCCACATGGCATCTGGAGGAAGCTCCTGGCTTTGGATCGGCTCAGTTGCAGGTGTTGAAGCCACTTGGGAAGTGAACCAGTAGATGGATCTGTCTCTGTACATCTCAATTTCCAATAAAATAATCTTTTTAGAGCCAGGAGCTTGCTCCAGCTCTCCCACACGGGTGCAGGGTCCCAGGGCTTTGGGCCGTCCTCGACTGCTTTCCCAGGCCACAAGCAGGGAGCTGGATGGGAAATAGGACCACCAAGACACAAACTGGCATCCATAAGGGATCCTGATGTGTGCAAGGGGAGGACTTTAGCTACTAGGCTTAACCAAACCAGACCCAAAAAATGTCTGCTTCTATTTAACCAAACTTCTCAGCATGCCTGTGTGGGCCAGGAACTAGGGAATCAACAGTCCTTGTATGTGACCATTGCTTACTTTAAGGGAAAATAGTCCAGATTTGGGGTGATACATTGCTAGACTCCAAGTGCAATTGCTGGCGGTGTGGCCCCACAGGCCCTGTACCGAGACCCACCCAAAGGTGGCTTCTGGCCTTGGCGCAGCCATTTGCAGAGTGAATCTGGACGCTGTGTAACATGTAATCCCCCTTAGACCTCAGAACCCAGGTAGGCAGAGGACTCCACAGGACATTCTGCACTTTCAGCACTGCCCTCAGATTGTTTCAGTACTGGTCGTTTATGTTCCTCCCTCCAGTAAAAAATTTGGAGAATTGGACTTAAAACACAAGGTAGAGTATAAACCTGAAGGACCCTTGATGAGGTCACAAGTCTCCTGAAATTAGACTTGTTGGCCTGTAGGTCAGGAGAGCAGTGACGGCCAGCACCTGCCACTGTGCCCCGTGCTGTGTTCCAGGCCAGCTGTGCCCCAAGGTTCCTGGGAAAGCGGCAGGCAGCTGGAGGCCCGGCCCTTCCCCCAGCCCTACTCACTGCAGCTCTACTGGGAGGAATTGGCGGATGAGAGATCTTCCACTGTTGTTCATCCTATCTTTCAAATATTTTTACAAATACAAATATCCCTCATCAGACCAAGAGGGGTCTTGTTTGTGATACACGGAGCAACAAGTTTAACGTGACCATCACGGGCTCCTTGTTCTGAGCTTTGGGTAGATTGCATCGCTGAGCTAGGGAAGCAGAAGCCACGAAGTGTGGATACAGTGCTGTCCATGAAGGTTCCTCTTGTATGAAAGGTTCAAGGCTTGAAAATAACCAGCAGGATTTATAAAACCAGCATTCCATTAAAAAAAAAAAAAAAAACTAGGTCCTTGGGCCTCTCCCGTCCCAACAGCCTGGTCTCAGCCCCCTCATTTATCTACAAGTGCTGCCGAGATGTTGGTGGGCGTCCCTCAGCAGACCTCCCTACCCCAGATGAAGCCACAGTCCCTGTGCCCGTGAGCCCATGGATTCCCCAGCCCAGCCTTCCAAGCCCAGTTCTCCAGTGGGGTGGTGTGCTGGCCTGGAGCTCTGCCCACCCACCGGGGTTCCAAGGTCCTGGCACATGTTCTGACCCAGGCCCCACTGAAAGCTCCCCGGCCACACCCCGCCTGCCTGGATGGGATCCCCCAGTCCCAGCACACGCTGTTGGTGCTACCCCCCGGTCTCCTGCAAGCCACAAGCTGGAATGGCACAGCGTTCCAGTTTCTGACTTACATGTTAGCAAACCACTGGGAATGCATAAACCTGCACAATTCAGAGCATTTAAACTTGCCAGGCTGCAGGAGGAAACTACAGCGCTGTGCTGGTGCTTTGTGAAGTTTCAGAAGGTTCTAGCATCGGGACAATGCAGTCTCAGTTCTAGATACCTGACCAAGTGGGACAGGCTCACAGAAACCTGCACTGTAAACACAGCACCTCATTCCAAAAATTAAAGAGAAATCCCCCAAAGTAGTCTTCTAATTGCTGTGTAAACTGATCCATCTTCAAGACAGAATGAAAAGGAAGGAACTACCGAGGAGTGGTGTGGGTGGTCTCAGGCTGCACTGGCTCCACTGATGGTACAAGCTGCAGAGGGGAAGCCGCCGGAAACAGCAGCTCCCAGTGGGCCTGGCGGAGGGGCGTGCATCCTCACTCCCAGGCAGACAACACTTAGTGTACCACTTTTTGTTTCTTTAAGATTTATTTTTATTGGAAATTCAGATGTACAGAGAGGGGGAGAGACGGAGAGGAAGATCTGTCCGATGATTCACTCCCCAAGTGACCCCAACGGCCAGACAGAGCTGCACCAATCCGAAACCAGGAGCCAGGAGCTTCTTCTGGGTCTCCTACATGGGTACAGGTTCCCAAGGCTTTGGGCGGTCCTTGACTGCTTTCCCAGGCCACAAGCAGGGAGCTGGGTGGAAAGTAGGGCCACCGGGACCAGAAACATTGCCCATACGGGATCCTGGCATGTGTAAGGTGAGGACTCCAACCGCTAGGTTACTGCGCCAGGCCCTACTCAGTAAACTTCTAAAGGAAGAGGCTTAGGTTCTTACTAGGAATTCAGGCAACCATCCATGGCACTCAAGTCCCACGCTGGGAAGACTGGGAAGGAACAGAGGGCAAAACTGGGTTCTAATTGGGCTGGAAGCCAAGGTGTGGGTGTCTTACACCTACCCCCTCTTCTGGCTATGGACACAGCATTCTGAGCAATCCCACTGCTTTAGACATCCACAGCCAATTTGATGCACCCCCCCCCCCCGGGATTCCAATTTTATAAAACTAGAATTTATAAAGGATTCTTTAAAAAAAAATTTCATGGGAAAGTCAGATATACAGAGGACCACCCACTCCCCAAGCAGCTGCAACAGAGCTGAACAGGTCCGAAGGCAAGAGCCTAGAGCCCCTTCTGGATCTCTCAAGTGGCTGCAGGGTCCCAAGGCCTTGGGCCGTCCTTGACTGTTTTCCCGGGCCACAGGCAGGGATGGGAAGCGGGGTGGCCAGGATTAGAACCAGCGCATACAAGGCAAGGATCTTGAGCCGGTAGGGTACCATGCCAGGCCCAAAGGATTCTTATAACAAGAGACAAAATATGTCTACACATCCATATGGGTCAATTCTTGTTTTTGCTAATAGCCAGAAACAAAAAAGAATAAGCTGAATGTGCAGGAAAGGTTATTCTAAAACACAGAAGTCCACCAACCTGGCAGCACAGCCAGCCCTTGGGGTGTCCCTGTGGAGCACATGCTGCAAAGATCTGAAGATGTGCTGTTCAGCCTTGAACTTGGGCATGTGACATCAGCACACCGTTCCTGCACCTCTGCCCTCCTGGGGCCCAGTCAGAGTCATGGGGCAACAGGATTTTGCAGGCAGAACTAACCAGAGCCACCAAGCAGGAGTGACCTCCACATCACAGAAGGCCAAAGTGGGTGCATCATGTCCTAACAGCTGGAGCGCCAGTTCAGTAAGTTCCTGGCCAGGTGACCAAGGCAGCACCCAAGTAAACGTGGGCTGAAGACCCTGCGGGGAGGTGGCACTCCCTCGGAGAGCTTCAGTTCTGTTCCGGGTGCTTTCCACCCACCAGGTCAAAGGGGAACCCATCCAGGGAGTTCTCATCTACACTGCAAGTCCTGACAAGACAACCCAGGCACAAGAGACCCAGTTCTTTCTTGGTCAGTTGCTCGTGGAGTCCAGAATATGGAGAGAGCCAAAAGCCTTCAAACTGGAGGGTCTTGTGGGTTTTCCTGGGAGAGAACTGGACTGGGGAAGGAATCATTGTTTGGGTGCTGCTCCCGGTGCGACTTTCCCCTTAGTTCCTTCTGCTCACAGCCCAAGAAGGGAGACTTGACTGGCCCAGCTGCTTTTCCAAGGGTCTGATCACCAAAAGCAAACACTTCCACAAGGAGTTTCTGTTCCAGAAGCGAAGTGAGCTACTCCAGCCCAGAGGGGCCACCCAAGGTTCAGGTGGAAGAAACATGCAACAGGGTAATATAAAAGTAAGGCGACAAAGAGCAGAGAGTGGGGAGACGACCAGCCCTGACATTCCAAGGGAACCAGGCTGATAAGAACTGTAACATCCCTAATCCACAGTGGCAAGACTGCAAGAACAAAGTTCAAAGAGAAATGACCCGGATTAACTACTAAGACAGATGTGTACAGCGTGTGAGCGACACTTTTTGGAGAGTGAGGTCACTGGGCAGTGTGACCTGAACAAGGCTGAGATAAGAAGTGAGGGGGGCAGTGATTCAGAACCAAGCAATCACCAGGCAGGACAGCCAAGGGGCTGGGGCAAAGATGTGCACACGGGGCTCCTGGGGAACAGAGCAGCGGGCAGACGGCTTCCTGAGGCTTCTGTCTGCTCAGATCATCCCTGAAGGCGCAGTCCCGCCTCCTGCGCAGACTCTGCAGTGTCCTGCAGAGGTCATCAGAGGACAGGACCACTCTGGGCTGCTCAGCAACCCAACCGAGAAGACAAAGTGGAAAACTGTACCAAACATAATTTGACATTATAATCATGTCAAATTGGATTTAATCTAATGTATTAACAAAAGCATAATACACTCCAGTAAACACTGAGTTTCCAACATAAAATCAGAAGAGGAACAAGTTCACAAAACATCTGCTTTAGCAGCAAACCAGGGGCAAGCTGCTAGTCACTGCCACCATTTCATAAATTCATGCTTCATATTTAACGGAAATTCAGAGGGGTGGCCCTGTTCCCCATCAGAAACGCACCCCGAAGTGACCAGCCCAGAGAAGGGAGGAGGCTGTGCAGAAACAGCAGCCGAGGTCTTGGTAAGTTGGGTGGTGGCATTCTGGGGCTGGCACTCACTCACAAAGCTGCCCAGAGCACGATTCCATTTGTGGATGTGATGAGCGTGGCCACATCTTAGCTCTCCCTAGGGATTCACAGTGCCTCCCTCGGGTCAGCTGCCCACAGTCAGGGTCCAGAGATGCTAAGGCGGCCCCTGAGGCTTCCTAGGAGAGGCCAAGGTGCCCAGGAAGGCAGGGGGCGTGTTCTTTCCCTGAGGGCCCCAGCTCCCAGCACAGAGGCAGGGAGGAACTGCAAGCCTGGGGAGCTGGGCTCACCGTTGACACGACAGATGCCCGAGGCTTCCTGCAGCATCAGTAAGAGAGGCTGTGCTCACGAAACACTCCTTCAATGGCTGGGGGTTGGCTCACAAAGCGACCAGATTAAAAGCTCCTCTCGTTCGTACAGATAGCTGTAATTCCCTTTCAGGTACAAGCTGGCACCGAGGGCCTACGGCTGGGCTTGCAGCCCCTCACATCGGCCCCTGTGTCTGGCTTCCATGTACACAGACGCGCTGCACTGCTGCATGGTGTGCGCCATCTCAAGCAGCTGGCGACATCCGATGGCTAACTTTGCCCTAGGAGAGAAAGAAATGTTAAATCCCTGCAAGGCAGTTGTTCAGGTAAGTTTGTATCCTTTTGTAAGTTAACCAGTCAAGTAAAACCTGGTAATCTGAAGCATGTGTACACTGCAGACCGGCTTCACCAAGCTAATTAGCATATGTATTACACATGTGTTTGGGGGTAAGAAAACTTGAATTACTCTGCGGCGAGAGGGTGGACCTTTCGTGGCACAGCAGGTTCGGTCACTGCCTGTGACGGTGGCATCCCAGATGCACGCTGCTTGGAGTCCAGCTCACTGCTCATGTGCCCGGTAAAGCAGCGGAGGATGGTCCACGTGTGTGGGCCCCTGCACCTCTGTGGGAGACCCAGAAGAAGCTGCTGGCTCCTGGTTTCAGCCTGGCCCAGGCCTGGCCACTGCAGCCACCTGAGGAGTAACCAGCAGACGGAAGATTCTCTCTCCCTCTCTGACTCTTATGAGAGATTTTCAAACAGCAGAGTTTTTAACTGAAGTCACCGTGTCGTACAAGACATGTCCACTGAATTGCTCTTACCTAAGTCAGCATTCTTTGGTAACTTCCCTGTTACTTGACCAGTGTCTTTGGACCTTACAGATAATAGCATCACACAATGTCTTTCTGTGCTGGACTCGTATAATGTGCCCTAGAATGCATCCATGTGCAAGACAGGACTGATTTATGTTTTAAACAAATGAACGGATGGTATTCCAATGTGTAGAAATACTGCATTTTCCTGATTCATTGATCTGCTGATGGACATCTGAACTGATATCTGATCTTGGTGATTCTTGAATAGCATGACGATCAATATTCAACTATATATGCCTTTCAAGTATAGATTTCATTTCCCTCGAATATATGAAAAATTCTTAAGGGGCAATACCAAGATATGAAATATACTCTGATAAGTGAGATAAGATGCCAATAGCGATGGTCTCTTAGGACAGACAAAACACATGAGCACAGCTCACGGTTCACTGCAGCTGATATCCAAGATTAAGAACCAAGGGTTCCACGGCAGACAGGCTGCCAAAAAGCAAAGCTGGAGTTCACAGCTGGGCTGAACTAGAGAGTTCTACTTCATTCTGTGGAAGGCCTCTCCTCGCTTTCCTTAAAATATTCTGATCCAAGACCTTAGCAACACCACAACTGATGGTTTAATTTGGTCTTGTTTGGTTTCAGAGTTACGCAGTGCATCTCCTAAAAGAACAGGTGCATGAAAGACAGGGAGCAGGACATCAGATCTAATGACTGCCTTGCCTGACTGAAATGTGGCCTAAGACGAAGGCCGCCTGGCTCTGAAAAGCTGACCCAGAATCCCAGGCCGCAGGGTGGACACCAGTCCCTCATGCTGTATAATCTGGGCAGACACCGTTGGGCCCATGCCCTACGTCAGTTCACAACAGTGGGCGTCCCACACGTCAGCTCCGAGGTTCTTACCTCCTCGGCCTCTTGGAAAGGAACACCCCTGGCTGGCCCCACATGATGGGTCCCTGGACACAGGGACAAGGGAAAGCAAGGGCTGTCCAGCATGAGGGGCAGGCTGACCTGACTCACAGCCTTTCTCTCCCGCACTGAGAGCTTAAAATCAGGAAGCCTGTGCCTGCTGCCCTGCACTATTCAGACACTGAGTTTCAGAACCCCTTGAAGATGTTCAAAGTAGCAGAGATGTGTTCTCTTATAAACTTAAAAGCAAATGAAGCAGGGGCCCAACGGAGTGGCCTAGTGGCTAAAGTCCTCACCTTGAACACTCCGGGATCCCATATGGGCACCGGTTCTAATCCCAGCAGCTCCACTTCCTCTCTATCTCTCCTCCTCTGTGTATATCTGACTCTCCCCCACCCCCACCCCTGGTGTCATATGGGTTCCCAATCCTTGTGACTCAGACTTCTGACAAGACGTATCATCCATGAGTACACGCGATCGAGTCTCCAGCCCTCTGCCCGAGTGCCTGTGCTGACAGGGCCCCGCAGGCTCCTCCCTGCTGTGCTCCACTTCTGGACATCCTCCACTTCTGGACATCTCCCAGTGGTAAAAAAGCTCCTCCTTTACACTGGGACTGTAAATGACCACCCCTCCGACTTGAATGTGCAAAGATTTTTTGTCCCTTACTGAATTCCTACTGCTTTTTTCAAACTAATCTCTCTTAGCCCACAATCTTTTCTGGAACACAGTTTAAAACTGGAGGTGCCTTCAACTCCTGCACTTCTTTGTTGACCTTAAGATTTCTGTGAAACAGTGTCCAATGCAGTAACCTAGTGGCTGAAGTCCTCGCCTTGCATGCACCAGGATCCCATATGGGGTGTCAGTTTGTATCCCAGCTGCCCATTTCCCATCCAGCTCCCTGCTTGTGGCCTGGGAAAGCAGTGCAAGATGGCTCAAGGCTTTGGGACCCTGTGCCTGCATGGGAGACCCGGAGTAGACTCCTGGTTCCTGGTTTCAGATCAGCTCTACTCTGGCTGTTGCAGACACTTGGGGAGTGAATCAGCAGACAGAAGATCTTCCTCTCTGTCTCTCCTCTCTGTATATCTGACTTTCCAATAAAAATAAATACATCTTTAAATAAAAAAGATTTCTGTGAAACTAAAGGCCCTTGTTCCTTTACATTTTCCTATTCTGAATATCAAGTCACAAATGGGTCAAAATAACCATTAAAAAATGACCCAGCTGGTTACATTATTCACTTCCACAATCCATGTTGGCAAAATGGCCTGGCTTAATTCTATTGTTTGTTATAATTGTTCTAAAATATTTTCTAGATATGAGAATGAAGTATATGGTGGATATTTTGGTTTTGATTCACTGAATATGACCAAGGATTTGTTGTTCCAATTTTAGCACATGTGCTCCAAGGCGAGCACTTCTGTGTAACGTGCACTTCAAGTGAAAGAAAATCAGAAGGTACCGTAATGCTAACATTAAACTGCACGAAGCAGCCGACAGCACACTTAACGGTAGAGACCGAAGGATTGCTGTGGATGTATTTCACCGTTTCTATTCAACATTTTACTGGAGAGTTCGGCCAGAGAAATCAGGTACCCAAAACAAAACCAAAAACAAACAAAACTGGAAACAAATGATCTCAAACTCTAACAGCCAAGGGATTCACAAAGTCTTCGTTAGAGAGCTTGTGAAGCAGATCGCCTCCCAAACGAACCTTCCGGAAATGCAAACAAGAAACCGACCATGTATATCGGCAGGAAGGAGGCGATGCTTACGAATGTTATTTAATGAGAGGAACAAGACCGACACCCTAAAAAACACACCAGAACACGGTACTGCCAAAAAAAAAAAAGAAAAAGAAAAAGTGTGATTGTGTTGGAGTGAACACAAAGCGTAGTGACACCCCAAAGCCTTAGCACAATGAGACAGATGATCTCAAACACCAAGGGCTCTAACGGACACACAAGCGAGTCACCATAAACACAGGCGTGGATTTCAACGTTCTTAATGCAGGCTAAACTTCCAACTTGGTACAACGTTTCTTGGATGAACTCTAACAAGATGAAACATGGCTGAGTGTGACCCCGAAGACACCACACAAGGCTGTGGAAAGATCCAGAGCAGAGGCGGAGGACACGGGGCATGAGGAAGACGGCTGGGTGCATCGAGCCGCCAATGCAACAGATCGCCCTCGCAAGAGCTACGAAGACAGATGAAATCAGAGGGCAGTGCCCGCTCTCAGGGTACCAAGAAAAGACAAAGAAGCAGTAAGCCAAGAATCACCTTTTCCCTCCCCTTCCACACCGCCCCCACGTGGCAGAGCACCTAGACATGCCTCAGGAAAGGTACAGTCAATGAAGTCTACACCTTGATTTGAAATCCAGTACCTGGCTTGCAAGACAAAACGAGTGCTCCCTAGGGTCCTACCCTGGCACCCCTGCCACCACCTGAGCTAGGGGAGCCAGACTCCAGCCTCTGAGGGAACTTGGGAGCTTAGCATCACTGGAGACCCAGATCTGACAGACGTAAGCTCCCGACAGCCAGGCCAGCGCTCACGGACAGTGTGTCCAGAGGACATGCCTCACCTCGCAGAGGGACGGGTTTGGGCCCACAGCCTGGGCAGCCAGAGGCTGTTTCTGTCTCTCCTTCCCCAGTGCTGGGCAGAAAGCAAGCAGCCAGAGGATGCTGCTGATATTCAATGCCATGCCACATCAACCCAACACTGAGCAGGACTAATGGGTCTAGTCCCCATTACCCAAGGAGTTCTGAATCGTCACTCAGGCCTGGTTCTCACAGCCTCGAGCCCAGCAGGCGGCTCTCGGGGCTGTGCTGGACTCCCTGGGCTGGGCTGTGCTGGACTCCCTGGGCTGGGCTGGACTCCCTGGGCTGTGCTGGACTCCCTGGGCTGGGCTGTGCTGGACTCCCTGGGCTGGGCTGTGCTGGACTCCCTGGGCTGGGCTGTGCTAGACTCCCTGGGCTGTGCTGGACTCCCTGGGCTGGGCTGTGCTGGACTCCCTGGGCTGTGCTGACTCCCTGGGCTGTGCTGGACTCCCTGGGCTGTGCTGACTCCCTGGGCTGTGCTGGACTCCCTGGGCTGGGCTGTCCTGGACTCCCTGGGCTGTGCTGGACTCCCTGGGCTGTGCTGGACTCCCTGGGCTGTCCTGGACTCCCTGTGCTGTGCTGGACTCCCTGGGCTGGGCTGTGCTGGACTCCCTGGGCTGTGCTGACTCCCTGGGCTGTGCTGGACTCCCTGGGCTGGGCTGTCCTGGACTCCCTGGGCTGTGCTGGACTCCCTGGGCTGTCCTGGACTCCCTGTGCTGTGCTGGACTCCCTGGGCTGGGCTGGGCTGGACTCCCTGGGCTGTGCTGACTCCCTGGGCTGTGCTGGACTCCCTGGGCTGTGCTGGACTCCCTGGGCTGTCCTGGACTCCCTGTGCTGTGCTGGACTCCCTGGGCTGGGCTGGGCTGGACTCCCTGGGCTGTGCTGGACTCCCTGGGCTGTCCTGGACTCCCTGGGCTGTCCTGGACTCCCTGGGCTGGACTCCCTGGGCTGGGCTGTCCTGGACTCCCTGGGCTGTGCTGACTCCCTGGGCTGTGCTGACTCCCTGGGCTGTGCTGACTCCCTGGGCTGTGCTGACTCCCTGGGCTGTGCTGGACTCCCTGGGCTGTCCTGGACTCCCTGGGCTGTCCTGGACTCCCTGGGCTGGGCTGTGCTGGACTCCCTGGGCTGTGCTGGACTCCCTGGGCTGTGCTGGACTCCCTGGGCTGGGCTGTCCTGGACTCCCTGGGCTGTGCTGACTCCCTGGGCTGTGCTGGACTCCCTGGGCTGGGCTGGACTCCCTGGGCTGGGCTGACTCCCTGGGCTGGGCTGACTCCCTGGGCTGTGCTGACTCCCTGGGCTGGGCTGTCCTGGACTCCCTGGGCTGTCCTGGACTCCCTGGGCTGTCCTGGACTCCCTGGGCTGGGCTGGGCTGTGCTGGACTCCCTGGGCTGTGCTGGACTCCCTGGGCTGGGCTGGACTCCCTGGGCTGGGCTGTCCTGGACTCCCTGGGCTGGGCTGTCCTGGACTCCCTGGGCTGGGCTGACTCCCTGGGCTGTGCTGACTCCCTGGGCTGGGCTGGACTCCCTGGGCTGTGGTTTCAGGTGTGATCTGCACTGCAGCACATGCACTGCCCCAGCCTGGGATGAAGTCTCCTGGCTTAGACACTCCTCCCAGGTGAGGATGAGCACAGCACGAGCTCAGCACGCCCTCTGGTCCTGAGACCCCGGTTACCCCTAGGCACTGGACGTGCGGCAAACCGCATCTAGGGCTCGGTCCACTGCTCAAGTCCACGGACTCAGAATGCCTCCAAGGTCAGCCACAAACAAAGCCAGATGATGGTGAACAGAAGACAAATACCTTTCATTGCGCCAACAAGCATCAAGAACTGTCAGGAACCATGTCCTCACCAACAAAGTTGCAGAAACCAAGCACCCTGAAGCTGATGTTCTGAAATGCTCTGATGAAGAACTTAAATCAGCTGAGTTAAAGGAAATTCAATGAATTTCAACAGAACAGAGAAATGGAGTGGAGCAATTCAAAAAAATAAAATAGATCCTTTAACTGAAAAGTGCACTGAGTGAAAACCCAACAGAAAGCATCAAGAGCAGAAGCACTGGAGGACAGGACATGTGAGGTAGAGAGGAGAAAGAAGAGCCAGGAGGGATGGAGAAGCTCACAGGAACCTCGCAGCAGCACAGAAAGAGAAAATATCTATGTAACTGGGACTCAAGAGAGACTTGAGAATGCTGAAGAGATGGGCAGCATATTCAGACACAACCACAAAAATTTTCCAACCTAGGGACCACCACAATCCATGTACGGACAGATGCAAGGCGGCTGGGCTGTGCTACACGCTCCAGACATTCCACAGCCAGGAGCCAGGAGCCAGGAGCCAGGAGAGCAGTCTCAAAGCTGCAGGAGTAAGGTCACGCAGGTCCTCACCGCCCTGGCCGCAGACTCGCAGCAGAGAGCTAGCCGAGACTTGCACCAGTAACGAAGGGGAAGGACCCATAGCAATCCAAGAACACTGTATCCAGTACATTATCTTTTAGACACGAAGGAAAGATGAAGAGATTTCCAAATTAAAGTTAGGATAATTCATAAACAAAATTCGCTGCCGGTGCTATGGCATAGTGCGTTAAGCTGCTCCCTGTGGTGCCCACATCCCAGGTGACACCAGGTTGAGACCTGGTGCTCCACTACCTGTCCACCCCAGCTAGTCAGCATGGGAAGGAAGCAGAGCATCGTCCAAATGCTTGGGGCCCTGCCACTCACAAGCAGACCCAGATGGAGTTCTGAGCTCTGGGCTTCTGCCTGGCCAGCCCAGCCCTGGGTACTGAGACCAGAGGGAGCAAAGATCCCTCTGTCTCTCTCTTTACCTTTCATTTAAAAAATTAAACAACAGGGCCTGCCACAGCAGCCTAGTGACTAAAGTCTTCGCCTTGCATGCACCAGGATCCCATACGGTGTCAGTTCGTATCCCATCAGCTCCTGCCTGTGGCCTGGGAAAGCAGTCAAGGACGACCCAAAGCCCTGGGACCCTGATCCACACAGGAGACCTGGAAGAAGCTCCTGCCTCCTGGCTTCAGATCGGCTCAGCTCCAGCTGTTGCAGCCAGTTGGGGGATGAATCAGCAGAAGGAAGAGCTCTCTGTATCTCCTCTCTGTAAATCAGACTAAGCAACAAAAATAAATACATCTTGAAAAAAAAAGTAAATTAAAAAAGTAAACCAGAAGAATCACTGATCAAGGCGGCTAGATTTGGCTGCTGTTGTGGCACAGTGGTTTAAGCTGCTGTCTGTGGCTCTGGTCTCACATACTGATGCCAGTTCAAGTCCTAGCTGCTCCACTTCCCATCCAGCTCCTTGCTAATGTGTTTGCCAAAGCAGGGGAGAGTAGCCCAAGTACTTGGACCTGCTCCCACGTGGGAGACACACATGAGGCTCCTGGCTTCAGGCAGGCCCCGTCTAGCTGCTGCACCACTTGGGTGGGGAGTGGACCCGCAGATGGAAACGCAGTCTGTGTATGTGTGCGTGTGTGTTTCAGTGTGTGTCGTCTCTCTCCCCCAACTCTGCTTTCCAAATAAATAACATTTCTAAAAACAGTAACTAGACAAATTTAGAATGCTTATCATATTGTCAGCATGGAAGATAAACCATCTACATCTTTAGTATGAAGACTAAAACAATAATACAAGTTTTATTAGTATTTGCTACATATTAAACTTTTAATCTTTATTTATTTTATTGATTTAACTTTTACAAATTAATTACTGAATGTGCAAGGGGAGCGGGACAGAGTCAGGGCTCAGTGGGGCAGCTCTCAGGCGCCCACTCACTGTAATTTTATAATCAGTGTCAATTTACTGTCATTTCAGAATAGCTTGCCATAACCAGGCTGCTGTTACCCTCCTCCCCCCACAGTGAACCTCTCGTAACCACAAAGCAAAACTTCCACAGATTTACCAAAAATAACATGGCAATCCAGCACACACTGGAGATAATCAGGCACAGAGGAAGGGTGCAGCAGGATGAAAGGGACTTCAATCCAAGTAGAACACAAGTTCCAGGACGACAGTAGTTCAGATCTTACCTGAGAAAACTGCCATAAACACAAGGAAGTACAGCCTCCAATGAACAAGGCAAGTGTCTGCCAACCAGCTTAGGTTCCTCTATCCTTAACAAATACAGAATCAAGAACATCTTCAGCAAAAAACCACACTAGAAGCTTCATTTGCCATGAAGGTAATTCTTACTAGTGATGCAAGAACGGCTGCACATTTGCCATCAATAACATGACACATCACAGCTACAGGATGAAGGACAAAGAGCACAGAACCCTGATGCACAAAGTCCAGCATGGCTCACGCTTCCACACTCCGAGCGAACTGGACGCAGAAGGGACACAGCACAGCATAACAAAGGTTCTATGTGCCGGACACACATACGAGCAAGCCAACATGTGAACACGGGCAAAAGTAGCAGAACTTCCAAGACTCAGGACAAGACGCCTTCTTTCACCACTTTCTTGCATTCAACAGCATACTATAAGTCCTGGTTAGTACAATTAGGTAAGAAAAAAGAGAGGGTTTCCAAACTGGAAAAGAGAAAGTTGAGCTGCTTATAGATGACATGCCTTAATTACCTAACCCCAGAGACTCCACCAAAAACCTGTCAGAACACCTTCCACAAAGCTCCAAGACATGACATTACTGTACTCAATTTAGCGGCCCAGTTAAAACCAATAGTGAGATACCCGAAAGAGAAATAACGCAACCTACTTCAGTCCCAACAGACACACATACACACACACAGTCAACAAAATTTAAACAAACCAGAACTCTACAAATAAATTTCACCAAAGTAGTGAAAGATTTTGATAATTACCCAACACTTACAAAAAAAAAAAAAATCAAAGATACAAAGAAATGAAAGAACATTTCACGTTAGTGAATTTCAGGACTCAATAACACTAAGATGTATACATTACAGAAACAAATTATAGATCCAATACAATTCCTACAAAAATCTCAAGAGTATTTTTCACAAAACTAAAAAGCACTAGTAAAATCTGTACAAAGCCACAAGAGAGCGCAGGAAGCTAAAATAATCTAGAGCAAACAGAAGGTATCCCACTGCTTTCAGTTCTACTAAAACTATGCAAAAAGAGCAGCATGGCATCGGCATGAAACAAACCTAACAGAACCGAGACACTGGAAGGAAGCCCTCCTTTGACAGAGGTGCTAGGCAGAAATATTGGGAAAAGTATTCTTTTAAAAAAAAACAGTGCTGGAAAAACTGGAGATTCACCTGCAGAAATAAACCAGACCCTTTTTTTCATGAATGATAACTCTGAATGGAATAGACCTGTGAGACACTTGAGAACGTAAGGTAAGACAAGGAGTCTTCTGGCTCAGACCCTAAAATAAGGTAAATAAAACAAAACGAGGTCAAATGAGGTTGCCTCAAATGAGGAGTTTCTGCAGCGGAAAGGAAACTCCACAGTACGAAGGTACAAGCCACACCTGCAAGAAAAACATGGTCAGCGGACTGACAACCCGAGTGCACAAGGAACCTACAAGATCAGCCGCAAAGCTCCACAAGGAACCAAACTGTAAACTAGGCACTTCTTCAGACATGCAAAAAGAGCCCAACATCACTCCATCGTCAGGGACATGTAAGCCAAAATATAACCAGACACCATTTTATTCCAGCTAGGCTGGCCGTTCCTAAGGACACAAGGTAACAGGCCCTGGTGAAGTGGAGAGGGAGCCCTGCACCGGGCTAGGGGCCAGTCGGTAGAGGCACACGGGGAAAAGGATGGAAGCCCTCAGAGAAGCTGACATGGAGCCACCGCAGCTCAGGGACTCCAGCATGGACCAATACTCCAGGGAGTGACTGCACTATCCAACAGATACCCGCACTCTCAGGACAACAGGCAAGAAACAGGCCAGCTGGGTCTCTCAACTGAGAACTGCGGAACAACCTCAGGCCACAGAAGGCTGAGCCCTCACTTGATACAAATCTTCAAGTCAGTGAAAGAAACTAAGAACAAAAACACAAGCACAATATGATCTCATTCAAACGTAGTAGCTAGAAGGTTTTCATGCATCACTCAAAAATAAGTCAATGATGCAACTTTTTTTAAAGCAAAGAAGATAGTCAAGAGCAGAGATGACGGCACGGTGGGTTAAGCCACGCCTGTGAGTGCCAGCACAGGTCCCAACTCGTGTTAACACACCCAGGGAAGTAGCGCCAGATGGCCCTTGGGCTCGGGCCCTGGCCCACGTGAGGGACCACAGCCCACGGTTCAGTCTCCTGGGATTGGCTCCGCTCAGCCACCTGCAGAATGAACTAGTGGATGGAAGATATTTCACTTTCCGTTTTTCTGTAATTCTAATTTTCAAATAAATAGATCGATCTTTTAAAAAAATCACAGTGCAGTGGAAAGACAAAATCCACTCTGACCACACGGCAAGTGGTGCGTACAGTGAAGGCTGTCCCCATGGAGACTAACTTACCGGTACTCGGTCTGGGACAGACAGTCCTGCAGCTCCTCAACAGTAAATCTCACATTTTTATTTACCTGAAAAGAACCAAAACATGGACATTAAAAATGCACGTTAAATGAGTGATGAGCACAAGAAAGGCAGGACCCCGCAGTAAGCTGAGACACCAGAACGCTAGCTTAGCTCCACCATATGTGAGGTGAGTCCTCGTTTAAGGAATCAGCCTGCTCAGTGTCAGGCAAGGGGAGACGGACTTAGGGTAGGGATCTCAACCAAGAGAATCACCTTGGAGATGAAATGGAAATATATCAAGGTGATAAATTGGGGAAAGAGACACTTTCTCAAAAAATCTGAAAGGCAGAGCCACTGAACGAGAAAGACAGGGAGAGATCTTCATCCACTGGTTTACATGTCCCAAAAGGCCTGGGTCACTTTAGTGGCGTCATTCCCAAGCCAGGAGAATCTTCTGGGTCTTTTTTTTTTTTTTTTTTAAAGATTTATTTTTATTATTTTTTTTATTGGAAAGGCAGATATACAGAGAGGAGAGACAGAGAGGAAGATCTTCCATCCAATGCTTCACTCCTCAAGTGGCCACAACGGTCAATGCTATGCCGGTCCGAAGCCAGGAGCCTCTTCCGGGCCTCCCACGCGGGTGCAGGGTCCCAAAGCTTTGGGCCGTCCTTGACTGCTTTCCCAGGCCACAGGCAGGGAGCTGGAAGGGAAGCGGGGCTGCCGGGATAGAACCGGCGCCCATATGGGATCCCGGGCATGCAAGGCGAGGGCCTTAACCACTGCGCCACCGCGCCGGGCCCGTATCTTCTGGGTCTTGCACACAGGTTCAGGGGTAAAAGCACTTAGACTATTTTCCATACTGTTCCTAGCCTCAGCAGAGAGCTGAATCACACGCACTACAGGTGGAAGCTTAACATACCACAACACAGTGCTAGCTCCCAAAAATGTTTTGCTTGGTTTGGTTTTAAAAGATTTACTTTTTTGGGCCTGGCGGCATGGCCTAGCGGCTAAAGTCCTCGCCTTGAATGCGCCGAGATCCCATATGGGCGCCAGTACTAATCCCGGCAGCTCCACTTCCCATCCAGCTCCCTGCTTGTGGCCTGGGAAAGCAGTCAAGGACAGCCCAAAGCTTTGGGATCCTGCACCCATGTGGGATACCCAGAAGTTGTTCCTGGATCCTGGCTTCAGATCGGCATAGCATCGGCCGTTGCACTCACTTGGGGAGTGAATCATCAGATGGAAGATCTTCCTCTCTGTCTCTCCTCCTCTCTGTATATCTCACTTTGCAATAAATAAATAAATCTTAAAAAAATTACTTTTATTTTAAAGGCAGAAATAGAGAGAGAGACTGAGATTTTCCATCTGCTAGCTCATTTCCCAAAGTGCCACAACGTTGGGCGGAACCAGGAGCTTCTTCCAGGTCTCCCACATGGTGCAGCGCCCAAGCACTCGGGTCATCCTCCACTGCTTTCCCACCACATTAGTGGGAGCTGGACTGGAAATGGAGCAGCAAGGACTCGATCTGGCATCCATATGTGATGCCTTGGCACCAGCCAAGAGATGCATTTCAGTTTCAAGGTCTCATATTTAAGTTACTAAGTATTATAATTTAGAAACATAATTTATAACGTAAGTATAAAATTTCTTCTTTGTACAAAACTAGTGTGTGACACATTTGGAAGATGTGGTAGAGGAGCTTTTTCTTCTTGAATCTTGCAACTGATCTACACCACACTGTACTTATGTGCAAGGAAGACCTATAAAGCGTATAGAGGAAAGTCCTTAGCAAATAACCCAACAAAAAATTCAGGGTCCAAATTATCAAGAAGATGGAGTTAGTGAAGGTATTGCAACAAGACTCTTCTATACAGTGCACTTTGCCCAAGCTTAACACATTTTGTTTTTTTAATTTAAAAGAAAGAGTTGGAGAGGGAGGGAAAAGCTGGAGGGGAAAGAGGGAGACAGCTATCTTAACCTACTGGATCACTTCACGAACGGCCCAAATCAGAACCAGGAGCCAGGAGCTCTCTCCAAGAGTTTCCCTCAAACTTGCACAATCTTTGGCTGCTCCCCGGGGCAAAGGGAAACCCCAATAGCCCAGACACTCTCCACCGGGGTGCCAGGCTCACAAGGAGCAGCTTGAGCAGTTGTACCACAAAAGCAGTCTCTCAAAGGCAAATTTTAAATAAAGTAATTCTGGGGCTGGCATGATAGTTCAATGGCCTAATTACCCACCTGCAAGCACCATCATCCCAAATGGATGCAATTTGCATCCCGGCTGCTCCACTTCCCATCCAGCTCCCTGCTTGTGACCTGGGAAAGCAGTGCAGGATGGCCCCAAGCCTTGGGACCCTGCACTTGCATAGGAGACACAGAAGAGGCTCCTGGCATCTGGCTTTGGATCAGCTGAGGTCAAGCTGACCAATATGTTAAATAAATAAAATTATTTAATTTTGCTTATAAAATAAATATGTAATTTGCCAAACCTTTCCCATGGTTATTTTTTTAAAAATTAATTTACTTACTAGAAAGGCAGAGTGACAGAAGAAGAGCAGACTGACGGGCGCTCCCATCAACTATTTAAAAGTCGAAAGCCCCAAAGCAAACACCTGGAGTTGAGCTGCCACCTCCTGCCCTGTCCCGCACAGCCCCTGGCTCTCAGCACTGTCCTCATGTCTAGCTCAGGGAGGGCAGTGTCCAAGCAGAGCATGGACACATGCTAGCCTGGAGCAGCAGCTCACAGCCTTCAGCTCAACAGCTCATAGTAAAACGGAATCAAAGTTAAGTTTTCAATAGATTAGCTTTTGTTGTTGTTTTGAAAGCATGGCTCCAGGTTACAGCAGTTAATAACAAACCAAAGCAGGAACACAGGTATGGCTAACATGAAACAATTTGTGTCACCACATTGATTAAGTTTGATAACTGAGCCTTACACAATAAAGTATTTCACTCATGTGAAAGGTAGAGTGCCAGAGAGAGGGTCCCAACAGCGAGGCCGGGCCAGGCTGCCGCCAGGAGTCTGTGATTCCTCCAGTCCCCCGTGCCTGGCGCTCATCATCTCCCACTGCTTTCTGTTCTTCTCTTCCTTTTAAGACTTATTTTTTTTGGAAAGTAAGATAATTCTTACTCTCTCTTACAGAGAGAAGAAGAAAGATCCTCCATCCACCAGTTCACTCCCCAAGTGGCCACAACAGCTGAGGATGAGCTGATCGGAAGCCAGGAGCCAGGAGCCGCTGCTGGGTCTTCCACGTGAGGCCTACTGTTGCTGTCCAGTCAGGCCATTGTGGTCCCCACCTTTTTTTTTTTCTGAAGAATTATTTCTTTTCTTTTTATTGGAAAGACAGATGTAGAGAGAGGAGAAAGAAAGCTCCTGCTGATTTCCCAGGAACACCAGCAGGGAGCTGGATAAGAAGAGTCAGGACTTCAACGAACGCAGCCCCCGGCTTACCTTACTGTGCCTCAATTACTTAGCCACAGCCATGTATTCTAAAGTATACTATGAAATAGATCATGCTTAAATGCATAATTTCAATTTTCAAGAATAAAACAGCAAAAAATAAACCTTTTGTCAGTTAACAGAGATTATAAAATGGATTACTGAAGAAATGTTGGATTATTAATTGTACGACTTCAATGAAAGCCAAATACTACAAATGGCTCAATTATTTTTCATTACTAAAAATGCAAGAAGAGGGGCTCAGCGCAGTAGCTGAATGGCTAAAGTCCTCACCTCGCTGGATCCTATATGGGTACTGGTTCTAGTCCCAGCTGCCCATTTCCATCCAGCTCCCTGCTTGTGGCCTGGGAAAGCAGTAGGGGATAACCTAAAGCCGTGGGATCCTGCACCCACGTGGGAGACCCGGAGCAAGATCCTAGCTCCTGATTTTGGATGGCTTAGCTCTGGCAGTTGTGGCCACTTGGGGAGTGAATCAGAAGGTGGAAGATCTTCCTGTCTCCTCTTCTCTGTATATCTGACTTTCCAATAAAAATAAATAAATCTTTAAAAAGAAAAAAATGCAAGAACTGGGCCCAGCACAATGGCTCAGTGGCTAAATCCTGACCTTACACGCAGCAGGATCCCATATGGGTGGCGGTCCATGTCCTGGCTGCGCTACTTTCTACCCGGCTCCCTGCTTGTGGCCTGGGAACGCAGAAGAGCATGGCCCAGGGTGACAGGAGCCCGAAGTTCCTGGATCCAGGCTCTAGGCTTCGAAACAATTGGGAAGTGAAACAGCAGACAAAGATCTTTCTCTCTGTCTCTCTTTCTCTATAAATCTGCCTTTCCAATAAGAAGAAATAAATCTTTTTTAAAGATGCAAGAACAAAAAAACAAAAGTTTGTACAGAAATAGTCAAACTTCTTTGATGGCCCTACCACTGTTTATGACACCAGACTGTCAGTGTTGCAATCGGAGTGGAAATTAAATGCTGCCATGAGAAATCCTGAGGCTCAGGCCCATATTTATGTGTGCGTGTGTGTTTGTTTTTATGGAGTTATTTTATTTATTCAAAAGGCACAGGTCCAGAGAGAGGGAGCTATGGAGAGACCTTCCAGTCACAGGTTCACTGTTGAAACACCCACACAGGTGGCAGGTCCCGAGCACTCTGCCCTTCTTTTGCAGCTTTCCCAGTACAACAGGAGGTTCGACAGGAAGTCTAACAGCCTGGACCTGGGGGGTGGTTACTAAGTGGATGTCAGCCTTTGCCTACTGTGCTAAGTATATATATTTTGAAACAGTAAGTCAGATATTTTCTTCCAGTAATCTTTCTTTTTAAGATGTCACTGACTTTTCTTTGAAAGGCAGAGGCTGCTCAACATGCTGGCTTACTCCTCTGAGGCCTTAACGACTTGAGCAGGGCTGAAGTAAAACCAGGAGCTTCTTTTGGGCTCCCATGTGAGCGCACGGACCCAAACACTTGGGTCACACTCTGCTGCTTTCCCAGGCACGTCAGCAGGGAGCGATGGGATGGGGAGCTACTGGGAATATGAACTGGCACCCATATGGGATGCTGGCGCCACAGGCGGAAGAAGTCAGCTATGCTACTGCACCAGGCCCTATCCCAACAATCTTAATAGAAAGTAGTAAACCTAAAAAGATCCATGTCCAAAATCCCCAGCAATTTGAAAGGCAACCTACTGTGTCCATAGATACATTTTTTCTAAGATTTACTTTTATTGTAAAGGCAGACTTGCAGAGAGGAGATACAGAGAAAGATCTCCCATCCACTTGTTCACTCCCCAAGTGGCCGCAACGGCCAGAGCTGAGCTGCTCCAAAGCCAGGAGCCAGGAGCCTCCTCCAGGTCTCCCACGCGGGTGCGGGGGCCCCAAGGCTTTGGGCCATCCTGACTGCTCTCCCAGGACACACGCAGGGAGCTGGAGGGAAGCGGGGCAGTCGGGATACAGATCAGCACTGTTCCGGAATCCCAGCACACACAAGGCGAGGACTTCAGCCAGTCGGCTACTGCACCGGGCCCCACAGATATATTCCTATTATTAGAGTTAATATTTCAAATCAGAATTCAGAAACACAAAGCATGTCAAGAAGAAATTCTCTTGATAGGCTATAAGGCATAATGGATGCTCTTTTTAGAGCACATATGAATATCAAGCTTTGCTGAAATAAACACAGCACTCTCAGCCCACTCACTCAGCCTGCTACTCGGGGCTGACAGTGTTTCGTTTGGTCTGCATCTCTTGCTGTCACCACCATTTCAAAAGGAGAATTAATGTTCCTAGCCACACAGTTAGCAAGCGAAGGATACCACATCCGCACATCAGAGTCCAGGAGTCTTATTCACTGGCTTTTTAATGGAAGTGACACATCAAAGATTAAATAATGACATGTATTTGATGCAATAACTAAGACCCTGCTGGGATAAATCTTCATTTCATATCTGAGTATTTGTTTCGCACTTCATCCCAGCTTCCCACTAATGCACCTGGAAGGCATCAGGGATGCCAAATCCCTGCCACCCCAGGCTCCTGGCTTCAGCCACGTACAGCCCTGGCTGCTGTAGACATTCAGGAGACAAAGTAGGAGATGGAAGGCTCGTTTGTCTTTCAAATAAAAGGAAGACTAAATTTAAAAAGATTTTCATAAGTTAAATGAGAGTCAACCAGAACCATTGTACTTAAAGGATTTGTCTTCTTAAGAAGCAAGACCTGAATACATGACACATTGTTTCATTTAGAGCATTTAAGAAATTAAACTCACATACAACACTGAAAATAGGAACACAGAACATGGATGGAGTTTTGGAGAAAAACTGGCAATCAGCAGGGCCCTTCCATGGGTGAGCAGACAAGCCCAACCCAGTACTCAGCCCAGATGCATGCTGCTGGGCTGGAAGAAGCCTCCCCGTGGCTCACCTTCCCACTCTGAGTGGCTCTGCAGCAAGGGGATCTGGGTGTGTGAGCTGGGACAGTCTCAACAACTGGGATTAGTATCCAAGTCAGATATCCAACAACATCCCACACAAGGTTTTATGACCTGTCCAAAATGCCCAGAGCATCCTGATGAGAAGTAATTCTATGTTGGAGAAAAGTGCCGTTTCCAGGATTCAACTATGTGCTTATTCCAAGACTCAATTGTGTGTTTACTCAGCAAACCAAAGAAAACACTGAATGCACTGATTACTCTTGGGGGAGTAAGGACGGGTTACTCTTGGGGGAGTAAGGACTGGTTACTCTTGGCGGAGTAAGGACGGGTTACTCTTGGGGGAGTAAGGACTGGTTACTCTTGGCGGAGTAAGGACGGGTTACTCTTGGGGGAGTAAGGACTGGTTACTCTTGGGGGAGTAAGGACGGGTTACTCTTGGGGGAGTAAGGACTGGTTACTCTTGGGGGAGTAAGGACGGGTTACTCTTGGGGGAGTAAGGACGGGTTACTCTTGGGGGAGTAAGGACGGGTTACTCTTGGGGGAGTAAGGACTGGTTACTCTTGGGGGAGTAAGGACGGGTTACTCTTGGGGGAGTAAGGACGGGTTACTCTTGGGGGAGTAAGGAGCACAGGACACAGGAAAATGGAGGCCAAAGCAGGGAGGTTGAGGGAAGGAGCGACAAGTGGGATTAGAAATCCAACACATGGCATGAGGACCATTGCTAACACACTGGGACAGATTCAGGATTTTTGCTAAAAGAATAAATCTTAGATGTTCAAGCCACACACCCACCCAAAGCATGCTATGTTAACTTGCTTGACTGTAGCAACCATTTTATCATGCATGACTATATCAAAACTCCATGTTGTACATCTTAAACATATACAGTTTCTAAGAGACAACAAATATCTCATTGGCAAATTTCTGTGGCATTTAAGAATTTAATTTAAAGCACATACTACATAGAATTCCATCCCATTTTCAGAACTCCTACTATATCTGTATTAAAACATTTATGGTGGAAACAAAGTAACATTTAAAAACTGTTCTCATACCTCATACTTGATTAGGAAGTTAAAGAGAGTCTCAACATCTTGATAATTACTGTCAGGGGCTAAAATCCTGTTTCAAAATAAAATGGAAAGGAGGGGGAATGAATGATTTAAAGGAAAAAAAACATTAAATTTTCTCCTCCAAATATAACCATGCTATGAGAGGCAGTGGTGTAACAAGCTTATTCTAAGGCTTCTAATGTTTCATCTTTTATCAAAAATTATAAAACCATTAGATCAGCTCAACATATCAATGTATGCAATATCATTTTTGCTTAAATTCTCATAACATCCATTGGCCAGCCATAAGTATTTTTGTAAACGAGATTACACTTCATGTTCTGAGTTACAAAAATATGGATTTTTCTTTTCTTCTTCTTTTTTTTTAAAAAAACGTATTCATTTTCATTGCAAGGGCAGACATACAGAAAGGAGGAGAGACAGAGAAGATCTTCCATCCGATGATCAATCCCCAAGTGACCGCAATGGCCGTGCTGCCCCAATCCAAAGCCAGGAGCCAGGAGCCTCCAGGTCTCCCACACGGGTACAAACTAAAAGGTATTTGGCTGTCCTCAACTGCTTCCCAGGCCAGAAGCAGGGAGCTGGATGGGAATTGGGGCTGCTGGGATTAGAACCAGCACCCATATGGGATCCAGGTGCATTCAAGGCGAGGACTTTAGCCACCAGGCCATGGTGCCAAGCCAAAATATGGATTTTTCAAGAAGGAGTAGAAATGTTAAGTGTATTCACTCTCCATATCTCTTAGGCTGTGAACAAAGTCTCAAGATTCCCTTCAGGAATGGTCAAACAGACCAGACAGATTCACTGATGCAACTAACAGACATATAAAAGAAATCCCAAAGACTGTGACTAAATTCTAAAAAGTATCTGAACTATCAACTTAGCACTCTGTGAAAAGCCAATAGTTACTGAAGCATATCAACTGATTAAAACATAAACAAACAAAAAAAAGTAAACAAAAAAAGGGAAGAACATTCGTTTCCCTCTAGCATAATGTCCTATTTCACACATTTGAATTCTTTCAACACGAATACTTCTTTCTTTCAGAAAGAAAGCAAAAGGAAACCAACGCTGCCATACTGGTACAGTGGTCTGCTTTTGTCTACCTCTCAGCCCTTCCAACTGGATGACCCAGGATGAATTTTTTAAAAAAGATGTATGTGTGTATGTAAGTATGCATTTATTTGTTTTGTTTGAAAGGCAGATTTACAGACAGAAGGAGAGACAGAGACAAAGATCCCTCATCTGCTGGTTTACTGTCCAGATTCCAGCAATGGCTGGAACTGTGCTGATCTGAAGCCAGGGCCAGGAGCTTCTTTGGGGTCTCCCACGTGGATGCAGGGTCCCAAGCCTTTGAGCTGTCCTTGACTGCTCTCCCAGGCCACAAGCAGGGAGTTAGATGGGAAGTGGAGCAGCTGGGACACAAACTGGTGCCCATGTGGGATCACGGCATGTGTAACAAGCACTTCAGCCACTAGGCCACCAGTTGGGGCCCCTATGGTGAATGTTAATCATTTATTTCCCTCATCTATTAAACGAGAATGATTGGGGGTGCATTCATTACCGTGAGGTCTGGTTAGGACACCACTCGAGCCCCTGACTGCAGTCTTGGCTCTGCAGCTTGTTGCAGCATCCTGCTCACACAACCAACCCTGGGAGGCAGCGGACAATGGCCCGTCCTGCTGGGCCAGAGACAGAGTGGCAGGTCCCAGATGGGCCGTGTGCAATAGGGTATATTTCACAGCCCACTCTGCCCTCTAGAGTCAAATCGGACGACATTTGTATAGGGAGGCAAAAGCTATGGGACAGGGCTGCATGTGTACTGAGCTGGGAGTGAACTCATTTCTGGCTCAGCAAACCGCAACATGGCATCCTACAGGTTCCATGCAAGATAGGTCCAGATAACCACAGATCTGATGGCCAGCAGGTCAAGAACCCTAGTGGGGCACATCAGGCACCATTTGCACAGTATGGAAAACACTTTCAGATTGTAGGGACAACAGTGAGCTGTGCATGCTCTGAGCTGGGAGCACTAGTCCCACAGGAAAACAATAGAGAACACAGCACTGTACAGGTCAAAATAGGTCCATGTGGCCCTCAGACCAAGATCAGCACCAACAACAATCTAGTTACACAGGACACCTGGTATCTCCGTAATTCTGGAAATTAGGGAGTAACAGGAAGTGGGAGAAAGGTTGTGCAGACAATGGTGGAGCATCAGTGCAGCATCACAGGAGGTGAAGAGTGGTGAGCCAGGAGCTGGGGCTACGGAGACCACGGTGGAAAACCAAAATAAGAACGCAGACCTGGGACTCACTGGAGGCAGTGGCAGAAGTGGCTGCAAAGAGCCCTACTCGGCCAACCATAATAGGTAAAATTGAATTTTAGACCTGTGGGTGACACAGCTTAGAAATTTGCCCCAAGGAGAAGAATCTGATAACTAGAAGTACAATGACCAAGAGCAAAGGAAGGCACATTGAATGTTGCTGAAGACTCCCTTGCAAAGCAGTAAAACCCTTTGCCAACCTCAGAGTTAACTGGGGAAGACATCGAGAAAATGGGGATACAGAATAAAAAACACTTGTTATAAAGCTTCTTATCAACCATGAGAAGCACATAAAGCAGCAGTTTAAGGAATTTAGGGAACATGTCACACAGGAAATGAATCAGATCAAAGCTGAAATATTAGAAATTAAGAATACAGTGGAGAAAATTAAAAGTACAGTGGAGAGTCTCCAAAAACAGAATGGAGGAGGCAGAATCTCAGAATTAGAAGATAGTTCCTGTCACCATGCGAAAACAAACAAAACCTAGAAGCAGAGCTGGATCAGGCTAAAAAAAAGTGTTCAAGAACTGAAAGACACTATCAAAGGCCAAATATAAGAGTTATGGGAGTCGCAGAAGGTACAGAAAGAGAAGCTGGGATTAAAGGTGTGTTCAATGAAATAATAATGGAAACTTTCCCTAATCTAGAGAAAGAATTGGGAAACAACATCCAGGAGGGACACAGAACTCCCAACAGGACGAACCAAAAGGGATCTTCACCACGACACATGATTATCAAGCTCTCTTCAATTGAACATAAGATCCTGAAATGTGCACATGAAAAAAATCAGCTGACATACAGAATGGCAATTAAATTCAGAGGAGACCTCTCACATAAGAGAATGGAGCAAAATATCCCCGATTCTAAAAGCAAAAAATTGTCGGCCCAGGATAATGTACCCAGCAAAGCTTTTGTCTTTGAAGATGAAATAAAATTCAGTCAAGAAAAGTTAAGGAATAGGCCTTTTCCAAACCCTCCCTACAAATGATACTTAGAGATGTTCTCTTGTCAAAGAGAAATAGCACCCATCAAAACCAAAGGCAAATGTGAAGAACATCCTAGTAAAATAACAGAAGACCAAATCAATGAATAATTGCTAAAATGACAGGAACAAATTCCCAACCATTCATATTAACCCCGAATATAAAAGGATTTAAACTCTTCAATCAAATGTCATAATTAGTAGACTGGATGAAAAACAAAACTCATCTATTTGCTGCCTAGAGAAGACATGTATCACCATCTCAAAAACAAATATAAGCGGAAAGTATGTCTCATTGATTTGATTTGATTTTTATTTAGTTTCATCTCTTGAAAACACTTTCTTCCTCATTAAATTCTTCACTGACTCATAGATCATAAAGTAGCATCACTTTATTCAAGAAAGTTCTTGATTCTCTTATTTCTTCAGTGACACATTAGTCATTCAGTAGCACGTTATTTAACTTCATGGCATTTTAAATTTCTTTTCTTCCTGTGGTTGATTTTGTATTGTGGCTTTTGCTTTTAGGGGATGTATAGTAACTGTGTAATGGAGACGATCATATCCAGATGTGAGGATACAATGCAGTATGCATCTCAACTTCCAGACAAAGTTGGACTCCTAATGAAACTGTTTACTGTATCTTGACAATAGGATGCTGGACTCTCTGCCATTGTCTGTGCCCACAATGATGGACATATGACTGCTTATGAAGAACAATACTATAGTAATAACAGGGGAACTCAGTGGAAGGGGAGGGACGGGACCTTGGGGAGGGAATAAAGGAAATCCCAGGGCCTATGGAACTCTATCATAAAATGATACTAATTTTTAAAAAGTAAAAAAAAAAAAAAAAAAAATAGTATTTATTTGAGAAGTACAGTTACAGAGACTAGAAGCAACAGAGAGATCTTCTGTCACCTGGTTCACTCCCCAAAGGCTCCCACTGGCCAGAGCAGGGCCAGCTTAAAGCTAGAAACCAGGAAACCTACCCAGGTGTCTCATGGGGGTGCCGAGAACCCAAATACATGGGTCACCTTCTGCTGTTTTCCCTGGCACAGGCGCAGGGAGCTGGACTGGGAGCGGAGCAACCAGGACTGAAACTGGCTGGCGCTCACTGACGGCAGTTCTGCAGGCATCAACTCAGCTCGGATCTTTAATTCTTAAATCCCCCATTTTGTCTTGTTTTAACTTTAACAATATGCCTCGCTCTTTGCAATGCTTGACATTCAACCAGACTTGAGTTAATCATGTCCTCAATCTATTTGGCCCTTAATACATAATAATACAGAAAAGCCTGCATGAGAATATCAGTTCATCTAACAGGTTTTTCTCCCACCCAGTAATTTCAAAATATAACTAATATAAGAGAGTGAGTAAGCAAAATGTGAGCTTGCAGGTGCAGATGGAGCATACTCCCTCAAGAGGGAAAAGGTGCATAAATAAGTGCTTTTAAAAATGAAGCTTTGTGTACAATTTAAAGCAATCCTTCACAAAGACAACGGAACACGAAGCAGTGTGTGCTGACTTGGAAGCGGCATGCAGTCTCTAGCTTCTGGGCCTGTGGCTTTGCAGAGTCCACACTGACTCCACAGGTGAGGGAAGCAGACAGAACCAGATTATATTAACAGCCTTGTCACATACTTCACCAGAGCATCAAGGAGCACTTCTCTGTCCTTAAATACTTCATAGAAAAACTAGTTTTAGGTGAATTATTTATCTGTTTAAAGCAACATATCAAATCCAGAGTAAGAAATAAAGAAACAAGCTGTCCTAACTTCCACCGAGTAAAAAAGAAACATTTTAAACTCTACATTTACTTTTTAACAGTTCCAAATGAGGTATAATTTATGCAACACAAACACTCGCTTCTATAATGCGTTGATTTCTAACAAATTTACAGATATACACAACAATCACTACCACCCAATCTTTCCCTTTCACCCATCTGAAGACATGTCTTCTCACCGCCAGCTCCACAAGCTGCCCTTCTGGACTCAACTCCTTGTCCTTTTTCAGTTCTGTGCTCTGACGCATAGTAAGGTCAACTCCAGTGAGGACTCCATGAGCAAGGGAGCACTGCAGATGCACACCGGACATGCTCAGCCTGAAACAAGCTTCTTCCGTTCTCATCCAGACACTGGACAGTATCACGTGCTGCCCCAGGCCCTGACACACACACACACACACACTGGAGTCCACCAGGATCACATGCTGCCCCAGACCCTGACAGACAAACACACACACACTGGAATCCACCAGGATCACATGCTGCCCCAGACCTTGACACACACACACTGGAGTCCACATCAGGAGGCAGCCACTACCTGAAATGGAGTAAGACCTGAACTGAGACATGCTGAGATGGAACGCTGGAGGTCCTAATGACTTCTCCACACACTACCTGAAAAATAGAACTGCAAGAGAGAGAGGAAGAGACAAAGGAAAAAATCTCCTATCCACTGACTTACTCATCCAAATGGCCACAACATCCAGGTACAGACCAGGTCAAAACCAACGGCAGGAGCTTCACTTAGTCTCCCACGTGGTGGCAACTGTTCCAATCCATGGACCACCCTCTGCTGCTTCCCGACACATCAGTAGGCAGCTGGATCGGAGTGCAGCAGCTGGGATGCAAACCAGAGCCCACACGAAATGCTGATACCACAAAGAGTGGCTTGGCACACTGTGCACAATGCTGGCCCCTTGATGGACTCAACTGTTGTGCCACACGTGTCCCAGTGTGTACCTTCTAAATGCTACAGCATGAATATTGAACAAGGTGTAGGGGTGTGTGTGTGGTCTCACAGCACTGGAAGGCTATGTTGCTGGGGCCAGGGATGCAGCACACACAGCAGGTAAAGCCCTTTGCAAGGCTGGGGTGCCAGATGAGGCCAGGCTATTTCACTTCCAGTTCAACTCCCTGCTGGTGTGCCTGGGAAAGCACTGGAAACCGGCCCAAGGGCAGGTGCCTCTCACCCACATGATAAACCAGAAAAGCACTACGGCTGCCAACTCTGTCCTTGCCCAGTCAGGTGGGGGTGAACCAGAAGATGAAGCTCTCCTTCCTCCTTTTCTCCGTCATTCCACCTGTCAAACAGACTAGATAAATCTTTTAAAAATGATGTACCCTATTCTTTAAAAAATTGCCTCTCAACTGCTAAGCACATCACCGCACACTTGCTCCACTTCAAGGGGCTGTGGTCATATGGTAACATGCTCACTCCCTGACGAATGCTCAGGGGCCTCGCGTGTGCCAGCTCCATTCTAGCGCTGGTTACACAGCAAAGACAACAAACTTCTTCATGAAGCTCATAGCCTTTGACAGAATTATTTTCTAGAATGGGAAAAGATCAAACATTCTTGAAGTACAAACTAGAGCTATGGATTCTTTGAAGAGGAAGAAGAGACCTTAGTGCAAAAGCTGTTAGTTCACAACTTGCTGGAAAACACCCAACAATTTTGAAAAAGCTGATAATCACAGCAGAAAGAAAAATAAATGAAATTAACATAGTTTACCTCTGAATTCCTTCAAGAATGTCCTTCACAGCTGCCATTAACTTCTGAAGATAAAGAAATGCTTCTTCTAACGATGCTATAGTTGAAGTACTCAGAGCTGAATTTGTGCCCAATCTTTGAAACACATCTGTGCTAATGGAGAGAGAAAGAAAATCAATCTTACTTGTGGGTACACATGTGTATTTACTGTGAATCCAATACTTCTATTGCCAATGTAGAAAATATCTATAACTCATCTTCCACATGATGCCAGGTGAAAGCTCAAGCTAACAACAAAAGCTCCAAGTCAGATGCTACACGGGTCTAAGCCAACGTCTCACTGCGGAAGCTGTGTCCGCGATGCCTTGCTGGAGGAGGCCGCAGGGAAGAGGCAAATCACTACACCGAGCTACAGCCCCTGTGCTCAGGAACCCAAGGGGGAAGATAGACAACTATCTATCAAAACTGGATGTTTAGTTCAGCAATTTCACTTCCAAAAATCTGCAATAAAGGGATTCATGAGCAAGCAGATAAATTAATAGCACCATTAATGTCCAACGGTACACAAAGTATAAAGCAATAAATGAGTCACTTGATGAAACAGAAAATTACTGACACGATGCTCAGGCCACGACGAAGCCTGATTTACATAACATCAGCAAGCGTGTAAAATGATGAGGCGGGACTGGCTTTACACTAAGCAGCACACCCTGTCACCAGAGTCTCCGGATGTTTCCCCGCAGTGCAGTCCCCACAGACGAGGAACGTTACATCAAGTTAGGGCAGGTGTTTGGCCTGAGTGCCTGGCCTCAACGTCCACCTGGCTCCCAACTTCAGCTGCCTGCCAGTGTAGTTCCTGGGAGGAAGCAACTGTGGAGGCCCAAGGGAATTTGGGAATGAACCAGCACAGCAGAGCCATTTCTCTTTCTCAAATCAGAGATTCTGTAAGCAGTGAGATGATACTGGGCTGGAGGGGCCCTGCACTGCGCGAAGACAAAGGCAGCAGCAGGTGATAGATCTCTGGGCAGGAGCTGCTGGCACTGACCAGAGGGCAGAGGACAGGTATGGGACAAATCCTCTCTGAGAATTTCCAGAAGGAAGCCCCATTTCAGATAGCTGGATTCCAAATTTTAGGCCTAAGTAATGGTAAGTGAAGAAAGTCAAGCTATTTTAAGTCACCCAGTTTGAAGTAATTAGTTACAGCAGTGCCAGGAAAGCAATACGTACGGGCACAACAAAACCGCCCTGCTTGTATGCGATGTGCCTGCTACACCCAGAACACCAATACGCACTTTGTGCTGTTCTCACGTACCCCAAACCAAGCCTGTACACAACACGTGAAGAGCCGAAAACTGACTCAGACGCACTCGTTGGGCTGCTCTTGCAGAATCTCCTGATTAAATGATTCTGTTCTTTGATCTACTGTAATAATATATTTTGCTATACAAACATTATCTATATGTATATATTTACACATTTATGTTCAAAATTACCTAGGCTAAATCAAAATGTACAACGGCCCACATATGAATTCAATTAAGCTGACTCGGAACAATTCACATGAACCGGTAAGCTAGCTTGTCTTGGATTTGCAGTAAATGCACAAAACGGAAAACAAGGATGAAAAGCCACACACTGTGGCTTCTATGCTAACAGAATCTGGAAAGCCAGAAATGAGAATCTGCAGCACTACTTAACCTGCACTGTCATTCCCCTCTCAATGAGAAACAAAGGATTTTTATTTGAAATGAACTTGAAGGGCTTCCACTAACAACCTTTGGCGTTGCCAAGCAGCATGGATTCTCCTATGCAGTGGTCATGATGCAACAGGATCTGTGGCCTCAGGGACCGAGAGCAGGGTGAGTGTCCTGGCATCAGAACAACAGGCACGCTGAGCTGCCTTCCACACTGACTCCTGAACAGGAAGGAGATCACATCCAGACGCACATGAAGGATGAATGGCCTGCCCCTGTGAACCAGTGTAAGCCGCTGGACGCCTCTTCAAAAGACAGAAAAAGGCCAGTGACTCCTCAGGATGGCAATGACCATGGGAGGACACAGTCATCGGCAGCTGCCAGATTCTTCTATGGTTTGTGAGATGATACATCCCATGGGACGGGGGAGACTTTCAAACCTGGTACACACAAGGCCTGTGCCCCTAATTAGCACCAAGTAGCCACAGAAGATGAGATGAATTTATATTCTGCAACTCTTGGAATAGAAGCTGAAAATCTCTGAGGGGGGAATGAGCTGGGACAGGCAGGTAGCTAGTTTACAATCATGAAATCAGACGCCATTCCTCCCCTGCTCCATGTAATACCATCTGCCTACTTGTCAATCAGAGGACCACTGTCCCAGGATGCATTTTCCCTCACCTGGCACTTGGGGGTGCTATCAAGTGACCATCACTTACCAGGCTGACCAGAAAACAGGGAACGGGGAGGGGCGCTTTCTCTCGCCTCTACCTTGACCCTCCTTGCTCAGGATCCCTGAACCTGTGTCCATCATCTTCTCACCTTGAAAACCAACTTTCCACAGCACAAAAATGAACTTGAAGACCATGACTTTTTACCAATAACTTCCTTCTGAAGCGGTTTATAAGAATAAACCCAATTATTTACAAAATGATCTGAGGAATAATCTGAGATAAAATAATTGTGGAAGCTACTCATTACCTTCAAAACTTAAATGTTTTTAAAAATAAAATAGCATAGTGCCCAGCAAGATGTCTGAGGGGCTAAATCCCTGCCTGATGCATCCAGTCCCCCCGATCCACTTCTCTTCCAGCTCCCTGCCTGTGGCCTGGGAAAGCAGAAGATGGTTCAAAGCCTTGGGGCCCTCCACCCGCATGAGAAACCCGGAGGAGGCTTGTGGCTCCAGGCTTTTGTGGCCACAGGGGGAGTGAACAAGCGGACATAAGGTCTTTCTCTTTCCTTCTCTCTCTCCTATGAATCTGCCTTTCCAATAAAAAAAAAAATCTTAAACACAAAGGCATATTTAGCATTTTATTTTCAGTTTTTGCTTCCTATCATAATTATTTCATTTTTAAGTCAAAATTCATAAAAATAGCTTTAGATAAAGTACCTAACAGAGCCTAACTTTAAACCTACAGAACAGGGTTCTAGAAATGGCAGGAATTCTCCAGATTTTGGGTGCAGGTTTTGTCAGAGCTTTGCTTGAATTGTTTGGGAAAATGAGAAAGCCGCTGCCTCCATCTGCTCACGCAAGCAGCAGTCTAACGCACCCCAAGCACACACTTGCACACAAACAAGAGGCAGATAGCTCGGGAACCAGCACCAGGCCTGCACGTGTTGTAAAATGAAGAAGCACATACAATGAAGAAATTAACTGTGCAACAGTTAAAATATTTCAACAAATCCAGCAAGGTCAACGGAAAACAGTCTAGCTGACAAATATATCTAAGCTTAATAAAGCAAAAAAGTATTTATGGGGAGCCAGCATGGTAGGCTAGCAAGTCACTCCTTCATCTTACGGCACGGGCATCCCATTTCGGCCCAAAGCCTTGAATCCTTCACCTTACAGCACAGGCATCCCATTTCAGCCCAAAGCCTTGGGACCTCACACCCCCATGAGGGTCCTGGGAGAAGCTCCTGGCTCCCAGTTTCTGACCAGCTCAGCTCTGGCCACTGTGGCTATTTGGGGAGTGAACCAGTGGATGGAAGATTTCACTCTGTAAAACTGCCTTTCAAATAAACAGCTCTTTTTAAAAAGACATTTTGGTGTATGAAGTGGCATGAAACAGAATATTACCACATTTAATTGAAAGCAAAATAAGAAAGCTTCCTAATAAAGTCCTCTCTGAGTAAGTGTGTAGGTCTACTGACCGTAGCCGAAGCTGTAACGTTATTGACTTTGCTCTTAGGACAGCTACTAGTGAAGGTAGTCTGAATCCTCAGAGCGGCACTTGGTGAGTCTAAAACGCCAGAGCATCAGTCAGCTACTATCCGGGAAAGATCATACAGTGAAGTTGGGGTCAAATTCAATAAATACACTTTCTTTCTAAAACTTGCCCAAAATCCAAAACTGCCATAGTTCAGTGTGTGTAGGTCCTACTCTGCGATGTTAGAAGGAACTGTTGGCCACAGCTGAGTCCTCTGCCTGAACTTACCGACTCTGTCCCACAAAAACTGCAGGGCTTTTTTTTTAGAGCAAAATATTTTTGTTCAAACAATGCTTACACACTAAATAATAACATGCAAATAAAAGCAAATCAATATTACTAACATGAATTTTGTTACATATACTGTATTACAGTCAGTCACTAATAATAATTAGTTTTGAATATAAACATTTTAATTCAGAGCTAGCATTATAGTGCCAATCTATTATTAGATCCATTACATTCTAGATTATCAATAATAACTGAGGGGCCAGTGTGGGGCCATTTACGCTCATTTTCTGCCTATAGCATTGATATCCCATACAGGTGCTAGTCCAAGTTCTGGCTGCCCCACTTTCCCTTCCAGCTCCCTGCCTGTTTGCTAGGAAAGCAGCAGAGGACGGCCCAGAGCCTCGGGCCCTGCACCCATTAGGGAGACCGGAATGAAGTTCATGGCTCCTAGCTTTGGATCCGCTCAGCTCCAGCCTTTACACTGTGTGAGGATTGAACCAGCAAATGGAAAACCTCTGTCTCTTCTTCTAGCTCTAGCTCTATAAAATATGCTTTTCAAGTAAAAATAAGCAATAATAACAAATTACTGCACAGTGATTTAGTAGTTTATAAAAAATTACCAGTCAAAAACAATTTCCCTCATTTGTTTTGTTTTCACAGGATTAACAGAAAATAAATGTCTAACAACAACAAAGGATGGACTGGCAAAGGCCACATATTTGGCATGGTTACAGTTCCCACTGCTAAACTCAAAGTATACCTGAAAATGCACCTCAAAAACCTTACTGCTAACAGCTACTTTTTAAAAAATCTATTTTTCATGATACAGTTGTATTGACTCAGTGATTTCAAAATCTATTTCTTTTGAACATTAGCTTGAGGAAAAATATTAAGTTTATCAAAAAGTGTAAGAATGAAAAATATTTTGAGTTTAAAAACTTGCGACTTTTGTCTTTGCTCAACTGTAACACACATGCAGTACTGATAAAAGGATGACTTCAAGGGTTCAACTGCACAGGTTGGTTAATTTCCATACTTACTAAATTTCACTCTCTTAGCATAAAACAACATTTATCTACTGTCAAGCTTTGGAAATCAGAGGGTTAACTTGAAGAATTCACAGCACCTGACACTCCCCTGAGCACCTCCTCACAGGCATACCAGGAGTGTGTGACTGTGTTGGTGTGTGTAACTGCCAAGTCTTGCCACCTCCCTGAAGAATGACGCTGACACGCTCCACCATGACTACCAGTCACCCACACCTGGGAAACAGTGGGCCAAGCTGCAGGAACAGCACTGAGCAGGCAAGCCCTGCCTTTCCACTTACTGAATGCTACCCAAGCCTATGACCCAGAAACTGCACAAAGCTCCCCAGTACCCACCACCAAACCACATGCACCCCAAGTCAACTCTAAACTACATAGAGAACTCAGAACATATCCTTCATTTTTTCACACAGATTCTGAAAAATCCTCATATCCAGTTTCTAACTGAGGTTTTCAACGTCAGTCTCACTGAATAAGAAGCCCAAGGAACAGAGCCCACACCTGTGCACGTACAGCCCTCCCCGTAACTGTGATGTGACCCTGTATAAGAATGGCTGTTTCCAAGGTCCTGCTGTGGCAAAAGCTCCTGCGTTAGGTAATCTAGGATATAAAACCAACAAACCAAACACAAACTGTTCAATGAACAATGGAATTCCTTTAAAAAAGTCAACGTAATTCTAGAATTAAAAGTTCTTGGATGTGTAGTACCTGTTCTGACATATTGAAAGCCAAACATTCTCCAGAACAGACCAGATCTCTTGATGCCTGTTGGGTTGGGGAACGTGAGACCCCGAGCACACAGTGCTTTCTTGGTGATGAGACTTCATCAAGCACGCGGCTTCCTGCTTTCCATTCCCCGTGCTTTCTGAAGAACCTGGCTTCACTTTTGTTTTCACCTGGGGACAGAAGACACAGCTGTGCTTCACAACAAGGAAACAAGAAAAGGAGAACTATGATTACACTTACACTTACATTATAATATTGCCAAGAAAGCATCAGAATTGGAAAATAATTTTCCTCTCACATCAAAATAAAAACCATCTTCCAATCCATTGGAGTGACCTAGTTTCTTAGCTAATATTCCAGTATCAACTTATGAATACTATGTGGACATTTCTGCAGATATTAAGCATGCTTGTGATGACACAGGCTCACCTGATAATCTAGAATAATCTCCATAACTCAAGGTCAGCTACCAACCAACCTCCATTTCATCCATAACCTTAACCTTAACTTCCTTTCCAGTAACACAGCCAGTTCAGAGAAGAAGGTGGGGACAGAATGGGATGTGAGCATCTGGGAGCAGCAGTCCCACCCAGGCTCAAGTCCAACTAACTTTGATACACACCAACACAAACTTGGCTGGTTGGTGTCTGAACTATGAAAAGTGGGAGCACCGGCACATCCAGAGAGAAGTTCAGCGCCCAAGCCATTTTCAGCTACCACTGAAAACAACTGCTCTGGCAGCACATACGCCTGAAAGTGTATATGACACCTAGGGAGCTCATTGTGTTGGTGAATGACAACTTCCAAAAGGGGCAGCACAGGTATTCCAGTGCCAAAACTACCTAGCACCTGAAGTCCTCGCTTTGCATGTCCCAAGATCCCACATGGCACAAGGTTCATATCCCGGCAGCTCCACTTCCAATCCAGCTCCGTCTGTGGCCTGGGAAAGCAGCTGAGGACGGCCCAAAGCCTTGGAACCCTGCACTTGCATGAGAGGCCTGGAAGAAGCCCCTGGCTTCAGACTGGCTCAGCTCTGGTCATTGCAGTCACTTGGGGAGTAAACCAGCAGATGGAAGATCTTTCTGTCTTTCCTCCTCTTTGTAAATGTGACTTTCCAATAAAAATGAACACATCTTAAAAAAAAAAAATTAAGTGGCCAGCACCATGAGAGACTGATGTATGTGACAGGAAATAAGAATTCAAAGCCAAGTGTCAAAGAGGCCACCAGACCAGCAACTTACAGAGTGCTGCAGTCACACTGTCCCCTGGCTTCAGCAGCTCCTTGGAGCTGGGCCCTGCTCAGAGCTGTGACCTTGAGTCCTTGAGAATGTATTTTACATTTTACTCAGTTTGAAAAGCATCATGCTTACCAAATTTTATAAAATGGGATTTATATAATTATTTATTTTTTAAAAAAGATTTATTTATTTATTGCAAAGCCAGAGATACAGAGAGGAGGAGAGACAGAGAAAGATCTTCTGTCCAAATATTCACTCCCCAAGCGAGCGCAATGGCCGGTGCTGTACCCATCCAAAGCCGGGAACCAGGAACCTCTTCTGGGTCTTCCATGCGGGTGCAGGGTCCCAAGGCTTTGGGCCGTCCTCGACTGCTTTCCCAGGCCACAAGCAGGGAGCTGGATGGGAAGCTGGATGGGATCCCGGAGCATTCAAGGCGAGGACCTTAGCCGTGAGGACTTTAGCCGCCGGGCCCTAAAATGAGATTTCTAATGCTACCAGTAATAACAATATATTTTCAGTAAACGTTTTTAAATGGAGAAGAAACCTGTAACAATTTCCAGCTACTAGCCCCTGTAATCTCCCCTGTGAGAATCCCCCTTTCCTGCAGTGAGGGAGCTGGGACAAGGAGAGGCCTTCATCAAGGGCCACACCAAGGAGGGACAGCATCCTTAAGCAGCCTGACTATGGACGTGAGGGGTCTCTCTTGGTCCACAGAGATGGTGGGAAAGATGCAGACGAGTCATCCCAAGCTTGTCCATTTACATTCAGTCATCAACTGTGAGGCCAATGCCACAACTCAGCAGCATAAGCCTCCACCTACGGTGCCAGTTTCCTGTGTGGACGCCAGTTACAGTACAAGAGGCTCCACTTCCCATCCTGTTCCGCCTGTGAGGGCAGCAGAGGCAAGACTCAGTCCCCATGGGAGACCAGGAAGACGCTCCTGGCTTCAGCCTGGCCCAGCTCTGGCCATTAGAGCCGCTCGGGGAGTTAGTCAGCAGATGGAGGATATCTTTCTAACTCTGCATTTCAAACAGATCTTTAAGAAAAACAAATTTATGAACTTATCATACATGAAGGCAGACGTGTTTTGCCCCGGGTAATTAAAAAAAAAAAAAAAACAGCATGTATATTCTAAAAATTTGTTTATTTGAAAAGCAAAGACATGGTCCATGCACTAGCTTTTTCTGCAAACGCTGACAGTGGCTGGGGCCTGGGCAGGTCAGAAACAATCACAGCCTCCTGGTGGGCGGCAGGAGCCCACTCCTGAGCCACCCCAGCACCTCCCAGCAAGTGCAGCAGTCAGAGCCGGAACCCACCAATTAAACATGTTTGAAACAAAGACCAGAGGCAGCAATGAGGCAAACAACAGAGGGAGGCTTCAAGAGCTGCTGTCTCCAAGCCGACTTCCTGCTGAGCCCATCCCAGGAGGCAACAGAGGATGGCCTAATAGCAGGGTCCCATAACCCATGTGGCGGCCCTGATGGAGTTCTGGGCTGCTGGCCTCAGCCTGGCCCAGGCCTGGCTATTGCAGGCATCTGGGGAGCAGCCCAGCAGGTGGAAGCTATCCCTTCTCTCTCTGCTTCTCAAGTACATAAAAACAGACAAGCAAGTGCCCCTCACTAGTGTACTATGCACGAGTGCACTCCGTGCTCGCACCGAGGGCTTCACAAACACTCATTTCTTCCTTCCAGGAGAACTCTAAGGCAAAGATTACTATACCTATGTCACATACACACACAAATTAAAAATCAGAGAATTAATTAGAGCTAAAAAAACCAAGTCGGATCTTTAAACATGGAAATCCAAAGCTTATTAAAAAGACTGACTTAATTATTCGATCACTTTGATATAGTGAATTCTGTGGCAGGAGGGAGTCCAAATGGCTATACGATAAGCATACATATATATATCCTTTGGCTATTTCCACGGAGAATCTAGAAACGACAGTGTTAGTTTTACCTTTCCATTTGGTCTCTCAAAAGCTTCTCAGAAGCAAACACCTTCTTTAGTAGTTGTGACACTGAGTTTCTAACACATACAGCTCCCAGGATTTTCTAGAGTTAAAATTAGACTTTAAAGGTAAGTATCAGGCCCAGCACGGTAACCTAGTTGCTAAGGTCCTCACTTCCGCTCTGATCTGAGATCTGATTCACGTGGGGAGTGACTCAGTGGACAGATCTTCCTCTGTCTCTTTTCCTCTCTGTAATTCTGACTTTCCAATAAAAATAAATAAATCTCAAAAAAATTATTTATTTATTACTGGGAAGGCAGATTTACAGAGTGAAAGAGAGACAGAAAAATCTTCCATTCACTGGTTCATTCCCCAAGTGGCCACAGTGGCTGGAGCTGAGCTCATCCGAAGCAAGGAGGCAGGAGCTTCTTCTGGGTCTCCCACAGGGGTTCAGGTTCCTGAGCCTTCGAATGTTCTCAACTGCTTTCCCAGACCACAAGCAGAGAACTGGAACGGAAGCAGAGCAGCCAAGACATGAACCAGGCCCATGTGGGGCATGCAAGGTGAAGATTTTAGTCACTAGGCTTCCATGCTGGGCCCTGAAGTCACTATTCACTATTTTCTTTTCTTCCTCCTTCTCTCTCTCTCTTTTCTTTCTTTCTCACCAGGAGGGTGAGAGCTGCCCGCTGCCCGCTGAGTCCACCAGCACGTGCTGGATGCCTCCAGGAGGGTGAGAGCTGCCCGCTCAGTACCCTGGCACGTGCTAGATGCCTGCAGGATGTTAGCAGCCACCAGTGGGTCATGCTTCACCTGAAGGTTGCACCGGAGGAAATGACCAAGGACATCTCACCTCAGCAAGTGTCTGGAGCAGCTTGCTTACTTGAGCAAACGCCTGTGGAAGCACACCATCATAATCTGACCTGGCACTGAAAGCCTGTAACAAACTCTTAGAATCCTGAAGCAGGAATCTCACCGTTGTAAAATCCATGGAATTATTAGCTGGCAACAGGAAATTAAGAAGAAAAAAATGAGTATACTACACAAACATATCTTTAGAACACTAATATTAATACAAATCTAGAAAGAGTTCACATATAAATATATTCACCACTCCTAATTTATCCCTCTAGAGTAAAAAACTGAGAAACATTTGAATTACAATTACACAGGATTAGACAAAACCTTCTACTTGATGCTGGTACTGTTTTCAGATTTCAGAAGTTCGCTTAATATGGTCAACTTCCAAACTAACTTTTTTGCTTTCAACTTTAAAAACAAAGCAGGCAACACTTTGCATTCCATGGTGGTAGGCATGTGGTGCCCCTCGAGAATCCACGCAGATGCCTTCAAATCCATTAAACAATATCTCCGTGTACAAAACTTTGGCGAAAAAACAGGCAATGAGCATGACAAGAAGCAAAGCTAGCATGATTTTTTTATAAATCAAAGGAAATCTAGAAATAATATAATCAAATTATGTTGACTATTATATACTGTAGCACGACCCTGATTTTTCAATTGTACCGTACATTAGAAAAAATTAAAACTTCCTCTGTATCATTTATAAAAAAAAACCTGCTGTGAAACCCTGAAGGGCCAAATGAAATTCAAGTTTACTTTCAGTAACATTTTAATAATGGATTCCACAATATTCAGAAACTCTGACGTCATTATAGCAGCCAGCTCTCCTCTCCCTTTATCCACAGGGCCTGCTGCCATCAAGGTATGTGTATCTTTCTTCTTTAAGCCGAGGGCTACTGGCCTGGGGCGGGGGAGGGATCAGTTCGGGAAGTCCAAAGAGCAGCACGGGCCTGAGGGGGGATGGTGGACCTCCCAAGTCGGAGGCAGAAAAATTACCAGAAAAGCAGGAAAAGCAAAATGACAATGAGGAACCCAGTACACAGATAACACCAAGAACCAACCCTTTCACAACAGCCTAATGCTCAATTAAAGCCAGTAAAGTAGTTACCACGTTCAAGGGAAAAAAAAAAATCATACGAAGTTACTAGTAACTTTCCATACAATTTTCTGTGAATTCTTCTAAGGACACTGGTTGGAATTCTGAGCTGAGGGTACCGTTTGCAGCAGTAGACAATGAGTGGGGATTAGGCCTGGCTGTTTAAACACCTGAATCCCACACTGCACCCTACCAGGGCACCTGGGTTCAACACCCAGCTCCAGCTGCTGACTCCAGCCTCCCTCCAATATAGAGTCTCGGAGGCAAAAACAATGCCGCAATTTACTGCAATGCAACCCACGAGAAACCCGAATGAAGTTCCTCGCTTTGGCCCTGGCCCAACCCAGCCACTGCAGGTATCTGGGAAATCACACAGCTCATTAGCTCTATCTGTATGTCTGTCTTTCTCTCAAATATGTTTTTTAGATATCATTTTATAGCACAAAGTATTATTAAGTACTATAAAGTATTGTAGAATGACACTAGACATTAATTATCAAATTCTCCTAGATCAGGAACCAAAAAAAAAAAAAAAAAAAACCCCAGCACAAAATGATCACCAACTTTATAACAGAAACTACATTTTCACCTTTCTGTCTCTCGTCAGTCAGATCTGTGCAAAAAGCAAAACACTGTCTAGTTCTAGAAAAAACATAAGATGCTAACTTAACATCCTACTTTTTACTCTAACCTTGCTCAAGATTACACAGTTCATGGGCGTTAAAGAATCAATTAACTTGGGCCCGGCGGTGTGGCCTAGCGGCTAAAGTCCTTGCCTTGAACGCTCCGGGATCCCATATGGGCACCAGTTCTAATCCCGGCAGCTCCACTTCCCATCCAGCTCCCTGCTTGTGGCCTGGGAAAGCAGTCAAGGACGGCCCAAAGCCTTGGGACCCTGCACCCGCATGGGAGACCCAGAAAAGCTCCAGGCTCCTGGCTTTGGATTGGCGCAGCACCAGCTGTTGCAGCTGCTTGGGGAATGAATCATTGGACAGAAGATCTTTCTCTGTCTCTCCTCCTCTCTGTATCTCTGGCTTTGCAATAAAAATAAACAATCTTAAAAAAAAAAAAGAATCAATTAACTTATATTCCTAGTGGAAGAATGTATGTACATGTCGTGTAGAAGACAAGCCCAGAATGTTGTTGGCTGCAGTGGCGGGCAGATGTCCTTCTTTCAACACCCTAGGAGAAACACCCAAAGCTAAGAATCTCCTCCTGTGTGATACGTCACAGCAGAGAGAGGATGAGGCACATTTACCACATGGAGTGTTTCTGCTTGTTTCTTAATTCATCCTGGGTCTCCACGTAGGCTGCAGGGACTCAAGTAGGTGAGGCATCTTAGTCATTTCTCAGGGTGAGCACTGGCAGGGAACTGGGTCTGGTGCCCGGGCCTAAACCAGGCAGTCCAACACGGACAGCAGGCATCCATAGTGCCAACTTACTTTCTGTGCCAAGTACATTAACAAACACTGATTTAAATCTTTCATGGACTATAAATGCAAATAGGATTTCTTCAAAGGTGCTCTGTGAAGGGGTGAGAGTCAAGCTCTCCATCACTCTTTCCATTCTCTTTGGACAGGTGCTTCATAAAAGTTAAAGCTCAGGGCCTGGTGCAGTAGCCTAGTGCAATCCTCACCTCGAACACGCCGGACTCCCAGATGGGAACTGGTTCATGTCCCGCTACTCCACTTTCCATCCAGTGCCTTGCTTGTGGCCTGAGGGAGCAATGCAGGGTGGCCCAAAGCCTTGGGGGATCTGGAAGGAGCTACCGACTCCTGGCTTTGGATCGGTTTAGCTCAGGCCACTGCAGCCACTAGGGGAGCGAATCAGCGGATGGAGGATCTTTCTGTCTCTCCTTCTCTCTATAAATCTGACTTTCCAGTAAAAAATAAATAAATCTTTAAAAAACAACGGTAAGTTCAGTTCAACATAGTCTACAATCCACTGAGTCTATCATACCTTCAAATTCTAAAATGTGCTATGTACCAGAACAAAAGGTCTCCTCTTCCTTGTCCAAATAGAGAGAAACCTTGATACATGATTTTAAAATTAGAATATAAATGCACTCCAAGCTTATGTGTTATACACAGTAAAAATGCAGTGAAAATATTTGAATATCCAGACAGACAATGCAGCACCCGCAGGGACAGCAGCCCGCACAGCCTCAGGGTCTGGAATGCCCACCGTCGCCCAGCTGCCTGGGCACTAGCGGGCACTAACGGTCAAGGACTAGATGGCAGTGTTTTCCTACTTCAACTTCCAATCCTGTGACACTGATATGCTGATCTGACTTAATGCTGTAATGCAACACTAAAGAGAAACATAAAGAAAAGATTCCTACCTTTACAGAGATTTTCGTATATGCTCTCAATAGTTAAAAGCAAATTCTTTTCCATAATTAATCCAAATACAGCCAACCAATGTTTTTTAAAGCATCGTAATAAATGTATTAGAGTCCATGGTGGTTTCACGTACAGTATCTAAAGAGTTTTTAGAAAAAATTAGCATCTGTGGATTTATTCTTCCTGTTATTTAAAAGTATCTTTTAGGGGCAGGCATTTAGTGCAGTAGTGGGAGGGGCTTTGGGACAGCCACAGCTCACACCAAGGGAGTACACTCCCTCTAGCTTCCTGCGTCCACACGCTGGGCCTGGCGCAGCCTAGCTGCTGTGGGCAGTTTGAGAGTAAACCACTGGGCAGAGGACATGTCTGTCTGTCTGGGGATAAAATTTACAGTATCTATTTAAAAATTCCTACATACATCTATGTGAAAAGAAAGCTTTATTAAAAGTCAAATGTAATTTTTAGGTGCTAATTCCATTGCAAAGTGTTTTTACAAAATCATGTTAGTTTTAGAAACTACATGTACAAAAATCAAGCACAGCTCTGATCAGGAAGAAGAAAGCTTCCCTCAGCGTTTCTTCAATCTACTTCTTAACATGATAATCTCCAATAAAAATCAGTCTAATTATTTAACTGGAGAAAATCTATCTCTAGTAAAAACTGTCAAACACAATTATTACAACTACATGTCTATGGAGAAAAAAAACATACCCAATTAACTGTTACAATCTCAATAAAGCCATATTTATTTTAAAAAATCATTTAGTTCTATGTTTTTTAAATTATTCACATCTCTGCTATAAATATTCAGTTTAAGTAAATGCTTCTAGTGGATGCTGATCATCCATCACCCTGGCTGAGCATTTACAAACACAACCAAGGGCTGCTGTTGTGGCACAGTGGGGCAAGGTGCCCATGAGTGCCCACATCCCCTTCTGGAGCCCGCGTACAGTTCCCGCTGCCATTTCCACTCCAGCTCCCTGCTAACGGGAAGCAGCAGAGGACGCCTGAGCACCGTGTGACGGCCGCAGTGGAGCTCAGCCCGGCGAGGCCTGGATGTGGCAGCCAGCTGCGAAGTGAATCAAAGGACGCAAGAGCTCGTCCTCTGCAGCCTTCCCTCTCTTGTCATTCTGCTTTTCTGACAAATGATTCTTTTTATTTATTTTTGTTTGTTTGTTTTTTTTTAAAGATTTATTTTTATTATTTTTTTTTCATTGGAAAGGCGGATATACAGAGAGGAGAGACAGAGAGGAAGATCTTCCGTCTGATGATTCACTCCCCAAGTGAGCGCAATGGGCCGATACTATGCCGATCTGAAGCCAGGAGCCTCTTCCGGGTCTCCCACGTGGGTGCAGGTTCCCAAAGCTTTGGGCCGTCCTCGACTGCTTTCCCAGGCCACAGGCAGGGAGCTGGAAGGGAAGAGGGGCTGCCGGGGATTAGAACCGGCGCCCATATGGATCCCGGGTGTGCAAGGCGAGGACCTTTAACCACTTGCGCCACCGCGCCAGGCCCAACAAATGATTCTTTTTAAAAGAAAAATATATACTCAAGGAAAAATTCACAATGTTAGCAAATATTAGGTTCTCATTCAATAGCTGAGATGATGGTCCTGTGCCATGGCCTAGTTGAAGTCCTTGCCTTGAACGCGCCAGGATCCCATATGAGCACCGGTTCTAATCCCAGCAGCACCACTTCCCATCCAGCTCCATCCCTGTGGCCTGGGAAAGCACTGGAGGACGGCCCAAAGCCTTGGGACCCTGCACCCACATGGGAGACCCAGAAAAGCTCCAGGCTCCTGGCTTTGGATCGGCGCAGCACCAGCTGTTGCGGCTGCTAGGGGAGTGATCATCGGACGGAAGATCTTTCTCTCTGTCTCTTCTCTCATATATATATATGTATATATCTGACTTTGCAATAAAAATAAATCTTTAAAAAAAAGATAAAATAAAGTAAATCTTAAAAAATATATATAGCTGACATAGACAGAAGTTGTAACGATGAAGGGGCTTCTCCCAACTATTAATGTGAACAGCAAGCAAACATTACATGCAACTTTTAAGACCACTGTTGCTAAATTTGATCACAGAAAGTCATACATCTGAGAAACTTGCAAAACACATTGCTAATATCATCGAATTACACTGATCCTCATATTTACAGGGCAAAATGAACATTTCTTTTCAATGAATATATATTGCTTAGTGAAATGTTTTGGCTTAGACACTTTGCCTGAGAGCAGTTTTTCTAGATTCAATGTAAGCTCCACAGAGGACTGTGCCCGACACACAGAAATACCAGAAATATGTGTTGACTGAAACAGTGACAACACAGTTTTAATCTTAAAAATATCCATCATCTAAGTGACCAAAAGCTTTTTGAATACCTTGAAACATTTAATGTGCTACATTGTGGCATTTTGCATTACTTTAAACAACTATTTACAAGACGGAGCTCAAGCTCAAGTAAGAAATCTCCCACTCAGACTTGGGCTAATCACCTCCATCCAGAGGTTCCCAAACGCGATCTTCATTTCTGTTTCTAAAATTGAAGACAAAGCTGCTCCAAGAGACTTTTCCAGATCACACACAATACTTTCAAGCAGAATGGACAACCCTGAAGCCGCAGGTTCCTTCTCAGAGGTTTTTTCCAACATTGTTGCTTCTGCTTTTGTAAAACAAATAGTTAACAGATTTATTTAGGGTTCTAATAGTAAATGCTACACTACACACACACAGACAGAAACAGAACACAAAACATTTGGCCACACAAATATTTTATGTATATAACATTTGAATTACCTAGAAAAGAGAAACACTACTTTCAGACAGTATTCAGAACACCTCTCTGTTATAGATGTTGTAGATCTAACAGAATTGGAGCAGAAGCTTGGTGCAGCCATCAACACCCACTGGGGTGCCTGCGTTCCTGTTATGAGTGCCTGGGCTTGAACCCCAACTCCTGTCCCAATCTCAGCTCAGTAGCTGATTTCTGCCAGCCTCACATGGGACACTTGGAAAGAATTCCCAACGCCCAACGCGGGATCCCGCCCGGGCCCGGCCACTGTGGGTCTTTGGAAAGTAAACCAGTGGTCGGAAGATCACTGTCTGCCTCTCAGAAAATAAAATATAATGACACTAACATTATAAAAGTAAAGTAAAAAGGAAAGTTCCTAGTATCCTATGACTTGTCCATTAGTTTAATTTTTATTATAAGTTATGAAAAAGATGTTAAATCTCACAAGAAACCAAAATATTCTTTCTACTTCAAATGAATCCCTCCTGTAGCTAACTCTCACTTAGAAGGTCCTTCCAGGGAAGGCATGGTGGCGTAGCCTGCTAATCCTCTGCCTGCAGCACCAGCGTCCAATGTAGTGACCGGTGAGATCTTAGCTGCTCCACTTCCAGTTCAGCTTCCCCCCATGTCCTGGCAGGGGAGGATGACCCTGCACCCATGTGAGAGCCCAAAGGAAGCTCTGGCTCCTGGTTTCAGATTGGCTCAGCGCAGGCCTCTGTGGCTATTTGCGGAGTGAAGCAGCATATGGAAGATCTCTACCTCTCCTTCTGCTACAGTAAATTTGCTTCTCAAAAAGTTTTTTTTTTTTTTTTAAAAAAAAAGCCCTATCCACAAAAAAAACAGAATAGCATGAACACATTGGTTCAATATGGAAAAATGACACAGATGAATCCCTGGAGGGTCGTAGAAAGGCTGGTTCGCAAGCACCCAGCACACACTGCACAGACAGAGGAAAGAAGTCCAGCATACATCACACAAGGCACCAGAGTGTGACACTGCAGCCCATAAATATGCACTGTAAATAATAAACATTCATTCATTAAAGGCAAAAGAATTAATAAAACTTAATTCATAATCCACAAAAGGTAATGTCATTAATCAGGCTTTCTTTGGATTATCATTTTCATTTAATTCTAAAATTTTTGTGCTCGCAAATACCCCCAACTTGTTGTGTTTTACATTTGCAAGATAAAAGCTTACTACTAACGATGCCACAGTAACCCCACTGCATGCAATGAGACACGTTTCTAACTCCCAGTAAGAGTCCTACCTGTGGTCCCCTGCTGCTTAGCAACACGCAGCTGATGACACACTTCTGCATTCTGAGACAAGCTCAGCAACTCTGCACTCAACTCTTCTTTGCTCAGGGACTTCACACCGCTTATGAGGCCTTTGTTTCTTAAATTTCTATCATCTCTAGGATGGGAAATTAGGAGGAAAAACACTTTTTATAAGATAAACCTCACAGCAAGTCAAAAACATGAGATCTAGTCAGGAGTTGGTAATTCTCGGCATAGAACAAAGGATCACAACTTTTTAAACATACAAAAAAATAAAGGCCTTTACGTAAAGTCTTATGAGCTTTGGGGAATAACAAAGATCACTTGCTGAGTGTTTTCCGGGTATCAAGCACCTTGCTATGCACCGATCTGGGTAGAGTTCACAAACCACCCTCGAGACAGGTGTGGTACCCACTGCACTTCTATCTCGCAGATGGAAAATTAGGTGTAAAATGGGTAAATAACTTATGCAAGGCTGTGTCCACTCAGTCCAAGCCGCTCTGATCATCCAAAGTGGGTAGAGCAATGAGCAGTGCACCCACTGTCAGCAGAAGACAAACATCCAGGTGGCAGTGAGGGAGGCCTATGGGAGTCAGAGGGAAGCGAAGGCATTGCTACTAAGAAGCAGCTGGTGGCTTCAATGGGGAAGTGACTTGAGTCAATCTCTTCACTAAATTGTTCTGAAACCCAGAGGCTCTAGGCTGTGCTAGCAGTAGAGTTGTTTGGTCAAGCTAAGTTTCCCACAGATGAAAACTATAAAACCTGGAAAAAAAATTAAATCAATTATTTGAAGGTACCAGTGGACAATAAAATGGAGGCATAAACAGAGGAGTCTACACCCAGCCACAGCAGCATGCTCACTCTCTTTCGGCCCGCAGGCATTTCCCAACTCATCCACGGCTTTGGAACACAGACTTCCACAGCCATTGTAGCTTGAACGGTAAGAGAACTGCGCTTAAGCCTGGTGCACACCAAGCAGTATAACAATATTTGAAAGTAGACTTTGACCAAGGAAAGATGTATATTAACACCAGGGCAACCATATGAAAATTTCAAAAAAGTATAAATAATCAATAGTAAAATTAAGTGATATAAAAATACACAATCCAAAAGAGGAAAAAAAACAGAACTAGGCAAAATGGTATGTATTAATGGAACAAATTAGGTGTGTGTGGTCTACATGCAGATGAAAAGAAATTATTGGACTGGACAAAAAGGAACTAACTACATGCTACCTACCAAAGACGTAAAGCCACAATAGAAAAGAATGAACGCGAATGCCTCACAAGCACTGATCAAATGAAAGCTGCAACAAAGCAGACTTCAGAACCACACATGTAATCAGGAACAAATAATGTCATGCTAGGTGGAATACGATCTGGTCCAAAACTCATGGAAATATTTAATCCATAAAATCATAAGGTAATGGGCCCGGCGCGGTGGCGCAAGTGGTTAAAGGTCCTCGCCTTGCACACCCGGGATCCCATATGGGCGCCGGTTCTAATCCCCGGCAGCCCCGCTTCCCTTCCAGCTCCCTGCCTGTGGCCCGGGAAAGCAGTCGAGGACGGCCCAAAGCTTTGGGACCCTGCACCCGCGTGGGAGACCTGGAAGAGACTCCTGGCTTCGGACCGGCATAGCATCGGCCTGTTGCGCTCACTTGGGGAGTGAATCATCGGACGGAAGATCTTCCTCTCTGTCTCTCCTCTCTGTATATCCGCCTTTCCAATAAAAAAAATAATAAAAAAATAAATCTTAAAAAAAATCATAAGGTAATAGTGTGAAGAGGATAGAAACCCAATCCAATGATGGGCCTAGCAGTGGGTCCTCAAATCACATGGGGTATGGTGGCCTCGGCCATGTCCACTGCTGCGTTGTCCACAATGCTTCCTCCACATACCAGGTGCCAAACCAATGGACCCAGGGAAATGAGCTAAAATAACTCTTTTTCCCTTGCAAAACTACAGTGCCACAAACATTTCATCAGAGACACAAAAAAGTGAATCAACGCAGAAAACGACAGAACAATGAAAGGGTGATTTCCCCAGACAATCCCCAACAGCCTTAAGTGGGTCTCTTTCTGCCTGGAAGCAGCAGCAGCCTATCACCCGCCCAGTACCTGGTAGTGCACGAGGCACAGCGAGCAGCAAGGGGTAAGACGCAGCGTCCTCAGGGATCTCTTTCAGAGACCATAAAGTAGACGGCTAACTGGTTGCAGAAGACCCGAAGAACCAACAACTTGACCTAACTCACATTTATAGAACACCACATCCACAGAGCATGCCAGACCAGCAACTTCAGTGACAGAACAGAAAACACAATGACGCTACAATTCAGAACACAAAGATACATGGAAATTCTGCCAAGATTCGGACTTACACAAGTCTAAATAACCTTCACGCAAGACACAACAGAAGAGTGAACTGAATAAAAACAGAACTTCAACACACCAAACTGGGCTCAACAACAGCCTTGCTCAGGAGGGAACCCAGTCTCACACATGCTCAAGCTTGTGTTCTCAACAAGAACAAACTCGAGCAGACAGGTGGAGTACTGTCAGGAGGGGTCAGTGTCCCCGTGTGGACAGGCACCTGGGCTGCACCGTGGCCATCTGTCAGCAGTGTAGAGCAAAGAAAAAAAATCTGTAAATCCTGGTAAGTCTGTTTTCTTCAAGACACAGAACTTAAGAGTGATGGAATCTTGATCACAGCCTGACACAGGCAGTATCAGGGAAGTGAAGAGCTGACCCCAAGGGTCGGGACACTACTGGAGTGTTGAGAGGCTGCCCTGGAAACGACTCCTAGTCTGTCAGGCTTCGGAGTCCAGAGGCAGGTGGGACTACTCCCCAAGACAAACAGCAGTTTTAGAAGGAAAGACCAAGACGCTGATCACACATACAGGCTGAGATCAAGAGAGCCGTGGTGTAAATTGGGATGGAGTTCAGAACACCCGTGTGTGGTGCCAGCATTGTGCACAGCAGGCAAGCCAGAAAGGCAATCCCATGTGAGCACAGTTCACAGCTGGCAGCTTCAACTGCTGTCACCAGATCTCTGCATGCCGCCGTTTCTGCATCTCTGCCTAACACATAAACACACGGATCTGAGACCCAGCTGCAGACCACTGCCTGGGTTACCTTGTACCCAAGCGAAGTGCCACACTGCTAGGACAAAAGCAGCAGTAGCTGATGGGCACTCCAGGCCTGGCTAATGCCAAATTTGTTAACTTCACCAGTGTGCCAGCAGAGTTGCTTATTCTGTTTATTGTTGTTTAAGAAACTGAGCCCAGGGCTGCGGATCAGCGGACATACTGGAATGGGAGTGAGTGAGGGCATGTCTGACATGGAGGGAATGACGTTGGGGTCTTCTACAGACCAAGTCACTGCACTCACAGGTAAGCAAGAGAGCTGACACAGTGGTTTAGAGTGGGGAAACCAGCTGGTGTGTCTGAGTCAGGTCAAGACACCTGCCCACGTAGGTGACCTGGCCTGGACTAAAGCATCACCATGCGGGAGTGGGCTGGGCTGAGCTGTCGGGAGCTTCCTTCCGCTTAGCTCCAAGATGGTACCCGGTGCCGTGCCAAAGCACCACCAGTTGTATACTGGTTTGAGGAAGTCTCTCCCCATTGGCTGGGAAAGGCGTGCTGTGCACGTGGACAGCACATGACCTGTTTGAGGATTGGTGTGCGCTGTGCATGGTGGAATGACCTTTGTGCGGACTGGTTTATGCTGGGTATATATGCCTGTGCTCTTCCTTCCCACGGGGAGAAGTGCGCCGGAGAAATAAACACTGAGCACCGTGTTCCTGAGTGTGGAGTGTCCTTTCAGCGGGCTGAAGAGGGAAGAACTCCGCACTGAGCTAAGTTACAGCACCCACGGATTCAGGCTGGGCCAAACTAGGATGCAGCAAAGTCAGGTGCAGGCAAAAACCAGGGCTGGGGGCAGGTATGGTAGGGGTTATCGGGGATCGCCCAGACTAGGCTGCAGTACTTGCTGCTATGTGAGGACCAATTCTGCATCACGCTGGCTGGACTGGGCTGCATCACCTATTGGTGGGCAGGGCAGAACTGACCAGGCAGCAGTATCCACTGCTACTGCTATGTCCATTGGCTGGTGCCAATGACAGACCAAACCTGACCCTGCACTGGTTGGCATACAGAAGTCAGGTCACCCCAGGAGGGGTTTCTTGCTCCAACTAGATCACCGGCCTCTGACCCTGGCCACTGGGAAAAACCACTTGCTGTGGGGTCTGAGCCTGCAGCGCACGTATCAGGACGGCCTCCTCAGCTGCTGATGCCTGTGAAATGGACAGCATGTCCAGACGCACATGGGGGACATGACAGCCAGCTCATCAAGGCCAACAGGGGAGGTCAATTGTCTTGTCAGAGGATGGAAATCAGAGCAGATTGGACAATTTTCCTGGCCAAACTTTGCAGCATGTTCCTGGATACGGTGGATTTTGTCAACAAGCAGATCTTGGAAAGATTTTCTCAATCTTGTAGCGATGAAATCAACAACATTTCAGAACTATCAAAACCACTCAAGTGACCCTAAGAACACTCTTGCCCACACATCAGGGAACATTAAAGCGTCAAATGCCCGGCCCTTCCCTGGGTGCTCACGCAGTCTGACCACAGGTAGCAGTCCCTGGAGACACAGGAGTGAGAGAAAGGGCCCGGTGTGACAGCCTAGTGGCTATATCCTTGCCTCGCATCTGCCAGGATCCCATATGGGGGCCAGTTTGTATCCCAGCTGCTCCACTTCCCATCTAGCTTCCTGCCTGTCGCCTGGGAAAGCAGCAGAGGATGCCCCAAGGCCTTGGGACCCTGTGCCCATGTGGAAGACCCAGAAGGTTCCTGGCTCCTGACTTTGGATCGGTTCAGCTCCAGCCATTGAAACCACCTGGGGAGTGAACCAGCAAATGGAAGATGTTGCTCTCTATGAATTTGCTTTGCACCTAAAATAAAACCGTAAAACAAACAAGCAAACAAAAAAATGAAACATGTGTCATACTCACCCTCCTCCATACCTGAGCCTCCCCTCCCTAATCAAAGGTCCACATTTTAAAAAGAAAATTTTAAAAATTAAGAAAAAAAAAAGAGGGCAGGGAGGACAAGGGGGAAGGAAGGAGGAGGGGAAAATGTAGCAGGATCTGAAGATACTCATGCCTTCTCAAACTTGGGATAGAACAGCCAAAACGATGCAGAGCTTCTCCTATTACTATCACTATTAATACCACCAACCTGACTCACTGAAGTAACATAAAGATTTCCTTACAATAGGCAGGACTGACACATAATAACCTCTCACAGACAAAACAAACCAGCACAGCAGACAAACGAGTAGAAAGAGGAGGCTTCATTCCCGGCCCACAACACCGCCAGAACTGAAATGAAAGCTTGCCCACAAACTTTCATTACAAGAAATAAGTCTATTAATCCTAAAAAAAAAAACCACACGATAAGAGCTAAACAATTTAATTGCATTGTCCACTAAATTACAAACCTAACAGCAGAGGAAGCCTCTGGCCTTGAGGTGTACGCCTGGAGCTGAGTCCTGGCTCTGCTCGCTCCAGTTCTCTGCCAGCCACCCACAGGAGGGCCCTCGATGGAGTTCCCGACTCGCGGCCTGGCCTGGCCCAACCCTGCCACTGCTCACATTCGGGGGGTGGGCCAGCAGACGCAAGCACTAAGTCTGTCCCCACCCTGCCTCTCAAAAATCAAATTTAAAAGAACTATTACGTAACAAATACTTCTCAAATTTAGTTTGTCTCAAATTCAAGATGATCTACATATTATCAACTCTATGTCAGCCTTCAATGAATTTCTAGATCAAAATTTCATTTAAAGGCTATAATCAGCTAGCAATTACCTTAATATTAAGGTATTACCTTAATATTAAAGATAGCTTACCTTAATTAATTACCTTAATATTAAAGATAGCTAAAATTGTAATTTAAACTCCTTTAAGAGAAAATTTTAGAGCAATTCATCTTAGAGTAAATTTATTTCATATAGAATTTGAGTATAATAATGAAACTGCAAAAACTCCATTTTGCAATGAATAGAATTCAGACTAAATAATATTTTTTTGTACTCAAAGCCCTGTTTTATTTATGATGAATACAATTTTACTTATCACTGCATTAGTTTATCTTAGAACAAGATTATGAAAATACGGGGGAGAACAGGAAGCAAGAAGGGACAAATGATGGAAAACTCAGTGGAGTTGCAGCACTTGGGACCCGGGCAGGACCCACACGGCCGTCTGCACTCGGGACCCAGGCAGGACCCACACGGCCCTCTGCACTCGGGGGCCGGGCAGGACCCACACGGCCGTCTGCACTCGGGGGCTGGGCAGGACCCACACGGCCGTCTGCACTCGGGGGCCGGGCAGGACCCACACAGCCCTCTGCCCTCATCCGATAGTGATTTCTCAACTACTGGGGTGACAGTCTTCCTTGCTTTTTCAAAAGGCTTCTGAACAGCAAATACACTCAACTAGGATGGCACTGTCTATTCGAGCTTTCATTCTCTCAGGGCACACACTATAATACACACTATAATCAGTTAAAACAGGGCATGCTTCCTAGCAGATTTAGAAAATTATGCCTTTGACCCTGGAGTGGTAAATGCAGCAGCAGTTGTTGCTTTACAAAGACGGGCTGGCCGGCGTGTGGCGGCAGGCTAAGGCTGCTGTCTGCTACACCAGCGTCAGACACGGATTCAATTCGGATTCAGTTCTCGGGTCCCTGTCACCTGCGTGGGAGACCCAGATAGAGCTGCTGGCTCCTGGCCTCGGCCTTGCTGAGCTCTGGCCACGGCAGAAATATGGAGAATGGATCAGTGCATGGAACATCTGTCTCCCTCTTGGCAACTCTTTCAAACAAATAAATCTTCCAAGAAAATCCCCCAAACCACAAAATCAGTCTACAGGAACTATGACACTCACGTGCACAGAATCACAAGAGAACAAGGGAACAGTTCCTGGTACTGAAGACAGCATTTCAATACGCGGTCATCATTGTTCTCATCTCGCAATCCATCTGCAAATGGAGCAAAAGCAAATGTCAAGAACACTCAAACCTGGGACTGCACGAGCACCCTAGGTTACGATCTGGTTCCAAGTCAAGAACGCCTCACAGTCCGCAGGCAGTGAAACTGCACCGTGTGACTCCCACGCAGATCCAAGCCACGGAGCACCTGAACCCACGGGACGGCCAGGCGGGGCACCGTGCCTGCACCCTTGCCACCCACAAAGGAAACTAGACTCTGGGGAGTGAACTAGCGGATGCAATATCTCTCTCGCTTTCTCCAGCTCTTAGTCCCTCTTTGTAATCCTGCACTTAAGTAAGTAAACCAAATATTTTCTTTAAGAAGTCAGATTTATCAATACTATCACGTTTTTTTCCCTTTGGAAAGACAGATATATAGATAGGGGAGACAGGAAGATCTTCCATCAGCTGATTCACTCCCCAAGCAATCCCAATGACTGGAGCTGAGTCAATTCAAAGCCAGGAGCCAGGAGCCTCTTCCAGGTCTCCCACGCAGGTGCACGGTCCCAAGGCCCTGGGCTATCCTTGACTGCTTTCCCAGGTCACAAGCAGGGAGCTGGATGGGAAGCAGGGCTGCTGGGCTTAGAACTGGTGCCCATATGGGATCCTGGCAAGTGCAAGGCGAGGACCTTTAGCCACTAGGCTACCATGCTGGGCAGGTACTATTACTTTTTCAAGATACTTGGAGCTAGAAAAATACACCTAGTTATACAAAAATGTTCATGAAATATTCAGTCATTCAGCAAGTACTTTTAAGCAACTGGTCAGAAACTGTTCAAAAGTAAGCAAAACAGACTCTAAAAATTCTCAGCGTGGCTTGATCACCCCCCTGCTTTCTTCCTTACTGGGCACAGATCCTCAGGCTGGAGGCCTCAGTAGGACACATGAGAATGGACCCACAGCACCTGGCCCCGTGCACACCCACAGTGAACACCAGGTACTGGAGACATATTATTCAAGACTCAGCTCAAATGGCATCTCTACAGCAACCAGCTCTATTCACACATAACATAAAAACAAGTTTGTATAAAAGCCAGATTACTCTGACTTTTATATATGCCTGGTAGAATTTAATTTCCTCAACTGCAGAATTTATTGTCCTTATTCACTGCTTCAGTTCAGCATTTAAAAGAGTACAAATACTCAGCAAAAAATGAAACAAAAAAAATTAACCAAAGAAAGTATAACAACATTGACCAAATCTCGAGCTCAGCTGGTGACGGCTAACTTTGTTTTGCATGTAGGCCGTGCTTCATCTGTCACACAGCTCCTGCTGGACAGCCCGCGCAAGGCGGTGGAAGGCGGCCCGGGGTTGGCACTCCTGCCTCCCAAGTGGCCCAGCACTGGAAGGAGTGACCCACAAATACACAATTGTGTTGGGTTGTGTGTTCAGTGTGTTACTCTTTCAAGTAAAATAAAGAGATCTTGAGAAAAAAAATTGGGCCCTTGTTACTCATTTGGTGGACCTGGATTCTCTTTAAGGGGAAAAATTTTCCAAAGGAACCTGACCTTGTGTAGTCTAGACAAGTGTCCAGAGACATACAGAATTACAGTCACTTCTTGTGACACACTGCATTTCCCTAAGTCAGGGAGAAACATTCAAAACCCCAAGCCTCCCAACTGGACCACAAACCAGGCTACCTCCCACCGTCTACATCCTAACGGCCGCCGACTGTGTTCAAGTCCGCAGTGTTTCCCTCCAACGAGTCAGCAGTCTAACGAGGCACAGCTCTGACAGTATACTTACAAAGTCTCTGGCACGCAAGCTGCAGCGACTGACCCCACAGCTTTCGGTCCTTCCTCCTGAGACTGTCGTGGATGAAATGCACTGCAGGGACAGCCTTGTACTGCGCATGTTTTAGCAGCTTTCCCTCTTTCATGCGATCCAGCTCTTGCACAACAACCCAGGGAATTATTAAGATGAGGCTGTCAAAGTCTAAAAAAGATAAATTTCTTAAGATTCAACAAATATTTAGTGAGCTATAGATTCAAATAGTTGTGAGAGAAATTCTAAAGTATCTAGTTCTACTTTCAAGAAATTTACAATGGATATCATACAATTATACAATCCATATACAAAAATGGCAATTAAAAAGGAAATACAGAGCAACAAAGAAGATTTAAAATTGCAGTTGAATTGGTAGTTGAACTTAAACTGATTAAAAGCACACCCAAAGGAAGCTGGCAAAGCACTTAGGGTGCTGGCATCCCCCGTAGGAGGGCTAGCTCAAGTCCTGACTGTTCCACTCCTAGTCCGGCTGCAGCCGCTGTGCCTGGAACGGGGGTGAAGCCGGCCCAAGTGCCTGGGGAACTGCCGCCCCCGTGTGGGCCAGCTCCAGACTGCAGCCCAGGACGCACACTGCGCTCACTTGGGGGGAGAAGCAGAGGAAACATTTCGGCCTCTCCCCATCATTCAGACTTTAAAGCAAAATTAAGGAAAAAAAAAAAAAAGATTACTTTTGGAAAGGCACATTTACACCGAAATGGAGGAACAGAAATAACGAAATTCCATCTGTTTCACTCCCCAAGGGGCTGCAATAGCTAGAGCTGAGCTGATCTGAAGCCAGGAGCCTAGAGGCCTCTCCGAGTCTCCCACTCGGTTGTAGGGTCCCAAGGTTTGGCCCACTCAGGACATGAACTGGCACCCACATGGCGAGGATTTAGCCATTAAGCCATCACACTGGGACCATAAATAAATCTTCAATCAATAATAAAAAAAAAAACACTTTGGAGAGGTGTTCCTGAAAGGAAAGAAAAGCTGTCAATTTAAAATACCAACTCAATCCGGAATGTTTTATAAATACCTGGTATTTCTGTTGTACTCAAAATTCTAACGAATTTGAGATGATTCATCAGAATATTTGTATCCACAACAATCAACAGTTTTCTGTCTGAAGCAGTATTTGCTAGAGAAAAAGAGCAAAGTCAGGGTTTCAGGCACAGGAAAGCAGAGCTGCACAGACTAGCATCTGGTATCACCAAAACAAAGAAAATGAAGGTGAAAGCTGCAGCTCGTGACAGAGTCCCACACTCTGTGGACTGCTGGGTTGATCTGTGTACCCTTCCAATCAGCGAAGGGTTCCCGGGGCAGGAACTGTGAACTGTGGTGCTGGTGGGTATGTGTGTGTGGCACGGGGGGTTGCTCATGTGTGCGTGTGTGTGTGTGGCGGGGAGCGGGGAACTCATCCAGGATCAGTGGGAAGGAACCTGGGAAAGAACGTAAAGTTTGGCCAGGCAAAGCAGACATGTAAGACTACACGTGGGGCGAGGATGGGCAAACCAGCCCAGGAGTCTTTCTGGTAACATTCTTCAGGGAACAGAGTCTGTAGGACAAAGGAAATAAGTGCTTTTACTCCAGCTCTTAATGGGGTAATAATAATATTTAATCTTTAATGATATTAATATTAGAAATTGCTTATGCATAAGTTCTACACCATGGCAGCCTCGCACCAGGAGTCACTGTTCTAAGCCCTTTTACTGTGTTGTTCTATGGTTGCACACAGAAATCACAAGCTAATTCTAGGAACACTGAGGAAAACTATTGAAAATCTCACAGAAAATGTGAACTATGAAAAATCTAGGCATGGAATTCAAAATCTTCAGCTTTCATTTCACACAAATTGTTATGAAATACCCTCTATGCGTAAAAGAAAAGAAATACATATCACCCCCGGTAAGAATAAGTCAGGAAACCATTTGGTACACAGAAAAATACAACATGAATGCAAAATTGCAATACTATTTTTATAACTAGTATTCAAAGCTGCACATTAACAGACTTTGGGTAATTCTTTTACTATTATCTTTTTCAATAGTAAAACTGATCAGCTTTTACTTAGTAACAACAACTTCATAAACACAACCACACAACCTACATTAGTTTTTTTATTTACCTTTATTTAAAACACAGATTTTTACAGAGAAGGAGAGACAGGTTCACTCCCCAAACGGCCACAATGGCTGGAGTTGAACTGATCCAAAGCCAGGAGCCAGGAGCTCTTCCGGGTCTCCCACACAGGTGCAGGGTCCCAAGGCTGTGGGCCGTCCTCCACTGCTTTCCCAGGCCACAAGCAGGGAGCTGGATGGGAAGTGGAGCTGCCGGGATTAGAACCGGCACTCACACAGGATGCCAGTGCTTGCAGAGCAGTCAGTTGAGTCATTGCACAGTCCCATTCTACATTACTTCTAATCAGCATTTTATATGCTTCACATTATTTAAATTTATGATTAAAAGCAAGAAAACAAGACAGCTCATAACGCTATCTCTGACCTCAGAAAACCTGCTGAATAATGTGAGATACATAAAACAGATGACAGAGTGGGCAATCAAAGTGACAGACACCTGACTGCCTGCCTGTGACGCCACAGTGGAGTGCCAGCGTTTGAGCACCCAGCTCTGCTCCAAGTCTGTCCTGCGAGTCAGCAGGTGCTGGCTCAGGCGGCAGGACCCCTCCTGCCCACACGACGGGCTCACATGGAGCCCCAGGCTCCTGGCATTGGCCTGGCGCAGTCCTGCTGTGCGCATCTGGGGAGTGAACCTGATGACGGCTTTCTCTGCCTTTCCTGGTTTTTGTTAACAAAAACAAAAACTCAAAGGTAGATAAATAATAGACCCGATTCTTGTACCTAAAGGAAATTCTCAGTATCATTTCAAATGAGCAGAGCTTAACATTTTTCATCCAAACATCATAAAAGCTAAATGCTGGCACGTTAATTCTTAGGAAAGCACAGCAGCACACCCACATTAACACACGTAAGGTACCTACCGGCAGCAGAACGGGGGTCGTCTTCCACCAGGTCAATGTCCATACTCATCAACTCTCCAGCAGGCGGCGCCACAGGTAAATCTATCATGTGCCCCACGCGTGCGGCATGAAGCTCTTCCACTATCTGCATCTACATTGTAAAAAAAGACCCCAGCAAAATATTTCAAGATATATATTCTGCAGATCAACAAGAGAAGAGAGCAATCAATTCTTAAATCATGTAAGATGAGACAATTTGTGGAAAACTGTTTTATAAGAAAAAGTTTTATAAGAATACAGAAGCAACATGGCTATCTAATTTATAAGACATGAATGGCTCTGAGAAAAGCTTTCTGGCAGCCTCAGCCATTGGTCTGTTTGTTCACCTACAAAAACAAACACTGAACACTCTGTTCTGTTTAGGCTTTTTGAGAGGAAGGTCTGTGAAACTTCCTGTACAGCACTACTACAGACATTGACATGGGGCTTCCTTCCCACTCTCTCTTCAGTCCCTGAGAGCCAGATATGCTGAGCGCACTTGAAACTATTTGAATAAAAAACTACATTTCAAGACCACTTTCACTTAGAGAACTACTTTCCTGATAAACTTCGAAGAAATGCAAATAGAATCCAGCTCCACGGCAAAGGCGGGGATCTGTCAAGGGACACTGACCCTCAAGACAGAGAAACACAGCTGACTGCAGCGACAGTGCACAGGGCTGACATTGGGCAGTCGGCTTTCTGCTGCCCGCAGTGCTGGCATCCCATGGCCCGGCTGCTCCAGGTCCAATACAGTTCCGTCCCTGGGAACCTGCATCCACATGGGAGACCGGCAGAGTTCCAGGCTCCTGGCTTCGCCTGGCCACTCCTCCACCTGCTGCAGCCTTTTGGGAGTGAACTAGCAGATGGAAGGTACCTCTGGTTTTGCCTCTCCTTCCTCCCTTCCTTCCTTCCTCCCTTCCTTACTCTATAATTCTGTCTTCCAAACAAATAAATAAATCTTCAAGAAAAAGGGGGGAGGGAACCAGAACCACAGCATGGCTAAGCCTGTCCTTGGGTGTCCAGTGTCCCATTATGGATGCCATACTGCTGCCCCGCTTCCAATATAGCCCTCTGCTTGTGGCTCAAAAAAGCAGCGGGAGACACCTAAAGTCTTTGGGACCCTGCATCCATATGGGAGACCAGCAAGAAGCTCCTGGATTGTAATCGGTTCAGCTCCAACCATTGCGACTACTTGGGGAGTGAACCAGTAGGTGGAATACACATCTTTGTCTCTCCTTATCTCTGTAACTGTCTTTCAAATAAAAATAAATAAAATAAGAAAAAGGAAAGTGTTCTTGAATCTCATTTCAATTTAGGACCAGGGGACATAAAATTCCATCAACAGTTCTGAGGATTAACCAGGAACATAGTTGGGAAATAAAACCAGCAAATAGCAAGATAAAACATTCATGCTTTAAAAAAAAAAAAAAAAAAGGCCACCGGCGCGGTGGCACAGTGGTTAAGGTCCTCGCCTTGCACGCCCGGGATCCCATATGGGCGCCGGTTCTATCCCGGCAGCCCCGCTTCCCTTCCAGCTCCCTGCCTGTGGCCTGGGAAAGCAGTCGAGGACAGCCCAAAGCTTTGGGAACCTGCACCCGCGTGGGAGACCCGGAAGAGGCTCCTGGCTTTGGATCGGCATAGTACCGGCCCTTGCGCTCACTTGGGGAGTGAACCATCGGACGGAAGATCTTCCTCTCTGTCTCTCCTCTCTGTATATCCGCCTTTCCAATTAAAAAAAAAAAAACTTTCATGCATGTTTTCACCGAATAATATTTGTATCTTATTTCGATTAGACCAACAAGATAAAACATTTTCATGTCAGACTATATTTGCATAGCTGCCCAAGCCCAGTTATAAAATGTGGCAACGTTAAACGCAATGCAGGACAGAAGATCTCACGCTCTCCTCACACATCATTAGAAACAAAGGAAAAAGGCCAACGAGCAAATGCAAAGACTTCTCCAGAGTGTTTTGACAACCTCCTACAAACTACATATTTTAAGCAGACATCACTATTATTTCATATAATCAAAGTTTTCAGTCCTTAATTTTTATTAAAAGCATAAGCTGTTGGCTTAACTCATTAAAAATATTCAAAGTAAGTAACTAGCAGCGACCTCTTGATCTGTATCCTCAACACTGCCAGATGAAGCCGACGGACACACTGCTTCAAAACTCTGAAACGAGAAGTAGTTTCATTAGTTAAGAACAAAGCACGTACTTAAAGCACGGGTTCTCAGCCTTGGCCCTGGCGACCTTCAGGGACAGAGGGCAGTGACACTGGACCACCCTGCACATGGCAGTGGATCCCCGCCCCCAGCCCTCGGCAGCACAGCCCAGCCTGACCCCAGGCACCGCTCAGAGCATGCCCAGAGTGCCATCCTCAGATGTCCCGCGACTGCAAAACCGTCCCTGCATGAGAGACTGCAAAAAGCCCCACACTATCACAGGTGCAATGTGCTGGAAATTCTGTAGGGCTTAGATTCATAACCATTGCTAAAAGGACTCCCATTCTAGAATAAAAGTCATAGGACACCCTAGGAAATACAGAGAACTGTGGGAAAGGTGAAACGGCTGTCCTTCAGACTACACAACTTTCCTTCCATGGTAACCAATCATCCACTGTGAGGACACTGGCTTCCTCTCCGCCATTTCTGCACCTGTGGGTCTCGTTCCTGTCACCCATTGGGCATGCCCTCCCATCACGCAGTTCCGTCTGCACCAGCAGACACACGGCCCTCCACCCAGATGGACGAGCCCGCGGTTCCTCTGCACGTCCTCCAGGTGACCTGCACTCTGCCCAGAGTGCCACGCTCGCGCCATAGCCAACACTTAGAGCTCCTGGCACTCACAACCCCGTCTTCACCAGTCTGGGAAACTCCCGAGGCAAAGATCCTCTCATTCATCCCTCGCGTTAGAAAGTACCCAACACTCACAAGTACCTGCAATTAGTGTTTGTTAAACCAGTCAAGCTCACAGAATAGTAAGAGTTAAACAGGATGCTAATTTTTTAAATGGTTCATAAGCTATTCATCTCCAAAGCATTGATGTGCAATAGAGGGGAGTCTACATCAAAGGATCAGTAAATAAAAACCAAGCAATACTTTCAGGGTCCAGCACGGTGGCACAGTGGGCCAAGCCATAGCCTGTAAAGCTGGCACCAATGTCAGAGTGCTGCTTTGAGTGTCAGCTACCCCATCTTCAATCCCAGAAAAACAACAGCACAGCTGACCTGAGTACTTGGGCCACTGCCAGCCATGCTGTATAAGCTCCTGGCTCCAGGCTTCATACTGACACACCTGTTACTGCAGCCGTTAGGGTAGCAAATTAATGAGTAGAACAAAACTCTTTATTCCCTATTTCTTTACTACTACGCCTTTCAAATAATAATTCTTTAAACTGCTATTTTCTATAGCAAAGTATAACAGGTAAGCCAACAAGATCGTTAAACACACAAAATATATTTTTGTAGAAAATACACTATTTTAGGGAACTATTGAGGAATTAAATAAAACTATGGTATTAAGACAATTATCTACGGTCAACAATATACTCAGAGTAAGGACGTTTACCTGCTGCCCTCTATCTAAACAACTTTAGATTACAAATTCTATCAGGGCCTGCCATGGCAACCTAGTCCTCGCCTTGCACGTGCCAGGATCCCATATTAGCGCCGGTTTGTGTGGCAGAAGCCCTGCTTCCCATCCAACTCCCTGCCTGTGGCCTGGGAAAGCAGCAGAGGACAGCCCAAAGCCTTGGGAACCTGCACCTGCATGGGAGACCCATAAGAGGCTCCTGGCTCCTGGCTCAGTTCCAGCCATTGTGGCCATCTGGGGAGTGAATCAGTGGATGGAAGATCTTCCTCTGTCCCTCCTCCTCTCTGTATATCTGCCTTTCCAATAAAAATAGATAAACCTTTAAAAAAGTCATTTCCTGGAGCCAGTGTTGTGACACAGTACATTAAGCCTCTGCCTGTGGTTCTGCTATCCAATACTGATGCTGGTTCAAGCCCATTTCTGATGCAGCTCTATGCTACTGTGCCTGGGAAAGCAGTGGAAGATGGCCAAAGCCCCTTGGCCCTTGCAGCCATGTGTGAGACCCAGAAGTTCCAGGCTGTTGGCTTCGAACCAGCTCAGCTCTGGTTGTTGCAGCCATTTCGGGAGCAAATCTGTCTCTCTTCTCCCCATAGATCTTCCTGTAAGATTCAAAAGCATCAACACATACACATCTACACACACACACCTCCCTGACATCCACACACACACCTCCCTGATGACACACACATAGAAACGCCTCCCTGATAAGCTGACATGCCCCAGGCCTCTTCAGGTTTTGGGTGCCAATGCTGCAGTGAGCCAAGGGGACAAAGTATGGCCCAGACGTCAAGCTGCCTGTTGGACACACATGCTGGGGGACGGGCAGCAAGTGCCACTGAACCTGGCGCACGCAGGCCACTCCAGCGGGTGGTGACAACACAACAAGAAAAGGGGAGGCTTTTTACTTCAAGGATGCTTTCTACATGAGAAGCAATTTCCACTACACACCTTGAACCTTACACACTTCCCTCCACAGGGCCCCTTGAGACTCATCAGCACATCTTCCCAAAGAAGGAAGAACGAGAGCAAAATAAAGAAACAACACGTCCCAAGCCCTCTGCGGTGATGGCACTGTTGGCATGTGGAGAGCCTGGAAGCTGACCTGTAAAGGCCCCTGCCCTCTGCGGTGATGGCACTGTTGGCATGTGGAGAGCCTGGAAGCTGACCTGTAAAGGCTCTGCTCAAGCTTGTACACGTCGGTGTACACTCCTTACCTCGCTCACACTCCCTCCAGAACTGGAATCATCCCTTTGCTGGGGCTCATGACGAAATGTTCCTTCCCACTCAACAGTCTGTTTATATGTGGAATCTGAAAATAAATGTTCTGGTTTTCGCCCGATATAACCTAGCGAGACACGGGAGCAGTCCAGGAAGTCTTTTTCTTCCTTAGTCTCGGATTTCTCAGAATCTAAACTGAAGACGTTTTCTTCTACACGCTTCTGGAGGACACAAGATCTTACTGGAATTTTGAAACTGATCTTCCTTCTAGACTCGAGGGTCTCCTTCATTATCTTGTTGGAGTGAGAATCCTGAGAAAATGGAAATTGCTCACATTTTCCCGAACTGTCTTTAAATTTCCCGTTCCTTTTTCTCTTGCGCTTCCGTACCTTCTCCCGCTCAGCAGCTACAGCATGCCAGCTTTTCTCACCTGCCTGGCCTGCAGACTTGGGGCGCACTTCTCTGGCAATCTTAGGATTGCTACGATCAGGGTTACCCCTAACATTTGTTGATTTGGTATCTCTAAAATCTGTGCAGTGAATTCTATCTGTTTTAGTTCCATCTGCGGAAGGACTCTGTGAAATCATCCGATTTGAGTGTGGAGCTTCTTGGATTCTGTCTGGTCCTTGAGGTGAGGAACTGATTTTCAGTCTCTTTCTGGGAATGTCAATATCTACACTCGATCTGCAAAGCAGAACAGAGACCCAGGTTAAAGTTAGACACGACGCTGCACTGTGTCACTGCAGCAGGGAGGGGAGCACTGGACCGATGCGGAAACTAGCAAAAAGTAAGCAAGTCACATTAGGGAAGAAGTTGAAAGGACTGCTGGACAGACTGCTTCAAACACAGATTTGCTATTTTGCAAAGAAGGATAGATTTATAACTTCATGTAACAGCAGATAACAAATCCCAAGTGGATTAAACATTTATGATGAAAATAATCATTACCATAATTGCTATACTTTTTATTAAAACCTGGGGTAGCAAATAAGGGAAAGAAATTTTACTTGACTTCTAAAGGTGACAACAGTGGGGGAAATAAAGGAAAACACCAATAGCATGTGACTATTTAAAACTTTAGCAGATTTTTTTTTGGACCCAAGGAACTGGAGGTTGATGCTGTGGCACAGCAGGTAATGTCATTGCCTGCAACATCGTTATCACATAGGGATGCCAGTTCCAATCCTGGCCGCTCTACTTCCCTTCCAGCTAGCTCCCTGATAATGCGCACTGGGAAGGCAGTGGAATATGGCTCATTAGCTTGGCCCCTGCATCCATAAGTGCCAACCCTACAGGTAGCAACTTAATGCACTATGCCACAGTGCTGGTCCTTGTCTTTCAAACTGAGAGAGAGAGAGAGAAGAAAACCCATAAGAATTGAGAAATGGTATTTGCTAGATATGTGATAGATAACAGCCTTAGTAAATAAAAAGTCTACCAAAACGTACCAAGACCCTGTCACTGGACATAAAAATTAACACGAGGGTGGTTAATAAACAGTTTTTTCTAAAAGTTTGACTTCCCAAGTGATAGCAGGCAACAGTGTATCGTTTCTTCTACCAAATGAGTAGAGATTTTACCGAACACAAATTGGCATGGACTGGTCAAACACACTCCTCCCAGCTGTGTTGGAAACGCTAGCTGACCTGACAGCCCTGAAAGGGTTGAACACAAACCAAGGGTTCTTGAGGTACACATGCTCTTAATTTCTCATCATTGTCCTCTCAGAAGTCTATTCAAAGGTGCAAACATCAGAAATGAGTATATAAAGATATTCAATTCAAAATTAGCTCTAATAGGCAAAAATCAAAAAAAAAAAATGCTAAAATTTTGTATACAACTAAAAATAAGGTCACATGTTCATAAAATGGAATCTCGCTCACTTCAAAAGACATTTATGAAATCACCAATGACTTCAAAACATGTTGACATATTATTAAGGAAAACGCAAGTGAAATACATACATGTACATGTCTATTCTCAATAATTTAGAAAAGAATAAGAAGGTCAGGAAGAAATGCAACACCATGACAGAAGCAACACCAGCTAGAGGCAGGAATATTTTGCTGCTCAAGAAAAGGAAACACTACTTTGTAGTCAAAAGGGGGAATCCATTGGTTGATACCGATCAATGTCCATGCATCCCCAGTGCTTGCTGTTGCACTCAGCACCGCACGGTCAGTAACACACAGCAGAGTCCTTGCACCAGGAGAACCGCAAACAAGTGACTTCTCTAAGAACTAAGATCTAACAAGTCATAACTTAGCAAATTCTAACAATTTCACCTGCGTCTTCGTGTGGCCTAACTTCTTTGTTATACTTTTTGCATTAAAGGCAAACAACTGCCCATGGGTCATGAGTAGCTTCACACTGCCTAGAGCACAGGTGTCCCACATGAGGGCCTTTGTTCAACTCCTGACATGGCTTCTGCTAAGGGACACCCTGGAAGGCAGCACGTGACAACGGCTCAAGTCCTTGGGTCCCCCAGCGAGTGCCCCGACATGGGAGATCTGCACTGACTTCCTGTCTCCTAGCTTTACCTGGCTTACCCCAGCTGGTGTGGCCATTCTGGGAATGAACCAGCAGATTAATTTCCATTTCTGTCTTTCAAATACAGAGAAATCAATCCATAGTTTTTTCATGATTCACATTTTCCAGGAACATGGACAACTCTAAGGGGAGCACTAAGTCTGTACCGGCTAAAACATTGCCAATAGACAAGTTATTGAAACATCAAACAGTATTTCAGAACCTAAAAAGTGCAAAGAGCATGTCCATGACAAAGCCAGACTCTCCTGTGAGCCTGCAGGCAGAGACGGGGCAAGAGTGAGCTCAGCAGCAACTGAGCAGAAGCCAAGGCCACGTCCCGCACGGCGCCCGGGGCCTCTACACCTCTTACTGAGGCCACCTACCCTGTAGCTATGAGTACTGCAGAAGGTACAGGAGTTGGGGTTCACATCAGCTTGTTGTAGCATCCCCCAAAATGGGGAAAGAGCAGGGATCACATGGGTACAGGGCGACAGGTGACACTTTATATGGTAACAATCAACACAACATGCGATTTGTGACAGAATGAACTTCACCAGGTAATCCTACAAAAGCAATCTGCCATTAAGAAATGACTGAAAGTATCCTTGAAAGAAAAAATTCAACAGAAAAACCCAAGTCAGAATAAGTGCAGGTTGGTTGGGCTTTGCCACAGCATCAGCTGGCACATGCAGGGACTGGGGCAAATCCTATCAAGCTAGCTTGCAGAACCACCTCAGAGTGCAAGATCTGGGACTGGGAGTCGGAATGGGCCCAGCAGGGAAACTGTGCACCCTTCTCTGATGAGCTGCAGCTCCCACAGGTGAGCACGGAAACCAGGGCTGGGGACACGGAGAGCTGGCTAGATAGGTGGGGGCACCTGTCGGGAGGAGTGTGGGTTGAACAGTGGGGTTTCTTGTGTTGAGCTATTCTTGGATGCCCAATGACATGTACGAGAGCCAAATGAGAAGTGGGACAGAATACAGCAGTCTGCTGCACATGCTGGCAAGCATAAGAAGCAGGGCTGAGACCGGGCCTGCTTGGGGCAGTTCCTGCTGGGATACTTGAGGGCAGGGTCAGGCTGGGCCACAGCACCCACTGGTTTATGTAAGAAATTGTGTGCCGAAGACAGAGCTGACCTAGCAAATACAATTACCAGTGTGTGTGGGCTGCTGTGGATGACAGAGGCAGCGAGACCCCATCCTGGCAAGCACAGATGAGTCAGGCCCGGGATCACTTCAGATCAAGTTTCTTTGGGAAATCACCCTCAACTGAACCGCTGGACCCAGAACTCCAATGGGGAGAACTGCAGGGTCTGTGGTCTGACCGTGGAGCACATGTATCAGAACTGGGCCTCCTCGGTGGTTTAGAAGAAGCAGTGGATGGCATGCCCAGATGTACATGGAGAATATAGCAGTCCACTGGGGCCTGCAGAGAACATCTGGCACTAGTGCAGAGGAAGCAGGGCAGAACAAACTGGTCAACCGCCCTAGCCAAGTATTGACAGCAAATATCTGGGCAAATGGAGACTCCAAGGTGGACTATGACAGCCGATGGACCTTGAAGGGATTTCCTCATCCTTGGAGCAGAGATCAATAGTACTTCAGAACTACTGAAACCACTTGAACAGAATCCTCAGAGCATGCTCCATATCAGAAACCCTGAGAACATACTGGGTGACTGTCCCCAAACCCCATGGTTGGGATGCTGGGTGTGGCTCCTCCTCCATCACACCCTTCTGCCAGACACAGGAAGAAGAAAAAGAAAATGTGGAACTATGGTCTCACCCACTTTCCTCTAATCCTTGACCCTTCCCCAATCAACTATCTTAACATCATAAAAAATAAAATTTGTGTATTAAAATTTTTAAGTTAAAAAATATAAAAAAACTTAACAAAAACAGCACAAGTCAAAGACAGCTGGATTTTTCTGTTCACTTTTTGTTTTCAGAAGGCACTTGGATTGTCTGGACAATTTCTATACATTTAATGCTGCTTTTTCTTCTCCTATTTTCAGAGAAACCTACACTTCAGCATCTGTCAAACATGGAAAAACAACTCATTCAGAACTTCCATAAACACCCAAATGTCACGAAGGTACGCACCTCACCACCACGTGTCCAAATCAGATCACCTCAGACAGCAATCTACATTTCAACATGTACAAAATAATCTTTATAGATTTTTATTGCAATCAACTTTTACTTAAATTTATAGTAAACAGTAAGACAATCCAGTAATCATACTGCACACACAAAACAGTACCAAACAAGATTTTTAAAATCTTGTCATTTGGTCTCACAGTTCTAAGCCCAAAATACCAAATGTCAAGAAAAAGGGGGAATATACCTTTTTAAGCTTTGTCTTCTTTTTGTATTACAGCACAAAATGTCTCGATCATCTGATTTCTGAAATATAACAAAAAAAAAGTGTATCAATTAGAAAATAAAAATCATGCACTCATGCTCTAATTATGGGAAAGGGGACGGAGCAGTCGTGTCGTTTCCCACAGCCGCATGTTAGTGAATATTCCAACAGAATGCTTACTTAATGTTTCCCACGATCTTGGGGAACACTGAGCTAATGTCTCCCCTCTCACTAGCGCCCCAAGCCCAGAAGAGCACTGGGTGCCCCCTGCCTGTAACAGAGCCCTGCACTCAGCCCACACTACTCCTGCAGCCTGTCTCTGTGTGCTCTGGAGAAGCACTCACGGATCGAATGTGGCTGTAACTGGCAAAGCAGAACAGTCACGCAGGAGGGCGTCTACGCAAGAGGATCAACGAGACAGAGGCCAAAGACGGAAAGATCAGCAACACACGTGAAACATACAAAGCAATACTAGAGGTTATGTTGACATGCCATGGCTTTGATCTAGCATGTTAGCATCACTGTACAGTAATATCTGTAAAGTATCATCGCTTACATAACGCTGTGCTCGAGGGCTGTGTTTCTGCTGTGTGTGGGCCAGCACTTTAAACTGCACCCTGTGGTGATGGCACCCCACATGAATGCCACTGTCCTGGCTGTGCTTCTTCCCACCCAGCTCGTGCTCAGACACCTGGGAAAGCAGCAGACGGCTCCAGTGCCTGGCCCTGCACCCACGTGGGAGATGCTGCCTGGCTTCAGCTGAGCACATTCCCTGCCATCGTGGCCTTTGGAGCGTGAACCAGCAGATGCAAGATCTCCTTCTCACTCTTTCAAATACATAATATAAATGTTAAAAATACATACACAGGGCTCAGTGCACTAGCCTAGTGACTAAAGTCCTGGCTTTGCAGGTGCTGGAATCCCATATGGGCACCAGTTCGTGTGCCAGCTACTCCACTTCCCAACCAGCTCCCTGCTTGTGACCTGGGAAAGCAGTCAATGATGGCCCAAAGCCTTGGGACCCTGAATCCACATGAGACCTGGAAGAGGTTCCAGGTTCCTGGCTCCTGGCCTCGGATCAGTTTAGCTCTGGCCACTGGGGAGTGAACCAGCAGATGGAAGATGTTTCTGTCCTTCCTTCTCTCCATAAATCTGACTTTCCAATAAAAACAAATAAATTTTAAACACACACACACAATTCCATTTCCCTGGAATCTTCAATTCTCGATCTCACATTCACAACTACGTAACTACCCTGGGTATATACTGAAGTTCAAGTTGAAGGTGATAAATACTTCATTAACCACTGGACAACTACTTGAACCGGTTTAATATTCTACCACTGTTTCCAATTCCTTGGGTAGGCATGGAAAGTACTCTGGACCTGGCTCTATTGTTATATAACGTTTTGGTGTCTTTGGGCAAGTCATTTCACTTCTGGACCTCAATGTATGAATATGAAAATGCAAATAAAAGATCTGCCCTGACTATCTCAAAAGAAGACTGCAAACAAGGACATATACAAACACTTACAAATGGTTTTGATTTATATCTGTATTGTATAAGCCCATAAGACAGTGTCTGTCAGCATAAGAAATGAAAGCACTTCTTGGTGAAAACAAGGGAAAAAAGGGCCAACATTGGTTTTACTTCTGTTGGCCATCAAAAGTAACTATAGGGTGCTGGCACTGTGGCACAGTAGGTTAAGCTGCCACCTGCAATTCCTGCATCACAAACAGGTACCAATTCATGTCCCAGTTCTTCCCTTTCGACGCCAGCGCTGTGCTGTCGGCCTGCAAAAGGCAACGGAAGGTGGTCCAAGCGCTTGCGCCCTTGTGTTCCGCATGGGATGCACAAATGCAACTTCTAGCTTTGGTCCGGCCATTTGGGGATTGAACCAATGGATGGCTCGCTCGCTCTCTCTCACTACAACATTTACATGTAAATAAATAAAAATCTTAAACAATACAAAAAGTAGAAAAGTAGCTGGAAAAAATTTTGTCATAAAGATCCTAACTATGCAACAACACCGAGTTGTGCCTAGTTTCAGTATCTGAACACTCACTCCTGGCGTCCCTCCTGACGGCAGTGGTCGGACAGAGCACACTGAGCCGGTGCATTCACGAGGGTGTTCCGCCTTCTCGTCCTGAGAGTAGAAGAGCACAGCATGAATCAAAATATATCAAAATATTATCTAGTCACTGACATTATAAATCAACAATTCAATCTAGTAACGACCCCTGCAGGGGAATACACTTTGGTAGGAGGAAAAGAGTCCGCTAAACACTCAAGGGAGAGATGCATGCCAAGGCCGTGGCAGGAGGTGGTCACCAGCTCCGGCCAGGGCACGGGGTGGCACCGTCACCAGCTCCGGCCAGGGCACAGGGCAGCACTGTCACCAGCTCCGGCCAGGGCACAGGGCAGCACTGTCACCATGGTCGGACAGTCTCCTACAGAGTGATCTGTAGCACATCTAGTCATCTCCCTGCAGATCCTGAACCCATAGACCTAGGACAAACTGGTTTCTAAGTACCTACCATATATCAAAGTAGTTCTAGGCAGCAAGCTGACATTACTGGAAAACAAATGTTGCTGCCTACGTGGAAATTGAAACCAAGCACAGGAATTTACAAGTAAACAAGTAAAATACTCAATGTGGCCTTTGATGCTATGGGGGAAAAAAAATACAGCAAAGAGGATAGGAAAGGCTGGGAGCAGGGTGCAGGATTTGCAATGTTAAACAGAATTCTCAAAGGACATTCCACTTATGAGTTGACATTTGAATGGACAGCTCAAAAACAAATAAACCATGTGAACATCTAGGGAGAATTTTCTATTCAAAGAGAGCCCAGCAAGTGTAACAAGAAGGTACATGTCCAGCTTAATGCAGAGAGCAGCAAGGAAGACCTGGAGAGTCAGACCAACCAGCAGAGGGATGGGTAGTAAGGCATGGAAGGAAGGAAGTTTGGGCAGTCCCAGCAAGGACTTCCATGTTCCTCCGGATGACAAGGAAAACACCAGAAAGTATGGAATGGAGGAGTGGCAAGAGCTGACTTTAAAAAACAAACAAAAATGGCCTAGCGGCTAAATCCTTGCCTTGAACTCCCAGGATCCTGAATGGGCGTTGAATTGTGTCCTGGCTGTTCCACTTCCCTTCTAGCTCCCTGCCTGTGGCCTGGGGAAGCAGCTGAGCGTGGCCCAAAGCCTTGGGACCTTGCATCTACATGGGAGGCCCTGAAGAAGCTCCTGGCTTTGGATCTGTCTTTCCAATATTAATTAATTCATTAATTAAGGCAGATCTCATATAAAGACAGAAAGATCTCGTGTTGCTGGTTCACTCCACAAGTGGCTTGGTCAAACACTGTTGCTACATCAAGTGGACCCAGCAGATTGAGGCCATTGTTGTCCTGGGAGAGAGGACAGCAAACAGTCCAGCAGGAACGAGGTTAATAAACAATTGGGGGGGAATTGCATGTCAACTATGAATGGCAAATGGAACAGCGTGGGAGATCACCCCTGGATCTCTGCTTGCTTAGCCCATGTGGGAGGCCACTGGCACACGGCACAACACAGGCACGCGACACACCATGTCCCAGGGGAACCTGCTGACAAAGGCTTAGAACTCAACCTGCCTGTTAACTAGGCATGCAGTGAGCAGTGGGCTGCACCCCAGCCTTTCTTCTCAGTCCTTGGCAGAGCTGTGCTAGGACTTCCCTGATAAACAACTCTAAGAAGTCAAACAGGACCCTCATCCTGTTTACCAGCCACACGTAATGAATATGGCCGGAGGCATAGCTTTCAGCCCAGCTTTTGTGCCCACAGGAGTCATGGCTTACCTGCCCATGGCCTGAGGCACAGCTTCCAGCCCTGTGCTAACGTGCCCTATAACTTGATTGGAAGGTCCAAACAGACAGGCCTACTGGCCAGTTAGAGTGTCAATGGGACATCCTTCTGCCTGCCCTTTCCTACTTATACAAAACTTGTAATTTGTTCACAATAAATGGACATCCCTCACCAGTTTGTACTTGGTAGCTCTGCCGCCAAAGCCCACCACTGCCTCACCCATTGGTGGTCTGGGGCCTGGTCAGGGACCACACCCTCCCCAAGAGAACAGGAATATCAACCAAAAATATCAGGGTGCTGTATGGCCACCTGCCAGGGGTCCAGTCCTCCTAACCTTCACCTATCCTTGAAGATCAGATTAGTAATCAGAACAGCAGTTAAATACCCAAGGGACAGGCAACAAGAAGCGGAATGATTGATCCAGGTCATGATAAAGTCTTGCAAACTAACCTAATACCACAAATATTTGCCAATTCACCTTTCATCTTGGATAGCAACACCTCACCAACACTCCAGTGACAAGTCATAGATTACGCTTTTGTTTGTTCTTGGTACCATCAAACACACTGCACTTGTGCTCCCTGGAGACAGTTAATAAATATGCTGCATTTCATGTACCCAACCCCGGCTCAGTGTACTGAGCGCAAAGGAGCAAGGCCCATGAGGAGCACGTCTTCCCCACCCTCAGCCTCCATTCTGACGGGAGAAATCTTGGACAACACCGAAAAAATCGAAAAAGAAAAACTGGGGAAAACAGCACATAAGTTATTGCCACAAAGGGGAGGCTCGGACGGGCCCAGAATCACAATCAGAAACAGCTCAGAAAGTTACTTCTAAATAAAAAGTTGTGAGAACACATAAAACAATGCACGTAAAGAAGGAGAAATACAACCGACTTTTGGGACAGACAGGGCAAACACAGCCCTCCCTCACATCTGAGTCCCCGGGCTCGGGGATTGTTCCCGGCAGCTGGCTGGCACCCGGGGAGGGATGGGTAGAGTTCCTCCTCCCAGTTCCAGTCCCAGCTGGCTGGCACCGTGCAGGCATTTGGGCAGTGAGCCACAGGATGGATGCTCCATCTCTGTCTCTCAAAATAAAGACGTTTAAAAGTCCTTTATACACCTCACTGTAATAGTGTGAACAAACGTAGGGTCAGACATCACATTCTTACTTCATCAGAGTTGGGTGACGAGGTAGTGCTTCTTCTCTGAGACGTCTCTATTTTTCCACAAGATTCTTTGTTGGACATCTTGAAAAGCTAAAACATAAGAAATACAGCACATGTTTTATCATAATAAAAAATTTATTATTTCCCCTGGTGTCCAATGTGGAGCTCAAAAAAAAAGACTTCAAAGGGAACCACGTGGCCTGACTCAACCGAGAGAAGGCTTCACAAGGTCAGTGCCTTCCCTCTAGTGGGACTGCCCGTGGAAGTGACCCTTGGCACTCCATGGCTCTGCACAAACACAGAGGACCCCAGGCCACAGCCTAGCTACAGTCGAACCTCCAGAGGGATCGTATTATTAGGGGGATGGTGTAGGGAAGGGCAGCTGTTTAGGCCAGCAGAGGTCCTAATCCCTAACCTCCTATTTGCTCTTTCCTACCACCTTCATTTTCCTTTTGCGAGCAAGGTCGTGGGTGCGGTGTTTGGAGGAAAACTGGAGGAGGACCCACAGTCTCTGGCAGAGGCCACTCTTGTGTGTGACTAGAAACTCCCCAGGTGGATTCCGAATGCCGACGGCCTGAAGGGATACCCTAGTGCCCAGCTCCCAGCCACGTTTCAGGCTGGTCTCTCCTTGGTGGAGGAGGGGTGAGACTCCTGGCCACCCCCATGAGTGTGTGACTTGGGTTGATCCCTGAAAGTGTGGGCCTTTGCATGACCCCCTCTATAGTCCCGAGGTGAGCTGAGAAAACACCAGTCTCTTTACTGTGTCTCCCTTCATTCTATCACCCACACAGTGTCCTGCCTCTGAAACTGAACAGCCTTAGAATGGGAGAGCGGGGCCTAGCACCCTGGCCTAGCTGCTAAACTCCTTGCCTTCAACGCACCAGAATCCCAAATGGGCGCCAGTTCTAATCCCAGCAGCTCCACTTCCCATCCAGCTCCCTGCTTCTGGCCTGGGAAAGCAGTCGAGGACGGCCCAAAGCCTTGTGACCCCTGCACCCACGTGGGAGACCTGGAGGAAGTTCCTGGCTCCTGGCTCTGCATCGCCACAGCACTGTCGCTGTCACTTGGGGAGTAAACCATTGGATGGAAGATATTCATCTCTGTCTCTACTCCTCTCTGTATATCTGCCTTTGGGAGAGCTGTTATGGTCGCCTGGAAGCTCCTATAGCCACAGGGAGTCTTTCAAGACTTCAGGGGGCCTGCAGCCAGGTAAATCTTTTCAAACCCTAATCACCTCTGAAGCCCAGACTCGCCATTTAAAAAGGGAGGGGCATGCTTGGAGTCCGCCCTTTGAGGAATTTAAGACTTTGCTTCTGTTTATGTTCCCATTGCGGTTCTCCCAAATCAGCTAGGTTAGCTGAGAAACTTAACCCTTCCTGATTCATTTTGAGGCAAGCCTGTTACAAGGCATGCTCCCACCATTTGATCCCAGATGTCTTGCCAATTTTAAGCTAAATTGAGATCGCACACATTTGTGGGTTTTTATTTTGATCAGGCCGAGAAGGAAGTTCAAGCAGCAAGCAGTAGCAGTCCTCTTCCTTAGCTCCGGGGGCTACTTTAACTTTTCAGGGAAAGGGTTACCGAGGGTCCTGGAGCCTCCGAGGGGTTTATAAGACCGGGGCAGGGCCGGTGAGCAGGAGTAATCGTGGCAGTCCTGAGACACTCCTGTAATAGCTGCACACAGGGTCAGACTGGACTTGCCCCATCTCTGACATACACCTCAGGCACCGGCTAGACCAGGGAGAAGGGGGCAAGTCTCTCTAGCCTGTTCATTGTCTTTTTGTTGCTCAGATGGGATCTCAGAATTCACGAGTGGATTCCCGGACTCCTCTTGGTTGTTTCCTTAAAAATTGAGATTTATTTGGCTCCCAGATCATGAACAAAAAGGACTTAATCTTTTTCTGCATGAAGGCCTGGCCCAAATACTCCCCTGCTAATGGCGAAACTTGACCTTCCACAGGAAGTCTTAATTACCGTACTATTTCAGAATTGGACCATTATTGTAGATGTTGGCAAAGGTGGGTAGGAAATGTCCTATGTTCATCTCCTGGGTCACTTTAAGAGCGGCAGAATAGAAAAAAACCTTAGTTCGGACAACTGGGAAGTAGGTAATTTGTAAGTAAATACAGATCCTCCTCAGGGATCTAATCCCACACCTCCGGAGGCCTTTATTCAAACAGCCCATTTCCGCAGGAAGCAGCCAGAAGACGTGCTCCCACTTTACCCCTACAGAAGTGGGACGTGGGATTTCAACAGGGGGTCTGAGACATCCAGACTGAGGTCTTGGCCACACCCATTTCCTAACTGCCCAAGAGATCCTAGGGGAACGTGTTACCTGTAGGTTCCCGCCCAACAAGGAGGGGTCAGGGCTTAAAACCCCAAAACCCTTCTTCAGACGCTTGATGTCTGCCCTATTTCCAGAAGCACCCTGCCTCCTGGCTTTCTCTCAGGAGGTGCTTTCCCCTTCCCAAATAATCCTTTCTGTCTGCGACAGATTCCTGGCTTTTTATCTCTATGATACGCTGAGGAAAGAACCCACTGGGCATTTGTGGTAAAATACTAGATATTATTTTTATTTTGGTGGTTCAAGGCCCAGAGCTAAGATGCCACATCCTGCCAGTGGTCCATTCCCCTTCACTCACAGTCTCCTTTATTACAGCTTTGCCACTTTTTAAAATCGCCTTTTTAGGAAGGACTCGCAACCATGCCTTGAGGCCTGCCTTCTCTAAGCACCAGATCCACACTGGAACACTGCGTTCTTTGGCTCCACCTGTATACCTCCAGCCCGGTCAGTCAGAAGGGCTTGCTTGTCCTCATACAGCCTCTATTAAGGTGGCCAGTAAGACGCACACATTCTTAGAGCCCTAGTCTCACTATCCATCACACAGAGAATCCATCATCCGGAGGACCGCTGGACTCACCTGAACAAGAAGCGAGCCTCAACAAATAACGTGCTTGCACAGCTCTGTCTCCCAGACCTTGAGCTTCTGGAAGAATACAGCGACCACAAAAATGCAGCAGGCACGTGGCTCTCTGTGAGGGCTGGGCTCTCCAGTTAGCAGCTGCAAGGCTGTGAGGACGTGCACACCCCATTTCTGAGTGCCCACTTACACACCCAGCTGCCCTGCTCAGAAGCCGCAGTGAAGGCTCACCCGGCGTGGCAGATGTGCGGCTTCTGCCTCTGCCGGGCCACTGCAGGCAACCGGGAAAGCCACCGGCACGTGGCGAGCATGCCCTGACAGCTTTTCACTGCCTGCTGAGGAAATTTTCCAGAATATTCACTCTTGCCCTCTAAGACATTTCCATCTCTCACCCACTGAAGTTGCTCCGCCCACTCCCCAGTGTCGCTTTCCCAGTCCTGCTCTGGACCACGTCAATACTGCTAGCCGACACAAGGGAAAAACAGCAGTAAGGCACAAAGCGACAGTGCAATCACAAGGACTCTGGGTCATGTACCTGCAGCACCCTGTGCTGGCACCCGGGCAGCAGAAATCCACACCAGGTCTGCTCAGCAGAATCACGGTCAGGGGATCTAAGAGAGCCCACTGGCTTCTGTGGCCAGTAGGGACCGAGATGAAGACTGAACAGCAACGAGAAACCAGGCGATTCCTATCCTAATCAGAGTAGGTAAAGTTCCATAAAAGAATGACCAATTGTACTACATCACACTTTTAGAATGCTTTCATGAGCATGAAGAAAAACAATACGCTAGTATTGGGTAGAGGGCGAGAGGACAGGGAGACGCAGAGAGATGCTAACAGCTAACAAAAAACTACTAATAAAAACTAGGAAATGAACATCCAACCTGCACTTCTAAGAACCTGAGCACAGACCCTAACTTACCCGGAAAGCCTGGCTTGTCAGTTCATAGCAACAGCCAAACTCACAGTTACACTTCCACATTACAGGAGTGACCCTGTTCCTTTCCTGACCTAAGCATTCCATTGCATGGGTGGGAAAGACACACACAAAATAAGAACTTCCAAGAAAGGCACTATTTAGAGCAAAGAATTAGTTCATGTCACCTATCACAGCGTAACCCTGATCCACGCTGGTCTGACGCTGTTGTTGCGTGTAAAACAGCATTATCTTACCCACAGGACACTGAAAAAAAGATTCAAGCTGCCCAAGAAAAAGCCCTTATACTAACAAAGACAAATGTTTTACACTCAGCTTAGTTTTGAAGCCTATATGGATCTCGCAGAAATCAGAATAAAGCCCGTGAGAGGGATTTCCTGCGTGGCCAGCCTGCACTCCGGCTTTGGGGCTCCCGTCCCCTGCACAGCGGCCGGCCGAGGGCAGGAGCGGGCAGGGAGGCCCCCAGCCTTGAGCCTGGTTTTGGGGCTCCCGTCCCCTGCACAGCGGCCGGCCGAGGGCAGGAGCGGGCAGGGAGGCCCCCAGCCTTGACCCTGGTTTTGGGGCTCCCGTCCCATGCACAGCGGCCGGCCGAGGGCAGGAGCGGGCAGGGAGGCCCCCAGCCTTGACCCTGGTTTTGGGGCTCCCGTCCCATGCACAGCGGCCGGCCGAGGGCAGGAGCGGGCAGGGAGGCCCCCAGCCTTGACCCTGGTTTTGGGGCTCCCGTCCCATGCACAGCGGCCGGCCGAGGGCAGGAGCGGGCAGGGAGGCCCCCAGCCTTGACCCTGGTTTTGGGGCTCCCGTCCCATGCACAGCGGCCGGCCGAGGGCAGGTGCGGGCAGGGAGGCCCCCCAGCCTTGACCCTGGCTTTGGGGCTCCCGTCCCCTGCACAGCGGCCGGCCGAGGGCAGGTGCGGGCAGGGAGGCTCCCGCCTAGGCGCCCCAACCCGCACCAGCGCCGGGAGACCTCACGCAGCCTCCTCCTTCCCCAGCGCAGCTCCAATTTGGGGTTCCCCGCTGCCTGCCTCCCAGCGTCGGACCCTCTCACCCCAACCTTCCCACGCTCCAGTGCTTCCAAGAGGAGCGCATTTTCAGCTTTCTTGGAAAAGGGAAAACTGCAAAAGCGAGTCTTGAACCTGGGATTCCAACGGACTCGCCTCGCCTCTCTCCGGCCGCGTCGCAGGCAGCACAGGCCACAGACCCGGGCTTCTCTCACCTCCGCCACACCGGACTCGCAACGGGAACAACTCCGACGCTAGGAAGCCGAGGAGGGGAGACCCTGGCGGGGCTCCGGGCTGCCCGGCTCCCGCGCGGGACCAAACGAAAACACCACCCGGAGGACCGCGCGGAGCCGGGCTCCAGGGGCTCGGCCCTCACGCACGCCGCCCCGCCGCCCCGCCGCCCCTGCCCGGGAGAGCGGCGCCCCCGGGGCGGCGGACGCCCGCGGTCGGGGCTCGGGGCTCCCGCGTCCAGCGCCCGGGACGCCCGCGGACCCCGCTCCCCTCAGCGGCCCGCCCTCGCCGCACCCGTCACCCGGCGTGCCCGCCTCCGACGCCCGCCACCGGGGAGCTCTACCTGAGGCGCCGCGCCGGCCGTCCCGAGACGCCGCGGCGACCCGAGCCCCGGAAGCCCGCGCGGGGGCCGCGGGGGCCGCCGGGAAGTGTAGTCCGGGCCCGCCGCCGCGCCAGCCGGCCGCGCCGTGCTCCGAGCGGGCCTCCGGGGGCCGCGGGCCGCCTCGGGGCGCAGGCGGAGCGGCGGAGCGGCGGAGCGGGCGCGCGCGGGGAGGCGGCGCCGCGCGCGGACGGGATCTGGGCCTGCCGTCGGCGCGAGGCGCGCGGGCCGGGCGGGCGTTCGCGTCGGTTCCCGAGCGCCCCGCGGCTCCCGGGCGGGCCTGAGGAGGCGGCGACCGCGAACATGGCGGAGGAGGAGCGGCGAGCCCTGCAGGAGGCGGCCGAGGGGCCGGCTCCGGACGCGGCGCTGCCCGCTGCGGCCTGCGGCCCCGAGGCGGCTGGAGGCGGTAGGTGCGGGAGGCCGCGCGGGGCGCCGAGGGGAGGCGGGCGGCCGTTCTCTGGAGGCTGCGGACATGGCCGGGGAGCCCGCGTGGATCGCGCCCGGCTCGCGGTGCCGGTCCCTGCCGAGCCTGCGCCCCGCGGTCTGGTCTTCCGCGGCGTGCTCCCCCGGACCCGGGGCCGGCGGGCACCGGCCAGCGGCGGGCTGGATTCCGACTGCCGCGGCGCAGCTCGTGCGCGGCAGCAGCGGGCGATGGCGGCTGGCCGTGCCCGGGCCCGGCGCGGCTGTCCGGGTCCCCGAGGACACTGTGCGCTCCCGGAGCATCTGCAGGTGTCTGCGTTACGGGACCGGGAAGGGACACTTATCCGGTTCCTAGCTTAGGATTTGAAGTCATTCACTGACTTTAGTACTTGGCCAGCTTTGAATTGGAGGCTTGACAGACGACTTGGAGAGTTGGGATTCGCTTGCGATTTTTAAGCAAAGCTGTAACTGGACTCAGTCGATTTCGGAGTGGGTCATATCAGAACACGGGGGTGGCAGAGGCTTGCGCCCCCCGGGCGGTCGGAGTGCCAGCTTCACCTCCAGCTTGCGATGCCTGAGGTGAACCAGAAGCGGTTCTGCAGCTTTGGGGAATGTGGGCAGATGTGTAATATGAGGAATGAGTGAGAGACCTGGAAATACGTTACTGGGGCAGAGATGGCTGGGAGATCTGCAATACGTAGGAGCTAATATACGTACTAGTTGCCCTTTAAATCATTTGTAGAGGGCTGGTTAGTCCTATGAAGTCTGTTCTAACTAGGCGAGGTGAAAATGGGCCGTTAGAAGTAGGTTTTTTAAAGTAACGGGAGTTGTGGAAGAACCTTCCGGGACTTCGGATTCGTCTGAGGTAACAAGAGGTCTGCCTGTTAACTTCTGCAGGATTAATGCTGTGGCAAGAAGCGTGTCGAGTGGTTGGAACAGATTTTTGGACACCTGTTCTCAAACTGGAAAGTGCTTTCTGGGGGTGACCGGGCTGCCATGCATTTGCAGTAGCTGCTGAGTCTGCCATAGTGGAGCACCACGTTTTTTCGAGGACAACAGGCTCCTTTCTCTTGTTTTGTACTAGTACTTAGAATAATTTCCAGAAGTATCTTTTTTGTAGTGCTGTAGATCTTGTTTCATACAATAGAGATCTTTGAACTGTGGGAATCCCAAGTTTTTATAGTACAAATTAGATAGGTTGGTTTATAAATTGATTTCCAGGGAATAACTGACTTAACCAAAAAAAAAAAAAAGGTTAGTGTGGGAAATGCCCTTTTATAAGTGCAGCCTTAATATAAATCTTAAAAATGACAGACGATTAAGAAGAAATTAAGCAATAATGTTCTTCATGTTCATTTAAAAATAAAGTGAAAATTACTATGATTTTTTTTACCTAATGTGTTTATTTGAAGGGGAGAGTGGGTTGCATAAAGTTCTATCCTCCATCCCTGGTTACTCCCCCCGTGGTCAGAATGTCCGTGGCTCAGCCAGACCCACACCACCACAAGCCGGAACTCCACCCAGGCCCTAGGGGACCACCCTGTGCTGCTTTCCCGGGTACGGGAGCAGGGCTGGAAGTGGAATTAAACAGTGCTCCATGTATTCGACACCAGCATGGCAGGCAGCAGCTCAGCTGGGCTACAGTGCCAGTCCTGAGAATTAATTTTGAATAAATTTGAGCAGGAGTGTCTGACGCCGTCAGTTGCTTTACAGAATTGCTGACATGGGGTACCAGCGCACATTGCCAGCATCTTGGGGGACCGCGAATTGAACGTCTAGCTTCCAGCTTCTGCCTCGCCCACTCCCAGCCTCCAGCCTCTGTGGGCAAGAGGGGCTCTCTGTCTCTGCTTCTCTTTCTACTTCTTAAGAGATTTAAAGTAAAAAGCTCCTCATTAAGAAGAAATGACAGCTAGTTTTCTAAATAAGCTTGAGTGCCTAATGTGTGCAGGTTGCTGCACCGGGCAGTTAGCTATCAGAAAGATGCAGAATAAGACTTAGCGCTGCCATCTTCCTGCTTGTTTCTGGGAGAGACAAATGAGAGGTGAGCTCAGAGGGAGGCTGGCGGGAGGGAGACAGTGCTGAGATGTATGGCAGAACGTTCAGGTTTAGCATTGTCTAAGCTAATAGCATAATGAATGCAAACGCCCCGTGTCTGTGCCGCTGCACGCTTTGTGCCTCAAGCTCTCTCAGCATCTTGTAGTCTCACAGACTCTCTGTCCATGTGCCTTTCCTTTAAAAAATACTCATATATTCCTGTGTCTTTGTCTTTAGAAGGCATGCCACTGTCCCATCCATCTCCTTTTTTATATGCCAAGCTTCTTAAAAAAAAGAATCTGAGAGCCCGTCACAGTAGCCTAGTGGCTAAAGTCCTCGCCTTGCACGTGCCGGTATGGATGCTGATTCTGTTCCCAGCGACCCCACTCCCATCCCTGCTTTCTACACAGCATCTTTTCCCAGTGCCTAGCCCTTCCACACCTCACTTCCTAATTACGTGTGTGTATAGTGATCAGCAGTGGATTCAGCAGCATTGCAAAACGCATCCCTCACCTCAATCCGAACTTACAAGTATTTAAAGAGTGTGTACTGTTTAAGAAACCTGAAAATACATGACTGGAGCATGTGAAAGGCTCTAGAATTGAAAGCATTTAAATTACATTTTAAAATTACTTTGAGATTTTGAGATGGTCTGGTTGCATTTTTGGAATCATAAGGAAGAAAGAGCAGAGTGTAGCTACTCCCTCCAGTGACAGCATGCTCCCCAGCTCGCTGAGCACCGGCGCTGAGCACCGGCTCGCGCTGTTGTAGCGGCGTGTCTCCCCAAGGCCTCTTGCTCACTCCAGCCCCAGCCCAGGCGGGAGGTGGGAGTTGGGAGCCCAGGTGGAGGTGCCTCCAGAGTCCCTCCTGGGCTCCGGAAACAAATCCTTGCTCCCTGCTGGACATGACCTGAACACTCCACCCAGAAGCAGGTCAGACATACTGTGCCGAAAACTAAATTCATTTTTTCTCATCATCAAAAGGTTTTCTTCTTTCTTTTGTAACAAACCATCGTTCTCAACCAGATAAACTCCCATTACAGTCATTGCTTTTGCCCTGCCCACCCCAGTCGTGTTGCTTCCTGCAATGCTGTCCTCTCTGGTACCTTCCTGCTGCCCGAGGTGCCATCCAGGAGGTGTTGAAAGCTTCGCGGTCCCTGCTGCTGGTCACTGCCTCCGAAGCCTGAACAGTAACACCTGCGCTGGCTGCCCGCAGCGTGTGCTGTCCTCAACTTGTGTTGTTTTTACCTGCCTGTTTTCTGCTTACTGCGCCTGTAAACATTTACCATTCCAGCCAGAGCAGATGAGGCTGGCTCTGTCTTTTATACCACATGCCTTTGTTCCTCCTAATACTCCAGTTTATAATGCCAGTAATTAAATCTGTGCTTTGTGCAGTTCTGCTCATACTGTTATGCCCAAATTCTAAGTTCCCCCAAAATCACCAGGAGTCTGAAATGGATGCAAGCACACAAGGGCGGTTTGTTCAAGCTCGAGCCCGGGCCCTGACCATCACCGCTGCGGTGGCTCCAGGTTGAGACGCAAAGGCAGAATTTTGGGGGGGTTATTATATGCGGTGGCTCCAGGTTGAGACGCAAAGGCAGAATTTTGGGGGGGTTATTATATGATTCAGGGGATTCCTCACAGTTACACTCTTTCAAAAAGTGCAGCAAACAAGTTTCAAACAAGCAAATTGGCAGGCTGTGGAGACACACTAGGGGACCTTGCGTTGAGGAATATCCTGTCACTGATGAAATGAAACTTGTGCAGCTTCAGATCAGGGTGAGCGGGCTCACTGGGGCTCACTGGGACCCTCCAGACCTCAGCTCTCCAAACGCTCCTTCAATAAAGCCTTGTTGCTTCCTCCGTCTGCCTGCATCGGAGTCGCAATCTTCCCGTAATAACATCTCCAGTCTCATTAATGTCTCTTGAAAATTGTTTGAAGACAGGAAACATTGTTTATTTTCTTACTTCAGTATCTTTTACAAAATGAGAACGTTTTATAGAATGATAATAATTGGATTAGCTTTTAAAACATGCAAACTTACACAGTGGAGGTTTCCTCTTTTTTTTTTTTTTTAAATAAAGGTTTATTTGTTTTGCTTGAAAGCCGGAGTTACATAGAAATGGGAGGATCTTGGAGGTCCCTCTAGTGGGGACCAGGACTTGAGGTGTGACATCCACACCAAGAACTTTGGGACATAGGAAGTGCAAAGACAAAATGAACCAGTGCACACTTTATTGAATTTTTCTGGGGCAACTTATACTGATTTTCTTGCAGGGCAAGCAGATAAAAGTTACTAGCTAACTAAACAATAGCATATAAGCTACTCCAATGATGGATCACCAGGCAACAGGATAAGCAAACATGAGTTACAGGAACCAACACCAGTAAACAAACAGGTCCAACTAGGAAAAGAATCTAACAGAACTTTGTACTCAGATACGCTCAGGCCACCAACACTACAGGAAGAGGACCATGATAATGACATCTGCAGCTCCCCAAAGTCTGCCGAGAACATCTGAGATTTGGGGTCCCTTGGGCATTTGGTGGTCCGGTTCAGTTAGTACATCTTCCAAGGAGGAGAGGCCTGGTTCCCTCCCCAAGTGGCCACAACAGCCGGAGCTGGGTTGCTCCAAAGCTGGGAGCACGGAGCTTCTTTCAGGTCTCCTACGAGTGCAGAGGCCCAAGGAATTGGGCCGTCCTCAGTTGCCTTTACAGGCTATAGGTAGGGAGCTGGACTGTAAGTGAAGCAGCCGGCGCTCAAGACTCCCAGCAGCACCTGTATGGGATGCTGGGCTCTGCAGCTGCCTCACGGGCAAGGGGGTGTGGCTTGCTGGGCCACCACGCCTGCCCCTTCCCCCCATCGTGTTGTTTGCTTCTGAAGTACATGTATCATTTTATGAACTGAAATGTGACAATATTCCCCATCTAGGTCCTAAGAGATTTAAGTGAAATAAAAACACAGATTTATAGGTAATGTGATCAGGTGGTAATGGGTGTTGAATGCAAATCGGTTAACACAGTGTCGTAACTTGCAATTGCATTTCAGAAAGACACATCTCCATTCAGAGACAGCTTTCTGACCTGGAGAAGTTAGCCTTCCGAGCTGAAGGAGATCTTGAATCTGCCAACTCATTGAACCCCGATAATCCTGACGCAGGTATTTACACATATTTGGATTTTTAAATGAAATTGCAAAGGTGTGTGACTGTAAGTTATTTTATAACTCCAAGGAAGTAATGGTCTCCAGATGTCTGTGGGCTGTGTGTTCTGTGAGGTTCATGCTGGCAGTCAGTGGGCTCCAGAGTGGGGGTCAGTCCACGCACGGGGACCCCAGGACTCTGAAAGCAGACAGGGTGTGTGCATGCATTTGTATGTATGCTTGCCTTCTCTAGCTGAGAGATACTGGTTGCATTAAAAATGTTAGTTATTTCCATTTCCAAATGCTTTACTACGATAAACCTGGATTTGAGGTTCTGTTTGTTTTGTACACTGTGCATTAAATAGTTGGGCTATATTTCTATTAAAATAAGACTTCTATTGTAGTGATCCATACTTTTCTCAGGAATGTATCAATAAAAAAAGTTCAGTGTTCATTAATAGAAGGCAGGAATTCAAGCCATGTCCCCACTCTCAGATCCTGCCACTCGCGTCCTGAGTGTGGCAGGCGGAGAACGGCAGTGGGGCCCTGGCACTCTGAGCCCTCTGTCCTGAGTCCCGCGCTGCCAGTGGCGCCTGCTAGGAGGTGAGCACGGAGGCGTCTTTGTTCCTTATTTGGCTGAATCCAGGAGTTGTAATTGGCTTCTGTTTCTTTTTAAGGAAATAAACAGGCTTGTCCATTGTGCCCCAAAGAAAAATTCAGAGCTTGTAATAGCCATAAGCTTCGTCGCCACCTTCAGAATTTACACTGGAAAGTGTCAGTTGAATTTGAAGGTAGGTATTTTTGGGTTTGCTAAAAGTGATATATATGAAATTCTTGAATTGTATTGTGAACATAAAACAAGTATTTTCAATGTGAAATTGTGAGGGATTTAATATCTCCAATTTTAATGATTGAAATAAAAAGTGCCATTGTATAGGGAAAGGTGCGTGTGGCGTGGCAGTTTAGGTGAGCAAACTCCCTAGCACTGTACCTGTACTGGGGGCTTTGCTGTATGCTGGGGATTCAGGATGCACATGGAAACATTTTTAGTAAGTTAGACTTTTGCGATAGAACAACTACTGTTTTACGTGTGTTTTTGAAAGTATAGTAAAGATAGTAAAACAAGAAAAAAAAATGATTGATGTGAATCCTGGAAGATTACATCTCTTTTTCTGCTGATGACCTAAAAAAACTAGTGAAGAATGTTCTTGACCATAATAGGGCAAGTGGTAATGAGGAAACAACACACCAGTTACAGTAATGACCAAGATGACAGAATCTGGGGAAATGAGAGAGAGAGAGGAGGAGAGATCATTAGAGGCAGGAAAGGAATTGAGGTTATTAAAGAAATGGGAGAGTCAGGTAACCGCCCGCCCCAGGGACGTGTGCACGGGAGGGAGAGGGGAGAGTCAGGGTGGCGGGGCAGGCCAGAAGACTGCCGGTTACCGCAGGCAGAGTTCGGACCTGGGTCTCCTGCTTGTGCGGTCACGTGGGTCTCACCACAGATGCGGAGACAGACAAGTCTGTCCGAGTGATGTTGACGTCACAGAAAAGGATAGCCACACTTGTTCTTCCAAAATCTGTCTAATTTGTAAGGAGACTTGAACCCGTAAAGAACAGTGGTGTTTTTTGTCCTAGGTCACAGGATGTGCATCTGTCACTTACCTTGCCGGCCTGTGAAACCAAATACTGCTGGAGAGCAGGTGACCAGATCTTACACTCGTTACTGTTAAAGGAAGTGCAGTTCTCACTTGGCTTTAATGGGAAATGTGGATATTGAACGATGCGATTTAAAATTGTGTGACTGCTTTCGGATTATCCTAACAGAAAAGTATGAAACACATGGAAGAAAGGATTGCTGCATTCACTCTCATTATAGTTTTTAATTCCACTCAGTATTCTCTGTTGCTCAAAATCAAAATCAACCCACTTAATAATTCTGGAATGGAGACTTTAAACAGGGAGTAATTTTTTTGTCTTTTGAACTGCATTTGGATCACGGACTAGAAGGCTCACTTTATGATTTACTGAATATATTTCAGTGTCATATTCGTGTTTCTTTTGCCTTCATTTTATTTTGACAAAATCAAAAAACTTTCTGAAATATTACAAACTCTTAAAAAAACTTTACTTTTACAACAGATTTAACATAACAGAATACAAACCAGACAAACTATAAAGCTTTTTAGTAACAATGTCCTAAATACACATTAGCTTAATAACACCCCGCTCTTCAGTTTTCTTTTAAATTACTGAAGAGCAGTAAAGTGCTTGGGAAAAAGCTTTCTGTAGCAGGGGTCCAGCCAGTGCCTGGACCAGCCACCCCTTCTAAGACACTCTGAGTGGGATATGCCCTAAGACACCCTGTGTCACGTTCTTCCCTGTTGTCTGCTTGCTGTGTGGTGCCAGGGAAATCAAAACTACTGAAGAGCTAGTGGGTTAATCTTTGTGTGGAATGACAACTCTTTTTACTTGTAAAAATAGACTTCTCGGGCCCGGCGCGATGGCACAGTGGTTAAGGTCCTCGCCTTGCATGCCCGGGATCCCATATGGGCACCAGTTCTAATCCCGGCAGCCCCGCTTCCCATTCAGCTCCCTGCCTGTGGCCTGGGAAAGCAGTGGAGGATGGCCCAAAGCCTTGGGACCCTGCACCCGTGTGGGAGACCTGGAAGAGGCTCCTGGCTTCGGATGGGCTCAGCTCCAGCCATTGTGGCCGCTTGGGGAGTGAATCATCGGACGGAAGATCTTCCTCTCTGTCTCTCCTCTTCTCTGTATATCTGACTTTGCAATAAAAATTTTAAAAAGTAAATCTTAAAAAAAAATAGACTTCTCATTAGATTGCAGGCAGTGGAGTGCTCAAGATTGCTTTAATCATCAGAAGTTATGTGCTGGTTGTTACTTATGGCCATCATTAAAAATTAAATTATATAAAAGTGAATTCAATTAGAAGTGCGTGTTCTATCTGCTCTCTGCACTTGGAATTATTTCCATCTGTCGTACCTCCATTGTGGCAAGGCTGCATCATGGTGTGGTATTGCACAGTGCTGCGCAAACTCGGTGATGTTGCTTAGTGCGCCGAATTTGGCCATGGTGGAGTGTTCAGGTCACGGAGCACTGTTTACTCCGACATCCAAGAGGTGAAGATGCAGTGTCACAGAGCACTGTTTACTCCGAGATCCAGGAGGTGAGGATGCAGTGTCACAGTGCACTGTTTACTCCGAGATCCAGGAGGTGAAGATGCAGTGTCACAGAGCACTGTTTACTCCGACATCCAGGAGGTGAGGATGCAGTGTCACAGTGCTAGGAACACCTTGCCAATTGTCAGTGCTGCTTGCAGAACGTAGAGGCAATTATTTGCTGATTGAACCAGGAAATTAAACAAACTTGTGGCCTGCTGCAAGTAAAATTGAAAACATGTATAAATATAAATAAAGGAGTTAGGCTTCTTTTTGTCATGTGGCAAAATTTGTTATTTTATGTGCCGTTAAACTCTGGATAAAACTAGCATGCTGAAATCTGCCACCTCCAACTTGTACTTGCATATTGTAGTAACTTACCTAAATGTGCTGCTCTGTTATAGATATCCAGTAAGATGGGTGCCCATTATCATTGCATTATTTGTTCAGCAACAATCACCAGGAGAACTGATATGCTAGGACATGTTAGGCGCCATGAGAATAAAGGAGAGACGAAATCCAGGTATATTGCTGGTAAGTTGAATAATCTCATTAATGTATTCATTAAATTCTCACTTCCTCAGTTATTCCTCCCAGACACCAGATTCAGTGATTCTAGCAATTAATTTGCTCCATTGCTTTGGATTTCACTTTCTTTGTGTAAGGTCTACAACTGCTTTTTCTACAGTTACACTTAATTAATGGTATACAAAAAGCAAATGACAGCAAGTAAATGTAGATGTTTTACAAAGATTCTAGAATTACTGTTAGCTTTTTGCACCACAAACCCACAGCACACACTAGCTAGGAAACGACAGAAGACTCGCTGCTGGTAGCCAGGGCCGAGAGGCTGTCTCTGGGTGGGAGAGAGCCGCAGGCTGCCAGTGGACGGTGGAAGTGATGTACGGAGAGTCCTTTGCTTTGAGTAAAGGGCTTTGTTAATCAGGTGAGAGTGACAGAATTCCGCCTGGTGGGAGTCAGCCCGCCTGGCCGCAGGGTGAGCCCTGAGGGAAGTGGCTGCCAGGGTGTACTGCTCTCAGTGTTTATACAGCTCAGGTGTGGGGCCTGCACGTGTCATGGTGGGTGTTCCAGGTTCCTGGGCGTTCCTGACTTGTGATAAGCTCTCTGGTCCTCTGATGCAGTCAGCTCCTTCAGGAGTCACTTCGGCCTGGCCCACTGCTTACGGTCTTAATTACAGCTTTTACATCAATAACCATGTATTATTGAAAAAAAAACTTGGGAAAGGTTTTGAAATAAAGATTACTTATTATTCTGAAACATATTGTGCCATTTATGGCTCGTTATTACTGTAGAGCTGTGTCAGCACTTCAGTTAAGCAGCAGTTGGATACAGTGACCCAGCTCTGTGATCTCCTCTGCCTCCATGGACCATTTCCTGAAGAATTTCTTCTCTCTCTTTCTCTCCACACCCCCCCATCTTTCTCTGTAACTCTGCCTTTCAAATAAATAACAAGCTAAGCCTTTAAATAAATTTGGTCACTGAAATGATTTTCTATAAATTCTCACAGAATCTTGTTTGATCTGAATTGTGAGATAGGTGATGTTGGGATCTAGAGAATACTAACACAATTTTATGAAAGATTCTAATTTTTGGCAGTATAGAAAGAAATGTTTATCATTTAGTTAAAATTCTTTTTTTTTAAATTAACGTTTTGACAGTATATTCAGACATTAAAACAAAAAGGATCTGAATTATTTTCCCCACCATTATTATATATGACTTCTTTGTTATTTAAAATGATGTATGTTTATAAACATCAGTATTTTTTTAAAGATTTATTTTTATTGGAAAGGCAGACTTACTGGCACTTGTAGGAGAGGGTTAGTCACTTGAAGCAGCACACATACACATCAGTATCTCATTTGAGTTTAAAGCTAGACGATTGCAATGTAATGACTAAAATGCAGTAATAAAACTTGATTAGCTTGTAGCCATTTAAATGTGATTTTCAATTTAAAACTCCTAGCTAAGGCATAGTGTTCAGAAGCCCAGCATTTGTTATTGCCATCTTGGCTAACGTGCAGCCGCACTCCATCACAGTGGTCATTGGTGAACCTGGGGGCACCTTGGGATGTTGTGTTGGCGTGGTGGTGGTTCGGCATCATGGTCAGATGCGTCAGTAAGGTCAGCAGTCATGATTTGAAGTGACTAAGTTTTCAGGCCCACCAAGATGGCTCAATGGCTAAATCCTCATGTTGCATGCTCTGGGATCACCTTATGGATACTGCTTCATATCCCAGCTGTTCCACTTCACATCCAGCTCCCTGCTTGTGGCCCGGGAAAGCAGTCAAGGACAGCCCAAAGTCTTGGGACCCTGCACCTGCATGGGAGACCCTGAAGAAACTCCTGGCTTCTAGCTTTGGATCACCTCGGCTCTGACCATTGTGGCCGCTTGGAGAGAGGACCAACGAGTGGAGGGTTTCCTTTCTGTATTTGCTTTGCTCCATAAGTCTGATCTACTTTTCCAATGAAAAATAAGTAAATATTTTTAAAAAGTTACTGAGTTTCTTTCAACCAACACTTGGCTGAGTGCTACTGTTTTCTAGAGAGAACAGCGGGTTGTGTATTTTTGGTTTGGTTTTATATCTTTGCATTAATACAGTAATATGTTTTTTAAAATGTATATTGTGTCAGATATTTCCTGGTAAATCTTTTTCCTCTCTCTTAGCTTCTGCAGTAAAAGCACCGAATGAGACTCTGAAGGAGACGGACACGGATGTGCGAGTCTGTCCCAACTGCACTGTGCCTCAGAAAGCAGATTCCTACTTTAACCCCAAAATGAAACTGAATCGGTAAGAGAAAGTGAGAGCCGATTGTGCATCGCTGTGTTGTGCCGTTCCCGACCTTCCTGCTCAGCTTTCCTCAGGCCAGGAAGCTGAAAGCTGCATGTGCAATGAGAGCATCTCCGGGGACATTTCTTCACAGTCCTTGGTCTTTTATTTGTTTTCAGAATGAAACAGGTGTAACTTTGTTTAGTTACTCAACAGGCTGGTACTTCTGCTTGCATCGTTTATTACACGTAAATAAGTACTTATTACTGGAGCCCATTAGGTTCATAGTTTAATTTCACACATTGTCAGTTATTGTACTGTTTACTTGGAAGTGCTAGGTTGCCTTTCACAGTGGCTTCTGTGTATGACGAGGTACTGGTTTCTCAGTCCCTGTCAGGGACCTTACCTCAGCTGACCCTTTCCCCAGGCAGCTGGTGTTCTGCACGTTGGCTGCTCTGGCCGAGGAGCGGAAACCACTGGACTGTCTGGATGCCTTCGGAGCCACAGGTAAGGAGGCTACCACCTGGCTTTACTTGCAAGATTTACCCAGTCTCTGTACTTAGGTGGTTGGTATGGGCTTTGTATTTGGCAAAATATTTTGACGTAAAAAAATGCAGATTTAAGGTTAAATTTTTATTAGGAAATATTTTAAACATGCAAAAGTAAAAAATGTAATAAATCGACACAGGACTCAACTTAACAGGGAGCAGCTCGTGCTCAGTGCGTTCTCTGTTCCTCCATCCTCGTTAATTTCAGACAAAGGTGTCTAAACAATAAGACTTATCAGAAATAAAACCGTGATACCAGCCACACCTAAAATATTAAAATAACTTTTAATATCGAATTTTTTGCTTTGCCCAAATGTTTCATAATTTTTTAAATTTTCAAATCAGAAATCAGACAAAACCAGTATTGCAGTTGTGGTGGTGTGGCTGTTTTTAATCAGTGATGTTGGGGGGGGGGCGATAATCATGTTGACGTAACATCTTACAGGTGTCCCAGCTCCTGGGTTTTTGCCGATTCTGTCGCCGTGGCTTGCCCTGTGCCTCTGGCACCCGTGGTTTGCACTCTGTTCAGCGGGAACTTCCCTTTGAAGCATTCTTGTTTACTACAGTCAGGAAGCACTTGGTGGCCGGCCATCGTGTGGCCGTTTGTTACAGTCTTCAAGCAGTAGAGTAAAGGAAATTTTAAAGATTGACGACACTTTTCTCAGTGAATTTACCAGTAGACAAAACATTACTGGAAAAATCGCAAATCGCCCAAAAAAATACTCTGCTGAGAAGCTGGTTCCAAAGGGCGGAGTGTGCCTAAGCGATTACAGGGGATTGGGGAACAGGGACTGAGTTCTTATCTGATAGTGCAGTTTTATGTACATTGATATGCGTAAAGGACGGAGGACGGTCCCCATAAGTGCTGTATCACTGTGCTGCTCCCGCTGTGGGCTGCGGGCTGGCCAGCCTCGGGTGCGGGTGCACATCTGAGGAATGAACCATCAGGTGAGATTCCACTGTGTCTGATTCTCACTGTGCTTCTCTGTCTTTCAAATACATTTTTCAAAGATTTATTTATTTTTACTACAAAATCAGATATACAGAGAGAAGGAGAGACAGAGAGGAAGATCTTCCATCCGATGATTCATTCCCCAAGTGGCCACAACAGCCTGAGCTGCACCAATCCAAAGCCAGGAGCCAGGAGTTATTCCTGGGTCTCCCACGCAGGTGCAGGGTCCCAAGGCTTTGGGCCGTCCTCGACTGCTTTCTCAGGCCACTTGGAGCTGGATGGGAAGTGGAGCTGCTAGGATTAGAACCGGCACCCATATGGGTTCCTGGGTATTCAAGGCAAAGACTTTAATTTTTAAGGATTTTGGAACAGTTTTTACAACTTACAAAATTTTGTTATTGTACTGTTTTTATCTTTAATTATTAACATTTAAAAGCTCATTTCTTGCCCTCTCTCCCAAGGGATAATGGGATTGCAGTGGGCAAAACATCTCGGAAGTGCTGTCCAAGTTACAATTAATGACTTAAGTGAGAGCTCTGTGACGCTGATCCAGGAGAACTGCCACTTAAACAAACTGAAAGTGAAGGTGGACAGTAAGGAGGAAGGGGCGAGTGACGGGGCTCTGGGAGAAGGAGAGGAAACCCTTGGAGACATCCAGGTGACCAAGATGGACGCCAATGTGCTGATGCACCTGAGGTCTTTTGATTTCATGTAAGTGAAAAATACTTGGTAAGTGACTTTCTGAGTGAGCTAGAATTTTGGGTTGGGATAACCAAAAACTAGCACAGCCTTTGCTATTAAATTAATATGGGTTTTAACATTGACATAAGATGTACAGTGAGGGAAAAAAATGTTTTTTGAAGATTTATGTATCTTTTTGATAAGGTAAATTAGATTTACAGAGAGAAGGCAAGACAGAAAAAAAAAATCTTCCATTCTCTGCTTCACTCCCCAAGTGGTTGCAATGAGCTGGAGCTGAACCAGTCTGAAGCCAGGAGCCAGGAGCTTCTTCCAGGTCTCCCACGCAGGTGCAGGGTCCCCAGGCTTTGGGCCGTCCTCGACTGCTTCCCCAGGCCACAAGCAGGGAGCTGGGTGGGAAGCAGAGCAGCAGCAAATGAACAGTTGCCCACATGGGATGCTGGCACTTGTAAGGTAACGTTTTAGCTGCCGAACCCTCATGCCAGGTCTGAGAAAAATTTCCAATAATGGGAGCAAAATGCCTAGGCAGGACGCTTTTCCTCTAAGCCTGATTTATGGTGACAAGTCTGACGTGTCATGCGTTCATTTTGTTACTTCCTTTACAAACAGGAGGGTTAGCACAGCGGACCCCGCATGGGATGCCCTGGCCTCCTAGCAGCCTGCCTGGTTCAGCTCCCAGCTGCTCGCCCAGTTCCAGCTCTTGGCTTGTGCAGCTTTGGCAGACAGCAAGGGATGGCTCATGTAGCGGCTTCCTGCCAGGCTCCTGCGTCAGCCCCAACCGATGCAGGCATTTGCAAAGGGAACCAGTTGATTTGGAGATATCTCCCTGTGATTCAGACAGTAACAAAGTTGACAGTTCAATGTTAAAAACAATTATGCACTTAGAATGAATTTGCAGAGTACTTTTGAATTCATGGAATTTTATCACTGGAATTATTCACACTGATATTGTTTTACTTACTATAAGAGTTTCATGGGCCCGGCGCGGTGGCGCAAGTGGTTAAGTCCTCGCCTTGCACGCCCGGGATCCCATATGGGCACCGGTTCTAATCCCGGCAGCCCCGCTTCCCTTCCAGCTCCCTGCTTGTGGCCTGGGAAAGCAGTCGAGGACGGCCCAAAGCTTTGGGAACCTGCACCCGCGTGGGAGACCCGGAAGAGGCTCCTGGCTTCGGATTGACATAGTATCGACCCGTTGCGCTCACTTGGGGAGTGAATCATCGGATGGAAGATCTTCCTCTCTGTCTCTCCTCTCTGTATATCCGCCTTTCCAATGAAAAAATAATAAAAATAAATCTTTAAAAAAAAAAAAAAAGAGTTTCATTAGGACTGTGCTTTGTGGTTTTAGACACCTGGACCCTTTCGGAACGTCTGTGAACTATCTAGATTCTGCGTTCAGAAACGTGAGGAACCTCGGCGTCGTGTCAGTGACTTCTACCGACACCAGCTCTTTGTACGCCAAGGCGCAGCACGTTGCCCGGCGGCACTACGGCTGCACCGTCGTGCGGACCGAGTACTACAAGGAGCTGGCTGCCAGAGTGGTCGTGGCCGCCGTGGCCAGGTACACGCTGCCACCCGTGCTTCTGCTCTCAGCACACACATGCTAGAGAGGAACACACATGAATTATGAGTTTTATTTTCTATCTCTATCCTTTTATGTTGCTTTTAATATGTATTCACTTAGAATGTTATTTAAAAGCTTATGTCTAAAATAGTGTGCTCTCCAACTTAAAGCAATGTAATCATTAAAGTATTCAAAAAAGAAAAATGAAAGTTAATTTAAGTCAGTTTAAAGGATAGCAATATGAAAAAAAGAACAAAACTTCTAGATTTACTCCAAGTCTTTTGCTTTACATGCATTTTGTCTCTATATAACTTGTATAAATTGGTGACTTAAAAACTTGACTCTTACAAAACAAGAAGTTCTGTATTTCTCGTCTAGATTTTTTTTTAAACAATTGAGAAAACGGAGATTTTTTTTTTTTTTTTTAGCATATATTGCGTGCAGAAAGTTACGGTAAGAATGTTATGAAAGCAGACATTGACAGTGTGGCTGCCACATGGGCACAGCTAGTTGGCAGCCAGCGCTAACTCTGGTCTCCCAGCATTTAGCTGAAAGTTCCTGCCTCAACAAGCCGGACCTTCAGGATTATTCCTAATTTCTGAACGTCTGATGCTATTTGCACATGGCAGCACACTCAGATTGACGTGTGTGTGTGACGCGTGTGCACAGTGATGCACGTGTCAGGCACTCCACAGTCCATGCAATTCTGGTGGAAAGGATTCTGACTGTTTCATTAGCATGCTATGTTGTGTATAGCCAATCAATCAACGGAGGAGGAAGAAGCCGGCGTGATGACACTGCTGCGGGTTGTGGTCGGGTCGGCCTGAAAGCAGACAGTGACACGACATAAAGAAGCAAATTAAGGTTAAAGTTCTCAGAGAGCAGAAACCAGGGCTCTGTGCATCCCAAGACAGGAGGCCCCCAAAGTCTGGTTTTCCGAGGTTTGACCATTTGCAGTGATGTAACTTGTAAAATGCAGTTTTATGAAAAGCAGGGTCTTGTGATAGGGAAGCTTAAACATAGTGAAACAAAGGACAACAGGGAGTTTCGTGCAACAACGTGTTTTGAACACAGGAACGATTGATTCCTGAGAAAGTAGGCAGGTGCCCATCCCAGCGTTTGGCAGTCTTGAGGTGTACGGGCCCGTGGGTTCAGTGGAGTCCATGGCACCTCTTTCATGCTGCAGCACACATGCCAGCGTGGCCTTTGCCGTTGTCTGCATGACACACTCGCTGACTGGCAGCTCAGCCAGACTTCAGTGGACTAGAGGAGGGGTGCAGGGGTGTCTAGGGGCGAGGTCTTCTAGGCCATGCAGTAGATCCAGAAACTGGTCCTGTTGAGAGATTATCTTGAAAGGCCGATGTCCAGGGGCCAAAGACTCAGCAAGTACTTCGTTTCCTTTGTTTCAGTTTCTGTAACAGTGACAATCATGATGGTTTAAAAGCACTGCGTACGGCTAAGAACTAGTTCCCACACACCCATCCGTAGTTGGTGTCCAGGTTGGCCATCTAACCACAGAACTCTGTTCATAGAGCTGCTGCCCGGTGCAACAAAGGCATCGAAGTCCTGTTGGCGGTGGCCCTGGAGCACTTCGTGTTGGTGGCGGTACGCGTGCTGAGGGGGCCGACTTCAGCAGATGCCTCAGCCCGGAAGATCCAGTACCTGATCCACTGTCAGTGGTGTGAGGAGAGGACCTTCCGCAGGGGTGGCGACATGGTGGACGGTGAGCTCGGCTTCCCCTGCACTGGGCTCTGCATGGCGGCAGCCTGATCTCTTCCCTAACTGTGCATGTTGTTTTTGATTTTTAAGATTACAGTGCTAAGTTTGTTATTTCTACCCTGGATGTCATGTCATCAGCAGGACCTCCGTGAGTTTGTTTAAGCTATCTCTTCATGCTCTAGCCGTGCCTCCAATGAAAACATCGAGAAATAACGTAGCTTCCGTGTCAGCTAATTTTAGAAACAGAAATCAGATGGCCTCTGTCTGTGCTGCCACCAATCATTAGTTTTATGAAGATGATTTTCATATTTCTGGCTGAATAGAAGCAGCACCTGTTACGACAGTCACGCAGTTAACATTGATTGAGCCTCCACTATATGCCAGGCCTGAGGACACAAGGAAAAAGCTGTAGTTTATACCCTCGTGATGCTCTTTATCTTGGCATTTGTGGAACACAGAAACAGTTGCCTGTTGTCTTAGCTCCTTGGAATTCTTTATTTTTTTTTTAAGACTTATTAGTTTTATTGTAAAGTCATATATACAGGAGGAGAGAGAGGAAGATCTTCCATGCATTGATTCACTTCCCAAATGGCCACAACAGCCAGAGCTGAGCTGATCAAAAGTCAGGAGCCAGGAACTTCCTCCGGGTCTCCCACGCAGATGCAGGGTCCCAAGGTTTTGGGCTGTCCTCGGCTGCTTTCCCAGGCCAAAGGCAGGAAGTTGGATGAGAATTGGGATCGCCAGGACATGAACTGGCACCCATATGGGATTCCAGCAATTGCAAGGTGAGGACCTAAGCCACTTGGCTACCGTGCCAGGCCCAGAATTTTTTTTTTAAGTTATTTATTTTTGTTGAAAGGCAGGTTTTACAGAGCAAAGTAGGAGAAACAGAGAGGGTCCCCCATCCATTGGTTCACTCCCCAAATGGCCGCAATGGCCATAGCTGAGACCTTTGAATTTCCCACGGAGGGGCAGAGTCCCAAGGCTTTGGGCCATCCTCCGGTGCTTTCCCAGGCCACAAGCAGGGAGCTGGATGGGAAGTGGGGCTGCCGGGACAGGAAGCTGTGTCCATATGGGCTGGTGGAGCTTGCAGGAGGATTAGCCAGTTGCCAACACTCCAAGCCCCATTTGCTACAACCTCAGGACTCCTTTAGGTACAGCCTCACATCATCCATTTAGCTTGTTTTCTAAGTCTAATGAAAGCCGTTAACTGGAGGCTGCCTTTCTCTGTGTGTGTCTGTGTATCTGTCTTTCAAGTAATAAATAAATAACGTATCAATGGAGGTAAAGTCCTCATCCAGAATTACATTATAGCATGTATCCCAACAACATAGAAATACTAGTTTCCTTCTTTCATAATTCCTTCATTTTTGCTACTGGTAACTTGGAATGAAAGCTCTGACTCTTCAGAAAGGAAATTTGCTAATGTTTACCTAGATCTGAGCAATACTACGAAGTGGCTTGGGGAGTCATCAGTTGGTGTGATGGGAGCATTTGGCAAAGTGTATATCAAGATACACAGTAGTGCAGGCTGCGTGTGTGCTCTGTGCTGTGGGGGCCAGCACAGCTCAGGAAAGTGGGGACCGCTGTCCAGCCTTGAGTAATGGCTGCTGAAGATGCTCATGGCGTAGTGACTGAATGGTGCAAGGGACGAGCTGTGGGACATTCCGTCAGCTCTGAGCCCAATTTCGCCCCATCTGTCAGCAGTGAGCATCCCTTCCATGGGTGCTCAGCAGTCCAAGAGCCGGGGCAGACCTGGGAACGAACAGAGAGGGCCAGACCTGGGAACGAACAGAGGGCCACTTTCCACGGCTCTCCTGAGCTCTCGTGGCTGCGCATCACTCTGCTTAGTTGCAGAGTAGCTGAGTGATAGATCAGATGGCAGCCCGGCTCTTGGGTAGCTCTGTCCTATCGCTGCCGCCCTGGCTTCTGGAGCCTGTCCAGGCCGCTCCAAGGTCATGGTCAGCCCAGGAGTTGAGCAGCTTATTTGGAGAGAATATAACTTAAAATGCCTCTCTGGGCCTTGACGAGTCCCATGGGATTGGGTGAGTGGCCTCACTTTGGAAACAGAAAGCCACTCCTCAGCGTCCTCTCCTTGTCCAAAGCACATTAGATACTTGTGGCAGCGGGCGTTAGGGCAGTCAGCCCTGAGAACGGAAACACTTGCTTTCCAACTACACAAAAGCAAATTCATGAGAAATGTCTGTGTTCTGAGATGCCGGTTATATAAGTATATATATTTTTTTCATACTTGGAAGCAGATTATATCCATGAATTTTAAAGTAGGTGTATCTTGTGAACTTTCCAAGGGTTACCTGATCCTGTCTAATGTGGTAGTCAGGAAGGCCACGTGTGCCCCTCCACGGGCTGGCAGGAGTCCACGCCTCCTGAGCCCTAATCCTCATCTAGACAGTTAGGATTTTAACAGTATCTGCCTAAGACAGTTGTGAGGGTTAATGTTAGGAAACATGTAAGCCCATGAACAGTATCTGGCACATAGTAGGGCCTCCCGCTGAGTAGTAGCTTCGCAGTAGGACTGCTGCCGTAGTGGTCACGTTAGTCACCGCGCCTCTGCCTTCTTCACGTCGTGTTTTTACAGCAAACCCCTACAAGCAGCTGCCCTGTGACTGCCACGCAAGCATGCCAGGGAAGACAGCGATGGAGCTCGGGCCTCTGTGGTATGTTCACGGGTTACAGCATGACCAAGCTTTCGCTGTGTGGGAAACGGGAAAAGTCTGCGCCGATCATTGGGATTCTTTTTCCCCGTGTACTGAGGGGTTTTCAACTTTCAGATTTTTTTTCCCTATTTGTGACAAAACTAACAGGAGGTAGGTGAAAAGAGGCTTGGGCAACCTGCCAAATAAATAACTCCAGGACAGGCATTTGACACAGCTCATTTTCAGAATGCCTGGGTTTAAGTTCAAACCTCTGGCTACTGAGAAACCTGGGGTGTCTGCCAAGGCCGGGGCTCAAGAGGGGGACCTGCACTGGGGCCCCTGGACCCTAGCTCTGGTCTGGTCCAGTGACAGCCATTCCATGCACTTGGGGCGTGAGCCTCAAGATGGAAGCTCTGTCCTTGTAGGTGTCTCTCCTCTCAAAAAAATTTTTTTAAATTCATTTTTGAATAGGAAGAAAAAGACCTTTTTCAGCTGATCATGATAGAATTAATATGTGTTTGCAAATGATCCCAACTTATAAAAAAGTCAAATAAAATCAAAATCTTGAGGAAATGTTGAGAATGGGGTGTAAAAGTATCTAGCTGTTTTAGATAAAACTAGAAGAACATAAGTGTAATATTGACTCTGTGTATACTTGTGCACCATGGAGTAGTGCCATAGTGTGAACTGCTTTCCAGCAGAATCCTTGATGAGGTTTGCTGGTGCTGGAGAGCCTTGTAGAAATCGGACATTGCTGAGGCCACTGTGCACGAACCTCTGCACCTTTCCTCGCTCTACAAGCTCCAAGAGTGAGCGGCCCACGTAGCCCCAGCGCTCTCCACCTGTATCTGCTACCTGCTGATCCGACTTAGGTCCCAGAATTTAGGAATAATGGGTTCCTGGGTCCAGAAAGATCTAGCTCAACCCCTTCATTGTAAAAATGAGTAAATTATGAGACAGTGATTATAGTTCTTGCTGTAACTGACAGAGCAAGAGAGATCTGATTCTCACCTTCTGATTTCCTCACTTCACAGCCGTCCGGACTGCCGGCCTTGTCTTTTCTGGTCATACTTCCTTTTCCTTTTTTTAAAAAGATTTATTTATTTTTATTGCAAACTCAGATATACAGAGAGGAGGAGAGATAGAGGAAGATCTTCTGTCCAGTGATTCATTCCCCAAGTGACCGCAACGGCCAAAGCTCGCAGATCCGAAGCCAGGAGTCAGGAGCCCTTCCAGGTCTCCCACGCAGGTGCAGGGTCCCAAGGCTTTGGGCCGTCGTTGACTGCTTTCCCAGGTTACAAGCAGGAAGCTGGATGGGAAGTGGAGCTGCCAGGATTAGAACCAGTGCCCATGTGGGATCTTTGCACATTCAAGACGAGGACTTTAGCCACTAGGCTATCACACTGGGCTCCGTACTTCCTTTTGAAGTTAAGCCCAAAATAATTCCTAATCAGCCTTTGCTATGCTATATATATATATATATATTTTATTATTTGAAAGAGAGTTGCAACAGAAAGAGGAGACAGAGCAAGACCTTTAACCTGCTCAGTTCCAGCTGGCCCCTCATCTGAGCCTGTCCAGTGTGAGGCCAAGAGCTTCGTCAGGTCTCCTCCACTGCTTTCTCAGCCTTTAGCAAGCAGCTGGGTCAGAAATGGAGCGCCAGGACACACCCAGTGCCCGAGTGCAACGTCAGGCCTGGACTGTGTCTGCTCTCACAGGAGCCTTTAGTCACACCACGTGCTAGTCTTGATCTGCTAGGCATTACACATCTTGTGTCACGTTGAAGTCACTAGCAGCTCTGCGAGAAGCTTGGAGTTCACTCCATGAGATGACACAGGTCGTCCGCGGCCAGGCCTGGGGTTCACTTATCCAGCTTGTGACTTCAGGGTTTGTCCAGGACATCTGTGACAGGCTCACCCCGGGCCATGCGGAACTACACAGAAAGGGGCACTGGGGCTGTTCCTCGTCCTGCTGCAGCCACCACTGTGTGCTTGCCGGGCTCATAGCACTGAGTGCTATGCAGCACTGAGCGCCATGCAGTACTGAGCGCCGTGCAGCACTGAGCACTGTGCAGTACTGAGCACCGTGCAGCACTGAGCACTGTGCAGTACTGAGCACTGTGAAGTACTGAGCGCTGTGCAGTACTGAGCGTCGTGCAGCACTGAGCACTGTGAAGTACTGAGCACTGCAGCACTGAGCACCGTGCAGCACTGAGCACTGTGCAGTACTGAGCGCCGTGCAGCACTGAGCACTGTGCAGTACTGAGCACCGTGCAGCACTGAGCACTGTGAAGTACTGAGCACTGTGAAGTACTGAGCGCTGTGCAGTACTGAGCACCGTGCAGCACTGAGCACTGTGAAGTACTGAGCACTGCAGCACTGAGCACCATGCAGTACTGAGCACTGTGAAGTACTGAGCGCTATGCAGCACTGTGCGCCATGCAGTACTGAGCACCGTGCAGCACTGAGCACTGTGAAGTACTGAGCACTGCAGTACTGAGCTCCATGCAGTACTGAGCACCGTGCAGCACTGAGCACTGTGCAGTACTGAGCACCATGCAGCACTGAGCACTGTGCAGTACTGAGCGCCATGCAGTACTGAGCACCATGCAGTACTGAGCGCTGTGCAGCACTGAGCGCTATGCAGCACTGAGCGCCATGCAGTACTTAGCACTGCAGTACTGAGCGCTGCAGCACTGAGCAGAGACACGCCAAGATCCTGGCTTTCTTACCACACCCAGCTTTGGGCTGCTGTGCGGCCAGTACCACCTCTTGTACTTGGGCGTGTCCTCCAGCTGCCCCAGCACAGGGTCACACGGTACTGTGCCCTCGGTGGAAGGCTCAGGACATTCTTGTGGACCTAGTGTGAGTGAAGCTTACTTGATTAATCCTACTTGTTTCATGACAAAAGGAGTGGACAAATAGGAACCTGTTTGTAATTAAATCTTCAAAACTTTCTGAATGTATTACTCCATTATATAATTAATTGTATATTTTAGTTGTAACTAACTACTCTAGGCTTTTCTTCTTTTTAAGAAAGTAACTATTTCGAAAGCCCATATCTTGGCTTCTTTTCAGGTCAGGTTCCCTTTTCAATACTGGATTCCTCAAAAGAATGCTGCTTGAATCTCTCCACCATGGTTTAGATGATATTCAGGCCCTGCTGAAGACCTTGATCTTTGAGTCAGAATGCTGTCTGCAGAGCCAGTTTGCGGTTCCCGCAGCCTCCGGTGTCAACAGGCAAGGTGATTACACCGCCTGCGTGCAAGCAGCACCGTTCATGGAGTGTGACCTAAGTAACCCCCTCACGGCCGCTGCTTTACCTCCAAGTGCCTCATTTTCAGTTATACTCAGAGGTGTGACGTGGGTAATGATTTAAGGTGGTCTCCCTTTTTCATTTTACTGTATTAAGCGAAATAAAAGTGCTCTGTGATTTTATTATGCTTTTTAGAAAAGCGCTAGCTAGTTTTAAGAGTGGTACAGCCAAAGATTTTGCTAATGTCCACTAAATACAGAATCTAGATTTCCTGTTTCTCTCAGTACAGTGAAGGCTTCTCCCGATGGGAACGTCTCCTCGTTGGTCAAAGGTGCGCAATCTCCCAAGTTACTACAGATGACTAGAAACTGCAATTGTTTCAAAGATTTATATTTATTGGAAAGGCAGAGTTACAGAGGGAAGGAGTGACAGACGGGAACATATTCCATCCAATGGTTCACTCCCCAAGTGGCCACAACAGCCTGAGCTGATCTGATCAGGAGCCAGGAGCCTCTTCTGGGTCTCCCATGCGGGTGTAGGGTCCCAAGGCTCTGGGCCGTTCTCGACTGCTTTCTGAGCGGGGCTGCTGGGACACAAACTGGCGGTTTTTTAAAAACCAAAATTGCGGTTTTTTAAAAAGACTTTATTTTCAAAGTCAGAGTTACAGAGGCAGGGAAAGAGAATTCCCTGCACTGGCTTCATGTCCAGGAGGTGGCAAAGGCCGCATGCAGCCAGCCATACTGGGTACTTCAGCCAGGGCCCCAGAGCTGGCAGGACTCCAACAGCTGTGCCTGCATCAGCTGCTCTTCCCAGTCCATCAGCAGGGAACTGAATCAGAAAGGCAGCAGCCAGGAAACAAGCCAGCACCCACCTGGGACCCTAGTGTGGACGCCACAGCACACTGCTGGCTCCTCAACGCGATTGCTTTTAATATTTACTTATAAAGGCAGACTAATCAAGAGAGACAAAGAAAGCGAAATCTATTGATTCAATCCCTAAACTGCTGCCACAGCTGGGTTTGGGCCAGGCCTACCTCTGGAGCTCCTGCAGGGCTGGCAGACCCCTGGCCACCTGCTGCCGCGCAGGCGCAGGAACCAGAAGCTGTCACAGTGTGGAGTAGAACGGACGCAGGCTGCACACCCTAGTACCCGCAATGGTACGCAACCCACTATGCCACAGTAAACACCCTTCCGGGATACAGTTCTTGGGGCACACATTTGTTTTTGTAAGTGATGCTTCAGTGTGGAGCCCTGACAGCCACGCAGGGGACCCAGAGTGAGCTCCGGACCTCCACTTCAGGTTGACCTGGCCAGACGAGAGCCAGAAACAGGAGACCTGCTTCTGTCCATCTTTCAAGTTAAAAAAACTTTTTTTGTAAGACATACCATTGTGTAGCCTTTTGTCACCAGAGAATCCTATAAGGATTGAAACTTGAGAATGAAATTTTTTAACCTTTTATTCAACTTTGAACTTGATTCATTTCATGCTCTGAAATACTGTCTTCCCAATTGTTTTCTATTTTAGAAGAAAATGGAGTTACTAAAGCTACGGCTGAAAGCACAGCAGGTAATTACATTGTGCAAGGTCTGTGTGGGAATGCAGGTCCTCCAGCTGCGGGGGGGGGGGGGGGGACGAGGGGGGAGGGGGGTGTACAGACGGGCGGGGGGAAGGGCGGGGGGGGCAGGCGGGAGGGAGGGATGGGCAGGTCCTCAGGCTGCAGGGGGGGCAGGCGGGAGGGGGTGGTCGGACGGGCGGGAGGGAGGGATGGGCAGGTCCTCAGGCTGCGGGGGTGGGGGGGACGGGCGGGGGGAGGCGCCTCTGGCCCACTTTTAAGATACTCATGTTCTGCTAACAAAACAGCAAAATCTGTTAGCGTTCAGAAGCGCCAAAATTCTGTTAACGTGTTTTGTTCACATCCCCTTTGAAAGCAATAGAAGATCTCAACAATGTGGATGAAAATAAGGTGAAATTATGCAGTTAAGGGTTTCTGATTTTTTTTAAGTTGCTCATCAGTTACAGTAGTTAGCAATCCTACTGGGTTCACGAGGAGAGCCAGGTCTCCATCCCACTGGGTTCACCAGGACAGCCAGGTCTCCAGCCTCAAGCACCCGTGTGCCCTCTGCACGCACACACCTGCAGTGTGTCAGTGAGAGTGCACAGGAAACACATAGTCCAGCAGAAGGGAGACGGTGTGTGGGAGAGCCAGTCGGGACTCCACATTGGACTGCCCTGCATTCACTGTTGACCCGGATTGAGACTCGGGCAAACTTTAAAGTCCTGCTAATTAATGGGGTGTGGCTTAATAAGAAGTGTGTCATCTTTCCAATAATCATTCACTTAGCATCTTCTAATTTGGCAACATTCAAATCACTTAAAAGAATATATTTTAGTTTTCTCTGTTGGACGGGAAAGCTGACATTATATACTGCAAAGAACTTCAGCTTTACGAGTATTACTCCATTTGTGTGCGTTGCTAGTTTTAGAAGTTCAAGAACAAAGAATAAACTTGAGAAGTATTTGAGGGGCAGACACCGGGGCCTAGCAGGAGCCCTTGTTGGGGATGCCTGCTGCAGCTGCCGTGTGCTGTGCCCATGGTCGCACTTCCTGCTACCGTGGCTCGGGTGGCAGCACGTGACCACCCCAGTGCCTGGTCCTTGTAGCATTCACATCAAGGGCCTAGAGGGAGTTCTGTCCGAGCCCCAGCCATTTCAGAAATTGAACAATGCATGGGAAATTTATCTGCCTATTTTTTCAGTTTTGAAAAAATAAACTGAGGGGCATGCATTGTGCAGTGAGTTAAGCGGATCCTTGCAATCCCAGCATTCCACAGGAGATGCCAGTTTGAGTCTGAGCTGCTCCACCTCCCACCCAACCCCCTGCTGATGTTCCTGGCAAGGCAGCAGGGCAGTCCAGGGCTGTGGTAGGCAAGGTGGCGTTCCTGGCCCAGTGGCAGCGTCGCAGCCATGTGGAGAGTGGACCAGCACATGAACGACCTCCCCTTTTCTCTCCATGCTTCTGCCTTTTGTTGATGAATAAATCTTTACATCATGTTAAAATCTGAGCCTTTTTCATACGTGAGAAATCAAAGAAATTAAACTGATTACCCTAGAATTGATCTATCAGTGCATGAAAACCAGGGATGGCATCCAACAGACTACAGATACAGAAATGAAGGGCATTGTCACCAGGAACCTGGACGTTTGGGGAGAGAACTTGCAACGCAAAGCACGAGTGACAGAACCATGGTCAAAGTGAGGGCGCTGTGAGGTTGACGAGTACAGAGTCCCGGAGTGGACTCCTGCAGGGACGGTGCCCACTGGGTCTGCAGTGCAGCTCAAAAGAAGTTTGATTGCACAGCTGATGCTGTAACTGCCCGAGGACAGTGAAATGCGAGATCGTATAGCCTAAATGGTTAGCCTTCAGGAGACATCGAGTTGTAAGGACATTGTGAATGATTTTTAAGACACTCCTAACTGTGTTTATGTCTGTGTCCCAGGGAAGAGAAAAAGCAATGAAATCATCACAAACTTGGCCAAGAAGCAGAAGACTGACGTCAGCACAGAACATCCTCCCTTTTATTACAACATCCACAGACACAGCATCAAAGGAATGAATATGCCGAAGTAAGAAGCCAGGGGGTGACAGTGTTTTAACTAAAAGCATCATTAAACAAAAATACAAGAACCTAACCATTTCTCCCTCTCCTTGTTGCAGGTTAAAAAAGTTTCTGTGCTATCTTTCTCAAGCAGGCTTTCGAGTAAGTCGGACTCACTTTGACCCGATGGGTGTTCGAACCGACGCGCCTCTCATGCAGTTCAAATCAATCCTTTTAAAGTACAGCACGCCCACCTACGCTGGCGGCCAGGCAGAAGGCCACGTCCAGTCAGCTCCTGAGGACACGGCGGCCAACAGGGCCGAGACGTCTGTGAGCGACCAGGCCCAAGCAGGTGGCTGCAGGAGGCGGTGACCGTCAAGAGGCACCTGCTGGAGCTCTGTGCCAGCTGTGCCAGCTGTGCCAGCTGCAGGGCCTTTCCCGTCCCTGCACTTCCGTGGTGTGAGAAGAAAGAAATGCTGTTTTCCTTCCGGAAATGAGCAGTTCCTAACTTAGCTGCTTGGAAGCTTTGCTTCCAGGTTTTTATTTTACAGAAAAATTCATGTACACTGTGGAATCCATCTGTGTCACCTCTGCTCGTCTTTGCATGGGTAGCCCATGAAGCCGAAGCCCTCTTCCTGTTCAGGTGAGGCTCGGCGGGCTTCCAGGTCGCTGGCATATGCCACAGTTCCAAAGGTGAACTATGTTCCCGTGTTTTTAAAAAATGGTACTTTGCATCATTTTATTACCGGCTTTTAAGAAATTGAGTACTCACTGGAGCTAGAAATACATTTTTTCTTACTAGTTTATGGTCTAGTTGACTCAATCCAGAGCGAGATCCGTCTCCCTGAGACCGCTTCCCTCCCTGGACACTTGATGACTGGGCAGTCCTGGAGCACCGTCTGACCTTGAACGGGCCTGGGTGATCTCCAGTGCCTCGGTCCGCACACACCTGGGCCTCACTCGCTCGGCTGTGCCGCCTCTCAGGAGAAAACTGTCCCCTTTGAGATGAGTTTGTAGTTTGAGGATTGGTTTATGATTTACTATTTTGAAGTGAGTATGTATGTGTGTAAACATTTTGTATACGTAACCCAGGCTAACATAATGATAAAAATGGGAAAAAAATCTTGTTTCCACTGACATTCCCGCTTAATTTCAATGTAAGATTTCAGATGCACTCTTGCTATAGGCAAACCTAGGTGACTTCCCAGACTTGACCAGAAACCCCCACAAAGTCGTGAACAGCAGTAGGCTCAAAAACACAGCAGGTTGCCGTCTGAGGGTGCACGTGTGCAGTAAGCCGGCAGCAGGGATCTGCAAGATACCTCGCGCGTATGCCACTGCAGCAGTGCAACAGGTTGATGGGTGGACAGAGGTCACTCAGTTCTGTGACCAGGGAACATGCCCAGGTGAACAGGTGCCAAACTGCACCACCAGACTCCCCATGCTGGAAAAGAACTGCTTCTAAAACACAAAATGGAATTCCAGAGAAACTCAAGAAAAAACACAGCTCTAGAATAAATTCAGCATAAAATAAATGAAAAAAAAATTTTGGTAACAAGGATTTTACATGTAATTACTCTGAACTATTTCTTGGGGCAGATAACTCAGCACTGCCAAGCTGGCAGCGTCAGCACTCATTGCCGCCTTCCTTCCCTAAAGGACAGGTCGCCGTCCCGCCGTGCAGCCGAGTCCCTCTTGGCCTGCTGGATTCCAGGGCTGTGAGTTTTGTTAGTTTAAAATGTCTAGATTCTCCAGGAGCATGTTCTCACGACGCACAAGATTCTGTAAACATCTGCAAAATTCACTAACACAGCCATTTAGTTCTGGCATATTTCTTGGATTTTTTTTTTTAAACATGATTTTTCTGGACAGAATTTCCACCTATGGGTTCACTCCCCAAATGGCCACAAGAACTGAGCTGACCAGGAGCCAGGAGCCTCTTCTGGGTCTCCCAGGCGGGTACAGGGTCCCCAGGCTTTGGGCTGTCCTCGACTGCTTTCCCGGGCCACAGGCAGGGAGCTGGAAGGGAAGTGTGGCAGCCAGGACTTGACCCAGAGCCTTGGAATGCCAGTGTCACAGGGCAGAGGATTAATTACTGTGCCAGCGCGTCATCACTAATTAAAGGACTTGGTACAGATTTGTTCAGGTTTTTTTATAAGATAGTTCACTTTCCCAGATGGCCTCAACACCTTGGGCTGGCCAGGCTGAAACCTGTAGTGGATCTCCATCAGGTATCCCATGTGGGTGACCTGTGCCTCCATCTGCTGTTGCAGGTGCACGAGCAGGAGGCTGCATCCAAAACCACCATCCCGTATGGAGTAACAGCATCTTACCCGTTAATCCCATATGATGACATGCACCTGTCCTGCCTTACCTGGGTTACACTGCTCAGTTCCCTGTACGCTGCTGTGTTCATCTCGCCGTCCTTGCAGGGACGCTCTGCTCTGTTACAGGCCTCTCTGGCCACCCCTGCTTACTGCACTCAGAGAAGGTCTCCTGTGGCTGCCAAGTTCGTTTGGTGGGCCTTTGAACTGACTAAGCACTGGGTTGGGCAGTTACCTCCTCAGGCCCTGTTCCAGCCCCTCTCCTGAAAGCTGCTGTAAGCCAGTACGTTTGGTGGTGTCCCACAAATCTGGGGCTTTGCTACTTCCTTTCCCGCTTCCTCTTCGTCCACACAGAACATTCCCTACTGGCACCTTCTCTTTGGTGAGACCTGTCTCATAACTGTTCATCAGACAGAACAGAAGCTCTTGGCCTTGCCTGGCCCAGCGTTTGTAACCATTTGAGTGAACTAAAGATTTCTGTGTAACTGCCTTTCAGATAAGTATGTAAATCTTAAGATATATGTGCACATGCAACTTACTCCTCAAAATCACACTGCTGGATTTTAATCTGTTTTTAACATGAAGCGTGTACACTACCAGGTGGCCCTGAAGCCTGGCAGCAGAGGGGCTCCTGCAGTACCGTGCTGGCCAGGCCTTCCCCTCCAGCGTGGGGGGTGCGGGTGCGCCTCAGCCTTCATCCGCTGCCCGCTGAGAGCGTCAGGAACGCTCACGGGCGACGTAGTGGCCTCAGTCACAGCCACACACTGGGGTGGACTTCAACTCTGCAGAGTATGCTGGGACAGCCCAGAGCTGCTGCCCTCCCCCGTTGGTTGAAATACTTTTTATTGGGAAGGCAAACCTACGGAGAGGACAGACAGGGAGAAGGAAAAACGGAAAGATCTTCCATCAGCTGCTTCACTCCCCAGGCAGCCACAGCGCCCAGAGCGCAGCAGAAGCAGGAGCCTCCTCCAGATCTCCCACATTAGCAGTCCAAGGGCTTGGACCCTGCTCAGCTGCTTTCCCAGGCCATGAGCAGGGAGCTGGGTCAGAAGTACAGCAGCCAGGACACAAACTAGCGCCCACGTAATGCGGCACATAGAGGCAGCCACTTAGTCTCTTCAGCCGTCAAACCAGCCACAACTCAGAGCCCTCCACAGACAGTCCGTTTTGTCATCAGTCTCACGGTAGCCCTTCTGTCCCAGACACCTGCTGCTGAGCCATTTTTACAAATAATTCCAAGATGGAGGTTTTGCACAAGGGAGCTGAATCGGGTCAAAGAAAAGCTACAGCAAAGCTCTGCAGGGCAATGCCACTTTGGGGTCAGGCAGTGCCACTTTGGGGTGAGGTCTCGCAGATACAGTGGGGAGGTGCAGTGCCAGGCAGCTCGGGCAGTGCCACTTTGGGGTGAGGTCTTGCAGACAGTGGGGAGGTGCACGTGTTAGGATCATTGTGGATCCAGTTCAGACTTGCTGCTCCTTCTCTGCGGTGGCTGGTAGGAGGCCAACTTTCACAAGTGTCATAACCGAGACACAATTTTCAAGGTTGCCCTAAAACTAAGTTGGGGGGGGAATAAAACATTAAAAAAATTCAATTTTCATTCACTTAATGTTCTGATTGCTGCAAACCTCTGGTTTTCAAAAATTTGACTATAACAACTTTTTGTTTGTTTTGTAGAATGGATTTTAACAGTTCTTAATCCACTAAGCCAGGAGTTCTGACGGGCATCTGTAACTGAGCTCGTAATACAGCATAAAAAACAATACAGAAACAGAAACGCAATTTGTTCTGAGCAGAAATACAATAGAAACTAAAATTCACGGCATTTGTTAAAGGACATTTCACTCATCAGAGCTTTATTGTCTAAGTTGTAGTGCTGAGTCTTAGCGTTCTCTAATACCCAGAGAAAAATACTACCTCCCTTACAGGGCCCAGATAATTAAAAATAATGGAAACTCTACAAAGCTACAGTGATCAAAACCGCTACAGGCTTAAAGACAAACAGACCAATGGAATACAGTCCAGAAAAAAGCCACAGGAATGAGTCTGCAATGAGTTCATGGGAAAGTTCATGGGAGAATTGCATTGCATTTTTTAAAATGAAAGTTATCTTTTAATTCTGCTTTCCATGAACTGTTTTGAAATACTCTCATAAGGTCAGTAGATTTTGACCAAGGGTGCCCAGATCATCCCATGGACAACACAGCATCACACTGGGCATCCCCGTGGGAAGGTACAAGGATGGACCACAACTCTAACCACAAACCAAACCCTAAGTGCATCAAGCACCACATGGGAGAGCTGACTCCCCTCACCTGGGAGAACAGACACACCGAACCATTATCAAACAGCTCTGTGTATCACGGGCATGGTTCCATGGCAGAGTTGCGAACCTTGCACCTGTTGTGCTGGCATCCCTCAAAGATGCAGGTTCATATCCCAGCTGTTCCCTGGTTATACCCTGGAAAGCAATGGAAGATGGCTCAAACGCTTGGGTCCCTGCATCCACAAGGGAGACCTGGAAGAAGCTCCTGGCTCTTGGTTTCAGTTTGTCTCAGCTCAGCCACTGTAGCCATTTGGGGAGTGAACCAGTGGATGGAAGATTTCTATTTCTCCTTTTCTCCATAACTTTGCCTTTCAAATAAATAATTTTTTTGAAGTTTTATATATCAGAAGTAGGGTAAAAAGAAAATGAAATATTTTAAAATCATATCTGATAATGGATTAATATACAGAATATAAAATCACTCCTACAAGTCAACAACAAATAGATCACACAGTGAGTGGGCAAAGAACTTGAATACACCATTTGCCTCACAGCAGATTCATGAAGGGCCAGAGCACACGAGACACCCTAGGGACCCACTGAGAAGTCACAGGAATGGCAGCCCGAGGAGGATGGGCAAGGACTGGAGACCTGCTTCCTGTCTGTGCTGCCCCTGTCCACAACGGTCAGGCCCAGATGTCCACCGCAGGACCACAACAGCGGTGGGTTCAGGAAGCTACATGTCTGTCAAGAGATGGAGACACAGAATGGTGTGTGTAATACAGGCAGAAAAAGGAAATTCTGATACACATCACTGTAAGGGTGAACTATGAACAAATCCAGATTCCCTTAGATGAGACGCCCGAAACAAACTCAGAGAAAAAGCAAAATACAGTTGGGGGCTGAGGAAAGAAGCACATGTGGAGTGGCTGTTCCCAGCTGAGTTTCAGGCTGGAATGCAGACAAAGCTTTGCAAATCCTGAGGGTCACTGCGCCCCAGAAACGCACATTCAAACGTCCCAGGGGCAGCAGGTCCGTCACATGCTCCCGTCCGCATCTCAAGAGGCAGCGTACGCAAAGGCTCTTCGCTCGTGCGAGCGGGACGGGGCCGCCTCAGTCACGCAGGCAGCTCCCGGGAACCCCAGCTGGCAGTTAGTCGGCCAACACTTTCTACCCTTCCCCTGCCCCCAAAACATACACGTAATACACTCAATGCTCTATCAAATTCCTATATTTGCAAGGATTACACATCCGATGGCTTCACTAACGATGCACGCGCCCATACTGACAGAAAAACACATCCTCTAAGCACAAAGCTCATGTTAACAAGTAACTTTCTGCTTAAAGACAAAATTTGAATCACAATGGAAATCTAGTTATTTATGCAATCACTATTCTAGTTTACCACCAATAAAATCTAAGCAGTTTTACCACAAAACCAAGGTTATATTCAGTGGACATGCATTAATAATCTATACAACTTAACATTACACCAGAAAAAGAATTGAATATAAAAGTTCCCTTGATTTCTGGTAGTTTTCAAATTTCATGACACATTACCAAAAAAACCTGTAGAAACAGCTTTTAAATATTTTCAATAAAATGGTAAAAAAAATTGAGTACATCTTTAAGTTTTCATTCTGGGCTGAAGATTGAAAACCTGAAGCTGGGCCCAGGCTGTGAGGCCTGACGGTGATTCTTCGCAGGGGCCGGGGGGCTGGTAACACGGTGCGCAGGTCGGCTCCCTCCGGGGCAAGGACAGCACAGAGCTGCCCCCACGGCACACACCGCCAGCCCAGCTGCAGCTGGGTGCGCTGGCCCGGGGGACAGGCAGGCCCTTGCTGGCCAGAGGCTCGTGTGGCCGACCCTGCTTCCGCAGCGCCGGGGTGGACGCTGAAACGGCGGCCCAAACACTAAGCACGCGTCTCCGAGAGGAGAAAATGCTTCCCAATGGTTAGTTTTATGTGCCATGTTACTGAAACTTCATGCGGCTACTGGTCAGAAAATAATTCAGGAAGCTTTGAACATATCATGTACTTTTTTCATCAAGGCTAAAGTGCAAAATATCTCTGGTATTTTAATAGGAAAAACATCAAACATACATAATAAAAAAAGTGAGAGAATACTTGAAAGAAAAAGAAACCTTTTAAATAAACACTTGAAGACTACATATTTCTACCATTATTTAATTTTTCTTTCTTCAGTGAAGTCTATCATTGAACCGAGTTCTCATAGAACCTAAGATTTTATTTGATTCTCTTCCCCAAGACCAGGAATCCCAAAATACAGGGGGAGGAAAGTAACATTGCATTACAAGGGACACTAAGTTCACGACGTCTGTGTGAGGTGAGATGTTACGGAAGAAAATACCATGAAAATAATAATCCTATGAGAATTGTTTTTCAGCACAGTAAATTTGAGCCTTGGTCTTCATGAAGATTCTGTAGCTTATATAGAAAACTATAAATATATAAGACGTCAGAGGGAAGTAGGAATACTTATTAACATTCTAGAGGCCTAAGGAACTTCTGAGAGCAGCGGAAGAAGGAGGTCAGCTGAATCTTAAGAATACAGAAACCAGAAAACTACGAAACTTCCTGGGTAAAAAAGTTGCTCCAAAATGGAACCACACGTTGTGAAAGCACACAACTTAGGTATATTTTTAAAAGAAAAGCAAAAATACTGAGTAATGGTAGTCCCTTCCAAAAACAAAGTCTTAAATTAAGGGGAGAGATTCGAATAGTGTAAACGAGTCTGGCTCAGAGAGAAAACCGGGCGTACCCACTGCCCCGGAGCCCGAGGGCGTACCCACTGCTGCCCCGGAGCCCGACAGCCTGAAGGTCCCAGTCGGGCTGTGGGGACGTCAGTCCCAGAGCTGCTCTGAGAAGCTCACTTGTGCTCCTTCGTGGGTGCGTAGTACAGCTCCATGGGCTTGTTCACTTTCCAGTACTTCTCACTGACCAACTCCAAAGAGAAGGACCCGTTTAAAACCTGAAACACACACCAAGCACAGTAATAGTGAAACCAAAGAAGTCCACACAATACATTTTAAAAATACCTTGGGAACGTCTCCCGATTCCTGTTTGCCGCTCCGTGCCTTCTCACTAACCTGTTCCCAAAGGCGCGCTCCCTTCCGCCCGTGGCCTGCCGGCAATACTCACGGTGAACTGGCCACTGGCTGTGGCGATGTAAATGGTGTACTGCTTCTCGCTGGCTGTGTCCAGGTTCATCTGATTGGACTCTCCCTTGCTCCGCAGTTCCTCTAAAGCTAACCTTACGGCCAGGTACTTGGACAGGTGATCCACGGTGGCATTGCCTGAAGTTTTTATGTATCTGGAAGGAGAAAATCATTACAAATTTATTTTCAGAATAAACTGACAAAAATCTTAAATTATGGAGCTAATATTAAACTGCTAAGTAACATGCAAAATGTCTCAATTATTAATAAAATACTACAACCCTATTGCTCTGAGAACATCTCTTACTGAAAGGCTCCTTCTGGGGCCCAGCACAATACCCTAGTGGCTGAAGTCCTTGCCTTGCATGTGCCACGATACCATACGGCTGCTCCACCTTCCTTCCAGCTCCCTGCTTGTGCTCTGGGAAAGCAATTTGGGATGGTCCAAAGCCTTGGAACCCCGCACCCATATGGGAGACCCCAAAAAGGGTCCATGTAGGAAACCTCGAAGAGGCTGTTGGCTCCTGGTTTCAGATCAGCTTGGCTCTGGCTGTTGTGGCCACTTGGGAAGTGAACCAGTAGAAGAAACATCTTTCTGTCTCTCCGTTTCTCTATAAATCTGACTTTCCAATTAAAAAAAATAAAATATTATCATATAAAAAGAGTTCCTTCTGTAAAATACAATGTAAAGTAACAAGTCAGAAACGCACGGAATCCTCAGGGGAAAGAACAGCAGAGGCAGCCCAGGGAGGACTCGCTGCCTGTAAGAACACGCACAATGTGTCCTTACTCGAGAAGTCAGAGGTCGGGTTTTAAGCCAGCACAGACGCGCTCCCGGCTGTTAAGTCTGGTGTCTGGCTCACTCACTCCAGAACCGGGTTTACACACCAGCAGTGGCTGGGAGACCCTGTGCTCAGGCCTGGCTTCCGAGCCTTCTGGCCACCGAGTACTGCGTGAGGAAACAGAATGGCCCACTCTGTGCCTACAACGAGGAAGGTCATTTTTTCAGATGTGGAACTTTGGGAAACACACCAGGAAGGAAGGAAACACGATGACAGACACTGCTCCCTTACGTATATTTGTTTTAAGATTTATTTATTTATTTGAAAGGCTGAGTTACAGAAGCAAAGACAGAGCTATTGCATCCACTGTTTCCCTTCCTAAATGCTGTAACAGCCGGGAGCTTCTGCCTGCTTTCCCACGGGGGTGAGGGGCCCAAGGCTAGGGACCATCTTCTGCTGCGTTCCCAGGCCAGAGCAAGGGGCCGGAAGGGACTGTCTGAACCGGTGTCCGTATGGGATGCCAGCCACTGTTCTCTCCTTCATATGCAAAATTCTTAATTCCAAATTAAAGCTTCTGAGTTCAGCTCACCTGAAACAAAGGCAATGCTCACCTTGTCTGTGCACTGTCGTCTTTTTCCATCAGCGTGGGGTGAGGCCTGAATACTAGTTCAATTTCACTGGCCCCGTCCATCACGGGGTCGATAGCCACCGAGGCGTTGTTATTGTCAAGCTCAAGCCCTGAATCATCCGACGTTTTGGTCCGTTTGTTGCTAGGGCCAGCCTCCTGATTGCTGTGGGTCGAGGCGTTGCTACAGTGTGAACTGTCTCCGTTATCTTCTGCCCCACTACCGTTTTCGATCTGCTGCTTCTTGCCTCGCTGTAGTCTAGTCAGGAGAGAAAGCACAGAATACACTAGCACACTCGCTACTCAGTCTGCAAAACCTCTCACAGCTCCTTCTGCTCCCAGCGGACAGTAACACTGTTCCCCATGAAAGCCCTAGGACGTTTCAGATGCATGCAAACATTTAAATGACTAGACTGTTCCTATTTCTTTAATAATTTCTTTTGAAAAAAAAACAAGGTAACAACTATTCGCAAATCCTTGAGCAGGTTTTGATCATTTTGTGTTTTGCAATTCTGAGTCTACACAAAGACACGACTGGGGGTCGGCGCTGCACTACAGCGGCTTAGACTCCCCGTCCTGGCAGCAGCCGGGCACGCGGCATGGAGTCGCTTAGACTCCCCGTCCTGGCAGCAGCCGGGCAGGCACACGGCATGGGGTCGCTTAGACTCCCCGTCCTGGCAGCAGCCAGGTGGGCACGGCATGGGGTTGCTTAGTCTCCCCGTCCTGGCAGCAGCCAGGCACACGGCATGGGGTCGCTTAGACTCCCCGTCCTGGCAGCAGCCGGGCACGCGGCATGGAGTCGCTTAGACTCCCCGTCCTGGCAGCAGCCGGGCGGGCACACGGCATGGAGTCGCTTAGACTGCCGTCCTGGCAGCAGCCGGGCGGGCACACGGCATGGAGTCGCTTAGTCTCCCCGTCCTGGCAGCAGCCGGGCGGGCACACGGCATGGCGTCCCCAGCTCACGGCGATCGTGTCCAGTGACCCCTCTACCTCACCCCCTGCCTCTTCTACCTTTCAAATAAATAAGTTAATCGTAAAAAGGAAATAAAACCAAAGCAACATGAATCAGATACAAACCCTGACAGTTCAGGGCCAGTTCTGGGGTGCCCCTTAGGATCCCAGCCCCTGTGAGACTGCGGGGCTCTGCTCTGACTGTGCCTGGGACAGCAGCAGGCCTAAGCCTGGGAAGAGCTCTAAAACACACTTCCTTAACATGGAAGGGAATCTCACCACTTGCCAAGCATGGCTGAGGCTGCAGAGGGCTCCTCATGGGGACTCGGGCAGATGAAGCACAAAACAAGGCCAAAAGGTGCTATGGCCACAAGACCAGGGTTTTGCTTATGGGAACAGTTTTAGTTTCTAAGCTAGAGTTCTGCAGATTGGGTGTATAACAGGCAAAGAAGACACTTGGTCTGTTACCTCCACCCATATCCTACACAGTAGAGCTCAGGTCCAATGCCCGGGTCTGGCTCCTCCAGCTTTCTGCCCACACAGACCCTGGCACAAAGCAGTGATAACCCCAGTAGTTAACTTTCTGACACCCAAGCAAGAGAGCTGAACAGTTTTCCTGGTCTCTGACCTTGGCCCCAGCCCCAGCCCTAGCTGGCCCTAGCTCCAGCCTCAGCCCCAGCCCCAGCTCCAGTCTCCCCAGCCCAAACCCCAGCTGGCCTCAGCCTCAGCCCCAGCCTCAGCCCCTGCTCCAGTCTTCCCAGCCCAGGCCCCAGCTGGCTCCAGCCTCAGCCTCAGCCCAGGCCCCAGTCTCCCCAGCCCAGGCCCCAGCTGGCCTCGGCCTCAGCCCCACTCTCCCTAGCCCCAGCCTCAGCCTCAGCCCCAGTCTCCCCAGCGACTGCCTCCCCAGCCCCAGCCTCAGCCCCAGTCTCCTCAGCTGGCCCAGCCCAACTCAGCCCCAATCCTCTCAGCCCCAGCTCCAGCCCCAGCTTCAGGCCCAGCCACAGCCGGCCCCAGCCCCCAGCCGGCCCCAGCCCCAGCCCCAGCTTCAGGCCCAGCCACAGCCGGCCCCAGCCCCCAGCCGGCCCCAGCCCCAGCCCCAGCCTCAGCCCCAATCTCCCCAGCCCCAGCCCCAACCCAACCCAGCCTCCGCCTCAGCCTCAGCCCCAATCTCCCCAGCCCCAGCCCCAGTCCCAGCCCCCAGCCTCAGCCCCCAGTCCCAGCCTCAGACCCAGCCGCAGCCCAACCCAGCTCCAGCCTCGGCCCCAGCCAGCCCCAGTCAGTCCCAGCCCCAGCCTCAGCCCCAGCCTCAGCCCAACCCCAGTCAGTCCCAGCCCCAGCCTCAACCCCAGCCTCAGCCTCAGCCCCAGCCGGCCCCGGCCCCGGCCCCAGTCCCAGCTCCCAGTCCCAGCCCCAGCTCCAGCCCCCATCCCCCAGCCCCAACCTCAGCCCCAGCTCCCAGCCCCAGCCTCAGCCCCAGCCTCAGCCCCAGCCCCCAGCCCCAGCCCCAGCCCCAGCCCCCAGCCCCCAGCCCCAGCCCCAGCCTCAGCCCCAGCCCCCAGCCCCAGCCCCAGCCGGCCCCAGTCAGTCCCAGCCCCAGCCTCAGCCTCAGCCTCAGCCCAACCCCAGTCAGTCCCAGCCCCAGCCTCAACCCCAGCCTCAGCCTCAGCTCCAGCCCCCAGCCTCAGCCTCAGCCCCCAGCCCCAGCCTCAGCCCCAGCCCCCAGCCCCAGCCGGCCCCAGTCAGTCCCAGCCCCAGCCTCAGTCCCAGCCAGCCCCAGTCAGCCCCAGCCCAGCCTCAGCCTCAGTCCCAGTCCAGCCCCAGCCACCCCTGATCTCCAAGCATGTGGGGAACAAAGCAGTGGAGGCTACCTCTGAGTTTCTGTCTTTATGTCTCTCAAATAATTTTTAACAGACTAATTTTAACTCAGCGTAAAGAAAGCATTCTTTAAAAGATGCATGCACCCAGGGGCCAGCATCACAGGAACACCTCTGCCTGGGTGCCAGCACACCATGCGGATGCCCATCTGTGTGCCTGAGACACCAGCATCCCACATGGATGCCCATCTGTGCTCTGGCTGCTCCAGATTCCTGCAAGTGAACTGGGAAAAGCAGAGGGAGGTGCTGCAATGAGCTGGCCTGCCACTCACACCACCATGGGCCAGATCTGGCTGTTGCAGCCCCTTGGAGAGGGAACCAGTGCATGGAAGGTGTATCTCCCTCTCTGTAACTCTGAATTTCAAAATAAATCTTTAAAACAATAAATTTATGCAGACAGAATTATTTCTTAGTTAACGACCTGAAAAGAGGCAGTGATACCTCAGTCTGTGTGGCAGAGAGCAGCAGTGCTGTGCAGGCAAACTGAGCAGGCCAGGACCTGAGCAATGCCACAAGAATGAGCAGGACCACCAAGAGGTTCAAGGCAGCAGTGTGTGCCCGCCAAGTCGCAAGAAGGAAAGGCGGCTGCAACCCAATCCAGTGACCCTAACGGACACAGGGCCTTCCCGCTGTGATGCTCAAGCAAAACCAAACAATGAACCACGCAGCTCTTGATAAGACTCCAGCCATGTAAACATTTCCAACCCTCAAGGACGAGTCATCCAGTAAATCTAAGTATTTTCCACACATAACTTCACTGCCAGGAGATCCGAGTGCGTGTTCCACCCTCTGAACCAGTGGCTCCCAACTTGATGCTCTCAGAATCAGCCACGGAACTGGCAGACCGTACCTCTGGCCCGGTGACCTCGCCTGGGCAGGGCCACAAGCGTCCAAGTAGAGACGCTGCACTGGGCCAGCTCTGGGCCAACTCGGCTGCTCTGGGCAGAGACAACACAAGGTGTGCCCAGCATGTCACAATCAGACTGCCGTGGTTTTGACCTTGGATGGGAGCAGAGGCTAGCAGAGGGTTCTGCAGCACCGTGGTCACTGTGCCGAGCAAAGCTCCTGCAGAAAAGGCACAACAAGGAGAAAGACCAGGCAGAAGCCTGCGGGTCAAAGGATGGTGGTGGCCAGAAACAGCGTGGATCAGCTACAGAAAAACAAAAAGTACCTCGGAAAAAAGACCTAAGAGTGACCCCACACTCCTGGCTTAGGCAAGCAGAATGAAGGAGATGCCACCAAACGAAGCAGGGAGAGCACACAAGTCCAGGCCCTGAGGGTACTGCATCCGAAGTGCTGCTCAGGCACGCCTCGAGGGCTCCACTGAGAGCCAGGAGACCAAGGGTTCAAAAGGAAAGAAAAACTCATCTGGGGCACTGCACCTGTGAGAGCTGGCAAAGTGAAACAGAACCTACAGAAGAAACTAAGGAGGAACACTTAATACCATGAAGGGAACCGGGAGGGGGCTGTCCTGGCAGCTCAACAGGCTAATCCTCCACCTGCAAGCGCCAGGATCCCATATGGGAGCCAGTTCTGGCTGCTCCACTTCCCATCCAGCTCCTTGCTTGTGGCCTGGGAAGCAGCAGAGGACCGCACCAATGTGAAAGACGTGGAAGAAGCTCGTGGCTCCTGGGAGTCACACCGCCTTAGCTGCACAGTGGGAGTCACACTGCCTTAGCTGCATGGAGGAGTCACACCGCCTTAGCTTCACAGTGGAGGAGTCACACTGCCTTAACTGCACAGTGGGTGTCACACTGCCTTAGCTGCACAGTGGGAGTCACAATGCCTTAGCTGCATGGAGGAGTCACACTGCCTTAGCTGCACAATGGGTGTCACACTGCCTTAGCTGCATGGAGGAGTCACACTGCCTTAGCTGCACAGTGGGAGTCACACCGCCTTAGCTGCACAGTGGGAGTCACACTGCCTTAGCTGCATGGAGGAGTCACACTGCCTTAGCTGCACAATGGGTGTCACACTGCCTTAGCTGCACAGTAGGAGTCACACTGCCTTAGCTGCACAGTGGGTGTCATACTGCCTTAGCTGCACAGTGGGAGTCACACCGCCTTAGCTGCACAGTAGGAGTCACACCGCCTTAGCTGCACAGTGGGTGTCACACTGCCTTAGCTGCATGGAGGAGTCACACTGCCTTAGCTGCATGGAGGAGTCACACCGCCTTAGCTGCACAGTGGGAGTCACACTGCCTTAGCTGCACAGTGGGAATCAGACCGCCTTAGCTGCACAGTGGCAGTCACACTGCCTTAGCTGCATGGAGGAGTCACACCGCCTTAGCTGCACAGTGGGAATCAGACCGCCTTAGCTGCACAGTGGCAGTCACACTGCCTTAGCTGCATGGAGGAGTCACACCGCCTTAGCTGCACAGTGGGTGTCACACCACCTTAGCTGCACAGTAGGAATCAGACCGCCTTAGCTGCATGGAGGAGTCACACCGCCTTAGCTGCACAGTGGGAGTCACACTGCCTTAGCTGCACAGTGGGAATCAGACCGCCTTAGCTGCATGGAGGAGTCACACTGCCTTAGCTGCACAGTGGAAATCAGCAGACAAGCAGGCTGAGTACTAGAGTCTCACCAGAGGGCAGCCACAGGAAAAGGACACAAGTGGACATTTGATGCAGCAAGCATGAGAGAGCTGCCTGGCGAGCCTGCAGCACTCCACACATGCCTCTCTCTGATCCCAGCTCCCTGCTAATGCACATCAAGTCCCAATGGGCCCCAGGCTCCAGGGCTCTGGCCTGGCTCAGCCCCAGCCACAGTGGGCATCTGGACAGGAAAGCAGAGGCCAGAAGACCTCAGAGCATCTGTCTCTACCTCTTTACCTAAACATGTTTTCTTTTGTTTTTAAGGAAATTAGAAATAGGCACAATCAATTCCTGCAAGAAGTTCTGTTCTAAAGAGAACACAATGGAACACGAGGAGCAGTAGACGACACAGAAGTCAAAGCTAAAGACACAGGCGTGCACAAGTGTCCAGGTGTGGAGAGCAGAGCCGCGCCTCAAAGATGGCGCTTGTTGACCATTGCTTTGTGGCACAAAGGTGGTAAACAGGTTTTGGGAAGTTACTGAGGATTGGGCCAAGCACGTAGGGAAGCTATGTGACCTAAGTCATGATTGGTGTGCTTATCACATGATGTGAAGAACTGTGTATGGATTGGTTTGAGTAATATAAAAAGGTCTGGGTGAAAAATAGTTAATGAGGAGATTCCACCAGGCGCACTGTTAGAGCTAGAGCTATCGCTATCACTTCAAGGCTATTGCTAGCTAGCACTAGGCTGCTTTTGCTTTACTGTAATAAATCTTACAAGTGCTGTAACTGCTTTCACTTTGCCACAACGCTTGAAGTCTTACCCAATAAACTTTTTTAAGACTCTTTACAGTATCGGGGTCTTGCTCGCGGGACGAGGGACCCCGATATCCAGGCAGCCTGTCCTGGCCTCCCGGCCTCCCTGGCCTCCTTGGCCGTCCTGGCCTCCCGGCCTCCCTGGCCTCCTTGGCCGTCCTGGCCTCCCGGCCTCCCTGGCCTCCTTGGCCGTCCTGGCCTCCCGGCCTCCCTGGCCTCCTTGGCCGTCCTGGCCTCCCTGGCCTCCTTGGCCGTCCTGGCCTCCTTGGCCTCCTTGGCCGTCCTGGCCTCCCAGACTCCCTGGCCTCCTTGGCCTCCTTGGCCGTCCTGGCCTCCCGGCCTCCCGGCGGGCACCTGTTCATGGCCTGGATCTTGAGTCCCTCCTCGATGCTGTGGCTCAGTGCCTGCTGGTTGTTGTGCTTGTTGATCCTGGCCAGCACGCGCTCCTGGTGAGCTTCGTACTCGTCCCGACTCGGGTAGATCTTGCTGATGAGCGCATCGAAGTTGGGGTCCGGCCTCAGGGACCTTTTGGAAACTAGCTTTTTCCGACAGGTAGGGCATTCTTTGTTGCTAAACAAGAGGAAAAAGAAAACATGAAACAACCGCAGCTTTGGCTATAAACAAAAATATCCAACTTGTGAACGACTCACTTTATTCCAAAACTTCTAATAATTCAAGGAATATAAACTAATTAACCCCAACTTCTTAAAAATCTGATTAGCAGGTAAGCAATATTTTAGAAATCTTAAATACTCTCAGATATTTACAAAAACAGTCTGAAAACTTCTCAATAATGTATATGACTATCTAGGAAACTAAAAAAAAAAACCAAAAACAGATCTTTTGCTAACACCCTGATACCAATGCCATTCAAGAAAAGACCAGCCACTAGTATTACTGTATGCTATCACTCGTTTCATTGAACAGGCATTTTCCTAAGAACATGACTTTACATAGTTAAGTAGGAAAACCATGTTTTCATGCTATGTGCTCAAAACACTCATCCTAATAAAGTTCCTGACAGCACGTAAAGCAAACTGTACTAACTACAGAGTAGCTACCACGCAGCTGCGAGAAGCATGTCCAGGAATGCTGCTCCACCTGAGGGCACGGGCCTGCCCAAACCCACCCGCTCCTGAGGGCACGGGCACAGGGCACCCTGGGCGTGGCCCAACCCACCTGCTCCTGAGGGCACGGGCACAGGGCACCCCGGGCGTGGCCCGACCCACCCGCTCCTGAGGGCACGGGCACAGGACCCACCTGCTCCTGAGGGCACGGGCACAGGGCACCCTGGGCGTGGCCCGACCCACCTGCTCCTGAGGGCACGGGCACAGGACTCACCCGCTCCTGAGGGCTGTGATGATACAGTCGGCGCAGAAGCGATGCAGGCACTCCTTGGTGGTCATGGTGTTCTTGAGCATGTCCAAGCAGATCGGGCACATGAGCTCACTGTGCAGACTTCGGGGCGAAACCACAATTTCCAAGCCATCTGTTATTGCCTCCTGGAAAAGTCACCTGAAAATTAAGCACTACTCTTTCTTTGTAACCAGAGAAGTTCAAACAGATTACTGAAAATGGTAAAATGCAACGTCTACAGCTATCCCAGGGTCACCATTCTTCCAACTTACCTGTCCTGTTTCTGTGACAATCTTGTCTAACTTATGTCAGCCCTGTCACACTGCACGCCATACGCATTCCTTACACCAAAGATAATGTGTTCGTAAAAACAGCCTAGTATAATAAACCCGAGTTCTAGTCTTGATTAGTGAGTTACATGACATTAACGGGTTATGAGGACATTAGGGCTAATGAACCCCAAGAATTCTTCCACAAAGATTATACCACTACAGTGTTGGCATGTGGCACAGTATATCAAACCGCCACCCACAATGCCAGTATCGCGTGGGAAGGCAGTGGAAGACGGTTCAAGGCTCGGGCCCTTGCACCATGTGGGAGACTCAGACGAAGCCCCAGTTGTGGCCTACCCAGCACTGGCCGCTAGCCATTTGGGGAGTGAACATCTAGATAAAGACCCCTCTCCCTCTCATATTCTGCCTTTCACATAAATAATCTTTTTTTAAAGTTACACTATTTTGGAGGGCCCGGCATGGCATGCACCAGGATCCCATATGGACACTGGTTCTAATCCCAGCTGCCCCACTTCCCACCCAGTTCCCTGCCTGTGGCCTGGGAGAGCAGCAGAGGACGGCTCAACGCCTTGGGGTCCTGCACCCACATGGGAGACCCCAAAGAAGCTCCTGGCTTCAGATCAGCTTAGCTCTGGCCACTGAAGCCACTTAGGGAGTGAACCAGCAGCTGGAAGATCTTCCCCTCTCTCTCTTCCTCTCTCTATACCTTACTTTCCAAGAAAAATAAATAAATCTTTGAAAAAAAGTTACACCATTTTTATAAATCACGTTTCCTACTCCAATTAAAATAATAAGATTCCAATAAAAAGTATTCTCTTACAAATAATGTAACAGGACTTGACAATTACCTCCGAAGGCCACAAACCCTGGGTCTTTCTTCACACGGGGTCAGGTTTTCTGGCAAATCCCCCAAACCCTGAGTGAAGCATGGCGCACTGAGTGTAACATGTAGTACTACCCCCCGCAGCAACGGGAACTCCACCAGGCGGTAGGGAGCGGAGTTCACCAGAAACTCGGGAGGTGAGCCTAGCCACAGGACTGTAAGTCCTGCCGACGTTTAATCCCAGCACGAGAAGCAGGGTGGCAGTGCCCAGGCAGGCAGGTATGGGGACAGGGTGGATTTCATGGCCCAGACTCCCACCAGTACCACACCAGGTGCCATTCTGTGAACTTGGGGAAAGGCACTGGAGGAGGGACAGCAGTGAGCTGAGCATGCATTAAGTGGGGAGAGAACTCACTTCCGGGTCAACGCACTGCACTGGTCCCGCCAGGACAACACTGCATCTCACAGGCTCCACCCAAAGCAGGCACGGGCTGCATCCAGACCCACCTGCCAGCCGGTTCTGGCAAGAGGAACCATGTGATTTAGGGCACCTGGCGTCTCCCTAATCCTGGGTACAAAACTGTAAGCTGGAGAAAGGCTGAGCAGGCAGCAGGGTGGTCACAGCACGGAATGACAGGGGCTGGAGAGCTGAGCCAGGAGCATGCCACGGGAACACGGGACTGAGCCTTGCAAACAAAGAACCAGGTACTGATCGTGATCAGTAAAGTCCACCTGTAGATCTACCAACAACACAGCTGAAAAAACCAGCCCCAAGGAGAAAAAAGCTCGGCAAAAGAGACAGAGGCGTAACGAATACTACCAAAGCCTCCCACAAAGGAACAAAAGCCTTTGTAAACTTCACAATTAACTGAGGAACACACAGAGGAACCGGGGTAAGGAATTTTTACAATTGTTATGACGCTTCTTATCAACGAGAAGCATTTATAGGACAAGGAGTTTAAGAATATGTCACTGGGTTCCGGGGGCTGCTTCCTTCGGGGCGAGTAGACCAAGGGGGGAGGCCTCCGGGACTGGGCAGGTCCGGGACCCACCCGCCGCATGGGGCGGTGAATGGGATTTGGGAGGGGCGCAACCTTGGGCCTGGGTTATTTAAACCTCCAGTAGCCTCCTGGCAGCTGGTGGGTCTCAGGACGGGGCGTCTCATGCCTAGATCCCGGACAGTCGCCATGGGCACAGCCACCATGTGCTGAGCTGTTCCCGGGCGGCCAGTGCGTCATTTGGTGCCAGGCTCCGCCTGCTGGCTGCCCGGCCGGGGAGCTCTGGGGATTTGGTTCTTTGAGTTGCTGCTTAATGAGCTCCAGGTTGAACCCATTGTGCTTCTTGGACCTGAAACAGGCAGTAACTCTTCCTTAGCAAAACTTTTAATCACTAATAATGCTGAGCACCAAACACCAGTCATGCAGAAGCTATGGCTTGGGGCTTGTCCTGCAAAAGTAGCTCCAACAGCTGGCTAATGTGTCAACTCGTAATGGAACAGAGTAGATCAGGCACGACTGAGCAAACCTTAGCCCACAAGTAAAACTAGAAACCAGTAGGGAGCAGAGGTCATGCCGAGCTAGGCTCTTGTACCTACTGGTCTGCGGAAGCCAGGGACGCTAAGCCACAGTGTTTAATGCAGAGTTCAGGATAGGGGAGGGGCCGTGCCAAGCTGAGTCAGAGCATCCATTGGCAGGCAAGTGATCTATGGCTGGGAACAGAACCGGCTGGGGAGCTAAGGGGACAACCCTAGCTGGGCTGAGGTTCCCACCAAGAGGCGTGTGGCCTGGAAGGGGGGCTGTGTTCTGATCTGGAAACAGTTGTAGTCTCCCTTGGCACAAGTGTGGACTGGGATTGGATGCACCGAACCGGGCCGGACCCCGACTCCCCCTGGTGTTCTGGAGGACCAGGGCAGATGTGGGATGGACTAGGCAGGGTCTCAAACCCCTACTGAGCCATGTGTGAGCCATACGTGGGTATGGACAAACCATGGCTGGGCTGGAACATCCAACAGCAAGAACCAGATTGGGTGGAAGGCCAGTCAGGAAAAGCCACAGTTCCTGCTATGACAGGAGGTGGACTGAGTAGGGTTGGCTCATGGACCCACTGGTAAGCGTGAAACCTGGCATTGGGAGAGGTTCTGATGGAGGAGCCCGGGCAACTCCTCTGGCAGGACACAGACCCGGCAGGTAAACGCAAGAAACATGATAGGAAACAGCCCGGAAAAGGCCATGGAAAGCTACCCACTGGCATACAATTGGCAGATGTAGGGGCAAGACCAGGCTGAATCTGTCCACGTCATCCACTGGCAAATCCAGGCACCAGTGTGGGTCGACCCAGGGTCGGTCGCAACAAAGACTAGTGCACATTATGGAATGCCGAGGTGAGGTTGCCTGTACCGGAAGGGACCGCAGCGCCCAACCAGCCTGAGAACAAGAAAGGAAGTGGACAGAGCCGGCAGGGGAATAAGGGAGGGTTCCTTTGCAGGACAGCTACTTCCGCAGGAGAGCATGGGGTGGGATGGGGGCAGACCAGACTAGGCAGAGCTACCACACCTGTGCGCCTCATGTGGACCAGATCAGGGAAAAGCCGGGCTGGGCAGATTATTCCTACTGGTGCAAACAAAATTAAAGTGGGCGAGGGTTGTTTGGGCTTAGCCACAGCATCAGCTGGAATCTGGGAGTGGGAGAGGCCTGGGAGGGAAATAGTGGGCTCATCCCTCTTGGGTTACCACTTCCACAGGAGGACATACAACTAAGATAGCGGCTGGGGTGGAATGGGGTGTGGGACAGACTGGATTACTGCTACACTTACTGGCAAACCAGGGTAGGGGGTGGGCCTGGTGGGGGTTATTGTGGGTCGCTCCAACTAGGCTGCAGCTCCCACTGGTTTATGTGAGGGCCAAGTATGTGCTGGGCAGAACCAGGCTGGACTGCAACACCCATTGGTTCCAGTGGAAGTCGGGAGTGAAAACAGACCAACCCAGCAATTGCAACCACCAGCTGATTGGAGCGATGGACGGTGCCAGGCCCTGTACTTGTTAGCACATACAAGAAGTTTCTTTGGAGATCTTTCTAATCTAAATGCTGGACTCAGAACCCTAATGAAGAAAAGAGAGAAGACAGAACAGGTCAACCAACCATATCATCTATGATGGACTATGTCAATCAGTGGATTTTTCAAAGCCCTCATAGTGCTTGGAGTGGCAAGATTGACAGCGATTCATAACTGCTGCAATATCAAAACCACTTGAGCAAGAACCTCAGAGCATGCCCTACATCCGGGACCTGGGGAGGGTGGGAAATTGGGTGGGCCTTCTCCCTTAAATATGAAGGTAACAATATGGAAAACATACTAGTATTATCCACTTTCCTGTAGCCCTTGAACCTTCTTACCCTAATTAACTATGTAAATTATGTCAAAATAAAATTAAAAAAAAAAAGAATATGTCACACAGGAAATAGCAGCACTGAAACAAAATGAAGCCCAATTACCAGAAATGAAGAACACAATGCAGCAATTTGAAATTCAGTGGAGAGCCCAGCACAATAGCCTAGCAGCTAAAGTCCTCGCTGTGAACGCACAGGATCCCAAATGGGCGCTGGTTCTAATCCCAACAGCTCCACTTCCCATCCAGCTCCCTGCCTGTGGCCTGGGAAAGCAGTTGAGGACAGCCCAAAGCCTTGGGACCCTGCACCCACGTGGGAGACCTGGAAGAGGCTCCTGGCTTCAGATCAGCTCAGCTCCAGCCGTTGTGGCCACTTGGGGGGTGAACCAGCAGACAGAAGATTTTCCTCTCTGTCTCTCCTTCTCTATACCTGACTTTCCAATAAAAATAAATACATCTTTAAAAAATAAATAAGTCACCCAAAGCACAGGCAGTCAAAGTCAAAATGAACAAATGGACTACATCAAACCAAGCAGCTTCTGTCCAGCAAAGGAGTGACTGACAGAGTGGGAGAAAATGTTTTCACACTGCACATCAAAAACGGGACTAATATCCAGGGTTTACAAACAACTTCGGAAACTCAGCGACAGCAAAACCACCCTGGGAGGCAACAGGTAAGGAAATGAGCAGGCGTCTTCCAAAACAACAAGTTCAAATGGCTAAAAGGCACACGGAAAGATGCTCAGGCTCCCTAGTCATCAAGCAGACACATGGAAGTTCTAACTCCAGTGAGACTGGCCTGCCTTCACAACTCTACTAGTATTTGAAACTTAGAATACACAGAAATCTTCCAGCCACTGCCTCAGTCCCCGATGGCTCCAATGGCCAGTGGCCAGCAGTGTCCCTCAGGTCTCCTACGCAGATGGCAGCGCCCCAGCACTTGGGCCATCTTCCATTACTTTTCTCAAGCTGTTATCAGGAAGCTGGACCAGAAGTGGGCAGGACACACACTGGCACCCGTATGAAATGCCAGTGTCACAGGTAGCAGCTTTGCCCACCAGGCCACCAGCCCCGACCTACTTTCTCTGGAAGGCCAGCCTTCTCCTGTGCTCTGTGGTGGTCCATTCCCGCAGCTTAGAATGTGCGGCAGCCCCTAGATTTCATGTTTAGCCAGGTTTACACTGACGCTGGGCCTGCCTCTCTGCCAGCATCTCAGTCCACAAGGCCAGCGCCCAACAGACGCAGTCTCCAAACCTACCCCCCCGCTTGAGCCGCTTCACCCTCCCGAGACAGCTGTCCCTGGCTGTCACTCATAGGGACACCCTCCCACATGCTTGCCTCCAGGGATACTTTCTTGTCCAAGTGCCATAAACCCTGGTGCTGGCAGAGAGCTCACCATCTGCTGAACCGAGTGTCAGCCAGAGTCAGGCCTACTTAAACGCTAATTTGCCACAGCTGTTATAAAATGACAAACTTCGGGCCCGGCGCGGTGGCGCAAGTGGTTAAAGGTCCTCGCCTTGCACCCCCGGGATCCCATGTGGGCGCCGGTTCTGGTCCCAGCAACCCCGCTTCCCTTCCAGCTCCCTGCCCGTGGCCCGGGAGGGCAGTCGAGGATGGCCCAAGGCTTTGGGACCCTGCACCCACGTGGGAGACCCGGAAGAGGCTCCTGGCTTCGGATTGGCATAGTATCGGCCCGTTGCGCTCACTTGGGGAGTGAATCATCGGACGGAAGATCTTCCTCTCTGTCTCTCCTCTCTGTATATCCGCCTTTCCAATTAAAAAATGGTAAAAATAAATCTTTAAAAATAAAATGACAAACTTCATCTTCTAAACAATACCTTGGCTTACATGTCTTCTACGCCCCTAAGTCTCCTTGTATTACCTGAGGTGTCCGTTGCAGTTCATATAAACTGAGCTCCCACGTTTTGCTTAATGGCTGGGTTCCATTTGTCTGCACGGCCTGAGACATTGCTAGGAACAAAGAGGACAAATGATTCAGTATTTGCAGAGGAAGTACTAGGACTTGTGTGTGCATCCACCCCCAGCCCAGTCAGCAGCTGACATCACTGGGGCTCAGGACTGGGCAGCCAGGAGGGGCTTTCCCTGGGGCTCCCCGACCACCAAGAGCAGCAGAGCCGTCTTCCCCTTAAAGCAATGCCACTAACCAAGAGGCCGAGGCGGAAAGGGAAGCACCCACAGAGACCCGAGGAGGTGCTGCACACCGCAGGCTGTTCTCCCGTCTCACGCTCTCCCAAAACATCTTCGCACTACTCTGACACTTCCAAAAGCCTCCCCCGCCCTTCGCCTGCAAGAAGGTGGTCCAGCCTCGAGCCGCTGGCCCCTCTGTGGGCCGCATCATCTTGCGGGACTCCCGTGTCCGGGCGTTCCATGTCCAGGCTGGGCACCTTCCCTCCCGTCACCGCCCATGGCCACTGCGTTTCAGGAAGTTCCACGACTGCAGCCTCAGGGCAAGCAGGAGTTCCCCACAAACTCTACAGCCCGTGTGGTGACAGGTGCCGGCCACAGGTGCCGCCCCCACCCCCAGCGGGCCTGCTGTCCTTGCATGAGAGACTAGAGACCCCTGTTCGCTTCCCATGGAAGGACACGCCAAAGACTCGCAGCCCTCTCCAGACACAAGGCTGCTGCGCCTTCCTCTGGGACAAGCCAGCCTCTGCGAGCCGTGGACCTGCGTCAGTTTGAATATAAAATCTGGTTTATTTTGTCATAGCAGGCAACAGACTTAGATAGGAAATAAATCTCAAAGCTGATATTTATAAATTGTTAATCCTGACAATAGTAGAAACCAGTTATATAATGGGTCCTCAAAAATTAAAGAAGAAAAGCTCAAGAATCTTTGCATTTAAAATATAAACTATCTGAAAAAAAAAATACAGCTGGCGCACAGAAGTACATAACAATATCGCAAGTATTTTGTTACTATTAAATATGTGCAAGTCTCTCTACCCTCAACAATAAACACGTTCCTGAAACTCAGGATCATAGAATTTCTAACTAAATCAGTAAGTCCCACCACCCTCCAGCGCAGCCCTGCAGTCCAGCTCTGCCCCTGCACAGAAATAACGCCATCTTCCTACCGACTCCATGAAGCGCCCTCACACGAGCGGGGAAGATGACCACAGACAATAAACCATTCTGTACAACAGGTTAGGCTCCACAGATTTCACAGGCACCTACACATTACCAGCCAGAGCGAACGACCCCGGAAACCTCGCTTGTGAACTGACAAACTACAACTGGGCAGCATGGACACTGAGGGGGTCGGGGAGGCCGCGGTGACAGCACGGACACTGAGGGGGTCGGGGAGGCCGTGGTGAGCATGGATACTGAGGGGGTTGGGGAGGCCGCGGTGACAGCACGGACACTGAGGGGGTCGGGGAGGCCGTGGTGACAGCACGGACACTGAGGGGGTCGGGGAGGCCGCGGTGAGCATGGATACTGAGGGGCTCGGGGAGGCCGCGGTGACAGCACAGACACTGAGGGGGTCGGGGAGGCCGCAGTGAGCATGGATACTGAGGGGTTCGGGGAGGCCGCGGTGACAGCACAGACACTGAGGGGGTCGGGGAGGCCGTGGTGGAGCTGAGGTAAGTCTCTGTCAGGCTGCTCCGCAGTGCAAACAGGCTCTAGGCAGAACAGGGACCTGCTGGGGCTACTGCGAAGGCAGTGTGACCCGTATCCCAGCTCGGCAGCACCAGTATCCCAGGGGCTGCTCCGTTTCCTGCCAAGGCACCTGGGAATGCAGTGGAAGATGGTCCTGGGTAGGCCCCTGCACCCACGCGGGAGGCCCAGATGAAGCTCCTGGCGTCAGCCTGTCCCAGCCCTCATTACTGCAGCCATTTGAGAAGTGAACCAGCAAATATTACATCTTTCTAACTCTGCTTTTCAAATACAAATACAGAAAGTGAGACGAGTGAGGAAGCTGTGGCAAACCTGACATTAAACTGGTCACACAGACCGTCCCCTCCAGGCAGTGCACGGGACTCTGGGAAAGCCCTGCCCCTCACTGAGGCCGAAACCCCAGAGCTCAGGCTACTTACTGACCACTGCGCCGTGGGTGGCCCTGCTCAGACAGCCTGCCCTCACTGCCACACTCTGGGCTAGATCAGCAGACCACCATTGTGTAAGCATCAAAGGAAAAGCCACCAATTTCTCCAGACATCACTCCTGTAACTGCTCTCCTAAATGACTCTGCTTATTAGGCTAAATGGCACGAGGTCCCCAAGGATGATCTGCAATTACTCGGCTACATGGGCAATGTGGGGCATGTCAAACACAACAGAAAGAAGCTCTGGAGAAGATCCCCAACCAGCACCGGCCAGCCTTGTTCAGCTAGACCAGCTAGCTGAGGCCTCAAAACGAATCAGCATACCTGCGACATTTTCTCACAAAACACACAGCACCCAGTGTGCACCTGCCCTCCTCGGGCACCCGGTGAGCACCTGCCCTCCTCGGGCACCCAGTGTGCACCTGCACCCCTCAGGCACCCGGTGTGCAGCTGCCCCCCTCAGGCACCCGGTGTGCACCTGCCCTCCTCGGGCACAGTATAAACCAGTCTAAGACCACCTCCAGGATATACATGAAACAGAGAGGAACTGGATCCTCACCTCCAAGGTGGCCCACTGTGAACGTGCATTTCAGAGGACACTCAACCTACACTCTCCCAGGCTTGCTCTGCGTCCCAGGGCCTCCAAAACCCTTGGGATTTCCCAACAGGAAAGAAGCTTTTCTTACTTGTAATTCCCTTCCAACTGTGACACAGTTCACACTAATCAGGTGATTCTTATTGGGTCCCTGGAACCAGTCATGTGGTTACAGAATTGGGAAAAGAAAAAATATTAAGGCCTACAAAAGTCAGAATGACGTAAGAAGAGGGAGACAGGGAGATTCTCCATCCTCTGGTTCACCACACACTGCACAGCCACAGCCCAAAGCCAGGAACTTCTCCAGGGTCCCGCACAGCAGGCGCACAGGAGCCTGAACCATCACCCCTGCTTTCCAGGCTGGACTGGAAGCTCACAGGATCCAGGACTCCAAGCAGCAGTAAGGTCACTGGACACGGCACCATCATGTCAGCCCTCCCCCCCTTGGGAATGCAGATGAGGAGGGAGAAGTTAGAGACGTAAACACCAGTGGCCAGTGACACTTAGAGTCACACCTCTGGAACGGAAGCCCCTTCCAAGTCCCACGTCGTGACATGACTCTACCCTTCCAAGCAATGGGTCAACTGTAAGGCTTCCTGGTTATTGTGATATCCCATCCTTTCCCAGTTGCAGAGTAGACATAGCGCTCCTTAGAACCACAAATATGCACATACCCTAAACTCCAAAATAATCAGTCTTTCTAAAAAAAAAATCCAAGAAAATTAATGGCTGTGAATCAAGACAGTCCTTGAGAAGTGGCTGCTGGTGAGAGAGTAACACAACAGCCTGGAGCCCTCCCTGAGACTGTCCAGTGTCCACGCTCACTGACCATACCAGACGGCAACAGCCCACTGCAGGGGCCGACTCCTCCCTTCTGAGGGGTGCCCGACTCAGGCAACGTGACAACGCGCTTCAGAACTGGCCTAAGGCTCTCTTAGGAAACACACCCCCAAAATTCTGATGCAAGTGCAAAACAAATGTATACATAAGGACAGCCACAGCATAATGTTATAGCCAAAAAATCACAAAGGTTTGTTAACAGTAAATGGCTAGGGGATGCAGCCAGAGTACAGGAAACCATGGCTGTATGAGACGACACGAGATGACATCTCAAGTTCTAGGGCAGAAGAACACTAAGATCCTATTGAACAATTAAATGGAAACCCAAATCCCCAACGTGGTTGCAACTTGGGTTTGTTCGTGCTTGGGGCACACTGGCCATCACGTTTTCAATCTTCACCAGCTTGTCCTCTACCTGCACGGAACTGCTCTCACGCCTAAGATTCTGCCACACACACACACACAAATGTGAGAAACAGACTTAACCACCGATCCATCCTCCACGTGCAACACTGCCCCGCTTGTGCACGGCCAGACTGAGTAAGCTGCAAGCCAAGGTCAAGGGCCCGACAACGGGCTTCCTTTCAGGTGATGGACACGCCAGGAGCCGAAATCCCCGAGACCAAGATGAAGAAGTAACGATCGTCTTACGCCCCTGTTCCCAGAGACACGTGTCTGTTTAGGGAGCATCGCTCTCTCTCAGGGCAGGAGCTGGCGGGCAGGTAGAGGACCTGACAAGTCTGTAGGGCAGTGCGACTAAGAGATGCTTATTCTGGCAGTAAAAAACCATCAAACTCATCCATACTTTTTCCATAGTGCACAGATTTCCATAAAATTTCTGAGGACTTCTCATTCAACTTCACTCTCACCTACCTCACCTTCCTCACCTACCAAAGGAACAGCCAGCCCTCACCCAGGGGAAGGACAGCCCTCACCCAGGGACAAGGACAGACCTCACCAGGGGAAGGACAGCCCTCACCCGGGGACAAGGACAGCCCTCACCCGGGGACAAGGACAGCCCTCACCCGGGGACAAGGACAGCCCTCATCCAGGGGAAGGACAGCCCTCACCCGGGGACAAGGACAGCTCTCACCCGGGGACAAGGACAGACCTCACCCGGGACAAGGACAGCCCTCACCCGGGGACAAGGACAGCCCTCATCCAGGGACAAGGACAGCCCTCACCCGGGGACAAGGACAGCTCTCACCCGGGGACAAGGACAGCCAGCCCTCATCCAGGGGAAGGACAGCCCTCACCCAGGGACAAGGACAGCACTCACCCAGGGGAAGGACAGCCCTCACCCGGGCACAAGGACAGCCCTCATCCAGGGGAAGGACAACCCTCACCCGGGGACAAGGACAGCCCTCACCCAGGGACAAGGACAGCCCTCACCCAGGGACAAGGACAGCCCTCACCCGGGGACAAGGACAGCCCTCACCCGGGGACAAGGACAGCCCTCATCCAGGGGAAGGACAGCCCTCACCCGGGGACAAGGACAGCTCTCACCCGGGGACAAGGACAGACCTCACCCGGGACAAGGACAGCCCTCACCCGGGGACAAGGACAGCCCTCATCCAGGGACAAGGACAGCCCTCACCCGGGGACAAGGACAGCTCTCACCCGGGGACAAGGACAGCCCTCACCCGGGGACAAGGACAGCCAGCCCTCATCCAGGGGAAGGACAGCCCTCACCCAGGGACAAGGACAGCACTCACCCAGGGGAAGGACAGCCCTCACCCGGGCACAAGGACAGCCCTCATCCAGGGGAAGGACAACCCTCACCCGGGGACAAGGACAGCCCTCACCCAGGGACAAGGACAGCCCTCACCCAGGGACAAGGACAGCCCTCACCCGGGGACAAGGAGAGCCCTCACCCAGGGGACAAGGACAGCCCTCACCCAGGGACAAGGACAGCCCTCACCCAGGGGAAGGACAGCCCTCACCCGGGCACAAGGACAGCTCTCATCCAGGGGAAGGACAACCCTCACCCGGGGACAAGGACAGCCCTCACCCGGGGACAAGGACAGCCCTCACCCGGGGACAAGGACAGCCCTCACCCGGGGACAAGGACAGCCCTCACCCGGGGACAAGGAGAGCCCTCATCCAGGGACAAGGACAGCCCTCACCCGGGGACAAGGACAGCCCTCACCCGGGGACAAGGACAGCCCTCACCCGGGGACAAGGAGAGCCCTCACCCAGGGGGACAAGGACAGCCCTCACCCGGGGACAAGGACAGCCCTCATCCAGGGACAAGGACAGCCCTCACCCGGGAAAAAGGACAGCCCTCACCCGGGGACAAGGACAGCCAGCCCTCACCCGGGGACAAGGACAGCCCTCACCCGGGGACAAGGACAGCCAGCCCTCACCCGGGGACAAGGACAGCCCTCACCCGGGGACAAGGACAGCCAGCCCTCACCCGGGGACAAGGACAGCCCTCATCCAGGGGAAGGACAGCCCTCACCCGGGGACAAGGACAGCCCTCACCCAGGGGAAGGACAGCCCTCACCCGGGCACAAGGACAGCCCTCATCCAGGGGAAGGACAACCCTCCGGGACAGGACAGCCCTCACCCGGGGACAAGGACAGCCCTCACCCGGGGACAAGGACAGCCCTCACCCGGGACAAGGACAGCCCTCACCCGGGGACAAGGACAGCCCTCACCCGGGGACAAGGACAGCCCTCACCCGGGGACAAGGACAGCCAGCCCTCACCCGGGGACAAGGACAGCCCTCACCCGGGGACAAGGATAGCCCTCATCCAGGGACAAGGACAGCCCTCACCCGGGGACAAGGACAGCCCTCACCCGGGGACAAGGACAGCCCTCACCCGGGGACAAGGACAGCCCTCATCCAGGGACAAGGACAGCCCTCACCCGGGGACAAGGACAGCCCTCATCCAGGGACAAGGACAGCCCTCACCCGGTGACAAGGACAGCCCTCACCCGGTGACAAGGACAGCCCTCACCCGGGAAAAAGGACAGCCCTCACCCGGGGACAAGGACAGCCCTCATCCAGGGACAAGGACAGCCCTCACCCGGGGACAAGGACAGCTCTCACCCGGGGACAAGGACAGCCCTCATCCAGGGACAAGGACAGCCCTCACCCGGGGACAAGGACAGCTCTCACCCGGGGACAAGGACAGCCCTCATCCAGGGGAAGGACAGCCCTCACCCGGGGACAAGGACAGCCCTCACCCAGGGGAAGGACAGCCCTCACCCGGGGACAAGGACAGCCCTCATCCAGGGACAAGGACAGCCCTCACCCGGGGACAAGGACAGCCCTCACCCGGGGACAAGGACAGCCCTCATCCAGGGGAAGGACAGCCCTCACCCGGGGACAAGGACAGCCCTCATCCAGGGGAAGGACAGCCCTCACCCGGGGACAAGGACAGCCCTCATCCAGGCACAAGGACAGCCCTCACCCGGGGACAAGGACAGCTCTCACCCGGGGACAAGGACAGCCCTCACCCGGGGACAAGGACAGCCCTCACCCGGGGACAAGGACAGACCTCACCCGGGGACAAGGACAGCCCTCACCCAGGGGGAGGACACTGATAGGGCTCTGACACTATCTCTCCCTGTTCCACAAACTTTACATCTATTTCCAGATAAATTTCAAAAACATATGGCTGTAACATATAAAATCTGATGTATTACTAAACCTTGATCCTGGCTTTAAGAAAAGTAACAATTAAAAAAATAAATAAATAAAACCACAAATTTTTCACCACAAAATTACCTTAAGTTTCCAACGAGAAATCACATTCTCATTTCAGTCTTTCCTTTAGAAACACGTGAGGTGGCATCCTCGGTGCGATGAAACCAGCAGCATCGCACGATTATCCAAACCAGGCAAGCAGCACCCTTGCAACATCCCCATCGGGGACCATGGCGTGACAGCCAGCAGCCACCCCCATCCCCAGGTGCTAACGCGGTGAGGCCGCCGGCGGGGAGCACCCTCTCCTCTCCCAACTCCCCCAGACACAGGAAGAAGAAAGAAAAGAGGGAAGGCAGTGTCTCATCCACCCCCATTTCATGACCCTCCCCATCCTACTCAGTGTCTACATGGGTATATATCCTTCTCAACTATGGAATAATATAAAAAATAAAATAAATTTATATAAAAGAAAAGAAACACGAGAGGTGGGTCTGCCACTGTGGCAGAGCACGGTACACTGACACCGGCCTCCTTCGGGGCCCGGGGCTCCACTCTGAAAACTTCACTTATATCCTAGCTCACTTACGCGATAGTCTCGTGAAGACTAATCCAGGGACCCAAGCACAAATCACTGCTCCTACAAAAATGCTCCTTTATGTCACAGTAACTGCAGACGCAGCAATGCAGAAGCTTCCTGACATTCCTACTCGCCTGTAAGATGTCATCCTTAAACTGCTGGAGCGAAGAAGGGGCTCCTGGGGACACACGGAAACCATCCAAATACAGGCGGTACCCACTCATCTCTGACACCACTCAGGCCACCCTGACAGTGGCCTTCAGGTCGCCCGGCTCCAGCCACTGGCTGGGCACTCGGGCACACCTCCCACCCTGATGGCTTTTTATCTGCAGAAATCGTCAGGGTTATTTGCGTAAGATGCTCATACGAAGCACCCAGCACATTCCACAAGCGATAATCATAAAATTGAATTCCACCTCTACTTAATTCAGGGTTTTGTTTTGTTTTGTTTTATTTTTATTGGAAATTCAGATGTACAGAGAGGAGGAGAGACAGAGAGGAAGATCTTCCGTCCAATGCTTCACTCAAGTGGCCACAACAGCTGCAGCTGAGCCAATCTGAAGCCAGGAGCCAGGAGCTTCTTCCAGGTCTCCCACATGGGTGCAGGGTTCCAAGGCTTTGGGCCGTCCTCAACTGCTTTCCCAGGCTACAAGCAGGGAGCTGGATGGGAAGCAGGGCCACCAGGATACCAGCCAGCGCCCACATGGGATCCCGGCACATGCAAGACGAGGAATTTCACCACTACTCTATCCTGCCGGGCCCTTAATTGAATTTTTAAATGCACTCATTCCTTAGGCTCCAACACACAACACATTAAGAAAAAATTCAGTCACTGTCTAAATTACCAAGAGTTGCATATTAATTACGCTTTCCAAAAGAATGATTTTCAAGGAGACAAATACTGAAAAGACATAGCAGGATCTTTCTGGTCACGAATAGGCTAATACTATTCATTTAAGTCTTACTTAGAACCAAAGCAAGCTTGCCAGAAGGAGCGGGCTTGCCAGTTGCCTGCTGTCAGCAGCCTGTATGTGGGTCAAGGGTAAGCGTTACGCCTAGAAGCCAAGATAAACACAGAGAGATTATGTTCTGTGTTCGTGGTTTGTCTGACTGCAATCTCTCCGGAAGTCTGCGGATTCTTCCAAGAAAGGGTTTGGGGTGACCCTGCTCCCACCCAAGCACACCGCCTTCGGGGGGACGGCAGTATCCCACGCCGGGTGCTCGGCTGCCCGGGGAGCAGACAGGATGTCCTGAGCCTGGGCTCGCAGGAGTGCGTGGCAAGCGCTGGGTCACGGGGAAAGAACCCGGTTCTTCGATCACAGCATCTGCGCTCTACTTCTCATACAAGGAGGAATCCCTTCGAGACCGCAGACAGGCAAGCAAGAGCTGGCTCTGTGCTGGAAAGTTCCAGGCATCTAGTAGCACAGCCCTAAGAGGGCAGACACAACGGAGTCACAGGCTGAACGGTTTTGCTCAAAAGAGGAAAATCGCATACATTTTGAGCAAAATTCTCAAGAGTTGTGTGCACAAACAGCTTTACTGGCTGCCTTCATTATAAAAAGTGTCTGGAATATTCACAGCACCTAGAATGAACCTAGTCTACCTAGGCGAGCTGTATAGTGTGCACCCCAAGAACTGAGACCAATGGGGTTCTTTACGAGTATGTTTACCCTTTAAGGGGGACTGCTGTAACTGGAGGTGAGCAGACAGCCGGGCTGTCTGTGCTGTTCCAGGCCACTCCTTCCCACTTCAGCTGGAACTCCTGGTCTGCAAAGAGCCTTTCTCCAAGGTGGCACCCCCAGGTTCCGAGGCTTGCGAGGTGGACATCTTTTGCGGGCTGTTTTAGCCCGTTACACACCAATGAAAGCACCTCCCCACCAGCTACACTTGAGTCTCTATTCTGGGTATGATTTCCTTCCTTAGTTTGCATTTTACAGTTGAAACAGCCACCAGAAAATATAATCTTCATAAAATTAGATAATCCCATTTTCCTGTAAGGCAATTTCTCTTCATGTATTTGAGATGCTTTTCTAAACTAAGAAGCTTCTGCTCTTTCAAATAAGATATTTAGCTTTTTGTTCCACCTTTATGGGCCCTTCTGAACAGGCCAAAATAAAGGATGCATCAAATTAACTCCATTTTTAGCATTTTCATTTTCCTCTTATATAGTGAGCATGCAAATAAGCAATTTCTCTCTCAATTATAACACTGCTTACAGGACACAGCTGCTAGATTTGTGAAATTTACCAAGACCAGGTAAGCCAGTGGGCAGCGCCAGACCCCGAGGCGGCAGTCCCCCAGTCCCACTGCCGCCCAGCACCTGCAGTAATTCTCACCGTGTAACCCACGGGCTGCAGCGGGTCTCAATTCCTGAGCTTCTACACAGTGTTCTTTTTTAAAAAACTATTTTTACTTTTGATCATTTTTACCTAGTTGATTAGGACGATTAGGCTCAAGGATTGCAGGGAGGTGGGTGAGATCACCACTTCCGCATTCTCTTGTTTTCCTTCCTGTATCTGGGGGTGAGGGGAGACAAGGACAGAAGCCACACTCAGCCTCCCAAACTCCTCAGCACCCAAGGATGGAGGACAGCCACTCAACACCACCCCAGGGTCCCCGATGTGTGGCATGCCCCAAAGTCCTGCTCAAGAGATTTTGATAGTTCAGTAGTTCTGAATTTCTGCCAATCTTGCCACTCCAAGCACAACGAAATCTCTCCAGAATCCACTGGCTGACACAGTCCACCCTACAGTCTCCATTTGCCCAGATATTCATGGCCTATACTTGGTTGGGGTAGTTGATCAATTTGTTTTGACCTCTGTCCTCTGCTGAGGTACCAGTGTCCTCGGCTGTAGTACCAGGTGTCCTCGGCTGAGGTACCAGGTGTCCTCTGCTGTGGTACCAGGTGTCCTCGGCTGTGGTACCAGGTGTCCCCTGCTGTGGTACCAGGTGTCCTCGGCTGAGGTACCAGGTGTCCTCGACTGTAGTACCAGGTGTCCTCGGCTGTGGTACCAGGTGTCCTCGGCTGAGGTACCAGGTGTCCTCGGCTGTAGTACCAGGTGTCCTCGGCTGTAGTACCAGGTGTCCGCTGCTGTGGTACCAGGTGTCCTCGGCTGAGGTACCAGGTGTCCTCTGCAGACTCTAATGTACTGCCATATCCTCCATGTGCACCTGGATATGCTGCTCCATCTGAGCCACTGAGGAGGTCCAGCTCTGACACATGCACTCCACAGCCAGACCATGGAACCTGCAATTCTCTCCTTGGTTGGGGTTCTGAGTCCAGCAATTCAGTTGGGGAATCCCCAAAGAAACTTCACCTGAGGTGGTCCCAGGCCTGATTCTTGTGTGTGCCTGCCAGTACAGGGTCCGGCCATTCGTCGCCCCAATCAGCTCATGCACATGCTGGTGGCTGCAATTGCTGGGTCAGTCTGTCTCCAGCCCTGCAAGCACAATGGCCCTGTCACTGGGAATCCCTCAGGATTCATTCCTCACCTACAGCTACAGTGGCCTTATCCATGGATGTCCCTAGGCAGTAATTTCAGATCCCTAAGGCCCCAGAGCTCGCTGCCAGGCGGCCAGCGGGCAAAGCCTGGCTCCGTTGTCACTCTGGCCATCCACAAGCCCAGGATTCACCCACCGCGTGGCAGCAGTGGACAAGGAGCTAGGATCCCCAGCAGGAAGCCTGGCTAGGCACGCGGCTGGAAGATTCAGACAGCAGCACCTCTGAGCAGACTTACCTAGACTCCACCCACCAACATGGTGGCCTAAAGATGTGCTCTTTACTGAAAGCTTGTCACTGTGCTAACCACCTGGAATACCCATCTAAATTACTTTTGGTAACCTAATAGCTTTATCTACAAAGACAACATAATCATTTCCTGATTGGATTATATATTTCTGTGTTACAGAATAGAGCAGAACCCACTCAATGGTGATTTGCCACATTTTCATTATCCAGTCTTAATTAAGTTGTTGAATACTAATAGCAAATGTAATGTTTTCTAGGCTCTATAATTAAGTTACTGCTACAAAGAAAATCAATGTTTTCAAGGTCCTAAAGTGTCCCTTGCAGTTAAGATCTACATATTCATCTGCTACTGCTGTCACCTGCTTTAATCCCGCCTCCCCACTCACCCCCACACACAGACCCTTCTCTAATGGCCCTAATCCGGCCTCCTTCCTCTTGGGATTCAAATCTAAAGTTGGTCATTTTGCCAGTAGCCCTGTTCTTCTTCTCCTTGTCCATACTGGAGGCTAACAGATTCATAGGAAGACACGGGGTGGAAAAGACATCAGGGCACGGGAGGCTCAGCCCCAGCCGGCACACCCACATCCCACACTGACAGAGTACTGTATCCCAGCTACTCAGTTTCCAATCCAGCTGCGGGGAATGGGCCCGGGAGGCAGTAGATTCTGTGCCAAGTACTTTCCTGCCCCAGAAGAGATTTTGGCTTCAGCCTGGCCTCGCCCTGGCTATGGAGGCCATTTGAGGAATGAACCAGTGAATGGAAGATCTTCTACTGCTTTCAAATAAATACATAAACCCCTAAAAAAAAGTGAGTTCAAGAGTTCAGGAAAGTTGCTGAGGTTACCATGTGAAGCAATGGGGAATCCAATTTGGCTGGTGATGGGTACGTAACACCATTAAACCACATACTATGAAATGGCCAACTGTGGACCTGGCACAAAGGTTCAGTGAATAAATCCTCGCTCTACTTACACCAGGATCCCATATGGATGCTGGTTCACATCCCAGCTGCTCCACTTCCCATCCAGCTCTCCCTGCTTGTGCCTTGGGAAAGCAGTGGAGAATGGCTAAAAGCCTTGGGACCTGCCCCCATGTGGGACACCCGGAGGAGGCTCCTGGCTGCTGCCTTCAATCAGCTCAGCTCTGGCCATTGTGGCCACTTGGGGAGTGAAGCAGCAGACAAAAGATCTTTCTCTCCTCTCTGTAAATCTGCTTTTTCAATAAAAACAAACCTTATTTTAAAATTTGGCAAATCTTATGTTGCATGTATTTTACAGTGCAGAAGCAGTAAAGTCCATGAACAATCCAGTTTCTACGGATGAAAACACGAAGTCCTTTTGGACTTACTGCAGCTCTGTGCTCAAGCCCATCCTCCAGAACCAGCACAGCCACAGCACAAGGGAGGCGCCAGTCTCCGCAGCAACGCTGACGGGACAAAGGGGAGACATCTGCTCAGACACGTGTCCGGGGCACCCACAAGAAAGGAAGGCAAGCAAAGGATGAGAGCAACATACAAAATCTGCATGGAAGACGGGTCAGGCTGACGGATGCCAGCGAGAACAGGGGAGAGGACGCTCTGACGGAGCATCTGGAAAGCCCCAACAAGTGCATCCCCACAACCAAAAGGATGTCCGCCAGCAGTAAGAATGAAGGTCAGACTCAACAGCTTAGCTGTAAAAGGCTACTGATTAACCACTACTTCTCACTACCCTATTGGTTACAAACCATAACTGGCCTATGACCTCTTCAATTTACACCGTAATTTAGTTCTTATATGCCAGAACTCATATCACAAATGACAGAGCATCTCTGTCAGACAGCTTTGATCCAATTAAGATTGTCCTGTGTGTTTAAACAAATCTGGTTGAGTTTATTGAAATGTTGATAGTCGGCCTTGCATATGTTCTGTTTTCTCCTTCTAAAAATATAATTGCACTTAGCTAATAATGTTTAACTTTCCCCCAAAAAATGGTGACTGCCATCTCAAAACTTGTTGATAGGTTAGTTTTACACTAAATCCTGGGGAGATCTTTGTCTCCAAATCCAGCAAGCCTGTCCAAGGTAAGAGCTTTTGTATTTGTGATCTTCTCTGTGTTGATCTAATTAGAAACGTCCTCCATCTGATGGGCTGCCTTTCACTTATTAAAGGCATTTCAGTGTGGCTTACACATATCCAGTATATAACACCATGATCTATACAGTCAGATGACTTGGAAAGTCAGCTGGGAACCAACAGCATGGCTCAGTGTGCCAACTGCTGGCTTGCAATGCTGGCATCTCACAAGAATGCTGCTCCTGCCCAGCTCCCTGCTGATGCACCTGGACCAGCAGCAGAGGGTGGCCCAGGTGCTGGGTCCTTGTCACCCACACGGGAGACTCGGCTGGCTTTCCAGGCCTCTGATAGCCCTGAGCGTTTCAGTCCTTTGCAGAAGCAGCCAGCCAATGCAAGGTCTCTCTCTCCTCTCTCTCCACCTCCTCCCCAGCTCAGTGACCCCTGTCGGTTGGGGAGGGCAATTTCTCCTTCACAGCAGCTCTGAGCAAAGCTCTGGATCCTGACACTGGTCGCAACAGTTATCTGCATTCAGTGCCCGGCTGACCTGGCCCAGGACCTCTGCAGCGCCTGCACCGGCCAGCCGTGCCGAGCACCTGCTGCACTGTGCAGAGGACACAGTAAGCCCCAGGGAGGGGCACAGCAGTCGGCAAGTGGTTGCCGTGGCAGCTGGAGGGGCTTTATTTCAGGTGACCTGCACCTGTGACTGTGATGCTGTGCCAGGCTACAGGCGCACTGGGTACACGAGTCAAGATGAGGTCTTTCACGTGGAAGGTGTGCCAGGCTACAGGCGCATTGGGTACACACAAGTCAAGATGAGGTCTTTCACATGGAAGGTGTGCCAGGCTACAGGCACACTGGGTACACAAGTCAAGATGAGGCCTTTCACATGGAAGGTGCTTTAAGCCATGTCTTCATCCGAAGCTTACCATTTCAAAGTTCTTAGCCCAGAATTTTCAGGATCAAATTGGGTGAGCAGTGGTTTTCTTTCCTAAAACCAGACGCACTTACAGGAAAGTTTAGCAGGAACTTCCTGGAAGCTTCTTCCACCCATCCTGTCAGAACTGTGAGTGCTGCGTTGGGCCAAGCTTTCCCTGCAGAAAGACAAGGGTTCCTCCGCCTGCTGACAGGACCACACAAGGATTCCTTCCCGAAGCCGGACGATGTGTCAGCTAGCTTCTTAGTCCCACACTGCTGGGCCAACCCAAGACACCGAGGACTTCGCAATGTCATTTTCAGAACTGAGATTTCCTAATGTTCCTGAAACAACCTGTGAGCACCCAAGCACCAGAGACGGGCCCAAACATTCTGCATGCTCAGCGCACCCGATTCTGGATGTGCCGCATTCTGCCTCGCACAATGCCAACATGTCACGAGACCTTCCCTGTGATTCAGACTAATCCCAATTCAGCCACAGCTGGGTCATCTGCAGGCGAGCAGGCGGGTTCTGAGCTGCACAGTCCAATGGAGAGTGCCCCAGCCAAATGCAACAGACGGCATGATTTGTGTGAAGTCTCACAGCTTTGGCCCACATCGCGCCAAGACCCGACTGCCGGGGCCGTCACCACACCTACTACAACAAGCCCGCAATCTAAAGACCAACTCGGACTTATCAGCCATGCTTGTTTGGGGAATCTCTGCATGGAGGATGCTTTGGACTGTTTCCAGGAAAATTCTGCACAGGGAAAAATGCAATCCTTTAAATTATGCCCTGGGAACTAGCGCGATAGTGTAGTAGTTAAAGTCCTCACTTTGAACGCACTGGGATCCCATGTGGGCGCCGGTTCTAATCCCGGCAGCTCCACTTCCCATCCAGCTCCCTGCCTGTGGCCTGGGAAAGCAGTCGAGGACGGCCCAAAGCCTTCGGACCCTGTACCCGCGTGGGAGCCCTGGAAGAAGCTCCTGGATCCTGGCTTCGGATCGGCATAGCATCGGCCGTTGCAGCCGTTTGGGGAATGAATCATCGGACGGAAGGAAGATCTTCCTCTCTGTCTTTCCTCCTCTCTGTATATATGACTTTCCAATAAAAATAAATAAATCTTTTTTAAAAATAAATAAATAAAAACCATCAAAGTTACTCCTGACAGTTGCCTCCTCTAGTTGCATCCTGCCTTGGGCAATCTTTGCTGCCAACAGGTGGAGATGATGTACTGACAGCAATACTGGTCACTCAGGAGTGACTACACATTTTGCACACACACTCTGAAGGTTCCTGGGTGCTGCGGGGCTGGGTACTCCAGCTGCAGATCCTCTTCGCTCCTTGGTAAGCTTCAGGCTTTATGAGTAGCTCCAAGAGCCCTCTTCACTCTAACGTTTTGTGCATCAGTTTGCTTAAGCATTCTGAACAGCACCATGTCCAAGGCGGGCCTCGACTCTAAACCCAAGATGGTCTGCTTAACCACTTCTCCGAACTCGAATACTTCACCTTATCATAACCAGCTGTTTCCTCCAATTTCTTTTTTCTTTTTAAAGTCAAAGAGGTGTCTCGCACATAAAATTCATACACTCCATTGCCCGAGTCACAGCCCTATTCTTGGAGAGAACAGCCAATTCCACGCTCACCAAGTCCTTCTGCCTTGATGGTGTATGTCCTAGCATGCTGCAAAAAGTTCATGGAAATGGAATCAAATCTCATTTATGTGGGGAAAAAAGCCTGAAATCCATGCAGACTCACATTTCACAGAGCGAGCCAGCTCTAAGCTTCACACATCTGCGTTTTAGAAAGGCTTCACTCTTCTTATTTTTACTTTTCCCCAATTTGGTCCAAATCTTCACTTTCTTTTTTTCTCCCCGGAACAAGGCAAAGCCAGGAGCCAGCAGTTTCATCCAGGTCCCCCACGGGGGTAGCAGGTTGTCCCTGGATGTATCTCCCACTGCGCCCTCGGGCCACTGGCAGGGAGCTGGGTGGGAACTGTAGCCACCTGGAGAGGTATGTGAGCCGCAGAGCAGGCCACTTAATACCAGCCCATCTCCTAATTCTAGTTTTCTGTCCCTCTGACAAGACTTTTTTTTTTCCTAGTACTTACTTTTTACTTGAAAAGCAGGTTTACAGAGAAAAGGAAAGACGGAGATCTTCTCTGCTGGTTCACTCCTCAAATGGCTACAATAGCCAAAGTTGGGCCAATCCGAAGCCAGGAAGTTCATCTGGGTCTCCCATGTGGGTGCACAGTCCCCAGGCTTTGGGCCATCTGCCTTGACTCTCCCAGCCCACAAGCAGGGAGCTGGATGGTAAGTGGAGCAGCCAGGGCACGAACCAGCGCCCATGTGGGATGGTGGTGCCGCATGCAGAGGATTAACTCATCATGCCACCACAGTGGCTGCACTTCCCAGTTCCCTCCTGTCAGTTCAGGTTTTTACCTCTTATAATAACATTGCAACTTGTGTGAACAGACAAGTCCAACTATTACATACACTGCAGGGTCCTCTATTCCACAACAAAAGTCAGCAATATAAATACATTAAAGAACAAATACAGAGAGGGAAAAGTACCTGCTGCTTGCTCCCAACACCTGCAACAACCAGCCGGGCGGGCAGAGGCATGAGCTGCAGGAACTCGGGGTGCTGCCTCTCGGGGTGCAGCACAGTGGGAAGCTCAAAGAGGGAGCAGGGTAGGCTTGGGACCCAGACGTGCCTGGCCCACACTCTGTACCTGCAGTGTGGGGGGCCAAGCTGTCCTCCCTAGGACACAGCAGTCCCAGCCGAGGCAGTCGGTTACAGCAACACCTTTGCAACGCTAAAAAGACTCCCAGGTGCCGTTTCTCTGGGAAGCGCAGAATCAGTTAAAAAATTAAATCTATGGTAAAGGAGCAACATACGCCAGTGATTAAGAAAAACGAGAGGAAAGCCGTCAAGGCTGTTGTCTCCACATTGTCCTAACAAGTAGAACAACTCAAAAAAACAAGAACAACCTTAGCAAAAGCAGCCCAACAAGTCATCTCTACACGTTTCAAAAAATCAACTTCTTTGAGCCAGTAACCCCAGTCCTGGCAACAGCCACAGAGTAGCTCAGCACCTTCTATGAAACCGTGCTTAATTCTAGCAACTTTATAAAGTAAACGCCGTTACTGCCCCCACCTTATAAGTAAATTTAATCAATGGAAAGTGAGATCTTCACCAATAAGGAGACAAGCGATCAAGGCCACCGAGCGGCTCAATGGTCTCACCACACGATCGGACACAATCAGCCACCAGCGGCAGAGCTTGGCTGCCGGAGGCCAAGGCAGCGCCCGCCCTAACCGCTGCCAACCCGGGAGGGCACTTCACAAAGTTCACGGAGAAGCGGAAGTAACGGCATCCAGTCCATGCACATGTGCGTGTTCTGCAGGTGTCTCAGTCCGTTATCCCTGCGACTGCTACAGAAACCACAGGGAAGCTCCGTGGCTCACTCCAGGGCAACAGTAGCAGCAGATGCAGCCTGCATGCTGCAGGGCGACAGGGATACCATGTAACAAGTGTGCTGCAGCCAGAAGGAGGCAGTCACCCACAGACTCTGTGCCATCCTGTAAGTCTCCGTGTTCCAACTCCAGTCATGGCATGTCCTACGCTAGGCACGACCTCAAGCTTCCAGTTCTAAGGTAGCAGAGACCAGGTAAGAGGAGTGAAACGTGTTTCTGCCACGCCTTGTCATGCACAGATAGTTCTGTGGCAAAAGAAAAAAATAATGACAAGGAACTGTAGCAGCTACACCAAGGGGATTCAAGATACCTCAACTCTCACTTTGTTCTTGGAATAATCCCCAAAGGCAAACCAACTTAATCTCCCTGCGGCTTTCCTTCTCTCCCAAGTTCTCCAACTGACAGCTGAAAGCCTGGACACTGGGCCTGGAGCGATGGCTGAATGGGCTAACACTCCCCTCCCAAAGCCGGGATCCCATATGGGTGCTCCACTTCCCATCCAGCTCCCTGCCAGTGCCCTGGGAAAGCAGTCGAGGACAGCCCAAAGCCTGGGGACCCTGCACCAGCGTGGAGGCCCGGAAGAGGCTCCAGGCTTCAGAATGGCCTGACTCCAGCTGAAGCACTCGGGGAGTGAACCAGTGGACAGAAGATCTTTGTCTCTCCTCTGTGTAAATCCACCTTCCCAACAAAAATAAATCTTGGTAGAAGTCCTGGAAGTTTCAAAAGCTAAAAGAATGTTGGGCTAAGCTTTCTATAGGCTAAAGTCTATAGGACAAGGACTCTAAGGAATATGTCACATAGGAAATAGCAGCACTGAAACAAAATGAAGCCCAATTACCAGAAATGAAAAACGCAATGTAGCACATTTTAAATTCAGTGGAGAGTCTGGTAACCTAGCCTAGTGGCTAAAGTCCTCGCTTTGATCGGGCCAGCATCCCATATGGGGGCCAGTCCTAATCCCAGCAGCAGCCTGCTCCCCAGCTGCCCTACTGTGACTCAGCTCCCTGGGGAGACCCCAAAAAGCCTGCGGCTTCCACCTGGCCCAGTGCAGGCTGCCGCAGCCACGGGGGAGCGAGCCTGCAGGCGCCGGTCAAGGCTATTTCTTCCTCTAACTCTGCATTTCAAATTAAACAAATTAATGTGTTCTAATCTGCTAAGAAACTCTTACCTCTGGGAGAAGAAAAAGACCTCTAAAAGCACACATGTACACAATGTGAGCAGGACATGGGCAGGACCCTGCAGGACCCCTGCTGCAGGCGGAACGGGTGCCCACACACCGAGGGCATGACCCTGCAGGACCCCTGCTGCAGGCGGAACGGGTGCCCACACACCGAGGGCATGACCCTGCAGGACCCCTGCTGCAGGCGGAACGGGTGCCCACACACCGAGGGCATGACCCTGCAGGACCCCTGCTGCAGGCGGAACGGGTGCCCACACACCGAGGGCATGACCCTGCAGGACCCCTGCTGCAGGCGGAACGGGTGCCCACACACCGAGGGCATGACCCTGCAGGACCCCTGCTGCAGGCGGAACGGGTGCCCACACACCGAGGGCATGACCCTGCAGGACCCCTGCTGCAGGCGGAACGGGTGCCCACACACCGAGGGCATGACCCTGCAGGACCCCTGCTGCAGGCGGAACGGGTGCCCACACACCGAGGGCATGACCCTGCAGGACCCCTGCTGCAGGCGGAACGGGTGCCCACACACCGAGGGCATGACCCTGCAGGACCCCTGCTGCAGGCGGAACGGGTGCCCACACACCGAGGGGGACACCAGCTCTCTCCTGCCTAGTGTCCAGGGCCATCAGATTCAAACTCGGAAGGTAAAAGCATCAGGACCACAGGAGTGTCCAGGGTCTCACCTGCTGGTGTCCCCTCAGTGTGTGGGACCCAATGGAGGCTTGGCCTTTGCATCATGCACTAAGTACAAGCCAGGGGGAGCCCAGTCAACCACAAGGAAATGGTACAGTGGTACATCCCCCTACTTGTAATACTATGCATTCAGTAAAAATGTCACCAAACAAGCTGGGCACACAAAAATATATGATACTTCAGGTTGAATTTCAAATTAAATAAATTTAACACTACATGTAACTAAAACTGTTTTAAACCACACAAAAAATGCATAAGCACAAATGATTTAAGTGAATAAATCAGCTACGAAAAACTATTCAAAAGGTAATTGATTTAATTACGTGTAGACTCTCCCCTCAGCCCTTAAATCGCTGCTGAAAGTACTAACTGAACATCACATTAAACGCAGGAATTGACAAAAACAATCCATTACGAAAATTACCTCTCTAATTTTTTTTTCTTACCAGCACACCAATATTGGCTTATTCTCCAAAATTAATTACACCAGATTACCCAAAAGGTTGCAGGACAAATTAAACTGATATTAATAATGTTATCTATAATACATAAGTAATACTATCTTTTCAAAGGGAATGGAGATTTCTGACAATAAAAAACATTTGGAGACTCTTCTAATAAGTTATTGGCTAACCCAAAATGGACAACGAGACTTATATTCTGAAACAACTGTTAACAATTATAACATCAAGAATGGAGAAATGTGGTTTTCATATTTTAGGCAATATTGAAGAGCCTTTAACAACACACTTTTGTGGGGCCAGTACAGGTGGCTCAACTGGCTAATCCTCCACCTCGCAAGTGCCAGTACCCCAAATGGTCAATGGTTTGTATGCCAGCTGCTCCACCTGCCACCAGGTTCCTGCATGGGAATGGGGGTGGGGGAAGAGGAGGCCGGTCCCAAGCTTTGCGGATCTGCACTATGTGGGAGACCTGGAGGAAGCTCCAGTTTCCTGGCTTTAATTCGGCTCAGCTCCAGCCATGGTGGCTGTTTGGGGGAGTACACCAGTGCACAGATCTTTCTGTCTCTCCTTCCCTCTGTAAGTCTGTATTTCCAGTAAAAGCATACTAAACTTTAAAAACACACAAACACTCATTTTTGTAACTTAACAGTCACGTGAAGAAAAGTTCCTAACGGACAGAACCCCGCAGCCATGGAAAGCACCTTCCACTCACTCAAAGAGGTGTGTTCTCTGCAAATACAAAGAAGGATAAAACTAAAATGAAACAGGTAACACTCGACCTTGCTGGGTCTATTTTTAAAGTAGACAAGGCAAACGTCACAGCACAGCCAGGTGAGTCAGCCTGATGCCACCACCCCAGAAGGGCATGGGTTTGAGTCTCAGCTGCTACACAGAGGCACAGGGGCACGGGGGCTGACAGTTCCAGGCGCCCAGCTTCCTGCTGTAGCCACAGGAGAAACGAACCAGCGTCCAGAGCTCCTCCCTTCCCGACTCTACAATTCTGCCTTTCAACTAAGGAAGTAAAAATCAGCTTGCCACTCCCACTAACAGACCAAGCAGCAATAGCATCTTATCCTTACTCTCTCAAGCCCTAACTACCCCCACAGTCCACGCAAAGTGGTAGTTACACATCCACACGCAGAATGAGAGTTGAGGGCGTCAGCTCAGGACAGAAATGCTTCTCGCAGGAGTGGAGTGAGGAATCTAGCCATCAGACTTGTGAAAATTCACTATACAAGATTCCCACAACTCCTACAATCCATTCTCACTCAACACTTTATTTTTTTATTATTATTTTTTTTATTGGAAAGTCAGATATACAGAGAGCAGGAGAGACAGAAAGGAAAATCTTTCCTCTGATGATTCACTCCCCAAGCAGTTGCAACAGCCGGAGACGAGCTGATCCAAAACCAGGAGCCAGGAGCTCTTCCAGGTCTCCCACACGGGTGCAGGGTCACCAGGCTTTGGGCCGTCCTTGACAGCCTTCCTAAGCCACAGGCAGGGAGCTGGATAGGAAGTGGGGATGCCAGGATTAGAACCAGCGCCCATATGGGATCCCAGCACATTCAAGGCGAGGACTTTAGTCACTAAACCACTGTGCCAGGCCCACTCATAACACTTTAAATGTGGAAATTCAAAAACTTGAGAACACACAAAACTATGTCCAGCATCCAAGCAATCAATGGGTCTTTTTCTCTCTTCATGTATTTCCCTTCACGTTGTTTTTTAAGATTTTTTTAAATTTATTTTTTATTGGAAAGGTGGATATACAGAGAGGAGAGACAGAGAGGAAGATCCTCTGTCCGATGATTCACTCCCCAGGCGGCTGCAACGGCTGGAGCTGAGCCAATCCGAAGCCAGGAGCCTCTTCCGGGTCTCCCACGCAGGTGCAAGGTCCCAAAGCTTTGGGCTGTCCTCGACTGCTTTCCCAGGCCACAGGCAGGGAGCTGGATGGGAAGCAGGGCTGCCAGGACTAGAACCGGTGCCCATATGGGATCCCGGGCATGCCAGGCGAGGACCTTAACCACTGCGCCACCGCGCCGCGCCCTCCCTTCACTTTTTAATGTGCTCTGGGGCTTACAAAAAACTTTTTACCTACATTACGTCAGGGCTTTAGGGGAAAACAAAGTGTGTCAGTGATGGTGATTTAAGAAATACTAAAAACCCCTCGGAAAAGCCAAGAATCTTGTTTGTACCAGAAGCAGGCCCAGCAATACAGCCTGCTGCCCCAGTGCCCAGCTCCCCGCACCGCCCCACACCAGCCCTTCTGTGAGCGCGAGGCTGGCGACCAAACGTCGGGCTGGGCGCCAGTCAGCATTCAACTGCAGCCACTAGCAAGAGGCACACCTCTCAGCAAGGGAAGAACAGCTAGCTTACTTTACATCAACAGACACTCCCTTGAAACAGAAGCGCATCCACAACACTCCCTTGAAACAGAAGCGGGTGCCCAGTCCAGCCCCACACCTCGGAACACCAACACCAGTGGCAAATACCCAGTCAGGCAGTGCGCGGACACTGCCCAACAGCAGCGTAGCAAGCAATCACAGGAACCGGTTCAGAACAAAATGAGGCACTTGTCTTCCTCCCACTACAAACTGCTGTGAAATGCTAAAGCATTGTTTTTTTTTTTTAAGATTTATTTATTTAGGGGCCCGGTGCGGTGGCGCAAGTGGTTAAGGTCCTCGCCTTGCACACCTGGGATCCCATATGGGCGCCGGTTCTAATCCCAGCAGCCCTGCTTCCCATCCAGCTCCCTGCCTGTGGCTTGGAAAAGCAGTGGAGGACGGCCCAAAGCTTTGGGACCCTGCACCCGTGTGGGAGACTTGGAAGAGGCTCCTGGCTTCGGATCGGCATAGCATCGGCCGTTGCACTCACTTGGGGAGTGAATCATCGGATGGAAGATCTTCCTCTCTGTCTCTCCTCTCTGTATATCTGCCTTTCCAATAAAAATTAAAAATAAATCTTAAAAAAAAAAGATTTATTTATTTATTACAAAGTCAGATATATAGAGAAGAGGAGAGATAAGAGAGAAAGATCTTCTGTCCTATGATTCACTTCCCAAGTGACTGCAGTAGCCAGGCTGTGCTGATCCGGAGCCAGGAGCCAGGAACTTCTTCCGGGTCTCCCAACCAGGTGCAGGGTCCCAAAGCACTAAGCCGTCCTCCACTGCTTTCCCAGGCCACAAGCAGGGAGCTGGATGGGAAATGGAGCTACTGGGATCAGAACCAGCACCCATATGAGATCCCAGCGCGTTCAAGGCGAGGACTTTAGCCACTAGGCAACTACGCCAGGCCCCTAAAACATTGGTTTATAAAAAGAGGGAAGGGAGCAAGGACTTTATCTGGCAACCAGAAAGAATTTATACCAAAATAGTTGGCTCCGCAATACAACAAATTAAAAGCCCCAGTGTTACTTCAGCCCTAATGAACTGTTCTGTCCTTTCCAACTTTTGTTCTGGTGATCTGAGAAGACAATGTCTACACATCCCAGTCACTATTTTACCCACTGGGAACACACACGTTTCTTGAACATGTGTGTGCACAGTGCGAGGCTAGGCTGAAGTATACAGAACATGATGGGGTTTGTAACCCACATTTAAGAAACACTATGATGTGACAAAACCGAACCCTCAAACAGCTTCTGCAAGAGTTGGGCCGAACAGAGCAGGCAGAAAGAAGCAAGCTGGGTTAATCGGGAAGTAGGATAGGAACAGCCAGCATTAAACTCGGCTGAGCGGCGGAGTAGCAGCAGCCACACGTGGGCTTGGGTCCCAGCACGCACTCACGTGTGGCTGCTGTAAACTCCTCAAGGACAGGGACCCGCCGGCCTCCCTGGCAGCCAGGGCTCTCTGCGTAAACTGTGTCTGAGTGTATGCTAACCATGCAGGGCACCTTCCCTCCACTTTGAAACCACGAGCAGACTCTGCTCCCCACAGCTGGAACGAGCACTGCAACCAGCTCCTTGGCAGCCAAGTCACTGCCAATTTTTGCCAACGGAAGTAGTAAATGAAGACTGGGACGCAGGTGGATGGACATTCAGTGCCCGGCTCCTGCTGGTGGCAGCGGCAGGTCCTTCTGGCCACAGCCACAGGAGCAAGCAGAGCTCACCAGAGGGCAACGCCAGGTCCGTGGGACCTCTTCGCTCTGCCTGTGACACATGCCCTTCATCCCATCAAGCTCCTTTGTTCCAAGTCCCACTGAAGTTTGCTTTCTCTTACACACCTGACACGAAGTCAAACACGGTGATGCCCTCTGCGACAGCGTGCTGCTTCATTCAAGAGGAAAGAGAAATCATACACAAAACGTTCACAAATCCTCTAAATCCACATCTAAGTCACACCAAAAGAGCAGAATTTTTGTGACAGACTATCTGGTTTTGGAAAGAAAGGAAAAAAACCAGCAAATCAAACCATCCAGGTTGGCCCAAGCACACGGCCCACCACCTCTCAGAGATGCCTGCCAGAGCGGGGAGCAGGCTCAGACCCCGTCCCCACGCTCCTCACCACGCGGACACCCGCCCGATGATTCCTGCAAAGACCTTTCCTTTTGCCGGCGTGGAACGGCCCCAAGATGCAAGCAGCAGTCTTGTTTGGCCTCCAAGATGAGAAACCAACGCAGAGCTGAAACCACCAGCACATCGTCCTGTCTTTGCACGGGATTTGAGCCCAACTTTTAGTACATATGATTTCCATTTGACACACTTACTTCAAAATCCAATCTCTTCATAAAATACAAGAAATCCCCATCACATGAACACCCGAAAGCAACACATCCTTCGGAACCAAATGACCAGATGTTTAGCTGTTTCTCTCTCTCCTCTTCTTTCCCTGAACAGTATGCTCTCATTAGACAGCTTAACCTCTGGTTCACTTCAGAAGCAATTCTTCAATACTGTACTTAATATACATAAAATGGGTTTTGTCTTTCAAAATTATAAGTTACAGGATTCATGAAGTTTCATAGCTGCCCAGCACCCAGGCCCTGGGGGTCCCCAGCTTGCCCACGGCAACCCCAGGAGGCCCGCATCCTGTACCTGCTGCCTAGTACCCACTCACCACGCCAGGAGCCCCGAGAACACTGGCAGGGAGTCTACCCTCACCCCAACACACCCGGAAGACAGACGGCCGGCAGAGGGCAGAGCCAGGGAGACCCTGGGCAGGCCAGGTGGGCAGCACCGCCCCTGGCTGCCCTGAATCCCACCAACCAACAGGTCACAAAGTCGCACCTTAGTGCGGACCCTCAGAAACGAAGAGATTCAACGACGGCGGACCCAGTAAACACCTTCCCAACGGGCGCGCATGTCCATGGGCACAGTGTGCTCGGCTTCGGCATGCACTGCATGAGTCATTACAAAACCATGAGAGGCTTTAAGTCATACTAGGAACACTGCCATACACTGTGCGCTTTCCCGTTCATCCCGGCTCGGGCTGGGGACTGTGACCCCTCACCCATCACCTCCACTCGGAAGACTGCCTAAGGCAGGGCCAGACCCGGCCCCACAAACCAGAGGTCGGGAACAGGTGCGACGCCAGCCACACGGGCAGCGGGAAAGGGCAGGGTCCCAGCATCTCCGCCGTCCGCACAGCCCACTCGAGGGCTCCAGGCTGCGTGTTCAAATACCTAAACGCTGACTCGGGCCGCTTTCTGAATTCCACCTATTCCCCGTTCTCCATCTACTCCAAGGGCCCTCTCACGCGGATTCCACCAAAGTCTCGAGGGAAAAGGGGAGAAGCCGCAGGTGCTGTGCTTCCCCCGGAAAATGGAGCCTCACCGACGCACGCACAATTTTGCTAAAAAGTGGGATCGGCGCACAGTCGAGGCACGCAAAGCTACCTGTTGACAAGCAGCCCTGTCGGGGGCGGGAGGGGCATACCCAACAGTCCCACGGCTGACACTGAACTTCCCCGTAAATCCGACGACCCGAGCGCACTCCGGAACAGCTCCCGCGGCAACCCACGCCGTTCGCGCGACGGCTCGGGCGCAGCCGGGGCGGATCACCCGCAGCCTCGCACCCCGTCCGTCCGTGAGCCGACCCTCGGGGGCGGCGCCGCACGTGCCGGCTCGCCCCGCGGCCCCGCGGCCTGGCCACGCGCGAGCCGGCCCGCGGCCCTCGCCGGAGGCCGAGCCGAGGCCCCGGCGGGGAAGGCCGCAGCAGGCCCGGGAGGGACCCGCGCTCCCGCCCCACCCCCGCCACGGCCCTCGCCGCGAACAATGAGAGGCCGCCTCCCCGCCATCGCCGCCCCGCGGCGGCCGGGGCGGCGGGGTCGAGCCCCGCTCCCGGCCCCGCGGCCCCGCGGCCCGGCCCGAGCCGCCACTCACCGGCTGCCGCCCCCGCCCGGGCTCCGCGGGCCGCGGCCGCAGCGAGAAGGGCCGCCCGAGCCGCCGCGGCCGCCGGCGCCGCCGCTCAATATGGCGAGCCTGGGCTTCCGCAATGGAGCTCGGGAAACACCGCGGGGGCCGCTCAATATTCATGAGAGGCTGAGGGGAAGCGGCCGGCGCGCCGCGGGGAGGGCGGGAAGGAGAGCGCGGCGCGGGGCGGCGGCGCGCGGCGCGGGGGCGCGCGGGGCGGGGGCGCGCACGGCGCGGGAGCCGGGGAGGGGGCGCCCGCGGGCCCGCGCCTCAGCGCCTCAGCGCCTCAGCGCCCCGCACCCCTGCCCGCGCCCGCGCCCCTCGCCCCGGCCCCGCGCTGGACACGTCCCTGGGCGCGCGCCCCTCCGCGTGGCCGCACCGCACCTGCCTCCCGCGTCTCGGGGGCAGCTGCGCCGTCGGGTGGCCCAGGCGCGGGGTGCCTCGGCTCGGGCCGCGCAGGCCGGGCCGCGCCGGTCACCCTGGGCCCCGGCCTTCCCCTCGCCGCTGCCCGGTCCGATCCCTTCCGTGGCGGCGTCCGCTTGCACCGCTGGAGGAGAAGGCACGGCGGACATGGTCGGCGCCGTTCCCCCGCACACAGCACAGCTCCGGCGCGGGGTGCGGCAGATCGCGCCTGCAGAACAGGCGGCCTGCCTCGGCCCAGCCCCGTTCTGACAAAGCAGTAACGATACATAAGAGCCAGCGGAGCCGGACTTTGAGAATCTCTTGGGCTGCCAGGAAACTGTTGGGCAGATGGGCTCGACGCCACCCACTGTGCCCGGCAAGGTGACCTCAGGCCTGTGGGTGTTTTGGTCCTTTCCATCCCCTGAACGCGCTAGAAGTCTCTAAACAGTTCTGAAGGCAAGATGGGAATTGGGAAAGAACAGCACCGATGCCAGCCGATGTTTTGAGGGACCATTTCCTAGGCGCTGGGATTTAAGTTGGTCACGGACAATACTTGTTCTGCAGGTTTTTAAAATATTAAAAATAAATCTTTTAAAAAAATAAATAAAATATTAAAAGACAGCACTCCATCACTCGGCACCAAAGCATTGTCACAGTGGCTTAAAAACTTCTGCCTGGAGCGGTGGACACGGGCCCTGCTGTAAAAGGAGAATATGGCAGCACATTTGGTGTCGCAGCGGAACAGAACAAACTGGACGGCTGCCCCAGTCAAACGATGACAGCAGGAGCCTCAGTGAATGGGGACGTACTGTGTCAGCCGACAGACATTGGGAGGGTGCGTCACCCTAGGACCGTTGAAATCGGCAGCATTTCAGAACTATCCAAGCCCTCAGAATATGTGCACATTGAGACTCTGGCTTGATGTGAGGTGGCGGTTCCTCGTCCCTAGTACTGGGACCTGTGGAAAGTCATGCGTGGCTTCCCCCTTCGTCTCTTCTGTTCCCCCAGAAACAACGGGAAGAAACAGAAAAGTTGGAAACGATGAGTTCATTCAGATTTCCCTAAACCTCGATCCTTCCCACCCTGATCAACTGTGTAATCATTATAAAAAATAAAATTAATTTAAAAAAAAAACCACCCAAAAAAGAAAAAACCTTCCACCTGCACTCCCTGGTGTCCAGCAAGAGAGGACAGTTCTTCAGTCCGTCAAGGTTAAACTGACCTCCAAGATGGGAAAAGAATTGAGGTGTGGAGGCTGTGCCTGCCCTTCCTATGAGAGCCACCTGAGACGCCAGCCAGAGCGGCCTGTCCCTTCTCGGGGCCGCCACAGGAGTGGCCGCTACAGGAGCACAGGTGTCCGGAATCGACAGCCGTGTGCTCTAGTTAAAAATGCTTTGAAAATCATAATGTTGTGGTTAAACACTGCATTTGATGTTAAGAAAATGATCATTTGAGGAAAGCATGGCAATTTTACAGATGAAAGTTAAATATAGTACTTTTTAAAAAAGATTCACAGGAGAATTAGTGGAAAATGGAAAACTTAAGGGATATCTGAATTACATGTGATTAAAAAGCTAGACCTCAGGCTAGCTAACATCCTTAATATGAATGGTGCTACCGGCAAATTAACAGAAGTCTTTATCTCTTACTTAAAAACATGACACTGACAGCCGTCACTCATCGATGGCGTGTGACCAGCTGGCGCATGCTTCTGGCTTCTGTGAACCTGGCAGAGACACCACCACCTCCTGGGTCAGCAGGAACACAGCGGCCCATCCTCCACAACAGAGGAAGAAAAGGGCGGAGTGACCAGGACATCCCAACACCTGACAACACCTGATCTTGGAATGGAAGCAGGTCACTGGCCACAGAGCATTGCCCAGACAGATTCCAGAGCCTTCCGCCATGGCCAAGGGCTCTGGGGCCTTGAACTGAGTTGGAAAAGGAAGTGGAAGGTATTGGTGAATATCAGTAATACCACTCATCCTGACCCCATTGGTTACTTCCTAGTTACTATGGAGAAAATTCCAGCAAATTTTATTCCATGAGTGACTTTTTTAAAAGTTACACTTTCGAAAGACAGTCCCCTGTACTTAAAAGTTGACTGTGGTAGAAATAAAACATGATTTATCCATTACTGGCTCTTAACATCCTAATATGGAGAAGGTAGGCTCCATTCACAAATCTTTACAGGACTCATCCCAAGGGCAGAATGGGGGCTGAGGTGGGCACTTAAGACTCCTGTTGCCCAATTCCATGTGGGAATACCCAAATTTTGTTTCTGTTTTTGTCTTAAAGGCAGGGTTACAGAGAGGGAGAGGCAGAGCTCTTCCATGCACTGGCTCACTTCCCAAAGGGCCACAACAGCTGGGGACTGGTCCCAGACTCAGCCAGGACCTTGCCGCTGTCCAAGCCTCCGACATGAGCAGCAGGAGCCCGCGGACCTGAGCCATCCTCTGCAGCTTTCCCAGGCCCATCGGCAGGGAGCTGAGTCTAAGGCAGAGCAGCAGGACTCCGCTCAGTGCTCTGATCGGGGTGGCAGCAGCAACTCAGCTCAACCACAAGCCCAAGCTCCTGGATCCAGCTCCCTGCTAATGCAGACCTGCGGGAGCAGCGGGCATGTCTCCGGAACCTGGGCTTCTGCCATCCTGCCCAGCAGTCCCAGCTTCAACCCTGACACAGTCCAAGCCACTGTGGGCACCTGGGATGTGCACCAGTGGGTGGGAACATCCTGTCTCCTAGATACATCTCTCTCTCTTTCTCTGTCTCGTTTTTTAACGTTAAGGTTTCATTCTGGAAATTAATAAGGAGTAACTGACTTAGGTGAAAACTCAGGACAAAAGTGCCGGTCGCAAGGCAAGAAGATCCCGATGGGAGATTGTACATGAAGAATGCAGAATATTTAAATCAAAGTACAGTTCAAATAGCCTTGTAGACATATGCTGCTAGAACAGTTTTGTGGTAGTGGTGGTGGGGGAGTGACAGCATGAGAAATAAAAGCATCTCTTACTTAGCATAGCTTGTAGAAATGTTTTTCAGTAAAGAATTTGGAAGAGCGGGTCAGGCGTGATGGCTCAATGGCTAAATCCTCACCTCACAAGCTCCAGGACCCCAGGTGGACACCAGTTTATGTCCTGGCTGGTCCGCTCCCCATCCAGGTCCCCGCATGTGGCCTTGGAGAGCAGTAAAGGATGGCTCAATACCTTGGGACCCTGCACCCACATGGGAGACCCAAAAAAGCTCCTGGCTTCTGGTTTTGGATCAGCTCAGTTATGGCCATTGAAGCCACTTGGGGAGTGAACCTGCAGACAGAACATCTTTCTCTCTGTCTCTCCTCTCTGTAACTCTGTATTTCCAATAAATATGAATAAATCTTTAAAAGAAATAAAGACTTTGGGCCCGGCGCGGTGGCGCAAGTGGTTAAAGGTCCTCGCCTTGCACGCCCGGGGTCCCATATGGGCGCCGGTTCTAATCCCAGCAGCCCCGCTTCCCTTCCAGCTCCCTGCTTGTGGCCTGGGAAAGCAGTCGAGGACAGCCCAAGGCTTTGGGAACCTGCACCCGCGTGGAAGACCCGGAAGAGGCTCCTGGCTTCCGATCGGCATAGTATCGGCCCGTTGCGCTCACTTGGGGAGTGAATCATCGGACGGAAGATCTTCCTCTCTGTCTCTCCTCTCTGTATATCCACCTTTCCAATGAAAAGATAATAAAAATAAATCTTTAAAAAAAAAAAAGAAATAAAAACTTTGGAAGAGCGTATTGAGAAATGAAGATACGTTGCAGTATGCATCGCTACTCCCGAATAAAGGGACTTCTACTGAAACTGTTAAATATATCCTGACAATAGTATCCTGGACTTTCTGCCATCATCTACACCCACAATGACATGATACATTTAAATAGCAGGATGACGGACTTGTTTCTGTTGCTGGAAGAACTATACTATTGTTATAACATGGGGAGAAACAGTGAGGAAGTGGGAAAGTGGCGTCAGTGGAAGGGAAAATTCCCGAGCCTATGGAACTGTACCACGAAAAATCAAAATTAAACAAACAAACGAAAAGAGAGGCCGATGTTGTGGCGCCACAGGTAAAGTTGACACCCACGATGCCAGCATCCCATACAGACACCAGCACCAGCTTATGTTGGGGTTGCTCCACCTCCAGTCCTGCTCCCTGCTAATGGCCTGGGAAAACAGTAGATGACCCACGTGTTTAGGCCCTGTCACCCACATGGGAGAGCTGGACCCTGCTGCATGCTGGCCTTGGCTGGCCTGGGGAGCTGGCTCTAATCCGGAGCGTGCACCAAGAGTAGATGGAAGATCTTCTTTGTGTGTCTTTCCCCTCTCTGTAATTCTTTCAAATAAATTAATAGATCTTTAAAAAAAAAAAAAGAATTTAAAAAGGCCTGCCAAATCCTAGCTATATAAGAAAATGTTATTCTACTGAGGACTGTATCTAAGATTTAGAAAACCCTGCAGTGTCCAAATGCCGAGTCTTTTTACACTGGAGGGTCACTCATGCCCTCACCAGCAGAAACGTCCCAACGCTACCACTGTGAAAGAGGAGGATGAAGTAACCTTGAAGCCCGGAAGACGCATGCTGTGGGGGCGATGTGGTGCTGATCGTGCCCCAGAGTGCCACACTGAGATGGAACCCAGGGTCCTGCCACTTGGGGCACAGAGGGAGGAGACAGCATAGAGGAGTCCCTCTCTCCCAGGCCTGGTATGGAACCAGTTGGGAGTTGCTGCTGCCCTACACACAACTCTTGGTAGACCACTCCAGCACTGCTGAGCTAGTGGACACAAATTCCAAGGAGAGTGGATAGCATCTTATTTGGAAGGTGACCTATTTGGGTTTGTACTGACTTGTGGGCAGTGGCCAATGACCTGGCCATACACTCAGGCAAAGACCATGGACACTTAGGCTGTGAAGTGTCCTTGCAGGACACAGGCCTGTAGGAATTTGACCTGCCATTGCCCATCGGAAGAACTCCCTCCCAGGTTTGCTAAGGAATTATCATCCTCAGATGATTTGTGAAATTGCTTAATGTGGTTACCTTGATCCACAGCAGGCGGGTTTCTAACGACACAGCAATCCATGGAGAGGTGGTCTAATTTTGAGGTGTGTTTCTCTTCTGTCTCTTCCGCCACCCCCACACATGTTGCTGATGAGAGCTGTTTTGTCTACCATGGAGAGGAACCAAGGTGGCACAGGGTCTGTGGCAATGGCCCTGGCGGGAGGGTCCTAGCAGGAAAGGAGCGTGATTAGTTCTGATGGCTTGGTAGAAGACGCACGTGCTCAGGACACTCTACTCGGAGCAGAACAGAAAATGCTACATGGGTTTGCACTCTGAGCCTCATCCGTCCAGGCCGAGAAGCATACACCTAGCCCCACAATGTCCGTGGGGGGCAGGGACGATCCCCTTCACAGAAGGAGCCCGTGGTGGCGGCCTGGACGCCAGGGAAGATCTCGTCATATGGGGTGCTCCACGCCCTCCAGGGCAGTGGGGCCAGGGACAACCCTCCTGTCCCTCCCTCTTATTCTGCTGGATCTAGGAGGCAAGGTAGGGAAGGCCACACAGGTGTGACCCAAGCCCTTGTCAAGGGAGGAGTGTTCTGGTACAATTTGCCCTTTGTTTCCACATCACCTTATTTTTTTCTCCTGCCAGTGTCACCGTCACAAGACCATATGTGCAGTGACAGCTGGAAATAGCAACCACTCCTAAGGACGCGGGGCCAGAGGGCCCGATGGGGATCGGCATGCTTCATCCCAGCTGGCAGAACTGTGGACAGTGAATGCACCATCCGGCCCAATAGCAAAAGTGGCACATGCCTCCCCGTCTGGCCTTCCCCATCCAGCTCGGAGCAGACTGCAGGGGACACTTGCTGGACAAGGCTTGCTGCCTGCAGTCCGGAGAGCCATGGTAGCTCGTGGGGGCATCTGCTGCCGATGGAGAGAAGGCAGCGTGACAACTGAGGGCCAAAAAGTGCACAAATGAGCTGTGAACTAAGGAGAACCCAGCATGGCATCAGCATCTGAATGTTTGCACCAGGTGTCTGCAGGCCAACTGCGCTGGCCAGGGCCGCAGCTGCTCCTGGAACCACAGGGGCCAGGCTGGCAGTTATGTTCATACAACGTGATGGACTGGACTAACTGGTAGGGACTGAGTGTGATCCAGTAATGAACAGAACCCTTTGAATCGCGAGTCCTTTCATTCAAGGTGTCTGTGCCCAAAGACAGGTGCAGACTGTGAGACATATCTTTGATCTTTGTCGCCCTGTTTCCTTGTCACACAACTCCTAACATCCTTGGACTTTCGAAAGTGTTCATTGTCTGGGCCCATCGCAATAGCCTAGTGGTTAGAGTCCTCACTTTGCATGTGCTGGGATACCATTATGGGCAACAGTTCATGTCCCAACTGCTCCACTTCCCATTCAGCTCCGTGCTTGTGGCCTGAGGAAAAAGGTCAGCCCAAAGCCTCGGGACCCTGCACCCATGTGGCAGACCTGAAAGAAGCTCCTGGCTCCTGGCTTCAGATTGGCTCAGTTCTGGCTGTTGCGGCCAATGGAGAGTGAGCCAGCAGATGAAAGATGTTTTTTCTCTCTTCCTCTGTCTCTTTCTCCTTCTCTCTGTAAATCTGCCTTTCCAATAAAAACAAATGAATCTTAAAAGCAAATGTTAGGTATCTGTGCTATGGAGCCAATCGACCTCTGCCAGCACTGGGTAACTTCAGGGTAGGGGCTGGTGACCAGAACACCAACGTAAGGCTAAAGACTCGAGCCTTCCACCTCCAGGAGCAGCCAGGGAGGAAACTGAATCCATCACCGATAACCAATGATGTCGTGGTACCCTGTGCAGCGAAGCCTCCAAGAAAATCCGTAAGGTTAGAGTTCGAGAAACATCTGGAGGACTGAAGCCACCGAGGTTCCTGGAGAGTGGCGTGCCCTGGGGGGGCAAGACAGCCCAGTTCCCCCCGTATACGATGCCTGTGCGTGTCTTCTTCTTCTTCTTTTTAAAGATTATTTTATTTTTATTGCAAATTCAATTATGCAGAGAGGAGGAGAGACAGAGAGGAAGATCTTCCGTCCGATGATTCACTCCCCAAGTGACTGCAACGGCCGGTGCTGCGCCAATCTGAAGTCAGGAGCCAGGAGTGAACATTTCAGCATAGATCTATGTGTTGTTACCCGCCAGATTTAGTAAGGAAAATGGCTGTTCTGGATCTGGATGGGTATTGATCACGACCAACGGAAACACTAGAACCCTGGAATTCCTGGTGGCGCTGCGCATCGGCTTTGCAAAGCAGGCACTCAAAGGTTTTCTGACTAGACCATGATCTCCACACCTAAGCATCCCTAGTTGTAATGAGTGAGCAATTAGGCTAACCAGAGACCGACCAGCACTTCCAGGTCCCTCAAGGTGCAGCCTCGAAGCTCCTCACGCTGGTTTGTGTCCACAGGCTCCGTGGGGACAGCCCAGGTGTTCTGCACTGATTACTCTCCTAACATTCCCTCTAGATCCCTCCAGCTGACCGCAGGACGAGCGTTCCATGTTTAAAGTCCTGCCCTTCTATACCTCTGTTGCAGGAAATATTTATTATCCAGACACTTTGAGCCCACCAAACGGTAAAAAGCAGAATCCAAACTCGATTAGAGACAGAGTTGGCCTTCCTCCAACGCTGGCTTGAATGGCCCCCGGAGCCCAGCCAGCACCCCAGCTGCTGCCACGAGGCCAAGTGGGTGGGCCTTTGCAGGGGCAGAGGGTGCAAGGACTGCTGTGAAGAGCAAGCCACGTAGCTGGGGCAGGTTACAGCACACAGCAGGAAAGCAGGAGGCAGGTAGCATCAATGGGTCCAAGCCACCTCCCTGATCCTGTACCAGGGAATCTGAAAGCAAGATCCCCAAGAGTGACTGTCCCAGTGCTCCCCGGAGACCTGGTGACCAAGCTGGGAACACGGGGGAGCTACAGCTTGGCTGGTGGAAGCTGAGACTGGCAAAGGGAGCCCCCAGACCCAGATGCTGGGTCCTACCGTTACGGAGACCCCGGCCCAGCCAACAGCGACTGAGGGAGGGAGTCGGGCTAGCTGGAGATGGGATCCAAAAGCTCCCTGTCCCTGGGATGGAGGGCAGGCACTGGCTGCAGCCAATGGCGAGCGCGGACTGTGTTCTAACTCCTCTGGCCTCCTGCAGCTCCGGCTCCACCGAGGTCTCTCGCGGTCATTCTAATGTTGGAGCAACACAGGTTGGGGTCTTAGAGTCTTTTCCTCTTCTTAACTGACACCCTCTCTCAGTGACCCCACTCCGTCGAGTGCCTGAGCACCACCTCCGCGGGATGCCTGCGGGGTGACATTCACAGATGTCCCACACTCAGAGGCCCTCTCCAGACTCCCGACCTCACTGCCCCTGCAGCCCGCCCTGGAAGTGCCTCAGGCGTATCCCAGGCAGACAGCACTCAAAGACTTCTGAGCTCTAAGTTAGAGTGGGAACATCTGTAACATCTAAGTCGCTTTCCAGACGCAGGGCCAATTAAGATAAGCTGTTCTTCAGGATTACTCCATACTACAGAACTCACAGATGCATTTGCGCGCTCATTCTTTCTTTCACTAGTTCTGGTTCAGAATCTACTTAGTCGTTCAGACAGGCAACAGTTAGACTCTGTTCTCCAAGAACCCAGCGCCTGTGAGGGGCCAGACGGACGCGTTCGGGGGGTGAGGAGCGCAGTGGGAAGCACCGCCCCACACCAGCCCATTATGAATTACGCACGACGGAATTACGCACGCAGCTCTCAGAGGAGCCCCATCACGGCGACTCTAGCTCTCCCCTGGGAATTAGAAAACTAGGGAAATTCTCACTGTGCTAACAGCCCGCAGCGGCCCAACTCTGGTCCGTACCGTCGTCTACATTTTATGAGCATTATTTCGCGTAATTTTCACAACAACCCTCATGGATGACAAAACTGGTGGTCTGACGCGTCTCAAAACGCGCCTCAAACAGCCGGGCGGGCAGATCTGTGCCTTTGCCCGCTGGGCTCAATGGGCTTCTCACAATTGAATGCATTGATTTAATTCGTAAAACGGTGCTGCGATTCTTAATATTTCTCCCGGAATATAGGAATAGATTTCTGAATAAGCCAAAAAGCAAATGTGTCCACTATTATACTTTGGTAATAATCCGTAAACCCCATCAGGATAAGCGGGACTAGCGACCTCAAAGCCCAGGCCTGTCTGGGGCGGGTCCACTCTGCAAGGCTGGGCAGGCTGTGGGGCCGGCAGGCCTGGGGGTTCCGCCTGACAGCCTTGGAGGCAGGCGCTTGGACTTCTGAAAGTTGGTGAAAGTTCTGAAAGTTGCTGCAGCCGCACAGCAGGAGGCGTCTGCAGCCCCCAGAGCCCGGGAAAGTGGAGGATCCACCTGCAGAAGTCTGGCCCTGCGCCCGCGGGGCGTTCGGTCTTCCCCCTGCTTTTCAAGCTAACTCAGACTCCATTTGCTGGCCTGGAAGTGGCTGAAACGCCTGGCTTTTGAAATACAATTATTTTCATGTTCAGAAAGACTCGAGCTCTTCTGAGTAATTTTTACTTAATCTTAAGCAAAACGTTCTTAGGAAATACAGCTCTGATACATAAATATTAACATTCACACACTCCCATTCCCTCCTTTTTCATCTGGAATTTATACATCACATGCTGAACATAGCTGGAATTAAGCCACACATCTTGGCCATCTGCTTCCTTTTAACCAAAGCTTTAAAACAATCTATCTTTCCAAGTCACATTGAGCTATGAAACAATTTTATTCTAATGATGTGTATCCAAGAGAAAAATTCTGTTTTTCCACATTAACCTACTTAGACAAGTTATGGTTATATGGTTATATGGCCTTTCTTTCTTAAAAACTTTTAGTTACTACTGGAGAAAACAGTGCTAATAATAACTGCTTTAGCTGAAAAAAAATCTTGGAAACAAAAATGTGCAAAACGGAATTAAATTGCAGCTGTTTCTAAAATGGGATTATCTTGAAAATCATGTCTTTTTCTAAGGTCTGATTTTACAATATGTTTGTGTAACAAAATTAAATTTTAAAAATAAATGCCAGTTTGGACATTTTGTGTCACAGCAGAACAGCCAAGACAATTGCTTAGGACAGTTGCACCGACGGACACACGTGGAATGGTCCTTGACAACCACAGGGCAGCTCGGAAGGAAGTCTCTTGCAAGAGCAGCGGGACCCTAAGCATGGTCCTGCTACTGCCTGAAGCCCCGTGGCAGTTCCCCTAAACGCCTAACTGGATTCTTCATTTGCTCTGGGCACTCCTCTAGAGTTTGGAGCAGAAGATACAAAATGTATAAAACAACGGGTCTTATTCAAACAGCTTAGGGTGACTGTGGAAAGAGCTTATAAAATATTTCCAGAAAACATCTGTAATGAAAAACTGCATTCATGGATTTCAAAACACTTTTGAATCGAAGTAAACTTACTTTCAATTCAATGTTCCAAAAAGTTTGTGAAATGTGTTTGTAGGGTCATATGTCTTTTATTGAGACCCAATTGATGAGTGATCAAATGCACACCCCCAAGTGTACAACTAAAAATGTTTTAGCAAATTTATACAGACACGTAACCAATGCCCCAATCCAGTTAGAGGACCATCCTGTCACCCTAGGGAAGTTTTCTTGAGCCCAGTGTATTACCCTAGCTCCGCTTTCCATTTCCATGGATTAGTTTATTTGCTCTCCAAGGCCACTTCAAGGGGATTATATGTTGTATATTTTTTGATCCCTTGTTAAAAATTTTATGAATTCGGTCCAGCATAATGGTTTAGTGGATAAATCCTTGCCTTACACATGCCAGGTTCCCATACCAGTTCGTGTCCGGCTGCTCCACTTCCCATCCAGCTCCCTGCTTGTGGCCTGGGGAAGCAGTCAAGGACGCCCCAAAGCCTCGGGACCTGCATTCGTGTGGGAGACCCGGAGGAAGCTTCTGGCTCCTGGCTTCAGACTGGCCTATCTCTGGCCATTGTGCCTATTTTGGGAGTGGACCAGCAGGCAGAAGATCTTTCTGTTTGTCTCTCCTTCTCTCTGTAAATCTGCTTTTCCATTAAAAATAAACAAATCTTTAAAAAAAGTTCACACACTGTTTCAGAGACTCATGTTGCTGCATTATTAGCAGTTCATTTGTTTTATTACTAGTATGACTTTGTATGCTATGCCACAATTATTTTAAATTTCTAATCGTGTTGATAGATGTTTGAGTGTGTTTCTAGCTTTTTTGATATTAGGAATAAAGTCATGGTTAACACCCTTGGCCAAGTGTGTGAGCACGTGCTTTCACCCTTGTGTAAGTTGCTATGAACGGAAGTACTGGCCGTGAGTTGGGTAGATAATTGGTAAGAGGCTCTCAGCCGGTTTTCCTAAGTGGCTGTATCATGTAGCACTCCCACCGGCAGGGTGTGAGCGCTCCACCTGTCCCAGGTGCTCACCTACACTTACCGCCATTGGGGTGTGAGCGCTCCACCTGTCCCACACGCCCACCGACATTTGCTGTTATTACTCTTAGTTTTCACCACTGTAGTGGATGGAAAGTGGACTTCCAGAATGGTCTTAATGAACGTTTTGCTGATAACAAATGATGCTGAGTACCTCCTCATGTGCTGATTGGCTGATTTTTCGTAAAATGTTCAAATCTTTTGCTTGTTTTAAAATTGGCTGTTTTTCTATTTTTTAGTTGTGGTTCTTTATATATTGTGATACAAGTTTTTTTTTAAATCAGATATGTGTGTTAAGAATATTTTCTTAAGGTTTTGGTACTGGGGCTCCACAGGCTAATCCTCCATCTGCAAGTGCTAGCATCCCATGTGTGAGCCATTTCTTTTTATTTACTTTCTTACTCATTAAAAGTTTGAGAATAGGTTGAGATCGTTTCGGCCCCAAGACCTCTAATCATTTGCTTTACCGGATAAAACTGCGGGGTTGTGAGAGCGCCAGCTATCCGGAGGGAAACTTCGGAGGGAACCAGCTTCTAGATTGTTCGATTAGTCTTTCGCCCCTCTACCCAGGTCGGACGGCGGATTTGCACGTCAGAACCGCTATAGACCACCAGGGCTTCCTCTGGCTTCTCCCAGCCCAGGTATAGTTCACCACCATTCGGGTCCTAACAGAGGCGCAGGCCCCACCTCCCCGCGCAGCAGGCGAGATGGGCCCGTGGTGCACCCTTGGCGGACTGGAGAGGACTTGGAATCCCACCTCTGATGAACACGTTGGGGTTGAGGGAGCCCCTGCTTCCTCCTTGGCTCCCTGTCATTAGAGCTCCCTGGCAGAGCTGGCAGAGCTGGCAGAGCTGGGTCTCTGCCCCGGGTGACTATCCTGTCTTGCAGGGAGAAAACTCAGGAATTCAAATGATGAATGAGAAGAGCCATGCCAAAAGCCAACCACTTCCTCCTGCCTTTTCAATAAATGGCGCATCATCCCAGTGAATATATCCACTTGAATGAAACAGCTTCAGGACTGATTGATGAATGATGACAAGAGCAAAGCTGAAAAGGAAAGGACGGTATAACACTGGCATCCCAAACAGAGACCCGAGTGAGTCCAATCATGACGCATCCCGTTGAGACACACCAGCAACTTGCACAGTCCCGTAACCAGCTACTCTGGGCGAGTCTGGAGATGCTGAGGTGTTGCAGGCTTGTACCACGGGTATTCACCTGTGTTGGCATCACAGCCTCACAGCATCGCTCACTGCGCTCTGTCTGATGGCCGGTGCCCCTCTCTTCAGGGGCTGTAGTCTGAATATTGTCTGTGTTGATCAGGGCAGGACGAGCTCTGCTGCCGACAGACACGTCCTGACCTCTTGGGAGGTTGCCGCCATGAAATCGCATTTCTCCCTCTTATGGATTACAGTGCGGCTCCAGCGTCTCTCCCGGGAGTTAGCAGACACCAGGCAGTGCTGGGCTCCCGGGGCAGCAGGGCACTTTTGCTTGAGGTCAGAGGCTGCAGCCAAGAAATGAAGAGATCCCATGCCACAGCAGGGCCAGTGTGGGAACCCGAGGACAGGGCAGCCCCCTGGCTCTGAGAGAGGTGCCACCTGGAATAGCCCGAGGACAGGGCAGCCCCCTGGCTCTGAGAGAGGTGCCACCTGGAATAGCCCGAGGACAGGGCAGCCCCCTGGCTCTGAGAGAGGTGCCACCAGGAATAGCCTGGAATGCAGATGAGGCCAGACCTGGGGAAGGCTGGGAACACAGCTGCTACCACCCAGGAGGGGCACAGGAGAAAGACTGGGCACAGAAGAGTTCCAAGCAGTAGGCTAAGGGCATATTGCTACACTGATCGTTGTACCCAGTATCTGTATGTTAATCTCACATTATTGGCATTTTTCCATATTGTAAAATAACATTTCAAACATGATTTGTGGTTCACAAAAATAACACTTTCACCTAAAACACGTTCTTTCTCTGAATTTGTATAATATTTATACGAACTGGGCAGTATTATCACTGCCTGAAACAGGCGTGTATACAAGACTCGGGGATGCTGAAGCCACGTGCCGTGGAGCCGCTGACTGCCGTGAAAGCTGAGATGGTCTGCTCTGAAGCCTGTCTCGGACTACACCGTCCTGCCCTTGCTGGGCACGGCAGGGCACTAGCTGGCACCAACTGACAGGTGGGTCACCTGCTGCCCAACAGTGAAGCTGCTCCAAAGCTGTTCTTGACCTTTCTTTTTGCTTCTTAAATCACAGATTTATTTTATTTATTTGAAAGGCAGACTAATAGAGAGACAGAGAAAAAAGCTCTTCCACGCACTGCGTCACTGCCCAACGGCTGCAGCAGCCAGGGCCAGTCCAGGCTGAAGCCAGGAGCTGCATCTGGGTCTCCCGCATGGGTGGCAAGGGCCCAAGTATTCAGGTCCTTCTTGCTGCTTTCGCAGGCCGTTAGCAGGGAGCCAGGTCAGGGGCAGAGCAGCCTCCTGCTTAACCCGCTGCTCCACCGCGCTGCCGCCTCAACGTTCTTTCCATGTTTGTGAACACGGAAGGAGCTCATTTAGGAACTTGTAAGTAGGTCTCGCGTGCTCCCCGTCGCTCACAGAAACGGTGACTGTGCGAGGTGAGGGGGACATTAGCTTGGTTGTGGTAGATGTTTCACAGTGCATATGCAAATCAAATCATGGCATTGTGCACTTAAAATGCATAGACGCGCCGTCTGTCAGTTACAACTTCATACAGCTAGAGCACAGTGATTGGCAGAGAGCGCCTCTGGACGTGAAGATTCGCATGCCCGCTTGCACGCGTCTGTTGCTGTAGCCTGGACGCATCTGAAAGGCAAGCGCTGTCGCCAGAGAGTGAAGGCATGTCAGCTTTGCAGTTGAAAGCTTCCACCAACCACACCCACCAGTCGCCACAACTGCTGTCTAGTAGGTCTTGTAACTTACAAATGCCGGTTTTGAGTCTAAAGGCAAGCCCCCACAGGCACGAGCCCCAGTAGTTGCCTAGGTTTGTTGAATTCTCACTGCCTTTTGGCATTCTTCTTTGCCTCAGCTCAGTTTGACCTGAACTTGAACTGTGTGTGGGGAATACAATGTGGCCCAAAGCAGGCTCTGCGCGGTGAGCTGCAGCCCAGCCTGGTGCCTGCATCTGAGACTCAGCACAGCAGCTGCACTGCTGGTCAGCCGGGGGCGGTGAGCTGGCCCGCCAGGCGCTGTGTGCAGGCACTTCCTGTTCCCCAGCTATAAATACAGCCTGCACGTGCACGGGCTGGAGTGGCCCCTCCGAACCATCTCCCCTGGGGAGTGCTGCCCAGTTCTAGAACTTTACCTTGCTCAAGTCATTTTGTTAACTTGCCTTGGCTTCATTTTGAAGCAAATATTATATTAAGGAATTACAATCCATTTTCACACTTCACCTCAGCCTTCTCCTGAATCCCTGATGAAAATCTATATTATAAAAATGAAATCGGGCCCGGCGCGGTGGCGCAGTGGTTAAAGGTCCTCGCCTTGCACGCCCGGGATCCCATATGGGCACCGGTTCTAATCCCGGCAGCCCCGCTTCCCATCCAGCTCCCTGCCTGTGGCCTGAGAAAGCAGTCGAGGATGACCCAAAGCTTTGGGACCCTGCACCTGCGTGGGAGACCCGGAAGAGGCTCCTGGCTTTGGATCGGCATAGTATCGGCCTGTTGCGCTCACTTGGGGAGTGAATCATCGGACAGAGGATCTTCCTCTCTGTCTCTCCTCTCTGTATATCTGCCTTTCCAATAAAAATAAAATAAATCTTTAAAAAAAAAATGAAGTTCTGGGCCCAATGCAGTAGCCTAGCAGCTAAAGTCCTTGCTTTGCATGCACCAGGGTTCCATATGTGCACCAGTTCTAATCCCGGCGGCCCCACTTCCCATCCAGCTCCCTGCTTGTGGAGCCTTGGGACTCTGCACCCACGTAGGGGACCCGAAAAAGACTCCTGGCTCCTGGCTTTGGATTGGCATAGCTCTGGCCATTGTGAATCAACGGATAGAAGATCTTTCTCTCTTCTCCTCTCTGTGTATCTGACTTTCCAACGAAAAGAAAATAAATCTTAAAAAAAAAGTGAGTCCCTGGAGCTTATCTCACACCGGTCAGCCTCGGGTGCAGCCCTCTGGGGACTTGGAGCAGTCAGAATCAGGAAGCCCCACTCTGTATTTGTCTGTCTCGGGCAGCCATCAGCTGACGCGCGTCTGTGGCCCCAGCGCTGTCGCGTGGTGCGAGTGAGCTGCAGGGAGATGGTGTGCTGGTAGCAGGGGGCGCTTTCTTAGTAACACCAGTGAGAAATGAGTTTTACTGCCAAGAGGTCTGGGCTGCTGCTCCGCGCGTGGGGCGGCCACATGCAGTTCTGGGCTCCTGGCCTGCCGGCTGTGCGTGTTGTGGCCATCTGGGGAGTGAGCTAGTGGACGTGTGTGTGTGTGTGTGTGTGTGTGTGTGTGTGTGTGTGTGCATGACCCTGTCTGTAACTACGCCTTTCAAGTAAATAAATCTTTCTAAAAAGAAGTAAGTCATAAAAAAATGTGTTCTGTGTTATTTCCTGTTTGAGCAGAAGTAAAACCTGCCAGGAATCAGTACATTATGTTAGAAAATATGTCTAGTTTCTTGACTAAAATATAAATGAGATTATTACTTGAATATAATGCAAGCTCTTTCTTGGAAGTATTACTGGTGGCACAGGGTGGGCACTTGACGTAGTGGCTAAGACGCCTTCCCTGGGCACAGCGGCCACCTGGATCCCTGTTGGAGTGCCCGGTCTGGACTTCCGGCTCCATTTTCACTTCCAGCTTAATGCTGTCCTGCACCCTGGGAGTCAGCAGACGATGGCTCGACTTCCTCTGGGAGTCCCAGCTGGCACTCGGGGGTCCTGCCTCATTCTGGAACAACCCTGGTCCTTGTAGGTTTCTGCTGAGTGAACCAGTGCATGGACCATCTCTTCTGTCTCTAAAACAACAAAGGAGAAAAAAAATCCACTGCCTGACTGCACGGGACGCCCGTGTCCCGCAGCAGAGCGCCTGGCCCCTCCCCGCACAGGACGCCCGCGTCCCGCAGCAGAGCCAGAACCCCAGTTCTTCTGGATCTGTGCCTGTACCGACATGTCAGCGTTAAGAGCAAGAGCTGGTCCTGACACCGTGGCCTAGTAGCTAAAGTCCTAGCCTTGACCATGCCGGGATCCCATATGGACACCGGTTCTAATCCTAGCAGCTCCACTTCCCATCCAGCTCCCTGCTTGTGGCCTGGGAAAGCAGTCAAGGAAGAGGTGCTTTGGGACCCTGCACCCGTGTGGGAGACCCGGAAGAAGTTCCTGGATCCCGGCTTTGGATCGGCATAGCATCGGCCATTGCGCTCACTTGGGGAGTGAATCATCAGATGGAAGATCTTCCTGTCTTTCTCTCCTCCTCTCTGTATATCTGACTTTCCAATAAATAAATAAATAAACAAATCTGAATAAAAAAAGAGCGAAATGGCTCTAGACGCAGGCGGGGGCACAGGGAGTGGGCTCACGGGGGAGTGAGCGTGGCTTAGTGTTGGAGCCGGAAATGCAGTTCTCTTCATCACCTCCTTCCCTTAAAGAGCCGTGTGAGTTCATTTCTATGTATTTTATTCAGTCAAATGAGCAGCTGTGCGCTGGGTGTGTGGGGTTACAGACTAACTGTCCTTAAGTTAGTGAGGGCTCCCCTGTCTGTGGGTGGCTTGCCTCTGCTAGAGCACCACGCTTTGCCTAATGGCAGCCTCAAAAATGATCACACTCCAGTGTTTAGCGTGAGCACGAGCGAGCACTCCCGTCTGCTGGTTCATCCCAGATGCTGTTCTGCAGCCAGGCCTGGCCTGAGCTGGGAGCCAGGCCTTTCGAGGGGGTGTCAGGAGCTCAGGTGTCACCGTTGCCTCCTGGGTCAGCGTTAGCACGAAGCTGGAGTCAGGAGCTGGAGTTGGGAAGGAAACCCAGGCCCTCTGGCATCTTACCCGTAGGTCCTGCCACAGGGCTAAATGCCCATCCCAAGAACCATCTTCCAGTAGCATGGTGATGCGCGGACAGACAGGCTTTATCACTAAGCCATCAGGGCTAAGTGGCAGGTGCCTCCCAGGCACAGTACCGGCTCCTGTCTCATCCTCTGGGGCTCATGCCTGCTGTGCTGCGTTCTCAGCCTCTGGACGCCACGGCCCTGCTCACACAGAGTGCCACGGGCACAGTACCGGCTCCTGTCTCATCCTCTGGGGCTCATGCCTGCTGTGCTGCGTTCTCAGCCTCTGGACGCCACGGCCCTGCTCACACAGAGTGCCACGGGCACAGCTCTGGTGGCAGGTTCTCCGTGGCCCTCTCACTCGGTGTGGATGTGCCTGTCTCCAACCCCAGCGTGGAGCCTGACCCAGCTGCCCCGACCTTCCCGACCACGTCCTGGTCTCGGAGTGTCCCTGTGGCCCATGCTGTTTCCTTCCTCAGACCGGGACCTGCACCTGCGCTGCTCCTGTGTGTCACCCAAGCACACCTGCTCACACCAGCCCTTCCCTTCACATGGGCACAGCCGTGTCAGGGTCCCTGTTGGGTCTGGATGTGCCTCCACCCTGCCCGCTCTCCTGGTTGTCTTTCTCTCTCTGCCGAGGTCGGCTCACAGCCGCTGCTGCTCACATCATTGCTTCCTCTCCCAGCAGCTCCAGGGTGTGAGCTGCCTAACACCCCGCCGCGCCTGGCAACAGAGAGATCAGTACACACCAGGCTGCAAGATCAGCTTCGCACCAACTCTCCTATGAAACAACAAACCCTCCAAGACCGCACACTCAGGGACATGCACCCAGCTCATGATTCCACTGTGCATGTGTGTGCATGCGTGCACAGCTTCTCTTAGGCCGTGGGAGACAGAGGGCAGAGCACCAGGCTTGGTGGGAAGGATGGATGGAGCACTTCTGCCTGGCACACCCAGGTTTTCTCCTCCCACGCTGTGACAGCGTTGCCCAGTGATCAGCTGCAGGCTGCCCTGGGTTCATCCGGGCCACCATACCCCCTGCTGGGCTGTCCCTTTCCCTCCTCCTCTTGCTGCCTGCTGACACTCAGTCGGACCCTCTCGCACACCACTGCCTTCTTTCTCAAGCAGCCCCCTGGCCCAAGCCACACTGCTGGCCTGGCAGCAAGGGGGGCTCTGCAGAAGTCCCAGCAAGAGCAGGTGGGAGTGACAGTCACTGCCCGGCTCACCTTCTTTGCTCCTGCCCTCTAAGACGTGGGCATCCTTCCCTGAGATGCCTGTGTGTGCCCTCCCTGTGGGTCTGAGGAAGGAATCCCAACTCCTCCAAGCTGCCATCACATGGATCTCTTGTGCTCACACAGGCCGGGGCCTGAACTCCGCGCATCAGGATGGCCAGGGCCCGATGGGGCCCTCGTCAGGTTGCAGTGGCTGCCATCCCCTGGTGCCCTCCTGTGTGGTGGCAAAGGGCCTAAGGGTCCTCATGGGAGGATCTCTCTAAAAATGTTGTTTTGTAGGATTTGTTTGTATATAAGGCGAAGAGACAGGGAAAAAGTTCTCATTCATGATTTCCTCCCTAAATACTCACAGTAGTCAGGCCTGGGCCAGGCTGAAGCTAGGGACTTCATCTGGGTCTCCCACATCAGCGACAGGGGCCCAGCGCTTCAGCCTTCACCTGCACTCCCCGAGGGCTTGCAGGAGCTGAGGTGGGATTTGAACCCATGCAGTGGGAGGTGGGTATCCCACTGGAGCGAGGACCTGGCTTTGCTCATGTTTGTAAGGCCCCTAAGCACATTCAGGGGCTCCACTGGCATGTCCCCGCTACCTGCCAGGTCCTGCCTTCACACCATGCTGTCACTGTGAGAGGCAAGGGTTCCCCTGTGAGTGCTGGCATGCGTGTGCACACACACACACACACACACACACACACACACACACACACACTCTCTCTCTCTCTCTCTCTCACACACACACACTCACACATACACACTCACTCACACTCACATACACTAAAACACACACACACACACACACACACACACTCCTGGGCCACTGTAGAAGGTGTTCCTTTATTATTATTATTATTATTATTAATTATATTGCATTATGTGACACAGTGTTATGGGCACTGGGATTCCCCCATCCCTCCCCGAACCCTCTACTCATGGTAGATTTCTCCACCTTGCTGCATTACCACAGTTCAAATTCAGTTGAGGTTCTTTCATTGGAAGTATTTACCAAGCATAAAGTCCAGTATCTTATTATTCTAGTGAATTCAACGATTTCTTGGTGAGACCATCTCTGGTCTGAAGGTAAAGCCAGCAAAGTATCATCCCAGTCAATTAAAAGCCCCGACATAACATCAACAACCATTTACAACCTTATGGCATTAATTGACATGGTATTGATTAACAGTATGTTAATAGGAAAATGCGGGTTCTTAGCTACGTGCTGTGACTTCTTCATAGACATTTCAATTTCTGGTTTATATACAACCGGATTCCATACACCTCAAAATGGCTATAGATTATATTCAGCTGTCTCGTCTATTTTTATTTTTGTATTTAGCTGTTTATAGTGTTGAAGCATGATTTTGCTGAACTTGGTTGTTTTTCAGATGGTCTGAACTGGCTTATAACTCTAGCAAGACGTGTGATCAGTTCAGGTACAGAAGATTTGTTTTGTAGGATGGGTGTGCAGAGAAATCCCCAATACCCCAGTGAGGCGTTACTAATCTTTGTGTCCCACCTAGTGAGGCATGATTGGATCCTCGCTGGCCATTTCCTGTCTAATTCTAAGCTTTCCTTGTTGTGTCTGTCCATTCTAGATTTTTTGTTTGTTTGTATGTTTGTTCATTTGTTTTGAGGGGTTTCTGGAGTGATCCTAATGGTCACCGTGAGGGAGAGTGGGGACCCAGAGCCGGAGCCAGGCAAGGACCAGAGAGAGCTCGCCTCTCTAGTCCTGAAGGAAGTTTATTATTCTTCTGTTTCTGCAGACCACTCAGGGCTCCTGGCCGTTGTTCTGATGACGCTGGTTTCTGCACGGCTTGGAAGTTTGGACTTCTTCCATCCCCTGTGAAAGCTCCAGATGGGGGTGGGTGACCTCAGAGTTCTCAGCCTCCGAAGGCACTCCTATTCGCCGTGGTCTTTTTGGCAGTTGAGATGTAGTCCTTGGTGTCCGTACTGATAGTCCTCGGTGAGGATTTGGGAGTCTTGAGGGTTGGGATACAAGCCTCCTCCTGTCCACCTGCTCCACTCTGGGGTCTCCCCCTTGCTCCATATGCATGACCTCCTGTTAAGAGGCTTTCACTGTCGCTCCCGATTCCCCTCTTATGCCTGTGTAGCTTTACTATTGCCTAGTGCTGACTCAAGTCTGTTGTCTATGAGTTAGTTATCAGATTTGATCCTGATAGGCTATATTACACGTCTTCCTCTCACTTTTTAGGGAGATGGAAGATTTCTCTGCATTCCCTCCCCATTACGGAGTAGCACAGGGTATTAAGAGTGTTTTAGGTTTTACAGTTAGAAGGTGTTCCTTTAAATCATTGTCAGTGGACCCAGTGTTACAAGTTGTTTCTATGACGCTCTGCACGCTAACAAATCACAGCATTGCCTGCTATCAGCTTCCCTGGCTTCTCCCTCCCCACCCCGCCTCTCAGCTTCCCGAGGTGGGGGAGTGCCCAGCTTGGCAAGCACCTGGAGGGAGCCGGGCTGCCAGCCTGAGCCTCGGAGGACCTGCTGCGTTCTCAGCCCTCCAGGGGCCGGCTGCCACATCCTGCTACGTGCCTGCTCATTGTGGAGGCTCTGGATGCTTCTTGCATTGTTTCATGCTTTAGTGATTTCAGAGGAACTCAAGGCTCCTCTAAAGCTGGGCTTCATGAAGGCTCCCTGAACTGAGTGCTCCGGAGGGTTTGCAGCTGGGGCACCCGTTCACCATCTGGTTGAATGCCTCATCAGCCCTTTCTTGGGTTACAACTCCGTGAGCTCCTACATTAAAATGAAGCACAATTAATCCTAACTTGAAGATGTTCCACTGGTTTTACTACAAGTACGAATCGTGAGATTCCCAGGCAAATTAGGGATTTATGTTTCAGCAGCAATGCTGCCCTCAGCAATTGACCTTGCTCCAGTTTCTCTGCCCATGTCTGGTTTCAATCTGTTGCTGCGGCACAGCCGCTGTGCCCATGCAGGGCTCTCAGAGAAGCAGACCCAATCATAAGAGTTGTGGATGCACACCCACGAAGGATGCATCCATGTGAGGTCTGCGTGACCACCACGTGTGCAACAGCTTTGCTGAGAAGGCGCCCACGTTTACCCCAGCTGGGGCACCTGCCTGCTGTCGCTGATGCAGCTAACATTGCCAGCTTTCACTGCGAAGACCCTGTGAGGTCAGCGCGTGTCTGACAACGCCTGCAGGTGTGTGCAGAGAGCTTTCAGCTGAGCAGCATGAAGAGCCCCCACGGGAAGTGCACATGTCCTGTGCGTGTCTTACAGGCACACACTCACACTGTGGCAGTGTGAGTCTGATATCAGGTGGGCAGGCTGGCCACCAGCTGGCACAGCAGCCTCGGGTCTGGCATGCCTGGGGCAGCCAGAGGGCAGACGCTTGGGCAGGGGTTCTGGGTCGCAGCCACGAGCAAGGATTAGAGCAGCTTCTGGGGCTTTCAACGAGTGTGGCCCCTCGCAGGGTGAACGTCTTCTCATCCACTGGATGTCACACTTCGGTGCGACTTGACTGCACAACCTTACAGCCACAGCTGGACTGCCACCGGGCTGAGCAGTGGAGCCCGTGGCTTAGCTGAGGTGACCCACGACACGGAAGCCTCACATGACTGGAGCAGCTGTGTTCATCAACGGTGTCACAAAAGGCAGTGGCGTGCGTCGTGTTTGAATCACCTTAGAAAAGACCTGCTTGGTACTACTACCCTAGCAAGGCAGACCCATGAAGAATTCCTGCCTGCTTATTGCAATGAGAGTCTGACCAAAGGAATTAGACAGGTGTTGAGCCATTGCCTTTTGAGCTGTTTTTGTCTGACACTGAAACTTGCTCAAGGCAGCTGGTTAACTTTGTGTAGGCAGAGGTCAGGTCGCTGAGCTAGGCTGAGTACGTTAGGACTTGCTCATTCCTACCGTTCCAACAACAGCTTTGAAGGATGAACAGGACTAACTTGTTCCCACAGCAGGTGCTCCATGAAATTCTCAAGCCAGTACCCAGGGGGCAGCCTTGAGCAGCGGGTGCCGGACTCCAGCCCTGACTTAGTCACTGTGCCAGGAACGCAGTGTCCAAGCACCGGGGGTCGCTGTGGGTGGCCGGGGTGGCCACTGGAGGGCATCCGCTGAGCATCACTCAGCATGACTTGTCTGCTCCCCAGCAGGAGCCTTCGTCAGGGCGTAGCTGTAGTCTGGACTTAGCAGAGGTTGGGATCCAGCTGAGAAAAGCTGCAATTCCTCCCAGGGGTTTTGTACCCTGTGTCATCAAGCTGACACACCCTGGGGTCCCCGCACAGAGGGTCCTGCTGTAGTGCCTTCCCTGGGTGGAGGCTGGGACCGTCCCACTGAGGCCGGGGCAGACAGGATGGTGCAGTGCCAGCCACGGGGCTGTTTCCTGGGTGTGCAACCATGTGCTGCCCTCTGCCTGCAGGCGCGGTGGGGGGGGGGGGTGCAAATGTCTCCTTGGCTGCAGACGCACCCCCCACAGGAAGCCAGAGGGAAGATGGGCAGGCTGTTGGCGGCTGCTGTGTGGAGCCAGGAAGAGCATGCCCAGGAGCCTGGCCCACTGTGTCCTGTACTTGCCCATCTGCAGTCACTCCAGCAGCACTGTGGGTAGCAAAATGAGACACAGGATTCAAGGTGGTGTGGATTAAAGAGATTGCTAATCAGACACTGTACTCCCTGCCAACCTAAAGCGTGCTCTTGCCCCAGGCACAGCGGAGGAAGCTGGGCCCCTCAGCCTGTGGATGCGGACAGAGTCACAGAACCTCTGGGCATGCGTGCACAGGGTCGCAGCCATGGAGCCAACACATCTTTCTAGCCCCATGTGCAGCAAATCCAAGCAATGGTAGTGTATAGTGGTCCCACCACCTCGGTGCACCAGCCCCACCCCTCCTGAATCCACTCGGGGTTCCACCGTCAGCACCCCTCCGCCCCCTCCGGAGGAGCTTTAGCAGCTGCTGGCATCTGATTAGGAAAATCCACCTGTTGGTGACATGCACAAGGAAGGAACTGACTCAGAAAGCAAAACAAAACAAAAAACCCCCTGTGATTCAGAGAATTAACAAATGTCAAAATGGGCGTCACGGGTGGCAGGTACAGACTAACGTCATAAAGCCACAGAAAAAGGTGGCCTGAGGCCAAGCCAGGCCCGACAGCTCCCCCAAGTGCCTCCCTGGTTGCCAAGGCACCCAGTGTGCCAGCAGGGGGTCCAGTAGGCGGCGCTGTCCCCAGGACACACCAGAACCAAACCGGCAGTCTCAGACTGGTAAGGCTGGGTGCAGTCTGACCTAGAATCCACGTATCTGCAGTAGGGGTGTGGCTGGGTGCTTACCAAAGCACCAGTGCCAGGGTGTCTCCATGGGTCGGAGGACTGGTGCCCAGTCAGCCAGACAGCCCTTGGGTCCTGGGGTCTGTCACTGACATTCCCAAGCTGCCTTGGTTTTCCTAACACCCTTGGGCTTCTGCCCCATCTGAGGTTGTATGTAAAGTTGGGCCCTAATTGAAAGTCACATGAAATAAACATCTTTCAACTTCCAAGGAGATGCGGGGCTGGTGTTGAGCAGCAGCAGCTGAAGTAGTTGGCTTGCAATCCTGGCATCCATACTGGAACACCGGTTCCAGTCCCAGCTGCTCCATTTCCAATCCAGCTCCCTGCTAATGTACCTGGAAAAGCAACCGAAGATGGCCCAAGTCCCTGGTCCCTACATCCACACCCTGGCCCCCTGCACCCACACCCTGGTCCCCTGCACCCACACCCTGGTCCCCGGCACCCACACCCTGGTCCCCTGCACCCACACCCTGGTCCCCGGCACCCACACCCTGGTCCCCTGCACCCACACCCTGGCCCCCTGCACCCACACCCTGGTCCCCTGCACCCACACCCTGGTCCCCGGCACCCACACCCTGGTCCCCTGCACCCACACCCTGGTCCCCTGCACCCACACCCTGGTCCCCTACACCCCAGACAACACTCCTGGCTCCCGACTTCCACCTAGCCCAGCACCCACTGTTTTAGCCATCCTCCTTCTCATGCTTCTTTCTGATTTTTGCCTTTGAAATATGTTGCAAGCCGCATCTGTATGCACTGGCCACATGCTGTGCCTAAAATGGCGCCGGCCGGAGAAGCCACACCTTCGTGCGTGTCACGTAGCCTAGCGCATGCGCAGTGAGCTGCGGCGTGGCCGGCACGTGAACACTGGGGACTGACGAATCCAGTCGCCCAGGACCCTGCGTGATCATGACGCCGACCTATCATCGGCGGAGGCGGGGCCAGTCGGCACATAAGAGCAGAAAGACTGCCGGGGTCCGCCCCTTTTCCTCTTCCTCATCTTTGTGCGCGCAATAAACTTTACCGCAGAAGGCTTCAATCGCGTCTGCCTCTTACTGCTGGGCGGTAAGACACGTGGGCGCGACAACTGGTGCCCGAAACCCGGGACCTGGAGGGGGCCTCCCGTTTCGAACGGGTGGAAGTCAGAACTGCGGCCAAAAGACAGGTAAGGAGCTCTGAGAGGGAGAACTTTCGGGTGACTAGGAGCATAAATCGGAGGTATAGGAACCACCGCTTCTGGTTATAGACATGGGCGCACGGTTCTCTCTGGTGAAATTTTTGCAGAGGGTTTATGCCCTCCGTAAGGGAGCGGTCAGAGAGAGTGACAAAGCCCTTCAGTCTGCCCAGGATAGTCTCTCAGAAACAGAGCGGGAGAGGAGAACCGGTTTGAAGCAAAAAATAGAGGTGAAATTGAAAGCAGTATCTTCCTCATCAAGTTCGGAGACGTCCGACGCGGAGGAAGGGTACAAGCGGCATAGGCGCTTAGGACGCAAACAACCCGCAGGAATCAGAGGAGGATCAGAAAAGGAGAAGAAAGAGAATGGCGGTGCTACTGCGCCGGCCAGGAGCGGCCCATGGCCTCAGGGCTCTGGAGCCATTACACTAATGGCTCCTCCTGCTGTGAAGCCATCTGCCCCGCCCATGAGTTGTGGCGCCGGCTCCTCCTTCATCGATGCAGCCGCGCGCCGGGAACTTCAAGATATGTTCCCCGTCTTAGAAGAAGAAAGGGAAAGAGTTTACAGACAGGTAGATGCAGCATTAGTGCGAGAATTGGCCATGTCTGTAAAGCAATATGGTCTTCATGCCAATTACACTTTGTCCCTGTTAGAACGTATGGGGGGAATGAATATGACTCCCTCTGATTGGCAATTTGTGGTGAAGGCTGTTCTCCCTAATATCGGATCATATCTAAATTGGAAGAGCCTATGGCAAGAGCTTTTGGCTGAGACCGCCCGGGCAAACCAACAGCGCGGCGGTGATGCTTTGACCTGGACTTATAATATGCTTTCTGGACAAGGCCAATACTCTGATGATCAAAAGAGATATCCATGGCCAGTTTATACTCAAATTTCTACTGCAGCTATAAAGGCTTGGAAGGCCCTTTCACTTAAAGGGCAAGAGAAACTGGGCATTACACAGGTTAAGCAGGAGCCGGATGAGCCCTTTGCTGATTTTGTGGCACGCGTAATGCAGGCCGTGGAAAGGACCTTTGGAGAGGGAGATCAGAACACTAGAATGGTAGAGCAGATAGTTTGGGAGCAGTGTAATGCAGAATGTAGAGCCCTACTCAAGGATCGTAAGTCCAAGGGAATTTCAGATTGGCTAAAGGTTTGTAGGGATACAGGAGGCCCCTTAACAGCTCATGGACTAGCAGCCGCCATTTTGAGGTCTAATCATAGGGAGAGAATATCACCTGTGTGCTTTCAGTGTGGAAAACCAGGACATATGAAAAGGGAATGCCGTGCAGGGCCTAGCAATAAGCCTCCTGGGATGTGCCCACGGTGCCGCAAAGGTAGACATTGGGCCAATGAGTGCAAGTCAGTGAAGGACATAGAAGGACGCCCTCTCTCGAGCCAGGAGTCAAAAAACGGGAGATGGGGACCGAAGGCCCAGGTCCCCTTGACCGACCGGGCACTCTTCCGTCATGCACGAGGGGACCCTGCCAGGAGCGACACCCTGCAAGCCTGGACCTCTGTGCCACCACCGGAGTCCTCTTAAAACCAGAGGACGGCATTACGCCGGTACCGGTCATCTTAACAGACACGGTACCACCTGGTGCGGTCGGGCTTGTGATAGGCCGAGCAGCCTTGAGCTCTCAAGGTTTTATTGTAACACCTGGAATTTTACATCCGGAAGCTAGCTCCTTTTCAGTGCTGTGCTCAGTTGCACGAGGTGCTTTTGCTGTTGCGCCAGGTGATCCTATAGCCCAACTCATATTTTTACCAGCTTTAATTAGTGCAGATAAGACTGTTCAGACCCGAGTAGAGGTTCCTTATATAAATTTAATGATGGATATGGTCGATAGACCCATACTTGAGTTGCAAATAGAGAATAGACCGTTTATGGGACTTTTAGACACAGGAGCTGATAAGAGCATCATAACCTCCAAGTATTGGCCGCGTGATTGGCCTTTGATTCAAACTTCTCATAGCCTACGCGGTCTGGGGTTTGAACAAGCTCCATCCCAAAGTGCCAGAGCCCTACAATGGAAGGATAAGGAAGGCAATTGCGGGACAGTCACACCATATGTCCTGAACCTACCGGTTTGCCTTTGGGGAAGAGATATTCTTCAACAGATGGGGATACGACTAGTCTCCAATGCCTCTGGTTATTCTGAAGTCTCTCAAAAGTTGATGGATAAAATGGGCTATATTCAAGGAAAAGGTTTAGGTAAACAGAGTCAAGGTATTGTCCAGCCAATTGAACCCCGGGGAAATCCAGGCCGTAAAGGTCTGGGTTTTTAGTAGCGGCCATTGGCGTGCAGCTGCCCATACCCTGGAAAACAGCGGAGCCGGTTTGGGTTCCCCAATGGCCGCTTTCTCTTGAAAAATGCCAAGCTGCTCAACAATTAGTTCAGGAACAGCTACATTTGGGACATCTGGAGCCCTCTGTTTCTCCTTGGAATACTCCTATCTTTGTTATCAGAAAGAAATCAGGAAAGTGGCGCCTCCTACATGATTTAAGAGCTGTAAATGCACAGATGCAGTACTTTGGCCCCGTTCAACGTGGCCTTCCAGTTTTGTCATCCCTCCCTAAGCAATGGCCGTTATTAGTGATTGATTTGAAGGATTGCTTTTTTTCTATACCATTAGCATTGAAGGATAGGGAGAGGTTTGCTTTTACTATTCCCTCCATTAATCATGAAGAGCCGGATAAACGATATCAATGGAAAGTTTTGCCCCAGGGGATGGCTAACAGTCCTACCATGTGTCAACTTTATGTTGCCCAAGTGTTACAACCACTGCGAGATCGTTTTCCAGCGGCCCGCATCGTCCATTATATGGACGATATTTTAATTTGTACTCAAGAGCAAGATCAGTTGTTACAGATTTACGTTGATCTGAAGCGGGCTCTACAGGATTATGGCCTTATGATTTCATCCGAGAAGGTTCAAATACAGCAGGTGAAAGCCTTCTTAGGGTCTTTAATTACAGAAACATATATTAAGCCTCAAAAGATAAGCCTCAAGATTTCTCATTTGCGAACTTTGAATGATTTTCAGAAATTAGTGGGGGATATTAATTGGTTGCGACCTTTCCTTAAGATCTCTTCTCAAGAGTTACGGCCTTTGTTTGCTCTGCTTGAAGGCGATTCTGATCTCACTTCCAGGCGAACCCTCACCCCTGAGGCACAACAGGTCATAATAAAAGTCCAGGAAGCTATTGAAAAGGCTCAATTAGTACGCCTAGATCAAAATCAGCCTTTTGAGCTATGTGTATTGCCTACAGAAGTTTTCCCCACTGCTGTATTATGGCAACAGGGCCCGTTACTTTGGATTCATTCTCAGGTTTCTCAGATTAAGTCTATTCAGTGGTATCCATCTGCAGTCGCATCAATAGTGTTTAAAGGATTAAAATTAGCCTTAATTCATTTTGGGCGTCATCCAGACCGCATAATAGTCCCCTATACTGTCCAGCAATTACAAGTGCTGAGTGGGTGTAGCAATGAGTGGTCCATCTTAATGTTTGTCTATCAGGGAACTTTTGATAATCATTTTCCAAGGCATCCATTACTACAATTTTTACAGCGACATCCTGTGGTTTTTCCGATAAGAACCAGTGCCTGTCCTCTCCCTGGTGCTCTTACAATTTTTACTGACGGTTCCTCGACAGGAGCCGGAGCCTTAGTTGCCGGAGATACTGTAATAAAAAAGACCTTTGCGACGGTTTCTCCTCAGAGGGTAGAATGCCATATGGTGCTTTTTGCCTTACAAACCTTTCTAGAACCTTTAAATATTGTTTCTGATTCTCAATATGTTGTTAATGCAGTGAATGTTTTGGAGGCCGCTGGCTCTATTTCAGGGTCCGGCCCGGTGGCGGATCTCTTTAAACAAATTCAACAGGCCATATGGCATAGAAGCCACCCCTTTTATATAACCCATATCCGAGCTCATTCAGGTTTACCAGGGCCATTAGCTCGAGGGAATGCTCTTGCCGATGCCGCCACCAGAACCCAAATCATGATTATGATGGTGTCTCCACCATCCTCAGGGGAGAGAGCCCGCCAGTTTCATTCACAATTTCATGTTTCAGCCCAGACCCTCAGACTCCGATTTGGGATCACTAGAAAGGAAGCGCGCCAGATAGTTCTTGATTGCCCTGCCTGCTGCGAATTTAGACCTGCTTCACATGAGGGGGTCAATCCTAGGGGATTGAGACCCAATCAATTGTGGCAGATGGATGTGACACACGTCCCATCCTTTGGGAGGAACCAATTTGTTCATGTATCCGTGGACTCCTTTTCTGGTGTGCTCTTTGCATCAGTTCTAACTGGGGAGAAGGCCATCCATGTAATCCAGCATTGCTTAGAAGCATGGGCCGCATGGGGTAAACCTGAATGTATTAAGACTGATAATGGTCCCGCCTATACTTCAGCCAAATTTCGTGATTTTTGCATGAAGATGGGCGTCAAATTAGTGACTGGCATCCCTTATAATCCACAAGGTCAGGGGATAATCGAACGTGCTCATCGCTCTATTAAGGAATTGTTACAAAAACAAAAAACCACCTGGGAATCACTTGGCCTCGCCAGTCAGAGCCCTCGGGCCACCCTAGCCCTGGCTCTCTTCACCATCAATTTTTTACAGCTGGATGAGCAAGGCCTCAGTGCTGCAGATCGTCATTCCCTTAACACGGCGCAAGAGCAATCTTGGGTCAAGTGGAAGGATGTTCTGGAGTCCAAATGGAAGGGCCCAGACCCAGTTATTAGGCAGGCTCGAGGAGCCATTTGTGTGTTTCCACAGGACGCCCCAGTTCCGGTTTGGGTTCCAGCTCGATTGACTCGTTCCTGTCCATCACCGCCTTCTGACGTTTCTGCAACCGCTGGAGCGCTTGCACGAGGATCTGACTTGGGGAAGATTCATGCAACCCCGCAATCAGAAACTCCTCCTACAATCCCACAGGACAATGGTGCCCCGCCCAGTGCAAACACAGCTGATGGTGCAACTAATGGTCTGTATGGCGCTTGTGAGGACCGTGATTGCTGAGCCACGATGAGGAGTTTTGAGTGTTTTTCCACGACCCTTACCGGTCGCCCACTCAGCCCGAGTGTTTCCTTGATTTTTTCTTCTTTGGATTTGCCTTTTCTCCCTTATGATGATATTAAGGAGAATGTGAGTAATTTTTTATTCCCCCTACAGGACGCGCTTTGTTTTCAAGCATTTCCTGAGAATTTTAGTGTCAAGGTTTATGTGTTATTCCTTTTCAAAATGTTTCAACGGCTGCTAATCTTTCTTGCCAGCTTTCTTCTTATCTTTTAGGAAATTGGACGAGAGAATTTGATACTTTACAGTCGGAGTTGAGAATTGCCATTGTCCAGATTAATTTTACACGGGTGGATCCTGTTGTTGCTGAAACCCTGGCCACTTGGATTTGGAACATCACTTCCCATATTAAGGAATGGGTGGGAGTGGTTGTGCTGATTCTGCTCTTGTGTGCAGGCTGTGCCTTATGCCTTTTTTGCCTGTGTCATCTGAGACACCGCGCTCAGCGAGATCGTGTGGCAATACATCAAGCCCTACTAGCCATGCAGTATGGTGACTCCCCCATGGTATGGTTGAGCATGCTTCAACGGGTTTAGTTAAGAGCATGGACATCATGGCTCCTGCACCTCAGGCCATTATGGCATTGCACTGAGTTCGAGCATGATGCACCCGACTAGCCCTTGCACCTCGCAGGACTTATCCATTGCACGCGAGAGGGTAGTCACTCTTATAACTGCCTTGTCGAGACATTGCTCTTTACAACCGCCGCGGTTGTAGCCCATGACGGGTAAGATAGACCCAGACAATTATCGGTCTAAGACAGGGACTACGTCAAGCTACGCAGCCTCCCTATGACGGATCGTGCGCCTTGAGTCTACAACCTAAGACAGGCCCATACCAGCTTATTTTTTCTATTGTGTAAGAAGGGGAGAGATGTTGCAAGCCGCATCTGTATGCACTGGCCACATGCTGTGCCTAAAATGGCGCCGGCCGGAGAAGCCACACCTTCGTGCGTGTCACGTAGCCTAGCGCATGCGCAGTGAGCTGCGGCGTGGCCGGCACGTGAACACTGGGGACTGACGAATCCAGTCGCCCAGGACCCTGCGTGATCATGACGCCGACCTATCATCGGCGGAGGCGGGGCCAGTCGGCACATAAGAGCAGAAAGACTGCCGGGGTCCGCCCCCTTTTCCTCTTCCTCATCTTTGTGCGCGCAATAAACTTTACCGCAGAAGGCTTCACTCGCGTCTGCGTCTTATTGCGGGACAATAAGACACGTGGGCGCGACAGAAATAATGAATCTTTAAAGAAAGAAATCTCAGCACTATTTACCAGAAAGAAACGGTCTTAGGAATATTTTCATACAAAGCAAACACAAAGTAGGGAATTTTCTGAACTAGCTGACTTGAATCATGTGAAATTGAATCTGGCTCATGAAGTTATTGAATTGCTTGGAGACTCATTTCTAGTGTGTGATTAATAAAATGATACTCACATAGGATTTGCAAATATTAAATACCATGACTTAAAATAACATGCGCCTTAATTTTTCCTGCAAATCACGGTGATGGGGAGGAAGCAACACTGCTTGCAGACAGCTCGAGCATTGTCAATGGCCACGCGCTGGGAATGGCCACGCGCTGGGAATGGCCCTTCCTGGGTGTTAGTGAAGGGGTGAAGATGGGAGGTTAAGCTCTTCCACCAGGTTCAGGCTGACCAGGTTCAGGCTGCGGAGGGACTTAGAATTTGCCGTTCACCAGCCTGCTGCTCTCCCAGCCGGCCTTCCTGCACCTGCCTGCGATGATGCCACAAATGAGCAAAGACTGACAGCTGGGAGTCATCAGTCCCTCAGAGCAGTGACGACACCTGACAAGCGTGTGTGTGTGTGTGTGTGTGTGTGTGTGTGTGTGTGTGTGTGTGTGTGTGTGTGTGTGTGTGTGTGTGTGTGTGTGTGTGTGTGTGTGTGTGTGTGTGTGTGTGTGTGTGTGTGTGTGTGTGTGTGTGTGTGTGTGTGTGTGTGTGTGTGTGTGTGTGTGTGTGTGTGTGTGTGTGTAGGCTGGGCATTGTGTGTGTCTGCAGAGCTGTGAACAGGGTGTGTCTGTGCAGGCGGTGTACATGTAGAGGTGTATGATGTGCGTGTACGGGGGTTCTGAGTGTGTGTAAGGTGCATATAGGTGTGTGTGGAGGGCTGTGTGTCCATAGGTGTGCACTGTGTGTTTTCAGTGTGTACGATATGGCTGTGTGTGTAGGGTTATGTCAATGTGAGTGGAGGGAGTGTGTCTGTAGGCGTGTGGATGGTGTTGGCGTGGCATGAGGGTCTCAGACGCACAGGTGGAGCTGGTGAGAGCTGCCTTTTCCATGGGGGCGCGCGTAGAGCAATGAGACGTCTCAAGTCCACCCGCGGGGCTCGCAGCCACCCGGAGCCCCACAGTCGTCCTCTCTCCCCGCCCCCCATGTTTCTGGTCCGCCCCAGGTTGGCGCCCAGCGGGCGGAAAGCCTTGGGAGAGGCGGTCCTGGAGCGCCCGCGAAGGGGCGGGAGGCGGCCACTTGGGCGCTGGGGCGCGGCCGGGGGAGGCGCCCAGGAGGCGGCGCCGGCTGAAGAGGTCGCCTCAGCCTCGAGCCGCCGTCGGAGCTCTGGAGCGAGCGAGTCCTCTGCGCACAGCACCTCATCCACCGAGCCTCGGCCATGGGTGGCACCGCCTCCAGCCAGCTGGACGAGACCCGGAGCGCCTACATCCGAGGTACGCGGGTCTCCATCTGCGGCTCGGGCGCCCGGAGCGCGGGCGCGTCTGCTGGTGCGGGCGGGAGGACACCTGAGCTGTCCGCGCACCTGGAGCCTGGGGTGGGGAAGGCTTGGGAGGTGCTGCGGGAGGCAGGCGCAGGTGCGGGCGCAGGTGCAGGGTTGCTGGGAGACGCCCCGTGGCACCTGGCGCGAGTTGAGCTGAGCTGCTTCTGCGGGGCTGTCCGTCCTTCTTGGTTTCCCTGGGGATTCCCGGCGTGGAGCGGAGTTTCCCTTCGTGTCCGGGGAGAGGGCAGTGTGGGCCGCCGCTTCCTCGCGCCCTGGGCGCGTGGCCAGCCCAACGGTGCTGTCCCGTACCCTCCTGGCAGGGGTGCGGCCAGGCGGGAGGAAGGAACTGAAAGGTTTTGTAAGAACGGGTGAAGGGAACGCGGGGCAGGAACTCGCCGTGGAGAGCGTCTGGGGGAGCAGGCAGGTTGAGCCCCCTCTGTGGGGGTATGCGGCCTGGCGGCCCCCAGACCTCTGTGTCCCCCTCCTTTGACAAGCAGCCGTCTGTCTGACGACTTTACTCTGTGTTGTGGGATGTGTGTGTTTCCGGAGGTGGCAAGCCCCGGTTTCAGGCTGATTCTTTGCAGCAGTGGCCAAGTGCTTCCTGGGGCCTGCTGCCGCACCTAGGGTCTTTTCTGGAGAGACAATTGTGCCTTCCGTGTCGTAGCCGGTATTTATTTTCAGTCATTGCAGCAGCATTCGGAAGTGCTGGAGAAGCTGAATAAGTCAGGACCCTTGGGGCGAGCCAGGTCCTGTGATTGAGTCTGCAGATTCCTGGGCTGAAGCGCTGGGAGCACAGGACGTGTTCCAGCTGGCGTGGCCGGGCCCCAGCCCGCCAGGTCCCTCTGCTGCTGCTGAGCGTGGGAGTGGAGGAAGCTGATCCTGGCCTGGGTCCTAAGCGTTTAGCCACCACTGGCGTGGGATGAGTGGACAGGAGGCTTGTGTGTGTGTGTTTGGCCACGGCTGAGCTAGGGCACCGGGCTGTGCTGGAGTAAAGTGGTAGCTGAGGGCGTGACATCTTGCCCAGAGCTGTCCTCTGGTCGGATGGGGAGGGTGCTGGAAGGTGTGTGGTGGGCCAGTGCAGAGGACGGTGAAGGCAGCTGGCGTGTAGCTTCGTGTCAGAGCTCTGGTCTTGCCAGAAGGAGGACCCGTGGAAGACATGCCTGAGCACATGGGGCCGTGGGACATGCGGAAGCCCCCTGTCCCCGAGCAGACCTGTCCGTGCGTGTCACCGAGCTGTGCTCAAGGGCCCAGACGTGTGAGGAGCTAGGTCCCATCCAAGACGCTGGCTCTGTGACGGGTGTGGCACTCCTGTGTCCTCAACATGGTGTCTGGGGGCCCCTCAGTCACTTCCCGGGGTCAGCAGCCAGCTGAGTCCCCAAGGACAGTGCCCCCGCCCCGGGCCAGCACTGACCCAGCTGGCAGGATGCTGGCAGCACACAGCGCCAGTGGGCACTGAGGGCACGCGTCTCTGTTTCTGTTTCTGGTAATGCATTTGGTGTGCCTGGAATAGAACTGTCGCTTTCAGAATGTGTTTGCTTTCCTTTGAAAAGGGACTGCTGAATTTTTGATGGGCCAAAGAGGAAAAAGCAGAGTTCTCCCTTGCCCTGGGAAGTCCAGCAGGGGAGGCATCAGGGCCAGAGCTGGGCACCCAGGCGAGAGTGTGTGGTGCCCGGGTGCCAGTGGGCACTTGCTGACTTTGGCTGTTGTGGAGTTGGTTGTGGGCACCCTGGAAAGGCCCAGGTGGCTTCCCCTGGAACACTCTGGTGAGCTGATGCTGGCAAAATTAAAAAAATGAGTTTCACCTTCTAATCAGCACGGGTTCCACGTTGGTGTGTTTCCTAAGGGTAAAGTGAGGTCCATGCTGGTCCTGGCATCCAGGCGGGATGGTGGGGGGCAGAAGAGCCCCGCTCGGTTGCTGGCTCCTGCACCAGTGGGGGGCTTGTCTTGGTGGAGCTTGGTCAGTAGAGAGGAGCAGAGAGCTGCTCTGATTCGCCTGGTCATCCTAAGGCAGTCTCAGAGGCTGGATGGGCTGGCTGACCGTGGCTGTGGCCCAGGACGGACAGTTAGAACATGAGGTCCATTAGATGCTGGTGGGTGCCTCCTGGTATCCTTCCCCACCCCAGGGGCCTCCAGGGCTGTGGTGCCCTTGATCTCTGGCCACTTTTTAACTCGAGTCCTTCAGGATGCTGTGGGGTCTCAGAGGAGAGCTGGAGCCTGGCCCATGGGGAGCAATCCGCCTGTGCCACCCCAGGTGGCCTGGGCCAAGGATGCCTGCACCTGGTTGGGATTGCTAGCTGTCACCCGCTGGCCCCAGTGACTGCCCAGGAAGGGGCATTTAAGCCTTTGTAGCATCTGGATTTGAGTCCTGACTCAGTGTGGGTGGTGTGCACACCCTGGAGGCAGTGGTGGCTCCTGTGATTGGGTGCCTGCCACTCCCTGGGAGCTCTGGGTTGCACCCTGGCTTCTGCCTTAGCTCCCAGTGTGGGCATTTGGAGAATACAGAAGCAGACAGGACTCACTGTGTCTGCCTGCGTCCCCTTCTCTGTCTCACAAGTAAAATAAGTCCTGTGATAAAGGTGTTCCTAGCCTTCCTTGCAGCCACACAGGGTGATGTGGCTGAGTGTTGGCCAATGGAATGCAGGTAGCAGGGCCGTGTGCCTTCTCCAGGCAGCATGAGGCGAGCTGTGCCCCCGCCCTGCTGGCTGGGTTGTGTGTGTGGCCGGAGCTGTGGTCCTGTTCAGGGAGGTGTCCATCAAAGCAGGGCTACGGGAGGAGCAAGGGCTCAGGACCCTAGGAACCTTGGTCTCTGTGGACTCCAGCCCTGGATCACCCATCTCTGGGCTTTGCTGCTGCCTACAGACAGATCCCCCCACAGCCATCACTCACAGGGTTGGCCTCTATGGCCTGTGGCTGCAGCCTCCTGACTTTCCTGGCCCTGTGCTATTCAGTGGCAACCCCCAGGGGTGGAATGAGTGCCTGGCTCAGCAGAGCCAGAGAAGAAGCCACCGGGCCCTGGCATCTCACACCTCTGTGCCGAGTTGGGATCGGGAGGTGGAGTGGAGCTAAGCCCAGGTACTCCAGACACCTGTGCCCAGCCTCTGCCACACGAGAGCCAGGCTTCTAGCACGGGCCTCTCTGTGCAACACACCCTAAGCCCACCCAAATCCCAGCAGGTGCTCTGTAAGAAAAACAGTGGAGGGAGGCTGAAGGCTGTGCCTTTTGTGCTTGGCTGTCCCTATTTGTACAAGTACGTGGAGTCCTTTGGGGAGTGAGGACTGGCAGCTCCCGCAGCAGGAGTCGCAGGGCTGAAAGGGAGAAGGCAGGGGCCCAGGGGCTGCATCCACACCGGGGTGTGGGTCCTGGGCATGCCACACTGCCCACCAAGCCGGCAGGAGTTCTGAGTCGGGAAAGGCAGTGTCTGGTGTCAGGAATGACCTTGTTCCTTCCGGCCTCGTGAATGGATGCCAAGGCACTGGGGAGGCCGAGCTCCTTACTGTGACATAAGCGACGTTGTGAGCAGAGAGGAGAAAGGAGACAGTCTCCTGTGCCCCAGGCAGAAGCAATGCAACCGTCCCTTCTGTGGGTTCTCCCACAAGCCTTGTAACCCACCCCGCTCAAGTCAGGTGCCAAATCGGGCCTGCTCTGAGGACTCCTCTTCCTGTGGACGCGCCCACAGCACTAAGGGTGTTCCAGAAACAGCGGCGACTCCGCTGGTGACCACAGTAACTGCTGCTGTTTTGTTTTAGCACCAGGCTGACTGTGGTTTCAGTCGGAATCCGGTCAGAGGCAGAAGCTGCAAGCGCTCAGCTTGCGGCACGGCGGCCAGGCCCCTGACACGCCGTGCAGTGTGAGTCAGTACCGTCATCCCTTGTGGTAAATCTTGATCCTCTGTCATCTGGAAGGACAGGCAGTTAAGCATGTGGCACGTGGGATGGTTTCCACTGAGAAGTGTCAAGTTAGGAATGAAAATAAGAGCGAGCTGAAAGGAACAGAAAAGCGTAAAAGCAGGATGGTCACTTGAGTCTGTCGCAAACGCAGTAGGAAAGCACAGGCCAGGGGCTGCGGCTCTTCAGTTCAGACAGATGTGTGCCTGCTGCGCGTGTGCACACACACACACACACGCACACACAAACGCACGCACACACTGCACACACACACATGCTGCACGTACTCCACACACATGCATACACACTGCACACACACTCCACAATATGCACACAGATTCACAAATACGCAGACACACACACCCCACACACATACATACACATTCACAAACACACACACTCCACAACCCCATGCACATGCACACACACACTCCACACACACTTCATACACATATATACACTCCACACACATGCACACACATCCACACACACACTCCGCACACCTACATACACATGCACACACATACACAAACATGCCTACACACACGCCACATACATGCACACACTCCACACACGCACTCCACACACACACTCCATGTAATACACGCACACTCCACACACACACTCCATGTAATACACACACACTCCACACACACACTCCCACAGATCCACACACACACTCCACACACACACTCCACGCACATATACACACACTATACACACACACACGTGCAGTGCAGACTCCCTCCTTCGACACTCAGAAATTTGTTTTCACACAAATCAGCAAGTTTCTGCCAGTAAGAAAGTGCGGGTAGCTCCGAGCGTTCCTTTTTTTGGTCCTGCAGTTTTCCTGTCCTTAGAGGTGCGAGCAGCAGAGGACCGGGCCTCAGGGTGGGCAGGGTGGGCGGCCAGCTTTGCTAGGTGCCTGGAGGCAGTTTTAAGGCAGCTCATGGCAGCCCTCGTTGTCGGAAGGCCAGCCGATGTCTCCGTGCCAGACCATCGGGATGACTTGTTTTTTTGTTGTTCTGGAGAATGTTTTTATTTTAAAACCAAACGTAGGATTGGGGAACCAACGTGTGGCTCTGTGACTCATCCCCAGGCCAGCGGCCAGGCCAGAGTCCCGCGTGTCCAACGTCGGAAGGAACGTTCTTCCCGGCTCACAGAGCTCTCGGCCGGCCCTGCACCAACCATGATTCACCAAGCAGTGTGTGCTGCTCCCTGCCGGGCACCCCTGAGACCCTGCACTCAACACAGGCCTTGGTCCACCTGCAATTTTTCTCTGGAATGCATCCAGCTGGGCAGTTCTCCTTGGGTTTATTATTTAAATTTATTTATTCATTTATTTGGCAGATGGAGTTTGAGAGCAAGGGAACTTACTTCTGTTGGGCTTGGGCGGCACTGAGCTGGGAGCCCACAAGGGTGTCAGGGATCCTGGGGGTCCGTGGCAGCAGGAAGCTGTAGTTGGGACTGGGACCCAGGGGCTCCTATTCCCTTGGGCTGGCAGCCACTCCCGCAGCTGCCTTCTGTGGGTAGCTTAGCTGAGGAGGCCGCCTCTCCTGTCCTGCTCATGACTTTTCAAACAATAGGTAAGGGTTTGCAGGAGTGGCTCAGGCCTGGAGATACACGGCATTACGCTGCCCGATGTGGGGTTAAAGCCAAGTATGGGGAGCAGCCCACATGCTGGTGGAGCCCACAGGCACGAAGATGGTCTGGGAAGAGCTTGTGCTTTGAGAGGCAGAGCGAGAGAGACAAGGAGGGAGAGGAAAGAGAGACAGCCTGCACCTGCTGACTCATTCTTCGAATGGCTGCAGAAGTCAGCACCCCCGGCTGGGCTCCCGTGTGCATCACAGGGGCTCAAGACGCCGAGCCATCCTGTGCTGCTTCCCCGATGTCTTAGCAGAGAGCTGGAGTGGAAGGGGAGCAGCCGGGATGTGGACTGGTGCTGTGGGAGGGGAGTGGGCACAGCAGGGGACAGATTCTCGGATTCTCTCATTATCCTGCCAAATGCATACTTCAGGATTGGCAAATTGAGCCAGCCTGCTGGGCCCAGAGCAAACAATTTTAAAAGTGACAGGATTTAAAAATTTGGCAATCCAGTTCTTCTCCAACTTTATTTAAAAACTTGATTTATGGGCCTGATGCAGTGGCTCAAGTGGCTAAATCCTCACCTTGCAAGTGCGGGGATCCCATCTGAGCACTGGTTCTAATCCCAGCTGCTCCACTTCTCACCCAGTTCCCTGCTTGTGGCCTGGGAAAGCAGTCGAGAATGGCCCAAAGCCTGGGAAACACAGAAGAAGCTCCTGGCTTTGGGTTAACTCAGCTCTGGCCATTGCAGCCATTTGGGGAGTGAATCAGCAGATGCAAGATTTTTCTGTCTCTCCTTCTCCCCATAACTTCGATGTACCTTTCCAATAAAATAATTAAATTGATTTATTAGAGAGACAGAGGGAAAGAGAGCGTGTGTGGGAGCTCCAGTGCACTGGTTTACCCTCAGTGTCTGGGCCAGGCCATAGCCAGGCGCAAGCAATGCTGTTCAGGTCTCTGATAGGACTGTGGCTGCTCTCACAGACGCCGGAGCCCAGAGCCGGCTCTGGGACACAAATGCAGGCAGTTCCCTGTGGGGGGCAGCTGTCTGGGCTGGTCCGTCTGACACTTGCTTTGTTAGTAGCCTGAAGCCACCTGTGCATGAAGCCGGCTCGGGGACATCACCAAAGGCCAGCTTCTGTTTCTTAGTCCTGTCCATGACTGCTGTCCTGCTGGGGTACAGATGGCATGGGTAGTAAATGCCATGATGTTGCACAGAGGCGCATCCCTGGGGGGTCAGGGCTCTGAGTCCCCCAGGGCAGAGCAGCCTCTCCCAGGAGCCCTGCACTGGCCGGCAGCAGAGGCAGCCTCACTTTGCTTCTGCTGGCTGACTGCCAGGGTTTGGTTGTGCTCCTGGGCTGGGGCTGGCCCTGGCACCACTCCTCCAAAGTTCTCAACTATAGGGAGGGTCCTGAAGACTCAACCCAGGTCCAGGAGGGCGGCTGGATGGCCTGTGATGGGTGACCAATGTCACCCACACTGATCAGCATTGAGAGGGGAAGCGTCTGAAGGTGAGCCGGATACAGGTGGCTGCCCAGCAGGCACGGGTGGCCATCCTCTGTGGGAAGAATCCGGGGAAGAACGTTCTGGACACAGGGGTAGCATGTGGGAAGGAAGTGGGGGCTACAGGACCTGAAGTGAGGGGCTGTCCAGAGATCCAGGTGGCAGGGAGAGCAGTGTGGTACCCTGCTGCCGGCCTCGCGCCCCTGGATGTGGCTCCCACTGCAGGGGGTCTGTGCAGGGACCCATTGCCATGTCCACAGCAAATCTGCCGGCGTCTGAGACGTGGTTCCTCTTTAACGACTGTGTGTTGGTTTATTGAACGGAGGAAAGAACAGCGTTTCCAAGCCCTTAGGAATTCCTCAGAGAAACAGAGCTACGATGTGCTGAGAAACCATCGCGAAGCAGGGAAGCGCTCACAAGTAGAAACAAAATGATGGTCAAGATTTTAAGAATGTAGTTGTTACTTTGCAGAATAAAGGTTAGGAAGCATTTCAGAAAACAGAATGCAAAGATCAAAGAATGGGATAGAAGAGGCGTTGTTAGCACCATGAAGGGTCAGTCCACACATTCCAGTGTGACTCATTGAAGAGGCTGAAAACAGGGTGGAGGGCGTAAAGCGGGAGAAGCACCAGGGAGATGAAATAACCCATTTCTGAACCAAAAGGTCATGTGGCTGTGGCTGTGCAGGCCCAGCAAAGGCTGGCGTCCACCCAGGGCTGCGGCCGGGTCTCGGGGAGTGGGGCCTGGCTGAGTCTGCGGGAGAAGCTCCTAGGTGGCTGGCCTGGGGCTCGTGAGGGCCAACTGGGCTCAGGGGCCACCTCTGTTCCTGGGCACGCTGGAGGCAGCAGGGCGCAGCCCAGGGGCTAAGTGCTGGCCAGGCCCCTGGGAGCCTGTGCCTGGCCCCGGCTTCCGGCCAGCCATGGCCACCTGCTGGGGGTGCAGCTAGCAGATGGGAGCCTCCGCCTTTTTGCCCCTCAAAAAAACCTCAAATGAGTCAAATTGATCTGATGGAACCTGGCTATGTTGAATTCTTTGCTGCCCTCAGCAAACAGCCCATTCAATACTGTAGAATTCACAGTAAGCAGCTGAAAATGAGCAGGTAAATGAGGAGGCTGGGAACTTGCCCTGACTGTGAGCTGTGTTGGGGCACTTGTTAAAACCGTGGTATGACCAGGAAGAGAAAAAAAAGTCAGAGATGAACCTGCCCGCCAGACCCCACTCTTCAGGATAGGGCTCCGTGAGTGCTGTCGTGTTTGTTTGTTTAAAATAAGGTAAATTCTATTTTTCTCCTCAAAGATTTCTTTATTTGTTTTATTGCAAAGGCAGCTTTACAGAGAGGAGGAGAAACAGAAAGATCCTCTGATTCACTTCCCACGTGGCCACAACGGCCGGAACTGAGCAGATCCAAAGCCAGGAGCTTCTCCAGGTCTCCCACGAGGGTGCAGGGTCCCAGGCCGCAAGCAGGGAGCTGGGTGAGAAGTGGAGCAGCCGGGACGAGAACCAGCGCCCACATGGCATCCCAGTGCTCGCAAGGCAAAGATTTAGCCACTAGGCTGTTGCGTCACCCCCTCTTTTTTTTTTTAATCTTTTAAGACAAAATTTATTTATCCAAAAGGCAGAGATCATCACAAAACCTCCGATTCACTCCCCAAGTGCCCATGAGGACCTGGCAAGCAAAGCCAGGAACCCAGAACTCCACTGGGTTCCACATGTGGGCACCGGGGACCCAGACACCTGGCAGGAGACTGGACCGGGAGGGGAGGAGCGAGGACTGAAACCTGCCCTGATGTGGGATGCTGGCATACAAGTGGCAGATTGAGCGGCTGTGCCATCCCAGCCCTGATCCCTGTGAGGGCACGTTGGGGGATGGGAGTCCTGACCACTTTCTCCATTCTCAGGAGGCCTGGGTGTGAGCGAATGGTCTGTGGGGACAGGGATGGGACAGGGTGCTCCCTGCAGCTGGGTCGGAATGGAAGTTTTCCGAAAGGGACTGGCTGACCGTGGTCGTGTGTCCCTGCACTCACACAGGATGAAGCATTACTTGTAGGCTTAGCTCACAGGAATGCGAGGTTTCCAAATTTGGGTCGAATGAGCTTGTTGAAAGAATTCTTTCCAGTGTACATCATGCCCAGTGAGAGATGTGTGAGGAATTTCTTCAGCAAAGCAAGCACAGACTTAGATTAGTGATAACTTGTCTGGTCACAGGGGCATGTGTGACATCTGGGATATAAATATTTAAAATGCCTTTGTTGGAGAGAAGGGTTAAATTAGTACCAATGGCTTGAGTGGTGGCACTTGAAGTCGGTAAGAACACTGGAGTGATGGGGACCTTGGTGTATCCCCTGAAATGCCAACTCTTGGGGCAAAGCAGCTCTGGGGGTGGGCATTTGGCACGGTGCTGGAGGTGCCACTTGGGCCTGGCTGAGTGCTGGTCCCCTTCCGACACTGCTGCCGAGTGCCTGGGAAGGTGGCACGAGCCTTAGGTGTCTGGGGGCCTTTGCAGAAGCCACGGTCAGCCCTGGCTGCTGTGGGCATCTGGGGAGTAAGCTAGCACAACAGGGATTTCTCTCTCCCTCCCCCCTCTCTGTATCTGACTCCTCCCAACACCTTTTAAATACACACAAAAAATGAAAGTGCAGCTCCTGGTCTGCGGAACAATGACAATCGCAGCCACAGGAGGAAATGTTCGGCGTGTGCCCGTGGGTGCCAGGCCGGTCTGTGTCACCAGGGAAAGCTAATGGGGAATCTAAGGGTTTAGTAGAGTCTAAACCCCCATGTCTGCAGAGCTTGCCTGCTCACCCCTCTCGCTTGCTTTCTTCTGTTTTTATATAAAAAATTATTTGTAGGTCAGAGAGGGCTCTCTACCTCTGCTTCCCAGCCCGGATGCCTGCAGTGCTGTGCCCGGGCCTGCTTAGGCTGGGAGCCGGGAGCGCAGCCCAGGCCTCCTGCCACGCTGGGCCGTCCATGCCCCCTACCCAAGGTGGGCCTTGGCAGGAGCCAGCACAAGTGGAATTGGGCCCTGTGATGGAGGGTGCAGGGGTCTTACAGAGAGGCCGGATACCTGCTCCCCACACGTGACTGCTTTAGTGGAAGGATTATCTGTTTAACAGGACTGGAGCCAATTTCTCGGCTTCAAAGGACTTGAATCCATCATGTGCCCCATGCTCTGAGCTGAAACTGTAAATGCTTGTGATTAGGCTGTTTTTGAAGTGAAGTGGTAGATTATGAATAGTAATCCTAACATGCGGAATTCCTAAGTTGGCGGGTGAGGGCAGGCTTTGCAGCTCCTTCAGGGCAGCGGTGTCTTAGGCAGCTTCTCCTCAGGGGAACAGAGCACAGCTGCTACTGGGTGGCCTTCCCCGGGACACCACCGGCTTGCACACTGGGCTCTGAGTGTGCCACATGATGCACCAGAGAGGTAGAGAGCTCTCTGACCTATGTGTAGCCGCATCCTGATGTGCGGGGACACTCTGGTGCTGCAATTAGCACCAACTGGATGCTTTCCAGCAGTTTAACTTAAAGATTACAGTGTGTGAGGCATCCTGCTGTATGAAATAGACTCGAAGTTGAGTTCCTACACCCTTCAACAGCTGTTCTCGGGGGCCAGCACCAGAATACACCATAGGAAGGCACCCTTTGGCGGTTGTCACAGCGCAGACCCATCACAGTGCCAGGCCAGGAGCACCACACACCTAGGGGCAAGCTGAGTGCCCCTTGTTAACTCAGAGCTGGGGCCGCCAGCCTGGTTGCTCAAGCTGGTCATAGTGGTGTGCCCGCTTGCCAGCATGTTGCTGCCCAGCCCTTCCTTCAGTGGTCATGGGAGCCAACAGGCTGAGCCCAGGTGGCACCTTGTAGGCCTCAGTGGCTCACAGGGATCACATGACCTGGGTGAGCTGCTGGGGGTGGGGAGGGGCTGTGGAGCGGCCCCTGGGGACTCAGGTTCTGTCTAGTCCTTGGCCATGGACTGCTCTGGCAGTCTGCTGAAACAGGGGCTCCTTCTCAGAATAACATTTTTTTTAAAAAGATTTATTTTTATCTGGATGTCAGAGTTACAGAGAAATAAGGAGAAACAGAAATCTTTCAACTGCTGGTTCAGTCCCTCAACAGCTGCAGTGGCTGGAGCTAGGCTGATCTGAAGCCAGGAGCTTCCTCCAGGTCACCACAGGAGCGCAGGACCCAAGTACCTGGGCCGTCTGCTGCTGCACTCTCGGCCCACGGGTAGGGAGCTGGATCGGAAGTGGAGCAGCCGGGACCTGAACCGGTGCCCCTATGGGATGAAGGCCCAACCTGCTATACCCCAGGGCCAACCCAGAATAGCATTTAAAGTGGAAAATAAAATGCTCAGTATTTGAGAAAATCCCATTCTATCACAATGCGATCATCAGCATATGTAAACAACCGCTTCTTTAACGAACTCGATGAGGTGTCGTGGCTGCTTGGCAGCTCATGTCGCCTTGACCTGCTTTCAGGAAGTGTGCCATGTCGGCATGGCAAGCCCTGCCGGCGACAGAGGCAAACATCTGTCTGCTCTCTGCCACCACGGAAGGAGACACGGAGTGGAGTTGGATATAATACAAGTAGTGATGTTATCTGCACCCCCCATGAGGGTCGCCTGAGCTCAGACTTGACCCCGGGCCTGGTGGCTCCCTTGCTCACGCTGACGAGTGGGTGAGGACCTGGGGTGGCACCCATCGCTTCTGGCTAGTGCTCCTGGCACTCTCCATGGACTCCGGTCAGAGCTGGCTGAGCTGGGACCTCGTCCCCTATGCCATGCTCAGCCCCTCGGCCTGCGTTGCAGTCTCCAGTGTTTGTCTACCATGCAGGCTCTCACTTCACAGGGAGGCGCCCTCTGCCCACAGGCAGGAAAGTGGGTTCATACAAACCTGGGCTGTCCTGTGTGGCGGCCATTAGACAGGTGACAGCAGGGCCCCTCAGGCATGGCCGGTGCATATTTAGGGCTGAGACAGTTCTGAAGGTTCAATGCCAGGAGACTGCCAGGGTCAACATCAATGTGATTACGAACCAGAAGCATCTCCGTAGCGCATGGGCATTTGGTCTAGAGGCCGAGACACCTGCACCCCCCTTTGGAGCACCTGGGCATGGGTCCTACCTCTGGCTCTGAAATCCCGCTTCCTGTTCAAGGGATGGGTTCCTGCCACCCCCGGGAGAGCTGGAGAGAGCTGACGTTGGCATGGCATGGCCCCTGGTCGTGTGGTGTCTGGAGAATGAATTGGTGGGTGGGAGCCTCCTCTCCTGGTCTGTTTTTTTCTATCTCTTTCTCATCCCCATACCTACTCTCTCTGTTTCTTTAGTAAATAAGACAGCCTCATCAATATTATTAGCAGCAATTATTCATTGAAGTGATGCTATTTCAGTCTTATTTGCTATTTCATGCTATTTGATACTCGCTAAAATCTAGTCAAACTAAGTGAATTAATTTTACACCATTTCATATGGCCACTAGAAAGCTGAAGACCCCCTCCGGTGCCCCCTGTGGTTCTGTGATGTTGCTGTTGGAGTGAGGGGTCCCAGGTGCCTTACAGCACTGCCTGCCAGCTCAGAGATGACTGTCCTGCATGATAGCCAGTGCAACGGAACCAGCAGCTTCCACACTGTCAGCGTCCAGCACAAACCACATCATTCCCAGACCCACACTATGTACGTGGACCCTGAAGCGGACATGTCTGCTTTCTCCCCTCGATCTGATGTATTTATTCAACTCTCAAGTTAAAGTCAGAGTATGAGTCCACTTGCTTCTGGGGAACTGTGGAGGCAGACTGGGGCTCTGTCCCCTCCAGATGCCCCCGGGGAGCCCGAAGGCGCCCTGCTGCCTCTCCTACCCTACCCGTGGTGCAAGGTGCTCATGAAGAAATGGCAAGCCACCCTTGTACCTTTAAGATGGAAACATGGGGAGCCCTCTGTTTCACACCACCCCCTTTTCAGCCCGAGGGTCTTTGTTTTAGTGTCTGTCTTGGTGAGCCCCATGTAAGGAAACTTCTTTGCTGACCTTCTCCTTTCAGAACATCCCTGCCACTCGCCAGTCTCCACAGGATCACACTGGAGCTGTGAGTGTTTAGACAACATCGAAGAGAAGGGCTTGCATAGTAAGGTGCTTATCCAATGTGTTGTAGTCATTTCTTACCCAATGGGAATTGTGGATTGCTGTAGTTTCCTGGAATCATACGATTTGCTGTTACTTAGCGTTCCTTAGAAGAAATGAACCATCACATGGCCTCTGGAGTGGCCCTGTTTGCTTTGAATGTTCTCCGAGTTCAGGGCTGGGCCATGGGACATAATGCCTCCCGATGCGGCTTGTGGACGGCATAGTTGTGGATCTCGCTGTTTGGCATTTTCATGAGGCGTGTTTGGGAGTCACCCACGCCCTCCCTGCAGGGCCACACTTACCTCATCCCGGCTCTGGACATCATGGTGAGGGCTCCCTTTGGCTACACTCACGGGGGGACATGCTGGTACAGAAGGGCCACCTGGGCTGGCCTGGGATCCCTTGGGAACCAGCCCAGTGTGCAGCAATTTCCCTAGCCATTGCAATCCTAGTTGAGCAGGCCCTGGGTTCCCGTGTGTGGATGTGGAATTCTCATACCTTGCGTCATTGCAGTTAAGTCTGGATGGTCTCTGAAGGAAGGTGAGGTTGTCGTTTGTCCCTGTTATGGGCTGGGACTCAAGGAGGCCACAGGTGGTCCTTCTGGGCCAGTATGGTTCTCCCACACAGTGCAGGACAGTGGGAGGTTCCTACCACTTCTATGGCCCTTTTTATATCACTGTCCTCAAGGATACCACGAAGATCATAGAGTTCATATCTGAAACATCACACATGATTTAATAGCAGAGAGAAGCCAATGAAAGGCGTTATTCTGTGTCTTCACTCTGGGGGAGCCTGATGGTTTCTGGCACCCACCTGCCAGAGGCTGAACTTGCTGTTTCCAAAGGAGGTGGCTGGTCTCCTTGAGTGTCCACATGGGAAGTGGCTGAGGTGCTCCTGTGCAGCCAACAGGACTACCCCAGGCAGGCAGGGCTGGGTGAGATATTTAACCGGATAATCCTTGGTGGTTTTAAACATTGGATATTTGGGCAATAAAAGAAGATGGAATGTCGCAGTAGAGCTGTTTTTACTGAACACCCCCACCTTCTCTTCTTGCATGACTTCCGTTAAAGGGGCAGGAGGTGCCAGAGGTGGTGATGGCTGGGTATCCCTAGTGACGAGGGAATTTGTACAGTTGGCCTGGGCAGAAGGGACCTGCCCAAGTTTTGTTGGACTTTGCACAGCTGTTGTCACGTGCCCACCTTGGTAACTTGCAGGCTTTTACTTGAAGACATGTGACACTCACCCTTCCCTCATCCCGTGGGCTCTCACATGAGGACACGTGACTCTCGCCCTTCCCTCATCCCGTGGGCTCTCACATGAGGACACGTGACTCTCACCCTTCCCTCATCCCGTGGGCTCTCACATGAGGACACGTGACTCTCGCCCTTCCCTCATCCCGTGGCTCTCACATGAGGACACGTGACTCTCACCCTTCCCTCATCCCGTGGCTCTCACATGAGGACACGTGACTCTCGCCCTTCCCTCATCCCGTGGCTCTCACTCAAGGACACGTGACTCTCACCCTTCCCTCATCCCGTGGCTCTCACATGAGGACACGTGACTCTCACCCTTCCCTCATCCCGTGGCTCTCACATGAGGACACGTGACTCTCGCCCTTCCCTCATCCCGTGGCTCTCACTCAAGGACACGTGACTCTCACCCTTCCCTCATCCCGTGGCTCTCACATGAGGACACGTGACCCTCACCCTTCCCTCATCCCGTGGCTCTCACATGAGGACACGTGACTCTCGCCCTTCCCTCATCCCGTGGCTCTCACATGAGGACACGTGACTCTCACCCTTCCCTCATCCCGTGGCTCTCACTCAAGGACACGTGACTCTGGCCCTTCCCTAATCCCGTGGCTCTCACATGAGGACACGTGACTCTCACCCTTCCCTCATCCCGTGGCTCTCACTCAAGGACACGTGACTCTCACCCTTCCCTCATCCCGTGGCTCTCACATGAGGACACGTGACTCTCACCCTTCCCTCATCCCGTGGCTCTCACTCAAGGACACGTGACTCTCACCCTTCCCTCATCCCGTGGGCTCTCACATGAGGACACGTGACTCTCACCCTTCCCTCATCCCGTGGCTCTCACTCAAGGACACGTGACTCTCACCCTTCCCTCATCCCGTGGCTCTCACATGAGGACACGTGACTCTCACCCTTCCCTCATCCAGCTCAGCCTTGGTAGTTGCTCTGGAGGAATGAGATCTCCGTCTCTAGCTGGCTAGTGTCTGCTCCGTCTTGTGAGACACTGCATTATGCCATGTCTCCCCAGTTTAAACTTATAGTTAGCGTAGGAAGGCAACACAGTGGGATCGTAGGATAATCTTCATCCTAACATGCTTGCATCCCATGTGGGTGCTGGTTCATGTGTCGGCTATTCCTCTTCCATCCAGCTCCCTGCTTATAGTCTGGAAAAGCAGTGGCGGGAGGCCCAAGTCCTGTGTGGAGACCTGGAAGGAGCTCCTGGGCCTGGCTGCAGACCGGACGGGCTGTGGCTTTTGCGCCCATTTGGGGGAATGAACCAGTGTATGGAAGATTGTCTCTCTCATTCTCTCTGTGAGCCTGCCTTTCAAATAAAAATACATAAATAAGTAAACATCTTGAAACAATTCCCTGTCCCTGACTGGTCTCCTACTTGATCTTAGCCACGAGACCGAGGAGCAATCCTGACCAGCTCCCTAAGACTCCGCTTGGATGGCTGCAGCGCATGCCAGTTTCCGTGTGTGCTGTAATTAACCAGTCTCATTGGAGGTCTGCGCATTCGTGTTGTTATGAAGGACACTTTAACAAACATCTGATGCCTCAGGGTCTGGGCGCCTCTGTGATTATAGATGTCAACAAATCATAAACTTCTAGTTGTAAACAGAAAGACCCAGAGGCCCGCTTAGGGTCTTCCAGGCTGCGCTCGCTAGCAGAGGTCAAGCTGGAAGTCTTTTGTCCGTCCCTACCCCGTGATGCTGTGATTTCTGCCCTCAGTTCTTGTTTGTTGACTGACCAGGCAATTGTACTGAGGAGTTCATGGAGCCTGGGCCTCTCTCGGACAGAAGTGCACCTCAGTCAGTCTGAAGCACCATGGATCCCTACAGAACTCCTGGGGAGGGGGTCCCCCAGGTTGGTGTTACACCCACTATTGCAGTTCCCATGGTTTCTTTCCCGGTTTCTCTTGTTAGTCGCATACACATGGACACCCAGTCTGCCTGCTGAGAGCTGGGATTTTCACCTCCTGCAGAGCTGGAGGTGCCTGTGTTCCTGGTGCATAGGTTAAGGAGGTGAGAGAGGAGTGAGTGTCCCCCGCAGTGGGCAGCTCCAAACCCCTGGGAGCGGGAAGCGCTCTGCCTCCTGCCAGCTGCTCTGTTGGGGTGGTGGCTTCGGCTGTGACTTCTTCCCGGGTCTGCCCCCTGGCCCAGGCCTAGCTGACGTCCCCGGCACTGGGCCCTGGTTGGCCCCGAGGCCCTGTGACGATGGGGGTGTGGGGAGGAGACATCTGGACTTGCTCCATTTCACTGTGACGAAGCCTGCTGACATAGTGTTTGTCACTTTGACTGTTTGCTGGTGTGCAGTGTGGCAGTGTGAAATCCATTCTCAGTGTGTGGGACTGTCACCTGCAGGACCCAAAATGGGTCGTTGTCCCCAGAGTGCACTCTGAACCCAGGGGCTCCCCGGGTCTCCCCCAGCAGCCCTGGCAGCCTCCCCCAGCCTCTGTGCCTGGATGTGCCCTGGCAGCCTCCCCCAGCCTCTGTCCCTGGACGTGCCTTGGCAGCCTCCCTCAGCCTCTGTGCCTGGATGTGCCCACCCTGGGCACCTGTGTGCAGTGGGGGCGAGCAGCAGCGCCCCTGTGTCTGAGCCGGCCGTGGCTCCCCATGGGGAGGTGAGCAGCCGGGGCTCACCCGGGTCTGGAGCTGCCATGTTCTCGCCAGGGACTCTCCAGGAGAACCGGTGTGCTTCCTGCTGTGAGCCTGCTCCCTCTTGGACACTAGCTCCTTCCTGTTATGCCCGATTCCTTTGTATGCCAACACAAAGCGCGGCGAGCAGGTGCGTCCCCTCCCTCTGAAACGGACCCTGCTCAGTAAAGCAAAGCTCCCATTGTTTCCCTGACAGGTTCCACAGGAGCTTGAGTCCAGAAATAGACACCGTTTATGTTTCTTTTGTTTTTGAAGCATGTCGTTTCCAACCGTGCCAGGCATGCCGCCTCCATCATCTTCCTGGCACCAATGTGAAGCTCCTGTGCCTCCCTTTGCAGTCACGCTCTATCTGGGAGTCCTGTGTGCCTTCACAGTCCCTGCTGCTCTCCTGGCAACGCGGCAGGCCATCGCACCTGCAGGTGCATCGTGGCTTGCAGCACTTTCGCTCTCTTGAAGCCCTGTGACCTGCCTGGGACTTTCTTGTCCTCTGGCCATCTGCAGTCCACAATTTTCCATCAGGAAGGCATGAAAACCATCCCCCAGTAGCCACTGTGCCCGGCTGGTGTCACAACTCACTTTTCCAACGCCCTTCCTCTTGCAGAGTCCTCCCTGCTGAGAGGGAAGGGCTGAGCCTCCTGGGTCTCTGGCCAGAGCCTGGTGATGCTCCTGGTGTGTTCTGGGCATCTCCATGGAGACCACAGGACTGGCATGTGGGTGAGCATCCTCAGTGCATGATTGTATTCCAAAGCTGGGTGTCAGGGCTGCAGTAGCAGCAAGCCCGACAGCAGAGCCCTTGTCTGCACAGGGCCACCATTCCCCTGCCTCCTCCCAGGCACCTACTGGATGTGGCCTGGACTGGTACTCCGCCCTTCTTCCTAGAAGGTCCTCCTGCCCACCACACCTGTTCTGATAAGCCTGAAGCCCTGAGCCTTCTCCTTTCCCTCTTGGCTGTATTGTTCTGCTGTGAACTGTAGGACACCATGGTGTTCGGGAGCTATCTGAGAGGTATTATTAGGCTTCTGAATCAGAGCCCATTGAGCCCATGAGCAGGGATGCTGGGAGCTGTGGCCGAACGTAGGACTGTTGGCCTGCACTTGCTGCGCTGCCCTGTTCGGCAATGCGCATGTGTGTGCCAGCTGCCAGCTGCACGGTCGGCTTCCAGGCGCGTGCGCATCCTCTGTGCCAGCTCCCACGCAGCCCCTGCACTGCCAGGGAAAGGGCATTGATGCCTTGGCCGGGCCCCGCCTGTTTCCTGTCACTGCAGCCTTCCCACGGGGCTCAGGATGATTTGTCCTTGTGACTGAGTACATGGGGCTTGTTGGCCTCAGACACCTGTCAGTGTGCCGTGACCTGGGGTCACCACTGCATGTGAGCGTGCACGTTTGTCTCATAGCCCGGGTTCTCGGAAGGCTAGTCAAGGGTTCTGTAACCCCCAAAGCTTGACCCTGCTTGGGTGCAAAGAGCTGTCACTTGTTCTGCACAATATGCAAAGTATCTGGCTTACCTTCTTGATGCTCTTACCCTTTCTAAAGAAAGATTTACTTATTTATTTTTATTTACTTATTTGAATGGCACAGAGAGAGAGAGAGAATATCTTCCATCCTTTCATCACTGGTTTGTTCCCCAAATGGCCACAATGGCCAGGGCTGAGATGGTCCAAAATCACGAACCAAAAGCTTCTTTCAGGTCTCCCCACATGGGTGCAGGGGCCCAAGCCCTTGTGCCATTCTCCACTGCTTTCCTGGGTTAATTAACAGGGAGCTGAATCAGAAATACAGCAGCTAAGACTCAAACCAGCGCCCCATGGGATGTTGTTATTGCAGGTGGAGGCTTAGTATGCTACGCCACAACACTGTCCCCTCTGCTTTTACCTTGTCCCTTTCTGGGTGGAGAGCTTTTCTGAAGCATCGTTGAGTGTCTGTTCATGGGGAAGACCCTGTCGCATTTCCATGTGTCAAAGCACGGTGTCAGAGCCCGGCTCCGGGAGGGGGCACGGCTGTCAGCAGATCTGTAGGTGTGGGGCGTGGCAGGCAGTTAGGCTTGTCAGTAGTGGGGTGTGAGGGCATGGTGGTGGTGTGAGGGCGTGGTGGGGGTGAGAGGGCGTGGTGGGGGTGAGAGGGCGTGGTGGGGGGTGAGAGGGCGTGGTGGGGGTGTGAGGGCGTGGTGGGGGTGTGAGGGCGTGGTGGGGGTGTGAGGGCGTGGTGGGGTGAGGGCGTGGTGGGGGTGTGAGGGCGTGGTGGGGTGAGGGCGTGGCGAGGGGTGTGAGGGCGTGGCGAGGGGTGTGAGGGTGTGGTGGGTGTGAGAGGGCGTGGTGGGGTGTGAGGGGTGGTGGGGGTGTGAGGGCGTGGTGGGGTGAGGGCGTGGTGGGGGTGTGAGGGCGTGGTGGGGTGTGAGGGCGTGGTGGGGGTGTGAGGGCGTGGTGGGGGTGTGAGGGCGTGGTGGGGTGAGGGCGTGGTGGGGTGAGGGCGTGGGGGGGTGTGAGGGCGTGGGGGGGGTGTGAGAGGGCGTGGTGGGTGTGAGAGGGCGTGGTGGGGGTGAGAGGGCGTGGTGGGGGGGTGAGGGCGTGGTGGGGTGGAGGGCGTGGTGGGGTGTGAGGGCGTGGCGGGGGTGTGAGGGCGTGGTGGGGTGAGGGCGTGGTGGGGTGAGGGCGTGGCGGGGGTGTGAGGGCGTGGCGGGGGTGTGAGGGCGTGGTGGGGTGTGAGGGCGTGGTGGGGGGGTGAGAGGCGTGGCAGAAAGTGTCGCTGCGACTGATGCCCCAGGGTTGCTGGCCTGGGCAGCTGGTGGTTCTCACTCTGTTCTCTATGCAGCTGTATTTGCTTGCCAGCCTCCGCAGGCCAGAGGTCACCATTCAAGCCACCTGTGACTCCCTGCTTGTTGCTGGAAGGGCTGTCCAGTCGCTGGCGGGCAGCGTGGAGAGGCAGGCAGGGCCATGCTTCCGGTGGTACTGAGGACTGGCAGTGAAGCAGCTCTGCTGCTTGGCCCGCTTTGGGTGGGGATGCCAGCCGCAGAGCGGGAATGCTCACATGCTGAGGCCTGGGGTGGAGGAGGGTGTGTGGGCTGTTCCCAGCCGCAGCCTGGCCTTGGCAGAGAGGGCACTATGAGGCTGTGGGCCAGCTCTGCTCCCGGTTGTCCTGCTCACGTGTATGGTGGTCATCTCCCTTCTCCGGGGTTGTCTTCTCCTAGCAGCCCTGCCCTAGCCTGGTGGCCCCGTCCACACATCTCTGAAGTGAACGTGCAGCTCGGCCTCCTGGGCCTCCTGGACCTGCTGGGCCTGCTGGGCCTGCTGGGCCTGCTGGGCCTGCTGGGCCTCCTGGGCCTGCTGGGCCTCCTGGGCCTCCTGGGCCTCCTGGACCTCCTGAACCTGGGCCTGCTGGGCCTGCTGGTCCTCCTGGTCCTCCTGGGCCTTCTGGGCCTGCTGGGCCTGCTGGGCCTCCTGGGCCTGCTGGGCCTGCTGGTCCTCCTGGGCCTGCTGGGCCTCCTGGTCCTCCTGGGCCTCCTGGCCCTCCTGGACCTCCTGAACCTGGGCCTGCTGGGCCTGCTGGGCCTGCTGGGCCTGCTGGTCCTCCTGGGCCTCCTGGGCCTGCTGGGCCTGCTGGGCCTGCTGGTCCTCCTGGGCCTCCTGGGCCTCCTGGGCCTGCTGGGCCTGCTGGTCCTCCTGGGCCTCCTGGTCCTCCTGGGCCTCCTGGGCCTGCTGGGCCTCCTGCTCTATTCCCAGGGATGCTGATGGCTGCTCTGCAGGAGTCTGAGGATCAGCAAGTCCTTCCAAGACAAACAGTTTTCCCACTAATATCACGTTGGTCCAGCAGCTATGTGGTCACATGGTTCTGCTCCAACCACAATTTTTTTCTTTTGGGCTACCATTCCAGATCCATGTGCGCTTACACAGCTCTGTTAAAGAGATGAGAACGGCTCTGAGCACATCTATAAACCTGCTGCCACATTGCGATCGTGCTGGGGGAGGTGTGGGGTGGGGCACACGCCCGATGCGCCGCGTGGACGTGTGAGCGCTGTGGCCCCGGACCAGCCCAGCCCATGTTGAAGCATTTCCTTTTCATCAAGGGCTGAGTGGGCTGGCCCACTTTCCCTTGCGGTCTGGTTTCCTGATGTGTCCAACACGCCCGGTGACCACAGTGTGGCCCTGCTCAAGGGAGGCTGCTGCGCTCTGCTGTGCCGCCCCCAGGCAGTGAGCGCGTGATGCCCCATGTGACGATGCCCTATGCCACGGCTTCCTTCCGCTCAGCCTGCACGCCTGCCAGTCTGCATTCCACAGTACCCGTGCACACCGGACGGCATGCCGCTGCCCTGCCCCAGCTTCCCTCTTCCGACCCTGAGCTTGGGTACAGAGGGGCGTGTAGAGGGGCAGGGAGCCTGCGCTGTCCGTGAGGGGCAGCCCCGTGGTCAGGAGCCCCGGGAGGGCTGCAGGGGGAGGCCGTGAAGGTTAGAGGACAGAAGGCGGCAGTGCCCAGAGCCCAGCGCAGAGTGGCGTGCGGGGTCAGAGGAACCCCTTCTCCTCAGCTCCCCATTCCTGGGCGAGTGAACTGCCACCGTGCAGCCCGGCCCTTGTTTTGTCCTGGGAGGCAGGTTTGACCTTCGGGTCGGACTACACGGTGGAGGCAGGTACGCTCTCAGAGGGAAATTCTTACGCAAGTGAGTTTTTTATTTCTTCCAAACTGAATGCCTTAAAATGTGCATCTCTTCTTTTTCAGGTGAAAATAAAAAGTTTCCCAAAGTTGCTATTTGTAAAAGCAGGGGTGTTCTGGTGGGTGTGTAGCCAGGTCTCCCCCATGGATGGCAGGAGCCCCAGCACTGGGCCCACGTTCACCGACCTTCCCGGGCACACTAGCAGGGGGCCGGCTCAGAAGCTGAGCAGCGGGGACACCAGGCAGCACGCTGACGTGGGGTGCTGCTGTCATAGGCGGGGGGCCCTGCAGGCTGAGTCATAAACCCCCGCTTACACATGCCTTCTTTTTAAAATTGAACGTCTGCTTATTTTTATGATTTGCTGATTTGAAAGAGTCGTAGAGAAGGGAATCTCTCTTTGCCAGTTCACAGTTCACCCCCTAAAGATTGCAGCGGCCACAGCTCGGGCCTGCCAGGAGTCAGGAGGGTCTGTGTGCCCTCACGGGGCAGGGCCCAGGCTGCCTTCCCATGGGCATTAACAGGAGGCTGGATTGGAAGTGGAGCGGCCAGCGGCTCAAGCCGTGTCCTGTGGGTGCTGCAGCTCTGCCCACACACCTTTTTAGTAAATGCATTTCAATTAAAAATGCCCCACACTTGGGTGCTCCTTCCTTCTCCAAGATGATCACATGAAGAAATACATTTCTTTTCGGTGGGAAAATTTTTTGTTTTTGCTTTCGCTTAAAATTATAGCTTTAAAGGGGGCAGATAAGCCGCTGGATTTGCCACCGAAGATGGCTGAGGGCCAGCTGTGGGACTTTGGGTAGCCTGTCAAGAACAAGCAGTGTTCTGGGTGGGTGTGTAGCCTAGCGAGCAGGTGGCCCCGTCAGGCTGTGGGTTGGAGCCGTGCCAGCTTCCTGCCAGGGCAGACCCCGCTGCTCAGCCCCGTTGCCGCCATGGGCTTCAGTCTGGGGTGTGAAGCAGCAGAGGGGTGAGTGTGATGGGCCGTTTCTCAGAACAATCAAAGCCTGGCTCACAGAACACGCCTTGGTTCTGCTCTCATCCGTCTTGCGCTCTTCATCCTGTGAAAGGCTGGAAATGCCTTCCCTCGGGTGCTTGCCTCATTCCCTGGCTCTGGGGGCAGCTCTTACACATTTCAAACCCCGTAACTGTGTGTTTTCTTTGGGACAGGCCTTGGCAGCCCTCAGAAGGGCAGTTCCTTCCGTTTGGGATGGGGCTCTGTGTCCTGTGACTTTTGAAGGTCTTGGTGGTTACTGCTCAGGAGCATCCTCTTTTCAGAGAGCGCTCTGGAGCTGTGGGTCACTCGGGAGAGACCCTCCTGTCTGCGGTGGCCACAGGAGTTCCCCCCAGGGCGGCCCGCGCACCTGCCTAGTTTCTCACCTGTTGCCAACATCCAAATAGAGCCAGCTCCACCCTGTGGGGGAAGCAGGAATAGCAGCCTGCTTGTCTTGTGGGTCTGCTTTCAGCTTGCTTCTAAAATCCATCTCAGATGCTTGGCTGCTCCCAGGTGAGTACCCAACTTTCAGACAACTCACGCTGCTTGAGATCCAGTCAGCCGGGTCCCTCTGTGCCGCCCACACGCGTGGTCTCCGCCCCTGTGGTGGTGACGTCAGACTCCTGGGCGCCCTGTGCCTCAGGGGCTCTGCAGAGGGGGCCCAGGGCTCCAGGCCGCTGCAGGGGCTGCCCTCCGCCCAGCCCTGGACAGACCTAGAGTACCATGCATTCACGCACGTTAGTTCCTGCTGTTTGTGCGCTGCCTCAGGTACAGTCTAGTCCCTGTCCCCGGCGGGCTCTCTCACTGCCTGAGGACAGAGAAACACAGTGTGTGAGGGCTTTTCCAGGAATTTAGGTTTCCAGAAATGGTGGTTTGCATGTTCCTTGCTGCCTCGTTTCCCTTTGGTTCTGTGGCAGAGGAGGTGAAGGAGCGATGGGTCCGATATGGGGGGATCAAGCCCTGGGTACAAGGGCGACCTGCTGGGCCTGGGCTGTCAAGCAGTGAGCTGGGGAGGGCAAGAGACGTACTCGCTGTGGCTGCTGAGCTGAGCAGGGACAGGGGTACGAAGCACCAGGTCTGCCCATGGCCTGGTGGCAGGGCCGAGTCAGGTCCAGGCAAGGGCAGAGCCAGCGGCTGACTCTGGTCCGGCAGCAGGTTCAGGGTTGATGTTGGGTGACGATGGCTGGGAGTCTGCTGGGCCTCGGGGTCCAGGAGTGAGTGGTGAGGTGGAGGGCGCGGATGCTGCTCTGAGGAGGCACAGCAGGAGCCAGCGCGCCCTGTGCCCTGTGTGCAGGGGCGGCTGACCAGACGCACGGGGCTGAGTCCTGGAAAAGCACACTTGGGGTGCTGCTTCACGATGCTGGTGGAAGCCGGGGCAGGAGCACAGGGCAAGGAAAGAACAGTGGTGGCCTCAGAGCAAGGGGAGGCAAAGTGGGAGACCACGGGCGTGCCTTGGTGGTGGCTAAGGTAGGGTCCATGGGAGGTGGGCAGGAGAGCCAGGGGCCCCTGCCTGAAAGAGGACTGAGCAGAAGTGGGAGTGCAGACGGAGCCTGAGGGTGCGGCCCAGGAGGAGTGGCGGAGTTGGGGGCCATCATGCCCCTTCCCTCCCTCCTTCCTTCCTCTCCCTCCCTCTGTCCCCCTCACCTGTTGTGCAGGTTGCCTTGGTGGTACAGTTATGAATCAGTACTTCTTTCTTCCTCACTCCCCTCCCCGTCCCCAGCGTCCCCAGCGAGTCCCCATGCTGAGCCTCCATCGCCCAGCTCCCAGCTCCTCCCTCAGGCCCTGTGCTGCCCTGTTCCATCACAGCTGCACACAGGCAGCCTGCAGACCTGGAACACGCATGTGGATGAGTGTGCACACATGCACATACACACATACACACATGTACATGGGGCCCTGGGTGGGCTTCTCTGTAGAGAGCTTCCAGCTGTGCGCTGATGTCAGCAGGCAATTTCATCTGTCCCTTTTCTGGGAAGTGTGTCATTGCCAGGCAGCCGCTGGGGCCCACAGACAGCCACGCCTACTCCTCCACACGAGGCTGTGGACCCTCAAACCAGGCAGGCGGAAGCAGCTGCTGGGGGCGTGTGTTCAAACAGTTCTCCCCCGTCTCAGACTGATTCTGCAGGCCTGGAGTAGGGAGTGACCAATCTGTTAGACATCCTAGGAGACTCTTTTAAATACATGCGCTGCCAAAGCAAGCATGAGGATGTTTTATTTTTAATATTATTTTAAAGCTTCCAGCCAACCTCATTTAAAAAGATGTATTTATTTATTCAAAAGCCAAAATGGCAGAGATTTTCCCTCAATGGCTTCACTCCCCAGATGACCACAGCAGCCAGGGCCAGGCTGACAGCCGGGGCAGGGGGCTTGGGCAGCAGCCAGGGCTGAGCTGGGTTCACACCCAGGGCAGGGGGCTTGGGCAGCAGCCAGCTCTGGGCCAGGCTGACACCCGGGGCAGGGGGCTTGGGCAGCAGCCAGGGCTGGTCCAGGCTGACACCCGGGGCAGAGGGCTTGGGCAGCAGCCAGGGCTGGTCCAGGCTGACACCCGGGGCAGGGGGCTTGGGCAGCAGCCAGGGCTGGGCCGAGCTCACACCCAGGGCAGGGGGCTTGGGTGCACCATTGTTTTAGAGCAGACCCTTCCGACACAGCCACCTAGGCTCTGGGCAGGGTGGGGGTCTGCCCTGTGCCAGGGTCCAAGCTGCCCTCTTCAGATGTTCTGGATTCTGCAGGTGTCCTTCTGCTGACCTGGAGGCTCCTGAGGGTGGCTTGGGTCAGCCCCAGATGGTGATGCCCCTGAGGGGACACAGACAGGTGACAGCCATGCACCTGCCATGTGGGTCACGCAGAGTCCCAGGGAATAGCCCGCCTCTGCCCTGGCCCAGGCGGCCTCAGGGAGTCCTGCACAGGGTCTCCCCCTTCTGCTGCCCTTCAGGGGGTAGATAACAGGTTTTCCTCTGGTCCCCAGGTCGTCTGCCCCATGCTGTGAGTTTAAGTTGGGTACCCGAGTTTTGGAATGAATTCTCTTGTAGAAACGATGCTACAGGGGTTGCTTTGATGGGTCTCTCCAGATCCACAGTGTTCATGGAAGCAGCAGGTGCACCTGTGTGCTAATGCAGAATGGTCGATGACGGCTACATGTCACCTCCGCTTACAGCTCTTCCACCAGACTGTCCGATGCACTGAGATGTGGAAATGACTGCCGACTGTTCTCAGTTAAGCCTGCCTGGTCTGTGAGGGCACCAGCCCAAGCAGGCGGGCAGGTGTGTTTGGGTTCTTGGTTACTCTTTGCATCTGTGTCAAGAGGCATCTCTTCCTGGCAAGGACAGCAGACACTGAGAACGTATTTTAGGTGGCGGATGGAGAGCTCAGTTTGCCCACATTCACTGTACTTGTAAACCTGCTTGCTTGCTGACCTGGCATCTCCAAGAATGCGAATGTGTCTTATAAACCTATGCCTGTCCGGGTGAGCAGGCCTGTGTAAGACGCCGCATGACTGCCGCACGTGAGCCAGGCCCGAGGCGCTGCACGGGCATCGCTGAGGGGATTGTGAGTGTGGCCACCAAGGCCTGGGGCCGGAGGCCAAGCACAGGCCAGCCATGCCACTTGCCCATTCACAAGGGGCAGTAACATCTGCCTCATGGAGGATGCCCCTCCGGCCAGCCACCAGCCACCCTCAGGAGGGTGGGGAGGAAGGTGTGTCGGGGTTGCTGGCCCGGCACAGTCGGAGCAGAGCTGTGGTGTTTTGGGCCGATGTGACATCACGCAGCCTTTGCAGTTCGCTCAGCAGCGGCTGTTACTGCATTCTTACACACTGAGAGGGTTGCTTGTTGAGGAGAAGCATTCTCATGAAGTCCTGGCGACGCTTGGTCCATGACCCGACACGTCGCATGGCGGTGCGCAGAGGAGACCAGACGGCACTGTTACAGGACCACGAGGGTCACGCAGGTGTTGGGCACACAGCACGGCCTTCTCCCCTGGTTTTTGTGCAAAACAAATTCATCATCAGTGGACGAGAAAATCTGCTTCATTAAAGCGTTTCCCAGGGAGCCTGGGACTGCAGGCTGGAGACTGCGGGCCGCTTGATTGGAACACCTGGACAGGATTAGGGGCTGCAGGGAGCCCTGGCTGCTGACCGACCACTGGCTTCTCGCACCAACCTTGGCTAGTTGGAATGAACTGAGCCATCCCTGGTCACTTGGGGTGGAGAGAGAGTGACCAAGTGCTGCTATTTCTTTGATGGGTCGCTCAGTATTTTAAGTCTCACTGATGTACCCATCTGACAAATTTTAGGACTCATTACATTGAGTCCTATTACTCAGCTATTTGCACTGTTTTTAACTTGTTATTGATCCAGCAGTTTAAGATGTAGTGAATTAAACTGGTATCCTACTGGGTCTCTTGTATTTTGGCTGACTATACCGTATTATTCAGGATTCACTGGAGAAGAAAAACTAATGCAGTTTGGATGAAGAAGTGCTAAAGGGCTGAGGGTGTAGACGGGGGGCTGAGGGTGTAGACCGGGGGCTGAGGGTGTAGACCGGGGGGCTGAGGGTGTAGACGGGGGGCTGAGGGTGTAGACTGGGGGGCTGAGGGTGTAGACCGGGGGCTGAGGGTGTAGACTGGGGGCTGAGGGTGTAGACTGATTGAGCTGAGGGTGTAGACTGGGGGGCTGAGGGTGTAGACCGGAGGCTGAGGGTGTAGACTGGGGGGCTGAGGGTGTAGACTGATTGAGCTGAGGGTGTAGACGGGGGGCTGAGGGTGTAGACGGGCGGCTGAGGGTGTAAACCGGGGGCTGAGGGTGTAGACGGGGGGCTGAGGGTGTAGACCAGGGGCTGAGGGTGTAGACGGGGGGCTGAGGGTGTAGACTGATTGAGCTGAGGGTGTAGACTGATTGAGCTGAGGGTGTAGACTGGGGGGCTGAGGGTGTAGACTGATTGAGCTGAGGGTGTAGACTGGGGGGCTGAGGGTGTAGACGGGGGGCTGAGGGTATAGACTGGGGGCTGAGGGTGTAGACTGGGGGGCTGAGGGTGTAGACCGGGGGCTGAGGTGTAGACTGACTGAGCTGGGGGTGCAGATCCTGTCTGGTGACCAGGAGGAATGGCTCTTGCAGTCTGAGTCCCAGGCTGCGGGGACTGTGTCCATGCTTCTGACGCCGTGTCGGGGAGCATGCCCTGCCTTGCCTGTGGTTCTGACTGACCCTCTGCAATGGACATGCGCCCTGCCCGAGGCGTTGCTTCTGTTTTCCTCCACTGGCTGGGTCACAGGTTGGCTTGCCCCAGCCCCACACCAGCACACATAGGCCAGTGAGATTCCTCACATTGCCACATCTTTGACCAAGTTCCGAGTCTGTCACAGTGCTGACAACCTGCTTCTTCTTAGCCAGCGTGCTCCACAGTGAACCCAGGAGCCTCACAGAGGAGTGTTTTGGGTTGACCCTGACCTTCACATGCTTGCATACATGCTCTGTAATGATAGCTGCATGACCTTGGGTCAGTTTGCTTCCTAATCTGGAAACCTGGGAGCCTTTGCGAACCCCAGGCTGGCCCAGGTGCCCGAGGTTCCCCCCTAGAGCTTAGTGTCAGCAGCCCAGCCTCTGGGGACTTCCCTGGCAAGGCCTGAGCTCCGAGTAGCTTGGCTGATGTGTGGTGAGCTCACTCCATTCAGAGTGTGGTCTGCAAGATCCTGGGCTTTCTGAACAGAGTGTAGGCTTGGGCTCTTCCTCCTGGCCCTTTAGTGAATTCTCTTCTCCTTTAAGAGTCTTACATCCACTAGGTTCTGAGTAATTTCTGACCAGAGTCCATTACACAGAATGTCTGAAGCAGCGATCAGCAGCCCAGGGGCGGGAAACGCGTGGAAGGCTGCGGGAACCCTCAGCTGTGGCCCCCTGCTCCCGCCCATGCTCGGTCAGGTCCTGTTACTAGGGATGCTGAAGTTCTTACGGAGACGGCCGTGATGTCAGTGGGTCCCCAGCTCTCCCTGGAGCCTCCCCAGCTGCTTAGTCCCTTTCCTCTGCTCTCTGGGTCCCTCTGTGACATTAGGTGGTTAAGAGCCTGCACCCCAGGTGGTTAAGAGCCTGCCTGTTGTGTAGAAATGGCACAGTGTAGACAAGCAGGGGGAACTTGTGCCATTCACTTCCTTCTGCATGGGGAGACAAGAGGAGCAAGGCCAGACAATGGGAGGGGAACCGGGGCAGACACCGAAGGATGTGGTATGGGGTGGGGCTCCACGTGACTTCCTCATCTGGACACCCGGGTTTGCTCAGGCCTGGCCTCATTTCTCTTCCCGTGCGTGCTTCATTAGTGTGCATGGCTTCAGTCTGTGCAGAGCGTTCCAGGTTTGAAGCAGCGTGCCTGTAGTTCATGTGTGCGGCAAGGCCTGTGACACCATTAGACAGGACAGAGCAGGGCCCTGTGTTGTGTGCCCAAAGTTCCATCAGGAGCTACTTTTCCTGCAGATGGAAGAGGCATGGACCAGGCCAAGGCGCCGTCCCTTCCGGGGCACAGTTATCACAAACAGTTCCAAAATGCAAGCCTGTTGTGTCAAGTTGGGCTGCTTTTCTGCTTTCTTCTCTCCCCTGGCTTACTTGGGGACCCTCGGCTGTCAAGGAAAGTGGGGCCAAGGATGTGGTCAATGTGTATCGTGGGAGATTGGGGTCTGCAGTGCAATGGTGACCGAACCATGACGGGAATTCCCAGGTGCTTGTCCCGAATGGAGTGGAATCTGTCATTGTGGCTCAGGAGACGGTGCACCTGTGCTTGGGCATGCAGGTCTTCCCAGCCACACCGGGAGAGCTGTGCCCTCCCGGGAGCAGGGAGAATTTGTTGTATGTTCCCAACTGGCCTCAGAAGAATGTTGGTTCTGGAAGACATCTCTGCCAGGAGCTTTACCCGGGTCTGCTTAGCGGGGTTCTCAGCACGTGGGCCATCCTCTGCTGCTTGCCCAGGCCACACGCAAGGAGCCGCTGACACATGAACTGGCGCCCACCTGGGATGCTGGGTGCAGTGGTTTTGCCTGACGCACCACAATGCTGGCCCCCGCCTCAACAATTTTAACAACTTTCCGAAGGCAAGTTTGCCACAGTTCCCATACACACGGTCTTATGTCTGGACCATTTGGAAACCATGATGGTTTTGATAATGTCGCAGGAAGAAACAGAGGGTGAAATGTAAAGTAAATAAAACCGGTCATAGAATGCCATGATCTCAGCTCTGAGAGATGGGGCAATCCAAGGGCACCAAGGCAAAAAAGGAGCTTGGACTTTTAGATGTATGCTGCCACACAAGCATGGGGTTTGGATTTTTAAATATTTTTCAGCACTTACAAATTCCTTTTCCAGAAATAGCTGAGATAAGGTTAGGAAGTTTGCAGCTGACCTGGTCACGGGGTCGCAGCTTATTATTGGGTGTGAGGAGAGGCTGCTGTTGGCAGGGAGGGCGTGTGGGTGGGCGTGAGGAGAGGCTGCTGTTGGCAGGGGGGCACCCAGACGGGTGCTGCACTTCCCATCCAGCTCCCTGCTAACGCACCTGGGAAGGCAGCAGAGGATGGCCTAAGTGCCTGGGCCCTGCACCCACGTGGGAGACCTGCAAGCCGCCCCTGGGCTCAGCCTGGCCAACCCTGGCCATTGCAGCCATCTGGGGAGTGAGCCTGCAGATGGAAGTTCTCTCTGTAATTTTGATTTTAAAATAAATAAATGAAGGAAAAAATCCCATTTTCCTACTTTTCCAGGGAAAACAGAGGCTGTACTGAAGAACTTTGGCCCCTACTACAGCCGCCAGTATGCTGTGGCGTTCTGCAGCCATGTGCACTGCCAGGTGGAGCAGCACAGAGATACTGTGACTCAACTCCTGAAGACCAAGGTAACAGCACGCGGGCACCATGTGGGCGCTGGGCAGATGCTGGGTGGGTGTGGTTGGGCACTGGGCGAGCACTGGGTGGGTGTGGTATGGGCACTGGGTGGGTGCTGGGCAGGTGCTGGGTGGGCATGGGGTGGATGATGGATGGGCACTGTGTGGGCACTGGGTGAGCGCTGGGTGGGTGCTGGGCAGGTGCTGGGTGGGCGTGGGGTAGATGGTGGATGGGCACTGGGCAGGCATGGGGTGGGCGCTGGATGAACACTTGGATGTGTGGGTCTCACGAGCAGGCTATGCAGCCTGCGTGTTTCTGGAAGACAGCGGTGTCTCCGCAGCTTGCAGTCTTCCGTGGAACCATCGCCTGCCTGGGCGTTGGCATACATGAGCTCCTGCCCAGGGCGCAGCCACCTGGCCGGAAGATTCCTGGGAGCCTAGCTGTCCAAGATTTCCCTCTGGGTCCTAGGACATCGCAAGATTTGACTTTCTATAAGGAATGGCAGTTTTTAAGAGAGATTTGTTTGTTTTAAAAGTCAGAATTAGAGAGAAAGATCAGTCTTCCATGTGCTGGCCCACTCCCTAGATGGCTGCAGTGGCCAGGGTTGGCCAGGCTGAGGCCAGGAGCTGCTGCGGGTCTCCCACACGGCTGCAGGGCCCAGGCACTTACTCGGGCCGTCCTCTGCTGCTTTCCTGGGTGCATCATCAGGGAGCTGGATGGGAAGTGGAGCGGCCAGGATGTGAACCGGCACCCATGTGGGATGCCGTTGCGTCAAAAAGCAGCATTAGCCACGAAACCTCAACACCAAGCCCCAAAGTCAGTTTTTAGAAAGTCAGAATGTCAGTCCTGCTGTGGGCATTTAGAGCCAGGTGCGAATGGAGACAACAGGCTCCCTGCCTTCCTGAAGTCTGCATTCAAACGCAGCAAGAAAGATGATGACACCAAGCCATATGGGGGATTGGGTGCTGTGGAGGGAAGTTAAGAACCAGGAAGCAGGCAGTCAGGACAGCCAGCAAGGATGAACAGTTGGAATCCGTGTATCTGTTTGAGAAAGGGCACTCAGGCAAGTAGGACAGCAGGTGCAGAGACTCCAGAGGGCTTTCTGGAAGGAAGGGAGGGGCCGCCAGTAGGTACAGCCCCTTAGCACCACGCTACTCAACCTTGAGGGGACTCATCCAGAATGCAGGTTCTGGGCCTGTCTTGGAGGTGCCAATGCAAGACGGCTGGGGTGAAACCATGGCTGTCCAGCTCCAGGAGGGTTGCCTGCCGGGACCACACAGTGCAGCTGATGTGAGAAAGCGGGCAGGCGCACAGCAGGCTGCTGCCTGTGGTGCCGGAATCCCATAAGGGTGTTGTTTTAAGTCCTGCTGCTCCACTTCTGATCCAGCTCTCTGCTGATGAACCTGAGGAAGTAGCAGAGAATGGCCCAGGGTCTTGGGTCCCTGTACCCATGTGGGAGACCTGGAAGAAGCTCCTGGCTCCTGGCTTCAGCCTGATCCTGCCTCAGCTGTTGTGGCCAATTGGGAATGTGAATCAGCAGTTGGAAGATCACTAACTCTGTCCTTCAAATAAATAAATGAATAGATCTTTAAAACAAAACACAGAAGAACAGTGAAGTAGTGCCATGGGTGCCGTGCCTTATCTGCACTGTCTTTTGAAGCCCGCTTTGGAGCCAGGCACTGTTTTGTATGAAGCAGAGGTGATGCAGTTTGCTGAAGACTTGAAGAAATGGAAGGAGAGGTACATTGTCATCAAAGACGACTTTGCCATGGAGAGCTACGAGAGCAGAGAGGTGAGAAGGGTCCTCGTCACCACTGGTCCTGGCAGCACCCTGGCATGTCCTGTATGGTCAGGGGATGGCCACGGTGGGCTGGCATGCAGGGTTCTGGGTACACAGCAGGCCATCGAATGGGCAGATGATCACAAGTGGGCTTGAACGTTGCCCAAGCTCCATTCTCGTTTGTGGCCTGGGACAGTTCCTCTGCTAGTGCAGGTTTGAGGCCACCTCGCTCCAGTCTTTAGGGGTCATGGTCCCTTGGCTTCAGTTCTCCTTCAGCCCCTGGGCTGCTCCTTTCGCCCGGCCTGCAGCTTCCCCATGCCTGTCACTGCAGTGCAGCGGCGCAGCCGGGGACAGCAAGGTGGGCACACCCTGGTGTTTGTGACCGACATGAGTGCCCTCCCTCCTGCAGTGCCATTGGTTCATGCCCAGCATCGTGGGCACTGCTGTGTGACTGTGTCTCGTCGTGGTCATCGCCAGAGTGACCGGACACTGGTGTCTGTGTCTTGGAGGATGTCAGCTTCCACAGGAGAGCTGTGCACTTCCCACTGGGACCCCCTGAGCTAATTAGGCTCAGGTTAGTGCCCTGAGCTGCAATGTGTGGGCAGCTACAGCTGCCCCAAGGTCATTCTTGCAAATAAATGAAAAATGCACAGTGAAGCAGGCATCTAAGTTAGGCACATGTATTCTCCTCTGCTTTTTTTCGAAAGACTTGTGCATATAAAAACGGAGTCTGAATGAGTGACTCAAGTTCATGAACGCAGCAGGCTGTCTTTGGGTATGTGTATGATGGGGGCTGTCTGACTTTCTGGTAGGTCCAAAATCCTTCATGCCCTCCTTCCCTTCCCAGGCCTATCAGAAAGGAGCTGTTCCCAAAAGCAGAGTTCTCCCGGTGGATGGCAAGGTGTTCACCTCAGAGGCCGAGTACAGCCTGCTGGCCGACAGGCACTTCCCGGATCCCACGGGTGAGTTGTCCACCGCATTCCCCAGGCCGTTCCTGCCCTGGGGCTGTGCTGGCTGGGCCTGCAGCTCTCGGTGTGAAAGGGGGTTTGGCCCATCCTATTCCCCAGGGAGTGTTTGGGCCCACCCATCTGGGTCACCTCTGGTCTCTGGAGGCTGCCAGTGGAAGGGGGCACTGCGGGCACCACTGGACACAGGACAGCTGGTGGTAGAGTAGCAGAGTGTTCTCATGGTGAGAACCCCTGTGCTGGAGAGCCAGGTCCTTGGGACACAGCCGAGGCAAATATGTGCCATTCCTGTGCCTTAGATCCCACCCAGGAACACGCACACAGGTGGGGGTACTGGTGGATCAGACGCATGGGCTCAGGGAGCACGCTGTGCCCGGGTGACAAGAAGACGCAGGGCTCGCCTGTACGTTGTGTTCAGCTGTGAGCAGCAAGTGTGGACCTGTGGAATAGTATTTTCTTTCTTTTTTTCTTGAAGATGTGTTTATTTTGAGATACAGCAAGAGGGGAAGCAGAGAGAGAGCATCCATCCACAGGTTCACTTCCCCAAAGGCCTCAACCGCCAGGTCTTAAACTGCATCCACATGGGATGATGCCAGGCAGTGAGGCCCTACGTACCACACCACAATGTCGGACCCGGGAAGCGTAATGGGCGCGATCGTTTAGTTCCATGTTACTCACTGCTGTTCTGGTGCAGAACGCATTGCCTTTACAACAACAGGATTCTGTGATTAGCACACCAACAGTGAACCCAGACGAAGCTGAGTCCTGGGTAGGGGCTCAAACTAAAGCAGCACATGAGATGCCCGGGGGTAGGGTGGGCTTTTCTCTTTCCTCCAACATCTGCTGTTGTGCCATCTTGCTGTAGGGCTGCAACAGGCAATGGAAATGCCCCTGAGTTCATGTTGCAGAATGTTCCAGAACTTTCCAAAGATCTCAGTGAGAACGGACAATCTATGTATTGATGAATCAATGAAGTCATAGAAGGGATGAAAGAAAATAGAGAATGTGAGGCATGTGTGACTAACGCCTGTTGGCTCAGGATGTTGGCGAGGGACATGGCAGCGACTCTTGATTGCATGGTGTGGCCTTTGGGGCATTAAAAATAGAATATTCAACAGTAGGCCACTTGTGACATTCTTGATTCTCGTAACAACTCAGAAAAAAATACAGATGCCTGGTGCAAGAGAAACTGACAGGTTGACAGGGCTATCTGGAAGCAAATGAGAATTGACACTTTCCAACATGAAGGTAGTCCTTGTGGGGTTGTGAGCCCTTGGAGTGGCCAAGAAGGGTCCCAACTGGCACTGTCATTAGAGGCCAGCACCAGCATTCACACATTCCTGCGTGCTCCTGACAGGAACTGTGGTCATGAGTGAGCTGTCAGACACACCCCATGTTGGCCATGGTTGGCCGCGTTGACATCTGACTTGCTGCACACGTGTTCCTGTGTGCTCCTGACAGGAACTGTGGTCATGAGTGAGCTGTCAGACACACCCCATGTTGGCCATGGTTGGCCGCGTTGACATCTGACTTGCTGCACACGTGTTCCTGTGTGCTCCTGACGGGGGCTGTGGTCATGAGTGAGCTGTCAGACACACCCCATGTTGGCCATGGTTGGCCGCGTTGACATCTGACTTGCTGCACACGTGTTCCTGTGTGCTCCTGACGGGGGCTGTGGTCATGAGTGAGCTGTCAGACACACCCCTTGTTGGCCATGGTTGGCCGCGTTGACATCTGACTTGCTGCACACGTGTTCCTGTGTGCTCCTGACGGGGGCTATGGTCATGAGTGAGCTGTCAGACACACCCCTTGTTGGCCATGGTTGGCCGTGTTGACATCTGACTTGCTGCACACGTGTTCCTGTGTGCTCCTGACGGGGGCTGTGGTCATGAGTGAGCTGTCAGAGATGCCCCGAGGGCTTGCTGAAGTCACTCACTCATTGGCCATTGTGTTGGAATCTGACTTGCTGCACACTTGTCTGTGAAGTTCCAGGTACCCAAACTTGAAGCCTGGGCAGGTGCTGCAGGTCCGTGCCTTGACCCTGGATTCAGTCTCTGTCCAATCTTGCCCCCTTTTTGTCTGTTTCTTCTTGGGGACACTGGAGTGGATGGTGATCTTGTGTGACAATGGTTCCTGGAAAGGTGGGATATGCCTAGGGGTTGACCAAGGTGGCAGTTGAGTTGGACGGAGGAAGTTAGCATTCTGCTGTCCTGCAGTTTTCCCTGGCTGTGCCCGTGCCACATCCCATGACTGTGCCAGGAGTATAGCACCCCGCCAGACAGCAAACTCCCACCTGCGGCACTCATGGCCTGGGCAGTGCGGGCGGTGTCTCCTTCCTGGGGAGAGGAGCTTTGGAATGTGAAACAGCAGAGGAAGGTCGCAGGCTGGCTGTGTCTCTGGTGGCAGGAACGCCGGTGAAGCCAGCCCTGGGGGGCGGCTTCCCATGACCTTTGATGCATGAGTGAGGATTGTTCATGGCCATGAGTGACGGACGGGGCAGAAGAAGGTGTGGTCTGGATACAGGCGTAAGGAAGAAAGTTATAGAATAGGTGCACGTGCCCCGGGGGCTAGGCCGAGTATAGAGTGGACCAGCACAGAACCAGGGGAGCTAGGAGTAAGCTGCCCCCGGAGGTGCCCAGGTGAGTCCTCAGGAACACAGGTGACCCACAGCGGGCTGTAAGGACAGGAGGAAGCTGAGCCAGCGTGTGCCTGGTAGCTTTGGCTGTCCCCTGGAGCAGGAGGCCACCTGGTGGAGGAGGCAGGAGAAGCAGTGGAGGACAGTGCCGACAGCTGTGAAAAGGTCTCCCGCCAGCTCTGCCTCCTGTCGCCTGGAGCAAGCGAGTGTCACATTGACTGTTATCACTGTGTGTGTTATAATAGTTGTGATACAGCGACTGTGCATGTTACAGTGACTGTGGATTACAACCCCGTTTGTTTCCCTATCTCCCTAGCCTCCAGTGAGGACTCCTCGCAGCTACTGGCAGCCCCACCCAGGGAGTTCCCAGTGTTCCTGTGGCAGCCCTTCCTCAGACACGGCTACTTCTGCTTTGCCGAGGCCACTGCCCAGCGGAGGTTCAGTGCCACCCTGCGCGACTGCATCCGCAGGCTCAATCACGGTATGCCCGCCCCATGCAGGGCTGCTGGTCGCCCGTGGGGTCTGCAGGATGAGCCCACCCCCTGTGAGGTGTGCAGTGAGCAGGAGCTAGGCGGTAGAGGTGCAGGGCACCTTGCGGGCTGTGTCAACCCTGGCACATCAGGGCTCCAGGCATAGCAGGCTGTGCTGCCACGCTCACACAGGGCACCTTGCAAGGAACACATCCTCCCCTCCCTTGTAAATGCCAGCTGACAGACTCCTGGTCTGCCTCTTCCAGACACCTGTTCATGGCTACCCTCCCTCTTGCTAGCTTTTGGCCAGCTGATGCTGCTGCGGGCCCTGTACCTCCCGGTGAACGCTGTAATTCTGGGCTCCCTGAGCCGCCAGGTGTGCCAAGGGCTCACTCTGGGCAACCTTGGTGCAGATGTGAGGAGCAGAGGCTCTGGGGTGCCAAGCTCCTCTTGGTAAGGCTGAATCCGCCAGGAGGACAAGCACACCCCCAACTTCTGACTCACACAGTCTCAGCATCACTGGCCTCGAGATAATGTCTGTTGCTGGGGTGGGGCCTGGCTTCTTCCAGCCAAGTCGCCCCATTCCTTCATCTGCCCCCGGGCTCTCAGCCCCAGGGATGCAGCCCAGCTGGTTTTTGGCCTTCGCTTGAGTGGCATGGGGCTCGGGGTGCTAATGGAGAAAGATCATGTCACTCTTGCTGTGGCAACCATGAAAGACACTCGTACCAACACAGGCTCAGCGCTCCACGGGGACTGCAGAGACACAGTCCTGTGTTCGTACAACACCTTGTGGATGAAAACTCCTGACACGGCCTACTTTGCTCTGTCTGCCCTTGCTGGGCCTTGGTCTGGTGTGGACATGTGATGGGCACTGAGCCCAGAGCCAATGCTTGCAGAGGGGCAGTGTCCTCGCCCGGCCACACGAGCCCCTTCCGTGCTTGTAGTGCGAGTTTCCTGGGGGTATCCTCGGGGGTTACGTGACCTCACAAGGCTCCACTTGGGCAAGATTCCCCTCCAGGCAGAGCCCCTCTCGGCCCTGGTGTTTTCCAGGCTCTAGGGCCAAGAGACTTGCCTCTGGTCGTGTTATTGTTGTCCGTGACCTGTGACTGCGGTCTGTGGCCAGTGGCTGCAGGAGGGACAAGGCCATCAGCTTACTTGGCTGCTCCCTGTCACTCTGTGGCCAAGCACCAGCCTCCCCACATCATTCTTGTTCTGTTCTCTTTCTGTTTTAAAGATTTATTTATTTTCATTGCAAAGTCTGATTATATGTATATATATAGAGAGAGAGAGGGAGAGCGAGAGAGACAGAGAGAGAGAGACAGAGAGAGAGAGAGAGAGAGAGAGAGAGGAGGAGGTGGAGGAGAGACAGAGAGGAAGATCTTCCATCCAATGATTCACTCCCCAAGTGACTGCAGTTGCTGGAGCTGCGCCCATCCGAAGCCAGGAGCTCTTCCAAGTCTCCCACATGGTCCCAAGGATTTGGACCATCCTCAACTGCTTTCCCAGGCCACAGGCAGGGATCTGGATGGGAAGCGGGGCTGCCGGGATTAGAACCAGCATCCATATGGGATCCCAGTGCGTTCTAGGAGAGGACTTAAGCTGCTAGGCCACTGCGCCAGGCCCCTTGTTCTGTTCTCCATCTGTTGGTCCGCGGGCTGTCCTGGGTTAGTCAGTGACTGGTTTACACCCTTCCCAACATGCCAGGAGAGTCAGGAATCAACTGTGAGCTTGGGGCTGTGACAAGGGCAGGTGAGGGCGAGGTTGTTAGGTGACCTTGGCCAAGAACTGGCCTTGGTGGCTTCCTCACCAGTTGGTCTCTCCAGGGAGCTGTCCCCGGGTGCCCAGCAGTGAGGCAGCTGAATGGGTGTGCTTGCACCATTCATCCTGAATCCAGAACCACTTTTTATTGGACCCTGGCCAGGCCTGAGTAACCCTTGTTCCCATATAATGAGGCCACCCCCTGGGCTCGGCAGGGACAAGGGGAGAGCTCTGTGTCCCCTTCATTCTCCGAAGGGTGGTATGGGATGCTAGAACGCTCATTCCTTCTTGGGGCATTGAGGGTGGCACGTGAGAGAACTCCTCAAGCAGCGAGTGTAAGAGAGGCCCTTAAGCTGTATCTTCCACCCACCTCGCAGGCCTGGGGGGTGAGCAGAGGGGGCCTGTAGCACCTGCTGGCCTCTGCGCTCCCCACGGTGCTCAGCCCGGGCAGGGCAGGGTCCCAACCGCCTGCTGCCAGCCCCCCAGGGATGTGTTACACTAAGGTGTCCTGCTGCCGGCAACTCTGAGTTGGCAAAATGCAGGCCTGGTGGCCACAGGAGCACAAACTGACACCTGCCCAAGTGTTTGGGGGCTGCACATAGTGTCAGGGGCTGTGGTTACTACCAGTGGGGATCCCACCTCCTGGCTCCGGGACATCAGGCCTGGCCACGTGCCTGCACGGCACTTGCTGCAGCCGGTGAGCAGAGGTGTCTGTCCACCCATCATAGAAAGCCTGTGGGCCCGTGGGGGGACAGGGCTGACCGCCACAGAGGAGTGCTGGTTCTGGAATGGAGGTGGGACTCTGGCCAGATGGGGACCTGGCCAACCTGCCACTGGCTCCTGCTGGTGTTCATGACATCGGGGGTGCAGGGCAAAGGGCAGCTGGGGCCATCAGGAAGACCTCATCGGGCCGGGTGGAAGTGGGGTGGGGAGGCCACCACGTGACACAGGATTTTGACTACAGACCACAGGGATGCAAGGACATTCTGCTGGCCACTCTGGGCCTCCTTCCACAGCCACTGCAGCCTAGGGTCCCTGGTAATCGGACGCCCTAATCAGACTGGGTAGTGGCACTTGCTGATTCTGGTGCTGAGTTCAGTGAAAAACGGCTGGGGCCTGTGATGGCCAGTGTGCCCACCTGAGCATGGTGTCCTTGGGCCTCTGGCACCCTGCATCACAGGGTCTGTTCCCACCCTTGGGGAAGCACGCGCAGCTCAAGGGACAGGTATTAACCTGGGGCGTCGCTCCGCTCTAACTGCTGGAAGCAGTGTGTTCTGTGGCCGATGCTCCTGTGCACAGATGGCGGGGGCCTGGGAGTGGAGTTCCAGTTTGATCCTTCCTAATCCTGATATAGGCAGATGCTGTTCAGAGGCAGGCTGGCGTCCTCTCGGCCCTGCCCTGGGTCACCTCCAGGGTGTCAGTCATGGCTTGGCAGTCGGCGGCCTCCATCTCATGCTGTGAACTTGGCTTTCATGCTTGTTGGGACATGTTAGGATTTTCAGGTGACAGGAGTAATGGGGTGGTTGTTTCAGTACGTGGCCCACGTTGGGGCTCCGCAGCAGAGCTCGGAGAAGTCGTCCCCCCTTGGGAGGGCTCGGGCAGTGGTGGAAGCACCAAGAGGGCAGGAGCCATCCTTGACAGGCGGATGTGCGGCAGACGAGCTGTGGACACCAAGTGCATGCGTGAGGACACAGCTGTCACCACTGGAATTCTGTGTCTGCCTGGCCTGGCCTGCCCCCTTCTTTTTGCCCGCAGGCTTTCCTTTAGTGCCCCACCACACATGCTTAGCCATGCTGCAGGGTGTTGCCGTGGCTCTGTCTCCCCACGGTGCTCTCAGGCCGCAGTGATATGAACCTGCCATGTTCTGCTGTGTCTTCTGGCCGCAGTTCCTCCTTGGGCTGGCTCACGCCCCTCGCCCGCTGCACAAGGAGTGCCATCTGCTGGCTGGTACAGGATTCCTCCTGATCAGCTTTCCCGGCCGCCTGCGCTTGTGGGTGTTTGACCCTAGGTTTGCTCCTTTTCAGACTTTGCTCTTCGGGCTATTCCTGCTTCATGGAGTGAGTGGCAGTATGCGCCCTGGCCGCTCCTATTTTAATTTTTTTTTTCAAGAATCTGAAGTTATTTCTATGAGATGGAAACTGTTGTATTTTTAAGATCTGGCAGAATTTGCCTAAAAAGCTTTCTTAGTTTTCTGATCTTCTTGATGAAAATTAATAAACAAACTTTAGCATTCTCTCAGAAAAATGCAGGTTGCAGTTGAGAGTGAGTTGCGCCTTCCACACCTGCTGCACAAACAAGCTGCCTTGAGCCCGAGTCAGCATGACGTGCTCGCTTTCAATCTCCCCGAATAGTATCGCTTCTTTATACAGTTTCAATGTCCACTGCGTTTTTATCGTGCAGGAAAAGAAAAACTACTGCCCCTCTTAGTTCCTGTAACTGGGATCTTGAATGAAACTAACAAAAGATGAGCAGGAGAGAAGTGTGCATACGGTGCTGGACGTTACAGAAGCGAGGACCCCAGTGAAGCTGCTGGACCTAGAGGGGTCAGGTGCCGGGGTGAGCAGGGCAGCAATGGTCGGGGAGCAGTCCCTCCTCTCAGAGAGTGTCCTGGCTGGAGACAGGGATTGCTCTGTCCAAATCTCCTCCCTCCATCAGGAGGCACCCGCTCTGCTCCGGGCTGGCTGAGTCTGCCCAGCTGCCTCAGCAGGGACTGCCGGCAATTAGAACGTCAGCTGTGCAGCCAGATGGGCGCCTGGTTGCCCAGTCGGCAAGCATCCGAGAGCACTTGTGCAGTGTCTGCAGGGTGGTGTGGGGTGTGCCACGCGGGTGGGCACACACAGGGAATCGCTGGGGCTGGATGACCGTCCCCCCAGGGCCTCCCAGGAGCGTGCACTAGACCACATTCTGTTAAGAACAGCGCCTGGTTTCCTTGCCTGTGAAGTGTGTCGGATCCATCCCTTGCTTCCAAGTCCCCTCACACGGGCACAGGATGAGGGGAAAGGGGCTTTGCCAGAGAAAGGGCCTCAGAAATACGGGTGCCAGCGGTGGCCACTCCGAGGCAGACCAGGTGCCACCCCAGACCTCCGTTTTCTTTAAGCTGCTTGATGTTTACTTCCCATGGGTCACGTTGCTGATAAGGCATGAGGACTTTTGTAATATAAAATTGGGGTTTGAGGGGTATCCTGGGTGACAGCCCAGGACAGTCAAGGAATAGTGAAAGGAAGCAATGCAGGCACTGCCTCAGCGCTCCGCTTGGGACAGTCAGCCAGGGTCACCACCGGGCACCCGGAGTGTGTCCTTTTCGAAACTTGTGTTAGATGGAGTGGCAGGTGAGCAGAGCGTGTCTTCTGCTCTGAGCTTTGCACTTGCAGTGGGGCTTTCATTTGATGTTCTAGTGGTTGAGTGTGAGTGTGTGTGTGTGTGTGTGTGTGTGTGTGGACACGTGTTCCTCTCAGAGGGATATCTTATTGGAGGCTGTGCAACCTCAGACAGCAGAAGTCCTGCAGGGCCTGCCTGCCACCAGGGACCCACAGTTGAGCAGCCCCTGGGACACTGCATTTCTGTCATGCCCTCAGTGATGCTGGCATGTACACCTGTCCCTCCCTCGTGCCCCTCCCCAGGGCCTTGCCCAGGGCCCTCTGCGGGCAGCACTGCACCCACCATCAGCACTGCTTCAGAGGTGAGGGCACCATAGGTCACCAGGCAGTCTGTTCCAGAGCCATGCTCTCAAGGGAAGGTACTTACTGTGTGCCAGGCTCTCGCCAAGGGCCTACTGTGTGCCAGGCCCTCACCAAAGGCCTGGCACCCGTATGCCAGGCCCTCGCCGAGTACCTACTGTGTGCTGGGATCTGACTCAGGACCAGATGGTGTGATGTGGGTCATTTCCCCCAGATCATGTTCCCTCAAAGTGGCGTCTTTGAAGTTATGCCTCCACCCTCACGGTGCTCCCGTGACGAGCCATGTGCAGTGAAAACACTCAGAGCCGCAAGCGTCCAGCTGAGGGTGCCTTGTGGGGTGGGCTGCGGGGTGTGGCTGAGAAGCAGGGGTCCCTGCAAGCTCCCAGTTCCCGAGTGTCACTGAGCATTGCTTCCTGGTGCCCCTGGGACCCCATCGTGGCTGTGCTGGGGGAAGTCCTGGCTTGACCTGATTTTTTTTCCGGTGTTTCCTTGCAGAGACCACAGCATGCGGTGCTTAGCACGATGTGCCTATTTTTAGGGACTGGGAGAGGGAAGTGAAAGAGAAGGAGGCTGAGGGCCATGCTGATGTCATAGTCCCACTGACCAGCCCCAGCCACTCCCTGCCGGGTCCCTTTCCTGTGGGACGTGGGCACAGCCTGCAGGAACACCAGCCTCTGGAGGGGCTGTGCCCACTCTGTGTGTGCACTGCTCTGTGTCCCGCCCGGCTTCCTGGGCCCCCGGCGGACTTGCCCAGACATCGAGGCTGGGCCTGGGTGTTTTCTCCTGGTTTTATGCATCTGTATATGTCACGGACCAGTGACATGTTGGGTGACAAAGAAGATGAAAGTTGGGACTCAAGTTTGTGGGCCGAGAGCCCACGTGTCCATACCTTGTCCTGAGTGCTGGGGTGGGGTAACCCAAGCCCTGTGGCCATGGCCTTCCATCGCTGTCTTTGTGGGGCCCTTTGAGTGGGATGCGCCCCTTGGGTTCGGTTTCTGGTGTGACTGTCGGTGGCCCTGGGAGCAGACAGCAGGACAGCCCTGAAAACCACCTTCCGAGGCCACTGGACCCGACTCGGCCAGGCACCCCGCTGGGCCGAGGCTCTGCCCTTTTCCTAACACGGGCGTCTGATTCCTCCTGAGTTCAGACTTGGCTGGCGAGCCCAGCAGGTGGGAACCTGACCAACAGACTGACAGCAGCAGCCGGTGCCAAGGACCAGGACAGCAGCAGCAGGGAGTCCCCGGCCCACCTGTCTGACTTTGCACAGGAGTGAGCCTGGCCTCAGGTGCCCCACCTGAGTCACACCCCAGGGGGCGGCCTCCCCTGGAAGCTCGAGGAGATTGGATTAGAGAACCGAAAGCCCCTCCACAGCTCCTGCTGTCATGGTGAGTCACCTCTGCCGAGCACATGAAGAGCTGTCACTTCCTGTCTGGGGAAATGCAAGGCCCGCCAAGCAAGCAAGCCTGAGCCGGTGGCACCATGCGCCCTGGCTTGCAACCGCAGGGTTTTGCAACGCGCTGTTCATGAAGGGCCTTTGGCATTGCATGATTTGCATGGCTGTGTGTGTGTGTGCGTGCCTGTGCACACAGTGTGTGGAGGGAGCTATGCCCTGTCTCCTTCTGGCCTGGCTGTCATTGTCATTGGACCGTGCCGGGGTTGCCCAGTCACAGGCCCTCGTGGTTGGTGTCTACCCACATCCGTGCTCAATGAGGGCTCTTCAGGAAGGGGAATGAATGCTGTGTTGTTGGGGGCTTCCCTCGTTTACAAGCTACAGGTGAAATTGCTGGTGAATCCTGCAGTGGGCTGTGATTGACACTCGCGGCTGGGCTTGGTCTCACTAACGAGTAGGCAGTTCCTGGGGTGTCTGAGGGAGTGACCAGGGCCAGGAAGTTGGCGCAACGTGTCTGCGGTTCTGACTGCCCTTCTGATGTCCACTTCCTTGTTTGGCATGCAGACATGGCAGTGGTCCTGCTGTGCTCAGGCCAGTCATCCCAGCAGCTCAGGGTCTGATTCATGTGCATGCCAGCAGCTGTGCTCCGTGAGCCGTGGTCTCACGCAGCCCATCCTGTCTGCACTTTCCCCAGAACAACGTGTGCTTGCATTACAGTGCTTTCATCCCACCGTGGCCCTTGTCCTGCCTGGGGAGCCTCGCATCCTGGTGTGGCACCCTACTCTGGGGCACCGGAGTTTGGCCTTCTGAAGGCCCTAGACTCCAGGGAGCCCTGCTCTCCGCCCCGTCGTGGCCTGCACTGTAATGCAGATCACTCTAGGCCGTCATCACCCATCTGCTTAACCCTAAGCCCAGTGGCTCTCGGGGCTGGCCCGTGCCTGCTGCCCTTGCCTGCAGTATAGTGTGAGTCACATTGGGCCATCCTCCAGGTGGAGGTCTGTCCTGATGGTTTGTTCTGTTTGCCCAACACCTGCTCAGGAGGGCTGCGTTCAGCTTCCCTGACACACTGTTTTTAAGTTTTATTTATTTGATAGGCAGAATTCCAGAGAGAGTGAGGAGGAGAGAGAGACGCACAGAGAGATTCTCTCTGTGGATTCACTCCCCAAATGGCCAAAATGACCAGGACTGGGCTGGTCCAGAGCCAGAAGCCGGGAGGTTCTTCCAGCTCGCCCACATGGGAGCAACAGCCCAAGCACTGTGTCATCTCCTGCTGCTTTCACAGGCTTATTAGCAGGGAGCTGGATCGGAAGTGGAACATCTGGGACAAGGACGGGTGCCTGTATGGGATGCCGGCAGCACAAGGGATAATTTAACCGTCTGTGCCACAATGTCCCGCCCCCAGCCCCACATATTTTCAGAAGGATTTTAGAGAACAGCAATGCTGGCATTTGAAGATGTCTGTGGGTAATTGTTGGAAGCTAGGGTTATTTGGATGAGAACAGTCTTGGGGTTCATGCATGCTTTTTCACAGCATATATGCACTGTTCATGAACTTTGTACAGACCCTGGGGTAAGCTTCCCAATGCTCTGTGAACTGCGTCCTCTGGCAGGTCGTGGAGGGCGCTCACTGCAAGTGGCCCCGGGTGCCACCAGAAGAGGCAGTCAGCAACAGGGATGTGAAGTGGCTGAAGCAGAGCATGGCCACTGCTTTGCAGAGAAGCTTCTTTTGTTGTAAGTAGGAGCATGTGCTGAAGTGACTGTGGAGGTGCATGTGGACGCTGGCTATGCAAGCAGCCACCAGTTTCTTACCAGGAAGGGTCATGTGTGGGGCGTGGGATCCCTGCGTGGGCCTGGCCACGTCACAGGCGTGTTGACACCTGGTGCAGAGCATCATGCTATGCCATGGGCCACGGCACAAGGTGCGGGAACTTCACTCCAGCGTGACCTTGGGGACCAGCACGGTCCATCGCTGAAGGAGACATAATTCTGTGGTGTGTGATGAGGAGCATACACACGTGTGTCCATGTGCTTTTACATGTGTGTGTAGCTTATTTTGTCTCCTCTCTTTCTAGTCTCTTATTTCTCCAAAAGTTAAAACCCTGTTTTGATATTTGTTCTTTATATGTAGGTTAAAAAAATGGGAAAGATCATTTATTCTGGTACAAACATTTGGCGATCAAGCTTGCTTTTTAATTTTATCTTCCATGAGCTTTTCAAAACGCCCTGGTGTATTGTAGGTCTTATGTACTGACAAAAAATAGCACCAGGTGACATCTGGCTTTTTTAATTTTGCTTTTCCTTTTTTTTTTTAAATTTATTTTTATTGGAAAGGCAGATATACAGAGAGGAGGAGAGACAGTGAGAAAGATCTTCCATCCAATGATTTACTCCCCAAGTGACTGCAGTGGCTGGAGCTATGCCCATCCGAAGCCAGGAGCCAGGAACCTCCTCCAGGTATCCCACAAGGGTGCAGGGTCCCAAAGCTTTGGGCTGTCCTTAACTGCTTTCCCAGGCCACAGGCAGGGAGCTAGATGGGAAGTAGAGCTGCTGGGATTAGAACCAGCGCCCATATGGGATCCCGGAGCGTTAAAGGCAAGGACTTTAGCCGCTAGGCCACACCGCAGGGCCCAGATTCTGCTCTTCTTACTCAACAGGGCCTCAGGGGACTCCCCCAGGCCAATCGTGATGGTCTTCATTCTCTAATTGACAGCGGTGTGATATGCCACATGGCCCATGTTGCTCAGCCCTTCCCTCGCTCTCGCCTGGTTTCCAGCTACAGTCATGGTTAACACAGTCCCTTGGTCTGTAAGCAGTGTCTGGGAAGTGGGGTTACTGACAAATGGGTTTTTCACGTCATGGGAGTTGCTGGGTGCGTTTTCAAGGGGGCTGTGAAAGGTCCCTGCATGCCTGCGGCCCCTCGGCTCTCCCCGTGTGGACCAGGGGACGGCGAGTGTGCCTCTTGCGACGAGCAGTGCGTCTCTGCATCCCGGGCACAGCAACTGCACATGGCGTTCCTCTCCGTGTCGGTTCTTCCTTTCGCTCATTCCTTCTCTGTCCGCCCTTGCTTGTCTACTTACGAGAGCTCTCTGAGAATTCAACCCTCAACATTTGCTCTGTTCTTAAACGTGGTTTCTGAAATGCACCATTGATCTGTTGTCATTGGGTGTGACACATTTTGTCATGCTGTGGTGCCAGTGTTTATGTAATCAAAAGGCTTTGAAATTTCTGCTGTCCTTAAGGATGCATGGAATTGCATGTTTGTTTGTTTTTTTCAAGCTTTTGTGTTCCTGCATTTTTGATGTTCTGGTCTCTCTCTTCAACGTCTGTGTCCTAACACTTTCGCTTCCCACGGCTGCCCCGCTGTGCGGCCCCGTTTCTCACATACTCCGTCTTCTCGTTGAACTGAGCTGTGGCCTGTGTTGCGTGTGAGTTACCCAGACAGGCTTCTGGCTGCACCTTCCTGCTCGGGCACAGCCTGGGCGGCAGCAGGCAGTGGCTCCAGGACCTCGGTTCCCTTGCCCAGTGGGCATTAAGCTGTCTGGTCTTCTCTTTCAAGTAAAATGTTAAACTACATGTATTCATTCTTTCTCATTCCTATGTTGCTGCAAGCTTGATGACCTGGGGTTTGGCTGTGGCTGTCAGCCGCCCGATGGTCTTCCCCACTATTCCTAGGCCTGTCTTCTTATTTAGACTTGACACTCATTGCTGTGACGTTTCCCCTAGCACCTGCTGGGATCCTGGTTACAGGATCAAGAGAATAAACTTTTCCTTAAACAAGTATCTGCAGGGTCCCCCAGGAGGCCCCGGGGGTAAATTTGTGACCCAGCAAGGACCAAGCACAAGTGGCTGGGGTTGCCATGTTCTCAGCTTGACATGTGGGCACACTGTGTTTTAACCTACAACCTGGAAGTCTAACTTAGGAGACAGATAAAGGTGTCTGCCCAGAGGCTGTAAGATTGACCGATCTCTGCCTCATGCTAAACTGAGAGACAAGTGAATATTCCTGAACATTCTGTACCTGTGGGTGCGCTATAAATGGGCACAAATATGGGAATGGAGGGAAACCTATGTGGAGATAAAGCTTCATCGAGTCCTGCTTTTCAGGCTCCCCCCAAGCAAGCCCAAGTGTTTATTTGGGTTAAGCAGGAGAGGGAGAGAGAGCAGTGGACATTTCTGTTAATGGGGGAGCAAGGTCCCCAAGACCCTGGGCAGTCAGCAGTCAGGACTTCTAGCATTTTCTGACATGGCTCTTGAGCCACGTGCCAGCAAATCCCCTGGAGAGCAACTTAGCTGCGACTTGTCCCTGCGGCTCCGTGCATCAGCATCTGTGGGGCTGTCCACCACAGACAGCTGCTCCCTGGTGTGGCTGGGCTGTCCTGGACCAGGGAGCTGCTGAGGGATGCAGGTTCCCAGGTCCCACCGCAGGCCTGCTGCTTCCACAGCTTCGGGCAGGCCTGGCTGTCAGTGTGACACTGAGGCTCAGCAAACACTGGGTGCGGTTCAGGGCTTCCCCAGGCAACCTCTTACCATCCTCAGGGAGGGCCCAGAAAGACAGCCGGCTCCTTTGTAACTCTGGGCTTAGGTCTGAAGCTGTGAAATTGAGATTAGAAGGAATTTCATGGGAGTTGTCAAACTCTGTGTCAGATGTTCCAGTGCACAGCCAGGCTCAGAGTCCAGCAGCTGTCTCCTTGCCCTCGAGCTGACCTCACCTGGGAGTGGACCCCTGGGTGGACCCTTGGTCATGCTGAATTCGCAGGGAGCAAAGCTGCAGCATTCGCTGGCTTTGTTCTGCTGTCACCCACCTTTTTAGGGGTGTCAGAATTGCATTCACCTGCACTGTGTGTGTGCAGATTGGTTTGTTTGAAAACGAGGAGAAAAAGGGAGGGAAAAGGAAGGAGGCAGGGAAGGATGGAGAGAAGGAGAGAGAGAGCATCCATCCACCATTTTGGTTCACTCTCCCAGATAACCACAACAGTCAGAAGTGGACCAGCTGGTACCAGGAGCCCCATCTCAGACCCCCATGCCGGTGCCAGGACCCCACACTGGTGCCAGGAACCCCATCCCGACCTCCACACTGGTGCCGGGAGCCCCATCCCGGACCTCCATGCTGATGCCAGGAACCCCATCCCGGACCTCTACGCTGGTGCCAGGAACCCCATCCTGGACCTCCACGCTGGTGCCGGGGCCCCCCCATGCTGGCGCCAGAAGCCCCATCCCAGACCCCCACGTGGCAGGGGCTGAAGCATGTGAGCCACCTTGCGTTGCTTTCCCATGTGCAGTGGCAGGGAGCTGGGGCGTAAGCGGAGCACCTAATGTAAATCTGTTGGACTTCGCTTTGGCCTTGATCTCCTCCTCCCCCAGACTGGGAAGCACTTGAACTTGCAAAACCGCAACTTCTCCTCAGCACTGTCCACTCAGGGTCTGACCTGGTGTCTGTCACGTGGCAGGTGAGTAAAGTCTGATAAGTCATCTACTTCTCCAGGTAACTTAAAGGAATTTTTAAACATCTTAATTTTATTTTTGTTAAGGCAGACTTGCAGAGAGAGACTTTTCACCCACAGTTTCCCCCCAAATGGCCGTAACAGCTGGAGCTGGGCTCTGCCTACGCCAGCAGTCTGGAGCTTCTTCTGGGCCTCCCATGTGGGTGCAGGGGCCCAAGCACTTGAGCCATCCTCTGCTGCTTTCCCAGGTGCATTAGCAAGGAGTGGATTGAAAATGGAGCAGTGGACACTCTAACCAGAATCCATCTGGGATGCCAACCCTGCAGGAAGAGGCTTGGCCTGCCCTGCCACAGCACCGGCCCCCCTGGAGTCCTGCAGGTTCTCTGCCATGGGAAAGCACAGCCCTGGTACCTGCACCATCCGTCAGCTGTCAAGTCCAGCACATTGATCCAGCCACTGCCACCCAGCTGCAGCGTCCCTGGCTGCCAGAAAGGGGGTTAGCCTGTGTCCCCTTGTTCCAGCCAGCACCACTTCCTCTTCTGAGTGGACAAGCAGACGGGGTGCTTGTTGACTAGCTGGGGCTCAGTGAGGTTCCCACTACCGGCTGAATGAGGCATGCACCACTTTTCTGTGGCTGATATCTCTCACCACGTGGTCTCCGCTGTCTGTTGGAGAGAGATCTGCTCTTGCCTGCAGTGACCCACACTCCACGGGTTCCCTGCGGCAGGCACCAGCCCCTCACCTCCTCCTGGGGTCCCTGCAGGAGACACCAGCCCCTCACCTCCTCCTGAGGTCCCTGCAGGAGGCACCAGCGCCTCACCTCCTACTGGGGTCCAGCTCCTCACCTCCTCCTGGGGTCCCCGCGGGAGACACCAGCCCCTCACCTCCTCCTGAGGTCCCTGTGGGAGGCACCAGCCCCACACCTCCTCCTGGGGTCCTTGCAGGAGGCACCAGCCCCTCACCTCCTCCTGGGGTCCCCGCGGGAGACACCAGCCCCTCACCTCCTCCTGGGGTCCCTGCAGGAGACACCAGCCCCTCACCTCCTCCTGAGGTCCCTGCAGGAGACACCAGCCCCTCACCTCCTCCTGGGGTCCCTGCAGGAGACACCAGCCCCTCACCTCCTCCTGAGGTCCCTGCAGGAGACACCAGCGCCTCACCTCCTGCTGGGGTCCAGCTCCTCACCTCCTCCTGAGGTCCCTGTGGGAGGCACCAGCCCCACACCTCCTCCTGGGGTCCCTGCGGGAGGCACCAGCCCCTCACCTCCTCCTGAGGTCCCTGCAGGAGACACCAGCCCCACACCTCCTCCTGGGGTCCCCGCAGAAGGCACCAGCCCCTCACCTCCTCCTCCTGTGGTCAGTTGCAGGTTAATAATGACATCTGCAAGTTACAAAGGCATGATGTAGAGACCTCAGCTGACTGTACTGGTCTCCTCACAGTTGGTATCCTGGGCTACTTGCCATGACAGCTGTCATTTGTTCAAAAGAAACAAAAAGCTATTAAGACACAACTTAGGGGCCTCAATGGCCAAATCCTAGCTTTGCAAGCACTGGAATCTCATATGGGCTCTGGCTCATGTCCCGGCTGTCCCGGCTGCTCCACTTCCCATCTAGCTCCCTGCCTGTGGCCTGGGAATTCAGCAGGGGGTGACCTGAGGCCTTGGGACCCGCACCCACGTGGGAGACCCAGAAGAAGCTCCTGGCTTTGGATCGGCTCAGCTCTGGCTGTTGCGGCCACCTGGGATGAAGCAGCAAATGGAAGAGCTTTCTGTCTCTCCTTTTCTCTGTAAAATCTGCCTTAAGTAAGTCTTAAACAAAAGAAAAAGACGCTGGTTAGAGCGCCTGCATTCGGTGTCTGCATGCCTGGGGCCAGCTCTGGCTGCATTCTCTGGCCTCCTGCCCACGGCCCCCCAGGAGGCAGCCATCATGGCCCCGTGGCTGGGCCCTGTCACCCCGTCGGGGACCTAGATGGACTTGTCAATCCCAGGCTTGTGCTGTCCCAGCAGAGCGTCTGGGGAGTGGGTCAGCGGGAAGCATTAGCTATGTCTCAGGTGATAATGAGTGAATTCCTAACAGGCAGAGAGCCGTCACCTGCCGCGTGGCAGTATCTCACAGGCTGATGGAGGGTAGACACGCGTCGGGACAGAAGCACAGACTCTGCCCTGCCACTCGGTAGAGCAGTGCCATTTCCTGGGGGCTGTTGCTCTGTGGCCTTAGTTGCATGGCACGTGTTTGCTTCCGTTCTCAGTCCTCACCTTCAGCAGGCAGACGTCAGCCTGGGAGGTCCTTCCTGCCGTCAGACACTGGGATTGCACGGCACCTGGCGTGCCTTAGGATAACTGGAAAATTAAGCCAACAGACACCTGTGTGCACATGTGGGTTGTTAACATGTGTGCTTTGCTGTAGGTATTTGTACATGCGTGCAAGCAGGTACGCACATGCTTGTGTGTAGGTGTTTGCACGTATGTGCCTGCAAGTGAGCTCTTACATGTTTGTGTGCACACAATGCATGCACGTGTGTGTGTGTGAGTGTGTACATATACGTGTGTGTGCTGCTCCTGGCTTCTCCCGTGCGTGACGACATTGTCCATCCTTCCGCCATGGCTCTCCGCCGAGGGCGTCACAATGAGTGCAGTGACACTCACTCACCTCCCGGATGTGCAGGGGCAGCCCTGAGGACTGGGCGCAGTGCAGCTTCCAAAGCCCACGCTGGAGGCTGCCCGCAGGCCCCCATGTGCGAGCCCTCACAGACACGCCCCAGCTCCGTACTGGGGAAAGCATGCAAGCCGTGCCTCCTGTCCATCCCGCAGCGTCTCCATCCGGCTCCCACTGTGAGGTTTCTGAGCAGCTGGGGTGAGGCAGGTGAGGGCTTGCTGTGCCTTCCGAGGCGTAGTTCAGCCCCGGGTGTGAGCATCGAGGCACCTCCACGGGCTCCTGGGGGGCCTCTGGTTGCCTGGGGCTGCCTGTGCCCGTCCCTGCCCTGGCACTGTTTTGAGAGCCAGCTAGAAACACAGGAGGCAAACATGCCAAGCTCCCCTCCCTTCTCTTCCTGAGGAGTACTTACTCACTTATTTGAAAAACAGACACAGAATGGCCTCTCACCCTCTGGGGTACTCCCACAAATGGCAGTAAATCTGGGGCTGTGCCAGGTCAAAGCCACCTGGGCGTTTGGGTCACCTTCCACTGCCTTCCCAGGTGCATTCCGGGGAGCTGGGTCAGAAGTGGAGCAGCCGGGACTTGAACCGCTACTCGGATGGGACGGGTCAGCACAAGGCGTGGCTTCCATGCTGTGTCCTCGTATTGCTGTGATGAGGGGCCGGGGAAAGAACCACCGTCTGGTCAGGGATCAGGCCGACTCGGGGCGGGGCTGCTGACAGGTGTAACTCGAGGCGGAAGGTGCAATGGTGTGGGGTTTTGTTAGGATGTCAACATGAGCACATTGAAGAGGGCGGAGTGACCAGGAAGAGGAGCCGTGTCCGGTCACCCAGGCTGCCCGAGCCGACAAGGCCGGCTGTGCAGTGTGCAGTTCGAGGGACCGTGTCTGATGATAGTGATCAATTACAGCGGATCACCAGAGGAGGAAGGGGAAGTGGAGGACGGACCTTAGAGTTCTTGCAGCTGGAAACCCGGGGAGGTGTGCATGTTGCATCGCTGTGTCCCAGCCCTGGCAGCTTGGAGCCGTGCCACCTTGTCCGACTTGCCCAAGAGGGGCAGGATGAATGAGAGCGAGTTCCTGGGAGCTGATTGGCTGATTGAAGGAATGTTTTTCCAGTGCTAGAGCAGTTTAGTGATGGAAACATCTAGCTCACCGAACTGGGAACTTCCTGCCTCTGGAAACATTCAAGTTGAGGCCAACGAGGGTTTGTTGGTTTTGGAAGGATTGACACTGGGCCTGGGGTCGGGGACTGCCACTGCTGGGTCTGTTCCCGTAGGCCCGTGCAGGATGCCAGTGGGGTTGCTGGGCTGGGCTGGCACCTGGGCACTTGTGCAAGCTGCGTGGGTGTGGTTCCCGGGCTAGCAGAGCCAGCTACCATTCTCTGTGGGTCCGTGAGCTGGTGGGAGCTGCCAGGCTGCTTGTCATCCTCAAGGCAAACACCTCTACAGCAGCTTCCAACGTGACCGGTTCATTCAGAAAAATTTTAATGTGCACTCACCCTGTTTACAAGCTGCAAACCTTACGGGAAACCGGCAGACTGCGTCGCTTCCCTTTGATGCCTACGTGGCTGCCTCTAAGTCTAACCCATGCAACCGACTGGCCCATGCTGTGGCCTGGATGCTGTTGGCTTTGGGGTCAGTGCAATCGGTGGGGGCCCAGAGGCTGGCTCCAGTCATGGAAGTTAGCAACGGACAGAGGGAGTGAATCTGTGTTCTCCAGGGTGTTGGGGTTCGTATCCCGCCTTCCCAGGTTTGCAGGCCGGCCACTGCTAGTGCCACGTTTTCCTCCAGGGCAGAGAACAGCTGAATGTTCCAGAAGCAAGCACATGAGTCAGCCTGGGTCCCAGGGCAGCTGTGACCATGCCCATCGATGTGGGAACAGCCCGAGGGACCTGGACCGAGAGCCCTGGCCCCAAGGGGGAGAACGTCCAGTGGCATTGTCTCTGTTGAAACACTAACTCACTTACCGGGCTAAGACAGAAAGCCCTTGGGTGGGAGAGCTCGCTCTGAACTCGTCTGAGTTGACACTGGCTGAGTGGGTGCTGGCTGCTCTGTGGCTTTGTGGTGAAGCTCTGAGCTCCTTGCCGTGGAATGATGTGACTTAGCCCCTGGAACAGGCTGCATCTGGGCCACAGCTGGCTGCATCTTCTGCTTCCTGGGTCCCCAGTGATCTGCAGAGCCAGGCTCCCAAGGCCACCCAGAGGTGTCTTGAGGTCGTCACCTCCCTCTTGTGGATCGGCTCTGTCTCTCCCCGAGCCACCTCCCTGTGCAGGCCCTGGAGGGAGAGAGGTGAGAAATCCAGCCCCTTGGCTCACCTTATTTCCCAAAGACTTGCTGTCTTGGTTTGAATGTTAGCTTATTTATGTTGAATCGTGACACGGGGAGGCAGAGATGGATTTTTCTTCAAGGCCAGGCCACAGCTAGGAGCCTGGAGCTCAACCCCAGAGCAGTCAGGGCCTGGTCCTTGGGATGCTGTTTGCTGCCTCTCGGAGGGCCCGTGCTCAGGGAGCTGACCTGGAGGCATGACAAACCCGAACCTGTGCACTCCAAGACCAAATGCCGTCGTCGTAAGTGGCAGCCCTCCCCACTGTGCCACAGCCCCGGCCCAGGCTTGGTGTCTTACTGCGCGTTAGGTCGTTTCTGACATTTCTCTCCCAGACAGGCTGGGTCAGGGTTGGAAGCCGGCTCAGGTGTCAGCGTGCCCGGGTCACACCCTGTCCCTGTGTGGCCCAGCCGTGATCACCAGCCTCCTGCTGCATGTGATGGGGCTTCCTGGGGTGTGTCGGGGCTCCGGGGGGGGGAGGCAGAGTGCTTCAGTGAACATGCCACCACGTGAGGGTCACGTGGGGCCCTCCCCTTGCAGGAGTTGGCATGCTGTGCCAGTCAGTGCGTGAGGGTCACGTGGGGCCCTCCCCTTGCAGGGGTTGGCATGCTGTGCCGGTCAGTGCGTGAGGGTCACGTGGGGCCCTCCCCTTGCAGGGGTTGGCATGCTGTGCTGGTCAGTGCGTGAGGGTCACGTGGGGCCCTCCCCTTGCAGGGGTTGGCATGCTGTGCCAGTCAGTGCGTGAAGGTCACGTGGGGTCCTCCCCTTGCAGGGGTTGGCATTCTGTGTCGATGTCCTGGGAGCAGGAAGAGGTTTCACATCCCAGAGAAATGAGTCTTGCTCAGGAGGCTGTGAGGGGAAACCTGAGATGCAGGAAGGACCTTAAAGGGGTGACCCACAAAGGTGAGGGGTCACAGTCGGCAGCGTCAGCTCACCTGGCACCTGGAGGAGCCTCCGCAGCGTGCGCAAGGGATAGAAAGAGACCCAATTTGTGGTCCTGATTGCTCTGCCCAGGGCCCAACACCATCAGAGAGCCAGGATGGGGAGCAGGTGTGGGCTGCGCACCTGCAGAGGAGTGCGTTCCATTTTCAAATGACAAATAATCTATTTGTAGTATTTGTTAATTATGTTTGCATCTGTGTTCATTAGGGATATAGATCTGAAGTCTGTGTTGCTTTGTTGGGCCTCACCTCCCCACCTTCCCACCTCCTCACCTCCTCACCTCCCCACCTCCTCACCTCCCCACCTCCCCACCTCCCCACCTCCTCACCCCCTCCCCTCCCCCCCTCCTCCCCTCCCCCCCCCTCCCCCCCCCCCTCCCCCCCCCCCTCCCCCCCCCCCTCCCCCCCCCTCCCCCCCTCCCCCCCCCCCCTCCCCCCCTCCCCCCCCCCCCCCCTCCCCCCCTCCCCCCTCCCCCCCCCCCCTCCCCCTCCCCCCCCCCCCCTCCCCCCCCCCCCTCCCCCCCCTCCCCTCCTCCCCCCCCCCCTCCCCCCCTCCCCCCCCTCCCCCTCCCCCCCCCCCCCCCCCCCCTCCTCCCCTCCCCCCCTCCCCCCCTCCCCCCCTCCCCCCTCCCCCCTCCCCCCCCTCCCCCCCCCCCCCCCCCCTCCCCCCCCCCCTCCCTCCCCCCCTCCCCCTCCCCCCTCCCCCCTCCCCCCCTCCCCCCTCCCCCCCCCTCCCCCCCTCCCCCCCCCCCCCCCCCTCCCCCCCCCTCCCCCCCCCCCCCTCCCCCCCTCCCCCCCTCCCCCCCCCCCCCCCTCCCCCCCCCCCCCCTCCCCCTCCCCCCCCCTCCCCTCCCCCCCCCCCCCCCTCCCCCCCTCCCCCCCCCCCCCCCTCCCCCCCCTCCCTCCCCCCCCTCCCCCCCCCCCCTCCCCCCCCCCCCCCCCCCTCCCTCCCCCCCTCCCCCCCCCCCCCCTCCCCCCCCCTCCCCCCCCCCTCCCCCCCCCCCCCCCCCCTCCCCCCCCCCCCCCCTCCCCCCCCCTCCCCTCCCCCCCCCCCCCCCTCCCCCCCCCCCCCCCCCCCCTCCCCCCCCTCCCCTCCCCCCCTCCTCCCCTCCCCCCTCCCCCCCCCTCCCCCCCTCCCCCCCCCCCTCCCCCCCTCCCCCCCTCCCCCCTCCCCCCCTCCCCCCCCCTCCCTCCCCCCCCCCCCCCCTCCCCCCCCCCCCCCCCCTCCCCCCCCCCCTCCCCCCCCCCCCCTCCCCCCCCCCCCCTCCCCCCCCCTCCCCCCCCCCTCCCCCCCCCCCCTCCCCCCTCCCCTCCCCCCCCCCCCCCCCCTCCCCCCCTCCCCCCTCCCCCCCCCCCCTCCCCCCCCCTCCCCCCTCCCCCCCTCCCCCCCCCCCCTCCCCCCCCCCCCTCCCCTCCCCCCCCCCCCCCTCCCCCCCCCCCCCTCCCCCCCTCCCCCCCCCCCTCCCTCCCCCCCCCCTCCCCCCCCCCCCCCCCTCCCCCCCCTCCCCCCCCCCCCTCCCCCCCCCTCCCCCCCCCCCTCCCCCTCCCCCCCCTCCCCCCCCCCCCTCCCCCCCCCCTCCCCCCTCCCCCCCCCCCCCCCCCTCCCCCCCCCCCTCCCCCCCCCCCCCCTCCCCCCCCCCCCCCTCCCCACCCTCCCCCCTCCCCCCCCTCCCCCCCCCCCCCTCCCCTCCCCCCCCCCCCCCCCCTCCCCCCTCCCCCCCCCCCCCCCCCTCCCCCCCCCTCCCCCCCCCCCTCCCCCCCTCCCCCCCCCCCTCCCCCCTCCCCCCTCCCCCCCCCTCCCCCCCCTCCCCCCCCCCCCTCCCCCCCCCCTCCCCTCCCCCCCTCCCTCCCCTCCCCCCCCCCCCTCCCCCCCCCTCCCCTCCCCCCCTCCTCCCTCCCCCCTCCCCCCCTCCTCCCTCCCCCTCCTCCCCCCCCCTCCCTCCCCCCTCCCCCCCCCCCCCTCCCCCCCCCCTCCCTCCCCCCTCCCCCCTCCCCCCCCCCCCTCCCCCCCTCCCCCCCCTCCCCCCCCCCCCTCCCCCCCTCCCCCCTCCCTCCCCCCCCTCCCTCCCCCCCCTCCCCCCTCCCCCCCTCCCCCCCCCTCCCCCCCCTCCCCCTCCCCCCCTCCCCACCTCCCCCCCCCCCCCCCCTCCCCCTCCCCCCTCCCCCCTCCCCCCCTCCCCCCCCCCCCCTCCTCCCCCCCCCCCCCCCCTCCCCCTCCCCCCCCCTCCCCTCCCCCCCCCTCCCTCCCCCCCCCCTCCCCTCCTCCCCCTCCCCCCTCCCCCCCTCCCCCCCCCCCCCCTCCCCCCCCTCCCCCCCCCTCCCCCCCCCTCCCTCCCCCCCCCCCCCTCCCCCCCTCCCCCCTCCCCCCCTCCCCCCTCCCCCCCCCTCCCCACCTCCTCACCCCCCCCCCTCCCCCCCTCCCCCCCCCCCCCTCCCCTCCCCCCCCCCTCCCCCCTCCCCCCCCCCCCACCTCCCCCCCCCTCCCCCCCCCCCCTCCCCCCCTCCCCCCTCCCCCCCCCCCCCCCCTCCCCCCTCCCCCCTCCCCCCTCCCCCCCCCCTCCCCCCCCCCCCCCCTCCCCCCCCCCCCCCCCCCTCCCCTCCCCCCTCCCCTCCCCCCCTCCCCACCTCCTCACCTCCCCACCTCCCCACCTCCTCACCTCCCCACCTCCTCACCTCCTCACCTCCCCACCTCCTCACCTCCCCACCTCCTCACCTCCCCACCTCCTCACCTCCCCACCTCCTCACCTCCTTCGTTTTCCTTTCCTCCCTGCAATGGCTGGTGCTGAGCTGAGCTGAAGCCAGGAGCCAGGAGCCTCTTCTGGGACTCCCACACAGGTGCAGGGTCCCCAGGCTTTGGGCTGTCCTCGACTGCTTTCGTAGGCCACAAGCAGGGAGCTGGGTGGGAAGCAGGGCCACCAGGACATGAACGGGTACCCATATGGGATCCTGGCACATGCAAGGCGAGGACTTAGCTGCTAGGCTACCGTGTCAGGCCCTATCCTTCCACTTTTAAGACAGGCCTCCAAGATGGGGTGATGAAGCCCTCAGTCTACACTCGCCTTGGAGTTGAGCTTCGCCTTCAGCCCTGAAGGATGACTTTGCTGGGAGCAGGATGCCTGGCCGACTGCGTGTGTTGAAGGAGTCTGGCTGTACGGGCCTGGCCTCTCCTGGGCTGTAAGGTCTCCCCCGAGAAGCCTGCCTCTGGTCCAGCGCAGACTCTTCTCCAGGGGCCTCGGCTTTCCTCCTTTTCTCTTGCCCTCCTTGCCGCTCTCCCCTTGCCCTGCACATTTGCTAGTTCAGCTGTGTGGCACCTCGGCGGGGGTCTTTTTCTGGCTGACCCCAGTGGACATCCTTCAAGCTCATGTTTCCCAGCATGACTTGGGAGGTTTTGGTGGTTACATCACTGACCGAGCTTCCTTGGCCTTTGACCTCTCGCCTCCAGAGCCGACCGCTGTTGCGTCTGTTAGAGGGCTGTGGTCATCTCAAAGCAGCCACCTCACCGAGTTCCTTCACAAGATCCCGGAAATGCTGTCTTCTGCCTAGTCCGTTATGTTGAGGCTTCTGTCGAGTTCTTTAAACTTCTGCTGCTTTCTAACTTACCTCTTTGTTGAATTTGTCATGCGTGTTTTCAATTGTCTTCTCAATTTTGTTGAATTGCTGTCTATATTCTCTTGATTCCCACCAAGTTTTCTTCTTCTAAGATTTATTTGGTTTTGGGCCCAGCGGCGTGGCCTAGCAGCTAAAGTCCTCGCCTTGCATGCGCCGGGATCCCATATGGGCACTGGTTCTAATCCCAGCAGCTCCACTTCCCATCCAGCTCCCTGCTTGTGGCCCGGGAAAGCAGTCGAGGACGGCCCAAAGCCTTGGGACCTGGCACCCGCGTGGGAGACCCAGAAAAGACTCCTGGTTCCTGGCTTCGGATTGGTGCAGCGCCGGCTGTTGCAGTCACTTGGGGAGTGAATCATCGGGTGGAAGACCTTTCTCTCTGTCTCTCCTCCTCTCCGTATATCTGACTTTGTAATAAAAATAAATTTTAAAAAGATTTATTTGGTTTTATTTGCAAGGCAGAGTTACAGAGAGAGAGAGAAGTCCCCCATCTGCTTGTCTACTCCCCCAGTGGCCGCAATGGCTGCAGCTTGCCGGGCTGAGCCAGGAGCGGCAGACAGGTTTCTCCTGTGGACGTAGGGCCCAAGGCCTCGGGCCAGCGTCTGCTTCTCCCAGGCACCTTAGCAGGGACCTGGGTCAGGAACGGGGCAGCCAGAACACACACTGGTTCCCGTTGGAAAGGCTGGTGCTACTTAAATTGCCATGTAACACAACGCAAGCCCTTCATTAAATGTTCTGAAAATAGTAATTGTAAGTTCTTGGCCAAGCACGCAGTAGATTTCCTTTTCTTTGCAATGTGTTGCTAGGGAGCCATTATGTTCTTCTGGAAGTTTCCTCACGCTCCCTGTGTGTGCGTGTGTGAGGTCAGTTGCCTCTACCAATTTCCCAGGGTGGCTTTTGAAGTAATACAACCCAAAGCACTTTTCTGGGGTGTCTGGGCATCAGATGGCAGAGCCATTGGCTTTGGTTCCAATGTATGGCTCCCTTGCAGCTTCTCCAGCTGTGACAGTGATGGCAGTGTCTGGGTGGCAGGGTGTGTGGGACTACACTGCCAGCTGGCACGCAGCTTTCCTGGGTAGGCTGCTGCATACATCAATGTCTGGGGTTGTGTTCGGGGGCCCGCTGGTATAGGTGAGCTGGCGCTGGCATGCCCGCAGAAGCATGGTCATTGTCAGTTTCCAAGGGCCACGTCGGGGTGAGGCCACTGTGACAGGCCAGTGAGAGCCGGGTGGCATGTCCTCTAGCAGGGTGGGGCCCTCTTCAGTGTCTGAAGGCTGCAGGCAGGGGCCCAGAAGGAGTGCCTGTGGGTGACTCCTCCAGGGCCTGTGGGTGCTGGCCTGCTCGGACGGGGCTGAGCTCGGCATGCAGATGAGCTGTGACCTCAGCTCCTGCTTAGAGCGTTCCACTTCCTGCTTAGTGGGTTTGAGGTCCCACTGGGTCTAAGGACCCCAGGATCACATGGAACAAAGCGCTGCATTTGCTGCCCCTTCCTGTTTCCTGTAGATTACAGGAAGCAGACAGCGTTTGAGGCGCGAGCCTTCCTGGCAGCTGTGCAGTTCTTCCGACAGGAGAAGGGCCACTACGGTGCCCAGGAAGTGATCACCGGTGACGAAGTGCAGGTATGTGCGTAGGGCATGAATGCCCTGCCCCGCCGGGTGGCAGGAGGTTGGGCAACCAAGCGAAAGGGCCTGGCAAGGGTGGAGTGGGTGGAGCAGCATGAAAACGCCCAGTGGGACCAGTTAGCATGTGTAAGTGCCAGTGTGTCTGTTGGCTTTTGCCAGCCTGTCGGCATGGAGGGACTTACTACAGTGATTTGTAAGTGAGGGCCCAGGAAAGCCAACCATGGTCCAGCCAGCTGTCCTGCCACGCAGCAGCGCATCCTGGGCCACACCCTGTCCTGTGGCACTCACTCTCGACCTACCCCTGCCTGCACGGTCAGCTGCTTTGGAGCTAACGACCAAGAGCTGATGACCCTGCCTGCTGGTACATGACGCAGCTAACCCAGCCAGGGCAGAGGGCCTGCATGGTGCATGATGCAGCTAACCCAGCCAGGGCAGCGGGCTGCTGGTGCATGATGCAGCTACCCCAGCCAGGGCAGAGGGCCTGCTGGTGCATGATGCAGCTACCCCAGCCAGGGCAGAGGGCCTGCTGGTGCATGACGCAGCTACCCCAGCCAGAGCAGAGGGCCGCATGTTATGCCTCTGGCCCCTTGCATGCCACAGCGCCACTTGCACTGTTTTTCCTTCTGCTCAGGCTGTGCGGGTACGTAACCTTCCCTCTGCACCAAAACTAGGAATGCAACAAACTCCCTCCCACAGCCCAGCTCTGAGCTTCTGGCATTTCCCTTCTGGTCCAGCTTGGCATTGCACGGGAAAGGGAGCTGTGTGAGCCCAGGCTACACTGAGCCCAGACCCTCCCGCTCTCCTTGGCATCTCCAGCTCCTATGTTCCTGTTCCAGGCAGCTGTGGTTTTTCTCTCCCTCCCTTCAGGTACTCCACCTCTTCCCTGTGGGGCCATTCCTGCTTGGTCCCTGGCTATGGGCCAGCAGGCTTGCCAGGCAGTCCATGAGTCCAGCCTTGCCCCTTTGTCCTTCAGCAGGCCTTGATGAGGCTAGCGTCTGTTGCCTATTCTCTGTCGTCCTTCCTTGTACCCTCAGCAGTGGAGCAGGTAGAGGGTGCTCCAGGTGGCACTGGGGACATGTGAGTGTTATGATTGGAAGGGCTTCAGGGGACAGCACACAGTGTCCCAGACACCAGAGCCAGGCCTATTCCCTGTTCAGGTGAGCTCAGGTGAGCTCAGGTACTCAGGTGTGCTCAGGTGAGCTCAGGTGTGCTCAGGTGTGCTCAGGTACTCAGGTGTGCTCAGGTGAGCTCAGGTCTACTCAGGTGTGCTCAGGTGTGCTCAGGTGTGCTCAGGTACTCAGGTGGGCTCAGGTGTGCTCAGGTATGTTCAGGTGTACTCAGGTGGGCTCAGGTGGGCTCAGGTACTCAGGTGCGCTCAGGTGTGCTCAGGTGAGTTCAGGTATGTTCAGGTGTGCTCAGGTGTGCTCAGGTGTGCTCAGGTGAGCTCAGGTGTGCTCAGGTGTGTTCAGGTGTGCTCAGGTGAGCTCAGGTGTGTTCAGGTGTGCTCAGGTGAGCTCAGGTGTGTTCAGGTGTACTCAGGTGTGTTCAGGTGTGCTCAGGTGAGCTCAGGTATGTTCAGGTGTGCTCAGGTGTGTTCAGGTGTGCTCAGGTGTGCTCAGGTATGTTCAGGTGTGCTCAGGTGTGCTCAGGTATGTTCAGGTGAGCTCAGGTGTGCTCAGGTGTGCTCAGGTGTGCTCAGTTTGCTTCTCTCTGTGACTCACACCATGTCCCCATGGTCTCGACATGGAAAGGGTATATTTGGGGTGTTCCTTGAGGGCCACCAGCCACTTTCCTGTTCCATGAGAAGGTTCCAGAGTTTTGGCTCTCAAGGTGTCTCCTGGAGTTTTTGACGCAGGGTGGACCACTCCGACAGCGCACAGCACCCCGGCTGGTTTGGGCAGGCAGCAACCCTCTGGGTCCATGCCTGGCTGACTGCCTGGGGTCTCCCCTGTGCAGGTGCTGAGCAGCCTGGTGATGGAAGAGCTCCTGCCCGCCCTGCAGGCCGACCTGCTGCCCACCATGAAGGGGAAGAGAAATGACAAGAAGAGGGCATGGTTCGGGGTAAGCTCTGTGGAGTCCAGGGTCCCTCCCACCCCATGGTGTTCCTGCAATACCATACCCAGCAGTTCAGGTACAATTGGGACAGGCCTCCCACACACTCCCCTTGTCTATATTGTAGCTGCTGGAGGAGGCCTTCCTCCTGGTGCAGCGACAGGTGGCAGAGGGTCTGCGTGCCCTGAAGGAGGAGTGCCAAGCCCTGACTGAGGGCCTGGACGGAAAGATTCGTGCCGACATGGACCAGATTATCAACTCCAAGAACTTTCTAGCTGGGAAGCTTGAAGGTTGGTGGGGGTGGGGGGGGAGGAGGGCAGGTGCTTGCTCTAGTTAGCGAAGCTTTGTCGTCCTGTCAGCCTTGCACAGACATAGCATAGTTCAGGGGAAGCTGGAGGGAAGGGCTGGGGCGTGGGGGCTGGGACAGGAGCAGCCACAGGAGCTGGCACTCCCCGGAGGACTGGCGGACAGAGGAGCTCCCCACTTGCACTGGGGCCTGAGTCCATCCGCTTGGTCCTACAGGTGGGGAGCGTCTAATGCAGACTCCTGCCAGCCTCCTTCCTGCCTTGCAGAGTGGAGAGCAGGGTAAATCCAAGGCCCTTCTGTGCCTGGCACAGTCTGGGGATCCTTTGGACCCAGGAATCAAGGACTTTTGCTTGGCAGGAGAGCCCAGCATTTTGGCTTAGAGCCACACATCTGGGTTCCTGGCCCCCACTCCAACATCAGCGGTCAGGGGGGGCTTGAAGAGCCTTTGAGGACCCCCAGGTGTGTTCAGGTGTACTTCAGGAGGACTGAAGCCAGGTGTCCAGCACCACTGCTCAGGGTTAACCTGAAGTTTCCATCCAATGCTCCACAGTTCCACTCAGCACGTTGACTAACTCACAAGGCGTTTATCCCCTTGGCAAACAGTTCCACCTTTTGCTACCAAGTCGCTGTTCAGGGGCTCCCAGGGCCATAGCCAGCCTGCCAGGCTCCAGTGCCCTCCAGTCTGACCCTGCCGTAAGTCACCTTTCCTGGGCCGTCTCCTACCCCAGCCATGTTGGCGCAGCCGGCAGAGGAGATCTGTGCAAGGAGCGTGCGGCCGTTCCTGGCGTCTGTCCTGGATGAGCTGCTGGGGCCCGTGAGCTCAGGCTTCAGGGAGGTGCGCTCTCTCTTCGAGAAGGAGGTGGATGAACTCGGTCAGAGCTTTCAGACCAGCGCAAACAGCAGCCAGCTGCAGGAGGTAAGGGTGGTGCCAGGAGGAGGGGAAGGGCCCTGCCCAGGAAATTCTGCCATCCTGTTGCCCCGCCCCCTCCTGCCCAGCCCCCCCACCCTCCTCCCCTGCCCCCACCCTCCTCCCCTGCCCCCCACCCTCCTCCCCTGCCCCCCACCCTCCTCCCCTGCCCCTACCCTCCTGCCCTGCCCCCACCCTCCTGCCCAGCCCCGCCCCCTCCTGCCCAGCCCCCACCCTCCTGCCTGTGTGTTTTTCTTAGTTTGTCTTTGTTTCTACAAACATATAAGCATATGGCCTCGTTAGTAGGACTTTTCTTGGTTCATCTGGGTTTTTTTTTTATCATTTTAAAAATTTAACGTGTTTATTTGAAGGTCAGAATTACAGAGAAAGAGGGAGAGACAGAGAGACCTCCCAGATGCTCAGCTGGGCGGGCCAGGCGGGCCAGGCGGGCCAGGCGAGGACCGGCTTCCTCCGTGTCCGTGTGGATGGCAGGCTCACAGGCACCTGGGCCACCCTCCCCTGATGAGCTAGTCACATTAGCAGAGAGCTGGACTGGAACTGAAGCAGCCAGGACTCAAAGCAGCCCCCCACGGGGTGCTGGCACCACAGGCAGCAGCTGACCTGTTGCGCCACAGCCTCTGGCGTGTGACATGTTTGTGTTACTTTGTTTCTAAAATGTATTTAATTTATTTGAAAGACACAGAGAGAAGTAGAGCTGGATCCTTGTCTGTCCATTTCTGTCTTTCAAATAAAATCAAGAGTCAAGTGTTTGCAGCATGGTCTGTGCCTGTGTGGGCTTGCCCCACACGCAGGTCACATATAAGACAGGTGTCGCCTTGCCCTCCTGTCCCCCACGCCTCCCTGTCTCTGGGATCTGCATGCTCATGCCACAGGGTGAGAAGGGGCCTGTTACTGCTGGGGTGCGAAGGGTCGTTGTCCCCTCACGTCCTCACCAGCAGGCAGTCTCCTGTGTGGGAGAAGCAAGGCCACCTGCTCCTGCCAGCTTCCGAGGTGTCTTAGAAAAACCCAAACGCCCCACCTGGTGTGACCAGGCCCGTCCAATCCGTGCCTGTGGCTGCTAATTCTGCATCAGTGAACTTGAGCTGCTGCACCCAGCACTTGCTGAGGGCAGTGGCAGGTCTCACAGAACGGGCACCGCTACAGCTCTGGGCACTAAGCAGCGGTGTAGCTGCCAGCTCCCACCACCCAGCCTCCTGCCCAGCTGTGCCCAGGGCCTCGCCCTTGTATCTCCCCACATCCTCTGGTGTTCTGTATGGAGCCTGCCTGTCTGGGAGCAAGCGTGGGCAATAGAAGGTGTTCTGTGCTATCTGGCATGGGTGTAGACTGGAGGAGCAGCAACCCCAGCTTTCCGACCTGGACCCTCCCCTGGGTCGGGCCTCACCCTTCCCATGTCTCCCCACTCAGCCCCCCACACAGCCCCATGGCAGAGGAAGGCCCGTGTGGACTGGTGGTGCCTCATGGAATTGTGGGGAACTCAGGCTCCCTTCCTACACCCCAGAACAGCCCACCCTCCCCTGGGGTGCCCTGAAGGGGTGTCATCACAGAGCATCCCGGGGGCTCCTGAGCAGTAAGGCCATGACAGGGCTGTCTGACACCTCAGCCTTGCAGGGAGAGCTTGGGGTTGGGCTGTTAGGAACATGGGCGTCGTGAGGTCCCCGTGTCTGCTGCCGCTCCACCTCTCCTTCACCAACACAGCACTTAGATCACCTCCTGCACCTGCCACTGGACCCCGTGAAGATGGAGCTGTGCTACAGCGAGGCCAGCCTGCTGCAGGAGGGCCTGCAGGACCTCAGTAGCCGCTTCTGCTTCTCCCACGTGGACCTCCTGGTGCAGAGGACCCAGAACCACATGCAGGAGGTGGGACAGGAACGGGAGGGGCAGGGTGGGGAGGAGGACTGTGGGAGGAGGACTCTGCGAGGAGGACTGTGGGAGGGGCGGGGAGGACTGTGCGAGGAGGACTGTGGGAGGGGCGGGGAGGACGGTGGGAGGAGGACTGTGGGAGAGGCGGGGGTGGGGAGGAGGACTGTGGGAGGAGGACTGGGGGACTGGGAGGACTGGGGGATGTGGGAGGGGCGGGGAGGAGGACTGTGGGAGGAGGACTGTGGGAGGGGCGGGGAGGACTGTGGGAGGAGGACTGTGGGAGGGGCGGGGGTGGGGAGGAGGACTGGGAGGAGGACTGTGGGAGGAGGACTGTGGGAGGAGGGCTGTGGGAGGAGGACTGTGGGAGGGCGGGAGGAGGACTGTGGGAGGAGGACTGTGGGAGGAGGACTGTGGGAGGGGCGGGGGTGGGGAGGAGGACTGGGAGGAGGACTGTGGGAGGAGGACTGTGGGAGGAGGGCTGTGGGAGGAGGACTGTGGGAGGGGCGGGGGTGGGGAGGAGGACTGGGAGGAGGACTGTGGGAGGAGGACTGTGGGAGGAGGGCTGTGGGAGGAGGACTGTGGGAGGGGCGGGGAGGAGGACTGTGGGAGGAGGACTGTGGGAGGGGCGGGGAGGACTGTGGGAGGAGGACTGTGGGAGGGGGACTGTGGGAGGGGCGGGGAGGACTGTGGGAGGAGGACTGTGGGAGGGGGACTGTGGGAGGAGGACTGTGGGAGGAGGACTCTGCGAGGAGGACTCTGGGAGGAGGACTGTGGGAGGATTGTGGGAGGGGCGGGGAGGAGGACTGTGGGAGGGGCGGGGTGGGAGGAGGACTGGGAGGGACTGTGGGAGAGGACTGTGGGAGGAGGACTGTGGGAGGGGCGGGGGTGGGAGGAGGACTGGGAGGGACTGTGGGAGAGGACTGTGGGAGGGGCTGTGGGAGGAGGACTGTGGGAGGGGCGGGGAGGAGGACTGTGGGAGGGGCGGGGTGGGAGGAGGACTGGAAGGAGGACTGTGGGAGGAGGACTGTGGGAGGGGCGGGGGTGGGGAGGAGGAATGTGGGAGGAGGACTGTGGGAGGGGCGGGGAGGAGGACTGTGGGAGGAGGACTGTGGGAGGGGCGGGGGGGGGGAGGAGGACTGGGAGGAGGACTGTGGGAGGAGGACTGTGGGAGGAGGACTGTGGGAGGAGGACTGTGGGAGGAGGACTGTGGGAGGGGCGGGGAGGAGGACTCTGGGAGGAGGACTGTGGGAGGAGGACCCTGGAGAGGCAGGGGGCAGGAGGAGGACTCTGGGAGACGAGGTGGCTTAGGTCAGTAGCTGCTCGAATCGGTGTGTTTCACCTTAGTTGCATGTTAGAATTATCTGGGGAGGTTCAGCTTAAGATTTTTATTTATTCATTTGAAAATCAGTGTTCCAGAGACAGATCTTCCATCCTCTGGCTCATTTCCAAGTCTGTTGCAACGGCCAGGGCTGTGGCAGGCTGAAGCCAGGAGCTTCTTTTTAGATCATACACATGGGTGCAGGGGCCCAGGCACTTGGGCCATCTGCCACTGCTTTCCCAGGCCATTGACACGGAGGTGGATCAGAAGTGGAGCAGGCAGCACGTCAACCAGTACCCAAGGGGTTGTCGACGTTGCAGGCAGCAGCTTTACTTACTATGCCACAGGCCCGCTGCCCTTTGGGGCCTACCGACACCCCTGTGCCCTCCCCAGTGGTCCTGGCTGTGGCTTTCAACGGTGCCTCCATTGCCAGTGTTGGAAGAGGCTCTCGGGCCTGGGTAGGAGGAATTCCAGCCATCATGTTTAATTTCTGGAACCTCTCCAGGAGCAGGAATGAGCAGCAGCGGCTCTCCCTGTCTTGGATTTTAGCTGGTCGGGGGAGGAGCGTGTAGCCGCCTTAAGGCTGTTCCGCATCTCACAGGTGTTCTGGTCTCTTCCTGTGGGTTGGTGTCATGCCAGTCCCAGCTTCTGGAGACTGCAGCAGGACGACCCCCTACACCAAGCCCTGACAGCGTTGGCTGGGCTGGAATGGCAGCCTGTGTCAGGTGCAGGGGACAGATCACAGGCCAGGGGACAAAGGAGCCTTTCGCTGAGAAGTTGGAGTCGGAGCTGGGCAACAGAGCCCATGACGTAACCTCTGAGACACGGACAGGGAGGGTGCGCAGAGAAACACTGGCAGCCGAGTGGCAGAAGTCCTGTGGCAGTACCAGGCCCTGAGTGGCAAGACCCAGGCCCCAGGCAGCTCCAGGCCAGGAGACAGGGCTGGGGGCGTGCAGAAAGTCTGGCAGCAGCTGCAGTGCCGGAGCAGCCAGAACACAGCTAGAGAGACAGTTTCCACAGTGTGTGCCAGCAGGTGCCAGCAGATAGAAGGCAGCGCTGGGTTGGGTCCCCCGTGGCCCAGAGGATTTCCATCCAGAAGAGACTGCCGACATACCTGTGCATGTGTGTGAGCTGTGTGTGTATGGTGAGTGTGTATATGTGTGTTAGAATGTGTATGAACATGAGTGTGTGCTGCATGTTAACGTGTGTGTGCCCACTGCCCATCCGTCCATCACGCTGTGGCCATGTATCAGATATGTGGGTGTCTGAGCCACAGCCTGGACATCTGGGGGAGGCCCTGGTGCTGGCTCCCCCTGCCAAGCCCACTGTGGTGACCAGCTGGCCCCTGACGCGCTGCTGTCTGTGCCTGCTCTGTCCCCAGCTGATGGAGAACGCGGTGTTCACGTTCACGCAGCTGCTTGCTCCCCACCTGCAAGGAGAGCCCGCCAGAACTTCAGCAGCCATCGAGAAGGTGAAGCTCCGCGTGCTGAAGGTAGGGCTGAACCTGGACTATGGCTGTGCCTGGTTCCTGCGAGAGCCTCGGCTACTTCCCCTCACTCCCAGGCCTCTTCTGCCTTCTGGTGGCCACGCTGGGGACTGCAGGTGCTCGTGTTGGACTCCGGTCAGTGCGGGATGCTCCCAGCTGGGCTGAGGGCCACCTGCTCCATCCATACCCATCAGCCACTCACTCTGTGCATTGTGGCAAAAGCCACACAGCACATCCCGTTAGGCAGTGCACAAAATCTGTGAAAGTGGGTGGCGTATTAGTTTAAAAATAAATATTAATACTCTTAAAGAAATTAACTTCATCAGTTAATTATGAGAAAAATTAACTAGCCAACATTTTAGTAAAATTGAGATCCATGAAGCCAGCCAGCATGTTTTAAAAAAACCCAACAGTCCCACACAACAGAGCATTGTCTGTGCTCCGTGCATCACGCTGCAGCAGGCTGGCTTGGAGGATGCTGCGCAGACCCAGGCGTGGTTGAGCCAGTTGCCCTCCTGCCTGGCCATGGGACTCTCTTGAGATCTCGCAAGGTGAGTAGAATCCGCACCCATCATTCACGTGAGGACACTCACTCACAAGCTGTGGAGACGGCTTACACTCTGCAGGTGGTCCATCTCAGAACCACTCCCTCCACCCACGTGGTGCCTCACGGCAGCCCAGAGCCCCGAAACTCAGAGTTCCTCTGCCATCCCTGAGCCTCCCAGGCAGGGGAGCCACACCACCACAGTGAGGCAGAGGCTAGCAGGTGCCTCTCGGTGCCGTGGATGCTGGTGTCCTTGTGACGTGCATGGGTGCCAGCAGATGGGGCCTGGTCTCGCTGCTGCTGGGCCTCACCTCCGGGGGTGCCAGGCTGCTGCTGGGCCTCCAGGTGTGCCAGCTGCCCTCTGCCCTTCATATCCTCTCTGGACACTGGGCCGCAAGAGCAAGCTGTCACAGGTTGCCAGTCTATTGCTTAGCCCCCACCTTCTCAGGCTAACTCTGCCTGGTCCCCCTAGGGCTGTAGTTCTGTTCCTAGTCATTACCTCCAGAGACCATCTAGGTGCGAGTTGGTGTCCTGGCTGCTCTGCTCCTGTTCCAGTTCCTTGCTTGTGGCCTAGGAAAGCAGTGGAGGACGGCCCTAGGCCTTGGACCCCTGCACCATGTGGGAGATAAGGATGGGGCTCTTGGGCTCCTGTCAGCCTCGGACACTGTGGCCATCTGGGGACTGAACCAGTGAAGGCATCTCTCTCTCTCTCTCTCTCTCTCCCCCTCTGCCTGTCTCTCCAAAGGTTAAAATAAAATGAACAAATTTGAAAGTAAAATAACTATGACCTCCAGTAGAACTGTCTTGTTCCATTAGCAACCCTTCCTTGGGCCTCACCCTTCTACCCCAGTGCCCATGCATGGATGTGTGCCCATGCGCCCTGGGGGAGAGGCATCATGAACTGCAGCTTGGCGCTGGCCTGGGGTGCTCAGAGCAGAGTGCAGGGGGGCTTGCATCAGTGTGGGAAGTGTGCCATAGAGAGGGGCCCACTTGCTCTCTTCCCCACGGAAGTGGTCTGAGCCACTGACCTGCTGGCGGGACACAGGGACAACCGAGAGAGGCTGGATCCCATGGGCTCTGCTGGGATAGGGCGATGGCAGGCAAGCTCGCTCCTGCCGCACCCGGTTCTGATGGCCTAGACAGATGGCTGTGCTGTGCCTGTGGGAGAGACAAGCAGATGGGGTGCTGTCCATCCTGGAGAGGGCAGGTCTCTGAGCCCTGGGACCTGAGTGGCTGGTGTGGGGCCCAGCTGAGCTGTGTGTGCTTCTCTGTCGGCAGCAATACGACCATGACAGCAGCTCTGTCCGCAAGAAGCTCCTGCAGGAAGCCCTGCTGCAGATCGCGCTGCCCACGGTGCAGAAGGCTCTAGCACCCACCTGCAGACCGGTAAGGGGATGGCGCCCCTGCCCCATTTGCCTCTGTGGGTCCCACGGAGTCCTTAGCCAGCCACACATGATTGCTTCTGTTGCAACCAGAGGCAGTGTGCAAATAGACTACTCCACACTCCTACCCAGACTGAATTTATAAGAATCAGGAAGCGGCCAGGTCGACAAAGTCCTGCAGGGTCACTGTGGCATTTGGAGCCAGGCTCAGGACTCATGGCACTGCCCAAGGGAACAAGGTGGCCCTCCTTGTGGCGTGTGGACTTGAAGGAGCACAAAGACAGAAGCACGTCAGCTCCAGTGTTTAGGGAGACCACTAAGCCGTCAGAAGCCGCCACAGGCATTGGGCCTCACCCCACCAGGGGTCCTCCCGGCCCTCACACCCCTCCTCTCCTCTCCAGGAGCTGCACAAGTATGAGCAGCTCATCTTTGCCGACCACTCCTGCATGATCCAGGTGGAGAGTGTCTATGAGGAGGTCTTGCAGCAATTCCTCCTGGGGGAAGTCCTGAGAGGTAAGGAGACCAGCAGGTGCCCCGGGAGTGGGGAGGCTGCTGGTGGGGGCAGGACCCTGCCCTGGCCCAGGCTGCTGGTGAGGGAAGCAGGCAGGACCCTGCCCTGGCCCAGGCTGGCCCCTTCAGCATCAAGTTTCCTCCTGGTTACAGGCACAAGCTCTGTGAGATTGGCATTGCAGGCTCACCAGGGCCCCTGGTGAACAGCCATGGGCCTTGCACTCCTCCAGGCAGGGCAAGAGGATGCGGGCTCCTTGTACACACAGTGCGTGACCCCTCCTGGACCAGGCTTTTCCACATTTCCCTCAGCTCAGCCACACAGCGGAGGCACCTGCTGGCCTGGCCAGGACTGGGTCCTGGGGGCCTGTGCAGCCAGGCCCTGCCGGGGTCACAGTTACAGAATAGCATTGAGGAGAGTGTGCTGTGGGTCTGGGTTGCAGCTGGCCCCAGAGAGCCCTCCCCAGAGGACACCAGCCAAGCACAGAGCCCAGGTCACAGCAGCTAATCCCTGGGGATCCAGCAAGGACTTCAGTGGCATGGCCAGCCCACGTGGACACCTGCAGCTCCTGCTCCCTGGCACTGACGTTGGCGACAGGGCTGGTGGCAGTGCCAGCAGCTGCTGGAAAGCTGTGCTGAGTCTAGAAGACAAGTGGCACCCCGCCCCGTGTAGTGTTATCAGCCTCTGGGGCCTCCAGAGCAAAGCTGGATGTGCCAGGAAGGGGCTTCAAAACTGAATTCAGTTCATTTCCGCCCCAGAAATGGGCAGTTTTCTCATGTCACTCATTTACTACCCTTCTGAAAACTGTGTGCCTGCACGGAACTCAAGTTTCTCACGTCCCACAAGGGGCGCTGTTGGTGCCTCACATTGCCTGTGAACTTTGTCTGCACTTTAGACCCTGCAGGTCGAAATGCTCTCAGCTCCATGTGCGTAGTACTGAGTGCAAGGTCAGGGTTGGCCTGGAGGTGCCTTGGCAGGCACTGATGCCCAAGAATCCTCCCCAAGGCACCTGGGGGGCCCATGACGGTCATACTTCCCTCATGCCACAGCAGGTACTTGAGTGGCCAGAGCTGAGGCTAGGGGTCTGGACTGTGCCTATGGGCGTCCATAGCTGTGGGGGCCACCTGGGAGCTGGGCCACGGGCCTGAGAGCTCTCAGGGGCCAGGGGCGTGGGTGATGGGAGTACTAATACGGCCTTTTGTGTCTGGATCTCCAGTGATCGGGGAAGCTGCCGTACTGAAGAAACACAACCTGTTTGAGCAGGGAGTGGCCCTGCCCAGCGAGAGTGTTTCCAGCTTGACTGATCTGAAAACCCCAGTTGGGTCCAACCAGGCCAGCCCTGTCCGGCGAGCCTCAGCTACACCGCAGGAAGTCCCCGGGAGCGAGGGCCCGGATCAGGGTGCTGGCAGCCAGGCCAAGGAGGAGGTGCAGCCTGGACCCCCAGCCCCTGGTGGGGATAGGCAGGAGGCTCCCGCTGCTGCAGAGGCTGGGGCAGGGTCGGGGTCCACGGGGCACCCCCAGGACCTGGAACCTTCCCTGAGGCCACCAGAATCCACCTCGGGCTCCCTGCAGGAGCTCAGAAAGTTGCTGGTGGAGTCAGTGCAGATGGCTGACAGGGACCCAGAAGAGGAGGCCTCTTACTCCCCAGGAAACCAGGAAGAAGAGAATGCCACAGAGCACACAGCACACCACCAGGCCACTGCCCCTGACCTGCTCCCCGGACCACAATGCTGGGAGACCCCCGAGGCACCACCTGAGCCTCAGCCAGGCCCTGGAGTGCTCACCCACAGCCCCCCTGAGCAGGAGCTCATAGCCAGGGCCTCCCCGCAGGATGCCCATGAGGGAACAGAGGCCCTGGGCGCTGAGAGCCAGGGCACCCCGGCTGTGGGCAGCATGGGCCCAGAGGAAGCCAAGGCAGCCGGTGCTCACGCATGCCAGTGGGTGGTAGACGTGGACCCCACCCCCACGGATGATGCAGGCGAGAGGGAAGGTGGTCAGGAGAGTTCTGCAGGGCAGCCTTCTCACTGAGGGGCCTGCTGCAGGTATGGGTGCCCCAAGGTGGTAGCCAAACCAATTTTGAGGCATTTGTAAAAACTATTGCTTAGCGTTGTAATGGAGCCGCTTTGGGCCACTCTGCCCACCGCGGGGAGAACGCCCTGCCCGCCACGGGGGTGAATGCCCTGCCCGCCACGGGGGTGAACGCCCTGCACGCTTTGAGCTTCTGAACATCACTGTCCAGTCTGCTGGCTTCTCTGCAGCCCTGGGACCCGAGGAAATGGGGTGTGCAGCTCAGGCGGGCCTCGTGCAGACAGGTGTCACCGCTGAGAAGCCCAGGGTTGTGGACTGTCTGCCCAGCTCGTGGTTCCTGCCCACAGATGGCCTCTTGAGGAAGTTCGGAAGCGGCACGGGGCACTGGCCGTGCAGGCGTGCCCCTTCGAGATCAGCCAGAAACGCACAGAGAACATGGCTGGACTTTCACCCCAAAGTTTATTCTCAGACAGCCACTGCATCCCTTGCACCCTGCTGGCTTCAGCCACAAAAAAGACACAACAACAGACAGGGTGATTAGAAGTCCCCAGTGACCTAGACGAAGAAAGGGTGGCAGTGCCCAGTTCCAATGGCCGGCTTCCTCTCCCTTCACCCAGTGACCAAACACAGAAATAAGTGCATGAAGGCAACACAGAGGCCCAAAGATGCTCCTTGCCACGGGCACCCTGGGCACCTGGGCACCCTGGGCCCGGGGTGGCCCACCCTCCAGAGTGGGCACAAGTGTGTCTTCTGAGGACATGACTGCTGGCCACCGATGTTAAAGAGATTGAAAAGACTGGCTATTTTTCCTTCAGAAAATTTCAGATTGTTTTCAAAAAACTCCAGTTCTAGGTCCTGTGTCTTCTTGTGTCTTCTCACGAGTGCTAATATCAGGTCCTGTGTCTGCTTTGGACCACTGCCGCTCGGACAGACTCAAGTCAGTTCTCATGATTTAATCTTTGAACCAGGAAGCAAAACATCCCCCCTGGGTTGTGGTGAGCATGGCAGGATGGTGCCGACCCTCAGAGTGCCCTCGCTCTGGTCGCCTCGCTCTTCCGCTGTCCACGTCCTGCCCCACCTCTCCCCTGACCCTGCCTGGCCCTCAGCTGCTGAACATCCCGCCCCACCTCCCAGTGCTGCCCAGCCCTCGGCCCTGGTCCCTTGGCTCCAGCACAGGGCTGGCACGGTGCCGGCTGCTCAGCTGTTATGAACACCGCACCCTCAGGGGGCCAGGGCCTGCTGCCAGGTGGGGAGCAGGTCTGAGCCCAGCCCTTGGCCTGTGGAGTCTCCCCTTAAACCAAGTCTGAAGTCCATGGAGCAGCTGGCCTGGTGCACTGCCCAGCAGAGCAGGAGCGGGAGGGATGGGCCCAGCCCCATGAGGCCTGCCCCCAGCCTGAAGAGCTGGCCTCCCTGCTCTGTCCCCACTCTCAGCCCCCCAAACTAAGCTCTTTGTAGTCCCAAGGTGGCAGGGAACTGCCCTGGTGGCACCCAGCACCCTGCTGTGACCACCCAGGGAGCCAGCAGGGACTAAGCACAGGATGTGCCTGGAAAGCTGCAGGCCAGTAGTTTGCAAAACAATGTGTTGGGTAAGCTGGGCGGCTGGCCCTGGCAGAGGGACAGGGCACTGGCACTGGTTGCTTTCACATGTTAGGGGATCAGCCTCGAGCACCCCGGAGCTGGCCTGGCTCCTCCCACATGGAGTCTGTGTGGCCTCTGCACTTGGTTTGCAGACAGGAGCAGGGCAGCTGGCATCCGCTGGTGCAGTGGGCACCGTCACTGGAGGCGCACACGACTCGGTCTCTGGCAACCCCTGCACTTTGAGTCAGTTCTGTTTCCACAGACCTTCCACTAAGGGGAGGAGGTTGGCACACCATGGCTTCCTCACAGCTTGGAGCAGAGGCCACAGTGACTCACAACTTGCGGCCTCAACTCTCCTTCCAAAAAGAAGGCATTTGGAGACGATGGGGACATGATTCCCGTGGAGGTCGGGGTGGGGTGCTGTGGGTCTGTAGGTCTCGCCTTCCCGGATGTGTCACCAAGGGGCTCAGAGCTGGCTTTGTCAGGAAGGGGAGATCTCGAACAGTGTTTAGGATCCCACAGGAAGGCTGCCAGGCGAGTGGTGCCACGTCGCAGCTGTAACCCCGGGAGGAGGAAGGGCTCGTTCACCTGACCATGCAGAAGGGGGCAGCTGCACGGGCACGTGTGTAGGGTTGGCAGCCCTGGTCTGCAGCCTTTGTAAAGCCACTAACCTGAAAGCAGCACTTTATAACCATGTGTGGACTCCACCAATAAAATGTTCCCCCTTGATCAGCTGTCCATATGGCGTTGATGTGAAACAGGCTGGCTTCCTCTTGTGAGCAAACATCCCTCTGGCCAAGGAGAGTGGCCAAGGAGAGGCAGGGCAGTCTCCTGCCATCCGGGAGCCTGGCATGGCTGCGGTCGGGCAGCAGGCTGCAGGCCAGGCCCTGGTGTCGGTGGGCGTTGGATGGCTTACATTTTGATGTTTCGCGCTTGCCCCAGACAGCCCCTGCTGAGTCTCTTGTTGAAGTATGTCCTGGCACTTCCGTCGTGCTTCCGGTGCCTTTCACCAAAGCCTGGTGCCTGCCAGGTCCTTGAGCTTTTCCTCACACCATCTCCTCCTCCAAGACCTTGGAACTTTCTCTGGGCTGGTCACCTAGGCAGCTGCTGGTCCCCCAGCTCCTGTGAGCCCTTGCATATGTATTTTCCTTGTCTCCAAGTAGGTGAGATCTTGTTGAGAAGGCTGAGGTGAGGATGGGGGTCGCGGTGCAGTGGAGGCCTGGTCCCACCCTGGCTGTTTCATGTGTATGGGGAGTGAGCCAGCAGACGGAAGATGTCTCTTGGTCTGTCCTTCTCTCTGACATCTGTCTCTCAAAAAAATAAACTTAAAATTGAGCCACTGGTGGAATAGCAGTGTGGCATAAGAAGCAATGCCAGAAGATCCTATAGGTACCAGTGTTGTCCTAGCTGCCCCATTTCCGATCCAGCACCCTGCGAATGATTTGGGAAGAGCAGAAGATGGTCCACGTCTTTGGGCCTCTGCGTCCCACGTGGGAGACCTGGATGCACCCTTTGGCTTGGCTGTAGGTGTGCTGTCAGCCAGTGTGGGAGCCTGGGACCGTAACATGTGGGGGCTCCTCTCCTCGGCCCCCCTCACTCCCAGACCCGAAGCGGTGTCTCCTGTGGCGCCTGCTCTGATGTGCATTAAATGTGGGATGTTGGCTGCGTGCTGGCTGGCCATTCTCAGTGCTTCCTTCAGTGCGGCAGCAAAACCTCCCTGCAATCAATGAGGAGAGCTTATGGTGACAGGAACATCTCGGCCGCTAACGCCACGGCCGCGTCCTCGTGTCTTCTGTCCTGTGCTATCCACAACGCCCGGCAGGTCTGCCCCGTTGTCATCCCTTGTCGGAGCTGCTGTCTCCAGTCTCCCCTTTTCTGCCCACAGGGGACTCCCCCCAACGCAGACCTGAGCCTGAGGGCCCTCAGTGCTTTTCTCTCTCTCTTTCTCTCTGTCTTTCTCTCTCTGTCTTACTCTCTTTCTTTCTTTTCCTTTTTGAATGATAAATTAGGGTGTAAGGCATCAAGGGCTGCAGGAACTGATGCTCGGTTCTTGGAAGTGGTCAGAATAGATATGACTCTTGGTTCAAACTCGCAGGGAGGATCTGTGGGCACTAATGTGGGTCCAACTGACAACAGGAGGTGACATGACACAGAACTCGGTCTCCCCCCTCCGCTCACCCACTGCCCCATCCCCCATCTCTGGCTGAGGTAGGGGCTGGGAGAGTTGCAGGACGCACTCAATTTATATTGCTTGAAAGCCTTCCTCAAGATATTAGCTTGGGGCTGTTGTGATGCAATTGACTGCTCTGTTCCGGGCAGAGTCAGCCCTGGGACCAGGAGGCCAAGTGACATGCTCAGATTGTCCCGAGAATGGCAGCGTGTGCAAAGACGGGGCATCTCCTGGCTCCGAGGGCCCAGGCACGCCTTGGCATGTGCTGTGACTCCAGTGTCTGCCAGTGTGTTGCACACGTCCTTCTCTGTTGGCTTCTCTCCTCTTCCTTATCAGGTCACTCATTCACAGTCTCCCCAAGATAGCCCAGGATGCGCTCCCCACCTTGAGATCCTTTACCCAGGGAAGGTCACCTTTGCAGGTCATGGGGGTTGGGAGTAGACACGGACTTGTCTTGTTTCTTTTTTCTTTTAAGATTTGACTGGAGGAGCCTGGTGTGGTAGCCTAGTGGCTAAAGTCCTTGCCTTACACGTGATCCCATGTGGGTGCTGGTTTGTGTCCCAGCTGCTCCACTTCCCATGCAGCTCCCTGCTTGTGGTCTGGGAAAACAGTCTGGAATGGTCCAAAGCCTTGGGACCCTGCACCTGCATCAGAGACCAGGAAGAGGCCCCCGGCTCCTGGCTTCGGATTGGCTGAGCTCCAGCCATTGCATTCACTAGGGGAGTGAGTCAGTGGACGGAAGATCTTCCTCTCTGTGTAACTGACTTTCCAATAAAAATAAATAAGTCCTATTTTTTTTGGTCCGGAAGATGGAATCTACTGTATCCCCCAGCTGCTGCTTTACCCCCCAAATGCCTACAACAGTAGGGTTGGACGTAGGAACTTCATCCTGGCCTTCCCGGTGGGTGCCAGGGACCCAATTACTTGAGCTGGCTGCATCAGCGGGAAGTCAGAGCACTGAGTTCCGGTGGGGCTCGGTGGAGCAGCTGGGACTCCAGGCAGCACTCAGATGGGCCTCTGGCATCCCAAGCAGTGATCTAACCCGCTGCACCGCGGCCCTACTGGCTCAGACCCCCATCAACGCCTCGTAAAGATGCCCTAAGGTACCAAGAGGGATGGAGGACGATGTTAGCATTTCCCAACAATAACCAATGCAAGACTCAGAAAGAAAGGGCAACAGCATTTGAAGAAAATAGAGCATCCTAGTGGCCAGGGGGTAAAATGCGCATTCTAGGAATCCCTCAGCCTCCCCCAGGTGTCACTGACCTGAAGGAGGTGAGAGAGAGAGCAGGTGGTTATCTCAGGTAATAGCTTTCCAGGCAGAAGGAAAAGTTAGAGAAAAGTCCCTAAGGCCTCTGGTTGGAGTGGGAGTGCCAGGACGGAGACCTGAGCGATAGGAGTGGGGAGCTGTAGTAACAGTAATTCCTGATGAAGGAAGAGTGAGTCCAGTGATCTCCTGCCTGGCTGAAATGACAGCTGGCACTTCCCAAGCTCAGGGGTCAGCTGCCACCCACCGGGGTTGGGGAGTCTAAGGCGACCTCCTGTAGGGCACAGGGAGTTGCTGTTGGCTTGGGCTGGTCACTCCGTCTGGCCGTCCCACATCAGCGTCCCTTCCAGGAACAGCATTTCAAGAAGCCAAAAGGGACAGATTCAAGGAATCCGGGGGGCCAAAGTCCTAACTCCTGCTTTATCACCTCAGCACTGGGGGCCAACACGGGACACACGACGAGGCCAGCTTCAAAGGGCGGCACGAGCCGCACCGTGAGTGGAGGTGAAACGACCAGATCACACGTGTGGCTGCTGTTTTATTGGTAAAGAACCCCTTCTGGTTAAAACGAAAGTCACTCACCATTATGATGAGACAATTCACATCATGTAAATTTTCCTGCATCATCAGAAATCATGCCATCCATTTTCCGTGGTGCTTTCTCAGTCTGTTGGAACGGGTCTGCCTGTGTCTCTGGCACACCCTGGCATTCAAATGAGGATTGCATGCAGATGAAGTCCTAGAGAGGCCAGTTGGTGAGTGAGCGCCCCCTCTCCTGATGCCTCTTGCTCTCCTTGCAAATGTGCATGGCAGAGTGGTGGAGAGCGGACTGGCTGGTACGGACGCCCTGGTGCTGGATGAGAGCCTGGGACTGGGGAGAGAGGAGCGGGGCATGTGAGCCCAGCTGCACTTGCTGAGGCAGGGGTTAGATCTGCTTTAGATAGGCTGAAGGGATTAGGACCTTCCAAGCGAGTTGTCGCTAAGTGGAAAGTTTGATGATGTAAAGTAGCCAGACACGCACCAACAGGAATGGGGAGAAAATGATGCAAACACATTGACATCCACGTTTCTCGTGGTTTATGGAACCAACGTACCTAAAATAGTATCATTTAAACACATCATCAACATTAGTAAAATCAACATTTTACTTTCTTTTTACATTGCAAATCTTTGGAACCCTGCATCCCAGAAGAAAACCCCCAAATCCCTGTGTGTTAGCCACACTTCAAGGGCCCAAGAGCCTGATGAGGTGTATTACCAGCTTTCGGGGCGTGCAATGAGAGCTCCACGGGTGTGCAAGCCTGGTTGGTACCTGGGCTCCTAGGCACGCTGGTGAGGTGGTAGTGGAGACAGACGTCTCTGGAACATTCTTGCTCCCCGGGGGCTTGGGGATGGCACTCAGAGCTCCCTGCTCTCTCAAGCAGGAGACCGGCAAATCAAGCAATGTCCCCAAACGGACCTCTGCACCCGTCAGCCCTCTGGCACTTTCTAACGGATCCCACATTCCATTGTCAGTTCCTTTGCTCCATGGGCTACCCTAGTCACCAGGGCAGCTGCTGCTGCCAGCTGTGTCCCTTAGCAGCACCGGCCTGCAGCTCTCACAGAAGGAGCCGCCCTGCAGCCTCTGCAGCAATGTATTGTTTCCATGTACCTTATGTGGAGGGCACAAATTCAGCTGACGCTAAGATAAACTGGGCTGTCTCCGCTGTTGAGAAATCTCCTCCAAGGCCCAGTCAAAATATTGAGGGTTTTGAAACACCTCTCCAAGGAGATCCCATCACTTACTTATAGTACGAAGGTACTCAACCAACCAGCGGTGGAAAACACAAACTTCAAAGCCCAGTGGCGATCAGCTTTGCATAAGTAATCTATTTTAGAAATCCAGGAACAGGTCCTGGCACGGTAGACTAGGGGCTAGAGTCCCCGCTTCCCACCCAGCTCCCTGCTTGCGACTGGGAAAACAGTCGAGGACGGGCAAAGCCTTGGGACCTGCACCCACGCGGGAAACCCAGAGGAAGCTCCTAGCTTCAGTTTGGCTCAGCTCCGGTTGTTGCGGCCACTTGGAGAGTGAATCAGCAGACAGAAGATCTTCCTCTCTGTCTCTCCTCCTCTCTGTATATCTGACTTTCCAATAAAAATTAAAATAAATCTTTAAAAAAAATCTAGGAAGAGACCAAAATTGTTATCTGCAACTTCACTCTACATCTGATGACTGGAAAGAAAGCAGGGGTTGGCGAAGTCATCAGCCTGTCTCCTGGGACTTGTCACCCTGTAGCTCTGTCCAGGGACAGAAGTGGGAGGCAGCTGGGCCTGTGACACTCCGCCTGCCTCGCCAGGCCTCATGACCGAAGTATGAACCCCAGTCCCCCATGGCACATGAAAAAGAGATGGGTTCAACTCCCAGGTCATGTTCTTCTTAGGACAGAGACAAATAAGGGGCTTCCACATGTCAGCAATGGCTTCAGATCCGTGTCTATGGCTTTCAAACAGCTTCATGTAGATTGGAGACCATCTCCTTAAAAGACTTTTATTTTTCTATAACAAAGCTTCAGTGACTGCTTGCTCTGGGCACTTATTTTCCACTGAATCTTGAGGTCATCCGCGTGTACGTCTGAACCAGGTGCCCCCCGATGTCTGTGTGCTCCTGACTTTGTGACCTGCATGGGGACAAGAACTTTCTGGGTTTTTAAACATCAAAGCCTGATGACTTGAAGGTAGCAGAAATGTTGCAGACCTAATTTACAGCTGTTTGTCTTGCTCTATAAAGCCGCAGGTGCCTCTGGGAAGTGTTCCTCCGAGCCAGACCACGGGCTGGCCCTGAAGCTGGCCTCTGCCACGTGGCCACCAAGCTGGCTCAGGGCCTCCTGGCGCCTCTGCCCCTCCGGTAACTGTGCCGGCCTCCTAGGTCTGTTGCAGGCTAAGAAGAAATGTCCACACACAGCCCTTGTCGCCATGACGTCAGGACCGGGGAGTCATCAGCCACCCTCGTTTCTTGCAGTCCTGGCGAGGAGAGGGAGTTTGAGGATAACACCCATTTATCAGATTAGGAAGGAATGGAATCTTCTTCCTCGGGACATGTGATCAAGGCACTCTTGTCTTCCCAGCTCAAACACCTCCCCGTGAGCCCGCCCTTGTCGCAGACACCACAGACACCTGGTGGGCGTTTTCGGGACGTGGGCAAGAGCTCAGCGCCGGTTAGGCAGGTCTCCGGCAGCTTTCCGCATGCTGCGGCTGCAGAGATGGCGTCACCAGCTCCCTCTCTCAGCAATCCCTGTCCGTCCGGTAACCGCTCGCCACGTACAAGCAGCCACTTGGCAAACCACATGGCGGTGCGTTCTCACTGCGTCTCCAGAAGAGTCTGCCTTAAAGTAGTTGCGTGCAACTCCTTGAAACGGACCTGTTCCTGCTGGGAGGAGCAGGAAATGTGCGAGGAGCCCTTGCTCCTCCCGTTCTCAGGAAGGCTGGTTACCGACAGGAGTTGGGATGTGGAATTGAAAGTGTGAACTCCACACACACGGTTCCTCTTCCTTCGTAGTGCTCCTCACTCCAGACTTCCCTCGCTGCCACGGCCATGGGAACCCACCGGAATCCCGTTGTCTCCTTCTTGTCCTTGCCTCCGGGAGGGGAAAGTTTCCTGGAATTTACAAAGATTAGATCTAACCAAGGCTCAGACACAATGCAAACAACTGCCCTTCATTCTGAGTCCCAGGTCGCCTGGTGTTTCCAGCCTGCTACTGCTGACGGGGACCTGCGGCAGCGGCACTGACCGGGGAAAGAACACACCATGGAAATTCAGATATACAGAGAGGAGGAGGAGAGACAGAGAGGAAGATTTTTCATCTGATGATTCAATCCTCAAGTGTCCACATCGGCCGGAGCTCAGCCGACCTGAAGCCAGGAGCCTGGAGCCTCTTCCAGGTCTCCCAAGCGGATGCAGGGTCCCAAAGCTTTCTGGGCCGTCCTCAACCACTTTCCCAGGCCACACGCAGGGAGCTGGATGGGAAACTGGGCCGCCGGGATTAGAACCAGTGCCCACATGGGATTCTGGTGCATACAAGGCAAGGACTTTAGCTGCTAGGCTACCACACCAGGCCCCAGCGCTGAAGTTTTACCTAGAGTGGGCCACCAGCCCCAGGAGGACAAGTGAAGTCTAGCAGTCATGGGGTAATGCATGACTTGGGGTTGCCCTGCCCCACACAATAGCACTTCTCACTGGGGGTCACGGGGCAGCCTAACTGAGAAAAAGCCAGTGTGCCAGCCTGTTCACACCTATACACAGCTGTCTCAGTGTTTCAGAAAAGGTCACCATGGTTATAAGGGATCTGGGATTTGCCTAAGAGAAAGAATGCTCTTTGAGGAAATTCTTGGTGTGTCCAAAGGAAGCTTTCAATGATTCCCGCAGCTGCCTGATAAATCTCACCCTATCACAACGTGTCAGGGCTGGAGCTGTGGTACAGTGGGTTAAGCTGCCCCTGAGATGCTGCCATCCCACATGGGCACTGGTTCGTGTCTCTGCTGCTCCTCTTCCCATCCAGCTCCCTGCTAGTGTGTCAGGCAGAGCAGTAGAGGATGGCCCAAGTACTTGGGTCTCTGTATCCACAGGGGAGACCTGGATGAAGCTCCTGGCTCCTGGCTTCAGCCTGGCCCAGCTCTGTGAACTAGAGGATGGGAGCTTTCTCTCACTCCGTCTCCCTGCTCTCCCCCAATCCATAACTGTTTCAGAATAAGTAAATACATCTTTTTAAAAGATGTAGATTTTTACATCATACCTAATGTGGTAAAAACTTGATTGTAAAACTTTTCTCTTTAGTGTTTCAGGGTAAATGCAAATGGAAACACATCAAATGTGATGAGCTAGAATATTCTTAGGAAAATGTGGCTGAAAATACAGCTTAATTTCAATATTGATCTTCTCTTCGTCACAGGTTATGACAGATTTTAGTCTGTCCAATGTCACGATGAGTCAGTATTTCACCCTTCTTGGTGAGGGAAGAGACTTGTATTTCCTGTTGAAATGCCTTTCCTTAAACTGAAGCCACCCAGTTAGACTATTTTTATCCCTGCTTTATTCAGAATGGAGTGAGGGGGCAGGGAGAGGCCAGGCCGGGGAAGTTTATTGTGCTTGGTTTCCTCATCTGAGCGCCTGGTGGAGCCGGGCGTGCTAGTATCATCTGCAGTGGAGGACAGGGGGCTGCTCATGAGACCCCCACTCGGACACCCCTGAAAAGTGAGACTGCTGCAGGAAACAGGACTTACCGCCCCCCGGGGTGCTCGTCTGGACTTGCAGCAAACGCTGACAGTTCTGTCCCAGCTCTGCCCTTTCTGAACCTCACTCCGTACAGCTGTAAACCCAGCACAACGCTCATGCCAGCCTCGCGTTCCTGATCCTGTCTGTACACACAAGGGCATTTCAAAGAACACATGAAAAGATGGAATTATGTTTATTTTGGTGCAGAATTTTTAAAATCCATGCAATTTTTTTTCATAAGTCACATTTTATGTGAACTTTCTGAAAATATTTTATACACTTTAAAATTCTTCTACATAGTTTGACATTTGTGGTTGGTTAGCACTCAAGGAGAGTCAGCTATCCTAAAGAGAAGCTCAGGTTCCAAGATGGGGGAACCCCTAGGGAAGTGGGTGCTACACCTCTCAAACTTTCCTAATAATCTCTATGTAATACAGAGACCAATGTCAAAAATGACACTTTGCTATTGAAATGAGTGGCTTGTTGCCATAATGCACGTTAGGGATGGGCTCTGCAGATTAGTGACTTACAGTGTGTGGAGTGGCTGAAATGTTGGACCCTCCCACCCTCGCCTGGACGAGCTGGGTAAAGCCTGAGCGTGTGGGCTGCCCGAGGTGTGGGTAAGGTAGCAGGGTCCCAGTTCTAGGACTGTCACATATCCCCAGTGACTCTCTGATGCAACGTCATGACTACCGAAGCCCAAAGGATGGAGACCTGGCGAACAGAGCACACATATCGCTGCCTCCCTGCCTGTCGCCCTGCGTATGACTCATGTGTGTGAGACTGAAGGTGGCATGGAGCTTCGGCTTTTAGCTTGTTATGGGGTTGTCAGGACGTAGTTAATTTTCACACGAGTTCCTACAATTTGGCTGCACTATGTACTAAAAACAAGCCTAAACTGTTTGTTAAACTGTTCATAGCATTTATTTCTTTTTTTTTTTTAAACTATAAACCCAATTCCTCACCCAGAACCTTAGGCTACTCCTCTTAAACCACATCAACTGGGCCCGGCGCGGTGGCGCAAGTGGTTAAAGGTCCTCGCCTTGCACGCCCGGGATCCTATATGGGCGCCGGTTCTAATCCCGGCAGAAACAGAGGCAAATGTGGAGAACATCCCACTAAAAGGCTAACAAACGACTCAATTATAGAACAACACATCGCCATAATGACAGGACCAAACTGCCCCTTATCCATAATAACTCTGAATGTAAACGGCTTAAACTCATCAGTCAAACGCCATAGATTGGAGGACTGGATCAAAAAACAAAACCCTACTATCTGCTGCTTACAGGAGACACATCTCACCAACAAAGATCAGAAAAAATTGAAAGTGAAAGGATGGAAAAAGATATTCCAAGCAAATGGTAAGGAAAGACGAGCAGGTGTAGCCATTCTTATATCAGATGACATGGACTTTGACGTAAAGAGCGTCAAAAGAGATGAAGAAGGATACCACATAATGATCAAAGGATGCATGCAGCAAGAAGAGATCAGCATACTAAATGTTTACGCTCCAAATGCCAAAGCATCTAGCTACATGAAACAAATATTAACGGACTTAAAGGGAGAAATAAACTCCAATACGATCATAGTGGGAGACCTGAATACCCCATTAACACAAATGGACAGATCAAAAAGCCAGAAACTCAGCAAAGAAACAATAGAACTCACCCAAACTCTAGAGCAAATGGATTTAGTTGACATCTATCGAACCTTTCATCCTACAGACAGAGAATACACATTTTTTTCATCAGTGCATGGAACTTTCTCCAGAATTGATCATGTTATAGGCCATAAAACAAGCCTCAGCAAATTTAAAAAAGTTGAAATCATACCATGCATCTTCTCAGACCACCAAGGAGTGAAGCTTGAGACCAAGCAGTCGAAACACCAAGGAAGAATTACAAACATGTGGAGACTGAATAATATGTTACTAAATGAGCAATGGGTTAGAGAGGAAATCAGAGGAGAAATTAAAAAATTGCTTGAAACAAATGAAGGCATCGACACAACTTATCAAAACTTATGGGACACAATCAAGGCAGTGCTGAGGGGAAAGTTCATTTCAATCAGTGCTTATGTCAAGAAACTAGAAAAGCACCAAGTAAATCAGCTAACCCTACAACTGAAAGAACTAGAAACTCAACAACAAAGGAGTCCCAAGATTAGTAGGAAAAACGAAATTGTCAAAATACGGGAGGAAATAAACCAAATAGAGACCAAGAGAACTATACATAAGATCAATCAATCAAAAAGCTGGTTCTTTGAGAAAATCAACAAAATAGACTCTCCACTAGCTCAACTAATCAAAAAAAGGAGGGAGAAAATATGCATCAATAGTATCAGAGATGAGAAAGGAGATATAACAACAGATACCTCAGAAATACAAAGAATCATCAGGACCTATTACAAGCAACTATATGCAAACAAATCAGAAAACCTAGAGGAGATGGATAGATTCTTGAACACATACAATCCAGCAAAATTGAAACAAGAAGCAATTAACAATCTAAACAGCCCAATAACATGCACTGAGATTGAATCAGTAATTAAAGCCCTCCCAACCAAGAAAAGTCCTGGACCAGATGGCTTCACAGCTGAATTCTACCAAACATTTCAAGAGGAACTTACCCCAATCTTACACAAGCTTTTTCAAGCAATAGAAAAAGAGGCAATCCTCCCAAGCTCTTTCTATGAAGCTAATATCACCTTAATACCAAAGCCAGAGAGAGAAACAACAGAAAAAGAGAACTACAGACCAATATCCTTGATGAACATTGATGCAAAGATCCTTAATAAAATACTAGCCAATAGGATCCAACAACACATCAGGCAGATCATTCACCCGGACCAGGTGGGATTCATCCCAGGCATGCAGGGATGGTTCAACATTCGCAAAACAATAAATGTGATACACCACATCAACAAATTGAAAAATAAAAACCATATGATCCTCTCTATAGATGCAGAGAAGGCATTTGATAAAATCCAACACCACTTCATGTTAAAAACCCTAAGCAAGATAGGCATAGAAGGAACATTCTACAACATAATCGAAGCAATTTACGAGAAACCCAATGCCAGCATCATACTAAATGGGGAAAGATTGGAAGCTTTTTCGCTAAATTCTGGAACTAGACAGGGATGTCCACTGTCACCGCTACTCTTCAATATAGTTTTGGAAGTCCTAGCCAGAGCTATTAGGCAAGACAAAGCAATTAAAGGTATAGAAATTGGAAATGAAGAATTGAAATTATCACTATTCGCAGATGACATGATTCTCTACATAGGGGAGCCAAAAGACTCAGTCAAGAGACTATTGGAACTCATAAGAGACTTTGGCAGAGTGGCAGGATACAAAATTAATGAACACAAATCGATGGCGCTAGTGTACGCAAATAATTCCACGGCTGAGCAGGAAATTGTAAGTACTGTCCCCTTTAAAATAGAGGAGAGGAATCTTAAATACCTAGGAATTAAGCTAACTAAAGATGTGAAAGACCTCTATGATGAAAACTATAAATCATTTAGGAAGGAAATAGAAGCAGACCTTGAAAAATGGAGAACATTACCATGTTCTTGGATTGGCAGGATCAACATTATCAAAATGACCATATTACCAAAAGCAATATACAGATTCAATGCAATCCCAATCAAAATCCCAACAACATTCTTCTCGGAAATAGAAAAGATGATACAAAAGTTCATTTGGAATCACAAAAGACCACGAATAGCTAAAGCTATCCTGAAAAATAGAAATCAAACTGGAGGACTCACAATTCCAGACCTCAAGACATACTACAGAGCAGTGGTTATCAAAACAGTCTGGTACTGGTACAGAAACAGAGAAGAAGATCAGTGGAACAGAATAGAAACACCAGAAGGAAATCCACACATGTATACTCACCTAATCTTTGACAAGAAAACGGAAAACAATCCAGGTAAAATACCTGGTTTATTCAACAAATGCTGTTGGGACAACTGGATAGCAGCTTGCAGAATAAAGAAGCAAGACCCACACCTGTCGCATTATACAAAAATCAGCTCTAACTGGCTCAAGGACCTAAATTTACACGCAGAAACCATCAAACTATTAAAGGAAAATATAGGAAACACACTCCAAGATATTGGAACAGGGAAAGACTTCTTAGAAAAGACACCCAAAGCAAAGGCAATTAAATCCAAAATGAACAAATGGGACTACATCAAACTAAAAAGCTTCTGTACAGCAAAGGAAACAATTAATAAAGTGAAGAAGCAACCAACAGAATGGGAGAAAATTTTTGCATACTACACAAGTGATAGGGGACTAATATCCAAGATCTACAAAGAGCTTCAGAAACCCAGGGACAGCAAAAACAACAACCCTGTAACAAAATGGGCAAAAGAAATGAACAGACATTTCTCAGAAGAACAGGTTCAAATGGCTAACAGGCATATGAAAAGATGCTCAGGCTCCCTAGCCATCAGAGAGATACAAATGAAAACCACGTTGAGGTACCACCTAACTCCAGTGAGGCTGGCCTACACCCAGAACTCGAATAACAACACCTGCTGGCGTGGATGTGGGGAGAAAGGTACCCTCCTTCACTGCTGGTGGGAGTGTAGGCTAGTACAACCACTATGGAAATTAGTATGGAGAGTGCTGGGAAAATTGCAAATAAACCTGCCATATGACCCAGCTATCCCGCTCCTAGGAATATTCCCAAAAGGAGTGAAATCTGCCTGTGAGAAGGGGATCTGTAATTCTATATTTATAGCAGCACAATCTACAATTGCAAAGACGTGGAAGCAAACCAGATGTGCGTCCAAGGAAGAGTGGTTAAAGAAACTGTGGTATATCTACTCCATGGAATATTATGCAGCTATTAAGAAAAACAAAATTATTCTATTTACAACCAGGTGGTCCCAACTAGAAACCATTATGCTGAGTGAAATGAGTCAATCACAAAAGAACAAATACCATATATTCTCTCTCATATAAGGAAGCCAACATGGAAAGGGTAACTCCAACAGTCCAATCTATGCTGGTTTTTTGATGTTTTTACTTCAGTTTGGTTGCTTCCAAATAATCTCTATTCTCTAGTAGAATTCATCATGTGCTTATGAAGTATATGATGGCACCATTTTTCCCGAGAGACTTCTGTGTTTCCTTTTTGCCATGCATGTGTTGGCTATTCAGTGGTGTTACTTTTTTTCAGGGTGATATACTTTGTTGTCGATGTTGTTGGTGTTGTTGTTGATGTGGTTGTTATGAATTGATGTCAATCTGAAACAGTAATATTATTTCAACCCCAAACAACCTGTATCTCATGCAATAAGATATTGTGAAGTAATCAAGGAATCAATAATCAATATGAGTAGACTGCTTCTGATCTACATCAAAGAATTGTAAAATTGTAAGGCTCTAAACAAGATGGAAGAATCCACCATGGGGGGGGGGAGCGGGTTTTGGGGAGGGGAGAGGGGAATCCCAGTGCCTGTAAAACTGTGTCTCATGATGCAATGTAATAAAATAATAATAATAATAATAATAATAAAAAAAAAAAACCACATCAACTGAGAGGAACAAAACAAAACTCCAAGTTTTATAGAAACTGATTTACAGTGAATGGCTAGTAGCCGATCTAGGTTTAGAACCCACACAGGAGCCCAAGGTCCTGTTTACGAGTAGGCATGAGTGTGAGGGATGAAAAGCAGCGGGAATTGATGTGAGGTGATGCGGAGAAATATCAGAAACTAACATTAGACATTACAGCCAGGAGCCCTGTGGTCTCAGAGCAGGACTAAACTTAGGAGCAAGCTCCAGAGTCTAGGGAGGTTCCGAAGGTGCTGGGTGCTTAAGAGCTAGTTCTGCAGCCAAAGCGCATTCATCTAGAGCAGTGGACTAACCATAGCATCGTTCCCTACACAATGCAGCTGGACTCGCCTCTTCACTGAGGCAAGGGGAAAGAACTCTCCAGAACCACAGCTCTCCAGGGCAGTCACGTGCACATGGAGGCTGTCCACTCATGTGGAGGCATTCCATGTGCATGTGGAGGCTGACCAATCATATGGAGGCATTCCATGTGCACGTGGAGGCCAACCAATCATGTGGAGGCATTCCATGTGCACGTGGAGGCTGACCAATCACGTGGAGGCATTCCATGTGCATGTGGAGGCTGACCAATCACGTGGAGGCATTCCATGTGCACGTGGAGGCCAACCAATCATGTGGAGGCATTCCATGTGCACGTGGAGGCTGACCAATCATGTAGAGGCATTCCATGTGCACGTGGAGGCCAACCAATCATGTGGAGGGATTCCATGTGCACGTGGAGGCTGACCAATCACGTGGAGGCATTCCATGTGCATGTGGAGGCTGACCAATCACGTGGAGGCATTCCATGTGCACGTGGAGGCTGACCAATCATGTGGAGGGATTCCATGTGCACGTGGAGGCCAACCAATCATGTGGAGGGAGTCCATGTGCACGTGGAGGCTGACCAATCACGTGGAGGCAATCCATGTGCATGTGGAGGCCAACCAATCATGTGGAGGGATTCCATGTGCACGTGGAGGCTGACCAATCACGTGGAGGCATTCCATGTGCACGTGGAGGCTGATCAATCATGTGGAGGCATTCCATGTGCACGTGGAGGCTGACCAATCATGTAGAGGCATTCCATGTGCATGTGGAGGCCAACCAATCATGTGGAGGGATTCCATGTGCACGTGGAGGCTGACCAATCATGTGGAGGCCTTCCATGTGCACGTGGAGGCTGTCCACTCACGTGGAGGCATTACAGACTGATCTGCAGAGCAACCAACAAGTACTTACTCTTCATCTGAGAAAAAGCTTGCCCACTCTTGCTTCATCAATGAAAATACTGAAAGGCCTACTTGTGAAAAACACCCAGGCAGACCCTCAATGAAACCTTCCACACCTTCCAGTGTATCTGCAGAAGAGACAGAAATAAAGCGCTGTTTTCACACGACTTGAAGCTAGAGAAGCTAGCTGGGAAACACTGATTTTTAAGGACTTAAGGACTATCATCAGTATTTATATCGATTGAGACCACATTGTTCAAGAAACAATGGGATTTCACAAATTTAGATAACTCTGTTTAAGCCATACAGGATAGGAAGAAGAAAGTTTGAAAATGCAGTATTAGGTGCATATATACACAAATACACATATGTGCTATAAAGTTATGTATGTATAGCATACATGTATATATATACATGTATATATATGTTGGTATGCAACTGGAGTTTCTGGGAAATAAGAATGTTGAAGATAGATAACAGAGAACTCTCAATCAATACACAAATGGCTTACTTTCAAATTTAAGAATGACTTGAGAAACAGAGATAAGCAGAAAGACTTCATGTCCACTGGTTCACTCCCCAAATGCCCTGGACAGTCGTGCTGGAGAGGAAGGAGGGAACTCGCTCAGGGTCTGCTTGGTGGTGGGTTGCTGGAGCCCATCTACTTGAGCTGTAACAGTGACCTCCCACGCACCACTCAGTACTCTGACCTTGGCATTCCCTTTCTTGGAACTTAGGAAGTTCCTCTGACACAGAGGGGCCTTTGACAAAGGACTTCTGGGGCCTCCAAGTTCGGAGCTGTTGACATGCCGTGGGTTGCTAGCTCCCTATTTCCAAGACTGGGTTGCTGTCAAACCACAGGGAAGAGATACGCAGAATGACAAATTCCCTTCCAGATCCATGCCGGGCTCTGGGAGTACCTCGGACTGCGGTAGGGGATGGGCTCTCCCGGATCCATGCCGGGCTCTGGGAGTACCTCGGACTGCGGTAGGGAATGGTCTCTGTGGGGAGTTGCTGTGCAGGAGTGGCTCTCACAGCTGGGCTGCGCCAGCACCTGGTGCCTCCCGCTTCTGGGTGAGAACCCACACAGTTCTCCCACGGTGCCCTGACTTCTGACACATCCGGGAGGGAGGCAACCACACATATTGACAGAAGCTGGGAGGCTGTGCAAACAAGCTCTGAGCCAGCTAAAGGGCACTTTCTCAGTGGCTCATAATTCTTGCCACCTCACATGAGCTCTCGCTCGTCAGCTCTGCGTCCTTCACAAGCCCGTACCCTTCTCCTCATACGCTTCCACCTGCGCTCTGGCCACCGACACAACATCAAGCTCTCTCGACTAGCACCCGCATCATCCTACTTAAAACTTCCAATCTTTTTTCCTCATGTCCATGAACTGATAATGATTTGCACCAAGGGTCTACTTTGGAGGTGCACTTTGTGAATTAATTCTCCTCTTGGTCTGTCTTCAGTGTGCATTTTGATAAACTGGCTCTTCTGCTTCAGTGTGGCAGAGGTCAGGGAACGTGGACTCGATCACTAGGTACAAATCGCATTTCAACAAGGTAGGGGAGAAATAGGTGCTTTTTATCTAGAAAATCAGCAAAAACAATCTATTCTGCTTTCTCATTACACCTTTAAAAATGGTGCTAGTTTGGAGTCAAACAAGTATGCCTGAAAATGCTAAACATTAAAGGCCAGTTTGTCGTTAGGATATTGCTTCTTAATGTTAATAATCAACTTTGACTTTTATAAAGTCTTGGAACATCAAGAAGGTAAAGGCTGAGCTATTGCCAACAACTCAGTCCAAATAATTGACTTGACTCCCTTTCAACATAACTGAAGGTCACAGACTGTCGTTCTGTTTGCGCTTGGCTTTCGCCTACCAGGTGATTGGTGCTGACCTTTCGGTTGTGTTCTCTGTGCCCCAGCCAAGCCAACTCGCAGGTATTTATTTTGCTAACTTCATCATGTCGGCTGCCGAAGAGGATCTAGGAAGGAGCCAGTGTAGGATTGCAGATCTGTGAAAAGGGCAAAATCATAAACACTGCACCAGGATGACTTCATGTGCTTTCCCAGAGGGCACACAAGCAGATAACGCCCCACTTTGTAGACGCGGGGATCGGGAGACACAGCGTTGGCCGCTTTGGGTTTCTTGTACTGATTAGCCAGCCAGGGCCCTCCAGGCGGACGAAGTCTTCAGCAACTGGCCCAGGAGGGAAACACAGCAGGGAGAGCCCAGAATGCTGACTTCTGCCTGGAAGGTTCTGTGGAGAAGCATCTGAGCTGGGCCTTGCTGGGTGGTGTGTAGCAGAGGGGATGGGCAGAGCCATGGCACAGAGAGGCTGAGAAGTTGGCTGCTGAGTAGGTTCTGAGGGTAGGGCAGGGTAAAGGCAGAGACAGAGAGCAGAGCCCCTGCTGGTGTCCTTGGATTCCCCCCGGTGGGCATGTGCAGGGGGGCCCAGGCGGCCATCGTGATGGCTCAGGAAGTCACAAAGGCGCCAATTGGGTGCAAGTAAGAGCAAGAAGGCAGTGGCCTGACAGTTACCAGAGGCAGAATCTACACAAGCCTGGCAGCTGGGAAGACACGGCCCGTGATGCAGGAGGGGGTGATGCTCTACCGTAGATCACAGAACATACTGGGGCTGCCCTGGGGCCAGGCATAAGGATATTCCTGTGAGTGTGGTGGAAACAGATATTTAGAAGCAGGAAAACCCTAGTACAGCAGGAACAAGGGCAAAGCAACATGTTAGCAATTGCATTTTGAGGAGGCACAGCGAGGAGTCAGGAGTCTCAGCTGTAGTCAGGAGGTAAGCGGTGAAGGTTGCCAGGGCTCTAGTCCGGGGTTTATCATGGTCCTGGAGGCCACAGAAAGGTCCCTGGCTCCCCCACCTGTCCGTTATATGACCACATGAAAAGCAGCCTGCGTGGCCACCGAGACCCCATCGACTCCTTCAAGTTCTTAGGAGCAGTCCGGGCGACAGCTCGCAGTCCTGAGCAAGTGCAGGTGCTTGTCTGAGTCACAGGCTGGTGGAGTGCAGCTCAGCCCTAGGTTTCTACAAAATAGGGTGCAGGTACCCCAATGGTGCAGAGCTGACTGAGCCGAGCCCCCAGGATTGTCCCCAAACTCCATTCACACCCCTACTACTGTTCTAGGGGTTTCCCTGAGGATGGCGATCTCTCTCCTCACCAGTGACTTGGGATCAGGGTATGTCAGGCTGGCAACCTCGCTCTCCTCAGCCCTGCCGAGGCGTGCCCGGCCTCGCTCTCCTCAGCCCTGCCTGGATGAGCTCAGTCAGCAGCCTAGCGCGCCTCAGCCCTGCCGGAAGCGTGGCGGGCCGCCGGCCTCGGTCGGCCCAGGCAGCGCGGGCTGCGCGGCAGTGACGTGGACACTGAGCGCCTCACTCCGCGCAGCCCAGGGAAGCGGCCTGCGTAGCGGGGAGGGGCCGGACGGCTCCCGGAGCGCGAGCCCAGGAAGGGAAGGCGGGGAGGGAGGAGCGCGCCAGCAGCGTAGGACCCGGGGGTCTCCTCGCCCGGCCCCGCCTCGGTCCACGTCGCCCTTTCCCCGGCCAATGCCCGCTCCCGCCGCCCGGCCCGGCCCTCTCGCCGGCCGCCCGCATAGGCGGCCCGGGCGCCGGAAGTGACGCGCGGCCGGTTTCCTAGACGACGACACCGGAAGCGGGGGGTGCGCCGGCGGCGGAGGGCGGCGGTCCTGGCTGCTCGGTGGCCTCAGTGCTCGGCCGGCTGTGCGCGGTTCGCAGGCCCTGTCCGCTCCGCGCCTCCGCCCGCGCCCGATATGCGCCCCGCCGCCCGGGCGTAGCGCGGCGCGAGCGCGCAGCCCGCGGGATGAGCACGGCCGGCGGCCGGGGCAGCGGGTGTCCGCGCCCGCGGCCAGCGCCCGGCAGCCTGCTGGCGGCCGCGGCGGCGCTCTGCCTGCTGGCCGTCACGGCCGTGTGCGGGGCGGACGCCGCGCCCATGAGCCGGGAGGAGAAGCAGAGGCTCGGGTAAGGGCGTGCGGAGGGGAGGGTCCGGCGCCCGCTGGGGCCCCTGACGTTGCACCGGGTCCCGGCGGCACGCTGCTGCAGGAGCCCGGAGGAGGTGCACCTGCTCCCCCAGCCGAGAGGCGTGTCCGCGGGAGGGACGGGGCCGGTGCGGCTGTCGGCCGGGCTCCGGGCGTCCAGCTGGGACGGCGGCAGTCCCCTGCGGCTGAGGTCGCTGGTTAGGCCCCCCGGGTTAGCCAGCCCCCGGCCCGTGAGGCTGCGCTCCTCTGGCCAGAGCTCCCGACGTTTCGGTCGTGGTACCCCCAGCTGCCCGCCCGGCTCCGGGGAGCGCGCTAAGGGAGGGGACAGCCGGGTAGGCGCACGCGGAGGGGGCACAGCCTGCACTTTGCCCCGTCCCGCCTGCAAGCAGGAGAAAAGGCGGGCGGGCCGGCCACGTCCCTGGTGCTGGAGTGGACAGAGAGGACTCCTGTCCCACTGACTGCTTCCTTTAGACCTAGTCAGCTCGTGGTAAAATAGCAGTAGAGATGGCTTGATGGAACAAGATGAAGTGTCAGCCATCGAAACACAACTGCCTTTTCCGAGAGTTTTTACTTGGAAGAGAGCCGCTTGGTAACTCATGCTTGATCAGAATTAGAATGGCAGGGAGAGAGAGATCTTCCACCTGCTGGTTCCCTCCTGAAATGGTTGAACAGCCGGGGCTGGGCCAGGCCAAACCCGGGACCCAGGAACTTGGGAAGGGCAGGGAATCCTGCACTTGGGCCACCTCTGCTTCTCAGGCGCGTTGGTGGAGCTGCGTCCCTGGCCCTGGACGCTGGAGTCCTGAGCCGCGGCTTCACTGGCTGGGCCACGGCACCTGCTCCCAGGATGGATTTTTAACTGGAACTCTGCAGCCAAGTTGGCATGAGCTTTTTAGCTAAGCTTTTGGAATCATTTCCCAAAGTGAGACTTGTTCCTCAGGTCTGTCGCATTCTGTCCCATCAGCCGGCCCCCTCTGACTAACCCTGCGAACCCCAGAGACTGACCTGGCTGCCTTGCGCTCTGGGAGTTTCCCGACATCTGCAATCGGATTCATTAGTCCAAATAATGACTTATGATACGAAGCAGAACGTGTCCCACCCTTCTCCCTACACCCCCAAACCAAACAGATAAGACAAGTTGTGAGGCGAGGGCAGTTGTGGTTGCTTGCAGTTTGTGGTGTGTGGGATTTGCCAGGTCCTCCGCGGTCATGGCCTTCAAGGAATGCATTAGGGTTGGCTTGTTCGGGATTTTAGTTGTTAGGACAGTGAATTTTGCAAAGTTATCTTCTTTATTGGAGAATGAAATATAGGAGTCCACTTTCTGTCCATGTTGGCAGATAGTCTAACTTTGAAAAAAGCTGACTTACAGATTGTTTAAAATAAGTAAAGCTGTGGATCTTGTGCTAATATGCTTTTGTCTTGTGGCTGCTTCTGTTTGAGATAGTAATTATTGGGCTGTTCTGCGCTGACACATGACTTTGTTAAGACTTTGATGTGTAAGTCTGAGCATCTGTCCATGACATGCGTGCCCTTTTAGGTCCCTGCTGACCCTGGGCTGTGTGAAGGGCTGCCTCCTGTCAGCAGTGGTTGACCTTGACCACAGCAAGGTCGGCTGGGGTGCAGGTGCAGTCTCTGGGTTTCCAGTCACTGGGGTACTGATGTTATGTGGAGGAGAAAGCCTCCATTCTCACCTTTCAGCACAGGTGCCTGGGGGACACTGCAGTGGAGGTAGTTATATCAGACAGGTGTCTGGGGGACACTGCAGTGGAGGTAGTTATATCAGACAGGTGCCTGGGGGACATTGCAGTGGAGGTAGTTATATCAGACAGGTGCCTGGGGGACATCGTCAGTGGAGTTGCAGTTATATCACTGATTTTATGGGTTAGTCACCTGCAGTGGTCCAGGGCTCCTGGAACCTACGCCCTGACTTTCTGTAATCGGGTCCTCCGGAACTGTGCTCTGTGGGGAAACTTAGGAAGAGTTTTTGTCCTGGCAGAGATGGTGACATCTTGTTTTTAATGATGAGGTGTTTCCGGTGGCGGTTATACATAAAAGTTGTTGGGAGGTTTTTCAGTTTTCAGGTTGGAGTGTTCTGGATTATTTTTAGCTATGTTACTTATTATTAGGACCTGGAAGTTAGTTATTTTCTCGTAATTTTATGATTATTAAGAGTTCCTTATCTTTGACTACATTTAAAAAAAGTTTGATTAATTTGAGCATCAGGTTGAGACTGGGCTCCCATTGCCTGGTCCATTGCCTGGATGCCCCAGAGGGATGGAAGCTGGGGACCGGGACACCAGCCAGGCCTCGCCAGCCAGGGAATCCAGCCCATGGTGCTCACGGTCTTCACCAGCGACCCAGGCCCTGTAAGTTGGGGTACAGGGGTCTTACAAGGCCCACTCGCATCTTAAAGATGACAACTGCAATGCAGCAGGAGGCCCTATGAAAATGTCACCTGTTTGAACTTTGGAAAAGCAAGTGTTAAAAAGACATTTGTTCGGCTGTTCTTCTGTAGTGAGCTAGTTAGAATTCTGACCTCTGTCCACAAGGTAGCCCTCACACCCCTCACACCCCTCAAGCCCTCCTGCCCCCTCAGCCCCTCGAGCCATCAAACCCTTCTGCCCCTCGCGCCCCTCAGGCTCTCCAGGCCCTCCACCCCTCACTCCCCTCACTCCCCTCAAGCCCTCCTGCCTCTCAGCCCCTCATGCCCTCTCGCCCCCATGCCCCCTCAACCCAGGTCTTTAAGCCCGTTGTGCCCCTCATGCCCCGACGTGTGGTGCTGGGTTCTGAGCCCAGCCCAGGGTGTTGCTCTGGGCAGGGCGGCTGTGCCTTTAGTGAGCCTCCGTGCAGCCCTGGAGACGCAGCTGGCCAACACCTGGGCTTCTCTCTTTGAGCAGGAGTTTCCTTGCCACAGAAATGGCTACTGTTTGGTTTTTGACAGCTTTTTGAGAGAGAACAACATAAAATACATCTTTTGTAAATGTGAAAAGTTTTGAAAATGCAAAATGGATGTGGAAGCAGGTTTGGTGGTCTTAGCTTAAGGGGGATGTCAGGGGCTTGATGGAATGCTGGTTCCGGTCAGCCCACCGTGAGGCCTCAGGCTCGGGAGGGGCGGCGAGGGGCCCCTGGGCGGAGGTGCTGCCAGCAGCTGTGAGAGACTCGGCACCTGCAGGAGGAACAGCTGCTTGGTCAGTAATGACTCCCTTTCTGGTCACCGAGTGCACCCACAGTTCTCTCGGGTGAAAATCACGAGGCGAATTGTACCCGAGTGAGAGGAGCTGAGCTGCCCGTGTGATGCCAGGCCCTGGCTGCCAGCTGGCGTTGTCTCCTGACTTTTTGTTTGTTTCTGATTGGTATGTTTTGTAAGGAGAATTAATTTTTTTGACAGACAGTAAATAGACTATACTTAACTGTTTCCCATTTCTGCTTTTCTAAATTAGGAATCAAGTACTGGAAATGTTTGATCATGCCTATGGTAACTACATGGTAAGTGGAAAGCGTGTTTTTCCCGAGTTTCTGGGAGCTGATTGCTGTGAGCACGGGCACCTGGACGCACGAAGCTTGGAGCACCAGCTTGTTTTGGACAGAGGAACAAGGATTTGAACCATATGGCTGCCGCAGGCCTTGGGGAGGCAGTTCATTGAGGAGATAGCCGCAAGTAGGTTATGGACCGCTTGGCGCTGGCAGCAGGCTCGTTGAGTGCTGGGTACAGCTCCGTGTGTGGGTATAAGCAAAAACAAAGGTGTTATCGCTGACTTTAAGGGAAGTTATTCCCTTAATTTAAAGATGATATTTCTAGTATTGTTTCATAGTATTGTGAAGAAAGTGGAGTCAGAGAAGTGCTGGGCCATCTCTATGCACGTTGCCCCTCGGGAAGCTGCCCCGAGTGTGCCCTGCCGTGTGCACGGCTGACCCTGTGCTGGACTGTCGGAGAGCTGTGTGACAGGGCCCCTTGGGGAGAAGAAGTGAGAAGAGTGAGAATTCACGTGTCCAAGGATCTGAGAGAAGTTCTTGAAAGGGGCATTAGGAGAAAACTGCATGCATTGTCACATTTTTTTGCACCAGATAAATACCCCGGTCTGTTCCCCGTGGAGGCTTGAAGTCCCCTCATGCTGTGGTGTGTGACTTTAGTGTGCTGGTGCTGAATTCTGTCTGTGTGGATTTACACTTCCCCGAGTCACGTCCCCACAAACACAGCACAGTTCTAAAGCACACGACAGAATCCGGGTACCTCATATTTGAAGCTAGTTGGAAATCTTTTCTAGTTTGTATGTTCAAAACCTGTTGGCTTTCTGAGAATGAGAAGTGTGTAGGTTTTAGAGTCCTGTGTCATAGTTACTAACTAGGCCAAAGCCAGGAGCCAAGAGCTTTATCTGGGTCTCCCACGTGGGTGGCAGGGGCGCAAGCACTTGGGCCATCCTCTGCTGCTTTCCCAGCTGTTAGGGAGCCGTGGGTTGCAAGTAAAGCAGGTGGGACTTGAACTGGTTCCGTATGGGAGGCCTGCTGTGCCATAGCGCCGGCTCCCTCTCTAATTTCTTTGTAGTTATTGTGCCTGGACCATCAATGCCGACTGAATTTTTTTTTTTGAAATAGCTGAGTACTTAGACCAAATCAAATAATGGTTTTTTTTTTTTTTTTTTGCATTTTATTATGGTGGTACGTCTGACTTTTAAACTCCAAGGAATAACTGCATAAACTTCATTAACCGTTAAGGCACAGAACCCTTCAGGGTCTGTAAACCTCTTGGCCTTGTTTTCCCTTCCGCCCATGCCTGCTGAGTGCTGTCGCCTTTACTCATTTCTCAGCCATCTCTCTGACAGTTCCCGCCTGCCGAGGTATAGGGGCTTTCTCCAAAGTCAGGCTGGATCCTCTGGGGTGGCTGTGCCAGATCCCTGAGAAGTGGGGGCAGGGGCCGCCTGCCTCCCCTGGGGTGTCTGGCTTTGGGGCCTGGCGGCTGCAGGCACATCCACACATATGTCCACGTGTCCCCCCATGACTGTGCCATCTGCTCTGCTCGTCATCGGGGTTGGCCTCTGAAGCATGTGCATGTTGCATCCCAGGTCGTGCTGGATGTGTGCTATTCCAGCGTTCTGCTAAGAGTGGCGGGCTCTCTGACAGTCTTCCCCCGTAGAAGGGGCCTGTCGCTGGGGCCCGGTTGTTCTGGCTCAGCCCTCCCTGCAGTGCAGCAGGAATTCTCGTATGGTGCCTGGCCTGCAGGTCGTATTGACGGCGATGTTCTGGCCACGCTGTCTGGCTGGACCTGGCTGCCCACTCAGGCTGCGATTTGCCCACGGTGAGTTGCATAGATGGCGTTCTCAGTTTCCGAGGCAGCGGGAGCCTGTTGTCTGTGCCACGTTGGCAGGACCTTCCCCGGCCCCAGGCTGCAGGGGCACGGGCTTCCCTTCGTGTGTTCTCAGCATTGTGGGTGAGTGAGTTTGCAGGATAATTTTCACGATGAGAACGTCTCCCGCAGAGCCCTGAGTTTAAACAGAGCTGGTAAGCCTAGTTTGCTTGATTTCATGAAAGAGATGATTAGTCTGTATAATCCAGGCCACATGTATCTTCCTGTGGATTCCTAAATCTTTTTTTCTTTCTTAGTGATGCTTCTCTTACCCTTTGGTGTCTCTTTATATGTTTTTTTAGGGACTTGGGTTGTGGCATAGTGCACTAGACTTCACCTGAGGTGCTGGCATCTATGTGGATGCTGGTTCATCCCTAGGAGGCTCTACTTCCGACCTAACGCCCAGCTGGCATGTCCGGGATGGTGGTAGGGGACGTCCCAGGAGCTGGGAGTCACTCCTGCACGAGGCTCTGGCTCCTGGGTCCTGCCTGGCCCAGCCCCAGCACTGGTGGCTGTTTGGGGAGATGGACCAGCTGATAGAAAATTCTCTGTCCTTCCTTTTGTGTAATTCTTTTACATAAATTGGAAAATCAGTGCTTCCTAACACACAGTTCAGCATTCCAGCCGTCCTGCTCTGTGTCCTGGGTTAGTGTGCACACACGGTTCTGTGTGCGGCTGGAGTAGGTTTTGCTTTGCACCTGAAACAGCCGTACCAGTCCCTGGAGTCAAAGTCTGTTAGCGGTGAACGGGTGTTGAGGTGGGAGGATGTCAGGGCCAGTGTGTGAGGCCCCTCCAGGCTGGCCCGTGGCTGGCCCTGCTCCTTAGCCTCTGCTGGCCAGCACCCTCGAGAGTTCCCTCTCCCCTGTCCCGTCCCAGGCTTTGTGCCATATGGCTCCGAGGGTTTGACTCCAGGGGAGAAATGCAAGCAGTGTTACCCACAGGGAAGAGCCTTCCTGGGGAGGGGCTTGCCAGTGCTCGGGTCTGGCTCTGGGGCAGCCTTCCAGGTCTCCTGCCAGTCTTAGGTGCCTTCCTCGTGCCCTCCCAACTTAGTGGCCTGGAGCTGCTTTTCGCCACCCTGGGGGTCCCTGCCCTGGGAGGCGCTGCGTATGGCGTCACTGGCTTAGGGTCTGGCCTTCAGCAGGGCGCTCCCCAAGGCTGTGGGTTTCAGTTACAACACAGTTTGTTCAGTTTCTGATTTTGGCTATTTTAGGGAGACATTTCATTGGGATGTTAATTGGAGTTTAACAGGACTAATGACGAAAGTCTTCCCATGTGCTGATTTGCTCCTTTGCTGTTTGTCTCCTTTTTTTCTTTTTGAAGATTTATTTATTTTTATTGCAAAGGCAGATATGCAGAAACAAGGAGAGACAGAGAGGAAGATCTTCCATCCTCTGATTCTCTCCCCAAGTGGCCGCAATGGCCAGAACTGAGCCAATCTGAAACCAGGAGCCAGGAGCCTCCTCTGGGTCTCCCACGTGGGTGCAGGGTCCTGAGCCTTTGGGCCATCCTCAACTGCTCTCCCAGGCCACAGGCAGGGAGCTGGATGGGATATGAACTGGTGCTCCTCTGGGGTCTAGGAGATACACAGTGAGGATTTAACCATGAGGCTATCGTGCTAGGCCCTGTTTTTGATGAAGCATTTGATGCAATCTTTTTCATTTTAAAACAGGTCATTTGGTGTTACTGACTTGTTAAAGTTATTGAATATTAAAGCTTGTTCCTTTACCTCTGTGTCCCTGGAAGCACTTGGCCTGTGGTGAAAGTTGACTCAGGCATCTGTAGTGTGGCTATGCAGCTGCGCAAGAGCTGTGTGCCTGTGCCTGCAGGGGGCGCTAGGCTCGGAGCTGGGTGTGTGGGTGTCGTGCTGTCTGCTTAGTGCGGTTGCAGGAAGCCCTCGGCTCACGTGACTCAGCACCGTTTTATGGATTTCCTTGTGAGAGTGTTTGGGCGTGTTACGTTAAGTTGACCCCTGAGCATCTTACATTTCTGATATGATTGTAATTGTAGCTTTTCTGCTCTGCAGTTCTGCTTGTTGATGTTACACAGACATCCTGCAGCTTTGCTAATTGCTTTGTTATTTCTAGTAGCTTGTTTGGGTCTAAACCTTAGGATTTTCTACCTGGTCTAGCAAGTCATCAGCAAAGAAAAATTTCAGCTTTTGTCTTTCCGGTCTGTGCCTTTTGGTCCTTTTTCTTGTCTTTCTGTGGTGGCTTGTGCCAGTTGTTTACAAAAACCAAACCGGTTAAGATGTGCTGAAGAGTTGAGCCTGGTGCGATGGCTTGGTGGTTGATTCTTGGCTTGCTGTTCTATGTGGGTGCTGGTTCGTGTCCCAGCTGCTGTATTTCCCATCCAGCTTCCTGCCTGTGGCCTGGGAAAGCAGCAGAGGACGGCCCAAGGCCTCGGGACCCTGCACCCGTGTGGGAGACCTGGAAGGAGCTCCAGGTTCCTGGCTTCCAATCGGCTCAGCTCCGGCCATTGTGCCACTTGGGGAGTGAACCAGAGGATGGAAGATCTTTGTTTTTCCTTCTCTCCATAGATATGTCTTTCTGATAAAAAGAAATAAATCTTAAAAAAGAGGTATTGAAGAATCTGGAAGCTTTCAGTTCCATCTGACGTTGAGAGCAGACTTACGTTCACAGACGCTGTCCTTTGCAGTGGTTAGTTGAAGACGTCAGGGCGTCCTGTTTTTGTCGCTCCTGTCCGTTCTGTCCCTTCTGTCCCAAAAGGACAAAGTGTTTATGAATCTGATCACCTGGATAAGTGGACTCCTAGACATCTGAAAAATGGGTTGAGTTAATGTAGAGGAGGAATAAAAGGAAACGGGGGCCTGGCGCAATAGCCTAGCAGTTAAAGTCCTTGCCTTGCACATGTTGGGATCCTGTTTGGGTGCCGGTTCATGTCCTGGCTGCTCCACTTCCCTTCCAGCTCCCTGCTTGTGGCCTGGGAAAGCAGTCAAGGACTGCCCAAAGCCTTGGGACCCTGCACCCGTGTGGAGACCTGGAAGAGGCTCCAGGCGCCTGGCTTCAGACTGGCTGAGCTTGGGCCATTGTGGTCAGTTGGGAGTGAATCAGCAGACGGAAAATCTTCCTCTCAGTGTATCTGACTTTCCAGTTAAAAAAAAAATAGGAAAAGCAGTAGAGGTGAGGTGTGAAAACAGAAGTGAGAAGGTGCGTGGTTTCCTGGTTGTTAGCATGCAGTATCAGAAGGTGACAGGTGGCTGCTTGTCATTTGGTTCTTTCAGTTCAGGGAGGAGTGTCTGCCCCAACGCAGGGACCTGGAACAGAAGGCCAAGAATGTACGCAATATTGAAAATTAAGTGTGTTTGGCATTTCTTGTAACTTGCTTTATGATGATTTTTTTTAGATTTCTTTTTATTCCTGTGGAGGGAGAGGCATAGCGCGGGTCCCAAGGGCCGCGGCTGCCAGGGCCGTCCAGAGCCTCCTCCGCAGGCTCTCGGGGAGCTGTTCTGAAAGGGGAGCAGCAGGCACTCTGGCAGCCTTGTGGGGAGCAACTTGCTCACCCCCTGTGCTCTTTGGTTTTGCTGAGATCTGCCTCTGCCTGGCTGTGGCTTGGCTGTAGCTCAGCCTTGACTGGAGCGTTTGGAGGGGCACCGTGGCACGGAGGGTTCCCTGTTGTCGGCTTGTACTCTGACTGCCGTCTGCGTGCCTCTGTGCTCTCCCTTGGGGTGCTGACGGCTGGGTCTTCCTGGCTGAGTCACCCCTGCTGCTTGGTTGGCCGGAGAGACCCCGGCTCCCCCCGCGGCTGGGGAGCCTGGGCTGGAGGGCGGGGCGCTTGCCACGGAGTGCCACGTCGGCATTGCTTCGGGCCTGCCAGCTCACCTGCAGAGTGCTTTGTGGTTAACCCAAAGAAAGGGCTGTGGTTGTATTTTTATCTTGAACCTTGAAACAAAGGGGCACAAAGTACCTGGTTCAAAACCCCCTCATTTGATTACCCTGGTTTCTGATGTTTAAATAGGTCAAGGTTTGAAGTCCGTATTTAGAGTTTAGATTCATGTTTAGTTTTACACAGGGTTGTTTGCGTATGCAGGTGTTGTATAGAGCTAAAAATAATGTGAAATTTTCTAAACGGTGACTTAAAATAGAAACTTACTCAAAATTAACATTGGAATAATCCTTGTGCAAAGTATCTTTCAAAATACACTAGCAGCTTGACTTCTGAGCGTTTCTGTGTATTAAATATGAAACGATAAAGCAAAGCAGTGTGTGGTCTGGGAAGTCATTAGGAATCTGACAGGCAAAAGATTAGGAGTTGATGCTGGCGTTTAGGTGAGTATTAAAATGAGCACGTGCTTTGCTGGGCTGGGCCCTCAGCAGTGCCAGATGCCATGGTCCCGGCTCCTCAGCCCGGGCAGGTGCCCGCAGCGCTGGCCTCTCCTGGGGAGTTTGGCGCTGCCTGTGCGTGCCCTTCCTTTGTCCTTCCGTTGACCGTGTGTTGGTCTGCTGTGTGAGCGCTTGAGCTCAGCAAGGAGCAGGAATCACATGCAGATGATTTACAAGGTGCAGAAGACGCGAAGAGGCTCAGACCCAGGGCCAGTGCAGGAACTGAGTCGTGTCACGGCAGGGATGTCCTGACCGTTTCCTGATCCTCCAGTGGAAGTGAGGCACAAGACAACCAGGAACCCCAGAGGACACTGCAGGCGAGCGGTGGGCTGTGGGGAGAGCGGCTGGGAGGCTACAGAAGCCGTGTGCGTCAGCCTCACTCGGCAGCCACCTGGCACTGGTGTCAGACTCTTGGGAGTGCCAATGGAAATGCAGAGTGGAAAAGTTGACAGTGTTGAGTGTATTGTAGCTCAGAGTGTTAGGAAAGGGTAGGACCCCCCATGAGGTGGGCACTTGGTTGGCCATGCCATCCCTCTGGCTGCTCAGCCCTGGCTGCATGGCCACACTGCCCTTCCGTCTGCAGCTGCTCCCGGTGTTTATTAGGGAAGTTCCTGACAGGAAGCTTCGGGCAGCCTCGCCTCTGAGTGGGACTAGGGTGGCCTCCTTGAGTGTCTGGAACAGCCTCACGGTAACATTCCAGGACGGCTCTTCTTCCGGGGGCCTGTTGATGCCACCATGAATGTCACTTCATAGTTGGTGTAATTGAACTTTGGTCTTTGTTGGTCGATGCCCTTTCAAGGATCTCTGTGTGTAAACCGACACAGGGCTGTCAGCCTTGGCAGGGAGGTGGCACAGTGGCACGCTGGCTCTGGCGATCGGTCATTGAGAACTCGGAGGCGATGTCAGGAGCCCTCGCCAGAAGGAGCACCTGTCTGATGGAGTGAGTGCTTTGAGAACTGAGGAGCAAGTGATGAAGTGTGCCTTACGCAGTTGCCACTAGTGTGCCGGGTAGCTGAAATTGGGACAATGTTGGGTGTTTATTTGACTTAATTACAGTAATTGAAGCTTGTGCAGAGGGAAGCCCAGCCAAGAGCAGACCCCTGACGATGACCTCCCCGGCAGAACCCGCGGAGGCGGGGCCAGGTGGCAACTGGCTGGCCCGTTCTTGGCAGACAGTTGGTGGTGTTGTCCTGAACTGGGATTCGCGGTGAACCAGTGGCTCTGGTCTTTCCCCTCCGCATGAGCCTGCTGCATCAGGGCGGTCTTCAAGGGACTCTGTGAGGACAGCACAAAGCTCTGGTCTGAAGGTGGGAATTCTCTGGAAGCAGCACCTGACCTAGAGAGCCCGTGGGGCTTGTGGCTGAGTGCAGCCAGAGGCCATGGCCGAGGGGCTTGGTGCCCACGCGGGATGCTGCCGCCGCCGCTGCTGCCGCCAGGGCAGCTAGAGTCTCAGAGCTCATGTTTCCAGTCCAGCTGCAAGCTCAACACTGCCGTTAAACAGTTTACTCAGCATCTCGTTGAGCTTACCCTAGGTGGGAAGGAAGATTCCTGCATGTATTTAATCACCATCTAGGCTAGAAATGATCTGCTAATTAAGTCCTAAAGCCGCAGTCCACATTGTGGAGTGCCTATTAATGAACCAGTTTATAGTGTGAAGTGATAGAATGGTAAACTCTGTTTCTCTCTGGAAGACCAAATTGGTAAAGATGCCAGTTATTTTCAGATGAAGCTCTTCCTGTCAAAACTGCTCTGTGGGGAGAGGGAATGGGCCTTGTGGAATGTGGTGCCAGCACCCCAGATCTAAGCATGAATTAAGACCTGGCTGCTCACTTCTGATCCAGCTCTGCTGATGCACCTGTGGAGGCAGCGGCAAGTGGCCCAATTATCTGGGTCCCTGCCGCTCAGGTGGGAATCAGGATGGTGGGCCTGGCTCCTGGCTTTCCGCTGGGCCAGCCCTGGCTGTTGCAGCCATTTGAGGAGTGAGCCGGCGGACAGAAGGTGTCTGTCCTTCTGTTAGGAATTGACAGATCTTTCTAAGAGGTCAGTAGGATTCTAAGGACATTTCCAAGTTATTTAGAAAGGATATCGAGAAAGGAAAGGTAGGACCATGACGCGAACCACTGTGGAGTGAGTAGGTGCGTCGCAATCTCAGCAGCGCGTTTGGATGGTGTGAAGTGGCAAAAGGGAAGGCTTGTGTGAAGAAAGCTACCTGGAGGTGGGTACAGGGCCTGGCAGCTGAGGTGCTGGTACCTCTGTGAGGGCAGGTTCTGGCTTCTGCCCCTCTTCCAGCCTCCCAGGGAGATGGCAGGGACTGGCTCAACTGCTTGAACCCCTGCTGCCCACCCGAGGACACTGCACTGAGCTCTTGGTTGAGTTCTTAGCTCCCACTTCTGGCTATGCCAGCTGAGGCCATTGAGGGCATTTGGGGAGTGAATTAGTGGATGGCAACTCACTGTCTTGGTGTCCTTGCTTTTCAAGTAAAACAGCGATTTTAAAAAAGCGATACTTAGAAAGTGGACTGTTTAGGGGGTGGCAAATGTATTTACATTCCTAGTGAAGGTCACGTTTAAACAGTTGGAGAAACATTAGCCAGGGTGAAGCAGAGAGGGAACATTCCAGGAAATAGGAGAGGAAAAAATGACAGCAAGGGGCACCTGGAGACTGACAGACACAGGAAAGCAGTGGACTTAACAGTGTGGAGTTGCAGTGACCGATACCTCAGTGGCATTCAGTGAGTGGCAATCTGAACTGCACCAGCAGCTGGAACTCTACCAGCAAAATGTGGAAAGGGACATTCACCCAGAGCTCAGGAGGTGAACCTAGACAAAGAACTGCCTGTTCTGCTGGTCTGTCTGATTTGACCAGCAGCAGAGAAAGAGCAGCGAATCCCAGACAGGCAGTGCAGGAACAGGGTGGGTTATACAGCGTGGTTCGCCCCCTAGAGCCGACTCGGGCACCATTTTGTGTAGGAAGGCAAAGGCTATGGGACAAGACTGCACATGCACTGAGCTGGGAGTGAACTCATTGCTGGCTCAGTGAACTGCAGCAACATAGCATTCTACAGGCTCCACCCAAGATGGGTCAGGTTAATCCTCAGACCTGATGGCCAGCAGATCAAAAACACTAGTGGGGCACATCAGACACCATTTTGCACAGGGTTGCAAAGGTTTGAAGACTGTAGGGACAACAGTGAAATGTGCATGCACTGAACTGGACATGAACTCACTAAGCTTAGTGCATTGCATTGGTCCCACAGGGAAAATAATACCGAGTTTGGCATCATACAGGTCAGAATAGGTTTGTGTGGCCCTCCGACCTGACGGCCAACAGCTTCCTGGCTACAAAGGGCACCTGGTGTCTCCCTAATCCTTGGACCTGCTCCAACTGAAAGTAGGAAAAAGATTGTACAGACAACGGTATAGTCTCTGTACGATATCACAGGAGGTGGAGAAGAGGTAGGCCAGCAGCTGGTCCTATGGAGACCATTGTGGGAGTCTAACATAAGAACCCAGACCTGGAACTCGCTGGAGGGAGTGACACAAGTGACGGCAAACAAGAAGCAGTGTACCAACTGCAATACATAAGATCAAACTGTAGACCTGTGGGTGACAGAGCTTAGAAACCTGCCCCAAGGAGAAGAATCTGATAACTAGAAGTGCAATGACCAAGAGCAGAAGAAGACGCAAAGGCACAATAAATGTTATTGAAGACTCCCCTGCAAAGGAGCAAAACTCTGTGCCAATCTCAGAGTTAACTGAGGAAGACATTGAGAAATGGGAGATTCAGAATTCAAAACACTTGTTACAAAGCTTCTTAACAAGGAGAAGCACATAATATAGGAGTTCAAGAAAATTTAACGATCAGTCTGGAGAACACTCAAACAACTCAAAATCTGCGTACCATATGACCCAGCAATAGCGCTCCTAGGAATATATCCAAAACACCTGTTTCACGACAAACCAACATACATCCCTATGTTCATAGCAGCACAATCGGTAATTGCAAAAACATGGAAGCAACCGAAATGCCCATCAGCAGGAGATTGGATAAGAAAGCTTTGGTTCATCTACTCCGTGGAATACTACTCAGCTATTAAAAAAAACAAAATGCAGTTCTTTGTGGCTAAATGGGCCCAACTGGAAACTATAATGCTAAGGGAAATGAGCGAATCCCAAAAGGTTAAATACCACATGTTTGCCTTGATTTAACCTGTAATTTTTGTTTGTTTGATTGTTAGTTTTTGAACCTGTCATTGATACTGTCTCAACCCATGTGTTTTGAAGAATTGAACTTGCATTATTTTTAACATATTGTTTACTCAATACTATGTCAATTAATTCCATAACATTGTATATTGTTGCTGATGTTTTGTTGGGGCTTTTAACTGACCGGAACTTTACTCTGTTAGCTCTACCTTCAGACCAGAGAAGGTCTCCCCAAGAGGCCACTGAACTTATCTGGACAATAAGATGCTGGACTTTATGCTAGGTATATGCTTGCAATGAAGGAATCTCAACTGAACTTGAACTGTGGTTATGCAACAAGGTGGAGGAATCCACCATGGGGGGAGGGTAGTGGGAGGGGTGGGGGGAATCCCAGTGCCTATAAAACTGTATCACATAATACAATGTTAATAACAATTAAAAAAAAGTAATAAAAAAAAGAAAATTTAAGGAACATGTCACACAGGAAGTGAATCAAATGAAAGCTGATATATCAAAAATTAAGAACATAGTGGAGAAAATTAAAAGTACAATACAGAGCCTCCAAAATAGAATGAATGAAGCAGAAGAAAGAATCTCAGAATTGGAACATATTTTTTGTCACCAGGGGGAAATAAACAAAAAGGCTGGAAACAGCTAGGTCAATCTAAAAAAAAAAAAAAAAGTATTCAAGAACTGAAAGACACTATTCAAAGGCCAAATAATAAGAGTTATGGGAGTCGCAGAAGGTGCAGAAAGAGAAGCTGGGATTAAAGGTGTGTTCAATGAAATAATAATGGAAACTTTCCCTAATCTAGAGAAAGGATTGGGAAACAATACCCAGGAGGGGCACAGAACTCCCAACAGGGCTGACCAAAAGGGATCTTCACCACAACACATGATAATCAAGCTCTCTTCAATTGAACATAAGGAAAAGATCCTGAAATGTTAACGTGAAAAAAATCAGTTGACGTATAAAGGAATGCCAATTAAACTCATAGGAGACCTCTTACAGGAAACTCTACAGGCAAGAAGAGAACAGAGTGACATTCCTGATTCTAAAAGCAAAAAATTGTCGGCCCAGGATAATGTACCCAGCAAAGCTTTTCTTTGTCTTTGAAAATGTAATGAAATTCTTCCACAGTAAAGAAAAGTTAAGGAGTATGCCTCTTCCAGACCTGCCCTACTAATGATACTTGAAGATGTTCTCTTGACAGAGAAGATGAATAGCACCCACCAAAACCAAAGGCAAATGTGAAGAACATCCCAGTAAAATGACAACACAAGACTAAACCAGGGAACAACCCATTGCTAAAATGACAGGATCAAATTACCACCCATTCATCTGTAACCCTAAATGTAAATGGCTTAATCTCAGCAATCAACGTCGTAGATTAGTAGACTGGATTAAAAATCAAACCCCATCGATTTGTTGCCTATAGAAGACATATCTCACCAACAAAGATCAGCGGAAACTATATCATGGATTTTGATTTTTGTTTTTTAGTTTAATCTCTTCAAAATACTTTCTTCCTCATTAAATTCTTCAATGACTCATAGATCATACAGTAGCATCATTTTATTAAAGAAGATTCTTCATGTTCCTTTCTTCAGTGATGTATTAGTCATTCAGTAGCATGTTATTTAACTTCATGGCATTTTTAATTTCTTCTTTTCTTCCTGTGGTTGATTTTATATTGTGGCTTTTGCTTTAAGGGGATGTCTAGTAACTGTGTAATGGAGACTAGCATATCCAGATGTGAGGATACAATGCAGTATGCATCTCAACTTCCAGACAAAGACGGACTCCCAGTGAAGATGGACTCCCAATAGGATGCTGGACTCTGCCATTGTCCATGCCCGCAGTAATGGACGTATGACTGTGTATGAAGAACTATGCTATAATAATAATTTAGGGGAACTCAGTGATGGGGGAGGTAGAAGGGACTTGGGGAGGGAGCAAGGGAAATCCCAGGGCCTAGGGAACTGTATCATAAAATGATAATAATAATAAAAAAAAGAAAAGAAAAAGCAAAATAAATAATACCTGAGAATTAAAAAAAAATTCCTGGTTCACGTCACAAACAAGAATTTGGTCCCAGGCAGAGGAAATGATGTAATTATTAAAAATTATTGAGTATTGAATGATGATTATTTGATCATCATAATTCATTTTATATTTATGTAGATAGATTTTATATATTGTATTCTATACAGTTTATTTATTATGTTTGTTTATATGTGCTCTGCAGGAGCCCAGGTACATCCCTTCCAGGGTCTGTGCTGGCGGGAAGTTGGGGCTGACCTTGGCAGCTCCCGGGGGGATGGCGGTGGCTTAAGTAGCTAACCCCCGGCCAGGCTGGGATGCATGGCTGAAATGCAGAAACCGATCTGGTATCAACATTCTAAGCAAAGTTAAAGCCAAGCAAAATACAAGAAAAAACATTTTACTGTAATGTAATAGAAATAACATATAAGGAGTTGTTTGACCCCAAATGAGCAGAAAGTATAAACAGATGTTCCAGAAAATAAGGATGACTAATGTAAGAGGATGTTTATCCCTATGAGCAGGGGAACCTGAGGTGCCTTTTTTTTTTCCATCTAGAAAATTGGTGAAATGTGAACCATTGGTCATCTCCTGTGTTAAGGATTTTTTAATTTTAATTTTTTAAATTTATTTTTGTGTGTTAGTGATAATAGTCTGAGTGGGTCTGCTCAGTGTGGTAGTATCTGCCAGGGACTAACGACCCTGCAGACCAGCGGGCCTGTTTGGTCAGCAGCAGAAATACGAGTCCGCATGCGGAGAACTGCACAAGGCTGGCTGTGGCAGTGTGGCTCGCACAGCGAGGAGTGAGCAGAATTCCTGTGTGGCCAGAAGGCAGAGTGCTGTGAGGGGCAGACGCTATTCAGGGTCGAGGCCCTGGACTGGGTTCCCGGCTTTGATGTCTGGGTCCGTCATTACCCGCCTGTGTGACATGGGCTCCCAGTTATCTCATGGACGAGATGGTTGTGGTCACTGCGTCAGCTAAAGCCTGTAGAGTAGTACTTAGAACATACGTGCTCAGTAACATCAGCTAATACTAAATTGCCATTTTGCAGTTATCAAAATACAGTATCCCAGCATTGGGAATCCGTGACTCCAGTCAGTGAGCTTTTGATGGGTGTGATGGTCTGTAACTGCAATGTGAAGTGATGCGTGTGGGCGGCCGGGGTGTAAACAGCAGGCACGGCTGGGGCGTGAGCTTGTGCATGGGGGCCAGGTGATCGCTTTTCTAAAGAGGTGTTTGGTGTTTCCGTTTCTTACACATTGATTGCATTTATGAGATAAATAAAGAGCCTGCACACGGTGAGATGGCACAGTGACTGAGTAACTGTTCTCTCCCGAGTGAAGGCCCTCGCTGCAGTGTGCTGGGCCTGTCCTGTGTCTCACTGAGGTGTCCTTGCAGGAACACGCCTACCCAGCAGACGAGCTCATGCCGCTGACCTGCCGAGGCCGGGTGAGAGGCCAGGAGCCCAGTCGCGGGGACGTGGATGACGCCTTGGGGAAGTGAGTGCGGGCCAGGGTGGGGCTCTCAGCCTGTTGTGCCACAGTTGACAAGTGTGCTGGCGCTGGCTGCAGTTGAAAGATTCCCTTAGCTATTACATTGAGCTGCTTTATTCTTTCCTATAATGTTTTTGTGAAATATTAATTTATCCCTTAAAGGAAAATTAGTAAAAATTGAATGTCACTTTTAAAATCCCTCAGCTTTCATATGACTTCAACAATGCATGTAGTCATAAATGCATTCATTCTGGGGTCTTGGGGTTGTTTCTGCGGAGGGGCAGGACCCGACTCAGCGGGGTATCTCCCCGCCTGCTGGGGAGCCTCGAGGACAGCTCTGCCCTGACCGGTCTCCTTGCTTTGTTCCCTAGGTTTTCCCTGACACTCATCGACTCTTTGGACACTCTTGTGGTAGGTTGCTTCTTCCTGCTTTGCCTGGTTTGTTAATTTCACAATTTTGACATGCAAGTGAGATGAATATAATCATTAACACAGTAAGCATGAAATAGAAGCCTTTGGAGTTTAGTGTGCTTTGATCTTGGCTTCTAATAACTGTTGGGTGTTCAGTGGAATCGAGTGGAGTGGTGGAGATGCTGTGATCTCGGCTTCCGTGAGGCAGCGAGTCAACAAGGTTTGCTTTGTTTTACTACGGGTAAAGAGGGTGGAGTTATTGAAAGTAATCCTAGGCCTGGCCTAGTGCCATGGCCTAGCGGCTAAAGTCCTCACCTTGAACGAGCCAGGATCCCATATGGCACTGGTTCTAATTCTGGCAGCTCCACTTCCCATCCACCTCCCTGCTTGTGGCCTGGGAAAGCAGTTGAGGACGGCCCGAGGCCTTGGGACCCTGCACCCGTGTGGGAGACCCGGAGAAAGTTCCTGGCTCCTGGCTTTGGATCGGGCCGCTGCAGTCACTTGGGGAGTGAATCACCGGACGGAAGATCTTCCTCTCTGTCTCTCCTCTTCTCTGTATATCTGCCTTTCCAATAAAAATAAAACAAATATTTAAAAAGGAAAAAAGAAAGCAATCCTAGACAGTACAATTGATATTCTCGTTGCATAAAAACTCGGTGCAGTGATACTGCAAGTTTTCACATTGTGTGTCCGTAAACAGCAGTTTGTTTTTCTCAGTGCGGGGTTTTAGTGCCATGCGACCACTTCCTGGCTGTGCTTCTCAGCCTCTTCTGATACAAAATCATTCAGCTAATTCCTGTTCATAGTGGCCGAGTAGGGACGTTGGACTTGGATATCATGGTTTCTAAGTACGAAGTCATTCCTGTTTTTGCTCTGACATCAAAGTTGGCTCATTTAAGCATTTTCTTTAAGATATAATTCTCATTATTAACATCCCAGGTGCTGATTTCTTTTTAAAAAAGAAAACAAAATCTTTGGGGTAGTGAAAACTTGTGGAATCAGAGTTTTCTCCACAGATTGTCTCTGCTCTTCCTGGGCCTGCCTTCTCGAACCAAGGTCTCCTCCAGTTGCAGCTTGGGAAGGTCACCCAGGGGTTAATTTTCCACCCAATGATTCTGGTGGGGATCTGGAGTGGCTGAGTGTTCTTTGCCTGAAAACTGTGGTTGTTCAGGTCCTTTCTTTATTCATATTTGAAAGGCAAAGAGAGATCAGGTGGGTGCAGGGAACCCACTGAGATGCAGGCCCCACCCTCCAGGGGCCGCTGTTGCTCAAGAAACCGGGATTGAAGCAGCCCGAGCTGTGGAACCCACGGCGTCTTCACGGCCTTCACTGCTGGGCCGCGTGCCTGCCCGTGGACAGCACCTACTGCAAGGTTTCTCACTTCTCTAAGCTGGACCAGGGTTGGAAATTCACACCTTTTTTTCCCCCAGAAGCTAATGGTATACTCAAACTATATTGTAACAGATATTTTAACAGCTGTGAGAAAGATGTAATGTTGTAGGCCTAGGTTTTAGTTTAATAGTCATAGGCTTTCTGCATATAGTAAGAGAAGAGAAAAAGATGCACAGAATATCCTCAAAGACACAGCTTAACAGTGAGAGGGAACTGCGCTGTTTGCTTTTTCACTGCTTAGTACTTTCCTTTTAAAACTGATTCATTTATGTGAAAGGTAGAGCAAGGGAGAGGGAGGGAGGAGAGGGGAAGTGAAGAGAGATGGAGGTAGGGCACTCTTGTGTCTGCTTCCTTTAGTGAGCGGCACAGCCAGGCTGGGCCGGGCTGCAGTTAGGAGTGTGGAGCTCCTGCGTGCCCCCCTCGCATGCAGGTGGCATGGACCACCACCTCAGGCCGCCATGTGCTGGCTCTGCGTGGCAGGGAGCCGGATCCTCCCAGGCCTACACTGCTCTGAGGGAGGGTGCCGGTGTGGCCGGGGTAGCTTCGCTGGCTCCCATTCAGCACCCCATGGCGGCGGGGAGTCTGTGCTGAGCAGAGCTGGCAGGGAAGCCTTGCTTCCTCACTGTATCTCCTTTTCCTTCTCCGCATGGGCAGCACATTCTTAGTTTGTGCTCAGAAGCATGGACTCAGATATTGTGTATGTTTTTAAACAGCAGACATGAAGGAGAAGGCTGCGTCACCTCAGAGTCTGCCTGCTTCTTTTCAGGGCTCACCCTTGCACTGTGGTGTTTTCAGTACAGGATCCCTGGACCAGCAGCCTCAACATTAGCTGGGATTTTTTGGCCCTGTACCACAAAATCCAAAGTTGTGGGCATGAGGCCTCGGGGCGGCTTGAAACAAGACCCCAAGGGATGTAGGCGTGCTGAGTGGGCTGACCTGCTGGATGTGACACGGCACCGTTAGACGCGTGCACCACAGGTCTCCGTGCTGAGTTGGCTGACCTGCTGGATGTGACACGGCACCGTTAGACGCGTGCACCACAGGTCTCCGTGCTGAGTTGGCTGACCTGCTGGATGTGACACGGCACCGTTAGACACGTGCACCACAGGTCTCCGTGCTGAGTGGGCTGACCTGCTGGATGTGACACGGCACCGTTAGACGCGTGCACCACAGGTCTGGCGTGCTGAGTGGGCTGACCTGCTGGATGTGACACGGCACCGTTAGACGCGTGCACCACAGGTCTGGCGTGCTGACGATCTACCTCCCCAGTGAGCTGCCTGAAGGTGCCCAGCGGACTTCCGGCTCCTGACCCGAGGGAGTGCCAGAAGTGACCTTGGCCAGGCATTCAGCTCCCCTGGATCCCTGTTTTCAGAGAATCTAGCTTGTGATTTGAAGGCAGAGTGAGCAGTGGGGGAGAAATGAAGGAGATGATCTTTACCTTCTGACTCTCCACGTAGTTGCAACAGTCAGGACTGGGCCAGAAGGAAGCCAGGAGCCAGGAGCGCAGTGCTGGGGTCTGAGCACTTGGGCCGCAGCCTGCTGCCTTCTCAGTGGCGGCAGCAGCGAGCTGGAGCCCCAGGACTGGAGCAGCACTGGGACAGAGGAGGCTGCTTCCAGGCGGCTGCACCTTGCCTTCAGGTCTCGGTGTCTTACATCTGGTCTGCACGGATTGTAATGCAGCAAAGCACTGAACTTCAAACTTACCTTTAAACTCACCACTACCAGGAAATTTGTAGAGAAAATTGAAGCGAGATGAAGGGAAAGGTGAGGTCTGAGTTCCTCCTGTCTCCTAAGGAGCCTTTAGAGTGGACTTTGTGGCTAAGGGTGGGTGAGAAAGTCTCCCCAACTTGACTTGGTGGTACTGCTGTTTGGATTTTTTTTTTTAAGATTTATTTATTTTTATTACAAAGTCAGATATACAGAGAGGAGGAGAGACAGAGAGGAAGATCTTCCGTCCGGTGATTCACTCCCCAAGTGACTGCAGTGGCCGGTGCTGTGCCGGTCCAAAGACTGGAACCAGGAACCTCTTCTGGATCTCCCATGCGGGTGCAGGGTCCCAAGGTTTTGGGCCGTCCTTGACTGCTTTCCCAGGCCACAAGCAGGGAGGTGGATGGGAAGTGGAGCTGCCAGAATTAGAACCAGTGCCCATATGGGATCCCAGAGCGTTCAAGGCGAGGACTTTAGCCGCTAGGCCATGGCACTGGGCCCTGCTGTTTTTCAGTTGGAGAAGCAAGAAGAAAGCCTGGCTCTTGGTCTCCTCCCCCCACCCCCCATGTTCCACGGGGAGAAGTTCAAGGGAGATGGGCCCAGAGGAGGGTGAGATGGTGGAAGGCTGGCAGGACGCGGTATGTTGCGGAGTGGTCACTGTTCTGGCAGCCCTGGGCTCTGTGCAGGTGGCTGCCTCCGAGCTGGAAAACGGCGGGAGGTCAGTGTGAGAACCTAAATTTGCTTGTAGTTGAAGCAGATACTCGTGTCATGTTTTGTACCAAACTTGAATTCTTAGGATACTCTACAGTTGTGGCTGACCAAGCTCCACATGGCTTTCCTGGAGACAAAACCGAAAGCAGCCTTTACCCTCAGGGAGCTCGTTGAGGACTCGAGGGTCGAGTTGGCAGTCCACACCTGCCTGTGATGGGAGCATTGCCATGTGAGGCGTGCAGTCGCGTGAGGCACATCAGCATGTGGAACATGTGCCAGGCACTGCTGTCTAGCTCCTGAGAGCACAGTGCCCTGAGGCAGGATGCCCCTCCTGTTCGCAGGTGCAGAGAGGGAAGTGGGTGGCCAGGGTCGCCCATGTTGACAGGGACAGTCTGTCTCCCCTCCTCAGCGCACGGACGTCTTGGGCAGCTGTGGTTCATGGGCAGCCGGGCACGCCCTGAGCAGTCTTGTTCTAGGCAGCTGGTGGTTTTCAAGCAGAAACCCAGGCCCAGTGGCGTCGCCCCTGAACTCTGGGTTAGAGGTTATGTACAGGTTGAGGGGGACGAGGCCCAGAGGAGGGTGAGATGGCCAAAGGCTGGCGGGACACGGTGTGTCTGGTCTCAGATCCTGGGTTAGATGGTAGAATCTTCCATGGGTTTTACATACGTCTGCTCGGGAAATCTGAACTTGTTTCAACTGCAGTGCTTTGGGATGGTCCTGATGGCCCTGACATGATACCCAGACTCCGTTTCACTTTGGAAACAAAATCCCGCTGATGCCTGTGTGTGTCTGAGAAGCGGGTGTGTGGGGCCAGCACAGGCTATGCCTCTGAGATGCTGGTGTCTGTGTCAGGTGCCGTCTTGAGTCTGCCCCACCGGTTTCCACCATCCACTTTCCTGCTGGTGAGCCTGGAGGGCGGTGGAGGACAGCCACGGACCTGAGCTCCTGCGCCCCTGGAGGAGACGGGGAGTTCTGGGACCCAGGGCTGGTTTCCACCTGCTTGAGCCCTGGCTGTTGTAGCCCGTGGGGAGTGAGCCAGAGGAGGTCTGTTTCTCACTGACTCTGCCACTCTGCCTTTCAAATGAGTGAATCTTCAAAGATGAAGAGTAGCAACATGCTGTAGAGTATCATTAGGCATTTGGTTTTTTTTTTTTTAACTTCAAACATTTTCACATTTTTTTTTGTTCTGTTTGGGTCACTGTTTATAAATATGTTGTTGCTTTTTCACTTGGTGGAAAAGAACTTCATGATTTTCTTCTCTTAGGTATTAAATAAAACAAAAGAGTTTGAAGATGCGGTGAAAAAAGTTCTGAGAGACGTTAACTTGGATAATGATGTGGTTGTGTCAGTGTTTGAAACAAACATCCGAGTTCTTGGGTAAGTAAGTAATTCTGATGCTACTCTTGTGACAGAAGATCAGAGTGCACTGCTGTCTCTTGATAGTGTTAAAGAAGCTTAGCTTGGGGAAGCTGGGCATGGGGCAGCCAGAGGTGCAAGCTTGGGGAAGCTGAGCACGGGGCAGCCAGAGGTGCAAGCTTGGGGAAGCTGGGCACGGGGCAGCCAGAGGTGCAAGCTTGGGGAAGCTGGGCACGGGGCAGCCAGAGGTGCAAGCTTGGGGAAGCTGGGCACGGGGCAGCCAGAGGTGCAAGCTTGGGGAACAGCAGTAGAGCTCAGTCAAGAGCAGTCTGGGTGCAGAGCTGAGCCCTGCGCGTCGCCGACAGCACGGGCTTTGGTAACCCAGAGTGTAGCCACAGACCTCTCGGCAAGCTCCATGCAACCGAATTCATGGTAAGGCCACTCAGGGAAGCAATTTGAAATGTCAGAAAATTTGGAATTATAGCATTTATTAATTCAAGTTTCAGCTTTATTCCATTCCTTTTTTTTCTGTTACTGTAACTTGGTTGTTTTTGTCAAATGAGTCTTTGTTCAGTTAGATGCAAGACGATTAACACTGCTTTTCACAGGATTCATTCATGTGTTAGCATCTAACAGAATGAGAAGTTTATTGGCGATAAAGACTCTATGGTAATGACATGTTAAGGTCGGAGTTTTGTTCAGACACATATTTGTTAAATGTGCCGCTGGTGTCCTGGCTGTACAGAGAATGCCCAGGCCTGGATCGGGCATTAGGACGTGGCACCTGCTTTCACAGCCTGGGTGGCCACTTTGCCTGGAACGAGAGGCCGGGGTTGTGGGTAGAAGAAGCCTTCAGGTTTAAACTGCAGCCGTTGCTATAATCTTTGCTTATGTACGTGGGAGTGTTGTCCTTGCTGTGTCTGAGCTGTGGCCCGTGTTCTGTCCTTGTGACCGCAGGGGCCTCCTGGGGGGACACTCCCTGGCCCTCATGCTGAAGGAGAAGGGGGAATACATGCAGTGGTACAGCGGCGAGCTCCTGCACATGGCCACGCAGCTGGGCTACAAGCTCCTCCCGGCCTTCAACACCACCAGCGGCCTGCCCTACCCCAGAGTGAGTGACTGCAAATTCGGCTGTCTTCCTGGGCGGGTTTTTGGGGTGAATATGTGTCCCAGGCGGGGGACAGATGCCCCAGAGCCTTATAGGTTTGAGCAGAGGGAGACAAGGTTCCTTTTCCTGTGCCTTTACTGGCTGGCTGGCTTCTGCTGCAGCGCCGGGCGAGGACTCGGCGCAGAGCTGTGGCAAGAAGTGCAGGTGCAGCTGTGAGCGATAGGCAGAAGGGCCCATGCTGTGGGGTGCCCAGCATCGCATCCTCCGGGCAAGCAGAACTGGGTGTGGTGGGTGCGTGCACGGAGGTCCCTTCCTGGGGGCTTTGTGCTGAGCTGAGGGCGGGCACGGGGCTCTTCAGGAGCTGAAAAGAAGTGGTGAAGTTGCCAAGAGCCGCCCTCCACCCTGCGCCCTCTACCCTCCGCCCCCGCCCCCTGCCCTCTGACCTCCACCCTCTGCCCTGCGCCCCGCGTTCCATGCCCTCCGCCCTCCTGTGTGTGGACCTCCCACTGTTTACACCTTGACCCTGGTGGACCGCACAGTGATTTTCAGTTGCTTCCTTTTGTTGTTTTTCATCATTGTACCATGTTTAATAAACATTTTATAGAATGTTGAGACTTTAAAAATAATGAGGAAAGCCCTTTATTCTGGTGGCACGAAAGGATGCTGCTGTGTTCTTAAATTCAAGGAATGGAGACTGACTGAGCCTGGAGTTTAGAGGTCAGATAACATGCGTACAGTGTAAGGAAGGAGTTAAAGAAGCTCTGATTGTAGTTTTCAAAATGATCAATTAAAAGAACATTTTAGAAACCACAAATGAAGAGCTACTTACGCCTATGGAAGAAGACAGTAAAGGATGTTTGCCATCAGGGAATTTATAGGAGGACCATGAATTACCTGTCAGTCAGTGACGTAACCACTGTAACTACACGGCTGGCACTAAAATCGCTGACACGATTTAAGGTTTGTTTGTTTGAAAGGCAGAGTTAGAGAAGGATCTTCCATCTGCTGCTTTACTTTGCAAATGGCTGTGACAGCCAGAGCTGGGCTGGTCCGGAGCCGGGAGCCAGGAGCATCTTCCAGGTCTCCCACAATCCTCCACTGCTTCTGAGGTGCACCCACGGCCGAGACTCGAGCCTGTGTTTCTGTGGGAGCCAGCACTGTAGGCGGCGGCTTCCATTACTGTGCCACAGCACTGGTCCCTAGGTGGTGTTTTTTGGGAAAGATTTATTTATGTGTTTGAAATGCAGAGTGGCAGCAAGAAAGAGAATATGTCTGCCACCTGCTAGTTCACATCTCCAGATGTTCACAGCGGCTAATGAGAAGCCAGGAGCCTAGAATTCCATGTGGCTCTCCTGGATCTTGGGCCGTCATCTGTCTTTGCAGGCACTTTAGCAGGGAGCCGTTAGAGGAGCCAGGCCATGAGCTGGCGCCTGGCTGAGAATCTGCCTTACTGGGCAGTGGTTTGCTGCGCTGGGGTGCCCGAGGGTCAGTCTTCAGACTCTGATTAACGTACCTTCTCACATACCGTCTCCTTAAAGTTCTGTCTACAGAACATAGGCTTGGTATGGTTCTCTTACGATTTATGCGTACTTTAAGGAGTTTTTTTCAGTGTAGCAAATAGATAATGCTGATAACTTCCATGTAGGTAACGTGTCCTTACTAGTGAAAGGAGATGCTTTTTCAAACCCAAGAAGAGCCACATCCCAGATTCCTTCCAGAGTGAAGTGCTTGTTATGCTCCGGGTGTGTTCTGTCCAGCCCTGCAGTAGGAAGGGCAGAGGGGCTCCTGGTGGGAGCAGCCGCTGCAGCAAGGAGAGGTCCCAGCAGCCCCCGCGCCCGCCGCTTGCAAACAGTGTCATCGAGAGGAAGGGAGCCTGTTGGCCAGTTACTGTGTCGGTGTCGGCAAAGACATGTCCCCCCAAAAGCCCTGGGCACTGGCTCCTGTCTGGTGGAGGTGGCCGTGTCCACATGAGACAGAAATGCATCTGAGAGTTGTTGAAGGGGTGGGCGTTTGAGACCAACAGTTCAGGAATGTCTGGGTTCAACTTCTGGCCCCCACTCCCAATTCCAGCTTCCTACTAATACCCCCTGGGTGGCAGTAAGCAATGGCACAGAGAGCTGGGCCCCTACCGCCCTGGGAAAGCTCGAGCTGCCGCCTCCTGGTCCGGCCTCAGCTCCTGTGGGCATCTGGGGAGGTGGGGGGAACCAGCCCTGGGAGAGCTTACTCGCTCGCTCAAATAAGTGAAAATAGAGAACTTTTTTTTAAAGGGGGGGGGCTTAATAACTCCTGTAGATATCTGACTGAAACGATGGTAATGTGGACAGTTGCGTGGAAGAACACTTTTTATGTGATTTTGTAGCTGTCGTCTTGGTGTGGTGAGGGCTGTGCACCTGTCAGACATTCTGAAGTGCTGAAGCCACGATGACTGGGAGACTGCCCTGGTGCTGACAGGGAAGGGGGTAGAAGATGCCCTCTGCATAGGGCCTGCCTTAGCTCCCAGCTACTGCCAAGCCAGTGAGAACCTCTCAGCTTAAGCTGGTGGCACTGTCGCTGGTCCCGCTGGCTTGACCCTTGTGTTGCAGTGTCATTCATCTTCTGTCTGTTTTACTCTGTCTGGATTTTAAGTTCCTTGAGAGCAAGACAGATTGGTTTCTTTCTTTTTTTTTTTTTTTGTACCTTATCACAATATTCACCATAGAGTAGGTTACTAATAAATAATTATTGACCAGTTAATTGTGAGCTAATCTGGGGCTGGTGTTGTGGCGTGGAGGGTTTAGTCATCACTTCAACACTGGCATCCCAAATAGGAACTCTGCTTCTGGCCCAGAATCCTGGTGCATACCTAGGAAGGCAGCAGGAGCCGGCAGAAGCCGTTGGGCCCTGCCAGCCCGGGGAGGCCAGGACGCATGGAGTGCCCGGTGCCTGGCTTCGGCCTGCCCTGGGGGAGGGGTGAACCAGCAGATGGATGATGACCTTTTTTTTTTTTTTAAGATTTATTTATTTTTATTGGAAAGTATATTTACAGACAAGAGAGACAGAAAAAGATCTTCCATCCTCTGGTTCACTCCCCAGGTGGCTGCAACAGATGGAGTTGAGCTGATCCGAAGCCAGGAGCCATTAGCTTCCTTCAGGTCTTCCAGGCGGGTGCACAGTTCCACAGTTTTGGGCCATCCTTGACTGCTTTCCCAGGCCACAAGCAGGGAGCTGGGTGGGAAGTGGAGCAGCTGGGACGTGAACATGGACATGGCTCCAGCGCCCACAGGGATCCTGGTGCCTGCAATGTGAGGACTTCAGCCACTGGGCCACCGTGCTGCCAAGTCTCTGTCTCGACCTCTCTGCATTGCAAAGAAATAAATCTTTTTTAAAAAATAGAACAAAATAGAAATATTTTTATTGTTGTTTGTTGCAAATATTTATAAAAGTTACTTATATTTTAGTCGAATTTGTATAATCAAAATCTTTATTTCTGAAGATTGCTTTAGTCTAAGTTCACTGTTTTTTCTAAGAATGTTCCTTTGAGAGGCAGAGAGATGGACAGAGACCTGCCGCCTGCTCATTCGTGTCCCACTGTCCAGGGTCTGCCCATGGTCCATCACCGCCTGCTGCTTCCTGGGGTACCAAGGCAGGGAGTCAGGAACTGAAGGTGGGAGCCCACTCACGCTCAGCACGCTGGCAGCGGCTCGTTTGTGTAGGCGTGCTTAGAATCTGGTGGTTAGACACTGTTGAGCTAATAGGCAGGCAGCTGACTTCTGCAGAGAAGTTGAAATTAAATTTATGTGAGTTTCCTTCTGTAAGAGCTTGAATAATAACTGGCCTGAGAATTTACCTGTGATGTTTTGAATTAGATTATTTTGCTAATTTTCTAAATTCTTGATATCAGCTTTCTTTTTGGTTTCTTGGCTTGCTGGAAAACATTCTTCATGTAACCGGTTTCTGCTGTTTGATATTTTAGATAGTCTGGGTTTTTACTGCTGTTATTTTCTGGTTATATTTGAATACAAGAAATAAGCCTCTTTGAGAAGTGCAAGGTTTTCCTTGTGTTCTTAGCTTGGTAGTAAGGGTAATGTGATAACTGTATTTCACAATTTTTAAAACATTTCCAATACCAACTATATAAGTTTTTCTTCTCTGTGTAGAGTTACTTAATACAGTGTGTTTGGTACAAATTCTCACGATGCCTACTTTCTGGAGAGGCTGTCCAGCCTGGTGTTTGTAGCCACTGGTACAGGCTGTCTCGGGAACGGATGATGGCAGTGCCGCAGTGCTGAGCACGGACTAACACTCCTCTTTGTGCTTAGATCAATTTAAAGTTTGGCATCAGGAAACCCGAAGCTCGGACGGGCGCTGAGACCGACACCTGTACGGCCTGTGCGGGCACTTTGATCCTGGAGTTTGCTGCTTTGAGTCGGTTCACCGGAGCAACGATCTTTGAGGTTTGCTTTCATGGACTTTGATCTCTGGGTGCCGGGTGTGTCCCGTGTGCGTCGGCTGCGTGTCGCCCTCCTCATGGAAGATTACGGTCATTGTCGTGAGCTTGCTGTCATCGTGTCGGGTGAGGCTGTGTCGCGCGTGCATCGGCTGCGTGTCGGCCTCCTCCTGACCTTGTTGTCATTCCATCACGTGGCCCTTCATGGCCAGAGACAGAAAAGTTGCTGTGAGGTAGCCATATGAAATATTTTGCATTTTGCTCACAAGCTGTAAAATTAATTTTTAGGTTTATGCTTGGGACACTTTTTAGCCATCTTAGTGAATTTGGTGGCTCCTTGCTGTCATGTAGTCTTACACATAACACTGACACTTCCAGATCGACTGCTGGCTTCCGAAACCTTCACCAATCTCTGAACGCTTCTGTCTTTGGTTGGGAATATAATCTGTAAATGGGTTGACCTAAAGGAGATGTCACTCATTTTCTAAAGGACATGATATCCCTGGGTAGAGCTTGTTACGGACTAGCTATGTGCTTTATTTAAAAAAAGAATTTGAGTTAAGCATAGCATTGGAGTACAGTAGGAACACAGAACTCTGTCTTTTCAACAAGTGACTTAGGTGAACTCTTAGTCATTGCACAGAGTCCACAAACATCGGGGTACTTAGCATTGCAGACGCTGGACCTGAGTGTAAATAAAGTTAGACGATGTTTGTGGGGGCGTGTCTGTGGTTGTGCGTAGGGAGGTGTAGGGGTGTCGAGGTGTTGGGGGCTGTGTCTGTACGGGTGTATTCAGATGGCGTGAGGACAGATTCCTAGTTGGGCTGGTCCGTCCTGTCACCCTGACGTACCTGCACCGTGCCTGCTGCTGTCGCCTCTGAATCGTCGTGCAGGCACACCAGCACGCATCCCGCTTAGGATGGAGTGCAGGCCTGACGCTGCTGCTGTTTGCAGGCAGGAGCCTGAGCTGAGCGAGGCCGCTGGGAAATGAGCCGCAGCAGGGTTACAGCTTGGGTCTCTCTGAATTCAAAGCCTGTTCTCTTGTGTTCTGAAGTTCTTGAGACCTGCTGAAGCCTTCCGACGTTTAGTTTGGAACAAACGTTGTCAACTGATGCAGCTGACAAGTAGAGCCTCCATCTTACCTGACGCGGGTTGGGCAGACAGCAGGCCGTGACTCTAACACAGGCTTCCTGTTTCTGGCACAGCCCTGCTCAGGTGTGGCACTTGCTGTGCTGCTGCAACCTGGGACATTCACAGCACTTGGGTCCAAGCAGCAGGATGGCCGAGTTCTGGTAGTAACTCCATTTTAAACCTGAGTAAAGCTGATTCCACTAGATCTCTAGTCTTACTTACCAAACAAGAGCAGGGAGAAATAGAATCCTCATGAAGCCTCTTGGCTCTGAATTTCTGCCATTGGAAAATATTTTTGTTTTTTTAGATAAATAGGTTGAATCAAGAACTAAGACTGTCATACATAGCTGTGTTCTCAGCTCCCTGAAGTGGCCTTTGTGAGTGCTGCTTGCCGCATGCTGTCACGGGCTAGGCAGATCACACTTGGGAACCACGGATCGCATTAAAAATCGCTTAAATGTAGTATGCAGTGGGGAAAAAAGACGAAAGACAAAAAAATATGCATGCCGTCCTAGTTACATATCTGACATTCTCACACATTCAGCCCAGCCGACTTGCTGAGCACTCTTGGGCAGAGTTGCGTACTGCTGCCAACCTCCAGCAGGGACACGCTTGGAGCTGACTTGGGTCTTCTTGAGTGTGGGGTGCTGTTGCAGGGTCTCCATAGCAGCATGTGTAACTGCATGAGCAGTCAGTCCAGCCTGTGAGCGTGGGCTGGGGCCGTGGGAGGAGGGCCTGTGTGAGCGTGGGCTGGGGCCGTGGGAGGAGGGCCTGTGTGAGCGTGGGCTGGGGCCGTGGGAGGAGGACCTGTGTGAGCGTGGGCTGGGGCCGTGGGAGGAGGGCCTGTGTGAGCGTGGGCTGGGGCCGTGGGAGGAGGGCCTGTGTGAGCGTGGGCTGGGGCCATGGGACACGCGACTGTGTGAGCGTGGGCTGGGGCCGTGGGAGGAGGGCCTGTGTGAGCGTGGGCTGGGGCCGTGGGAAGGGTAGACAAGAGTCATGGCACCAGATTTGACTTACAGTAATTTACATTAGAAATGGTTGTATTAGGAATTTTACTAAGTTCTTAAATATTTTGAGCCTTTGGTTTTTTATTTCTTTCCTATTTTCCAAAAACATGAAGGTCCTTAAGAATACTTTTTTTTTTCCTTCCCATCTAGGAGTATGCAAGAAAAGCTCTAGATTTTCTGTGGGAAAAAAGACAACGAAGCAGCAACTTGGTGGGAGTGACTATCAATATTCATACAGGAGACTGGGTTCGCAAAGGTGCGTACACTGGGCTTGTCAAGTCACCGTTCACTCCTCCACATCTGTCGGAATAATGGGAGCCAGCATGTGGCATGATGGGTAAAGCTTCCAGGTGTGACCCTGGCATTCCTGATGGGGTCAGTTTGTCTCTGCTGTTGTGCTTCCATTTCAGCTCCTGCTGGCTTTGGCATGGCCCCGCTCTGGCTCTTGGTGCCATTTGGAGAATGGACCAATGGATGGAGAGCTCTCTCTCCCCCACCTCCCTTTCCATCTCTCTTTGTAACTCTGTGAAGGAATCAGATTTAAGAAATAATAGTAATGGGGATATGATAAGATGCAGTTCCCCCCAGGCTCGCTACGGTTTGGGTTATGTGTCACCCTTTCTGTGCGGGATTGGTGCTGTCTTTCCCTTGCTCAGCGTGGAGGTGTATTGGCATGGAATGTGGACGGAACACTGGGCCTTGTGTGGGCGAGGGGCAGATGGGCGTCTGTGTTGACTGGCGTAAGCAGCCTTCCTAAGAGTTCTGCACCTCCCGCAGCAGCGACTGGCACCCAGTGGGCAGCGTGTTGCTGGCTGTGTGCTCTCGGGCCAGATGTGGGCCTCTGTGTGTATGTGTGTCTCTTCTGGCACAAAGTAGCTGTGGCGCGGGGTGGCGCCCTGGGGTGAGTACTCGCTGTGTGGTGTGAGTCCCTGCTGTCCAGTTCCAGTTCCTGGGGGGCAGCCCTAGGAAGGCCCCGTGCACTGACCCAGCTTGAGGTCAGCCTCCTGGCTTCCATGTGGCTCCGTGCTGGCTGTTCCGGCTGTTGGAGGAGTGGACCAGCGGGTGCCCGATGTCTGTCCCTCTATCTGTCTCTCTGCCAAACAGAATGAAATTAAAATAATGCAGTTTTAATTCTGGAAATCTAGCCTAGTAATACCAAATGTAGAAAATTACTTTTTTTCGAAGGTGTTCATCATGTAACTCTTTATAGTAATGGAAAACTCAAAAACAGCCTCAGTGACTAGTGAGGAAAGAGCAGGGGCTGCTGGGGGCGTAGCACACTGCGGCACGCTTCCCGATGAGCTGGTTCACATCCAGCTTCCCTCCACTTCTGGTCCAGCTCCCAGCATAGGGTCTGGACAAGCGCTGGAGGCTGGCTTAATGACTAGAAAGAAGCCTGTGCCTCAGATAGGCCCACCTCTGGCCTCTGCAGCCATTTTTTTAAATAAATACCAGATGGAAGATATCTCTCTCTCAAATCTGCCTTTCAAATAAAAATAAATAAATCTTATTTTTATAAAAAAGCAGCTGTGCAGCCAGCTTGGAGCTGGTGGGCATGCAGATGCAGATCTTCGGTCTTATGTGATCTTTTTTTTTCTTTTAAGATTAATTTATTTTTATTGCAAAGTCAGATCTATAGAGAGAGGAGGACAGAGAAAGGAAGATCTTCCGTCCGATGGTTTATTCCCCAAGTGACCGCAACAGCCAGATCTGTGCTTATCCAAAGCCAGGAGCCAGCAGCTTTTTCCCGGTCTCCCATGCGGGCGCAGGGTCCCAAGGCTTTGGGCCATCCTCGACTGCTCTCCCAGGCCACAGGCAGGGAGCTGGATGGGAAGCGGGTCCTCCAGGACACGAACCAGTGCGGTTCCTCCTGTGATCTTCACTGCTGGCCATGTGCCTGCTCCCGAAGAATGGCATTTTTTCCCTTTGAACATATCAAATATTTACCATTTCCAGTATTGCATATTTTTATTTCTGAGTTTTATCTTTGGTTTCTGAAACATCTCGGAATCCTGGCTTCAAAATTTAGCAGTTGTTTTTTATTTTTGATCCACTTTGGGCTTCATGTTTGAATTAGCTCATCATATTTACTGTAATCCTTGACGGGTGACACGGCAGCTCATCCCTGGCCCATGCCAGTAAGTGCCACGGAGAGGGTCCCACCACCGGGGCAGCGTAACGGCCAGTGTGCCCTTCACTCAAGCCTGGGCTCCTGGCCCTGTGACCCACACCTGCAAACCTCTCACTGAGATAAAACCTTTCCTTTCTTTGTATTTTTTCATACTTGTATAAAGTATACACACTGGAGCGTACTTCCCACGTTCTCTTTCCTTCCTTTGTTCCCCTCATTGTATTTATTTATTTAGGTTTATTTTATTAGAGTATAAGATATATAGAGGACAGGAGAGACAGAGAGGAAGATCTTCCATCCGATGATTCACTCCCCAAGCGGCCGCAACGGCTGGAGCTGAGCCGATCCATTACCAGGAGCCAGGAATCTCTTCTGGGTCTCTCACGCGGGTGTAGGGTCCCAAGGCTTTGGGCCGTCCTTGACTGCTTTCCCAGGCCACAAGCAGGCAGCTGAGTGGGAAGTGGAGCAGCTGGGAATAGAACCAGTGCCCATATGGGATCCTGGTGCATTCAAGGAGAGGACTTTGGCTGCCGGTCACTGTGCCGGGCCCAGTTCTGCCTAATGTTTATAAGAATTTATTTTCATTTCACTTCAAAATCATAAGATTCACACCATCAGGTGAGATATCAGCACGTAGCAGATGGACGTCTTGTCTCCGTCCCTGGATTTGTCGGGTTAGATCCTGTGCCTCCTGACTCGGGCTGTAGCCTGAGGCTCTCTCACCTGTCTAACCTCTCTTCTCTCCCGGCCTCCCTGCCAACCTGCCTGCCTCCCTCCCTCCCTCCCTCTCTCCCTTCCTTCTTTCTTTCTCTCTTGAAGATGTATTCACTTTTATTGTAATGTCAGATTCAGAGAGAAGGAGATACAGAGAGAAAGGTCCTCCATCCACTGATTCACTTCCCAGTGGCAACAGTGGCCACAGCTGATCTGTCCTCTACTGCTTTCCCAGGTCACAGGGTGGGAAGTGGGGAGCTGGGACACGAACCAGCGTCCACATGGGATCCAGGTACATGCTAGGTGAGAACTCTAGCCACTAGGCTACTGCCCCAGCCTGTTTTTTTCTTTATTTCTTTGCTTTTTGTTTTGTTTTGTTTTTAAACAATCATGCCTGGATGCTTAGAGACTATGATTTACTTGATTGTAAGTATGGCTTGGGTATAGAAGTTTCCAGGATTCTAATTAGAGTATTTTAATTTTTAAGGATGTATTTGTTTGAAAGAGTTGGAGAGAGAGGGGAAGGAACAGGGAAAAAGTTGTTCTGTCTGCTGCTTGGTTCTCCAGATGGCCCCCATGACTCCGGCTTAGACAGGCGAGCCAGGAGCGTCAGCTGGTCTCCCCACTAGCAGGGTGTCCCTGGGCGGCAGGGCCTAAGCACTTGACTGTCTCTCACTGCTTTCCCAAGTGCATTAGCAGGGAGCAGGATTGGAAGTGGAGCATCTGGGACTCAAGCTGCTGCCACAAGAGATGCCAGTATTGCAGATGGCAGCTTCGATCACCTCGCCCTGGTGCCAGTCCCAGCATTGCAGTTGGTTGTGCCTCAGCAGACCCCATGTTTGGAGACCTGCTGGAGCAGAGGTCTGGTGTCTGCTCTGGACCCTGTCCCAGCAGAGCTCCGGCTGGTCTCTCCCACTGGTCACCCTCTGCCCTGCTCATGGTGCCTGCCCTCTGCCCTGCTCATAGTGCCCGCCCTGGTCTCTCAGAGATTTATCAGTTGTTTCTGTTTCTTGTTTTGGTGCTCCGGTCTTGGTCGTGTCTCCCTGCCTGGCAGGCCCGGAGCTTGGGTTCTTCCTGGACAGGGTCAGATGCTCATTGAAGTGCCTTCCCAAGAAAAACTGGTAAAACTTAGAGCGACTGTATTCAATGCAGTGTTGTCAACAAGGTGCTGTTGTCCATCTGTGAATGTTTGTGCCCTGCTCAGATGCTTCTTGCCTCGACCTGCCAGGGCCAGCGTGCAGGGGCCAGCGTGCCGGAGCCAGTGTGCCAGGGCCAGCGTACCTGGACCAGCCTGCCGGGACCAGTGTGCCTGGGCCAGCATGCCAGGGCCAGCCTGCCACTTCTTCCTCTGTGAAGAACTCAGGGCCTGACTAACCAGGCTTCCTGGCCTGTTTTTCAGACAGCGGCGTTGGAGCAGGTATCGACTCATACTATGAGTATCTGCTGAAGGCCTATGTCCTGCTGGGGGACGACAGCTTCCTGGAAAGGTTTAATACAGTAAGTTGGTCTTGTTTGTGCTAACCTCATGGCCAGTCTCATCTTAGTCCAGGTTTTGATAGGAACCCAGTTATTGGAAATACACCTTAAATTAGTTCATTTGTAAGTGTGTGGTTGTATGTGAGTGCGTTTTTTAAACAGTGTTCCTTCATGGTACTAGGCATAAACGGGTTGAAAGCTGCATACGTTAAAAAATATTAGTTTACAAAGTAGGGTTTCTTTAGTCTTATATAAAAAATTTTCTAAATGTTCCAATAAATGATTTGCAGATGGGAACTTTACTAATCTTCCCCCTCAGTTGGAATCCTGGCGCTCTGACCTAGGCCCGCGCCTGCCTGTGCTTGGGTCTGTGGGACTTGGGAGGCGTGAGCTGTGACTGTTGAGCTCATGAAACTAATGTAGCTGACTTCAGCTACCAGTTCACCCATGTTATGTATGTGCTGGTCCATCCCTGTTGTGTATGTGCTGGTCCATCCCTGTTATGTATGTGCCGGTCCATCCCTGTTATGTATGTGCCGGTTCATCCATGTTATGTATGTGCAATAGTGAGATCTTGTGGTTAAAAGTACAGGAAGTTTCCTGACTTACATGTTAGTCTTACCACCTTCTGGTGTTGTGACTTTGGGCTGGTAACCAGCTGTATTTATCCTGTTTCTTATATGTGAAATGGGACACTAGCCTACTCACAGGGTTACTGAGAGGTTAAATAAGGATCTTGGCCTTACCATGCATGGCAAGTGCCCAGTGATAACAATTCAATAACAAATGAACAGCAACAAAGAAGCTGTTAGAACTCCTGAGGAATCATCCACTGATTCCTGGGAGACTGTCAGGTCGTGGTGAGATGCTTTTGGCGGAGTGGGGCAGATGCTGTCCTGTGGGGACCTGACCAGTGCCTACTCTCAGGACAGACTGCGGGGTGGTTGGGTCGCAGAAGTCAGCTGTATGTCAGCTGCGAGGGGACCACACGACGGGGCCCCGGGCTGCAGCTGCTCCTGCCCGGCCAGAGTCAGGCAGTCCTCCTAGTCCATGAGGGGACGTGCACCCCAGGAAGGCTGCTGTGCTTTGCAGCACTACGACGCCATCATGCGGTACATCAGCCAGCCCCCACTGCTACTGGACGTACACATCCACAAGCCCATGCTGAACGCGCGCAGCTGGATGGACGCCCTGCTGGCCTTCTTCCCCGGTTTGCAGGTACGGGGACTCCAGGCGTGCGTCTGCCTCCTCGGCAGCTGTCTGGGTGGACGCGGATGCAGTCATTCCCCGGCGTCTCAGATGACCCTGTGGTTGACTTCTAGGTCTTGAAGGGGGATATCAGGCCTGCTATTGAAACTCATGAGATGCTGTATCAGGTGATTAAAAAGCACAACTTCCTCCCGGAGGTAAGTGACAGTCTTACTGTGCACCTGCTGCAAGTGTGCACTTCGACCTTGTCTCTGATTGGACAGCTCACCTTTCTGTGGCTCGGGCAGCATTGCCCGTGTTTCTGCTTTGCTTCCTGATTTGGGTTATGCTGGTCCTGGTTGCATGTAAGGAAAGCTGTGCAGCTAGGGGTCCTCCCCTCATCTATGCCACTGGGTAGTCCCCGTCCTCAAGGGGAGGGCCGCTCACTTGTTACCCTTGGAGGCTTGCTGAGTGAAAACAGTACAGGAGCCTTTGCCGGCCACGCCCTCCTGGAAGGCAGAGCAATGCCCCGTGTCCCCTGGTGGCCAGGGAGGAGTCAGCCTGGTGTTCCTGCCACACCCTGCAGAGCCGCCCTGGGGTGCTCAGTGCCCTCCGCTGGGCAGGACCAGGCACTGCAGAACCTTTACCTGATGCTTTCAGATGACAGCCATCACAGTGAGACTTATTTGGATTCCGTAGTATTTGCTTGCATCTTTTTTTCTAAAATCCAGCTAGCTCCATCATTGACTGAATTGAATTTAAATAGGACTAATTTTGATTATCTTAATTCCCTGTTTCATTCCATATGGAGTTTTAAGTTGTTATGAAAGAAAGAACTTCTGTTAAAATAATCCTGAAATGGAAATGCAGGTTTATGAAAATGCTTGTCGTGCAAGCAGCGTTCATGTCTTTGTCTCACGTTTCAGTCGCTTCCTGAGATGCCCCCGTGTGTATTTGAAACTTGCAGAGGGAGCGCGTTAGGCCGTGCGGCCATGCCAGTGTGATGCGCTTGCGGTAGCTGTTCCCCAGGGCACTCACGGCATGCGTGTATGTAGTTTTGTATGCGACCCGGAGAAGTTAGGTTAGTGGGAGCAGGAGGGGCTGACAAGGTGGCAGGACTGAACGAGTGGTTACAGGCTATTCACTTAGGTGGTCCAAATAACAGCCTTTGCAAAAGTAAATGAGGATTTCCCTAGAGAAAAGAGATGTTTCATACATAAACATACTGATATTTTAATGAATTACCTGTTTATGATCTAATGTGTACTGAATCTAGCAGTTCTTGCGCTAAGCCCTCTGCTGTGTGTATGTCTTCTCAGGCGTTTACCACCGATTTCCGGGTGCATTGGGCCCAGCATCCTCTAAGGCCGGAATTTGCTGAAAGCACCTACTTCTTATATAAAGTAAGAGCCTTTGCCCTCGTGCCCCAGGACCCCGTGTGGCGGGGAGCAGTGGTCGGGTTCTCAGGATTCTTGCTGAATGTTCCCGTGGTTGGATCTGCTGTGGGGTTGCACTCTAGTCCCAGGGTTATTGGCACATTCAAGTGCTGACATGCAGCTGGATTCCTTTTCACAATGTCCTGTGTGAACATGTTTGTCAGTGCTGAGAGCTGCCTGCTAAGGCATGTGTGGCCTCTGTTGGGTGAGCTGTCTCCCTGGACAGGAGGCTGACCACCTTTCAGCCGGTGTCTCATCGGTCTGAGAGGCTGCTGCTCCGACTGTCGAGCTGGGCTCTGTGTCCCAGCCCAGCGCCTGGTAGTGCAGGTCACTGGGCCCGTGGAGCTACATGTGTCTGTGTCTCTTCTCCTTTCTAACAGGCTACAGGGGATCCTTACTACCTTGAAGTAGGGAAAACACTTATTGAGAATTTAAACAAGTATGCTCGAGTGCCGTGTGGCTTCGCGGCCATGAAGGATGTGCGCACTGGGAGTCATGAGGACAGGTGAGCCCGCTGATGACCTCCCACCGCGCCGTGCCGGCCAGCGCTCACACAAGGTCCCTGCTGTCACACACTCTGCTTCCCTGTGTGCTTGCTTTGCAGTTACCCTGCACGGACTCCGTTTAAAGTGTGAATAGTTTACAGCTTCACCATAGTGCCCGGCATACATTAGCTTCTCAGACAGTTTTTAAATAATGAAAGGGCTGTGAAGTATCGGAACCTTGCTACTTTGTCATGTGCAATGCCATTGCATGGAGAATTCTCGGTGCTGGTTGTGCAGCAAGGTACTTCCCACGTGCCCCCTCACTCGATCGCTGACCTGGAGTGATGGGTGAAACAGATGATGATTCCCAGGGCAATGGGGGTGGCAAGAAAGCTCGTGGCCCTTTGCGGAGCATGCCTTGGTCAGTAGGCAGTGTGCCAATAGCTCAGTTACTCTGGTAAACGTCTGGTCAACTCCACAGCGTGTTCCCTGAGAAAGTACTGGGCTCTTTGGATGCTGGGCTGCACTGGTTTGGGGCTGTGCCTGGGTTGTGCTGGTTTGGAGGTTAGCATCATGAACATACGTGCTTTGTGTCATTGAGTTACCACAGATGGGCAGATAAACAGACTTGGAGAGGACTATGCAAGTCTATGACACCTGTCAAAGGGACATGAGAGTCACTGAAGAGTCCCTGTGTGGTGCCAGCCCAAGGGTGGGTGAGGGCAGGAGGGAGCACCTGCAGCGGGGGACTGTGGAGGCGAGAAGCGGTTCCCGCCGTCTGCTCCTAAGGCATCAGCCTTCGCTCCGAGTGTGGGGTGATGGCTGATGAGGCCTGGCACTGATGAAGCAGGTGTGCGAGTCACGGCGGGGCGGAGAGCCCTGGGTGCTATCATCCTGCGGTCCAGCTGCACGTCCACGTGGCATGTGTGTTGAATCCCCCGGAGCGTCTCAGCAGTTCTGGAGTGCATTTCTGCTACCGCCTCATTTTAAAAATGCAGAAACCAGGGCAGGACAGTGAGGGAAGCCATCCAAGCTCACAGGGTGCAGCTAGTAAGGCTGTGTCCGCTTGGCAGCTCACGCATGACGTGCCAACCAGGCGGTGCCCTTGAGTGAGTGTGAGGGGTCAGCCCGAAGCAGCCCTGCCCTCTGAGCCGCAGCATGTTTCTGCCAGCAGGCAGCCTTGGCATTGCCCTTTGTGCTGTCCCTCGCCTTGGCTCCCCCAAACGTTCCAGCTTTCTGTATAAGCCACAGGAGAGCACTGGTTGAAGATGTTATGTTTTATGGGAAGAGTGTTGAAGAAACCCTCAGAAAAGTCTGCCCCGTGTGGCGTCACCCAGGTGTGTCGTTGGGTGGCGGCGGTGGAGCACGTGGTCCACTCTGCGCAGGGAGCCCCGTTGCTCTGACTCTGATGACACTCTGTCCTCGGACTGTTCCTTGTCCGATACATTTCTGGGCCTGGCTGCTTCCTGCAGCCCGTTCCCATGAGACTCCAGCAGGCCTGCTCTCCCCACCGTGTCCCTCCTGGGACTGAGCCATGGACATGTGAGCCCATGCATGTGCACTGTCACCCCCTTAGGGGGCCTGGGTCTCCCTGGTGAGGGTGAGCGCTGTAGGACCCTGGTTTCAATGGTCCCCTGTGAGGTGTGCCATCGATTCCTAGCTCGTCTGCCCGTCCAGCAGCCTGTGATCGGCCCATGCCTGCTGAGGCTGCCAGGTTCCCCCATGCTCGTTTTCCATGTCTTCTGCTGACCTTTGGGTTGGTTTTGGTCTCTTCCCAGCTCTAGCAAGGACGTTGTCAGTTTAACCATCTAATCTCTTGGAACAATTAGACTTTCAGTGATTGGCAGTTCTGGTGAATATACCTTGAACTCTTGGTCATCCAGTGTTGACGGGTTTGGGGCAGGTCTTCCCGCCCCGCCCGCATGTGCCTGGCTCCCAGATGCAGGCTCAGGGCCTCTGCGTGCTTCCCCACCTCCAGCTCCGTGGAGTTGGGCCCTGCCCTCGTACACAGCGAGACAAGAGAGTGGCTGCCCAAATGAGAACTGGGGACCCGGTGGTAGCTGCCTCCTGCGACTGCCCGAGACGGGTGCTGCTGGTAGCCAGCTCTCACGCGCTCTGAATCCTGGTGTGTTTTCGTTTGTGTATGCTTATGGCTTTCAAGTACAGAGTAGACCGTACTACCTATAACAGTCAACTTGCTAGCCCTACCCAATTCGTAGATTTTTTTTTTAAATTTATTGTTCATTATTTGAAGGGCAGAGTGTTGGGGCAGCAGTGTAAGGGTCTTCTACCCTTCACCTTGCCCCCCTGGTGGCTGCAGAGGCGAGGGCTGGCCTGGACTGAGCTGGGCTCAGCAGCCAGCAACTCTGCCGGGCTCCTCTGCTTGTCTGGCGGGGAGCCGTTGTCTGGTTCCCGAGCACAGGAGCAGGGAGCTGTTAGAAGTGGGGCTTCCTGTGCTGCGGCACGGAGCCTGCCCAGTTCACATGGTGGTCACTGTGGCTCAGGTGTCCGTGGTTCTTGAGAGTGTCTGCTCTGGAGGGTGCCTCTCTCCCAGCTCCTGGATGAGGTGGAGTCATGAGGGCTTTTATCTTTCTAAAAAGGTGAACATCTAGCATGGGTATAATATTTGGAACAATACAGGTGAGTCTTGTGCTCCAAAATGCACAATCACTAATGTGTTGGGAGCGTGGGGTCTGTGGTCCACGCTCTGGGCGGGTGGTGCTTGCCCTCTGCTCACTGCCGTGAGACTGTGCCGCATCCGTGCCCCAGCCAGCTGGCAGTGGTGTTCTCTGGGTGCAGGCCAGCTTTAGGAAGAGTGTGCATTGAGTGCCTGCTGTGTGCCAGCATCCTGGTGGCCAGAGGTGAGAAACCACAGGCTGGCCACCGACTCCAGGTCTGCAGGCTGCCGGCTCAGCTCCTCTCCAGCGCCTTCAACATTACAGCATTGAGGGGCCGGCACAGTGGCTCAGCGTGAGCGCCAGGACCCCAGTGTCCTTCTGCTCCTGGCATTGGATCGGCTCAGCTCTGACTGTCGTGGCCACTTGGGGAGGGAACCAGCAGATGTTTTGCTCTTTCTCGTTGTAGATCTGCCATTCCCAAATAAATAAATAAATAATAAAATCACACACTTTGGGAATTGAGCCATTTGCAAAAGTATGCTTGTTTCACCTCATTACTTCTGCCTGTTCTCATCTTGACTTGTAGTGACTCCCGTCCTTTTAAAGCTGTGTTGTTTATAACCCAGATGATCGTCTGATAAGCACCATTACAATCTGTGTGATGTTATCAAGGTCTTAGTACTAGTTGAAGATTCTTGCTGGACACTTCACCTGCGTTCACACCCCCAGGTGGGCGGGAGGCAGAGGGGCAGAGGGGCCGCTGGCCTTTCTTCGAAGTCTCCTTGGAGAGTCTAGAGGACAGCTCAGGGTGGCCTTGATGCCAGGACCCATGGGGGTTAGCACTTGGAGGGGTTATTTGTTCCCATGGTGACTTTGTGACTTCTTGTTTTAGAATGGATTCTTTCTTCTTGGCTGAAATGTTTAAATATCTTTACCTGTTGTTTGCTGAGAAAGAAGACATCATCTTTGACATTGAGGATTACATCTTCACCACGGAGGCCCACCTGCTGCCTCTCTGGCTCTCGACCAGCAAGCACAGCGTCCCCAGGAGGAACACGGTGAGCTGTGACGGCAGGGCGCGCTCCTGCTGGGGCTGTGCTCTGTAAGCCCTGCTGAGGCTCCAGCAGGTGCAGGAGGAGAGGGTGCCCAGCACGTTGCCTTTTTTCTTTCCATTACATCTTATATACATCTGTGTGTTTCTCTTTTAACAATAATTTTAAATGAAAAAAAAACATTGTTTTTGTTTACACGGCTTTCTTCTGTGTTTTAGACCTCAGAATATACGGAACTGGATGACAGTAATTTTGATTGGACATGTCCCAATGCGCAGCTGCTGTTCCCTAATGACCCGCTGTACGCACAGAGCATCCGTGAGCCCTTGAAGAACGTGGTGGATAAGAGCTGTCCGCGAGGCATCATCAGAGTGTAAGCCATGCTGAGTGCCAGGGAGTGCCAAGGGCGCGTGCCTGCTAGCCCAGGCAGTGTTCTCCCAGCCTGCCCCCGCTGACAGAGGTGCTGGCATGCCGTGGCATTATTGGAGAGGCCAGGGCGGGGCTTGTTTTTTCTGACATGTCCTTACTATTACAGGAATTCTCAGGTTTTGCTTAGTGAGCTCAGCAGTTGTCGAGGGAGGCAGCACATAACAGTTTTTAATCTCTGGCACCCCATTTTATTTCATTTTTAAAAAATTTATTTGAAAGGTAGAGAGAAAGAGGAGGATATTGTCCCTCTGCTGGTCTTCTCCTTACATGCCTGTGAGAGCCTTGGCTGGGCCAGGCTGGGCTCGCTGGGGGGCTCCTCCATGGGGGCTGCGGGCAGCGTGTGAGCCATCCCAGAGTGCATGTCACAAGGAGGCTGTGTCCCAAGGGGCGCCGAGACCTGGACCGAGGGCCTCTGAGCGGGTGCAGCCCCTTGACCGCTGCCCCAGACACCTGCCCTGTGGCTCATCTTCATGGAGAGATTTTAATAAACTACCTCCATGTCTTGGTTGCACAGGAAGTGTTTCTCCTTATTACTATGATAACTGTGTAACAAAATTCAGGTTTATTTTTATTTTGGTTTTATTTTTGTGCAGTAATTTATTCTTGGTTATTAAATACAAATTTTTTGGCTTAATGTGCATTTCCTTCCGATATTTACATTGCAAAGGCCACTGGATGAACAGTTTGTAATAAGCATATCATTCCCTGTCACAGGCCTTGGCTTGCTTTTAGAATATTGTGAGGAAGGCATAGTAACAGAGCCCAGACAGGCCTCCTCTGGCTGCTTGCAGGGCATTGCAGGGGCACACACTGCGCGCACCATTGCACCAGCAAGGTGGCGTGTGTGCCGGCCCGTCTTGCGCCTGTGTTCCCAGGTGAAAATGTGTGTCCAGCTCCCTGCTTGTGTCTGTCTGCCTGTATCCGTGGGCAACTCGGGTGCCTTGAGCCTCACCTGTGGTTCCTTCCTGCAGAGAGGAGAGCTTCAGGAGCGGAGCTAAGCCCCCTCTGCGAGCCAGAGATTTCATGGCCACTAACCCTGAGCACTTAGAGATCCTGAAGAAGATGGGGGTGAGTCTGATTCACCTCAAAGACGGGCGAGTCCAGTTGGTCCAGCATGCGATGCAAGTAAGCCACTGAGTGCGCGTCAGACCCGCCCTCTGCCCCCCGTCTTGCAGCTTCCGTGGGTGGTGGCCGGCTTGCTTGGGCCTTTACACAGGGTGCTAAGTGAGAGAATCGGGGTTCTGGCTCTGGGCAGTGTCTGGGAGTGCTCTCTGCCTTTCCCTGCCTTGTTAGGGAGATGACCTAAATGGCCGATCGTCACTTCTGATATTCATGTGTCATGTTTTACATTGTTTGACTTTCCAGAAAGCTACATCTAAATTTTGTGTTCAGTCACAGAAATCAGAATTTGCATTGAGTCCACTGTGGCTAGAACGGGACGCACTGTGCTGTGGTATTGGTTCTCAGTTGAGAAGCTGGGTTGCCTTTGTAGCGAGTTTGTTCAGCAGCCTTCCCCTCAGAGCTCCCCTTGCCGCATCTCTTCCTCCTCACCCTCTCCACCAGTCCTGGCATCTGGTGTGGCACTGCTGCCACCAAGGCGCCCCAAGACACCTTGGGTTTCCTCCCTGGGACCGCATGCTGTGAACCATGCACAGCCCCGTGATAGGGCAATGCCCCACTCTGTCAGCCTGGCCCCTTGGTCCTGAACATGGACCCTCAGTCCAGCAGTATGAGGCCTCTGTCTCCTGGCAGGGCCCCTCTGTAGGCCAGCGTGGCGCCTCCCCACAGCTCCTCTGTCCTCCAGTGCACTCCTGCCCCTCTGCTGCTTGCTTTAAGCCCTGCTCTGGCTGCTTCTTCCTTGTAAAGTGCTGAGTAGGGTGTTAGCAGAGATGGCTGACACTCCTCCTCTTTCCCACACGCTCAGCTGCACCGTTGCACACCTGACATGTCAGGAGTGAGCACAGCCCTGGGTGTCCACCTTCTAGCTGCTCACTACCTTTTCTGTGTGTCAGGACTCCCAACACTCGCTGCCTTCTTCCCGCCCCTCCTGCCCTCCCTCAGCATGTCATTTTGATGTCCAGGTCACCATGCCATCTGCAAGTGTCAGGGTGCACCTGACCCTCTGTGTCCTAGCTCCTCTCTGTCTTCTCCCTCTGACGCCCAGCAAGGTCTGTGGGAAGCATCAGGGTCCACTTGTTTTTTTCCTGCGATCAGGCTCTTTCAGCCCTGCAGGCCCTCTTCCCCAGCCGCAGGCTGTGTCCTTGCAGCCTGGGTGTCTTGCCCTGTAGACACAGACTTCTCAAGGAACGGGGTCTCCCCAGGGCCTCGGCAGGGGCTGCCTTGGAGCAGGCACCAGCGATATCACGTTTCAATCCAGTGACCCTGCTGCGTGGGTCAGTTTATCTTCTTAGAGAATGGTGTATTTTTTATGTGGAAGGCAGAAAGAAGGGAGGGGGAGGAAGAGCACTTTGGTCTGTGGGTTCCCTTCCCATGTGGCTGCAGTTCCCACGGCTGGGCCTGGGGCTCCATCAGAGCCCCCGAAGAGTGGAGGCAGTTGCACCTCTTTCCAAGGGCGTCCAGGGAGCTGGTTCTTGAACTGGTGCCTGTATGCCAGTGGTGCTGATGCTACTTCGTGTGCTGCAGGGAGGGGCCTTGGGGGTTAGCTTCTCAGAGGCAAAGCCCGGGTAGAAATGATCCAAGGGATCGCTTGTTGGAACCCTGTTCTCAGGCTGTATCCGAGTGTCCAGGGACTAGAGCAGGAGACACTGATAGTTGCAGATCTCAGAAGCTGCAGGGTAAGTGGTAAGTGCCTGGGATCCCTCAAAGCTGGAAGGAGAAGCTGTGGAGCAGAATCCTGCAGCGGGAAGTTGCCTCACAGAAGTAGATGCCGCTTCCCGACCGGCAGCTAAGACACGTGCTTGTCCTGCAGGCCGCCAGCTCCGTGGACGCCGAAGATGGTCTGAGGTTCATGCAGGAGATGATGGAGCTATCAAGTCGGCAGCAGAAGGAGCAGCAGCTGCCCCCGCGTGCCGTGCAGATCGTGTCCCACCCGTTTTTTGGCAGGGTGGTGTTGACCGCGGGTCCAGCCCAGTTTGGGCTGGATCTGTCTAAACATAAGGGGGTATGTGTGCACTTAATTAACACAGTTTGGGTTTTAGTGCAGCTGTCCTCTGCAGCCGCAGTCTACCCTCCCTCCCTCCCTCCTTCTCTCCACCTTCCTCTCTCTCTCCCTCCCTCCCTTCCTCCCTCCCTCCTCCTTCCTTCTCTCCACCTTCCTCTCTCTCCCTCCCTCCCTCCCTCCTTCTCTCCTCCTTCCCCTCTCTCTTCCTCCCTCCCTCCCTCCTTCTCTCCACCTTCCTCTCTCCCTCCGTCCCTCCGTCCCTCCCTCCCTCCCTCCCTTCCTTCTTTTCGTTTGAAAGAGTTATGGAGAGGGAGAGACAAGGAGACAGATATCCTTCATCTACTGGTTCACTCCCCTCATGGTCTTAATAGCTAGAGCCGGGCCAATCCAAACCCAGGAGCTTCTTCTGGGTCTCCAGCAGGGGTGCAAGGGACTACTGCTTTCCCAGGACATTAGCAGGGAGCTAGCACTCAAACCAGCAGCCACACGGGTGCTGCTCAGCCGGTGGCTTATGACTCCTGCAGCTTCCCCAGGCAGGCGGGGCTCCCTGTGGTGAACAGGGTGTCTGTGGCCGCGGCTCGGCCTCTGTCCACACTGCCCTTGTGGAGCTGATGCTGTGTAGTTTTGCTCGAGACTCAGTGTGCAGGTCAGGTCAACTGCAGGGGCACTCTGTAAACACTGACGGAGGCGTGGCATGTCCAGAATGTTCCAGACTGAAGCTCATGCTGTATTTCTTTTTTTCTTTAAAGGTTTACTTATTTTTATTGGAAAGGCAGATTTATAGAGAGAAAGAGAGACAAAGAGAAAGATCTTTTATATTCTGTCCCATTCCCTGTGTGGCCGCAGTGGCTGGAGCTAATCCGATTGGAAGCCAGGAACCAGGAGCCTCTTCCAGGTCTCCCATATGGGTGTAGGGTTCCAAGGCTTTAGGCCATTCTCTGCTGCTTTCCCAGGCCACAGACAGGGAGCTGGGGTAACCAGGCCGTGAACCGGCACCCATATGGGATCCCGGCAGATGCAAGGTGAGCATGTTAGCCATTAGACTACCATGTCAGGCCCATGCTGTATTTGAGACTACGGAAAAAGTGGGTTGGGGTTCTATGTGTGTTGAGGTGTGATGGCTGGCCTATGAGGCAGCGAGCTAACAGGCTGTCTGTGTGACTTCTGTTGCTGCTAGACACGAGGCTTTGTTGCCAGCAGCCAGCCGTACAATGGGTGCTCGGAGCTCGCCAACCCAGAGGCTGTCGTGGGGAAGATCGCGCTGATGCAGAGGGGACAGTGCATGTTTGCCGAGAAGGCACGCAACATCCAGAACGCGGGGGCCATCGGCGGCATCGTGATTGGTGAGTCCTGTGTCCCGGGGCACCCGGACGGGGTGCTCTTGGAACTTCGGCTTTTCTAAATCCTGTTGAGTTGATTGTGCTGTTTATGCTTCGTCTGGATAGCATCAGCATGGTCGCCTGGAGACGTGGTGCTTTGCACCTGCCTTCTTCCCAAGGGCTGCGGGGCGGGTTTCCGTGCACCGCGTCAATGACAGGATGCAACGGGCAAGCTCCGGTTGCTGCCATCTGGGGCTGTGTGCCCATGCAGCTCCAGATAACAGCGTGTCCCCTTGACCATGTGCCCCCAGCAGATCGGGGTCGGTTCCCGGGATCCTGCCCGGTCCTGACAGGGCAGGGCAGTCCGTTTGGGCTTTCCAGTTTCTTTTTCCTTCCTGAGTTGAGGGTCGTTACATGATCTTACTTTAGTGTTTGCAAAAAGGGAGATTGGTTTGAGTAACATCTCTCTGAGCTCTTGTGCCCTGTGGGCTGCCCAGTGTGCTGGGGATGGCAGCGCATGGGCTCTGCCCGACACCCTAGCTGCGGCCCTTGTCTTGCGAACAAGAAGCCCTGTTCCTTATCCTTAACCTGGCATTAAGGAAAAAATGGATTGAAAGGCTGAGTTAGAGAAGGATTTGGGGATGGGGTTGGGTGGGGTGGAGGCAGCTCCTCCATTCTCTGGCTCACTTCCCAAGTGGCCCTCCCGGCCGCGCTAGGCCAGGTGAACGTCTCGAGCTTCGTTCAGCAATCCCACCTGGACACGGCCTGAGCCTTCCATGTCCCACTGCCCTCCCCGCATGGTACCAGCCCCCCCCACGGTGCCCAGGCAGCCTTGGCAGCACCGCTCTTGCTGTCTGACAGCCCAGCCCCCAGACATTTAGTTTTCAAAGAGAAGCTTTGTATTAGGATTTCTGTCTCCCAAGCTTTGTTGGTTCCACAATAGGCTGTTTTTTGGTTTTTTGTTTGTTTACTGGTTTTGGTTATATGTAAGTGATTAAATTCGGACTTAGTTTTTATTCCAAGGGACAGAAGTACAGACTATCTTAGCAGTCTTGACTTGCCTGAGACGCCCATGTGGGCTGATTGGAGGAAATTTTGCTCTGTGATGGAGATGGTCCTTTTCCCTGAACTTGGAGAGAGACGCTGAGCCTCCTGCTGCCAGCCACCTCACACATCCACCCTGGCCCTGGGCCTTCTCTGAGCACCCTGCCGCCTGTTACCTGCCAGCCTGTTCCCTTCTTAGGCCTCAGGTCCAGAGGGGCTATTCAGACCCACACTTCAGCTCCGAGGGGGTGGCCCTGGACTACAGCTGTCTACACGGTCTGCGTGCCAGGCCAAGGGCCCAGAGGGCTGAGGGTCAGCTGGCCATCTGTGGCCTGATCCCAAGGAGCCTGAGAGTGCCAGGGCACTTCCCCAGGGAGGGAGGGTGGTGGGCGGCCTCGGCACCCCAGTCAGGTCTCCTGCTGGTATTGAACATGTGCCTGACAGCACAGCAGTGAAAGAAAACCCAGTGGGGTCATTGTCTCTGTGAGAAAAGAAGGCGTCAGCTTGCTGTTTGGTAAAGCATTGTGTGAGTCAGGGTTGTCAGACGCTGCGAGTGCTTCCTGTGCCTCGCCAGCAAAGCACCTTGGCTCCAGTGCAGTCACAGCTTTCGGATGAGGGCTGCTCGGCCTGGGTGTGCGCGGCCCTAGAGCCCACTCCTGGGTCTCACTGTGATCCACAAGCTTGCGTTTCTCCACCTGTGAGCTTCACTCAGAATTGTAGAATTGTGTGTCCTGCCTTTTCTTATTTCATGCCCTGCTTATGTTCCATCAAATGGTTCATTGCAATCGCCTGTAATGGTTTATTATAGCACTTAAGTGAATGGGCACTCGGCTTTCTCTGGTCTCGGATCACATCTGCAGGAGAATTAGCTGAGGAGATGAGGTTCTTGATGCAGAGAGTGAGTGCCTCTAGCAGGGGAGAAGAGGAGCGTGGGTTTAACACAGGTGCTTTCATGTCTGCCTTGTGTTCTCTGGCCAGATGACAACGAGGGGAGCAGCAGCGACACAGCCCCTCTGTTCCAGATGGCTGGGGACGGGAAGGACACAGATGACATCAAGATCCCCATGCTCTTCCTGTTCAGCAAGGAGGGCAGCATCATCCTGGAGGCCATGCGGGAGTACGAGCAGGTGGAGGTGCTGCTGTCGGACAGGGCCAGGGACCGAGGTGAGCCTGCCTGCGGGCTGGAGGGGCCCGGGGCTGCCGGACAGGGCCAGGGACCGAGGTGAGCCTGCCTGCGGGCTGGAGGGGCCGGGGCTGCCAGACAGGGCCAGGGATGGGGTAAGCCGGCCTGAGGGCTAGAGGGGCCCGGGGCTGCCGGACAGGGCCAGGGACGGGGTGAGCCGGCCTGTGGGCTGGAGGGGCCCGGGGCTGCCTGCTCTGAAAAGTGACGTGTCAGAGGAGGACTTCAAACATGCGCCAGTAAAACATTTACTTTGTTCTGATAGTAGAGTTGGAATGTTTTTAGAGTTAGCATCTTAAATGTGGTTTATAGTTTGGACCATGATTCTGTCCAGTTGCTGAAACAAGAGACTACCTCAGGAGAGCCATTGTAACTTCTGCAAATGTTCCCCATTTATGCCACCAACCTTTGGTCTTCCACATCTTCATAGAGAAAGAGGTGTGCTGCCCCGAGTCGTGTTGCCGTGGTGGGCAGTCTCAGCAGTGTGGTTTAGGTCATGATGCCTACAGAGCCCTCAGCTATGTGTGTGACATCTGAGGGCAGGCTGTGCCGAGTGCCTGTCTGGGGGAGGGGGGAGCCCCCCGTGGAAGCCCCTGGCACCTGGCTGCTGTGTCCCCTGGGACGGAGGCCGGGGCGGTGAGCCTATGTGGCACTGCTCTGCCTGGCCCCTTGCATCCCCTGAGTGATTGCCTGTGTCTCCCAGGGCGCTGGCCCTGTGTGAGAACAGAGCAGAAGGCAGATCCGTGAGTTGTCTTGCATCCTCCCATGGCACCGATTTTTCCTTCTGGGCCCTGTTTCTGAACTGAGCTCTTAGTTTCCTGTGTAGGACACTTCAGAATGTTTGGGGGAAAGTGGAATTAAAAGGTAAGCTTTATTTTGGTCCATGTGTATAAGGATGGAGTGGGAATTAGGAAAAGAACTGCACAAGGATCTCAGCATTGGGTTGTTTTTTTCCCCCAACTGAGTTACCTTTCAGTTCCACTCTTGTGCAGACTGCTAAATTCCTTATGCGTGCATTGGGGCGTGAACAGACACAGGCAAGTTAGCATTCTGTGGAAGCCTTTGTGCCTCCTGCTTTGTGCTACCATTGGAATTCCAGAGCAATATTGAAAGATAAAATGATTCCAAGTACATTATTAATAGTAGTGCGTATCTCGCATTGAGAACACACACACACGTGCACAATATTGCTGCAGTGGAGACCTTGATACCGTCTGGATCAGTGTAATCATGTCACGTCCGATCACTTGTCCCATAATAATGATAATTCTTGGAACCCTTCATAGTGCACCTTGCTAATCATCTCTGTGCCCCATCTAGTAGGTGAAGTCACAGCCCAACAGCCACGTTGTGTGGGTGTGTGGGGGTGTGGAGGTGTGCGTGTGTGGGGGGGGTGTGGGGGATGTGTTGTGTGGAGATGGATGGGGAGTGTAGGGCTGTGGGGGTGTGTGTGGGGATGTGTTGGGGTGGGGGTGTGGAGGTGTGCGTGGGGATGTGTGTGGAGGGGTGTTGGGGTTGGGATGTGGAGGTGTGCGTGGGGATGTGTGGGGGGGTGTGGAGGTGTGCATGGGGGTGTGTGTGGGGGTGCGTTGGGGTGTGCAGGTGTGTTGGGGTGGGGGTGTGGTGTGTGTAACTGACACTACAAGCTGCCAGGCTTCCCACACAGGCCGAGCTTTCAGGTTTGGATGGCCTGCCAGCATCCTGGACTGTGACCGTGTCCTGTGGGGTCCTTGGTGAGGACCTCCCATGTCACAGTCCTGAGAGCACTGTAGCCACGCTGAGGGCTCCCCAGTGTTGAGGCTGCCTGTCTGCAGATTGGCACCTGCATCGAGGTGCCCACGCTGCCACACGCAGGGACGCCTGACCACTGCCTGAGGGCCCTTTCTCTCTGTGCTGCCCGCAGACGCAGCAGGTGCCCTGACCGCTGCCCTGAGAACCGCCTCCCCCGCTGAGCTGGCAGAGTAGAGAGAGCAGAAAGCCCGCCGTAGCACCACGGGGCCACGTCCTGCAGTCCTGTCTGCCTGCCACGCTCACCGCTGTGGACCCGAGCATTGGAGGCCACTCCAGGGCTCACGTGGCCTCCTTTTGCCAAAAGCCCTGTTGGAGAAGTCCCTAGTATGGCAGCCATGGCACCAGCGGGAGGTGCTTGTGCCTCAAGACCAAGGGTGCTGTGCTGGGTCCTCTAGTTCTCCATCAGCTGTCCCTGGGGCACCTGGGGCCACTAGGTTCTCAGGCCACCCCTCCGAGGGAGGAACTGCCCCAGTGCAATGACTCTGTGTCCCCTCCCCGCCCCCACAGTGCCCCTGCTGAATGCAGTCGTGTGGCTCTGTGTGGAGCTAAGCTGCTGGCAAAAGGATCTGATTGCAGAGGTGTGTGTGCCCACCAGGGCACTGGCTGGACAGGAGCATGGCACAGGGGGTCAGACATGTTTGCCACTTGCTCTCTGTGTGCCCCCGCCCCTTTCTGGGGACACCTCCTCATTGAGAGCGCAAGGCCTGCTCAGCACACAGCCGCATGCTGCCCCCTTGTTGGGAAGGTGCCCTCACCGTGCAGATGGCCGTCCGGCTGTCTGCAGCGCCAGCTGGGGTGCGTCAGGGAGGTGCTCTTCCCTGCTCTGCTGTTGGCAGCGTGCTGTGTCTGCCTCACTGCAGGCCCCATGTCCACTCTAACTCTGCCCGTGGTGGCCTCCTGTCCCTACACCCTGTCCACTTGGGGAGGACTGCTCTTTGAGAAACTTTTCTTAGCTTTTTCCAAAAAGTAAAGTTATAACAAGTTAGTTCAGAGCTGTGTCAAACATTTTAAGTAACCTGGTCTCCCCGAGAGTGCTGTGTGTTTTGTGTCTTGCTGGGGTCCCCCAGGAACTTGAGGTTCACAATTGCACTGTTTAGGATCTCGCTACATTAGCAGGTGAGCCCGAGTCAACCCTTGCACACTGTGGTGGTGTGCGGCAGAACTCTGCCGTGGCTTGTCTGAGCCCTTCGCAGTGAGCATGGCGGTGCCGGGCCGGGACATGTGTCCTTGTGCGTACCTTCTTCTGTACTGTTATTTCTGCTGCTGCAGAATTCGCAGACTACGGGCATGGAGCCCAGCCGCAGAGACCGTCGTACCCGCTCACTCCGCAGCTGGGCACAGTCCTGCTGCCTTCCAGGGTCTCCGTGATCAGGAAACGGGCCCCGAGGCCCGGGCTGTGCGTCGCTGTGCTCCTGAGCTGGCTCAGGTCGCAGTCCGGAGCACCACCACAGCGGGTCCCGCCCCGCCAGTGGGAGGAGAGCATGCAGTTCTGTCTCTCTTTTCAAAATTGCCTGGTGGGTTTTGCCTCCTTTAAATAAGGTGACATAGCTAAGACACAGGTGTGAGGAGGAGGCAGTGTACATGCAGCTGTGTGTGTATATCATTCTTTATGTTTTTAAAAAGTTAATTTTTTTTATTTGAAAATTTATTTTTTTTAAAGATTTATTTTTATTATTTTTTCATTGGAAAGGCAGATATACAGAGAGGAGAGACAGAGAGGAAGATCTTCCGTCCGATGATTCACTCCCCAAGTGAGCGCAACGGGCCGATACTATGCCGATCCGAAGCCAGGAGCCTCTTCCGGGTCTCCCACGCGGGTGCAGGTTCCCAAAGCTTTGGGCCGTCCTCGACTGCTTTCCCAGGCCACAGGCAGGGAGCTGGAAGGGAAGCGGGGCCGCCAGGATTAGAACCGGCGCCCATATGGGATCCCGGGCGTGCAAGGCGAGGACCTTTAACCACTTGCGCCACCATGCCGGGCCCTGAAAATTTATTTTTATTAGAGTTACAGATAGAGAACGAGAGAGTTCTTCCATTCACTGGCTCACTCCCCAAATGGCAACAGCTGCCAGAGCTGAGATGATGTGAGGCTAGGAGCCAGGAGCTCCTTCTGGATCTCCTACCTGGGTGCAAGGACCGAGGCTGGGCCATCCTCTGCTGATTTCCTTGGCGCTGAGCAAAGACATGGGTCGAAAACCGAGTGCTGGGGCTCGAACCAGTGCACAAATGGGGTGCTGTGCTGCAGGCGTTGGCTTAGCTTACCCACTGTGCCATGCTGGCAGCCCCCATTTAAAATTGTATGTAATCAGAAATACTAGGTGTTTCTGTTTGTTTGTTTGTTTGTTTGTTTGTTTGTTTTTGGCTCTCGTGTTGAAGATCATATAACCTTGGCATAATATTTTCATAAATTTTGTTGTGGAATTTTCACTGTTTTTTTTTAACGCTTTGGTCCTTAATTCACATGAAGTAATTTGCATGTGTATGTCTGAGGGATTGCACACTGGTCATGAAGCCGACATGCCTCCCCCCAGATGGAGCCCCCACCCGCCGTGAGCACGTGCAGAGCTGGGCTGGGCTGCTGGGACTGCGCTCCACCCCCACCGAATGCTTTCCAGAACTTCCTGACCTCTTGGTGGTGTGTGCTGTGTTGTAAGAACCTTAAAATAGCTGTTTTTGGCTCCCAAATGAAAATAAAAATAGAACAAAGAAATATAATAGATTCCTTTAGAAGTTAGGTTAGGAAAATGTTAAACATTGCATTTTGTATCCAAGAAGGTTATCGTCAGTTTAATCAAAGCTTATTTTTATGTTTGCATTGACTGTACCGAGTTGTTTCCGTAATAAGCTCGATGCTATTTGTGGATTTGGTTTCACGGTGGGAAGGATTGATGACCTTCCCAGCCTGTGGTTACCACAGAGCTTGGCTTCTGCCCCGGACCTTCCTTCCTCGGCGCCTTGGTGAATTTGATGTCACAGGATCTTCAGAAATTCATGGAAGTATGTTTTGTACACCAGAAATTCCATCTTTCCGCAACCTTTTTGCATTTCCCTTGAAGTTGTCCTCTGGGCTCTCCCTCTGCCTCTCCCGTGTTGTCTCTGCTGTCCCCTGGGTCTCCTGCACTCTCCACAGCTTAGGGGACCCAGGCAGCAGGGGGGTGCCGGCTCCCCGCCTGTGAGAACACGCTGCAGCGAGATGAGCTGGCCGGCAGGTGGTCAGCCTGCTGAGGGCCGCACCCAGAGCTGTGTCTTCATCTCCTTCCTGGCGCAGTGCTCCTCTGGCCGGTGGTGCAGGAGCCTCACTCGCTCTTCACGGCCTGGGGCCACTTGTGCGTCCCGCGAGCTGTGCTAGCATCCACCACTGCTTGTGCGCTGTGGTGGTTGCGGGCTCTGAGTGGGCTGCCCAGGCGCTGTGGGCAGGAGCGTGTGGTGGTTGCGGGCCCTGGGCTGCACAGGCGTGTGGCAGGCACGTGTGGTGGTTGCAGGCTCTGAGTGGAGCTCAGTGTGGCAGGCACGTGTGGTGGTTGCGGGCTCTGAGTGGGGCTCAGTGTGGCAGGCACGTGTGGTGGTTGCAGGCTCTGAGTGGGGCTCAGTGTGGCAGGCACGTGTGGTGGTTGCAGGCTCTGAGTGGGGCTCAGTGTGGCAGGCACGTGTGGTGGTTGCAGGCTCTGAGTGGGGCTCAGTGTGGCAGGCACGTGTGGTGGTTGCGGGCTCTGAGTGGGGCCCAGTGTGGCAGGTACGTGTGGTGGTTGCGGGCTCTGAGTGGGCTGCCCAGGCACTGTGGGCAGGAGCGTGTGGTGGTTGTGGGCTCTGAGTGGGGCCCAGGCGCTGTGGGCAGGTGCGTGTGGTGGTTGCGGGCTCTGGGCTGCACAGGCGTGTGGCAGGCATGTGTGGTGGTTGCAGGCTCTGAGTGGGGCTCAGTGTGGCAGGCACGTGTGGTGGTTGCGGGCTCTGAGTGGGCTGCCCAGGCGCTGTGGGCAGGAGCGATGTCCATTCTTGCTGCTGGTTTTGTCCCTGCTTGCAGGGTGCCCAAGAGGGAACTCTGCTCGGCTGACTCCTCCCTAAAGGCAGAGCCATGTGGTGGTGTGTGCGAGCTACTCCTGTTTGAGGGTCCCTTGGGACTTAACAGTGAAGCCCATCAGCCGTCAGTCTGTGTTCCTGGGGGACACGCGTCTTGAGGGCCGCAGCGCTTTTGGGGGTGATTTGCCCCGTCATCCAGAGCCCCGTGACTGTCCTTGTCTGTGAAGTGATGTGGCCGGCATGCTGATCCTCATGGTCACCCAGAATCTTGCAGCCTCCGGCTTCTTGGCCTCCCGTGTGGGTGCCCCGTGCAGGCTGGCTGTGCCGTGTGAATGCGGGGCGGTGTGTCCCAGGGCGGTGCAGCATGTCTTGGCTTTAGATACTGAGTTGTCGTCATACACTGCAAAATGGCAGGTGGGTTGTCGTTGTGTGGCATATAGTGGTGCTTCAAAAGGCAGTGGAAATGGAAAGAAAATACAAGTATGTTTGGTGCAAAAAAAATATGAAATCTATGTATTTTTATTTAGTTGCCATTGTTTTCAAATACTGCAGTATCTCTTGGTATTGACTGGCATTCATTGGAATCATCCTTATTAGCTGTTAGTCATTCTTTCCAATGGGGACCCTACATTTGTTTATGATCCTGGCACTTTGGCAACATGAAGTCCTGAACAGTGTGACTGCTGTTCCAGGGTGGCCCGCTCCGCTTCACTGCCAAGCCCAGCCTGGTGTTGGAAGTGGAGGCATGCCGGAGGGCCATGTGGGCTGAGGCAGTTTGTCTCCCATGCAGATGGCGAAATGGACAGTGAGGAGCTGCCGTCTCCCGACCAGGAGGCCGAGAGTCAGAGCGTGGAGCAGGTGGCAGCTGTCCCACAGACGCTCGACGAAGCTCATCTGGACCCTGCTGGCGAAAGCCCTGGTGCCTCCCCGCCAGAACCACTGTCTCCTACGGACCCAGAGCCAGACCCAGAGCCAGACCCAGAGCCGGACCCAGGCACGGGCGACATGCCGTCCGGGCAGACTGCCCACGCCCCCGAGGCCCAGGAGCCGGACAGTCTTGATGGCGAGTGCACAGAAGGCGACCCCAGCCAGCCGCAGGAACAGTCAGAGCCTGAGGACGAAGCCACTGCTCAGGCTAGCTGGGGTGACAAGTCCCAGCCCATAGACTCCATGTTGGCCGACTGGAGTGAGGATATAGAAGCATTTGAGATGATGGGGAAGGATGAACTCTGATTGCGCAGCGCCTCGGTAGGTATGTGACAGGAAAGGTAAAGCGATTGGCAGACACCCTCAGATGCGGCAGGCTCTCTGTGGGCGCTGCGAGCTGGCCAGAGGCCTCGGCGGGCATGGCTGCTCACCCTGGGCACCTGGAGCGGGCAGGTTAGAATTACCTTGTTTGACTTGTCCTGGAATGGAAGCCCACGTAACAGCACTGCACTGGCCACCCCACAGGCCAGTGCGGACAGGGCTCCCGGTGGGACCGGTGGCCGTGCGGGACAGTGGCCCCGGGGAGTGCCTGGGCACTCTGCTTTCAGATCTTGCCAAGTGGCCTGAACAGGTGGCAGGGGCTACACTCCCACCTACCAGGTAGGAGACAGGAGATCCTTGGCTCGTCTTGCCTCCAGGGAAGCCAGTGGACCTGGGCAGTGCCGTTTCCTGCGAGAGCAGTGGGTGGGAGCGGGCAGGGCACGTGCCATCCGCCGCAGCACTCGCAGCTCAGCTCGCTGCTGGCTGCTGCTGAAATGCAGCCAGGGAGAGGCCGCCTGGGGGCTGCGAGGCGGGCGTGGTCCCCTGGGCGGGCGTAGCTCTGCAGCCCGTCTCCCTCCTGCCCCTAGCCTTACTGCAGCCCGGGACAGCCTGCAGCCTGAGAGCTTCGGCCGGTCAGCCTGGGCGTGCCCCGGGCTCCCAGGGCCACTGCTGCTTCTGTCCCCTTGGTTTCGGAAATGCGCTCCGGGGAGTCTGTCACATTTCCTCTGAATCATGGTGTGTGGTTTGTGGGAGCGAGCACACAGCCATTGAGCCGAAGGAGCAGTTTCCACCTTCCTTTTTGGTGGTGGTAGTTTGGTGCCGGCCTTGTTGAAGTTTTTACAATTTTGCTGTTGATATCTGTAGGTAGGTAGCCCTATAGTTAAAATCATGGCTTTAATAATTTTATTTATTTTTTAAAAATAGATACGAATCAGTTCTAAAGGAATATTGGGGCGAGTTTGTCTCCTTCCTCTTGACCGGGATGTCCCAGGGAAGCCTTTCCCTGGAGGGAGGGTTGGGGACAGCAGTGCTGAGCTCAGGGCTCTGGTCACTCTGCAGCCACCCTAGAGCCCGGGTGGACGAGGCTTGTTTCAGGGGCTCGTTGTCTGCTTCCAGAAACTCCAGTGACCTGGCTGGGCGGGGAGTCACACGTCTTCGGGAGGGAAAGGGTATCTTCACAGAGCCTGTGGTCTTGACTTGAAGCAGAAGGACTAGCTCCCGGGAGCTTGTGCACGTGGCATTGGGGTCGGCGGGCAGGGCCGTGCCAGGGCAGGGTGCAAAAGGACAGTGTCCCCAGGAGCGGCTCCAGGCTGGCTGGGCACAGAGCAGCTGCTGACCGAGGCCACGGCACGTGCGTGCCCCCACGCCTCGCGCAGAGCTGCTGCTGGCTGACTCGTGCCCCTGGGCTGTCCTGGGCCATGCGGGCACGGCCTGGCTGGCGAGGCTCGGGTGCAGGATGTTCTTGTTGAGAAAGCTCAGTTGTTGAAGCGAGCGTGGAGCCGACTGTGACGCCTGGTGGTACTGAGGCCAGCTGCGGAGCCCTGACCATTGCCAAGTGGTGTTGAGTTCACTAAAAATCCCCGCCGCGCTAGGTTTGTTCTTAATGTCTTGGTTTTCAAGTACCTTTTTATAGATATTTTATTTACTTGCTAAAGATTCAGGGGATTCTGTGAGACCCTGAAGTTAGAAACATCTGGTCTACCTCAGTTACATGTTGACTGCTTAGAAATAGAGCTGACGTGATCACCAACAGCCATAAAATTGCTTGATTAAGAAAGATTTGTATCTTTACAACTGGAATCAAGTGAGGATATTATCCAGGAGGTAAATGTTAGATACCAGAGCAAAAATCTAATTCAGGTATTTTCAGGTTTTGAAACTTAACTTGTTTACCTACTAAAAACATCAAACAGCTGTAGTTTCTCTTTTGCACAGAGTCCCCTGAGCTGGCCTGCCCTGCCTGCAGTACTGCTTTCCCATGGTGATGCGGGGCAGGGCAGGTGCCCGGGGTAGGCCGGGAGGCACGTGCCCATGGGCTTCTGGAGGACCTGGTTGAGAACAAGTGACTGCCTGGCGGGCTTTTCCGCTCTTCTCCCAGGCTTGGGGAGTGAGAGCAGAGGTGGATCCTGGGGCTTGGTTCTCAGGTGGAGACGCCCAGGAGTTGTAGTTGAATGACCATCACACAGCCTGATCGCGGCAGAGTCCCACGCCCGGCCACGCTCGGGGAGCCTGGCGGGGGGAAGGTATGCGGGCTGGGGGCTGGGGTGCTGCGGCTCCCTGGGGGCGGGCGAGCTTCCCCAGGAACCCAGCAAGGCTGAAGCCAGAAGAGAGAGACACATTTTGTGAACGAGACGCTGTAGGTTCAGATTTTATAAAAGACGTTTTTAAACAAGCCCGATTTACAGCCGTATATTTTCTTATGATGTAATTTATGGAAAAGATGTCTGTACTCACAGGTGCTGTAACACCGCTGTTGGAGTTTATTGGTGACAAATGTATTCAATCTTTCTAAGGGAAACCATGTACTGTGATGTAAAAGTCTGGGCAAAATGTACATAATCCTTGTATATAATTGTGTATTTGATTATAATTACTGATTGTAAAGATTTAATAAAATATGTAAATATTCTGGCCTGGTCTTCATTTGAAGTTTCAGGGTTACCGTGCCCACTTGGTGTGTGTGCTGTGGGACAGGGCACAGAAGGGGCTGTCCGTGGACTGTGCCAGAAGCCGCACGAACACAGCCCTAGTTGGCTCGGGATTCACTCATTCCTGCTCGGCTGCCCAGCCTCACCTCCCTGCCTGACCTCCTCTTTCTGCTCTGACTGTGGCCATGGCCACGGGGACCCCTTCCAGGTGTTCGCAGACCCTGTAGGGCACCGTGGCAGGTTTCTGCGGCAGTCCACCTGCCTGGGGTTGGTGAGCAGTGGGGCCTAGCCTCCCTGCCTGCGTGGCTGCTATATCACAAGCCCCTTTTGCTGACTGATGGGCTGATTCTTCAGGTGGTCTCCTGACCTGCGATAGAGCTGGGTGCCAGGGAGGGCTGCTAGTGGGCAGTGGTGCTGGCATTGGCACTGCAGGTTTGTGTTGGTAGGAGGCCTGGCGTGTGTGTGACAGTGGGCTCTGGCTTCCCTAAGCTTGTGCTGCAGCTCAGCCTGCTTCCACGGGAGCCCCAGCATCTAGGTCCTGTAGGTGTCAGGAGCCATCACCCTGTACAGGTCTCACTCCCCACCTCACCCATGATTGGCCACTCTGGTGAACTCCCTGTACAAAGCATCAAACACGAAGACTGCTGAGTGGGCCTGCACCCCAGGCGCTGCTGGGCCCAGGCACTGCCAGCCTCGCTGCCCAGCGGCCTTGCTTGAGGCCATGACTGCAGATCTTAACTCGGATGGGCCATGCTCCTGTCCCACGTGCCCGCCAGCCACCAGCGTACCTCTCTGTGTCCTGGGCTGCTCCTCCAGGCTGCCTGGCTCCTGAAGGCTGGGACTGGAACCTTGTGGACTGAGGACTGAAGGTGTGGGCTACTTGGGCTCCATCGCCCCGAGGTCCCGGGGGTCTCTCGGCCCCTGCAGGGAGCACCCAGTTGGCTCCTGGGCCGCAGGAAGGTTCCCGGTGCCCCATGGCTGTCTCCTGCCACCCCCACAGGACATGCTGCCTGGCGTCCTCTCCTTTCTGAGGAAGTAAGCTCTTGGCTGGTTACTTCCACTGCAGAAGCGGGTCACTGGAGTGTCTGAATGGAGCAGTCATGGCCTGTGGGAAGCCCCAGAGCTCCTTGAGGTGCAGTCACAAGTTCCCCCCAACACAGAGTGCAAGAGTACACTTGGGGGTGTAGGTCAGTGTCGCGTGAGGAGGAAGGAGAGGATGAGACCTGGGCAAGAGGTGACATGTCAGGGCCACCACCTACAGCACTGGCCCCCTGTCCTGCACGGTTCGTGTCCCAGCTGCTCTAGTTTAGATCCAACTTGCTGCTGATGGCCTGGGAGAGCTAGGAGGAGATGGCCCAAGTCTCTGGGTCCCTGCACACATGTGGGAGACCTGGAAGAAGGTCCTGGCCCAGCCCTGGCCGTTGCAGCCATCTGGGGAGGGGACCAGAGGATGTGTGTCCCTGTGGGTGTGTGTAAGTGGAGCAGCGTGCATTCAGGCACATGGTGATGGTGAACCCTTCACATCCAGGTGCTGCCCTTGACTGCCAGGAATCTGTACCGGGAGCTTCCCTGCGGGTGCTGTGGCAGGGCCTGGGGGTCGGACCGTGGACAGAAAGGAGGAGATGGAAGATGGGTGGTAAACCACGTGGGACAGCGAGTGGTTCGTGAGGCAGAACCACGAGGGGGAGTGGACTGGAGGGCGGTGCTGTTGGAAGCCCCGCAGTGAGGAGCAGTGCTGTCCCTGCAGGAGAGCAGACATGCTCGCTGCCCAGGGCTGGCGGGGTGATGCCACCAGGGACTCGCATTGTCCCGTTTGCGCCCCTCATAACCCGTGCGCAGTCAACAATTGATGACAGTAGTGTAAGCGTGTGACACTAAGACAAGCCGGCGTGCATGTGCCTCCTTGTTCGGGTGACCCTGTGACAGTGTCACAGGTGTCTGTGGGGTTCCTGGCTTGTGACACTGCGAGGCTCGGGGAGTGGAGGGTGGATGTTCTCAGGTGGCGCAGAGGTGGTCGCTTAGGGTCTGTGTGCTCTGCACCATGACCAAACACAGCGAGGCGCTGGGAGGGGCCCTGACAGCTCCCACGCTCTGGATCTATCCCCAGCCCTCGGCGGGAGAGGTTTGCTGGTGAGTCAGAGTGGCGTTTGGTTTGCAGCTGCCTTCCTGTGTGTGCGAGGTGGTCTGTGAGAGCGGGAAGAGAAGCCAAGTGTGGAGTTGGCGTCAGGCTGCAGGGAGCTTGGTAGGAAAGCCAGGTGACGCGGGCAGGGTGACTGGCACTGCTCGCGGCCTGTGCAGAGCGCCTGCTGGCTGTGGCAGGCCATGTGGGCTGCAGTGCTGACCTCTGCCTTCCCTGCTGGGGGGAGCAGACAAGGACCCCCGCTGACAGTAGCCGGGAGCCCTTCGAGGTCCTGGGCAGGGCAGGTGGGCGACGACAGTTCACAGCGACGACACCTCCCATGGCTGCTGTCCTCAAGACGCATGCTTGCATTTATGAATCAAGTGAGGGGCAGCAGGCACCTCTGGGGGCTGCAGCCGTGAGCCGGGTGCCACGTGGCCAGACAAGTTTCTGGGGAAACAGGATTTATAGATGCCACGCCAGGTTCAGCCAAGGCTGGGCGGCCCCACACACACCGAGGTGGTCTCTGAATGAGGCGACATGGAGACAGGAGGCCTGCCTGCAGAGATGTGCCCAGGAGCCAGTGGCCCAGCTCTGAAGGTTGGAGACATTTGTCATGGAGCGCCCGCAGCAGTGGCTGGCACTGGGGGTATGTTTATCCTGGGTCCCGGGAGGTGGAGGACCTGGAGGCGGGCACTTCCCTGGCTGTCGCTCTGTGAGGCTCAGGGCAGGAGCAGCAGGGGAAGGCTGCTTGGCGCGGCCAGGAATGGCTGCCTGTGGCTCACTCGCTTGCTCGGGGAGAGGACAGGCATGGGGTCATCAAAACGTGTGACTGGGGTCAGGTGTAAGGCTAGTGTGGGCTTTCTTTCCAGGAGTGTCCTTGGAAAGGCCGTGAGTGGCCCGGGGTCTCCGTGGGGGAGGAACATGGCCCACGGGCCCACACCCCCAGGTGAGGGTGTTGACCTGTGGGCTGTGACTGCCCAATCTGTGAGGATGCAGCTGGGAGAAGCAGCCAGCAGCCGCCTTGGGAGGTGTCCCCAGGGAAGTCAGATCCCAGGTGTTGGGGGACTCCCCTGGACGGGAGGCCAGGAGCTGTCCAGGGGCGGCTAGGAGGTGGTCAGTGACCCAGAGGACAAGGCCGCCACCCTGTCCCCAAAACCTCACTTCCTACATGGTGGGCTGTCTCGTCAGGTGTGTGTGGTCTGACCTTTTGAAAAAAAGATTTATTTATTTTTATTTGAAAGGCAGATTTATAGAGAGAATGAGACAGATTTTCCATCTACTGGTTCACTCCCCAAATACAGTAACAGCTGGAGATGAGCAGCTCTGAAGCCAGGAGCCCAGAGCCTCCTCCAGGTCTCCCAAGTGGGTGCAGGGTCCCAAAGCTTTGGGCTGACCTCGACTGCTTTCCCAGGCCACAAGCAGGGAGCTGGATGGGAAGTGGAGCTGCCGGGACATGGACTGGTGCCCATATGGGATGCTGGTACTTGCAGGTAGAAGATGAGCCAACTAAGCCATTGTGCCCATGTGTGGTCTTTTAAACAGCAGCTAGATTCTTCAGTGTCTGGCAGGGTCAGTGCTGTGGTCCTGGGAGCTGCTGGCGGCACCCCCTGGACTTGGGGCAGGAGGCTGTAAGGATGCAGCTTTCATTGGGAAGAGTTCTGGGTCCCTGAGCCGACTCCACACCCTGCTGCTGACCGGGGAGCAGACAGCATGACTGAGTCTGCCTCTACCAAGCACCCTCTAAGGCACCTCAGCGAACAGGAAGGCGTCTTCATTGTTTGAAAGGCAAAGTCACAGGAGGAGAGAGATGGAGAGCTTCCATTTGCTGGCAACTTCCCAAATGGGCTCAGTGACCATAGTTGACCTGACCAGGAGCCAGGCGTTTCTTCTGGTCTCCCACTCGGTCAGGGACCCCAACTCGTGGGCCGTTCCCTACTGCTTCCCCAGGTGTTGCAAGCAGCTGGGTGGGAAGCAGAGCGCCCAGGACATGTACTGGTGTCGCTATGGGATGCCAACGCTGTAGGCAGAGGCAGCCTACTCTGCCACAGTGCCAGCCCCGAGAAATGCATCTTGTAAAGGAACAGAGGGGATTTTAATGTGGTTCTTGAACTTTAGAGGGATTAATTGGAAAATGGATGCTTCGTTATAGCACTAATCAGGCATTGTCCTCAAAAGTACCACTTGAATCTTAAACGCAAATATTTTAGAGAATCAGAGTGTATATGACAAAAGGCTTAAAACCACCTCGGGGACATGACTGCTCAGCAGCCGTCAGCCTTTAGCCAGGGAGGTCCTTCTGGGACGGGGGATCCTCTGGGACGAGCCTGAGCTTCCAGGCCAGTCTCCATCCCCGCCAGGCTCTGGGACCCCAGGACTGGAGTGTCGCTCTGACTGCCGCCAGGGCAGCTGTCAGCGCTGGGTTTCCAGGCCTCAGGACTGTTACTGATGGGGACAGCCCACACGGGTTGCCTGGACTTGCATGGCCACTGTCTCCTGGAGGACCGTGGGGTTCAGCTGTCGTGGCAACAGTGAAATGCTCCAAATGGCCCAGCACAGAGGACCAGATGACAGAGCTGACCGAGCCTTCGTGGAGACGCTGCCAGGTTCGGGGGAGGTGGCAGGGTGCTGGGGGCCAGCCTGGAGGTGAGGCCATGGCGATGGGCGGCAGGGCGTGAGGGGAGGCTGGGCTCCCGCAGCCCACATGCAGGACTTCTTTTCATTCAGGTTGATGTATTAGAGTAACAGAGAAAGATTGTGTATGAGGCAGAATCTTCCATCTGCTTGTTTGCTTCCCAGGTGGCCACACTTCCCAGTGTTGGGACAAAATCAAGAGCCATGGACAAGGCCTCCTTTGTGGGCGCAGGGGTCTATTTCAGTTCGCCTGATCCCCTTAGAATCAGGAGTGGGGGGATATTGGACAAGACTGAGTCTTCGCGCAGTCAGAGGGCCGTTCCAGGGCCTGGCCAGCAGAGACTGCAGGGCAAGGCCTGTGGGCAAGGCCTGTGGCAGCTCAGTCCCTGTGGTTCTCCAGAGAGCGCAGTCCCAGCTTCCTGGATCGGAGGAGGACCTGACACCATGCGTGCAACCTGCCAGAGCATCTGCAGCTCCTCCGTGCCATGCAGGGTCTGCGAAAAGGCAGGCATTGCCCCTTCTGGGTCAGCTAGACTTGACTCACGGAGAACGCTATGACAGTTGAAGTGAGTGTGAGGTCTGTGCTGGGTGTGAGGTGTGAGCTCTGTGAGGTGTATTCTTGGTGTGAGCTCTCTGAGGTGTGAACTCTGAGCTCTGTGCTGGGTGGGTCTCTCCTGGGTGTTCTCTCCTGGGCGTGACTGCCTCCTGTTGTTCTTGGGGCTGGAATCTCCTGTCACTTGTGCAGCTTGCTGCTCCTGCTTACAATGGTGGCTTCGGTCGCCTGTCTTGGTGGAATTTTCTTCCTGTGTTTAACACAATAAGCAAAAGCTGTCCATGGGCTGACCCTGAAGCATTCTCTGAAGATGCTGAATGGGTACTCGCAGGGCCGGCATGTCCTTGCCAGCATGCCTGCTCCTCTTTCCCTGCGGCAGGGCCATCTCTGACTCCTGTCCCCTTGGGCAGGGCACTGTATCCCGGGAGCCAGGATCCCAATTCATTGTGTTCTGGCACTGGGCATTTCATGATTTTACTTCCCAAGGAACCTGCGCATTTAGCAAAGGTTCTGTTTGCAGACTGGCAGAGGATGCTGTGGGATTGAGGCCCCAGTACCCAGTGGGACATGGGTGGGGCACTCAAATCTGCAGTACAGGTACTGGGGGCAAGTTCCTGAGGTGGCACCTGCTGGCTCGCAGGACGGTCAGCCCTAGGGAGTGGCACGGAGAACAAAACAAGACTGAGCAGTCGTGGTCCCGTGGGGTGAGGCTGTGGGTCCTGGGCTGTGCCAGACGCTGGCCCAGCTGCTGTGTGTGAGCAGCATCAGGCCCCACTCACCACTCAGTGCAGTCTCAGGGCCCGTGTGTGCCCCGCGCCTGGCCCTGCAGCAGAGGAAGCCGGGCCCCACCCAGCACCGCCGACCGCTTTTCCCATCTCTGAGCTCTCACGCGGTGGCCCGGAGCGTGTGTGCCAGCGGCCACCACAGGCTTGGTGAGGATGGCAGGTCTTCAGGCTTGGCCAAGCCAAAGGAAACACACATGCCACTGGACCCTGTGGCTTGAGGCCAGGAGTGTGTGCCCAGCTGTCCTTGACCTCAGCACCCCCCTTACCGCTGCCATCTGCCCCCCGTGCACCCCACACTTGCCAGCCTGGCAGCTCTGAGCCTCACAGGCTGCAGCTGCGCCAGGGTTGACACCACGCTCCTGCCCACAGCATCTCAGTGTCTCCCAAGATGCCGCGTCCTTGGACCCTTCCCAGAAGGTGGGAAAAGAACCAGGTGCAAACACGGATCACTTAACAGTTTTATGATTAAAACCAACATATGAAAAACACAGTTTTGAGGGCGGCTGACAGAGCCAGGCCCCTGGCCGACCCCTCCACCACCCCCTTCCCAGTCTGCTGCTGGAGGCCACAGGCGTCAAGTGCGGGAGGCAAGGAGCCGCGAGCTCACGGCCGAGGCAGAACACGCGGAGTCCGGTGCCTGGGGAATCGCACGGTGGTGCGTGCACCTGATACGCCAACACGCTGACGTGGCAGTGGGACAACGCTACATGTGCTCCTGGTCCTGGGGCTGCCACCGTGTGCGACAGCCTGCAGAGGAGTCGGTGGGAGATGTCGGGGCTTGCTTCTTCCTGCTGGTCAGCACGAGAGGTCCTGGCAGTGTCGTCCTTTCAACAGAGCCCCCGGGCCCCAGGGAGGAAGACCCCAGCAGGCATGGGCTGAGAGTGGCACGAGGGTGGAGCTGCCCCGGGCCCGCCTGGCTCCCGGTGCTGTCCCAGGCCTGAAGGGAGCCTGAGGCCCAGCAGCCCTCGGCTTGCCGAGACCCTGTGGGCCCCTTCCCCCGACCGCACCAGTAAGCTGCTGGCAGGGGCCCCGCATGCCTGGATGAGCCCTCTGCCGGCCCCTCCCAGCAGCAAGAGCCCCCGGCAAAGCTTTCACACAGTGGAAAAAAAAAAATACAAAAGTTTTCTTCTTTCATCGCTATTTACTTGTGACAATATTTGTTAAAAATAGGGCTTCTGACTTTGAGATCATTAGCTTCTTATGGAAAAATAAACTCTACTGAGTACAGTCAACTTCCGCACCACGGCCGGGCCCAGCCGTGATGGCTCCCAGGACAGTCGGGGCGGCCTGCTGGAGGCAGCAGTGCCGGAAAGAGGAAGGGAAGTGGCAAGGCTGGCGTGGTGTCTGGGACGGACAGGGACGACGCTGACTGCGACGGCTCGCTGCTCACGGAGGGAAGTGGGGCGTGCCCCCGTCTTCTGCCCACGCCAGGCCCTGCCACCTGGTGGGTGAATGATCAGGGCGGGGACAACACCGAGCTCCATGAATGGGAGAAGACAAGGATACATAAAAACAGTAAAATGTTTATTTCCTTAGAAAAAAAAGTGAGGGCAAAGGATAAGAAGTGACTGCGCCCACCGGCCGTGGGTGCCAAGGCCAGGCCCTCCAGGAGCGCCTGGAGAAGGTGCCACCTCTACCGGCAGGAACTCCAGGCTTGCCACAGCGGCCACGCTCTGCTGAAGAGCAACACCACCTGGGAGAGCAGGCTCCAGCCGCCCGTGCACACGGGCCAGGAGAGCGAGCGAGCGAGCAGCAGAGGTGAGCTGGGAGTGCACCGAGCCCTCCTCCGACAGCAAACGGGCCGTCCTGGAGCCAGCCTGTGCGTGGGAAGCGGAGGGATGCGACGAGCTGGGACAATCAGCTATGAGGACACTCAGCTAACAGTTTGGTTCTCAGTGTAGAGCGGAGACACGGTGACCAGACGGGGCAGACGACATGGAGCGGGCCTGTCTCGCTGGACTGCCGCTGGCCAGAGGACTGCCATCTGCTCGGATGGCACTGGGGTGGGACCTATGTACACAGCAGTCGCTGCTGGGCCGGGCAGCACCAGCGCTATGAGACGTCCTCCTCTTCCGAACAGTAGTCGCGACCCTGTGGGCACAGGAGAGAGAAACATGACCCAGGAGTGACTCGAGAGGGTGTCCTGGCCGCGGCTGGGGGTGCTCGTGACTGCAGGGCCCAGCTGAGCGCGGTGCGGTGTGCCCCCAGCCAGCACGGGCAGGGCTGGCCTCCCGCCGGGCAGGTCTGTCTTGATGAGATGGACATGGATTTTTTTAAAAAAGGAAAAAAAACCTCACAAACCATTAAGACCTGTGGAACACAACACAGCATATGAGGGCAGGCACTCTATCCACCTGCGGGCACAATGGGGCCCTGTCTGCCAGGTACGCCTGTGTACACTCGGCCACACGGGCTGCCAGCTGCTTACAGCCTCTGCTTGTCAGGTACCTGTACCCAGGCAGATGGCAATACCCACCCTACACACTGGGGGTGGATGGCAGTACCCGCCCTGCACCCCAGGGGGCAGATGGCAGTAACTGCCCTATACTCAGGTACCCAAATGGCAGTTGTGCCTTTGGGCCAGTGCTCATCAGGGCACAGAGCCGCTTCCCCAAGGTTCCATGTGTCCCCGTCCTGCCAGTGCCTGCTGGCACACTCCATGCCACGCTGACCTGAGAGGGACACTTGGTGCATGGCGGTAGCCCTGTGGCTGATGATGCCAAGAGTGCCCAGTGAGCCTCCCCCACTGGCCAGTGTCCATGGTCAGGAGCTGACCGAGAAGCAGCAAGCACGCGTCACCTGCTCAGAGGGCAGGAGGAGGGCATGGGGACCGCATGGACAGCCCCGAGTCCTTCCCTCCCTGGGAGATCTCTGCCACCTTCCGTGTCAAGCCTAAGCAGTGAGAGCCTGTGGGCCACAACACACTGATCACATGTGGGCATTCTGGACTGCGAGAGCATGGTGCCCACGAGGCTGTGGGGCACAGGGTACCGCTGGAGCTCATGGGCCACCACACCACTGTGCCCACACCTTGCCCCCTTGGGCCTGTCTGGGGTGCATGTACCGGGGGCTCGAGGCTTGCACCACATGAACGGGGACAGTCTCAGGTCCTGGGTGAGGGTTTCCAGGTGGTGGAGGCACAGCTCCCCAGGGGACGCCCCAGCAGCACACCGCCCAGAGGGACTCTCCCACTCCCACCCCGTGTGTGAGGCCAGCACGAGGTCCTGCACTGCCAAGATGAGGCGTCCCAGGCTGCAGAGGGGATCCAGAAGGGCGCCACAGCCCTGGCAATCCTGGCAACACCAAGCAGGCAGCTCTGACCTTGAGCCGAGTGCCTGGGGGAGGGCCCTGGCCAGGATTTGGAAAGGCTGGGGGAAAAAACGCTGTTTCCAAGAGACACCCACAGGTACACACCTCCCGGGCCCTCAGGACCACGCATGGTCGCTGGGCGGCTCTGCAGGCGTCCCAGGCCAGCTCCCACAGGCGGCTGGAGTCACACCGGCACTGTGGCCCAAGCCGGCCAGCGCTACGTGCTGTCTCCTGCCCGACCTGGACAGACGGGCTCCCGAGGAGCAGGCTCAGACTGTGTCCACTGAACAAGGCCGCTGCTATAGAGCAGGCAGGCCGCAAAAACTGGCTGGAATCGTCTCCCTGGACAAGTTGGTACCAGCCATCCCATTCTCACAGCAGGGAGACTGAGGCCTTAGCAACTGGCCAGCGGTCACAAAGCCAGTGTTCACTGATGGGGTGCCTCGCCCTGGCCTGGCAGCCCCTCACCTGGCACAGGCCGCAGGCATCCTGGGTCCAACCTGTGCTGGAGACCCTGCCTCTGAAGCACTGTGGCCTCAGCACCCGGGCTGTTCCCCAGGCCAGCACTCCACGTAGGATCAGACTCCTGCTGATGTGCCGGCCTGGGAGAGAGAATGACCCCCAGCACCTAAGTGGGAGACCTGAAAGAAGCGCTGGCTTCGCACCGGCTCAGCCCCAGCCGCTGTGGCCATCTGGGGTGTGAACCAGCGGATCAAAGATCTTCCGCTCTGTCTCCTTTTCTCTGTAAATCTGGCTTTCCAATGAAAATAAATAAATCTCTGGGGCCGTGGTGGCGTGGCCTGGCGGCTAAAGTCCTCTCCTTGAACGCGCCAGGATCCCATATGAGCGCCGGTTCTGATCCCAGCAGCTCCACTTCCCATCCAGCTCCCTGCCTGTGCCCTGGGAAAGCAGTCGAGGACGGCCCAAAGCCTGGGGAACCTGCACCCGCGTGGGAGACCCAGAAGAGGCTCCAGGCTTCAGAATGGTCTGACTCCGGCTGACGCACTTGGGGAGTGAACCAGTGGAAGATCTTTCTTTCTGTCTCTCCTTCGCTATAAATCTGCCCTTCCAATAAAAATAAATAAATCTTAAAAAAAAATCACCAGTGTGCCTTGCAGTAAAGCATTGTGTTCTTAGAGCCTCACACTGGGGAATGCCGACACCTCCAGTGAGGTCCCAGGTCCCACAGGCAACAGTGTGCAGGGTGCTGAGCTGGGGGAGCGGGGTGCTCCGGCTGCAGGGTGCTGAGCTGCGGGAGCGGGGTGCTCTGGCTGCAGGGTGCTGAGCTGCGGGAGCGGGGTGCTCCGGCTGCACTCAGAGACCAGGACGCAGCTCTTGGGCCAACAGCGCAGCAGCCTCCTGCAGCCGGCTGCCCACTTCCGGAGGCCTGTCCTGACATGAAGGACAGCACAATGGGAACACTCAGGACGTGACAGGCAACCCTCCAGAGATGGCCACTCCCACCTTTGCCCATGCCCTTCGCTGGAACGAGCGAGCGTGCGTGCTCGGTGTGGAAACTCTGCTGACACCAGCCTGGAGCTGCTCCTTTGTCAATGGCTGACAGCAAATGCTGCTGGTGCTACAGTGAGCAGGCGGCTCTGCCCGCTGGAGGCACAGGAGGGCAGGGCAAGGTTCAAGGACAGACAACGCTGCCTAGAGATTAGCTCCTTGTCAGGGCCTGTCGGGCCTGGGAGTGGTGCTTATAAAAGCAAGTTCAAATGCAGGCCTCACCTTTTTACAATTTACTTCAAACTCCTAGACGATTCTGCTGCCAAAATAGGGAGTGTGTGTGTGTGTAAGGCATGTACGGAGTGTGTATGTGAGAGGAGTGTGTGTGTGTGTAAGGCATGTACGGAGTGTGTGTGTGAGAGGAGTGTGTGTGTGTGTGTGTAAGGCATGTACGGAGTGTGTGTGTGAGAGGAGTGTGTGTGTGTGTGTAAGGCATGTACGGAGTGTGTGTGTGAGAGGAGTGTGTGTGTGTGTGTAAGGCATGTACGGAGTGTGTGTGTGTGTAAGGCATGTACGGAGTGTGTGTGTGTGTAAGGCATGTACGGAGTGTGTGTGTGAGAGGAGTGTGTGTGTGTGTGTGTGTGTGAGGAGTTGTCCCCTGCCCTGCCCAGGGACCCTACCTGGGGAACTGCAGACAGGCTCCAGGACGACGGCCTCGGGAAGGTCAGGCAGCGCCAGGCAGCGTGTGGCAGCGCCAGGCAGCGTGTGGCAGGTCGGCCTGCGGCAGCTGCGCATGCTGTGGCCGGCAGTGTGCAGGCTCATCAACAGCGAACGCTTGGGTGCACAGGCACCCACACCTCGGAAGCCTCCCCCCTGCAGAGCCGAGTGGGGGGCCCACAGGCACCCCAGCCCCTGCTCGGTCCCTCACCCCAGTGCCTGGCTGAGATCCAAGCCGGACAGAGCGCACGCCCCGACAGCCTGGTCTCTGACTCGGGAGAGAGCCGCATTTAGCCAGAGCAGCAAATCAGGGGCTTGGCTGGGCCCACAGTGCTGGGATCAAATCCCCACTGGACCCCCGTAATCTTGCTGTCAGGGAAGGCGGCCCCACAGGCCAAGCACTGGGAGGTTTTTCTGTGACACACAGGTTGTGTCTGCCAGCCTCCAGCCGTTACCTGGGCAGCATCAGGGGGAGCCAGGCCACGGAGAAAGGCACAAGGAACAGTGTGTGCTGGCGACGAGATGCTGGGTCCAGCTCTGGGTCTCCTGTCCCTCGCCTGACGTCTTTGCTGCTCTCTTGGGAGACTGTCTGGCAGCTGTCCTCTCTCTACCCACTCCACCCAGAAACACTGCTCTCCCATCCCTTGCTAAGTCAAGCGAGCAGATCCTTTCCCAAGTCTTACCTTCTCGATTTTTTCATCCAGCATCCTGAAGAATTCCTGTTGGCTCTCAGAGATGTGCATGCTGCAACAGAAGCAGAGGTCAGAGCCCAGCAGGCGCTTCCTGCGCCAGCACCCTCACGTGCAAAAGGCTGGCCTCTGACCCTTGGGGTGCCCCAACGCCACGCTTCTCACAGACGTGTGCTGTGTGTCTCAGCTCAGAGTCTTGGGAGATGCTAAGCCTCCATGCCAGCTGTCCCCCAGTAGGCAGGCACTCCCATTCTGCCCCCACCCTGGCTGTACTTGGGCTTGCAGCTTCCCCCACCGCGCAGGACCAAAGGGTGCTTTTTCATACATGCGACATGGCCATGCCACATACACGGCGTGCTTGTTCTCAGTCCACTAGCAGGCCACGTCTTGAGCCTGGCCCTCCGCCTCCTTCTCTTCTACTTACTGAGGACCTGGACCCAAGACCTGACAACCCCACGAACTGCCAGTGTGGCATCACCTGCAGCCAGTCAGAACCAGCAGCTCCTCCCTTTGTGCGGCAGCAGGAGCGCGCAAGGTCCCCAAGATGAGCACCCTGTCTGTCTCTAGTCTGCCCCTACCTACAGGGGAAGAGGCAGACTCCTTCCCTCCCTCCCCACTGCAGCTTGGGCTCTGACCCTCCCCCTTCTCCCCTCCCCACTGCAGCGTGGGCTCTGACCCTCCCCCTTCTCCCCTCCCCACTGCAGCATGGGCTCTGACCCTCCCCCTTCTCCCCTCCCCACTGCAGCGCGGGCTCTGACCCTCCCCCTTCTCCCCTCCCCACTGCAGCGCGGGCTCTGACCCTCCCCCTTCTCCCTCCCCACTGCAGCACGGGCTCTGACCCTCCCCCTTCTCCCCTCCCCACTGCAGCACGGGCTCTGACCCTCCCCCTTCTCCCCTCCCCACTGCAGCATGGGCTCTGACCCTCCCCCTTCTCCCCTCCCCACTGCAGCGCGGGCTCTGACCCTCCCCCTTCTCCCCTCCCCACTGCAGCACGGGCTCTGACCCTCCCCCTTCTCCCCTCCCCACTGCAGCATGGGCTCTGACCCTCCCCCTTCTCCCCTCCCCACTGCAGCGCGGGCTCTGACCCTCCCCCTTCTCCCCTCCCCACTGCAGCGCGGGCTCTGACCCTCCCCCTTCTCCCCTCCCCACTGCAGCGCGGGCTCTGACCCTCCCCCTTCTCCCCTCCCCACTGCAGCACGCTCTGACCCTCCCCCTTCTCCCCTCCCCACTGCAGCGCGGGCTCTGACCCTCCCCCTTCTCCCCTCCCCACTGCAGCGCGGGCTCTGACCCTCCCCCTTCTCCCCTCCCCACTGCAGCACGGGCTCTGACCCTCCCCCTTCTCCCCTCCCCACTGCAGCATGGGCTCTGACCCTCCCCCTTCTCCCCTCCCCACTGCAGCGCGGGCTCTGACCCTCCCCCCTCTCCCCTCCCCACTGCAGCGTGGGCTCTGACCCTCCCCCTTCTCCCCTCCCCACTGCAGCGTGGGCTCTGACCCTCCCCCTTCTCCCCTCCCCACTGCAGCGCGGGCTCTGACCCTCCCCCTTCTCCCCTCCCCACTGCAGCGCGGGCTCTGACCCAATACCCTCCTTTTCCTCCACTGTAGCATCAGTTCCAACACAGAGCAAGGGTCTGTGTACGGCTCCACCCAAGCCCCGACCTGGCAAACCACCTGACCCGGACACTGAAGCTCAGGGCCTCTGTTGACCACCCAGGAGGCTGACGGGCATGCTGGCCTCAAGGGGGAAGGCGGAGGTCAGGCGCTGGCACTTACTTCGCTCGGGGTTGGTGGACTAAGCCTGGGACCTCTTTACTCGTCTTGAGTCTTGCACTGGAGCTCGCACTTTTCTCCTGTAACATATAAACACACATGTAAAAGACGAGTCAGGACTCTGGTTCAACCACAGCCAGCTCTCCTCTGGGGCTGCTGGACCGGCGGCCCTCCCCACTCTTGCCCCGCCTGCCCCGGGACCGGGGCTGGCACTGTGGGTAGAAAACCAGCCTTCACAGCCGGTACACTCTGCAGGCGGACGACGCACAGCCAATGCTAGACTCTCCATCTCACGAACAGACAATTCTAGAACCGAGGGGGAGCAGTGCTGCCACGGCCTTGGGTCCCTGGTCAGGGGCCCGCTCCCCAAGCTTTCTGTATAGAACACACAGCACTTACTGCGGCTTCACGCCTGCCGTGGCCGTGGCAGGGACAGCAGCCACAGCTTCCAGACACGTCCAGGGAAAGCCTGGCACGGCCTGTGCCGTAGGAGCTGCTCTGCCTGCCTTCGGCCAGTACCTTCTTCCCCCCAGGGTTCTAACTGTGCGACAAGGTGAGCATGCCACGTCTCCATGTGCGCGGTCGGGAGGCTCACAGGGAAACAGACTTTGCCAGTGCACACAGGGAATGTCAGAAGCCTCGCACTGCGCTTAGACAAGGAGGCTTCCAGAAGCTTACAAGACACCGGCATGATGTGGATCTCAAAACCTTGCCATGCTGAGATGAAACTATCTTTAAATCCCAAAGCCCCAGGCACCCAAGCACCCTGCAACACGGCTGCAACCCACGCCCCGCTTGCAGAGGCTGTGGTCTGTCATGTTCCCTGGCCACGTGCATGCAGATGCAACAGGACAGTTCTCACAAGAGCCTGTCTCTCCCCGGGCAGCAGGTGAAACACAGAGGGCGGCCGCTCTCAATGTCCGAGTGGAGCAGCCCTTCGCTGGTCCTCTCTGGCGCCTCACGCAAGTGGCAGCTTAACCTGTGTGGCCCCAGAGCTCAAGCAGAAAAAGTAGAATTTTGAAAACTTGAGTCCCCCAGTGTGAGAGTTCTCCCAGGTGACTGGCAGGAGTCCAAGCCCTTGGGTCATCTGCCTTTCCTTTCCCAATTGTGTTAGTGGGGGCCTGGATCAGAACTGGAGTAGCTGGGACTCGAACTGGTGGCATCCCATATGGGTGCTGGTTTGAATCCCGGCTGCTCCATTCCTCATCCAGCACTGTGTTTGTGGCCTGGGAAAGCAGTGGAGGATGGCCCTAAACCTCGGGACCCTGCACTGGCATGGGAGACCCAGAAAAAGTACCCGGCTCCTGACTTTTGCTTCTGCCCAGCTCCAGCTGTTGCAACCATTTGGGGAGTGAACCAGCAGATCTCTGCTCCTTCCTTTTACTCCTTCTCTATAACAGAGTTTCAAATAACATAAATAAACCTTAAAAAAAAAAGTTGTATCGTGTAAAAACACCATTGCGAAGGCGCATCCGACAGTCCCGTTCACAGCTGTGCTTCCCGTCCCAGCTTCTGGCTGATGCGCCCAGCCGGGCACGGCCAGGGCCCGAGGCCTGCCTCCCCCGCCATCTCCTAGCTCCAGCCGGGGGTCTGGCCAGCCAGCTGGCACTGCTGGGCGCTAAGGGAGGAAAGCAGGGCATGGGAGCTAGCTCTGTCTGCTTTTTGAAGGAGAAAATGTGAGAGACACAGGTTACTCACAGCACAGGGGATGCTCTGTGACGGTCCAGACCACAGGGGATACTCCGTGACGGCCCACAGCATGGGGACACTCTGTAACATCCCACGGCACAGTGGATGCTCTGTGACGGCCCACAGCATGGGGACATTCTGCCCAGAGTGCAGGGGACGCTCCGTGACGGCCCCACAGCATGGGGACGCTCTGTCAGATCACCACAGCTCAGAAGTAGAGGGGACAGCCTGGCCTGGTTTTGTTGTAGGACTCCTGCACCTCTTGCCGGTCCTCAAGCCCTGGTTGAGCCGACACTTCCAGAAGAGCCAGGCGTGTGGGTTCCCTGTCCAGGAGGGGCCCGGACGCCTCTGCACAGGGCGGCTCCATCTGCTCTGGTAGTGCTCGCAACACTCAGGGGGCCCTGCGCCAGCTGGTCAGGTTCAAACAAAACAAAGGCTGCCCGGGCCCGGCGTGGTGGCGCAGTGGTTAAGGTCCTCGCCTTGCACGCCCGGGATCCCATATGGGCGCCGGTTCTATCCCGGCAGCCCCGCTTCCCTTCCAGCTCCCTGCCTGTGGCCCGGGAAAGCAGTCGAGGACGGCCCAAAGCTTTGGGACCCTGCACCCGCGTGGGAGACCCGGAAGAGGCTCCTGGCTTCGGATCGGCATAGTATCCGGAAGAGGCTCCTGGCTTCAGACCGGTATAGCATCGGCCATTGCGCTCACTTGGGGAGTGAATCATCGGACGGAAGATCTTCCTCTCTGTCTCTCCCCTCTGTATATCCACCTTTCCAATAAAAAAATAATAAAAATAAATCTTAAAAAAAAAAAAGGCCGCCGGAAAGGCATTCTGTGCGTTAAAGCCCATCCTTATCGGGACCCAAGGCCGGGGGCCCGAACTCCCAAAGGGACCCCAACAATTCACCCCCAACTGTGCCAGGGAGAGCAGCAGAAGATGGTGGAAGTACACAGGCCCCTGCACCACGTGGGCACCTGGGTGGAGCTCCTGAGCCCGGGCTCAGCCGAGCCAGCTCTGACCACTGCAGCCATGAGGAGAGCGACCCGTAGCTGGAAGAGCGATCTCCATCATGCCTCCTCTCCCATACGTAAATCTTTAAACACCTGGATTACACCAAACACGCAGCCTGGCACTGGGCAGCACAGGCAGGTCTCCTTCCAGGATACATTCAGTCCGGCAAGCACTTGCTTCTGCAGAGCCACCACACAGCCTGTCGTGGCTCCAGCGGTCTCCCCGCCTGATGCAATCAGCCCTTCCAACCGTGCACAGTTCCCCACCTCTTCCCCCACAGGGAAGGCTTTCCCCAAGCCTGCCCCGACAGGGAGCTCCACCCCTGTGCCCTGTGCTCCTTAGCAAGCCGTTGGGATGCCAGGCACCCACTGCCTGCACAGTGCAGCACAATGCAGCAAGATGGTCCCAGCTCTCCGGGCTCCCAGCATCCTGGGAGAGGCAGAGGCTCTGAAGACACCTGCCAGGATCAGCGGGGCCACAGTCCCAGGGAGGTCCAGGGTCAGCAGGCCCAGCTGGGGAGGTACAGTGCTCAGGGTGAGCTGAGGGTGCAGGTTTCTAAGCTGCTTACTTGAGCTGTGGGGGCCGTGTCCTTCCCCAGGAGGCAGGCCCAGCACTTGCCCTCCTGTCACTGGCTCCCAGAGTGTACACACCCTGTGTGCCAGGACCCCGCTTTGGTGACTGACAGGTAACACTGTGCATGGGCCCTCAGACACACGAAGTCATTCCCAAGGCTGTTTGACAGGGTGCAATATGGACGAGTCTAAGGTGCTTGAGACACGGGATGTGCCTGGAGTAACAGCTGGTGAGAGGTGCTGACACTAGAACAAACAAGCAAAAAACACTAATAGCTCTAAACACGGGGCTTTCCCCCTTACAAAAACAGATTTCTTCAAAAGAATTATTTATTCTTCAGAGTGACAGACGGAGAGACAGGGTTAGAGAGAAGGCCATATCTTCCTGGCTTCCTTCAACACCAGGCAGGAAGCAGGGCACCTGGTGTCTGGGGGGGCGGGCGCCCACATGCCAGAGCCACCTGCTGCTTTCCAAGGCGGGCAATGGAGGGCACGCCTTGCCGGAGTCACAGGCCACAACGCTGGCCCTCCACCCAGAGGTTTTACTTCTGAAAAAGTGGAAACGCTCCATGCTTAAACCTTCCGAGGAAACACAATGGAGGCACAGGGCAGACACCCTCTGGCCTCCCGTGGAGCAGGCCACAACCAGACAAGGACTGGAGGGCTGGGCTGCTGGAGATGCGCCCAGCGGGAACAGCCGACCGCCACAGGCTCAGACGCACTGCCAGCACGCAGGGGAGCTAAGAGCAGGTGCCTGGAGAGACTGCCTCCCCCGACTGCCTTCTTCCTGAGGCTCCAGGAGTGTGACCTAACGCCAGCTGGAAACAGAGCTGAGGCCCAAGTTCCTCAGCAGGAACCTGAGAAACAGCGATGGCTGGGCTACCGCAAAACACCAGAGGCCTGACCCGGGGGCTCCCGGAGGCCTTAGTGACCCCCTGGAGCCAGCACGCACAAGGGGGAGCCCAACAGAAGTCAGCAACCACGCCCATGCAACCCCTTCTCCTGAGGCATGGATGGGGCCTCGACACCCATGGGGGTCCCCAGGGTGGGCCGACCTCAGACTTCATGTGCACCCTGGAGCCGAAATCAGCTCCTGGTCAGAGCGGCCCTCACAGGCTCCTCACATGCTGGGTGCAGAGCAGCTGCTGCCCAGCCGACACCCCACAGCACCTCAGGTGACACCCGACGCCCTGCAGCTCCTCAGGAGATGCCCAACGCTCCACAGCTCTTCAGGTGGCACCCCGCAGCCCCTCAGGTGACGCCCCACGCCCCGCAGTTCCTCAGGTGGCACCCCACAGCCAGCACCTCCCTCAGGTGGCACCCCACAGCCAGCACCTCCTCAGTGATGCCCCACGCCCTGCAGCTCCTCAGGTGACGCCCCATGCCCCACAGCTCCTCAGGTGGCACCCCACAGCCAGCACCTCCTCAGGTGATACCCCATGCCCCGCAGCTCCTCAGGTGACCCCCACGCCCTGCAGCTCCTCAGGAGATGCCCAACGCTCCACAGCTCTTCAGGTGGCACCCCGCAGCCCCTCAGGTGACGCCCCACAGCCCCTCAGGTGACGCCCCACGCCCCGCAGTTCCTCAGGTGGCACCCCACAGCCAGCACCTCCTCATAACCCTAACCCCATGCCCCCGCAATACCTCAGGTGGTGCCCCACAGCCAGCTCCTCAGGTGGCACCCCCACACCATACCCCGCAGCTCCTCAGGTGGCGCCCCACGCCCCACAGCTCCTCAGGTGGCACCCCACAGCCAGCACCTCCTCAGGTGATACCCCATGCCCCACAGCCCCTCAGGTGACGCCCCACGCCCCACAGCTCTTCAGGTGGCACCCCACAGCCAGCACCTCCTCAGGTGATACCCCATGCCCCCGCAATACCTCAGGTGGTGCCCCACAACCAGCTCCTCAGGTGGCACCCCCACACCATACCCCGCAGCTCCTCAGGTGGCGCCCCACGCCCCGCAGCTCCTCCGGTGGTGCCCTACAGCCAGCACCTCCTCAAGGGGCGCCCCACAGACAGCACTTCCTCGGGCTCTGGGAGTGCTCCGAGCCTAAGCCATCTGCACGGGAAGCTCAGATCCCGCATAGGGAGCAGCCACAGCCATGGGGAGAAGGCCCACAGGCCCCCTACCCCCACTGTGCTCGCAGCATCCCAGGCCAGCCCTGCTGAGTCTCAGGCTCACCCATCACCCGGGGCAGGTGTGAGATGCCTGGCCGCAGCCACGCCCGGGCGGGGGCAGAGTCACAGGCAGTGTGCTGTGGGGAGGGGGCAGGGATGGCCAGGGCCATGCTGGGCACAGCTAGCAGCTCGGGGAGGACTGGTGGCTGGGGGGGCTGACACACCCTCTCACGGGAGTGACCGCCAAGCTGGCCTGCAGTCAGCCGGCAGCAGGCAGGCGGGGCCCTAGCGACATGCCTGCGCCGCGCGGCTGCGTTCCCATGGAGACCTTTTATTTTTGCCCAGGAAAGAGTGGGTTTTCCATAAAACACTCAGACACATTTGGAGCCGGTTCACCAGAAGGCGGCAAACAAGGCACACTTGTCCGGGCTACAACCCAAACACGCCGGCCCAGCTCCACGCCGGCCACGCCGGAGCCGGGCAGGTTGGGGACCGCGACACGTCCAAGTGCCAGCCAAAGCCCGGCAGCAACCAGACGGTGGTGCCCGGGCAGGGTCTCCATCGCTTATGAGACACGGCTCTGTAACAGCCACTTCGCTCAACACTTCACCACAGGACCTTCTCATACAAACTCAAAGCCACGTGTCCACTGGCTCTCCACGGGCAAGCCCTCAACAGCCACGTGCTGCCACTGCTACCTGGCTGAGCAGGGACAGTGGGGAGGCAGTGTCCCTGGTTCCAGGTGGTGTCTTCCACTCAGATCCTGGGGTGTGGGCCAGGGCACGTGAGCTGGCCAACTCGGCAGCTAGCCCCCAGAGGCAGCCTCGAAGACCCCGCAGCTCTCTACGGCCCACACGCCGTGGGTGTCATGTCAGCCTGAGTTCTTTTGTTTGTTTTTAATATTTATGTTTATTGCAAAAGCAGATTTTAGAGAAGAGAGATCTTCTGTCCACTGGTTCACTCCCGAAGTGGCTGCAATGGGCTGGAGCTGAGCTGGTCTAAAGCTAGGAGCCAGGAGTTTCTTCCGGATCCCCCATGTGCGAGGCCACAAGCAGGAAGCTGGATGGAAAGTGGAGCAGCTGGAACATGAATAGGTATCCATATGGGATCCCGATGCAAGCAAGGCAAGGATTGTAGCCACTAGGCCATTGAGCCGGGCCCCACCCTGAGTTTTAAAAGTAATGTGTTTCACTGCAAGATGGAAAATACTTTAGACCGAGGAGAAAATTTAAAAAAAAAAAAAATCTGCCGGGAGGGCCCAGTGCAGTAGCCTAGCAGCTAAAGTCTTGCCTTGTACCCGCCGGGATCATATATAGGCACCGGGTCTAATCCCTGCTTGTGGCCTGGGAAAGCAGTCGAGGATGGCCCAAAGTCTTAGGACCCTGCACTCAAGTGGGAGACCTGGAAGAGGCTCCAGGCTCCTGGTTTTGGATTAGTGCAGCTGCAGCTGTTGCAGCCATTTGGGGAGTGAATCATTGGACAGAGGATCTTTCTGTCTCTCCTTCTCTTTGTATATCTTACTAATAAAAATAAAATAAAAATCTTTTAAAAATTAAAAAAAAAATCTGATGGGAAGTTAACACAGCTCCGTAGTAGGCTAATCCCTTGCCTCTGGCCCTGGCGTCCCATGGGTGTCAGTTCATGTCCTGGCTGCTCCACTTCCCATCCAGCTCCCAGCTTGCGGCCTGGGAAGGCAGAACACAGCTCAGGTCCTTGGGCCCTGCATCCACGTGGGAGACCTGGAAGGAGCTCCTGGCTACAGACTGGCTCAGGTCTAGCTGTTGCAGCCATCTGGGGAGTAAATCAGGGGATGGAAGATCTCTCTGTAAATCTGCCTTTCTGATTATAAATAAATAAATATTAAAAATTAAAAATAAGAATCAGTCCCAGTGGGGGGCCCTGACCACTGGCAACACCGGCATCCCATATTGGTTCACGTCCTGTTGCTGCACTTCTGGTCCAGCTCCAGTTCCCATCCTGGGAAAGCAGCCTCACACGGCCCGTGTGCTTGGTCCCTGCACCCCTGGGGAGACCTGGAGGGAACTGCACGTGGGCCAGGCTTCAGCAGCCATCTGGGCAGCAGACAGGCAGATGGAAGCTCTTTCTCTTTGATTCCCCTTTCAAATAAACAAATCTTATAAACATTCTTGTAGGACCACTGTTGCGGACTGCGGGTTAAGTCACTGCTTGCAAGGTTGGTATCCCTGTGGGAACATTTTTCCAGCCCCAGGCGCTCCCTTCCAATCCGGGTCCCTGCTAGTGTGTCTCATGAAGGAGTGGATGCTGGTCTGAGCAGGTGGGAGGCCCAGATGGAGGCCCAGCTTGGTCAAGGCAGTCATGAGAGGAGCGAAGCATGAGGGAGAGGGAGTGTGTGAGTGTGTGTGTGTGAGTGTGTGTGAGTGTGTGTGTGTGTGTGTGTGTGAGTGTGTGTGTGTGTGAGTGTGTGTGAGTGTGTGTGTGTGTGCACTCCTCATCCCCCTACAACACCCCCGTGGCACCTGCTCAGGCAGTTGGAACCCCAGGCAATTCTTCCCAATGTTTCACAGATAATTTCTAGATTTTTAAACAAACACAGAGGCCAAACGGCAGAAAACAAAGATGTCAGAAAAGGGCCTGACTTCACACCAGCTGTCAGAACTGGAGCCAAGCAGGGGCTGCAGAGCTGTGACAAACTGACAATTTTAGGAGCTGCCGCTGGACGTCTATTTTCCATGGAAACCAATCACACGAAAACAACCACTGTGGTAACCAGGATTCCAGGGCAGGCAGACAAGGCAGGTGCACCCACGGAGCCGCGGGGTGCCCAGCCCTGGGGCAGCGGGGAGGTGCAGTCACGGAGCCGCGGGGTGCCCAGCCCTGGGGCAGCGGGGAGGTGCACCCACGGAGCCGTGGGGTGCCCAGCCCTGGGGCAGCGGGGAGGTGCAGCCACGGAGCCGCGGGGTGCCCAGCCCTGGGGCAGCGGGGAGGTGCAGCCACGGAGCCGTGGGGTGCCCAGCCCTGGGGCAGCGGGGAGGTGCAGCCACGGAGCCGTGGGGTGCCCAGCCCTGGGGCAGCGGGGAGATGAGCTTCCATGAAATACAACATGGAGACAACAGGAAGGATCACTTTTTTTTTTTTAAAGAGTAGCCTCTTTCTCAAAGGCTGTTTTGTTAGTTTGTTTCTAAAATGTATTGATTTGAGTGGCACAGTCACAGGGGAGGCAGGGAGGGACAGAGAAGTCCTCATTCTATAGGCCCCTCCCCAGATGGCAGTGACAGCCAGGGCCAGGCCAGACTGAAGCCAGGAGCTTCATCCAAACAACTGGGCCATCGTTCATGGCTTTCCCAGGTACCTTAGCACCGAGCTGGGCAGGAAGCGGGGCAGCTGGGACTCGAAGCCATGTCTGCATGGGGGGCAGTGTTAGACATCGGCTTAACCCATATGCCACGACACTGGCCTCGTGCCCTCAGCAGTGTATCAAAAACAACTGGAAAATGTTCTCCAGCCTCCAACCCCGATGGGAGGGAAGGACGGAGGGAAGGACGGGAGCAAGGCTGACACGGAACAAGCTGGCGTCACTACTCCTTCGCATGACCACGTCTTCTCAGAGCGCAGTGCGAAGGCTCCTGCTCAGCCCTGGAAGGGAGAAGTCGCTGAGGGAGCGAGGTCCACCGGGGCAATCCGTGGCTCATTGCTTCACATTCACACGAAACAACAGAATTCATCATTGCCTCTTTCCTGCTTTTTGTTTCTAGATTCCAGTAAAAGGGATACTCAGAAGCCCAGGCAAGGGTGAGTCGCTCAGCAGACACTGTTACCACATGCCCGTTATCGGGTTCCACATCACGTCCCATCCTGTGCACTCCCACGAAAGGCGTGGCTCACCAACCTACCACTGTCGCTAACCAACGGCAGAACAGACAGAATTCCCCACAGGGACGTGCTGGAAGCAGGGGGACCTGTCCTTGCTGCTGTGAGGCTGCTGTGTCTAAGTGCCACAAAGCTGCCTTTGTCTCCACAGTTCCCACTCTGGGTTAATCCTCAGACAACAGATACAGCACTACAGGAGGCTGCTCACACACTTCCAGCAACTCAGAGAGGCATTCCCAGGGCCCACGATGCTTCCCACTGCCAGGACAGCGGTGCGGGCAGCCCAGGCCGATCCCTCCGCTTACCCTAGACAACATCACAGCTAGCGAAGCTGCAGGGACCGGCCACCCTTCTGTGCCCACACCAGGCTCTGCTCCAGGGCTCCTGGGGGCTGTGAGGTTCCTCGAGCGGGTGGCTCCAACAGTTCACACAGGAGTGTGTGTGACACCCACATACTCCAACCTCGGATCTAGCTCAGGGTTTTCTTGCAATTATAAAGAGTTTACAGCTCTGGGAAGATCCCACAGGGGGAAGCCCTTTGTGCGTTTGTGAGAGAGAGAGAGAGAGACTGACTTATCCCTGTGTGTCGGTGATCTCATCTCTGTGTCTGTGACCTCATCACTGTGTCTGTGACCTCATCCCTGAGTCTGTGACCTCACACAGTGTGTTGGTGACCTCATCACTGTGTCTGTGACCTCATCACTATGTCTGTGAGCTCACACTGTGTCTGTGACCTCATTCCTGAGTCTGTGACCTCACACAGTGTGTTGGTGACCTCATCACTGTGTCTGTGAGCTCACAGTGTGTTGGTGACCTCACACAGTGTGTTGGTGACCTCATCACTATGTCTGTGACCTCATCACTGTGTCTGTGACCTCATCCCTGAGTCTGTGAGCTCACACTGTGTGACCTCACACTGTCTCTGTGACCTCATCCCCGTGTCTGCCAGAAGTCCAGCTTCATTCTGTAGAGGAGAAATTGTGTCTGCCTGTACATTAGGCACAAGCACCAGTGGAGGCTGTGGGCTTTATGACAGCGTGTGGCTTCACTCGTCCTGCCTCCTCCAGAGTGTGTTCTGTAGAGCTCCAGCCACCTGCACGCGTGCAAGCAGGGGACTTAACTTTAAAGGAGAGGCTTGTGCGAGGACAGGTACACACCCATCCCGCTCACACCGCAGTGGCGGCTCCCTGCCAGCACAGCCGCCCAGCTCCATGCTCCGAGCCGGCAGGTGTGACAGCACTGGGGGGAAGCAGCTGGAGGCGCCACCGACACCCCAAGTCCCCCACTTCCAACAGTAAACCCGCTTCGTCCCTGATGCCAGTCCTCCCTTGCCTTCCCCTCCCATTCCCAGCTTCCTGTTCCACTTCCTGCTCTAGTGCCCTCATAGCAGGTGCTGTGCCCAACCAGGAAGTGCCAGGCAGTCCTGTTTCAGCATGGTGGTGCAGCAGCACACACCAACGCCAACCCCAAGCTGAGCTGCACCCTGGCATCTGGGGAGCGCTGTCCCGGCACCAGTCCTGTACTTTCCACACGTGGCATCTGCTGCCCACAGAGCCCACGGAGGTCAGTGGGGTCAGCCCTGCTCAGAAACGCAGGCAGCCCGCCACGTCCCGGCCGCACACCGACAGGCCAGCCCAGGGGGACCTTGGCACTTCCATCCTTCCTGAGATGGCAGACAGGTTTTCAGAACCCCAGGTTGCTGAGTGCTGTACCCCAACTTACACGAAGCCCAGAGACACACCCCGGGCCCCCAGTCTCGTCTCAGGCCTCGCCCTCAGGCTGCGGGCTGTTCACTTCAGCTGCCACCACCTCGCAGGATGCACCAAGAGCTGAGCGTCACGTGCTCTGGGTTTACTGTCAGCGGCATATGGGGGCGGAGTGAGAAAGCCAGACACCTGCAGAAAAGCCACTGCTCTGGATGCTGGGACTCGGGCGGCCTCTCACTCAGCACTCACCCCCCATGGGGCTACAACCAGCCAGCCACAAGTATAAAAAAGGCCCAGGCTGGCACTATGCTCGGATCTGTGCAGTTGGCATCCCACAGGGGCGCTGGTTTTACACCAGCTGCTCCACTTCTGACACAGCCCCCATCATGGCAGAGGATGGCCCAAGTGCTTAGGCCCTGCACCCATGAGGGAGACCAGGAAGAGGCTCCTGGCTCCTGGCTTTGGACCAGCTTAGCTTTGGCTATTGTACCCATCTGGGAAATGAATCAGAGGATGGAAGGCCTCCTCTATCTCTTCTTCTCTGTAAATCTACCTTTCAAATAAAAATAAATAAATATATATTTTTAAAAAATGCCAGATTTTAGTTACATAAACCAGTCCAATATCTGTTTTCAAAAAAGATGTGCTGATTTCACAGAAAAGTAGTTCAGAGACAGAGAAACAGATGAAGGGAAGGAGGGAGGTTGATCGTCCGTCCTCTGCCTTCCTTGACAGGCCCAGTCAGGACCAGGAGGCTGGAACCCCGCCCGGTCTCCCACATGCGTGCAGGATCCCTCACCTGCTGCCTCCTCCGGCGCACGAACAGGAAGCACCCAGGGCTCCTACGGGGTGCTGGGGCTGCAGCTGCGCACCCAGAGCTGCTACGGGGTGCTGGGGCTGCAGCTGCTCACCCAGGGCTCCTACAGGGTGCTGCAGCTACGTTCCCAGAGCTGCTATGGAGTGCTGGGGCTGCGCATCCAGGGCTCCTACGGGGTGCTGGGGCTGCAGCTGCGCACCCAGAGCTGCTACAGTGTGCTGGGGCTGCTGCTGTGCACCCAGGGCTCCTACAGGGTGCTGCAGCTACGTTCCCAGAGCTGCTACGGGGTGCTGGGGCTGCAGCTGCTCACCCAGGGCTCCTACGGGGTGCTGCAGCTACGTTCCCAGAGCTGCTATGGGGTGCTGGGGCTGCGCACCCAGAGCTCCTACAGTGTGCTGGGGCTGCAGCTGTGCACCCAGAGCTGCTACGGGGTGCTGGGGCTGCAGCTGCTCACCCAGGGCTCCTACGGGGTGCTGGGGCTCCTACGGGGTGCTGGGGCTCCTACAGGGTGCTGGGGCTGCAGCTGCACACCCAGGGCTGCTATGGGGTGATGGGGCTGCTGCTGTGCTTTAATTCGTTGTGGGTCAGCATCCAAAGGAATGAAGCTTCCATTTTCTGCTTCGACACCAGGGCTCCCTGTCAGAGTCCTGCCTCCGCTGGCAGAGTTCCCTAAGGTGGACCAGGCCACGCGCTGGCAGACTGGGACTTTCCGGGCGGGGGCAGGAGATCACGAGCAGACGTGCCAGCCGGCCAGTGGCTGGGACGGCGCCCACTCATGGGCCAGGTGGGCGTGCTGAGCAGCGATTGCATTTCACCACAGTGCTGACAGGGGAATTCGTTATCATGCCCTCCATCTGCACAGGACCAGCAGATGCCGGTTCCAGTTCCTCTGCAGTGACAAATGCCACTAACAGGCCAAACAACGTGACTTGGTTAACCAGAAGCTAACGTGCCGACCTGAACCACAGCGCAGGCACCAGCCAGCCAGACCCCACGCAGCACCCTGCTCCAGCCCCCCACACCACAGCAGCCCACTTTTGGCCCAGCTGTCCTGGGATGCCGGGCCCCGCTGCAGGGCCAGTCCTCGTCCACCTCCAGTCAGTGAGGGTCCACCTGGCCACTGCACCGGGGCCTCTAGCTGCAGCCTATGAGCTACAGCCGGGTCCAGGCCACCCTCCCATTCCTGCAGGGTCACGGCCTGCAGTGAGGCTGTGTCCTCAGCCACATAGAGCTCCCCAAGAGCTGTGTCGATGCAGGACCAGGTGCCACGTGCACCTGCACACACTCAGTCTTGAATGTATGCAGGGTTGCAGTCAGCCCAGCAACGTCCCCTTTAAAAATCCACCCCACTGCCCAATTCCCGTGTACACAGCAGTGACGCACACTTCGAGTGCTACCTCCCCTCCCTCCGGTGACAACAGCTCTCCCTCCCTGGGAGCAGGGACTGTGTGCGACTCAGAGCCAGGCCACTGTCTGTGCTGTCACACGACCGCCAGACACGACTCTCAACATGCCGGCGACAGCAGCGCTCCTGACACCTTGCACCGGCCATCACCTGTTCTGTCCACATGACTGCTTGGATCAGGAGCTCTAGGGACGCTCAGTGCTCGACACTGAGAAAGCCAGTACCACAAAGCCTTCCTCCCTGGAGAATTAAGCTCCACTCCCACCCCTACACTGCACAGACAGAGTGGCTCTGGGGCCCAGGGTGGGCTCTGTTCAGGTGCCCCAGAGTCACTGGCTGGAGACCATGCTGTCCCCCAGGGTGGATGACAAAGCCACAGTGGCCTCGTATGCCAGGCTGGGAACAGGAGTTGAGGCCATTGCTGCCTGGCCACGAGGCTCCCCTGCGCTGCTTTTCCTGCAAGCATGAAAGCCCCGAGGTTGATCGTGGCTGAGATCCACGTGTTTCCCGTCCAGGCCCCTCCCGACCTCCCGTTCCCGTCACCTGCAAGCGCCCACAGCAGAGCACAAAGGCACCCAGCCATGGCGAGAGTGCTCCCGACCAGCCGAGGGGACATGGCAACACGGCTCACTCCCACCAGGCACACAGAGCAGTGGCCTGGCCTGGCAGCGGTGGCTGTCCACTACCTCCACGGTGGCAAAGCACAGCTCATGCCCAGTGCACTGCCCCGGGCTGTCATGCAGGCCACGGCTTGGACAACAAGCCCCGACAGGGCCCTGCCACTGGCGCAGCGCAGTCCATGGGCAGGACATCTCCAACTGCACGAGGCGTCATCACACACAACACTGGATTCCACTGTCCTCACGCATAAAGCCACACTCTGCCATCATGGACTTTAACAAGGAGGCCTTAAGTCACCTTGCTCTTCTACGGACGGAATGGACAAATTTGAGATCACAGCAGGCGACATGCTGGCAGGCGAGGCTTCTCGTCTCCACAGAGCCCTCGGACACAGCGAGCCACGTCTCGGCAAAGCACAGGAAATACCCACAGCACCTACCAGCCAGTGAGCCGCTCTTCAGGGCCAAGAATGCCCACGCTGGCCCGTTCAGACCACGCCAGCACACAGTGACAGTGAGGCCTGTGGGGGCCAAGGCACCCCTTCCCACTAGGACAGTCATCTGACACTCCAGCGGGCGGCTAAGGGACCCAGGCTGCCACAGGGCCCAGGGCACAGTCGGCAGGGCGTCTGGCGGCAGCTCGGCCAAGCTCATCGCCCAGAAGAAAAGCAGCTGCGATCACAAATCATAGACTCCCATTTCCTGAAGAAAAAAATATTAAAGACAAAAATCCGCTTGGCCTATTCAATCCAATTATTAATCATGAATTCATGTACTCGAAAAGCAGAGACAGAGATCCTCCATTTGTTGGTTTGCCTCTGAATGGCCACAACGGCCAGCGCTGGGTCAGCCCAATGTTAGCAGCCCAGAACCCGAGCAGGGTTTCCCACACAGGTGTCAAGGACTCAAGCCCTGAGCCACTGCCCGCCTCTCCTAGGCGACAGCCCTGACCTGAGACATATCAGAGTGCGAGGGCTCCTTGTTGGCGCTGTGGTCAGGGACACATCCACACATGTCCCCCATGCCTCCTGCCCACGGATGCTGTCACAGAAACAGAAAGTACGGCTGGCTGGCATGGACCTTGCTCACCGTGTCTACTTTTCCTGCCAGCACTGTCAGCTTCAGCACCCCCTGCAAAACCTGTGACCACCCGCCTCTCTAGCTGCCCATGACAGCCAGCCCGTGGCTACCCGCCTCGCTCCGGCTGCCCACGACAGCCAGCCCGTGGCCACCACCTCGCTCCGGCTGCCCACGACAGGCAGCCCTGTCAATCTGGCTTCGTCACACCTGAGGCCTCCCTCCAACCTTTGGCATTGGATCTGAGCTCTTGGGGGATCCCAGGGCACCATGCATGTTCTGATTACTGCTGCTTCCCTAACGGGCACCTTGTCCCATTCCCTACCACAGACTGCAGCCTCGTGGCACCTAAGCAGCCCCTGTGCCATCTGCCAGTTCTCCAGGCAGGACCTCACCCTATTCCTGGTCTCCAGAAGCAGCCTGGGTCTTGGCTTGCCATGACGACCCGCATGCAGACCTCTGCCTCTCATTCGTGGGGTTCAGTCTTGCCTCGTGGAACTCCAGGGAAATGACCTGGAATGTGAACTTGCTGCTGCTACCTCAGCAAGCCAAGTTCCTGCACTCAGAAACACAGGGCAGGATGGGAGCACGGGACAGGAACCAAGCAGGGAGCAGGACAAGGCGGCCAAGGTAATTGAAAACACGGCACAGCTGCACCAATTTCCCGGGACACCTTACCCCGCCTGACAAAGTGTCCAGCAGCACCAGAAGCAGAGACCAAGTCAGACACAAACGGAACACACGCATGTCTCCTCCGAGCGTGCAGACTCCAAATGTCTAGATACTCAAGTTGACACGTGGACACCCTACATGCCTACCGTGCCCTGTGACGCAGCTACCTGCGTGCACGAAGACGGACAGCCGCGCGAGCATGCTGAGGGCTGCAGGCGAGTCCTGCTTCTTCACAGTGACGACATTCAAGCCCCTCACTCTTAACAAATGCGCCACTTGTCAGCACCATGTGTGACAGCCTTCCTTGCTACGCACCCTGGCAGCTTCCCCTCCCCGCCTCCTGACATTCCTTCCGACTGCCAGGCCCTTGTCCATTCCTTCCAACCAGCCCCTCACCCGCTCCGGCCGGCCCCGGCAGCCAGCCCTTCGCCAGCCCCCTCCAGCCCCTGGGAACAGCCATTTTGCTCCTGGCTTCCATGGGATCAACTCTGGAGATGACAGGAGACAGAGAGCCTGTAGGTTGCCCATGACCCGCTTCACTCTGATGCACCTCTCTGCTCCCCGGACTGCAACACAGCAAAGCGTGTCTCTGGAGACTCCCAACACATAACAGACCTCACATCCCACCCAGGACGCCCACCCAGCGTGGGAGCACGGGGCACATCCCGCCCTACAAGGATGCCCACCCAGTGTGGGAGCACAGGGCCTCAGGCACACCCCGTCCCACCCACGATGCCCACCCAGTGTGGAAGCATGGGGCACACCGCATCCAACCCACGATGCCCACTCAGTGTGGGAGCCCTGGGCCCACCCCGTCACACCCAGGACGCCCACCCAGTGTGGGAGCATGGGACCCGGGGCACACCCCATCCCATCCAGGATGCCCACCCAGTATGGGAGCATGGAGCCCGGGGCACACCCCGTCCCACCCAGGACGCCCACCCAGTGTGGGAGTCCAGGGCACACCCTGTCCCACCCAGGATGCCCACCCAGTGTGGGAGCATGGAGCCCTGGGCCCACCCCATCCCACCCAGGACGCCCACCCAGGGTGGGAGCACGGGGCCCAGGACAGAAGTGGAAGTCATTTCCCCCACAAGCCCTCCCAGAGCTCTGCCCCACACCACACCTCTCCCTTTGCGGGCCCTTCCACCAAGGGGAGGGCAGGCTCGTCAGCGACAAGCAGGATGCAGCAGTGGCCGGAAGGGGCTCTGGCAGGCCATCCCGGCGGGCGCAGGGTCAGCCAGCAGGGGCAGGCAGTCTTACCAGGTTCTCCTGGTTCCTGGCCATGATCTTCTGCTCGTCCTCGGCCCCAGGCTTCACGTACCTGACCTCCTCCACCGGCTTGACTCTGTACTCATCTGGGGGCCAGAGAGAGAGGAGACGCTCGCCATGTGCTCCACGCAGGCATCAGACGCCCAGCAGCCTCGCAGGGCAGCCTCCCCGTGCAGGGTCATAGGGAGCGGCTGGAAGGATGGGAGCCGAACATTCCAGAGCCTTCCGCGGGGCCCCACGTGCAGATGCTCAAGGCCAGAGGTGGATCCCGCAGAGTCCTCGGCAGAGAACACCCAGCACTCCCCGCTTCCACACGGCCGAGGCCCCCACGGTCCCATGAGATGGAAGAAACTATCTCAGCTGCCCACACAGTGCTCCTAGCTGTGGGTTCCAATGGGACATCCACACCTGGATTCCACTCGGGAAAAGCCCCCCGTGAGAGGAACAGCAGGGTAAGAAACTGCCTGCAACGCCGGGCATCGCACTTGCTCCCATGCCCGGCTTCCCCGGCCCAGCCTTGGCCATCCAGGCAGGGAACCAGCAGATGGAAGAAGATCCACTTCTCCTCCACTCTAATTCCTCTAAATAGGCTGGCGGAAGGCGGGATGGAGACAGCTGCTAGCTCCAGACTACCTGTGGGAGGGCAGCAGCTGGTGGGCTGGAGGCCTTCTCTGCTGTGGAGGAGAAGCGGTGCCTAGGGGAGAGCTGAGCAGCCCAGGGTGTGGTGGCCAGGAGCAGTGCTCACTGAAGAGCAGAACAGATGGTGAGGGCCAGGCCAGCCAGGCAGCAGGCCAAGGGCAAGGGCACTGAGGAGGCAGCTGGAGGAGAGCTGGGGCGCTGAGCGCTCACACACCACACATAAACAGCACGTGCACACACCACAACAAGCCACCATTGGCTGGTCACTCCCAAATGCCAGGGCGCTCACACACTGTACACACAGAGAGAGACACTGATCCTCCTGCGGCCGACACCGTGAGGGGACCCATGGACAGGGCAGCAGACTGGGGTACCGACACTGTGAGAGGACCCATGGACAGGGCAGCAGGCTGGGGAACCGACGCCACAAGGGGACCCATGGACAGGGCAGCAGGCTGGGGTACCGACACTGTGAGGGGACCCATGGACAGGGCAGGAAGCTGGGGGACCGATGCCATGAGGGGACCCATGGACAGGACAGCAGGCTGGGGGACCAACGCTGTGAGGGGACCTGTGGACAGGGCAGCAGGCTGGGGGACCGATGCCGTGAGGGGACCCATGGACAGGGCAGGAAGCTGGGGGACCAACGCTGTGAGGGGACCTGTGGACAGGGCAGCAGGCTGGGGGACCGACACCGTGAGGGGACCCATGGACAGGGCAGGAAGCTGGGGGGACTGATGCCGTGAGAGGACCTGTGGACAGGGCAGGAAGCTGGGGGACTGACACTGTGAGGGGACCCATGGACAGGGCAGGAAGCTGGGGGACTGACGCCGTGAGAGGACCTGTGGACAGGGCAGCAAGCTAAGGGATCAATAGGGCAGGTCCCTCCCTTGTGAAACAGGCCGAGCTTGTATGGTGCTGAAGATGCAGCAGGATCATGGGAGAAAGTCCCAGCATTGTGAAAAGTCCAACCCACGGGAGGAGAGCAGCGGGGCAGTAGGAGCGTCACCGCGCTCTGATCTGCATCCGGGAAATACAGGCGACTTGTTCCCTGTATGCGCATGTTAAAAATCAAGAAAAAAACCACACTCAGCATGGTGCTTGGCGCTCAGCAGTGCCTGATGTCACAGTGAGCCCCCACCGGGGCATGCCTGCAGTCCTGGCACAAACGGAGCAGTCCCATCTTCACAGCAGGAAAGCTCGGCGTCCCTGAGCAAGGCTTGTTTAACCGCAGGAAAGATGCGGACTGTATGGCCACAACAGGACAAGCACTGAGACCACGGACCCTGCAGGTGGAAGACCTGCCTCGCTCGCTTCTTCCCCCTTCTCTGTAACTGTGCCTTTCAAATAAAAAAATTATTATTATTATTATTTAGAAACAGTGCAGGAAGCATCAGCTCCAGTACACTATGCAGTTTCCCCAGGTGGATTCCTCACCTGACGGTCACATGGGCACTCTGATCACCCAACACCAGACGTTCCTGTTTGGTGCCAGGAGCTCTGGGGCCAGGCAGGTGTGGCTCCAGCCATGAGCCCCCAAGACCAGGTGCTGGGGCCTGGCTGGAGTTCAGCCCGGTGGTCCCCAGGCCCTGGCAGCACAGCTTTGGGGCACAAGAGAGAGAGGGGAAGAAGCAATGGAGGAGGAAGCGGCATACTCCGACAGGCCCATGCTTTCCCGGAGCCCTAGGCCCGATGCCCTGTGGTGACACTGGTGTAGGGGCATCCACAGCAGGGGCCAGGAAACTGGGCCATCAAGGCAGAGAGGGGACTCAGACTGGTTCTTTCTGTCCAGCCGAAAGGTGCTGGCACAGGGGCCCTGGTCCTGCCACGCCTGGCAGTGAGTGCCGCTTTGCCTGTGGTCAGGAGCACAAGCCGATCACCACCCCAGCATGGATGCCCCACGGCCTGCACAGACACAGGGCGGTGCTGGGGTCTCCAGGTCCCAGCAGGTGCTCAGGGCAGCACCCATGACTGATGCCATTGTCCCCAGTGACCCCCAGTGCCCGCAGGCACCAGGCAGGTCCTGGTGACGAAACAGGGCCAGTTTATGAATAGTGGCCGGAGTCCCTCTGGGTTTCCCATCTCCCCAAGCCTGCGGCTGGCCACGTGGATGTCTCCCACTGTCCATGTCTGACCTACCACAACGTGGCAGCAGCCATGGTACCACTTAGGTCTCACAGTGCAGGGCACAGGCCGGGGTCAGCCTGTGTGCTCTCACAGGGACCCCACCTGGGGAAGGGGGAGAGGAAGCTCCCTGGGCTTCTTTTCGGAGACATGCTGACCCCTGCCACGAGCCTCACCCAGGAGCACACGGGACTGGGCCTTCCCAGTGGACACTGACAGGGCTTCTGAGCCACTTGCTGTCCCTTCTAAGCCAGGCAAGACACTGGATTCTCTTGCACCTGCCGCCCACATGCACCAGTTGAGAAGCACACCCAGGCTGCACCACGATCCCGCCCCAGGCCGAGGGCTGGCTGACCAGAAACCTATCAGGAGCCCTCAGGTGCTACAATGCCCTCTCCCACGTGGAGTGCTGCCACGGGATGCAAATGCGGCACCACCAGCTAATATACCCCCAACCACTCCGGGGGAGACGCCCCCACTGCAGCAGCCCCAAGAACCAGCCACCCTTCCTTGCTCCCGACAAGAGGGACAGGAAAGGACCGGCCTTCCAGGAAGAATGGAGGGAAGCCCCTGGGCCCAGGAGGCTGCCGTGACAGTTAACTTCTGGACGGGCCTGGCTCAGTGCCCTGCATCCACTGGGGTGTCCCCTAAGCACCTGGCTCTCCTGAGAACTGGCCGCACATGCTCCTGGGAGCCTGAACTGCGCCTTGTCCACCTGCCACAGGCTGCCACCCCCACGACTTCAACAGGTCTGCTGACCACAACGCACACCTGTTAGGACCGTGGAGCGCTGGTGCGGGCCCCACTACTACAGGAGCAGGGCCACCGAGGGCTGGTGTGGACCCCGCTTCTGCAGGAGCAGGGCCACTGAGGGCTGGTGTGTACCCCGCTTCTGCAGGAACAGGGCCACCGAGGGCTGGTGTGGACCCTGCTTCTGCAGGAACAGGGCCACCGAGGGCTGCTGTGGACCCAGCTTCTGCAAGAGCAGAAGCCCAGGTTGGAGTTCTGCAGCAAGTCAGAGTGGGCGCCCAGGCTAATGACCACCGCCACATCATGTGTCTGCCACCAAGTGCTCAGGGCTCCACCTCACACTCGTACAGCCCAGCTCCTCCACAGCCAGAGACAGACATTCCTGCTTGCACAGGAGCCCCAGGCTTCTGAATCAACACGCTTATGGAAAAGGCTGGTGTGTGCACAGCACAGACCGAGTGAGATGTGCACAGAGCACGGGTGTGGGAGCCTGGGAGCTGGGCCAGCTCTACCCCACAGGCTCTGGAGTCCTCCCTGGAGATCCCAGCCTCCACGCCATGGCAGACTGGGTGGCGATGGTGTTTTTCAAACCCTTTAACACAGGTAACAGCAGAAGAGCACAGAGCCACTTCACTTAGGAGGAACAGGAGGGTCTGAGAAGGCGAGTGGCCTTAGCCAGGCTGGTGTCCAGCCCAGCCACGCAGTCCCCACCACGTGTCCAGGTGGCCATGCCTGCACGTGGCAGATCTCCACACCCACCGCCCTACCCCACCGCTGTTCTTGGGACCTGGGCCGACCCACCAGACAGATCCCAGGGGACACAGCTGGCTTCCCAGCCCAGGTCTGAAGATGCCTGGAGGCTTCATGTCCTGGCCAGGGACCTGGCTCATGGGGGAAGCAGAGGACTAGTGGATGCAGGCTGGAAACCACACCAGAGGGACACACACAAAGACGGCCCAGCAGGCCTGCACTCTCACCCTCGGCTGGGCACATGGGGACAGGGCACCGGGCTGCTTTGGGCAGAGCCATGTGGCAGGGAGGGGGGCACCGGGCCAGTGCCAGCACCACTCACAGCGGAAATCCTGCCCTCTGTCCCACAGGAAGATCAGGGAGAAGCCCTTGCTGCCAAGGGGCCCTGAGGTCAGGGAAGGCCGCCAATTATTCCTCTTCCCCTGCCTGGTTGCCCCAGCCATAACCCAAGGAGGAGGCAGGTGTCAAGGCCTTGCCGCGATCCTGGAAACCGAGTGTGCTGCCGAGAAACCTCATCATCTTTCTTGCGACTTGGCTCATCCTCCAACCTCATCAGCCAAGGTTCTTGGTGACCGCAGCCTGACTTCCTGCCCAGCGCTCCTCTCCCCGCTCCCATGGCATGCAGACTGGTGGCTGGTCCTTCATGTCATGTCCCATCCAACCTCTGGTCTTCCCTCACCCCAACAGGGCTACATCCCCAAGGACCTGCATGCCAGCTCAACACACCGGCCCAGCCATGCCCTGGTCGGCAGCCCAGCCGCCCTGGACTCCCACCATGACACGTGCCGTGTCTTCTCCAGCACCGGACGCTGCGGGAGGGTGTGGACCACCAACAAGAAGCTGCGATGTGGCTGTTATATGCGTTGTTTCTGGGTGTCATTGTGTCAACCGTGACCATCAGGCACCAGTCCTCGGCCACGGCATTGAGGTGGTTTTAGCTATCCTTTCCCTCTGGGACACCGCTGTCCCACACACTTACTGAATCCGCACTGGCTCATCTAAGAAACAAAACTTACTTATTCAAGAGGCAGGAAAAATACAGCAAGAGAAAAAAAAAGAATTCCAAGCGCCCTAATGCCAGCACTGTCCACGAAGCTCAGGCTGGGCCAAAGCTGGGAACAGAGCTGCCCAGTCCTGCCACGGGAGTGACTCGTGCAGCCATCAGCATGGCCTTCCGAGTTCAGCATGGGTGGGCAGCAGGGCTCAGAAACCAGACCCTGGGCACCGACATGGGCACAAGAAGTGTCCCCCACCAGGCACGCCGCCTCACCAGGGCAGGAAGCCAGCACCCACCCCCTACGGGGTCCCACCGCCCTTGCGCCTGGCCACACTGCTCTCCACAGGGTCCCACCACCCTTGGGCCTGGCCACACTGCTCTCCACCGCCTGCTGGGCACTCACCACCAAATACATCTCCATTCTGGAAGCTCTTCCCCTTCTGGGCCTCCTCTTCGTTCTGAACAGTGGCGACATGCTTGGCGGAGGCACAGCCCATAGTCTCATTCGCTCAGCTTCCGCCGGGCGGAACGGCAGACCATCTCTACAGACAAGCCGACATCGTCCTCCCCTGGGCACGCGAGGCAGATCCACCTTGCTGTGGGTCACGGGGGCCGGGTGCACCTGCAGGGACAAGGACACAGTCAGGGCGTGAGGCCACGGGGGCGCAACGCTCCCGGGACGCGCTGCTGGGGACAGCAGGGTGGGAACCCCACAGAGCACCCCCACGATGAGGGTGAGGATGGGGGAGATGCCAGAAAGCCCTGCTCGCTGATTCGAGTACTGAGCCTGGGTGTTGAGATCTGTCAGCACAGCATGGAGTGGGCCCAGGGTCTGCACCCTCCGGGGCTGGGCTCCCACACCGCTCCCACTTATCGGCCCTACTTCCCCCAAGATCCTCCCCTGCCCCTCCCCCATTCCCCATGCACCCCCCCCCCAACACCTCTCCCATTCCCTACTCCCCTTCCCATCCTCAACGCCCTGGCCATTCCCTCATCCTCCACGGCCCCCTCCCACCTCTAACCTCCCCTGCTCCTCCCACCTCACACAGGTGCACCCTGGGTCTGTAACACTTAGGGCTCATGAGTGGGACTTCCCCACACCCCTCAGCTCCCATCCCTGCCCCTCCCACCTGGCAGAGCCCCCTCCAATCGTCAACAGCTCCCCTGCTCCTCACGTGTCCCACTGCCAGGCTATTCCAGGATGGGAAAATCCGATAGCAGAAAGCACAGAGGCAGCGGGAGAAGCCCTCAAGCATATGAAACATAACTCAGCCCCCTGGGACAAAGGCAAAATAGGCAGAAACTGCAGGAGAGCCTGACCCGGCCCCCTGACCAACCTGTCCCCTCTCCAGGAGACCCTGACCCACTGCACCCCTAGCCTGGTCCCTCTCCTCCAGGAGACCCTGACCCGGCCCCCCGGTCAACCTGTCCCCTCTCCAGGAGACCCTAACCCGCTGCACCCCCCAGCCCGTCCCCTCTCCTGGGTTCTGAGCAGCCTGCCTGCTACACTGCCCACGGAAGAGCACCCCTTCGACAGCACATGCAAGTCTTTGCTGCTCTTGGAAACCTCGGGTTCACAGCCAGGGAGGACAGGGGTGTGCACACACACACGTACATATGCACAACTGTTACCAGCTGCAGCAGTGTCCCAGCTGTGACGCCGTGGCTGCGCTGGGGCCCTGGAAGCTAACAAACACAGCCCAACACTGCAGGTGCTGCGATGGAGGCTCCCAGGGCATACAGCCAGCTGTGTGTGTCCACGGGGTGTGGTGTGACATGCAAGCCTGTGTCATGTGGCTATTCCCAGGGCAGTCCGACACCTCAGTACACACACTGTGCGTGAGCACTCTCACACCACACACGGTGATCCACTCTGGGCAGCAAGATGTCCAGCACCCCACTCACCTCCACGGCTCAGGAGACACGCCCACTCACCCAGCAATCTAAAAATGGTCGGGACCAGCACATCGCACATGGGCAGTGACACTTGGGGCTACCTCCTCGCTCTGACTGTCACCACTCTTCAGGAAGGATGGGGACACCCAGGGACACTGTCAGCATCCTCGGGCTGGGAGATGCTCTGGGACAGTCCCCTCATCTCCCTCTTCCATCTCCCTTCTCAGGACAGTCTCTCCCAGCTCAGAGAAGAGCCAGCCCTACCCAGAGGGCTCCGGGACCACCCAAGGACCCTGCATCCCATGTGAGTGCTGGTTCCAATCTAGCGCCCTGCTCACGTGCCTGCCCCAGCGCAGCTGCTAAGAGTTGTGCGTGTGTGTACGAGTGTGTACACACAGCAGATGACCCACATGCCTGGGCCCCTGTACCACAGGGGAGAGGCCCATGACTCCGCCCGGCCCAGCCGCTGCCTCCGCTGGCAAGGGGACCAGAGGTCAGGTGTTCTGTCTACCCCTCTCTCTGTAACTCCACCTTTCAAAGAATCAATCTTTTAAAAACAAAAATAAAACAGCCCTAGGAAGGAGGCGTTAGTGACACTGTCACTAAGCTAGAACAACTGCAAGCACGCCCCCAAGATGCGTGCTTCCGTTTGCAGCCGGGGCTCAGTGACACCAGGCAAGGCCACTAGGAAGCAGCAACCTAAGACGCACCTCACCCTGTTTCCTGTGTTCTCAAAGCAGTGTCGCTGTGCGCATCCTAGCTGAAGGGCTGGGGTGATCAGAAAGTGACACCCACTGCAGCACAGCAGCACTGGCCTGGTGTGCAAGCCACTCTCCCCTAAGACACTGTGCTGTGCTGAATCAGCACGTCGCCTCCGACCGACAGCCAGCACCAAGCGTCACCCAGCCAACTGCCACTTGACCGCGTGGCCAAGAAGCCCTGTCATGAAGGCACATTCTCTCCCACCCAGAGAAGGTGCAGGGCTCAAGGTGCGCACGCCCGCATTTCCCAGCACGAAGGTGAACCTGAGAGGGATGGGCTCAGCTTGCACGGCTTCTGCAGGAAGGCAGGCTCGTCGGCCGCCTGCTGCAGCGAGGTGACGAGACTCGGGGGGACAGAACCCTGTGACCACAGGGCTTCACACAGGGCTGGCGCCACATCCCCAGGTCCGGAAGCGGGGTGGTCTTACTGCAGCTCTTGGTGAAGCCACAGACCACAGATTGAGATGTTCAGCAAAGCAGCTGGCTCATGCTAGATAGACCCTCCTAAAGAGGATGACTGTCGTTAAGCCAAAAAGCCCACTCAAGGAGACCATGGGCACCTCTGAAGACACGGGGTCCCAGTAACCGGCCATGGCTTCAGGTGAGTCCTGGGGGCACGCTCTAATGGGCGCCTGCTTCAAGCCAGCTCCACAGGACAGTCCCGAATGATCAGCTACTTATTCAAAAGGCTGAGTGGCACATGCCAAGTTGGGGGAGGGATAGAGGGAGAGGAAAAGGAAGAGAGGGAGAGAGAATCTTCTACCCGCTGGACCAGGGTGAAGCCAGGTGCCAACAACATCAACTGGGTCTCCCTTGGGTGCAGGGATCCAAGGCCGGCTTCTGCCGCTTTCCTGGGCTCAGTTACAGGAGCCGGGTCAGAGGCAGAGGAGCCGAGGCTGAAGTGGCACTCCCACATGGAATGCCAGCGTTCACCCACGAGCCACCACACCTGCCCTGCCGTGGGACTCCTCCTACCAAGAGAATGCATCAGCCAACGTGCCTGTCATGCCACGTGCAACGACGCACGCTGACCCCTCCCCTGGGCACAGTCCCCTGAGGGTGTCCCACAAGACCTCCTCAGCCCCGTCACACAGCGCGTGGACCAGCCTCGCCCTTGTCTTGAAGGGTTTGTGCTGCGCAGCCCTGTTCCATGAAAAATCTACCTTTCTAAAAATGGGGGAAACACACAAAGTCTACCTTCAAGAAACAAAGAAAAACAAATCTGACCTTGCTTTAAAATGCAACAAAAAATATTCGCTTACATAATCTTAAGGGCAGTTTCACCTGCTTCATTAGACACTCTGCCTGGGGATTGAGAAGGCAAAAAGCACTGCAGACTGCTTCTCTGTCAAGAGTCGGACAGACTCTCTCAAAGTGGTAACCCGCAGGCCTCCGAGGCCGCACAGCCTGCAGCCTGACGGGCTGGAGAGCTCACTGCCATGGGCGGCCAGATGCAGGCTGGCAGAGGCCGAGCAGGCAGCGGCCACGACCCTCCTCACAGCCCGGGCTTGGCGGGAACCAAGACAAAGAGAGGCTAAGGCTGCCTTTATCCACTGCAGCAGGGCCGCACCGAGCCTCCCAGAGGCAGGACACAAGCAAGCATACAAATAACCGGCCAGCCCGTGTGCCCATCTGCTCTGCCGCCGGGACTGACGCTGCTGTAGGTGGAGGCAGAGCTGGGAGCACTGGCCGGGGTCGGGCGGACGCAGAGCTGGGAGCACTGGCCGGGGTGGGGCGGACGCAGAGCTGGGAGCACTGGCCGGGGTCGGGCGGACGCAGAGCTGGGAGCACTGGCTGAGCTCAGACTACAAGGAGAGCAGGTTAGATGAGCTCCAGCTTCCCAGCACCCAGCAGCTGCTGGCATCGCTGCAAGATCCTGCCCCCTCATCTGATGCCTAGCACGGCAGACTCTAACTTCCTCCAATGTGGCTGGCACACACACGGGCAGCCAGGGGCAGTCCCTTCTGCCAAGCACCGTGGGGGACCTGGGGACCAGCAGGCCAGCTGCAGCGGGCGCCGGGGTGGACGACAGGGAGCTCTGTTGGTGTCAGGACCCTGCAGCCGCGGCACACAGCCTGTGTCAGGAGGCTCACGGAAATACACACCATGAAAGCTGTGAGTGCATTTGACAGGTTTCCTTCATTTACTGTGAAGGCAGAGGGAGACCTTCTGGCTGTGTCCCGGTGGGCAAGGAGTGGGCTGGCAGGGTACGGCAGCACCTACCCCTCACCCTTCAGAACACAAGCCCAGGGCTAAACATGGCAAAGCAGGCCAGGGCGCCTGGATGCCCGAGTTACCTGGGTTAACTAAGGACCTGCCCTGTCCTGCTGGATCTCCCAAGCTCTGTCCACTGCAGCTGCGGCAGGAGGTGCCTGGGAGCCAGGACGAGCAAAACACACAGACCCCTTACCACAAAGGGCAAACGGACCCTTCCTGCACAAGTCTCTCTTCCTCACCTCCCTCACTTGGTCACACACAGCCGGTGAGCGTAGCTCTGTGTCTGCACACCCAGGTGGCCCTGGTGTCACCTACCACGCAGGTTCCTGCATCAAGACATCGAGGATTAGGGGAGGGGAAAAGGAAACAGAGCTCAAGCTATCCATCTGCCATCGGACAAGCCTGGGGCAGGACTGCAGCGAGGGCCAGCAGGCGACCCCACTTCCCCGGGCATGGGTCACAGAAGGTGCTCAAGATGCACCTGCAGAGCGTCCGGCCAGGGCACAGGCTGGGCACGGCCTCCGTGTGGTCACCACAGGGCACAGGCTGGGCACGGCCTCCGTGTGGTCACCACAGGGCACAGGCTGGGCACGGCCTCCGTGTGGTCACCACAGGGCACAGGCTGGGCACGGCCTCCGTGTGGTCATCACAGGGCGCTGAGGGATGGCACAGGTGGGGGGTCGGGAGAACTCTCTCTCACGGTAAGTGGGAAATCTCTCATCAGGATAACGTGTGTGGCGTCCCTCTCCCTACAGCAGGCAAGCTAGCTGCCACGTCACACCTGCAGTGAGGTGCCGGGCTGGTGGCACTTGATCACAGGGCCCTGACGTTAGTCCTTGACTTTCTGCTCAGGAGCAGAGGTCGCAGGACAGAGTAAGTCAGACTGCAGTGTGCCTACCTGCTGCACTCAGCACCCACTGCCAGTGCCCCTGGCACTCAGCACTCAGCACCCACTGCCAGTGCCCCTGGCACTCAGCACTCAGCACCCACTGCCAGCGCCCCTGGCACACAGCACTCAGCACCCGCTGCCAGCGCCCCTGGCACGCAGCACTCAGCACCCGCTGCCAGCGCCCCTGGCAATCAGCACTCAGCACCCGCTGCCAGTGCCCCTGGCACTCAGCACCCGCTGCCAGCGTCCCTGGCACTCAGCACTCAGCACCCGCTGCCAGTGCCCCTGGCATGCACCCCTGTCAGCAAAACCACGGGGTTTGATCAGCCTCTCTGTTTCTGCTGAAGCCGAAATCTTGATGAGCCGGCCACAACAAAGAACTATTTCAGGATGCTGTCAGAAGGACAATGAGCCGACCAATCAGCATTCACAGCAGAAGCCTTGTGCTCCCGTGACCTGCCACGTCACACGAACCAACCCACACAGGAGTGGGCACCTCCGCCTCACTCTACACAGGGCTTGGAAGGCTCACGGCTCTCGCCGCTCCGCCTCAGCCAGAGGCAAATTCCAGTCACAGACAGGAAGACAAGCTTGGGGCCAGGTGGCCCACGTCGAAAGCTTGGGGCAGTGCGCTGCCTGGCACAAGCCCACGTCACCCCGCACCTGCCGACGTGTGGCTCACACGTCTTGAAGGACACAGGAGTGGCAGAATTAGATCCTGTGGAGGGTCTGGCCACATTGTGCCTTCCCTCCTCAGGCTGGCTGTCCCTGGGAGGGGCGGTCTGGCTCACTCCATGTGGCCGAAGGCCTGTTACCCAGCCTGGGGAGGACCATCACCGTGCCATCATCCCCCTAACATGGATTATCCTGAATGCCCTCCTCTTCCAGGGACCTGCCTGCAAACGGGAAAGTCACCTTCCAGTCGCAGACCTCCCTGAATCATTATAAAGAACCCTCAGGGTCCCAACAAAAATCTGTGGCCTGTGTCGCTCTCTGGTCCCCCTCTCGCTAAGCAGCAGCTCTTTCTCGTCTTTTCCAAAAAGCAGAAACTCCACCGAGTGACCAGGACCTCAGTTCACCAGCAGCTCTCAATGCGTCAGATAGGGCATGGAGCCCCATCACCGAGTCTCCTCTCTCAGGAACCCCTAGGCACTGCACCGTTCCTCGGCAAGACCTTAGCAAGGCTTCTGCTGGGCCGACAGCTCCAGCCCCTCACTCCTGCCTGCCTCCTGGAGGAGCTTCAGTGGGGACCCCAGAGGCAGCCACCCAGGGAGGGTTCTTGGGGCTGCCTCCTGTCACCCTAGGAAAAAAGGTGTCTTCCTTGGGGCCTCACAGACCGGCTAACTCCTCCTGCCCTCACCACTCTGCAGGATCACAAAGTGCCAGGCTGCAGCCCCTCCCATGCACCTGCTCAGAGGGGTCTCCATCCGCTGGGGTCCCTCCTGAAAGCCCCCAGCACCCAGGATGAGCACCCCCAGGGCTTCACTGCAGAGTCTGGTGGGCCAGCAGCGCTGTTTCCGACTCCTGCTGCTGCACCCCCAGTTCCTACTAGGGCCCTGTCAATAAGGAGTCAGCTGAGCCTCCGAGGCCGGCCTGAGCTTCTGCAGGACCGGCTGTCAGCTGAGCCTCCAGCAGCCAAGGCCCCAGCCCAGTCTTGCCCCCTGTCGGTCTCTACCTGTCACTCCAGGACCACCTACCCCTTAAGTCTGGAAGAAGTCCTCACGGTGGCTAAGACACCTTGGCCCCACAGAGATCCCTCTTGTGCTGGGAGCTCCTGTGGGTGCCAGCCACGGGCCTGCAGCTCTCGTCTTCCCATGTGGAGCAACATTCGCCTCCCACAGTAGAAGTGAGCACACACAGGGCCTGGGGCCAGCTCCTGTGCTGGGGGCTGCAGCCCGGCCGCACGCGTCCTGCTTTAGGTGCCTGGGGTCCCACTGCCCTCTGCACAAAGTGAACACTGCAGCATGTGCTACCTGATGCACGGGTGGAAACTACAGCAATTACAAAAAGCCATAACTTTACCCAAAAAGTGTAGCTGAAATTCCGCATTATCAGAGGCCAGAGAAAGGTCAAATGTAGACGGCATAAGTAACCTTGACCTGGCGAAACGGCTGCCTGAGGACAAGTTATTTTAAAATAGAAACGTTCGTGTGATTTTTAAAAATGCATCATGAGAAGAGAAACCAGTGGAGACAGAATTAAAGAATGGAAGAGGAACACGCACACGGTTCCTCCAGCCCTGGTCGGGACCGGCTGGCTGGCAGTGTGGCCACCGCAGCCGCCCGGCCAGCACCGGCCCAGCCCAGTGACCTCTCGGCTCCCCACACACACAGCACTGCTTGCTCTTTGTGCTGTGTGGTGCTGGTTCAGCCTGACTTACTTCCTGTCCCCGTATTCTCCCCCACAATGTGTCCGCAGCTGCGCCCAACCATTAACAAACACCTGGGAACACCCCACTCAAGGGCTCGGTAACCCAGCAACGAGGCATCACAGCCCTCTCAGCTGGGACCCCACCGTCCTAGCGTGGAGGCCCACCCTGAGCCAGCCCTGGCCACCTGCCATGGCCAAAGGGGTGCAAGGAACAGGAGCCCCTGTGCCGGGCACCCAGCACCTCGGCTCGGAGGCGATAATGTGGGACCAGGGGTCAGGAAGCTGCGGGCAAGGCCCAGGCCTTGGGAACACCCCAAGTGGCCAGCATCAGTAATGCTGACCAGCACCACCCAGGACGCCCCACAGGCACAGCACACGCTGACACTGAGTCCGTGACAAGGGACCCCTCCAGGACCCTCCCCGCTGTCCCCTCCTCTGTAGCCTTGCTGGATGGCCTTTGTCTCCTCTGTGAACTCTGGTTTCTGGCAGGCAAACGCAGGTCAGGGTCACTTCGCAGACTCCCCAGCTAGGAAGGTCGTGGCCCAAGGGAGTTGCCTAACCATGCGTCTCCGAAAACCGATCCTTTCGGCCACTGTGGCAAAGTCACAGGAAGCGGGAAGCTGTGGGAGGTGGCTGTTTACTAGGAAGTCCTGGAGAAAGTAGGACTTCCTGCAGGGTGACAGCCCAGTGAAGCAAGCTGCTGGGCCAGGAGCTAACCCTTCGTGCCCACGGCACTGGTCTCCCCACCCGCCAGGACACAGATGCACAGTGGGGGCCCAAATGTTCAAGGCCCCTTCTCACACCCTGATCAGACATGGGCTGCCTCACGGTCGGGCGCCCTGCTCAGCCACGTCCTGGTCAGGAGTGTCCACCAGCCACAGCACCCCACAGCAGGGACCCCCCAAGTGCTGGACTGGGCACCTGCCTCCAGGGTTCCCCTCCCCTCCTCCTCGAAGCTGGTCCCCAAGATTAGGACCAAGATCATACATGAGCGTGGGGCCCTGGGGCTGGTGTTGGGGGCCCACCTGATGGGGCACAGCAAAGCCTGGTGGGCTGTGTACAAGAGCACCTGTTCAGCAACATGGCGGTGCCCACAGCACCCACAGGGCTCAGGGGCCCGGCACACAGGGAGCTAAGAAGGGACGGAGTGGCTCTGACAAGAGGGCATGGCATCCCCTGTGATGACAGGGTGCTGGAGCCGTCTGTCCAGGCCCGCTGGGACCTGCTCCTCCCCCACTGGGGGGCTACAGGGGTTGGGAGGGACTCTGGCGTGGCCTTCATCCAGCCACTCCTGCCTCCCAGCTGCACCCACTGCTTCCTTCAGACCAGCCTGGCCCTGCTCTCCTGGGAGGGAAGGGGCCTGGAGAGGTGGAGCAGGCTGAGGGAGGCCGGCTGGGTGCCTGCTTCCCAACGCCACGATCTTCAGGCCCAGCTCTCTGCCCCACCCAGGCTCTCAGCAGGTCCAGTACCTGCCATGGGGTGGCCTCACAGCTCTCCGGGTGTGGCTCCCTAGCCCAGCAGGGACCAAAGTGGGGGCTCCACTGGCCCACCTGCCACACCCATCTCTGTGACAGACAATGCCCTAAACAGAGCTGTACCGGCCGCCGCCCACGGCGATCCCAGCAGCCCTGGACCTCTACCCTGGTCACAGCACGGTCAGAGGGGAGGGTCAGGTTATCCCAGGACGCAGGGGGGACAGTGCCCGCAGCCTCTCTCCTGACGCCTCACTTCTGTCCAGGCATTAGCCCCAACATGTAGCTGGAGGCCGCTGGTACACACCCCCCAAGCCCAGCTTAGCTGCTGGAGAGAGGAGAGACGCAGCTAAGCCAGTGGCCATGCCGTGAAGGGTGGCTTGAAACATCAGGCTATTCAATCTACAAAGTACCACCCATTGATGACCTAGTAATTCACAAATTGCTCTCCAGAAGCTCGTCACTTCCTGGAGCTGGTGGGGCTGGCACAGAAAGTCCAGTGCCTGGGCAAGGTCTCTGTCACACCAGAGCTGCCCGGAAATGACCCAAACACACACAGCATTGCAGGGCTCCCGTGGATCACACGTCACCCAGCCTGCCCTGGAGAGATGGAGGCAGCCAGCAAGGGGAGGTGCAGGGCCCGGGCAATGGCCCTAGAGGACAGTAGACCCCCCATGTCGCGTCCACCAGGGGGTCCTGAGAACAGGCAGGGGTCAGCACCAGTGTGGCCAGAGATGGGATATGTGCAGGATATAGTCCCCTCCATACAGCTGTCTACCCTCCATTCGGCTCCGGTGAGCCTTTCACAGCCTGTGGGGCTGCCACCAGGACAGGTCACTCTGTCCTTGTTAAATGACTTCCAGGATGACAGAGGCCACTCCATGTATCTCCATGTCCCCAACAAGCTCCTTCCTTCAAGAGACAACAGGATGGACCCGGCGCGGTGGACTAGGCTAAAGTCCTCACTTTGAATGCACTGGGATCCCATATTGTTGCCGGTTCTAATCCCAGCAGTCCTACTTCCCATCCAGCTCCCTGCTGTGGCCAGGGAAAGTGGTCGAGGATGGCCCAAAGCCTTGGGACCCTGCACCCACATGGGAGACCCAGAGCAGGCTTCTGGCTTCTGGCTTCGGATCAGTGCAGCTCCAGCTGTTGTGGTCACTGGGGGAGTGAATCATCCTGTCTTTCCTCCTCTCTGTCTATCTGACTCTCCAATAAAAATAAACAATTGTTTTTTTAAATTTAGGAAACAGCAGGAACTGGCATCATAGCTTGTAAAGCCGCCACCTGTGACACCAGCGTCATACATGGAAACAGGTTCATATCCCAGCTGTCCACCTTCGACCCAGCTCCCTGCTAACGTACCTGGGAAAGCTGTGAAGGAAGCCACAAGTGCTTGGGACCCTGGACCCCTGTGGGAGGCCCAGAAGAAGCTCCAGGCTCCTGGCAGTGGCCTGGCCCAGCCTGGTCTCTAGCCATCTGGGCAGTAAGCCAGAGGATGGAAGATTCCTTCTCTGACTCTCCCTCTCTGTAACTCTATCTTCCAAATAAATAAATCTAAAATAAAGAAGACAGAACATTCCGCACATTATCTTGTCAAGTGACCACTTAAGACTCGCAGAGCATTTAGGACCTTAACCCAAAGGCAGCGTGGCCATTTTAACACCGAGCCGACGGGTCAGCTGTGCCTTCTGGAAGCTGCCACCCCATTTGTGCTTTGTCGCTCTATGTCCCTCGCACTCAATCCATGCAGCGACACCAGCTGCTGCTGGGTACCAACATGTCACCTGGGCTCCGGCACACAGACACAGGAAGCTGTCAGAGGGGAGATGACGAGAGGTGAGCGACAGCAGGGGACACAGGTTCTCCGGTGCGAAGGCAAGGAAATGGCAGAGAACCTGGGAACAGAGCAGCGCGGGGCAGGACCGGGACTGACACGGCTGCCCCTGGAGACAAGCCGGGGATGCAACCATGCCAGTTAGGGAGAGCTTGAGGTCATCAGGCTTGTCCCCAAGCCCTACCCCTGCTCCTCCAGGCCCCACCCCTGCTCCTCCAGGCCCCACCCCTGCTCCTCCAGGCCCCAAGCCATAATGAAGACACCTCCACCAAGCCAAGCACAGAGAGAAGAATCTACACAGGACCAGCTGCCACACACATACATGAGCACAGCAAGCGAGGACGGCAGGGCCTCTCCCCGTGCTCCTGGGGATGAACACCTGACACCGGCTGTGAAAACCAAACCTGCGTGGTTCTCCGAGACCCCGGCTCTGAACGCCACATGCACGCCATCAGGGCTCACATGGGCCAGGATTCACTCTGCACCATGGGCTGTGGGCTGTCTGAAAAGGCATAGCATGAATCTATTTCTAAAGATTTATTTTTGTTTGAAAGGCAGAGTCACAGAGAAAAAAAAAACAAAAAAACCAGGGAGACACACAGATCCTCCATCGGCTGGTTCACTCCCTACATGGCAGCAATGGCCGGAGCTGAGCCAGTCAGAAGCCAGGAACTTCTCCCCGGTCTCCCGCGTGGACTCAGGAGCCCAGGGACTTGGGTTACCCTCTGCTGCTTTCCCAGGTCATTAGCAGGGAGCTGGATGGCAAGTGGAGCAGCCAGAACACGAACTGGTGTCCATATGGGAAGCCGGTGCCCCAGGCAGCAGCTTTACCCACTACACCACAGTGCCAACCCCATACCATGGTGGAGCGTTCCCATTGCTGTCCCCAAAGGGAAAACGCTGCTGGCCGACTGGCCATGCCTTGGGGTGAGAGAGGAGAGGTGCTGACTGGCACAGCAGGCAGCTTCCACAGGCCAGGCAGGTCTAGGGGAGGGCACTAGACACACCTCCAGGAAGGAACATCTGGGCTCAGCCTCTGCCACCTCAGCGAGAGTGCCCGAGGTTCAAAGTGCCATCTAGTATGTTCCGCTTGCAAGCCAGCATGCTGAATGTTCACAGTGTGCTTGGAGTGTCCGAGCCCTTCTCAGCCCCTCCTGGCATCCGGGAGGCCCGCAGAGCAGGCTGGCCCCGGCCTGGGAGGACTCCGCGGCTCTGGACAGCTCCAGCTGTGTGCTCCCTCAGGATGGAACGGGTCCCGGCTGACCCTCGGCTAAGCAGGACTCCACAAAGTCCAGAGCCACTCGGGGGACTGAGGCGCCACCCTGGGTCCACACGAGGCTCCTACCATGCCATCAGGAAAGTCGGGGACAAGGGGACAGAGCAGTAAGTGTCCCCAGGGCAGGTTCTGGTATCAGAAGACCCGTGTGATCACAGGCTCATGTCACACCCAACTCTAGGAAGCTCTGGCTTCTGCCAGGAAAAGCCTGACCGGCATGTGAAAGCAGAGTGTGATAACCTGGGCATGGCCCAAGCATGCGACAGACACTGCCAGTTCCCCGAATCCTGCAAAGTGTGCATGTCTGGGCACGGCTCTGCATGGGCATCGGGTCCTTCCGGTCAGTCGATTCTGCTGCCACACACCCAGATCATGGCTCCCCACACACAGCAAACAGCCCCTTGGCCACCCCAAGCACAGGAGACTGCCCCATGCCTCCCCTTCCTGACTCCCGGTGCCCGCTCTCGGGCAAGCACTACAGAATTCCCCACTCCAGCTGCCCTCCACATGTCATTTGGACCCACCACCTGTGGCCCTCATTCCATCACGTGCTCAGGTCCCCGCAGGAGCTGAATCGTCTGCGTGACCGACCACCTCATTTCTTCTCAAGTTGTTAGCGAATGCCGACCCATCTCCCCAGCAGCTGCGGGGAAGGCCTCCGTGTGCTGCCTGCTCTCAGAGTCCCTGCCTCACACTGGCAGTGACAGGAGCTTCACGGGCACGGAGGGGCCCTGGGCATGCCAGGGAGCCGAGGCCAAGCTTAGCCAGGACAGAGCCACACGTAGGAAGATGACCATGACTGCCCGGCATGAGAAACTAACATCTCTCCAGAAGCCAAGTAAGAACTGTGGAACAAAAGCCGGGCGCAGGCGGCCAGCACATGCCTGCCCTGCGGCAGCACAGGCTGAGGGTGGAGATCAGGAGACACGGGGAGCCCGGGCTCCCCTGGTGGCCAGCGGGGTTCTGCCCTCGAAGACCGAGTGCTACCAGGGCAGGTGAGGCGGTGTGCACGCCCCAGCTCTCCCACTTCCCACCTAGCTCCCTTCCCACACATCTTATCAGCTGTCCCCTGCTGATGGACCCCTGCTGATGGGGCAGCAGAGGATGGCCCACTTGCTTGGGCCCCTGTGCCCACAGAGAAGGACCCAGAGAGCGTTCTGGGCTCCGGGCTTCCTCCTGGCCCAAGCTGAGCCATTGTACACACATCTCAGGAGTGACCAGCAGCTGGAACATTTCTCTCTCTGGCTCTGCCCTCCACATAGATGAAAACAAAGCCAAAATAAGCAAACATTAAGGAAGCCAGCGGCACAGTCGCCACACACCTGCTGGCTCTCCTGAGAGCTGGCCGGTCAATGCTGTGCAGGGCCTCTGGCCCACAGCGCTGGCCACCTGCTAGCCGAGAGCCTTCCACTCGCCAGGACCAGAAGAGCTGCTAAAAGTACAAACAGCAAACTTAGGCAAAGCCTGCAAACTTGCCACCCAGCACGGCCTGCGGTAAAACCCAGGGGGTGGCAGAGAGAGCCCACCCCTCCCCAAAGAGCTGGGACCAACCAGGAAGCTAGTGGCTGAAGGGAGACCCCATGGCAGCGAGAAGAGGCCATGCCAGCCAGCTGGGAGTACATGGAGCAGGCTGGAAGTCCCCTGCTCACCATATCCCTGACACCCAGAGCAGCGAGAGGCCTGCAGCAGGGCCCACCCCTGGAGGGACCACAGCACAGCCGAGAAGGGCTCCTTCAGCCCACAGTCAGGGTCAGCAAGAGGGAGACGGTGCACCTGACAAAGCAGGCTGAGCTCCCTAAGAGCTCCGGAGAGCCCCGGCCAGGAGGTGCAGACCAAGGGGTCAAGGGGACCCGGAGGCAGCGCTCCTGACCTCGGGACACCAGCGCCAAGCCTTGTGGGGATGCACTGCTGCGCCCCCCACAGCAAGCCAACGCGGATGCCACCTGGACGGCACTGCTTACAGAGGCCCTCGCACTCGGAGCGCTCGCTCGTGGGGCTTATAAACACACACGGCCTCTTTGGGAACTCAGGGTGGGACTGCAGTCAGTGATGTCATTTGTCCTATGAACGTCCCGTGCAGCCGTGCACACCTCCAGAGGACACGGTACACACGTGTGAGCTCTGTGTGCCACACACATGTGTCTGCTCACGTGTGCTGTGTGCCATGCACATCTCCAGAGGACACGGTACACACGTGTGTGCTCTGTGTGCCACACATGTGTGTCTGCTCATGTGTGCTGCGTGTGCTGTGCACACCTTCCTCCAGAGGACATGGTACGCACGTGTGTGCTCGGTGTGCCACACGCATGTGTCTGCTCACGTGTGCTGTGTGTGCTGTGCACACCTTCCTCCAGAGGGCACAGTATGCACGTGTGTGCTCGGTGTGCCACACACATGTGTCTGCTCACGTGTGCTGTGTGTGCTGTGCACACCTACCTCCAGAGGACATGGTACACACATGTGTGGTTGGTGTGTCACACGCATGTGTCATGTTCACATGTGCTGTGTGTGCTGTGCACACCTTCCTCCAGAGGACACGGTACACACGTGTGTGCTCAGTGTGCCACACGCATGTGTGTCTGCTCACATGTGCTGTGTGTGCTGTGCACAGTGGTGTGCACGCACACATGCCTGGCTTTTGGCAGCCACAGGCAGTAACTATGACCCCTGCTGATGGACAAAAGAGGCCAAGGCCAACCGTGCCAGGTGGAGAGCAGACATGAAGCTAATTGATGGGCCCATGCTTCAGTATGCTGTGTACTAGCAGGAAATTCACTTTTTTCTCATCCTTGGTTATTCTTAGTGAATAGCCCAGTCACTAAGAGGGGGTGGGTAGGCTGTGTCCTGACCTTTATAAAGGCTTTGATTGACACAGATACCACCAAGAACACTAATGCGCACAGGTAAAGGACGGGAGAGCGGAGGCAAAGTGGCTAACTTGGGAAAACACTTATTCTAACGACCCTCACAGAACATGTGTGTATGCACACGCGTGTGAATTACATGTGCGCACTACACCACAATGCTAGCCCCGTCTCATCACCGCCACGGCTCTGGAAGGAGAGCTGTTGGGGAGTGAAGGAATGCTGTGGAGACCTCAGGGCTCGGGGAAGGGGCTAAGCTCAGCTCCAGAGAAACAAGCCAAGCAAGTGGTTGCCAGGGAAACCTGGAGCGCAGAACAGCGCACAGCCCAGGTGGACAAGCTGCACCTGCTGTGAGCCCTGGCCGCGGTCACCTGCACGGAGACCAACAGGGCTTAAATAACGAGTGCCTGCAGCTGCACACCCCTGCCACTGCTCCCCAAGCCACCTGCATTCACAGGGCACAGCATGCTAGCCACCTACAGGAAATGTGTTTCTTGTACAAGGAAGTTCCTGGAAAATGGAATTAAAAGATTACTTTGGTTGCAAAAATATTGACATTGCATATACGAGAGGTCTCTGGAAGGTTCATGGGAAAGGTACATTCACACACAAAAAACCCTATGTTCCAAATTTTTTTTTCCCATGAGAAATTTACCCTTTCATTCCCTGCCCACTCTGGGAAGTACCACCATAGGGACACTTTCCACCAGGACCTGTCCTCGCGGGTCCCCAGGGGCTGGGCTGGGCTGTGTTCATGGAGTTTCATGGTGATGACTCCAGCAGCCGCCATGGAGCACAAGCCACCTGTGTCTGGACGGCCACAGGAGGAAGGCAGCACCCCCTGACCCTGGCTTGGGGAGGAGCCTGGGGGTGACCTGGCTCCTGTTGCAACAGGGCATGCTGAGACCCTGGATGTTGCTGCCTACTCAGCATTCCCGCCCACGACCACCCAGATGGCAGCTACAGATGGCGGTGCCGGAGTTCACATGGGACAGGGAGCCAGCATCCCCCTTGAGAGTCAGTTCAAGTCCTGGCAGCTCCCTACTAACTCACCTGGGAAGGCTGCAGAGGATGGCCCACGTCCTTGGGTCCCTGCACCCACGTGGGATGCCAAGAGGGCGCCTGGCCCCTGGCTTCGGTCTGGCCCAGCCCTGGCACCCACAGCTGTTTAGCAGATGGCTCTGTCTTTCTTTCTTTCAAATAAATAACCAGCAAACAGGAAGGAAGGCAGGACGAAGCAGACGTCTGAGGCGTCAGCAGCATCAGCATACATAAACGCAGAGGCTCTCGGGGCTGCGTCTGGCAGCGCTGGCAGGAGCCCCATCCCATCCACCCGCACAGCGATGCACACAGCCCCCGGCCCGCATGGCCCGCGATGCAGAACCATCACTCAGGCCCCTCCCAGACCACCTCCAAAAGACTGAGACAGAGCTCCGCCCAGCAGGACAGAGCTGCACCCCGAGAAGCAGCAGAGCCGGGCCCCTCGAGGAGGCAGCACATCTCCCTGTCATAGACCACGGCCAGACTGGAGACGGCTCAGTCACGCAAGGTCCTTAACACCTGGGGTCCCCAGAGCTGCTGTCCCCACACGAGGTCAACCAAGCAGTGAGGGCGGTCACTCAGTGCGGACATGACATCCCACAGAAGCCTCTCTGCAATCCCACGTTCCACACTGTCTCCCTCATGCACACGAGGGGGGACATGGAAACGCTGGGGTCGGAGGACTGAACCAGGCTCCTGCCACACTCCGAGTCAGTCGAGCCCTCAAGAGCCTTCCCTGCTCAGGTGCCCACCAGTGACCACGGGTTTACCAAGCAGTCCCAGCGTGTAAGGCTCCAGGCAACCCAGACACGCCTCTGACCCACCGTGATGTCACGCCACAGGTGTGCGGGACAGGGCAGCCGGCCAGGTCAGCCACGGGTTGGGGAAGGGGCAGGACGGGAGCTCTGCTCTGCGTGGCCACTGGCTGCTCACGGCAGGAGGGCAGCAAGCCCAGGAGGACGCAGCTGCTAGGACAGTGCTGCTGGCCGCACACTCCTCAGGGGCCGACCCCACACCTGGGAGCACCCTGGGATTACAGCAGCGTGAGACGGCCCTGTTCCCAGCCAGCTCCCTACTGCCCTGCGCCACGCACACATCCCTCCCCGTGCAGCCACTGCGGGCAGCATGATGGAGGACAGGGAGGCATGCCAGCCTGGCCAGCCTGCTCACAGCACGAGACGGCAATGACCAGCCTGCAGCACTGCTGTGTGCCATGACGACACGGCATCACCTGTGGCCCAGCGCACAGGCCCACCACTCACGGTGACGACAACCACACAACTCCACCACCGCCCCCTCCCCCGGAAGGGACAGACTGGTGAATGAAGCACGCTGGGATGGATCTGCTGAGTCACGTTGACCAGGCGTGTCAGACGGCTCCTCTCACTTTCTCAGGAATGTTTAAAAACCCCAAAACCTGTGAAGTACTCTTCAGCCAGGAGAAGCGCCATGAGGATTAATTACCGCAGGAAGAGAAGCACCGTTAGGGAGGGACGGGACAGGAGCGGCAGCTCGCTAAAAATAATCGGCACGGAACCCGCAGGACGCCAGCAGTTCCCGGGATGGAAATTTCCAGCAGCCACAGAGGAAGTGCTGTGCGCACAGCACCAGTGGTGGCCTCCCCGGGACTTCAGTCGGCTGGGGTGTCGGGGGCGAGAGGACACGTCACAGGGGACCTGCACTTTAAGCTGGAGGGGCACGCCACCCACGTGGCATCGGCACCCGGGGGTGACAGTGCTTTCCTGGAATCCGCAGCAGCGGCTGGGCATCCTGCCAGGTGGCTGTAGCCAGCAAAGGTGCCAGGCTCCCCACACGTTCAGCACAGCTGCTGGGCGCGGAACCCACACTTGACACACCTGACAGAGAACTCGCCCTCTCCAGCATGAGAACCTGCTCAACCTTCTTGCAAAGCATTCGGAACCATGAGACTTCAACAAGGCCAATATTTAGACAGGCTCCTCCAGTGGCAAAAAAGAAACCGACAGGTTAGCTTGCCACTCAAGCGCAGCGCAGCCACCACTCCCGTCCGTCACTCCCCCACCACCTCGTCACAGCCTCTCCCGGACCCCACAGCCGACCCACCAGTCTTGGCCACCAGCCAGCTGCTGAGTCCCGATTCTGTTTCTGTCCTGTGTATTTCCACAAAACCTCAAGGAACGCTTGGGGTGGACTCTGTGCTGCCTTCCAAACCTTCGGGTCTGACCAGGCCTGCAACACCACACGCCCAGCGATGACCAAACTGCAGGCCAGAAACAGTCCATGGGACAGGGCCGGGACCGAAAGCAGCACCAACGCAGGCCAGACACAGCTCTTCCCGCTGCCCCCAAGCACATCCTCCATGACCCACCCTGCTTACACAGCCGCCTCCATCCCTGCCATTGAGAATTCTCCAGGGCCTCGCAGACACAGCCTGGCCCCTCCAGGGCAGCAGGGCGATTGCTGGCACAGCTGGCCAGGCCTTGGAGTGGCCACAAATCCCCTATCACCCTAGGACACTGTACCCAGGCCCCGGACTGTGGTCAGTACTCGCAGCCCAACTCCCCAATGTGTCTTCCCAGGGTCACGGTACCCTGGGGCATCTGCAAGCCCTTCTGTGGCAATGGGGGCTGCATGGCGAGGGTGGGGCTGCTACTCAGCCTACGGCATTAAACTCAGGGGAGGAAGCACAACGGGCTCACAGCTCCTGCCCAGGCTGCAGGCCACAGCGAGTTCAGCAGCATGGGCAGGAGCCGTCCGCTTGGTCATCAGGAGGGGACGGGCCTGTGCTGCCAGCCAAGCACAGGACCGAACATCCTTGGTCCCCCGCCACTCACTCTGTGACCCAAGACATGACACCAGGCTCCATGGGACCCAACAGGGCTGCTTGCTCTTGGCCACTGCTGACTCTCTGGAAACCAGAGCCTTGGCCCTGTGTGGGGTCAGCTCACGGGGTGCTCTGGGCGGGAAGACACACCCACCCACCTCCGCCTCACTGTGCCTGCAGAACCAGCTGGCTTCCAGAAAGGCCCGGTGCTGAGACAGGAAGGGGGAAGTGAGAGACAGACGATGCCACAGCAAGACTCAGGCCCTTTCAGCTCCTGAGCAGAAACAAGAGCGTCACGGCACCCACGGGCTCCCGTCACCCACTGGGGCTACAGGGTCAACGACCTTCAGTCTGAGTCCAAAGGTCATGTCCTCCAAATGACTTCAAAAGCACCCCTACACACAGCCGTCCAGGGTCCCAGCTTCCCGACACCTCAGCCTAGCAGTTTCTTAAGCGGTGGCTGCCGCCCCGGCCCCGCTCCTGGGATGGAGGGTCCATGGGAGCAGGAATTGGGGTGGGAGGCAAGAAAGGCATGCTGGGAAGAGGGGAGGGGTCCACGTTACCTCACCGTGTCCTACCAGAGGCAACTTCTGCATACATTCACATAGACACATTTTAACATATGCACATATACACCCATAGTCACATACGCACATAATCACACATATATACACTTATACGCACATATACTATGCACACACACACAACCCTTACCAATAAAAACATCTTAAATCCAACCAGCTCCCTCCTCTCCCCTGCTCCAACCCTGACCCAGGCCATTTATCTGTGTCAGCCCTAGAGCGGCCCCTGCCATCCTAACCAAATCGCAGCCCAGGGTGGGGGCTGTTGCATGGTGGCGGGGCAAAGCTGTGACACTCGGACCCCACACTGCGCAGGCCGGGGGTCAGGTGCCCGCTGACGCTCCTGGGGGACAAGAGAAGACGGCGCAAGGGGGGAGTGAACCAGCAGCCAGAAGCAAACTCTCTCCCTCTCACAGAAGCAGGACACCTCATGAGCAGGAAGGACAGACTCCCACTAATTATAAATATCCCCAGGCTAATGAGAACCAGAGCCGATGAGCAGGAAGGTTCCAGATGGAGGGGGATGGATGTCGGCAAACAGGTGGCAAACCCAGCTCATTCGGGAGCCGGGATGTCAGGTAAGAAGGAGGCCAGAGCACCACAGGCCCAGCAGGGCCCAGCAGGGCAGATCCGGCTCTCAGCAGGGGGCTCTGGGGGCTGGCCGCCTGGTTTTCAGAATGGAGGCATCCTGGCAGGGAATTCCGGAGCTGGAAGAAGGCATTGATTCCTCTCCGGGTGCTTGGAGCTTCTCTCCCTTCAGGCCTCACACGCTGACGCTGACACCCGGGCCGGTGAGCCCTCAGACGGGCGGCCAGGGGCCAGGCCTGTCCGTACTCCCAGACAGTCACCGGGGCACTGTGGGTGCAGGACCTGCTGATGAATGACACCTCACATCTCGACGTGAGGATGCCCCGAGGGGTACTGACCACACGCAGGAGCTGTGAGCACCAGAAGTCACTGGACAAAGACGTTTGCGTGTTTCTGGGATCTCCACGCAGTGCAAAGCCCTGACTTCCAGCAGGTCTTACCCCGAAACCAGGTCCCTCCCTAGGACTGTGTTCCTTTGCACCCCCAAATGCTGCGTTCAGTGCCCATGGAAACGCACTCAAAACGCCGTCCACCCACTTTCCTAAATTAAGTCGACTTCCTACAGTCTCAGAATTCCGAGACTGGAGACTCGCGAGGCAGACATGCACCCCTCCCCCACGTCTTTAAAAAAGAAAACCATGACATCATCAGTGAGTGTCCAGCAGGCAGCCCAGGCACTGGGCAGGCACTGAACACAAACACCACCCAAAGCTTGGGGTTGCCTGCAGGGCAGCAGGAAAGGGGGACTGGCTCCACTGGCTCCACTGGCTCACAGTGACTTACCACACCCCCAAACCAGGAAGCAGAGGGCAGACCATGCATCAGGAGTCAACAAGACCAAGGGCAGACAGCCTCATCTCTAACCTGCCCATCTCTCCTAACCAGATGGGCATCCCCAGGCTCACCTGCAGGACCCATCCATCCCAGGACTGAGCAGGGAGCCCCTCCACCACCCTGGAGCCAGGGCCCAGAGCTGGAGGAGACACCCCTTTCAGCCCCACCATCCCCCAGATGGGGCCCAGAGCAAAGGGGGGTTCCCATCACCCACCCTAATCCAAAGACCTACCCGTTTCCCTGGCTTGCTGGTGCAGAAATGCAAAGCCGCCAAGGCAGGTCGGTCCCCCAAGGACTCAGCCTCTGAGGACCGGAAGGCCCAGAGAGGAAAGAGGACTCTGAAGGGGTCTTCTCACAGAGGACGGGGTCAAAGGGACCACCCTGGGCGGCTCTCCTGCAGGTTCTGTGGGCTACAGGAGCGGGATGTGGCAGGGAGGCACTGTCCTGCACACACAAGTACTCCCCCAAAGCCACTCCAGCTGGTGGCACCCATCACACATCCCCTCTTTACCCGAGGCTCCTGCCTGTCTCGGGCAGCGGTACCAGTCATCAGGGAGGAAGATTGTGAATGCTAGGAGAGTGGGCACAGAGAGGACTTGGGTGAGCAAATGACACGGCAGCCCAGGATCAGGTCAGGAGCCCGAGGCAGGGAGCACATGGGTTCCCGGACTCCTGCAGCCCAGGGCAGGAATGAGGGTGTCAGAGGCCACATGGAATGGAACCAGGCAGAGCGGATAGCAGAAGACCCCAGTGAGAACTCACACCCATCTATGCAGGGGAACGGAGCCCAGAGTCTCCCGACACAGGGACAAGCTTCCTGACACAGCCCAATCTTCCTCTGTCCTAATCTCCAGCTTTGTCTCGGCGGGGATTGCGCAGGAGGGAACCCAGTAAAGCTGTGGAGTGCCAGGGCCCGAGAAGGATGGACCCCACAGGGCCGGAGGAAGGGGTGTCCAAGGCAGACAAGCTGACATGCATAGGCCAGCCTTTCAAAGTTGGGCTGTGACCTTGCCCGCTCTAACGGGCATGCAGAGCAGTGGGAGAGATGGGAGCAACTCTAGTGCAAGAGAGTGTGGGCACAGTGTGGGTACATCGTGGGCATGGCCAGGGCAGAGCATGGGCATGGCAAAGGCATGGCCATGGTATGGGCATGGCCAGGGCACAGATGGGGACAGCAAAGGCATGGCATGGGCACAGCAAGGATATGGCCAGGACATGGCATGGGCATGGCAAGGGCACTGTGTGGGCATGGCCAAGAAATGGCACAGGCATGGCAAAGGCACAGTGTGGATATGGCAAGGGTACGGTGTGGGCATGGTAACGGCAAGGTACGGGGACAGCAATGGAACGGAATGGGCACAGCAAGGGTGGGTGGAGCTGCTAGGGCTCTGGGCATGGCTGGCAGCACCCCCTCCCACTGTCTTACTCAGCGTCACATGTATGCTAAGGTCAGCTTGGGTCATCTTGGCTGGCATCTAAGGACAGTGACAGTCTCTCAACCACATGGGCTTGACCAGGTCATGCCAAGCACCACTCCACTCCCAACTACAGGATAAAACCAACAGTGCCTTTGACAGAAACCAAGTGACAAACGCCATGGGGGTTTCAGAAACTCGAGTGTGGAGAGCAGCTCACTCCACGCACAGGAAGGATGTGTGGGTCTGCCAAGACCAGGGAGCCGGGGGTTCCCAGTGGGGAAGCTGGCACCACCCCTGCAGGCATGCCGCCTGGGTCTGGTCCCCAACGGCCTGGATGTGGCTTCTCGCCCCCTGAGGCTCCGCAGACCTGCAAAGCAGACCCTGAGGGGAGTGGGACTGTAGGAGGGAGGGGGTGGATGGATCAGTGTGGAGGAGGATGGACAGATGAAGTATGGGCAGATGGATGGACGGACCTGTCCTAACAGCAGGCAGTGGGTTGGTGACACCTTTGGGAAGGTCGATCAGGGTCACGCAGGACGAGTTAGCGGGGAGAAATCCACCGCAGCACCTTCTAAGGGGTGCTCAAGCTGCAGCCTGAGCATAGCCAGAGGCCACGTCCTAGCCTCCTCGGGGCCCCTTCCTGTCCGCCCCATCTTCCTTCCACCGTCCTCTATCCTGCATGCCCCCATCTGCCCGCCATCCTTTCTCACGGCCAGCCCTAGGTACCATGCATCTGCCAGAGGACAACCCTCACGCACTCTTCAGATCCCACTGTGGGCCTGGCCTGTAGGCGGAAGCTGACCGTGTACACCCAGCTCACTGACAGCGTGTCTCCCGCAGGGCATCTCAGCTGGGTCACAGGACACACACCTCGGTGCGGGGGCTGCCTGAGGCAGCAACCTTTATTCCCATACCCGGGACGAGAGCAGAGGCCTGGGCTGCCGTGGCCATTCAGGAACATTAGTAACAATAAGAGGAAGTGTTTATCGCTTGTCGTAAACCAAGCCTTCTATTAAACCCGACATGCCTCATCTCCTAGGCTCTTCACAGTAACGCTATTGTCTTACTTAACTAAACAAGGAAGTAGAGGCTAGAGCGAGGGCAAGTCATCGACAATGCCGGTCAGCGGTCAGGGACGATGGCATGGCAGTGGTGCATCTCTGAGCCTTAGCAGCGACTTCCCTGTGGCAGGGCCACCTGTGGTGGAGCGGGAGGTGACAGCAACCAGGAGGCTACAACTTAGTTCTCATACCAAGAGCCATTCCAGGGGCCTCTTCAGAGCAGAGGGCACTGGAAAGCCTGTGGCTTCAAGCACTGACCATTGACTACAAACAGAAAGCTGGTGGCCGGCACTATGGCACACGTTGGCCCCATTTTGAGTCCTGGCAGCTCTACTTCCCGTCCAGCTCCCTGCTAATTCACCTGGGAAAGCAGAGGAGGAGGCCCAGGTGCTTGGATCCTTGTACCCACATGAGGAACCTGGGAAAAATCCTGGCTTTGGACTCACCGAGCCCCAACGGCTATGCCATTTAGGGGAAAACCAACGGATGGAAGACCTGTCTCTCCTTCTCTCTGCAGCTCTGCCTTCAAATAAACAAACAGATATTTAGTTTACAAATGAAAAGGCCCGTGATATGACCAGGCTGCCACACTGGGTCATCTCCCCACGGGCTCTCTGCCACGCCTGTCTCCTCCAGCAGTCCAGGTGTCAGGCTGTCGTCCCTGAAGGAAGCTGACCGGGCCTGGGGGGCCTTGAGCCCCAAAGGTCACACAACCCCAGGCCACAGGGACTACTGACCACAGGTGACCTGGACCATAAAAATACCAGCTTCTGGCCCCAAAGACCTGGAGGAGAACAAATGGAATCTGCTCGCTCTGCCTGTCCTGCCAGGTCCCGTGTCCCAGATCCAGGGGAGAACCCACATCGGCTGTGACTCTGCCCTTCCCCACCTGGCATCTCGGAGCAGTGCCCTCAGGACCCCTCCGGCCACGCCAACCTCTGCTCCTGCTGCTGTCTGCATCGGCGCTTCCCCCACAGTGAAGCCATATAGGCAGGTCCTTTCCAAGATTCGTTGCCCCCTAAACCTACTGCTGCTCAGCACACTGGCCGCTTGCCCATCGCCAGCGAGCAGATGCACTCGGGTCTGCCTGCCTATGGCTGGTCCGGCACCGGCAGCTGGGCCTGAGGAGGGGCCGAGCGCCCGCTCTGTAGGAGTGAGCCCCACTCTCACAGGAAGGCCCAGGCCACCCAGGCCGGGTTGTGAAAAGCGAGAGGACTGCCAAGTCTGGTGCAGACACTCAGCACATGGCGCAGCCCCGGGCCCTCTCCACTGCAGCCTGGTCTCCCAGTCTCCTCCTTCAGTGAGTCACCCTCGCGCCTGCGTGCTGCTCAGCATGCAAAGACAGCAAAGTCAGCTGACTGTGTGCTGGGTGCCACCACCAGCATGAGACCCCGCCAAGAGCAAGTGAGATGCATTTGCCCCATTTCTACCCCAAGGGCACAGGGACTGCACACAGACCACACCGCATCACTGAGCTGGCCTGCCATTACTCCCATTGGACTCAGCTCTTCAATGGCAAAGACCGGCAGGTGCCACCTAAAGATTTGAGGCATGTCTCGGCTGTTCCACTTCTCATCCAGCACCCTGCTCACACACCTGGGGAGGCAGCAGCAGAGGACGGCCCAGCAGCATGGACCCCTGCATCCACAGGGGAGGCCTGGGTGGGGTTTCAGGCTCCCGGCTTCTGCCTGGCCCAGCCCTGGCTGTTGCAGCCAACTGGGGCATCAGGAGGTGGGCAGGCAGACGGAAGATCTCTCTCTCACATACACACAGGATCCACTCTCTCCCTCTCTCACATACACACAGGATCCACTCTCTCTCCCTCTCTCACATACACATGGCCTATATTCATTCTCATTCTCTCCCCGCCCAACCCCCTGTCTCTCTCTCTCCCTCTCACACACACACACCCACGGCTCCATCCCCTCTCTCTCATACACGTATGGCCACACTCACTCACCCACCCACATGGGTCACTCCAGTCCCCATCAGGCCTCAAGCTCCCCTTCCCAGACCTCCTGCCGATGGCTCGTCCACCCCGGAGGAGGCCACCCAGCCTGTGTCACCATTAGGCCTGAGCACAGTCCCAGGGACAGGAGACGAGCCTGGTGCAGCTCTGTGGGGCTTGTCTTCCTTGCTGCCCACATGGCAGCCAGGGAGAGAGCCACTGCGTCTGCTGGAGTGTGAGACCCAAGGGGGTGAGCAGCCGTGCTGAGTGGCACGCACTGATCTTGCTAACAGTGAGCTGTGACCAGCAAGCCAGGAAACTGGTTTTCTCTCTGGACTGTAACCTGACTGGGTAGGGCCCAGGTGCCCCAGTGTCTGCAGGCAGTGGCTCAGGCTTCTGGCTCACTTCACAGCAACAACAGGATCATGGGCAAAGACAGCAAGCTCCATAATTGAAGCCAGAATTCCCACAGACACACACACGAGTGTGCACATCCATCACACAGCAACGAGCTCACACACACGAGTGTGCACATCCATCACAGGGACGAGCTCACACACACGAGTGTGCACGTCCATCACAGGGACGAGCTCACACACACGAGTGTGCACGTCCATCACAGGGACGAGCTCACACACACGAGTGTGCACATCCATCACACAGGGACGAGCTCACACACAAGTGTGCACGTCCATCACACAGCAACGAGCTCACACACGAGTGTGCACGTCCATCACAGGGACGAGCTGACACACGAGTGTGCACATCCATCACACAGCAACGAGCTCACACACACGAGTGTGCACGTCCATCACACAGCAACGAGCTCACACACACGAGTGTGCACGTCCATCACAGGGACGAGCTCACACACACGAGTGTGCACGTCCATCACACAGCAACGAGCTCACACACACGAGTGTGCACGTCCATCACAGGGACGAGCTGACACACGAGTGTGCACGTCCATCACAGGGACGAGCTGACACACGAGTGTGCACATCCATCACACAGCGACGAGCTCACACACGAGTGTGCACGTCCATCACAGGGACGAGCTGACACACGAGTGTGCACATCCATCACACAGCAACGAGCTCACACACACGAGTGTGCACGTCCATCACACAGCAACGAGCTCACACACACGAGTGTGCACGTCCATCACAGGGACGAGCTCACACACACGAGTGTGCACATCCATCAAAGGGACGAGCTCACACACACGAGTGTGCACGTCCATCACACAGGGACGAGCTCACACACACGAGTGTGCACGTCCATCAAAGGGACGAGCTGACACACACACGAGTGTGCACGTCCATCACAGGGACGAGCTCACACACACGAGTGTGCACGTCCATCACAGGGACGAGCTGACACACACACGAGTGTGCACGTCCACCACAGGGACGAGTTGCCACACATGTGCTCACATAAATGCAATGAATGCATACGAGTGTGCACATAAGTCATCCTCACAATGGTGAGCTGACATGTGACCACATCTGTACCATACTGCAATGAGCCCCTACACGAGTGTGCACGTAGCTATTTAATGCAGTAACCAACTTTTCATCTTTTTAATTCTCACAACACTTTGAGCTTTCTCTCCTGCAGTTTCTTACGTTAAAATTACCCACTGTAGTGCCCAGTGTGGTGGCCTAGTGGCTAAAGTCCTTGCCTTGAACGCACTAGAATCCGATTTGGGTGCCAGTTCTAATCCTGGAAGCCCCACTTCCCATCCAGCTCCCTGCTTGTGGCCTGGGAAAGCAGTCGAGGATGGCCCAAAGCCTTGCGACCCTGCACCCACGTGGGAGACCAGGAGGAAGTTGTTGACTGCTGGCTTTGGATCGGTGCAGCTCCAGCCACTGGGGTCACTTGGGGAGTGAATCATCAGGCAGAAGATCTTCCTCTCTGTCTCTCCTCCTCTCTGTATATCTGACTTTGCAATAAAAATAAATCTTTTTTTTAAATTACCCACTGAAAACAAATACTAAGATACATAGTTCCTTGCAACAACAAGTGAAATGAGTGAAGCAGACATCTTAGCATGTGTAAGTAGCTGTAAGACCCCGTTGGCCTGTCCTGAGCCACAGGGGCAGAGACGGATGAGCACCTGGTGGGAACCATCCCACTGCTGCCGGGATCACCTACATGATGACGGAGGTTATGCCCGGGCACCCGTCTTGTGCCACCATCTCTATGCCCGCAAATGGCACTTTTTGTCACCCCAGGCAGTTTCAGCAACTACGACAGTGGTCCCACAACACCATGCCAGGTGACAAGAACCCAGCCAGCCACGGCATGGTGATCAGGAGGGCAGCGTGCTCAACGTGGACATGTGTATAAAGGAATACAGCTGTATGCCACTTGAAACAACAAACAACATGAAACTTCCAAATGACCTCTGAAAGTCTTCACTCGCATTGCTGGGGTGTGGCGCGTAAAGCTGCGAGAGGGACAGTGCACCCCAAAGGCACTCATGGGAAGGCCTTGCTCCACATCAGACCCTGAGGTGTCCCCACAGCAGTAGCACGCACACACATACAATTCTGCCAAACTAAAAGCCCCACTGCACGGGACCTGCGCAGGTTACGCGTCCAGTTGCAGCTCCTGCATCCCATATGGATACTGATTTCAGCTGGCTTCTGCAGCTCCAACCCAGCTCCCTGCCTGGGGAAACAGAGGCAGATGGTCCAAGGCCTTGGGCCCTGGCACCTGCATGCACTTTCTTTTTAAATGTCCTAGAGAGGTGGAGAGACAGGGGGAGGCACTCAGGGTCCCCTTCTGGTGGTTCACACCCCAGAGAGCCACAACAGCCAGGGCACACCTGACAGCATGGAACCCAACCCAGGGAAGACCTGCCACCTGAGCCACCGGGGGTCTGCAGCAGCAGGAATCCAGAGCGAGGGGCAGGGTGGAACTCATGCTCCAGAACTGCCATGTGGGACATGGGTGCTCAAAGGAGCATCCTCACGGCTACACCCCCCCAAGGCACAGGAACTGAGTCTCACACACACACACACACACCCGCCCCACTCGGCTCCATCAGAGCACGTCTGGGCAAGGGCAGGCAGGGCACCACAGTGCTGCTCGTCACTGTCAAAGCCAAAGTTCCAGAAGACGGGCTGTGGCAGGCTGACCAGCACAGCACTGGGCTCTGGAGCTCACTCTGCAGCTCGTGCCATCCTGCTGCAAAGCTGGGCACACAGGAGGACCACTCTATCACACATCATGTAAGAGCACACGTGTTGGGGAACAGGCATACCCAGGAGGTGGAGACGGAACTGAACTGTGTGCCGAGAGACAGCTCCCAGGGAACGGGCAGCGCTGAGCCACGGCCACCATTCCAGCATGCTGATGCTGAGCTGTGCAACATGACCTCAGGGCCTCTCCTGGACCCCAGCAGGGGGCCACCTGATGGCACCCCCACCGGCAAGGCCTCCATCTATCTCCAACCTCTGGGGTTGGCAGGGTGGAGCTGACCAACTGTACCACTGCCTCTGCCCGCCAGAACCCCACAGCACTATGGCCATCCCCGGACTGAGCACAAACAAGCTTCCCTGCACAGGTGTGGCTTGTGCCGCCCCTGGGGACTCACCCTTTCCCTGGCCACAAGAGAGGACAGCCCTGCAGATGCCCACACACTGCCAGGCCTTGTGAAGCAGAACTGGGCACTGACGCTCCGTCAGCCTGAGACCCCATGGACCCCATGGACACCTGCTCCAACTCCAGCAAACATGGAGAGTCTCCCTAACACACCTCCTCCCCACACACGCACTGTAGGAAAACACACACCACAGCACACACCAAGCCCCAGCCAACCATCCCTTGCTGGAGGAAATGAAGAACTCGCCCGCGGAGCCCCACAGGACACAGAAGACAGGCAGGAAGCAGGCCTGTCGCATCCAGCCCCCCGCGACGCACTTGCAAAGCACACAACGGCCCAAAGGCTTGGCCTCTACTCCCATGGGAGCCACAACAGAGACCCTGGCTCCTGGGTTTGGCCTGGCAGGCACATAAAATGCTGCAGTTGTCCGACTGTGACCTGGCTGGGCCTAGCTGAAGGTGACCACAGCGCAGAACTGCTTGAACCATCCCTGACGGCCAGCTGCCACCAGAGGAGGGCTAGGGTCATGGCCCTGGCGGTCACAGCCCAGCCTCTGGCAGCCTCTAAAGGTGGCACAAATGCCAGCCTGTAGGCCCCGGTCTCCCAAGGTTAACACCACAGCTTAACTTCTTTATCAAGGTGTAACAGAATGGGCAATCTTGGCCTGATGCACTCAGCCCCCCGGCTTGTCTGGCAAGTTCCCTCCTTCTTGTTTCCCCTTGTTGCATGTCCTTGGGGGAGCTTAGGTGTGGCTTAACCATTGGGAGGATCCTGGGAGGGGCCAAGCAGACTATAAAAGATGCAGCTTGACTTCAAATAAATCGGCATTCTCCTCACAGGAATGACCCACTGTGTGTTGTGTGTTGTCTGTCTTGTCTGTCTCATAACCCTAGTCCCTCCGCTCGACTTGGAGCTCGGAGTACGTGGCGACGCGGGAGTTGCCAACACCAGCCCGGAGCATCATGGGGCAGGAGGGGCCACATGACCCCAGGCTCCCATTCAGACACCACAGAACCACGGCTGCTCTACCCAGGGGACTCCTGCAGGCCCCACGTCCACCCTATGAGGCCAAGGCTGCACGGAGCAGCCCCTCGGGGTCACCCCAGCATGCCATGCCCTGTCTTGACACTAGCTGGCAAAGCTGACCAGCAGCCAGGCGGCCCGCGAGACAGCCAAGGCCCCAGTCCTCCTGTAGAACAGTCTGGAACTGTCAGCAGTCTTCCAAGCTCCCAGATGGAGCCTCAGAGATCCTTGCATTTGATCACATGACCCACAAAGTTCCATTCATCTTTGGCAAAAACAAAAGACAAATAAATACATAACAAGGCATTAAACACAGAGCCGTTCTGTCCACACTGGAGATATTTCAACTGCACTATTCCTGTACGACTTTAAAACCATCTGAGTCAAACAACTCCATCTGACACACAGAGATTTCGACTGTGAGTTCTGGTCCCATAACATCACATGCCATCGGTAACCCTCACCAGCCGAACTTCACGGCAGCCCTCGCCATCCTCCTAGAGACAGACCAGCGGCGCCCACCGAGCCAAGGTCGAACTGGACGTACAGGTCATTCGGAAGTTAGGGTCCACTCCCCAAGTCCAGGGCAGCCACGGGGACACTGGCTTAATCCTGAGACACTGCCTCCTCTTCGGACACCAGCGCATACGCATTCTTCTTCTGCTTCCACTGACCAGAACAGTAAATCCTTCGGAGGAACCTCACCATCTGTTTACTGGATATTACTTTAAAATGCAAGGCCATCTATTTTCCTGACTTGTACTCTCTGCCCGCTGCTCTCCACGAGCACGGCTGATCCCCCCTCACGTGGCACATGCCTGAGGCTTTCACACCCCGCCCCCGATTGCTGCTGGGCGTGGCTTGCTCCTCGCGAGGGCCAGTCCTCGTGGCAGAGCAGAAGCCGGGCCCCGGGGACCAGCCAGCCCCTGTGGGGCTCACTGCCCACCGTGACCCACACGCCAGCCCCACCCCCGTGCCCGTTCTACACGAGCAGACCCTCGGTGTGCCAAGTGCAGGGCTGCCAGCCTGCTGCCCAGCTCCGTCTGTGACGTGTCCTGTCTGCAGCTGCCGACCTGGGGAAGCCACTGAATTATTGATCGTGCAGCTGCTCCATCTCTATCCGCAGTGTCCAAGCCAGGGCCAAGTTAACAAAAAGGGACAATGGGATGGACTCCTCCCACACCCACACACCCAGCAGGCCCCAAGCTGCTTCCTGCTGGACGGGGCTCCTGGTGTGACTGAGATCCGAGCTCAGCCGGGCACCTGCCCAGGGCTCCCGGCACCCTCACCCCATCCCGAGACATCACGTGGGAGTTCTTTATGCTTTCCTCCACCAGACATGGAAAACGACCAAGGGCCAACGGCAGAGCTCCAGAAAGGGCTCAGCTCTGAGGAAAAATAGTAGACGGGGGACCTCACTCGGGCACTCAAGGCAGCCGGCCCCCCAAGCCACCCAGGACGGGGAGGGGCGACCAGGGGACTAGCTGGCAACACACATTCATGAACGTGAGGCCGTCCTGGACTGAGCCAGCTGGGCGCCGCACGGTTCCACCCGTGGCCACGGCAGCACCGCCTCCTCTCCCTCCACACCTGGCCCCCGGTCGAGCTGCGTCTCACACATACATCCTCGTCGTCCTCCCTTGCTGACCACAGGGCATTACTTCATCCTCTGGTCCTCCACAGCCCATCCCCAATAAAACGCTCTCAAAAAGAATGGAAACTCACAGATTTTCCCTTCACTCAAGCATCATGCACCTTTCTCCGCACCGGGACAGACCATAACGCGTGAGGACAGTCGAGGAGATGCCAAAGACGGCTCTGAGGTGACACGTTACAGACGCACACTGATTTACCACAAGGCAGCAAGAGGAAGTTCCTGTCCGCTGCTTTACTCTACAGATGTCCCCAGGAGCCGTGCTGGACCAGGGGGCCACAGTGGCAGTGGGAAAGCAGTAGCCCCAGCCATCGCCGCTACCTCCCAGGGTGGGCATCCACAGGAAGCCCAGGGGCCAGCAGCTGGACCTGCACCCAGGCACGCCAGTGTGGAAACATGAGGCCCAAGAGCTGCCCCCGCTGGATTCCTTATCCTGTGCCACAGCCCAGCTCCAGCCAAGTTCAGAACTCGAGAAGGGTGCATGGAATAGATGTAGAGAAAAGAAACGGACCACTACAATTCCAGGATCACAATGGACAACGTGGGAAAGCTGTCCGCTTTATTTACACAGAAGCAGTCAAACTCTGGCTCAGACTTTTTATGTCATGGTCAAGTGGGTGTTTCTAAGGATAATTCTGCCGTTTGTTTCACCTTGAAGCAGGATGTTATCCATCCTGACCCTGTGGTCAGGAAGCTCTCAATAGTTGGTGCATATCAATCAGTAACATTCCTACCACAATCCTCATTCTATAACTTAGTCTTGACTCAGTTAAGGGAGGAAATGCATCACAGAAGGAGGGAGCTAAGGATCAAGGATGGTCAACGGGGGCAGCAGAGACAGCATGAATTGTAAAAGGCCCTTCAGTAGCATCAACTTCCACACTCACACTGATAGTAGACCAGCTCGGCAGAGGCAGACAATGCCTACATAGATTACGGGATTCTCAGCGGGGTCGTCCGGTGTCCATGCAAAGGAGGTGGAGCTGCCTTCAGGTGGATGCAGAGGCATCCGCAGGGCCCTGCCGTGCAGCGGGAAATTCCTTGCGACCTTGCCTGCAATGGGACAGTTCTCTTCACACCTTCGTGTCCTTCACACCCACAGCATGGACCCCAACAATCCTGGTCAGCAGAGCCTTGCCACACACACTCCCAAGGCCAGCTGCATGAGAAATCACACGAGGGTGAGGAGCCCTCAGCCAGCGCCATCCCATCCAGCTTCCGGCTAATACACACACTGGAAGGCCACAGGTGATCCCACGGCACCACAGACAGGTGAGGGGCCTCTGCCACCCGTGCTGCTGCTTGCATTGACGGTACACAGGGTCCCATCTGTCATGGCACCCACGGCAGCAGAAGCAGAGGTGGGAGTTGGGGGTGCCCACGTGTCCATGGCACCAACAGCAAATTCCTATCTCTTGTCTCTCACCCAACCAATTAAAAACTGATTGCACCAGCAAGGAATGGCGACACCAGTACTCTCAAGCCTGAATCCAACTCTCCCATCTCCGCTCACTCCGCTCCCGGCCTGGCTGCGCGGTGGCCGCTGTCCTGTCCTCCTTGCTAGGAAATGCCACACATGCTCAGCTCTGGCCCCACCCTGAACACAGGAGGTCCCGAGGGGCCACTCCCTGGGCCCCCAGCGCTCGGTGTCGGACCTTCCCTCACTTCACTGGCCGGCTGTGAGCCCTCGGGCAGCACACTGCCTCACAGCCACTTTCCCCCAGCCCTGCACACAGGACATGGCCACATCTGATGATGCCTCTGTCTGCCCCATGTGCCCCAGAGCCCAGCCTGGAAGGCTCCTGCGGAGGCCTCCCTCCCCAGGGCTCTGGAAAGCAGCACTCACTGCCCCTGCCCAGCACGGGAGAAGGACCGGGCTGCACTAGGTGGCCAGAGCCTAAGCTCTGTGTATGGGCTCTCCCTGAGCTGACCTGTCCTACGTGGGGGCCCACCTGTCACCAGCACCCCACAGACAGTCCCTCTCTGCACTCTGTCCTTGCCAACCCTCAGTGTTAACAGGCATCTGCCAGTCTGGGCAGAGGCGAAATGCTACCTCCCCACTGCCTTAACAGTAAAACATGCGACTGGACTAGCAGAGTCCTGGAACATGCAAGAACAGGCCCACGGACAAGAGCAGGACCGGCCAGTGTAAGAGGGATGCCGGTTGGCAGAAGGACAGGCTTCTCCTCCGGCGGCAGGAGACGCCGGGCACCATTCACGGAGTTCACGGAGAGCCAGGCACACACGGGTAACCCCATAATCACGCTGTTGGAAAGGCCAGCCATCATGCATGTGTCGCTGCCATGCTCAGGGTATACACCTGCTGGGGCGGAAAACGGTACTCCCAGCTCGCACTAAAGCTGAAAAACAGGGACTCCATCTGGGTACCGGGAACCTTGTTAACATACCTGGAATGACCCATCCAGGGCATTTACTGTTTTCAATCATAAATGTTGTGAGATACAAACACGGACCAAGTATTTATGATGAACAGTCAGCAACCAAACTGTGATATGCTAAAAACACAAAACAGAAGTTTCTGAAAACTCAGCAGAAAGAGGAACGGAGGGTCTGGGGCCAGCACAGCAGCTCAACAGTTAATCCCTCACTTGCCAGCACTGGGATCCTGTACAGGCGGGCGCCAGCGTCCCGGCTGCTCCACTTCCCATTCAGTTCCCTGCTGTTGATCTGGGAAAGCAGCGCAGGACGGCTCAAGTCCTTGGGAGTTTGCACTGCGTGGGAGACCTGGAAAGGGCTCCTGGCTTTGGATGAGCTCAGCTCCAGCTCAGCTCCAGCTCAGCTCCAGCTCAGCTCCAGCTCAGCTCCAGCTCAGCTCCAGCCACTGCGGTCATTTGCAGAGTGAGGCAGAGGACAGATCGCTTCCCCTCCTCTCTGTGTAAATCAGCCTTTCAAATAAAAAATAAATAAATCCTTTTTAAAAATGCAAAGAATCTTGCTTTTCAATATTGCCCATTTACATAATTTTTTATAATTGGGCTACATTTAAAAAGCATCAAAATTAGTTTCACCTGTTTTATTTCTTAATGTAATTATGAAAAACATGCACTCATACATGATTCATATTTTAGTTATTTCTACAGGACACTGTTGTTCTAGAACCTGAAGTTCCAGAAATCTATTCAGACTATGACCGAGAACCAGGAGGCAATGAGGAAAGTCACAGGACCTCACTTCCAAAGAGCCTAGCCAGTGCCCCGTGCAGAGCCGAGCTGGCGTGCACGCCGACACACGGCAGAATCACCAGGGGCACGGGACAGGGGACCAGGGGCAGGGGCCAAGGGCCACGGGACAGAGGACCAGAGCCACAGGACAGGGGACCAGGGGCACGGGCCACAAGATAGAGGACCAGAGCCACAGGACAGGGGACCAGAGCCACGGGACAGGGGACCAGGGGCACAGGCCACAAGATAGAGGACCAGGGCCACGGGACAGGGGACCAGGGGCATGGGACAGAGGACCAACGACACATGGCCTGCAGGTGGGAGACCCCGGGCACCTACAGCACAGCATGGTCCAAGGGCCTGGCATCAACTAATTGCAAGTCCATGGCCCAGCAAAGGTGCTGGGATGGGAGGCTCCAGGTGTGACAGCCAGGACCAAAGGCTTCTGTCTCCTGGCCCAGATCCACAGCCAGAGGTTGTGCACTGGCCTGGGTCCACTCAGACCCTCTCCCCAGCTCCCCGGAAACACTCTCACAGACACGCCCAGGATAGGACAGCTACCATACGCTGCTAATCCTACAGGCTGCCCAACGAGAAACTAGGAAAAATATCCGTGAAGATTACAACTAAAACTACTAATGGGGGGAAATAACCTATACAAACCTATAAAATGGACATAAAGGAACAGCAGCGACCCCTACAAGGTGGTGGGGGGCAGCACCAGGCATCCCTCATGCCTGCATCCTGGCACCCACGTACCCCATTCCCCACAGCTGGTTCTGAAGCTGGACAGTGCCAGGCGACCATGGTACAGCAGGAAGCAGTGACCAGGACAAGCTGCAACTCCGCCCAAGGCTCCCGAGGCCGATGCAGCGGGGTTCCTGGCCGGCATGGCCAACCTGAGTCGCAGTGAGCAAAAACACACAAAGACACGTTCCACTCCACTGAGACTTGAAAAAATACCCCAAAACAGGGGACTCCTTCCAGGGGGCCTGACAGAGACAACTCAGACTCGGAACTCAGCTCACGCACAGGGACCAACCTCCCACATAAACCACTCCTGGGCAGCCCACGCCGCGCCCAGGCCCTCCTCTGCAGGGAACAAGCTCCTGCCCCAGCAGCGTCCGGGGGTACAGGACACAGGCAGGGTGGGGAGCAGGGACACATACGATCCCAGACGACAAATCCCAGTCGTCTGGATGAGAATGTCAAGAGGGAATAAAAACACAAAGACAGAAAAATGTGGAGCATCAGGACATGTCTCAGGGTCTGAATCCTGAATACGACAAAGTCATCAGTAAACATCGCAATCCAAGCGAGCTTTCTACAAGCCGGACACTGGGCAGTGAGAGGCTGCTGCTTAAAAGATTAAGTCAGGGAGCCAGTGATGTGGCACAGCATGTAAGCCACTGCCTGCGACTCCAGGTCCTCTGCGGGCACTGGCTCAAGTCAGTCCCGGCTGCTCCACTTCCCATCCAGCTCCCTAATGCACCTGGGAGAGCAGCCTAGGATGGCCCAGGCGCTTGGGGCCCTGCACCCACGTGGGAGGAAGCTCCTGGCTTCAGTCTGGCCCAGCACTGCCCATTGCAGCCATCTGGGGAGTGAGCCAGCAGATGGAGGCTCGCTCACTCTCTCTCTCTCTCTCTCTCTGACCTGTAAATAAATAATCTTTACCCAAACAAAAGATCTAGACATGACAGTGCTGATATGGCTGCTCTAAAGAAGCATGGCTCATGTTTTACAAGCAAACTCTAATGTCTCCAGTGTTGCTTCCTAAAGGGCCAGCAGGGGAGGGTGTGACACAGGTGGCGAGGAGAGACTCAGCCCCGCCCTATGAGCCACAGCCTGTTCAGACTGGAGGAATTGGCACAGGACCCTCCTTCCCTGCCCTCAGCGCACAGGTGCCCACAGCAGGGTGCAGGGGACCGCTGCAGACCCCTAAGAACACCCCCTGGCTCAGTGTCCACTGGGCACTCACTGTGCCCACAACTGGGCAGTGATGCCACCACCACCCCTGGGGCCTGGGTGGAGGCAAAGTGGGAACAGATGCCAACCACAAGGAGGTGCCTGCCTCCACCTGCACTCAGAGGGACCTGGCCTGCTTCCTGCCTGACACCTGAACTGGAGTGACCCTGCTCAGCCTGCACAACTGCTTCCAGGAACCACGCACCACTGTGTCCACGGGAGCCTGTGTGGTGGGGATGCAAAGCCTCAGGTAGCTACCTCCCAGAGAACCATCACACACACAGGACAACCCCACCCCACCCCAAAGCCTGGCTCCAAATTCCGACCACTGCATCTGCCGTGCAGTCTTACAAAACCTCTGACAGCTCAGACTACAAGCGCACACACCCACCGCAGTGACGAGACAGCAGGCTCCGTGTGCAGCACCACAGGGCTGGGCAGCCGCGCCTGGCCTCCCTGCAGGGAACAAGCACCACCTCCCTCTGAGCACACACACCCCTGCTCCCACCCCTGGACGCAGCAGTGCAGCGGCCCTGTCCACCCCATCCCCTGGCCCGCTCGCCTAGGTACCCCTCTGCCTACATCACCACCCTCATTCATCCCTGAGCTGCCCCAGAACTCACTGGCCACTCCCTTCTTCACACACTCTCCCCAGTGATCCCACCTCACTCCACATACAGAAAAGCTCACTTCTGCCATCAGTCTGACCAACAACATGCCTGTGCCAAAAACCCCGCCGTGGGGCAGCACAAGGCATGGGACTTTGCCCTGTGGCCCTCTCGGAGGGCCAGCCAGCAGTACATGAAGCAGTACATGAAGTCACAGCCACGCTGGAGCCCAGGTGTTGACATCAGCGCCATCTGCGTGAAACACCATGCTCAGGCTCTACTCCACCCCGAGGCCACTGCCCCCTAATGCCAGTCTGTGATCTGCCCCATGACTTCACAACTTGGCAAGAACCAGAGGAGAGACCCCTCTGCACCTCAGCAACGTGGGTGGCACCAGGAGGACCCCTGTGGAACAGGTGTCAGCCCAAGCACCACCTCGACCAAGAAACCCCATTACTCAGGGTCCAAACAGATTCCTCTGGGAAGAGTGAGGCACCCCTTCAGGGGGAGCAAACCAAGGCTGCCCAGGAAGTGCGGTGCACCCTGTGCCCAGCCCACAGCGCGGGAGGAGGGGCATCCACGGTGGGCCTCTCTCCGTCTCTGCCCCTGCCCTCCAGTGCCAGGAACCAAGGCAGGACATGCACCCACAGACCCTCTGAGTGACAGAAGGGCATAACCTCACAACAAGGAAGATCAGAGTCCCACCACTTTTCCCTGGAGGTTCCACTTCCTCCAACCCGAGCGAGGCACGCATGGAGACGTGCAGCCCGGGACCGGCTCTACGGGAAATGCCGAGGAGCTGTGGCAGGGCCGGAGCCGGGGACAAAGGGTGGGTACGTGCAGCTCACAGCTGCCACACTGTCAGCCAGACAGGGGCTTTAGGGGTCCTGAGGGGCAGGCACAGGGAGGGCCAGTCTTCCCACAGACCCAGGGCTCCGGGGAAGGTCGGCACAGGATCTTCCAGGAACTTTTGTCCACAGGCCATGGATTCCTGGTACAGAAACCAGAGCCCCTGGATGTCCAGCGGGATTGAGCAATCCAGAGAGCTTCCCGGAGTCTCACTTCCTTCATCGAGGGATTTGCACATCGCTCTCTGACCAAAGCACGAAGGACTGCCAGGAAAACCGCAGGAGAGACTCTTCCAGAGGGAACTGGGGGCTGCCTGTGCCTTCGACAAGTTTCCCCTTACCCCGGCCACTGGGAAGAAAGGCACCCCCCCACCCCCCCACCCCGAAGGACACCCTCACCTGCCCTGCTGGGACCCAGTCCTGCTGCAGCACTGCCTCCCCCACCCCCCAGGCGGACAGCGCACACCAGGGCTGCTCCTGCCAACCGGCCGTCCGTGGGAGCTCTCAGGCACTGGGGCCAGAGACGACCTAACCCTGGGTGGGGGCACTGCCCTACCGCCAGGCCAGCACAGGCTGCCAGCGCCCGCAGGATGGGAGGCCACAGTGACAGCCCGCCCCTCGAACTGGAGCACCAAGAACAGTCTGAGTTACAGTGACAGACATTAAACCCAAGCAGGAGGAGGAAAATGCTAATGAGGATGAAATCAAACAAGCCACCCCTACTTGTGTGGTTAGCAGGTGGAGCGAGGGGTGCACTAAACCTCTCAGGGTGCTTAGAAAAACTCTCCAGGCCTCCGCTGACGCGGTGTCGGGGAAATCTTCAACAACAAGCACCAAGGGGCCTCCTCTCTCTCTACCCAGCAAAGGAGCTTAACCCAGGGAGGAAGCAAAGCCCCGCAGTGTTACCAATCTGCCTGACTTGGGCTAACTTAGCACGGGGTACCCTGGCCGGGCGGGCAGGCAGTGAATGTGTGCAGGGGGCAGGCTGGGGCAGGCTCAGGCTGGAGACAGGGCTTGCAGGGGAGTGGGCGGAGCAGGGCAGGCTGCACCCTGGGGGCACAGGCAGCAGGCGAGGCAGGAGCCGGTGGGTCTGCAAAGAGGAGAGAGAACAGAGCCCCCAGGGGTCCAACGCAGCCAGGCTGAGGACCTGCAGTGACCTGAGGTGGTGACAGGAGAGAGGTGGAAGCCAGCACTGGAACCACGCCCCCTCCATCCCTCCCAACAGTGACTGCCGAGGCAGCCAAGAGCAGGGAACAAGAAGCAGAACCCACTGACACCATCCTCAACGCCCACTCTGCCCCCAAGGGAGACCCCGGCTGGCCGGCAGGGTCTGTCCAGGGCCTCGGGACACAGGGGCAGAAAGGACACTGCCAACAGGAAGGGTCACCCCCACCCCGTGACTGGCCAGCTGAGGACCATGGATCCCCCAATTCCTGAGGGGACAAGTGTCTACTGGCCACACCCCTGTCCTGTCCGAGTCCCCCCTAAGGCACAGAGCCCTCCCCCTCCCAACCCAAACTCACAGACTGATTTTGGGAAACCCAGGATTGTGATGAAAGGTCTCTTCTGCATGGTTTGGTCACACGGGGAAGGAACGGCTGAGCAGGCCTCCACACGCGGGAACGAGGGGTCCAGGCAGCCCACCATGTCCAGCCGCACAGGCAACACGAGAGCCAGGGACCCTCCTGCAGCTGGAGCTGCAGAAACTGCTGGGAGCTCAGCTGGGGCCCTGTGGCTGCCAGCACGGTGTGCCTTCCAGCACGGTGTGCCTTCCAGCACGCCTGTCATAATTGCATAACCACAGCTTGTCGTGTTGTTTCTTGTTGCAACTGTAACTCATAAAATTAAACTTCAGAACCTGGAGAGTGGAGCTAAATAATTGCCTACTTGAAAAATATCTACATGTATAATTTATACACCACTTCAGATAAGCCCTTGAATTACAGCCGGCCTTCGAACTCCAAACTGTCCTGTCCTTTGAAATACAGTTTCATTGTTGCAACTCCCTCAGCACAAGCACACCTCGCAGCCCTCTCCCTGTTCTGCAGCTCTCCCAGCGCTGCCACAATCTGCATTCGAGTTCCACCTATCTTCGCAGGGAGGCCTGACTGAGCATAGCTCGTACCTCCCTGCTGCTACGGGGCTTCTGGAACCCTGGGATGGCCAAAAGACACCCTTCGCCCTGCAAGCAAAGCTGGGGGAAAGAGGCCGGACAGCTGCAGGCGCCCACCTGGACACCTGCGTGCCCTCACAGCCGAGCACTCACACCTGTGTGATCCCTGGGCCAGCCACCAGCTCTTCTGACAGATAAGGCCCCTGGCCGAGTCCAGTGCTGGGTGAACAGGCACAGAGCTGTGCACCGCAGCAACACGCCGGCAAAGGTGCAGGAGGGACCCCTGCTCTCCCCTCTGCCCTCCGAAAGGCCGCGGGACACCTGAACAGTTCCTCCAGCATCCTCCACCCCTAGGCTCCCTCCCAAACCCGTTAGGGCCACCCTCCCAGCACAGCTGGAAAGAACACCTACCCCTGGGAGCAACAGGACCAGGGACCCACATCTGTGCATCCACTCGTGCCCTCACACTCCCCCCACAGCTGTGGAGGAGCCACAGGGCGCCACCCCCGCACTCGCCCTGGTCTGCGGGCTTTCCGGGCTGAGGCCAAGCCAACTAGATACTGCTCCCAAGCGCGGGAGAGGGGGCTGCGCTCTGGGGCCCAGCTAACACGCCAGCTGAGGGGCAGGCTGCTGACCTGAGCAGAGAATGACAAAGTGACCCTGGGCCAGGGGGATGGAGTTAGGCCTGAAGAAGCAAGTTCTGGGGCCTCTGGGACTCCCTGGCGTGAACTCCGGGTGGTGCAGGGCGTGGGTCTGCCGCCATGTTTCCCGGGGAAATCTGCCAGGTGGGCACCAGGCTGGGCTGCAGAAGCCTTGGGCTGCCCCGCAGGCGGCCTACAGCCCTGGGCTCCAGTCCCAGCAGGGCAGGCCAGCAGGCACTGAGGGCAGTGACGCTCCCAGGGCGCGTCTGTGAACCATGAAGGTCCCACGCCCACAACCCCACGCAGCCGTCACTGGCACTTCACTTCCCACTTTGCAAGTCCGGGAGAGAGGCGCCCAGGTCCAGACCCACGGCAATGGTGCTCAACTGCACTTCCAGGGGACCGACACTGGAGCGCAAACCCTATGGGCCAGAAAACCGGGGGTTGAGGGATCAGAGCCGCCCCCCCCCCCCCCAATTCAGCAATCAGGAGTTTAAGTGCAAACATCGCCTACTCACGCCTGGTCCGCCCTGAGCTCTAGGAGCCCACCCAGGCGAAGGGCGAGGGCGGCTCCCGCGGGCCGGGAGGGGCACGCGGCGGGCGGGGGTCCTGCTCCCCAAACGGTCCAGATCGGGACGCACATGAGGAGGAAGGGGTCCCCGGTGCGTCTCCGCGAGCTCCGGGTCACTTCCAGAGCTGCCCTCGCTCCCCGAACTCAAGCGCGGGCCCGCAGAGCGTCTATTTTAAAACGGTTTTCCCAGAGACAGCTTCTGGGCGGTCAACTTCCAGCTGGAAACGCGGAGCTCCTCCCGGAGGCGCGCCCGCCCGCCCGCCCGCCCGCCGCCCAGGGCCAACGCGGGCGGGTATTTTTATCTCTGACCGCGCGCTCCGGAGCGGCCGCCGACGCTGGGCCGCCCGCAGCCTCGGGCCCCGGGGCGCCCGCCCCCACCCCAGCAGCGCCCGGGGGAGCCCGCCTCGGCGCGGGGCGCCGGCGAGGACCCCAGCCCGCAGCCCCGCGCCGGGAGGCCGGCGGCCGGGCAGCCCGGGGCCCGCAGCGCGCACCGCGGCGCGTCCGTCGGGCGGGGCGGGAGGAGGCGCCGGTCCCCCCCGCTCGGCGGCCCCGAGTCCTCCGGCTGCGTGCAGGGCCGGGCGCGCCGAGAGGGCGCCCCGCGCGGGCCCCGGGGCCCCGGGTCGGCCGGGCCCGGCCTCGGCGCCAGCCCGCAGCGTCACGGCCGCCGCTCGCAGCCCGCACCCGCGTCGCGCGGCCCGCAGGCCTCCCCGGCCGCCGCGCCCCGCTCGGGCGGCGCCGCTCGCGCTCACCTCGGGCGTCCGCGGGGGGCTGCGGCGGCCCCCCGCCCCGCTCCGCCGGCCCCTCCTCCTCCTCCTGCTCCTCTCCGGCGGCCACGGCGCGTCCGGCTCGGCCCGCGGCCTCCCGTGGCACCAGCCGAGCCCCGGGCGGGCCCGCGGGCGTGAGCGCGAGGCGGCGGCGGCGCGCGGCCCGCTCCCCGGCCCCGAGCGCGGCGGCTGGCACAGTGGGCACGCAGCGCGGCCGGCGACGGGCCCCGGCGGGCGGGAGGGGCGGCGCGGGGCGGGGCGGCGGGCGGGGACTCGGGCAGCCGCGCGCCCGGGGAGGAAGGCGGCCCGCCGGAGCCAGGGCCCCGCGCACCGGAGCACCGGCCGGCGCGGGGAGGAGCGCGCGGGGAGCTGCGCGCCGGGGGGGGAGTGCGCGCCCGCCTGTGCCCGCGTCCCCCTGGGCACCCGCTGCGCCCGAGCCGGAGGGGATGCGCCGGGTCCGGGACGCCGCCTCGCAGCCTGCCGGAGGACTGGGGGTCGCGGAGGCGGACCCCGCCCGCACCCCGCGCTTTCCTGCTCTCTCCGCGTGCGGAGCGCCCCGGGGGCCCCGAGCGGACCTTGCTCTCCTTCGGTGCGTGGCCCCGCGCCCGGCTGCCCCGCACGGCCTCTGCAACGCGCCAGGCCCGGCCGCGAGCGCCGCGCGAACAATGGGAGAGGCCCGCCCGCGCCGCCCAGCCCCGAAAGTTGGAGGGGTCAGCACTGAGGCCCGCCAGCCCCGGGGTCCTCCCCGTGTCCCTCCAGCCCCGGGGTCCTCCCCGTGTCCCTCCAGCCCCGGGGTCCTCCCTGCGCCCCTCCAGCTCCGGGGTCCTCCCCGTGTCCCTCCAGCCCCGGGGTCTTCCCTGAGCCCCTCCAGCCCCGGGTCTGCCCCCTCCAGCCCCGGGGTCCGCTCCCCGTGTCCCTCCAGCCCCGGGGTCCGCTCCCCGTGTCCCTCTAGCCCCGGGTCTGCCCCCTCTGTCCTGGGTTCCTCCCTGCGCCCCTCCAGCCCCGGGTTCCTCCCTGCGCCCCGGGGGTCCTCCCCGCGTCCCTCCAGCCCCGGGGTCCGCTCCCCGTGTCCCTCCAGCCCCGGGGTCCGCTCCCCGTGTCCCTCCAGCCCCGGGTCCTCCCTGCGCCCCTCCAGCCCCGGGGTCCGCTTCCCCCGTCCCTCCAGCCCCGGGGTCCTCCCTGCGCCCCTCCAGCCCCGGGAACCCTGCACCGGGGGTGCCCAGCCCTGCCCGTCCTCCCCGCGTGTGGAGGGCACCCGCTGCCCTCAGGGCGCCGTAGTTCCACCCCGGAGGCGCACACTTCTTTTCTTTGTTTCTTTATTCATTAGAAAGAGTTACAGAGAGAGAAGGTGAGACAGAGATCTTCCATCTGCTGGTTCGCTCCCCAATGGCCGCAACGGCTGGAGCTGGGCAGATCGGAAACCTGGAGCCAGGGTCTCCTTCTGGGTGTCCCACGGGTGTATTATCAGGAGCAGAAAGTGGACCAGCACCCCTACAGGACGCTGGTGCCGCAGACGGAGGATCAGCGCACTGCGCCGTGCTGGCCCCCAAAAGGTAGCCGGCCAGCTTTAGGTCCTTGTGGGCGGGCCCGCGGGCCGGGGCGGGGCTTGCGTCCTAGTGGGTGGATCCTTTAGGCCGGGGCGTGGCTTATGTCCTAGTGGGTGGATCCTCTGGGTGGGGCAGGATTGCGTCCCTTGGGCGGGGGGCGGGGCTTATGTCCTGGTGGGCGGATCCCCTGGGCAGGGGCGTGGCTCACCGCCGAGTGGGCGTGGCTTAGGCCTTGGGTTTCTTAGCTGCGCAGTGGGTCCACGGCCTCTAACGGGACCGCCCTGTTTCTTGGGCTGGCCACCATTCCGGTGTTCTGCTGTCCTTACCGGGCGCCTCCGCAGATTCATCTGTCTGGGCGTCGCATACATCCTTTTCCCTCTCAGGAGCGGAATCAGATCCCCAGCCGCCCCTGTTGCTTGCAACAGAATCCGCGCATTCTTATAAACGTGCAAAGCTCGTTTTTAAATTGAGCAAGGTCGTGTGTGTTCCTTGTTGAACATTTTGGAATTCAGGGAGTAAAAAGGCTGAGCTCAGTGAACAACAGGGCACCATGGGAGAAGACAGGGTGCCAAGGGCTTCCGAGTGTCCATTTCAGGGTCACTTAGCCAGCAAAGAGCCCCGGATGCTCAGCGCCTCAGAACACCGTGCACCTGCCTGTCGGCCCTCGGCGGACATAAGGTCCTGGGCAGGGCCCGAGGAAGAGCAGCAGTGTCCGGGGGTCCTGGAGGGCAGCGCTGCCTAAGGCCGCCTTGGAGGGGCAGGCTAATGAGGTCCGGACACCCAAGGCCGCGCGCTCAGCCATGCCCCGGCAGGCACTGTGTTCCGCAGGCACAAGGTCCAGGACTTCAGGAAAAGCTATGGCCGTGTGAAAACGCCTTCCTGTGGCCTGGGGAAGGACGTAGCTGCTCCCAGCCCCACAAACCGGGACCCCAGCCCCACAAACCGGGACCCCAGCCCCACAAACCGGGACCCCAGCCCCACAAACCGGGACCCCAGCCCCACAAACCAGGACCCCAACCACCACGGGGTGCCTGCTTTGTTGCTATGGACCAGGCGGGGCCAGCGGGCTGGGGGTTGGTGCAGGGGCACACAGGTGGGCCTCCACAGTACGGGTGTGCCGTGCAAGGGATCCCCTCGCCCAGGAGCCCT